>NC_142440.1:65020000-66270000 GCF_059453495.1 Arachis ipaensis | reverse complement strand
TGGGGAGAGATGCAAAGTAGCCTTAAAATAATTATGGAACAACAAAAATTCCAACTAGGGAGCCTTGTTGAGTTTAGGCATATTTATGAAGCCAGAACCATAGCAAGAAGGGAATATGACTGCTATGCACAAACAAAATTGAGCTACTTATGTAATGCAGTAGCCAACATGAACCCCAATTATCCAACATACATGCAAAAGATGGAAGAACTCAGTGCAAGGCAGGAAGAAATTGCATACAAGAACAAAGAAAATGTAAGATCCTACATGAGAAGGCTGGGATTTTAGAAGCCCAAGCCCAAGGACACAAAGGCACAAGAAGGATCCTCCAAGAAGGATGATGATGACTCCTCCTCCTCCAAGAAGAAGGACAAAGGAAAAGGGCCAATGAACTGAGGTTGCTCAAGGTTGTTAAATCCCATGGTTGACAATTTAAAATTCTAAATTTCTGTTTTATTTCCATATATTTGATTTCTGTTTAATGATAGTTGCAATGTTAGGATGGTTTATGTTTAATGTTTAATTTTCTTATGCTTTGAAGTCTTCTACGAGTCCTTTATGATTAAAAAGAAAGAAAATGCAATGTTGTTCAGGTTTTATCAACATCAATAAAAGAATAGTTTGCTTCCATAAGAGTCTTTGGTGAGTTGTTGCAAAAACAAAAGTAAAAGAGACTAGACCAATTGAGACCATTCAGAATTAAGAGATAAGGAACTAAGTATGAAACTTTGGATGAACTTGAAAGAAAATGAGTCATAATGAGCAATTAGACTTAGAAGGTATGACAAGTAGAGGCTAAGGGTGTCCCTTGAATATCTATAGAACCAAGAAGTAGTAAGCAACAAAAGACCCAAGGCTCTAAGCATCACCTACTAGGATAAAAGAAAGCACCAATTAGATAAAAAAGAATTGAAAATCCTAATAGATGCTTGTGGTGAAGATATGTCAAGAAGAGAGACATGGGTAAGTAAATTTTTAGGGGTGTTTCAACACCTAGCACCCTAAAACCAACAGGTTTGGGAGTGCTAATTGAAAGCCTGATGAATCCATATTTGATGATGATTTTTGGTTAGAATTGAATGGATTTTCATCACATAACCTTGTATTTATTCCCTTGAATAGCATGCTTTTGAACTTTCTTCCCAAATTGTGCTTGATTATGAAAATATACTCTTTTGTGCCTAATTTAATCTATTTTATTCCATTTACCTTTCATTCGATGCCTTGATATTGTTTGTGAGTGATTCCAGGTGTATAAGGTAGGAATGGGTTGGAGAAAATGGAAGAAGAGCATACAAAGTGGAGGAAGCAAGAGGAATCAAAGGAGATGAGCTCAGCTACCTGTGCGTACGCACAGGAAAGGATTTTTCGCGAAGTGTGCGGACGCACGCGTCTGTGCATCCACACAGGTGTCTGCACATGATTTTATTAAAAGAGCATGTGCCTCGTGATTTGGGGGCTTTGGAGGCCCATTTCTGAAGTTTTCAAGCTCATATTGGAGGGGGAAATGAAGACATAACATAGCATATCATTAGTATAGTTTAGGAGTAGTGGTAGGAAGTTTTTAGTTTAGTTTTCTCTAAGTTTTTCATCATTTCTATTAGGGTTTATACTAGGATTTTACATTCAAGTGTCATTTCCATTTTTGATCTTGGATTTTGCTAACTTTCATTGTAAGTATTCTCTTGTTATTACTCTTTATAGTTACATTGTCCTTACTCTTTCTTCAAGTTATAGTTCAATTTTGCTTCTCTCTTGCAATTTTAATTTCTTGTTGATGAATTTGATGTTTGATGTTTGTTTTATGCTTTCTTATGTTATTCTTGTTCATTGAGATCAATTGTTGCTTTTAGCTTCAAGCTTTTTCTCATTTTCTCCATGTTTAAGCTTTTTGCCCACCAAGTGTTTGACAAAATGTCAAACATGGTTTTTCGCTAAATTTTTTGTTCTTGGCTTGGGTAAAGTGAGCAAATGGGGTTTCTAGAGTTGGAATGTCCAACATTTAGTTTCAATTATTGGATTGTTAATTGTTCTTTTTCCCACTAACGCTAAGTTGTTGCTAAGACAATTAGCAAGCAATTTAGGATTTGTGGGTTAATGACACTTATTCTCATTTAACTTACTTTCCGATGTGAGGGTTGATCAAGTGAGACTAATCCATCATAATTGTCATAGTTGTGGTTCCAACAAGGAAAGGACCCTTAGCTCACTCCAAACCAAGACTCTTTTTATGCTTTCAATCTCTCATACCTTTATATGTTGATCTCTTTATTACTTTACTTGTTTATATTACATAGTCGGTTCTTTAATTTCTTAATTAGTTCAATCATTACAATTTTTCATGTTCTTTTATTGCTTTATATGTTCATTTTTCATTCACAACCCCTTGATCATTACAACCAGAATTACACACTCATTGTTCTAAAGTTCTCCTAGGGAGATGACTCGGGAGTCAAATACTCTCGGTTTTGAATTAGTTTTGCTTATGACATATCTTATGAATTTCTAATTTGATTGATGTCCAATTTTTTGGATTAAGACTATACTTACAATGTTAATCTCATTTTCGATAACCAAGTTCCTAACCCTATGCAATTTGGGTACACACATCACCTCACATCAAAGCCTAAGCTAAAGGGTCGTCTTGAGACAAAACACTTAAAGTCATGGTCAATTGAAAAGAAAGGTGAAAAAAAGAAAAAGGAACAACTCTTGCTACTTCAAGGTGACAATCAATAAAAAGGGCCCCTAAGGCATATACTTGAAAGAATCCTCAAGAATCTAGAAGTTCATTGTGACATTGAAACAATAATAATCATGCATGTGTTAACACTTAACCTTATCCTTGGTAATGAATGCATCTCTTAAGGGTCAAGTCTCAATCAATCTAAGAACAACTCACAGTGATTTTCTTGAGACAAGCAAAGCTTAAGTTTGGTGTTGTGATGACTTGCATCATTGATGGAGATGATTCTCGACGGTTTAGAATTTATCTAATGGAATCTCGTTGTGAAGTATAGTTTCCAAACCAATCAAGAATCCCTTCATACAAAAATTTTGGTTGTCACAAAGAACAAGCCCCAAATGAAAATTAACCGGAGTATTTAGACTCCGGGTCGTCTCCCTAAGAACCAATGGAGTGCATGCGTATTGGCTATAGAGGGGAAAAAGGGGTTTTGGTTGATGATTGACAAGGAATTTAATTGTGCAACGAAAGTAAATCAAGCAAATAATTAAAAGAAGCAATTAAGGAAGAGAGACATTCATGGCATTGAATCGAGATCTTAGGCTTTCTATCCTAGTCATGCATGATTAATTTATCTTGTTTAGTTAACTCACACATCGGGAGAATGTCAAACAAGACCAATTAATCGAGTCACTATTATAAACAAGAATTTATCTCATTACGTCATCTCCAATAAATAGGGAGAAAGTCTAACGAGACTAGCTAATCTCAATCCAAAAGTCCTGACCCACTTACTAATCAGATTAGCAAAAGGTTAGCGTTAATGGAAACAATACTAGCTAACAATTCTGAATCACCAACTTAAGTTGGGTTTTCATGACTCAAGATTGCCCAATCGCTCCTTCCAAGCCAAGAATGCTCGCAATCTACTCTAAGGTCCAAACAAGCATTTTGTCAAACACTTGGTGGGTAGTAAAGAAAAGCTTAGTGAAAGTGCAAGAATTGTAAATCTACTAACTATCAATTGTAAGAAATGTAAAATCACAATCCAAATTAACATCAATTAAAGAAACATCAACATTAAAATTGCATTAAATGTAAACAAATCCAACATGAGTTCATCATCACAAAAGAGAGCAAAATGGAAGGTTAACATAAAAACTGAGAGAATTAAGATGCAGAAAAGAGAATTTATAGAAGTAACAAGATGAGATCAAGTAATTAAACATGAAAATAAAATAATCTAACCTAATCCTAACCTAATTCTAGAGAGAAGAGAGAGCTTCTCTCTCTAGAAACTAACTAAAAGCTCATGTTGGCTAAACTAATTGCTCTCTCTTTGCTTGGACTTCAGTTCTGCATGAAATACACTCAGAAACAAGTTGGATTTGGGCCTAGGCAGCTCAAAAATCGCCCCCAGCGTTTTGCCATTGAGTGGGCCAAGTAAGAGTATCGGCGCGCGCGCCATGTGCGCGTGCGCGTCGCTGGCAAATTCCCAATCTGTGCGGAAGCAGTATGTACGCGGGCGCGTCCTTGTGAAAAACCACTTCTGTGCGTGTGCGCCTTGTACGCGTCTGCATCCGTTGGTACATTCCAAATCTTTATTTCTTCATGCATTCTCCTCTTTGTATGCTTTTCTTCTCATTTCTTCCGTCCAATACTTGCCTTATGAACCTGAAATTACTTAACAAACACATCAAGCATCGAATGGAATTAAGGTGTATCTAAAATCACCAAATTAGGGCCTAAAAAGCATGTTTTTTACATTTAAGCACAATTCAAGGGAGAATTACAAAACCATGCTATTCCATTGAATAAATGTGGGAAAAGGTGAATAAATCCCCCAAAATAAGCACAAAATAAACCACTAAATCGGGGTTTATCAAATCTCCCCACACTTAAACTAAGCATGTCCTCATGCTAAAATTAAGAACGAAGCAAAGTGTATCACATTTATTCAATGCAAACTACTAACTAAATGTAATCTATCTATATGAAAGTTATCTACATGAATGCAATGGCTCAGTCAAAACAAGTCAATTTCCAAGAGTACACATATAAGCACAAGGGCTAGGGTATTAGCAATCAAGCAAACCACAATTGGATTGAATCATCGAAAGAGTTTACAAACATGCAAGAGCAGATTATTAAGGGTGGAAACATGTAATTGAGCGATCGAACCCTCACCGAATATGTATCCGCTCTAGGCACTCAAGTGTATAGGGTTGATTTACTCAATTCTCCCCTAATCATGCTTTCCAAGATTTGTTTTTCATCTAACAATTAACAATCAAATCATGCATGCATACAAATATCATGAGGGCTTTCCCATAGGTTGTAATAGGGCTAGGGTCAAGGTAGGATGCATATGGTCAAGTGAGCTAGAAATTCAAATCTTTGATTAACTTAAACTTCCCACCTAACCTATGATAACCTATACAATTCTAAACAAACCTAACTATCCATTGTTCACTTTTTCACACACTCCTGCATTCTCTTTTTGATCATCACACATGTGCATTGGCTCTTATTGAACTTCAAGTTGGGGTATTTTGTCCCCTCTTTATTGCAATTCTTTTCTCTCTTCTTCTTTTTTTTTAAAGTATATATAGAAGTACCAATGCATATGGTTTGACATTTGATTAATACATGAGTATGTACCCAATTCCCAAGATTTTTCAACAAAAATATAATTACACTTTTATCTCTACCCAATGTTCCCAACTCTCCCAAAATCAAATAATGAACACTCTCACTAGCCTAAGCTAATCAAAGATCCAAACAAGGGATATTTATTGTTTTTCACTTAGGTTTGTAATGTGCTACAATTAAGAATAAGTGGGTTAAGCACAGACTCAAAATTGGCTAACAATGGAAGATAAAAGGTCGGCTATTTGGGTAAGTGAGCTATTTGAACAATGGCCTCAATCATATAAATACATGTGTGCACAAAGTAATGGACATATAGAATCAAACAAATCAAAGATCACAATCATAGAGAGAGAATAATGCACACAAGAATGAAAATAAGTGGTTATATATGACGTAACCACACAATTAGGCTAAAACCTCACATGCTTGTGTTCTTAGCTCAAAACATGATCCACAAAGTATATATTTCAAGCAAGTTCTACAAAAAAAATTTTCAACCAATTGGGGTGGTGCCCTAAAAATGAGTTTCTTGGAAATTTCCATCATATTGATTGAGCTTATTCTAATGCAAAATTGTGATTTAGAAAAAAAAAATTTTAAAATTCTTCTAGTTTACCCCTTTTTCAATCAAAACTTATTTCTTCTATAACAAGGGTCAACTAGATTTTCAGCAATCTATTAATTTTCTAATCACAACCAACAACTAAGATGCAATATATATATATATATACTAAAAAAAATATGCAACAACCAAAATAAGAGTGTCTACAAAAGCATAACTATGTACAGTAATCCTAAAATGATCTAAAACATAAAGTGCGGAATAAAACAAGATAGAGTAGCAGCGAATAGAAATAAAAGTCTGAAAGTTCACCACATAAGTGCAAACATTGGTCACGAACGGTGACCTCCCCACACTTTAGAATTGAGCATCGTCCTCGATGCTACTACTGAAGCTCGGGATGGGGGTCAACAATCGCACCAGGCTGTGGCTCATGCTCAGGCTCGGGTGGTGGAACTGGAGGTGGCACTGGCTGTGGCTCCGGAATGTCATGCTGGACCTCAGGAGTGGTGTGCGTCTCTGGTGGTGCCTCCTGCTGTATCGGCTTCTCACCATGCTATGCCTAATCAACCTGGGGAAATACACCTCCTTCCCCTACATGACACACCCAATCAGAACTAGCATATCCATCGGAATCTCTGAGAAGTGAGTAGTAGGGAAGACATAGTGGGCAAATATCTGCTGCCAGGTCCTAGCTTCCCTAGTCAGATATGCAAATAGCATTCCCTTGGGCTTCTTGTTGCTCGAATCCATCACCCAGGAAGCATCTGGTGTAGCAATCACGCGCTTAAGCGCCTCATAATCAAAAGTCATGGAGAGGAAAGCTACCTCTGCCTGCTGGTAGGCACAAGTCTCAGGAGTACCAACTCCGCAAAGCAGTGCATCCCTTATGGCATCCTCAGTGATCATAATCTCTCGACCCCTCAAGTGTACTGAATCCAAGCCTGGTCGGAAGAAGTTACAGTAAAATTCTCTGACCCACGAGATGTTAATCCGTCCCAAGTCTCTATCGACGAAATCCAATCCCAACTCAGAAATACGGGCGTTTATGGCACGCCTCACATCATTGGGAAGATTCAGCTCCTTCTCAATGTTCAGCTTTGTCTTTGCATAACAAGAAAGGCGTAGCTCGCAGTAGAGGTTTGGGAATTTAGTCAAATCAGTGGATGGAAGTAACTGATTTTCTTTTTTCTCATCATTCATCGGATTCTTAGCATAGTTAGCATATGGTGAGGGTGTAGAGGTCTTAGAGCGCTTCCTCTTTTTGGAAGTGGTGGCTATAGCCTTTCCTATATCTGACATCCTGAAAAACAGAAATAATATAGTATAAACCTATAGCCAAGTAGATACAAAGCACTCAAAGCGAAGCATAATCATGAAGTGAATAGAGAGAGAAGATTCCTTGGAATGCAAGCAACAGAATGCAGAATTCAAACCAAACTTCAAACCAAGAATTCAAACCATATTTTGCACATTATTCGTTAATTGAATTCAGAAAGCACGATATCCAAAAGAATGACAAAAGAGTTAGGTTGAAAACCGAAAGAAGTCAGGTGGTGAAACAAGTTAGAGTTAGAATTCAGTTTGAAAGTTAGTGATATGGTGATTACCATCTCAATTCAAAAGTAAGGCACAAAACAAGGCAGTTAATAAGTTCACAATCATGAATTGCAAAAAGTCATTGATGATGAAATATGATATTGCTAGAAAGCAACTAATAAGAAACAAACCATCAATCAATGTGAAGATCACTAAAATCACATGAATTTATGTTGGTAAAATCAATTCATCAAGGAATAAACCAATCAAAAGGCACTCAACACTAAATTCAATGATGCATCGATGTCACAAGTCGAGAGAAACGTGGAAAACCTTGTGGTCTATGTGGCTTAATGCAAATTATGCATGAATAACACAAATTAAACCAGCCTCATAGATTAAAAATCTTCAACTTGTGTGTTGATGTAAAAGAGGCATGAACCCTTAGAAGAATCACAAGCAATGGCCAATCGAAAAGCTTACTCAACCATGCAATGCAAAGAAGCAAATCAGCATGAATAACGAGCAAGAACATGAAAAGCATGACCAAGGAGCTTGTTCTTGAGGAGTTTTCAAAAATCATTTAAACAACAGCGCTCTAGTTGAGCAGAATTCATCAACTAGGGGCTGTTACATTCATCAAACAAGATTAACACAAAAACTGTGGTTAATGAAAATCCGGCAGCAATTCAGCAGCACATTGGCTAATTCCCAAAATTAAATAGTCGCAACAAATTCCGCATAGATTCATTAAGGAATCAGAAACACAGAAATCAGGTTTGAATCCATATGAGTGGGCGAACAAGCCAATAATGCAGCACAAATAGCAGCAAGCAGAGAAATAGAAAACAATTCAAATTAAATCAGCCAAGAAGCAGTTATGAACAGGTAAGCAGCAATATCCATGAGTAAAGCAACTGTTAACAACAGCAAGCCAAACTCAGTTAATGCCTAAATGGAAACAGCAATGTAACAGAGCAGTTTACACAGCAACAGAAATTCAGACAATGCCTAAATCCACTACTCAACCCAGATTCGCTAACAACCTAATTCAACTAAACTAACTAATCTAACCTAATTAAACTGATCCTAACTATGCTACTGTAATTACAGTAAACAGCAAAAGAAGAAGCAAAATAGGGGAGGGTGAGAACCTGGGTGCAGAGGCTGACAAAACAAGAGGGAGGAGAAAGTGAAGTGGAGCGGTGAGAGGAAGAACTGGCCAGAGCAGCGCGGCTGTCGGGTTGCACTGCTGAGCTTGCGCCGGCGACAATGGTGGTCGCGGCGGTGCTGGGCGGAACAGAGGGCAGAGATAGAGAGGAGGGGTGAGTGGAAGAGAAAGAAAAAGTGAGAGAAGGAAGAGAAGAGAGCGAGGTGATGATGGCGGCGATGGCGGCGGGCGCTCGCCGGAGGTTCACTGAAGGTTTGAAGATGGAGGAGAAGAAGAAAATGGAACGTTACAGAGAGGGTGGTGTGATGCGCGAATGCGCTAGGGCTTCGCGTCTCTGGGGTAAGTGAAAATTTGAATCCACGCGTGCGCGCACTGTGCGCGTTCGCTTGGGTGGGCGAAATGGAAGAACGGCGAGAAAGCGCCATGTGCGCTTGCGCATAGATGAAGGAATCAGAATGGGCGCGGACGCGTGACGTGCGCGTCGGCGCGGATGTGCTGGGCTGAAGGCACAAAAGGGGCCCAGAGTTGGCACAACTCTCGGGTCCTTTGGTCTGGATGATGCTAAGACGCATCGACGCGGGCGCGCACTGTGCGCGTTCGCGTGGATGGTTAGAGCTTATTGGATGGGCGCGGAGGCGTGTAGTACGCCAACGCGTAAAAAGGGAAACAAGGAGTGACGCGGACGCGTATAGCGTGCGTCTGCGTGAGTTGAGGCACAGAGTTGGCCCAAAAGTGGCGCAACTCTCTGGTTTTTGGCCCAGGGAACTAAAATACGCAGCCGACGCGCGCGCGCTCTGCGCTTGCACGTGGCTTGCTTTTCCTTCTCTCTTTTTTTTTCTTTTCTTCTTTTTTTTTTTTAATAGAGAGCATCAAAGGATCTTATAACTTCCCATCTTTCTCTAAAACTCCAGGACCAGCTAAGGTGCAAGATTAAGCATATTTTTAAACATTGGAACATTTTCAAACAACTTGAGAAAACTTGCAATTCAAGCAAAAACTCAATTCAAAGAAAATTCATCCCTCATTAAAGCATAGAATGTATAAACACCTTAGTGAACAAAGAAAAAATATGTCAAGAAGTAAAGAAACTATATACAATGGAACCCTATTCATTCATTCATTATATCTACAAGAGAATGGAAAGAGTTTACCATGGTGGGGTGTCTCCTACCAAGCACTTTTAGTTTAAGTCCTTAAGTTGGACCTTGGAAGGCTCCTTGTCAAGGTGGCTTATGCTTGTACACATCCTTGAACCTCCAAAAATGCCTGTCCTTCGCTCGGTTGTCAAAAGTTCCAACCTTTTTCATTAAGCTTTGGTGAGGTTCTTTCCAAGATGTGAGCTCCCGAGAATAACTATCACAGGATAATCCAGGATCCCATATCTTGTCCTCGCACCCATCTTCTAGTTGATTGTCTTGACTTTGTCCGGGTGATGACAAAACAGAATTCTCATGGAAGCACCAAACTACTCTCCTAGACCCATTTGGTTTAGCATTACACCAATCCATGCTCTCTAATTTCGAGCTTCCCACCATAATGAGCCTAGATTTAGAACGCCAACCACTAAACATCCTCCTTTTCCGCTTGATTCCACAAAGTGCCCTAAGTTGGCCATCCGTTTCGAGCAAATCATACTCAAGTGGGATAATAAAGCTGAGAGTTAGAAGTTTTACCCACTCAAGCTGAGGATTGGATGACGAACTAGGTGGAGGAGTTCCCAAAGATCGTGATAAAAGCATGCTCTACTCCCACTTGGCGAGGTTCTTCAAGTTCCTCCTCATGCCAAGCTTCCTCAAGTTCACACTCCTCTTCACCAATTTCTTCTAGTTCTTCCCCCTCACTCTCATCGTAGATAGGAGGTCTAGTGAAGTCTACCTCATCATTAAGTCTAAGCAATTTGGGGAAGGATTCTTCAAACTCAAAAGGATCATATGTTGATTCGGAATCATCATAAGTAGGAGAGTTTACTGCTTGGAACACTCCTTCCAGTTCTTCACTCACATTAGGCCTTGGAGGTTGCAAGTCCTCCTCAACCTTGCTTTCTGGTGCACGAAATTGTGATCTCTAGGCTCGAACAAATCCTGGTAATGGGTCCAAAGCTTGGTGCTCTGATCTTAATTCATGATTGTCACAACTTCGATACAACTAACCAGCAAGTGCACTGGGTCGTCCAAGTAATACCTTACGTGAGTAAGGGTCGAATCCCACGGAGATTGTTGGTATGAAGCAAGCTATGGTCACCTTGTAAATCTCAGTCAGGCAGATATAAATGGATAATGGTGTTTTCGAATAATAATAAATAAGATAGGGATAGAGGTACTTATGTAAATCATTGGTAGGAATTTCAGATAAGCGAATGGAGATACTTTCGTTCCTCTGAACCTCTGCTTTCCTGCTATCTTCATCCAATCAGTCTTACTCCTTTCCATGGCTGGCTTTATGCAAGGGCATCACCGTTGTCAGTGGCTACATCCCCTCCTCTCAGTGAATAATATGCTCACGCACCCTGTCACGGCACGGCTATTCATCTGTCGGTTCTCGATCATGCTGGAATAGGATTCACCCTCCTTTTGCGTCTGTCACTAACGCCCAACAATCGCGAGTTTGAAGCTCGTCACAGTCATTCAATCATTGAATCCTACTCGGAATACCACAGACAAGGTTTAGACTTTCCGGATTCTCTTGAATGCCGCCATCATTCTAGCTTACGCCACGAAGATTCTGGTTAGGAGATCTAAGAGATATTCATTCTAGCTTATTTCATGTAGAACGGAAGTGTTTGTCAGGCACGTGTTCATAAGGTAGAAGGATGATGAGCGTCACACATAATCATCACCTTCATCACGTTCTTGGGTGCGAATGGATATCTTAGAAGTGAAATAAGATGAATTGAATAGAAAACAGAAGTACTTTGCATTAATCTTTGAGGAACAGCAGAGCTCCACACCTTAATCTATGGAGTGTAGAAACTCTACCGTTTGAAAATACATAAGTGAAGGTCCAGGCATGGCCGAGATGGCCAGCCCCTCTGATCTAAGAACCAGGCGTCCAAAGATGTCAAATACAATAGTAAGAGGTCCTATTTATAATAAACTAGCTACTAGGGTTTACATGAGTAAGTATTTGATGTATAAATCCACTTCCGGGGCCCACTTGGTGTGTGTTTGGGCTGAGCTTAAGTGTTGCACGTGCAGAGGCCATTTGTGGAGTTGAACGCCAGTTTTTGTGCCAGTTTGGGCGTTCAACTCTGGTTTTGGATCCTTTTCTGGCGCTGGACGCCAGATTTGGGTAGAAAGCTGGCGTTGAACGCCAGTTTACGTCGTCAATTCTTGGCCAAAGTATGGACTATTATATATTGCTGGAAAGTCCTGGATGTCTACTTTCCAACACAATTGGAAGTGCGCCATTTCGAGTTCTGTAGCTCCAGAAAATCCACTTTGAGTGCAGGGAGGTCAGAATCCAACAGCATCAGCAGTCCTTTTTCAACCTCTGAATCTGATTTCTGCTCAAGTCCCTCAATTTCAGCCAGAAAATACCTGAAATCACAGAAAAACACACAAACTCATAGTAAAGTCCAGAAATGTGAATTTAACACAAAATCTATTAAAAACATCCCTAAAAGTAAGTAGATCCTACTAAAAACATACTAAAAACAATGTCAAAAAGCGTATAAATTATCCGCTCATCACAACACCAAACTTAAATTGTTGCTTGTCCCCAAGCAACTGAAAATCAAAATAGGATAAAAAGAATAGAATATACTATAAATTCCAAACTATCAATGAAACAGAGCTTCAATCATATGAGCGGGACTTATAGCTTTTTGCCTCTTGAATAGTTTTGGCATCTCACTTTTATCCATTGAGGTTCAGAATGATTGGCATCTATAGGAACTCAGAGTTCAGATAGTGTTATTGATTCTCCTAGTTCAGTATGATGATTCTTGAACACAGCTATTTTATGAGTCTTGGCCGTGGCCCTAAGCACTTTGTTTTCCAGTATTACCACCGGATACATAAATGCCACAAACACATAATTGGGTGAACCTTTTCAAATTGTGACTCAGCTTTGCTAAAGTCCCCAATTAGAGGTGTCCAGGGTTCTTAAGCACACTCTTTTTTTGCTTTGGACCTTGACTTTAACCGCTCAGTCTCAAGTTTTCACTTGACACCTACACGCCACAAGCACATGGTTAGGGACAACTTGGTTTAGCCGCTTAGACCAGAATTTTATTCCTTTAGGCCCTCCTATCCACTGATGCTCAAAGCCTTGGGATCCTTTTTATTTGCCCTTGCCTTTTGGTTTTAAGGGTTATTGGCTTTTTGCTCTTGCCTCTTGGTTTTAAGAGCTTTTGGCTTTTTCTGCTTGCTTTTTCTTTTTCTTTCTATTTTTTTTTTGCCTATTTTTTTTTTTCTACAAGCTTTGTTCTTTGCTGCTTTTTCTTGCTTCAAGAATCATTTTTATGATTTTTCAGATTATCAAATAACATGTCTCCTAGTCATCATTCTTTCAAGAGCCAACATATTTAACATTCTTAAACAACAACTTCAAAAGACATATGCACTGTTCAAGCATACATTCAGAAAACAAGAAGCATTATCACCACATCAATATAATTAAACTAAGTTCAAGGATAAATTCAAAACTCATGTACTTCTTATTCTTTTGAATTAAAACAGTTTTTATTTTAAGAGAGGTGATGGATTCATAGGACATTCATAACTTTAAGACAGAGTTACTAACTACTAATGATCATGTAATGAAGACACAAACATAGATAAGCACATAACATAGAAAACGAAAAACAGAGAAAGTAAGAACAAGGAATGAGTCCACCTTAGTGATGTCCTTGAGCTCTTCTATGTCTCTTCCTTGCCTTGGCTGTTCCTCCTTCATTGCTTTTAGATCTTCTCTGATTTCATGAAGGATGATGGAGTGCTCTTGATGTTCTACCCTTAGTTGCTTCCAATAATTGTGTGGAAGAAAATGTATCCCCCGAGGTATCTCAGGGATCTCTTGATTTGCAGTCAAATGTTCTACCACTGAGCTATAGACCCTTGATGGAAGCTTTTGTCTTCCCTTTCCTCTTTCTAGAGGTTTCTCTGGCCTTAGGTGCCATCAATGGTTATGGAAAAAACAAAAAAAGCTATGCTTTTACCACACCAAACTTAGAATGTTGCTCGCCCTCGAGCAAAAGAAGAAAGAATAGAAGAATAAGAAGAAGATATGGAGGAGATGGAGGGAGATGTGTATTCGGCCATATGGGTGGGATTGGGTGGGAAAGAGATGTTGAATTTTGAAGGAAAGTGGGTGTTTGGATGTGAGTGGTAAAGGGTTAATTAGGGAAGAGTGTTTATTGGGAATAGAGGATGATTGAGAAGAGAGAAGAGAGTGAGTGGAGGTAGGTGGGGATCCTGTGGGGTCCACAGATCCTGAGGTGATCCTGTGAGGTCCACAGATCTTGAGGTGTCAAGGCATTTACATCCCTGCACCAAGTTAGGCATGCAAAATGCCCTTGCACACAACTCTGGGCGTTCAGCGCCAGGTTGGTGCCCATTTTGGGCGTTCAACGCCCATTTGCTGCCATTTCTGGCGTTGAACGCCAGAACCATGCTTGTTCTGGGCGTTCAGCGCCAGAACTATGCTCTGTTCTGGCGTTTGAACGCCAGACAGATGCTCCTCCAGGGTGTGATTTTTCTTCTGCTGTTTTTGATTCCGTTTTTTGAATTTTTTGTTTATTTTGTGACTCCACATGATCATGAACCTAAGAAAACATGAAAAACAATAAAAATAAGAATTAGATAAACATTGGGTTGCCTCCCAACAAGCGCTTCTTTAATGTCAATAGCTTGACAGTGGGCTCTCATGGAGCCTCACAGATGTGCAGAGCTTTGTTGAGACTCTCCAACACCAAACTTAGAGTTTGGATATGGGAGTTCAACACCAAACTTAGAGTTTGGTTGTGGCCTCCCAACACCAAACTTAGAGTTTGACTGTGGGGGCTCTGGTTGACTCTGCTTGGAGAGAAGCTTTTTCTGCTTCCTCCCCATGGTTGCAGAGGGAGATCCTTGAGTTTTAAACACAAGGGAGTTCTCATTCCATTGAAGGAATATTTCACCTCTGTCAACATCAATCACAGCTCTTGCTGTGGCCAGGAAAGGTCTTCCTAGGATGATGGATTCATCCTCTTCCTTTCCAGTATCCAGGACTATGAAATCAGCAGGGATGTAAAGGCCTTCAACCTTTACTAACACGTCCTCTACTTGTCCATAAGCCTGTTTTCTAGAGCTGTCTGCCATCTCTAATGAGATTTTAGCAGCTTGCACCCCATAGATTCCCAGTTTCTCTATTACAGAGAGGGGCATGAGGTTTATTCCTGAACCAAGGTCACACAGAGCCTTAAAGATCATGGTGCCTATGGTACAAGGTATTATGAACTTTCCAGGATCCTGTCTCTTCTGAGGCAATGTCAGTTGATCCAGATCACTTAGTTCATTGATGAACAAGGGAGGTTCAACTTCCCAAGCATCAATGCCAAATAATTTGGCATTCAGCTTCATGATTGCACCAAGAAACTTGGCAGTTTGCTCTTCAGTAACATCCTCAATCTCTTCAGAAGAGGAATACTCATCAGAGCTCATGAAGGGCATAAGGAGGTTCAATGGGATCTCTATGGTCTCTAGATGAGCCCCAGAGTCCTTTGGTTCCTCAGAGGGAAGCTCCTTATTGATCACTGGACGTCCCAGGAGGTCTTCCTCCTTGGGATTCACGTCCTCTCCTCTCCTCACAGGTTCGGCCATGGCGCTTATGTCAATGGCCTTGCACTCTCCTTTTGGATTCTCTTCTGTATTGCTTGGGAGAGTACTAGGAGGGATTTCAGTGATCCTTTTACTCAGCTGGCCCACTTGTGCTTCCAAATTTCTAATGGAAGACCTTGTTTCATTCATGAAACTTACAGTGGCCTTAGATAGATCAGAGACTAGATTTGCTAAATTAGAAGCATTTTGTTCAGAGTTCTCTATCTGTTGCTGAGTGGATGATGGAAAAGGTTTGCTATTGCTAAACCTGATTCTTCCACCATTATTAAAGCCTTGTTGAGGCTTTTGATCCTTCCATGAGAAATTTGGATGATTTCTCCATGATGAGTTATAGGTGTTTCCATAAGGTTCACCTAAATAATTTACCTCTGCTATTGCAGGGTTCTCAGGATCATAAGCTTCTTCTTCATAAGAAGCCTCTTGAGTACTGTTGGATGCAGCTTGCATTCCATGCAGACTCTGAGAGATCATATTGACTTGCTGAGTCAATATTTTATTCTGAGCCAATATGGCATTCAGAGTATCAACTTCAAGAACTCCCTTCTTCATAGGCGTCCCATTACTCACAGGATTCCTTTCAGAAGTGTACATGAACTGGTTATTAGCAACCATGTCAATGAGTTCTTGAGCTTCTGCAGGCGTTTTCTTTAGGTGAATGGATCCACCTGCAGAAGTGTCCAGTGACATCTTTGATAGCTCAGATAAACCATCATAGAATATATCCAGGATGGTCCATTCTAAAAGCATGTCAGAAGGACACTTTTTGGTCAACTGTTTGTATCTTTCCCAAGCTTCATAGAGGGATTCACCTTCTTTCTGTCTGAAGGTTTGAACATCAGCTCTAAGCTTGCTCAGCTTTTGAGAAGGAAAGTACTTGGCTAAGAAAGCCGTGACCAGCTTATCCCAAGAGTTCAGGCTGTCTTTGGGTTGAGAATCCAACCATAATCTAGCTCTGTCTCTTACAGCAAAAGGGAAAAGCATGAGCCTGTAGACTTCAGGATCTACTCCATTAGTCTTAACAGTATCACATATCTGCAAGAATTCAGTTAAGAACTGAAAAGGATCTTCAGATGGAAGTCCATGAAACTTGCAGTTCTGCTGCATCAGAGAAACTAACTGAGGTTTCAGCTAAAAGTTGTTTGCTCCAATGGCAGGAATGGAGATGCTTCTTCCATGTAAATTGGAATTAGGTGCAGTAAAGTCACCAAGCATCTTCCTTATATTATTATTATTTTCGGCTGCCATCTCCTCTTCCTGTTCGAAAATTTCTGAGAGGTTATTTCTGGATTGTTGTAATTTAGCTTCTCTTAATTTTTTTTTTTCAGAGTCCTTTCAGGTTCTGGATCTGCTTCCACAAGAATGTTCTTATCCTTGCTCCTGCTCATATGACAAAGAAGAAGGCACAGAAAAATAATAATAATAATGGAGATCCTTTATACCACAGTATAGGGATTCCTGTGTGAGTGGAAGAAGAGGGGGAGACAAAGAATGTAATATAATGGAAGAAACACAACTGTGAGGATGGAAGAGAGGTGAAATGAGATGTTAGGATATGAATGAATAAATAGAATGAGATGGGGGAGGGATAATTTTCGAAAATTATTTTGAAAAAGAGTTAGTGATTTTCGAAAATGGTTTTTGAAAAATGTTAGTAATTTTCGAAAATTTTTGAAATCAAAAATAGAAAATAAAAATAATTAGTTAATTAAAAAGAAATTTTTGAAAAAGAGGGAAGATATTTTCGAAAATTAGAGAGAGAGAGTTAGTTAGGTAGTTTTGAAAAAGTTAAGAAACAAACAAAAAGTTAGTTAGTTAATTGAAACAAATTTTGAAAAGATAAGAAGTTAGGAAGTTAGAAAAGATATTTTGAAATCAAATTTTTGAAAAAGATAAGATAAGAAGATATTTTGAAAAGATATGATAGAAATTAGTTTTTGAAAAAAATTTGATTTTTAAAAATCACAATTAATGACTTGATTCACAAGAAATCACAAGATATGATTCTAGAACTTAAAGTTTGAATCTTTCTTAACAAGCAAGTAACAAACTTCAAATTTTTGAATCAAAACATTAATTGATTATGTTATTTTCGAAAATTTGATATAAAAATAAGAAAAAGATTTTTGAAAAATATTTTTGGAATTTTCGAAAATAACTAAGAATTTTGAAAAAGATTTGATTTTTGAAAAAGATTTTGAAAAAAGATAAGATTTTTAAATTGAAAATTTGATTTGACTCATAAGAAACAACTTGATTTTAAAAATTTTTGAAAAAGTCAACTCAAATTTTCGAATTTGATGAGAGAAAAAGGGAAAGATATTTTTTTGATTTTTTGAATTTTTATGAAAACATGAAAAATATGCAATGCATGAAATTTTTAGATCAAAACAATGAATGCATGCAAGAATGCTATGAATGTCAAGATGAACACCAAGAACACTTTGAATGTCATGATGAACATCAAGAACATATTTTTGAAAAATTTTTAATGCAAAGAAAACATGCAAGACACCAAACTTAGAATTCTTTAATGCTTAGACACTAAGAATTCAAGAATGCATATGATAAACATGAAAAGACACAAAACAAAAAATTCATCAAGATCAAATAAGAAGACTTACCAAGAACAACTTGAAGATCATGAAGAACACTATGAATGCATGATATTTTCGAAAAAATGCAAGATGCATATGCAAGTGACACCAAACTTATGATATGACTCAAACAAGAAACAGTAAATATTTTTGATTTTTATGATTTTCTAAATTTTTTTGTATTTTTATTTTATATTTTTCGAAAAATTATTTTGAAAAAGAAAAATAAGGATTCCAAAATTTTTAATATGAATTCCAGGAATCTTATGCTCTAAAGCTCCAATCAAAGGGTCAGGCATGGCTTAATAGCCAGCCAAGCTTTAGCATGTAATTACATGGACTGGAGTGATTAGTTGAATACCAATCCCAAAGCAGTTTGGGTATGGCTTTACAGCCAGATAGGATTCAACATGTTTCATGAAACACTAGAATTCATTCTTAAAAATTCTGAAGCCATAGAATAATTTATTTTTGAAAACAAATATTTTTTTTTTTCGAAAACAGATGAGAAATTTTTGAAAGATTTTTGAAATTTTTTTTTTTTGAAAATAAAATAAAAAGAAAATTACCTAATCTGAGCAACAAGATGAACCGTCAGTTGTCCAAACTCAAACAATCCCCGGCAACGGCGCCAAAAACTTGGTGCACGAAATTGTGATCTCCAGGCTCGAACAAATCCTGGTAATGGCTCCAAAGCTTGGTGCTCTGATCTTAATTCATGATTGTCACGACTTCGATACAACTAACCAGCAAGTGCACTGGGTCGTCCAAGTAATACCTTACGTGAGTAAGGGTCGAATCCCACGGAGATTGTTGGTATGAAGCAAGCTATGGTCACCTTGTAAATCTCAGTCAGGCAGATATAAATGGATAATGGTGTTTTCGAATAATAATAAATAAGATAGGGATAGAGGTACTTATGTAAATCATTGGTAGGAATTTCAGATAAGCGAATGGAGATACTTTCGTTCCTCTGAACCTCTGCTTTCCTGCTATCTTCATCCAATCAGTCTTACTCCTTTCCATGGCTGGCTTTATGCAAGGGCATCACCGTTGTCAGTGGCTGCATCCCCTCCTCTCAGTGAATAATATGCTCACGCACCCTGTTACGGCACGGCTATTCATCTGTCGGTTCTCGATCATGCTGGAATAGGATTCACCCTCCTTTTGCGTCTGTCACTAACGCCCAACAATCGCGAGTTTGAAGCTCGTCACAGTCATTCAATCATTGAATCCTACTCGGAATACCACAGACAAGGTTTAGACTTTCCGGATTCTCTTGAATGCCGCCATCATTCTAGCTTACGCCACGAAGATTCTGGTTAGGAGATCTAAGAGATATTCATTCTAGCTTATTTCATGTAGAACGGAAGTGTTTGTCAGGCACGTGTTCATAAGGTAGAAGGATGATGAGCGTCACACATAATCATCACCTTCATCACGTTCTTGGGTGCGAATGGATATCTTAGAAGCGAAATAAGATGAATTGAATAGAAAACAGAAGTACTTTGCATTAATCTTTGAGGAACAGCAGAGCTCCACACCTTAATCTATGGAGGGTAGAAACTCTACCGTTTGAAAATACATAAGTGAAGGTCCAGGCATGGCCGAGATGGCCAGCCCCTCTGATCTAAGAACCAGGCGTCCAAAGATGTCAAATACAATAGTAAGAGGTCCTATTTATAATAAACTAGCTACTAGGGTTTACATGAGTAAGTATTTGATGTATAAATCCACTTCCGGGGCCCACTTGGTGTGTGTTTGGGCTGAGCTTAAGTGTTGCACGTGCAGAGGCCATTTGTGGAGTTGAACGCCAGTTTTTGTGCCAGTTTGGGCGTTCAACTCTGGTTTTGGATCCTTTTCTGGCGCTGGACGCCAGATTTGGGTAGAAAGCTGGCGTTGAACGCCAGTTTACGTCGTCAATTCTTGGCCAAAGTATGGACTATTATATATTGCTGGAAAGCCCTGGATGTCTACTTTCCAACGCAATTGGAAGCGCGCCATTTCGAGTTCTGTAGCTCCAGAAAATCCACTTTGAGTGCAGGGAGGTCAGAATCCAACAGCATCAGCAGTCCTTTTTCAACCTTTGAATCTGATTTCTGCTCAAGTCCCTCATTTTCAGCCAGAAAATACCTGAAATCACAGAAAAACACACAAACTCATAGTAAAGTCTAGAAATGTGAATTTAACACAAAATCTATTAAAAACATCCCTAAAAGTAACTAGATCCTACTAAAAACATACTAAAAACAATGTCAAAAAGCGTATAAATTTTCCGCTCATCACTTTCCAATGTATTGGACAAGGGTTCAACAGGATCGTCAAGGGAATTGATCGAGGTGGGCAAAAAATCATTAGTGATGGAATCCACTTCTCTATCAATTTCCTTTAACTCATTGTTTACTCCCGCGACATTGCTCTTTTCTTTGATACTCCCTCCACACTCCTTGGAGGGGGATTCCTCAACTTGAGACTCCTTTATATATTTAACATGTCCTAAACATCCGCCCACTTCTTTCTTTTGTTCGTTGATTCCTATCTTCTCCTCTTGTTGCGCTTCTTGCTTCAATTCTTCTTCCTCACTATCGAGTTCCATGTTCATATCCTCACTGAGCTCCTGGGTTGTTTCAACAATTGGGGTACTTATGGCGCATGAGCTTGGGTGAGATGTAAGCTGAGCCACGGCTTCTACTATGCTGGCCACCCTTACTCTTAACTCCTTGAACTTGGTTTCATCCTCCTCTTGTCGCCTTAAAATACGAGATTCAAAGTCTCTCAATTCTAACATGAAGGCTTCATCAGGAGGTGGCATTGGAAGAGAAAATTCATCAGTTAGGGAAAGATTGTTGTAATTGGAAGGTGGTTCATATTGGTGAAGTTCTTGAGGTGGTGTATGTGGAATTTGTGGTTCTTGAGAGTATTGGGGTTGGGATGGTGGTTGTTTTACATGTGATTCTAATGGTGGTTGATATGGTGTGTATGAGTTATGGTCATATGGAGGTGAATGGTGGTATGAGGCTTGTGAGTATAACGTGTGGCTATATTGAGGATATGGCTCATAGGCATATGGTGGTAGTTCTTGAAAATCATAAGGGAATTCACCATAGCTAGTGGATTGATATGCATCATAGAATGGCTCTTGTTCATAGTACATTGGTGGAGGTTGTTGCCATGGAGGTTGATCAAGTGTTTGAGGCTCCTCCCACCTTTGATCTCCAATTCCTTGATGCACATCCTCATTGACGCTTTCATCTCCTACAACATAGTTTGAACTACACTCATAGCCAAAGTGAGAATTCATAGTGAAGTGGGAAATAAAAACAAAGAGCAATAATAAATGAGGAAGACTAAATCCTAAAACTAGCAAAAATCAACAAATAAACCAAAGATAAAGCTATTCACAATATTTACAATAGCCAATTAACATAGCACCATTGGTCTCCCCGGCAACGGCGCCATTTTTTGATGGAGATGATTCTCGATGGTTTAGAATTTATCTAATGGAATCTCGTTGTGAAGTATAGTTTCCAAACCAATCAAGAATCCCTTCATACAAAAATTTTGGTTGTCACAAAGAACAAGCCCCAAATGAAAATTAATCGGAGTATTTAGACTCCGGGTCGTCTCCCTAGGAACCAATGGAGTGCATGCGTATTGGCTATAGAGGGGAAAAAGGGGTTTTAGTTGATGATTGACAAGGAATTTAATTGTGCAAGGAAAGTAAATCAAGCAAACAATTAAAAGAAGCAATTAAGGAAGAGAGACATTCATGGTATTGAATCGAGATCTTAGGCTTTCTATCCTAGTCATGCATGATTAATTTATCTTGTTTAGTTAACTCACACATCGGGAGAATGTCAAACAAGACCAATTAATCGAGTCACTATTATAAACAAGAATTTATCTAATTACGTCATCTCCAACAAATAGGGAGAAAGTCTAACGAGACTAGCTAATCTCAATCCAAAAGTCCTGAACCACTTACTAATCAGATTAGCAAAAGGTTAGCGTCAATGGAAACAATACTAGTTAACAATTCTGAATCACCAACGTAAGTTGGGTTTTCATGACTCAAGATTGCCCAATCACTCCTTCCAAACCAAGAATGCTCACAATCTACTTTAAGGTCCAAACAAGCATTTTGTCAAATACTTGGTGGGTAGTAAAGAAAAGCTTAGTGAAAGTGCAAGAATTGTAAATCTACTAACTATCAATTGTAAGAAATGTAAAATCACAATCCAAATCAACATCAATTAAAGAAACATCAACATTAAAATTGCATTAAATGTAAACAAATCTAACATGAGTTCATCATCACAAAAGAGAGCAAAATGGAAGGTTAACATAAAAACTGAGAGAATTAAGATGCAGAAAAGAGAATTTATGGAAGTAACAAGATGAGATCAAGTAATTAAACATGAAAATAAAATAATTTAACCTAATCCTAACCTAATTCTAGAGAGAAGAGAGAGCTTCTCTCTCTAGAAACTAACTAAAAGCTCATGTTGGCTAAACTAATTGCTCTCTCTTTGCTTGGAGTTCAATTTTGCATGAAATACACTCAGAAACAAGTTGGATTTGTGCTTGGGCAGCTCAGAAATCGCCCCCAGCATTTTGCCATTGAGTGGGCCAAGTAAGAGTGGCGCGCGCGCGTCGCTGGCAAATTCCCAATCTGCGCGGAAGCGGTATGTACGCGGGCGCGTCCTTGTGAAAAACCACTTCTGCGCGTGCGCACCTTGTACGCGTGCGCGTCCGTTGGTACATTCCAAATCTTTGTTTCTTCATGCATTCTCCTCTTTGTATGCTTTTCTTCTCATTTCTTCCATCTAATACTTGCCTTATGAACCTGAAATTACTTAACAAACACATCAAGGCATCGAATGGAATTAAGGTGGATCTAAATTCACCAAATTAGAGCCTAAAAAGCGTTTTTTTTACATTTAAGCATAATTCAAGGGAGAAATACAAAACCATGCTATTCCATTGAATAAATGTGGGAAAAGGTGAATAAATCCCCCAAAATAAGCACAAAATAAACCACAAAATCGGGGTTTATCAATCATCTAACCCTTTTTCCTATCAAAAAGGACCATGAAAAAGACATAATCTCATGTAATCATTGTAATTCCATGCATCAATTGATATATATTTTGTTTCATTGATTTGAAATGGGTTTGTGTTGCATTTCAGGTAGAAAGGGCACCAAAATAAGGAAGAAAACAATGTGGAAAGCTGGGTGTGTGAAATGGGAGTGCCACTTAGAGGAAACGCCATGAAAATATATGGGCGTGGTACACCAGAACCAAGGCGTGGCACGCCAGTAATGATTTCCAAATTGCACGCCAGTTCTATTTTTCCAGAGAAGGGAAGAAGGTTCTCCATGGGCGTGGCACGCCACCTGCTGGGCATGGCACGCCAGTAGTAAAATCCAGAGAAGAAAGTGAAGCAACCACAATGGGCGTGGCATGCCAGGTCTTAGGCATGCCACGCTAGTTCAAAAGCTCCAAGGAAGAACCTGGGTGTGCCACTTGAGGTACAAGGCGTGGCACGCCAAGCTAACAAATGCTTTAAGATGACCCTGGGCATGCCATTTGGGCTCGAAGGCATGGCACGCCAGGGATGCCAACACATAGGGCGTGCCACTTGAAGAGCTGGGCGTGGAGCGCCAAGCTAAATTAGGGGCTAGGCGTGGCACGCCACTTAAACACCAGTCACACGCCAAGCCTGGAAGGTCACGTTTATTGAGTTTTCTTTTTCCCTCCAATTGTAATTTTCCTTTCTCTTTTGTAATTTCTTAATTCTAGTATTAGGAGTAGTATAAATACCCCCTAGAAGTACTGAAGAAGGGGTTGGATTGGGTTGGCATTGCTAAGTTTAGATCTAGTTTTACTTTACACTTCATCTCCTTCCATCTATTGTACTTTTCTCTTAAGCTATGAATAGCTAAATTCCCTCTCATTGGGAGAGGGAGCTCTGTTGTACTTGATGGATTAATGATAGTGAATTTCTTCTTCTCTTCATCTTCTCTTTGATTTTCTAGAAGGAATTTCATTTTAATTCTAGTGTTCAATCATCTTGGGAAAGAGGTTGAATGCAAAATGGGATTCATGGGAACCTTGAAAAAGGAAACATGAAACCATGCTTGAAATCCCTTCTCACACTTGAGTAGATCTGGGTTTTGGTGATTGGATATGGTGACATATAATCCACCCACTATTTGGATCTATGAGGATGTGTGGTATAATCAGGGACCAAGCATATCTCTCTTTATGAGCAATTAGACCAAGGAATTGGCTATTGATCAAGATCTGAGAGATTGAATCACCAAGGGATTGAGGTTCAGTCAATCATGATTGCCAAGAGGTCAACGAGTTGAATGATTGAAGATGAGATGAGCTGGATTTAATCCAAAGAGAACAACATCTCCTGATCTCAATGAATTTCCCATATTCTTACCTTTCACATTCTTTATAGCTTTCTTTACATTTTGTTATTCCCCATTCCCATTTACAATTAAGTCATTTATGTTTCTGCACTTTACATTCTTGCCATTTACCCTTCTGCACTTTATTGCTTCTTTTTACTTTTGAGTCATTTATATTTATGCTCATTTAAATTTCTGCAATTACAATCTATATTGCTCAGCTTGACGAATTCACCCGTTGATTAAAATTGGTCAAATCTACCAATCTCTGTGGATACGATCCCACTCCTAGTGGGTTATTACTTGACGATAATTTTGGTGCGCTTGCCAAAAGAATGGATTCATCATTTTTATATGGGGAGTGAATTCCGGCCATCAGCTATCCGGCTCATCGTTCAATCCAGAACCAACCAAAATTAATAATCATACACAGCCATTTCGACTCATAACAAAATAGAACTTCCACCATCCAACATCATCAAATTCATAAAATCATTATTCAAAGCCATAAATCACTTTTTCTCAATTTAATTTACTCTGAAATCAAATTTCAGCTCTTTTCAGTCTTGGCTTTAAAGATCTCATTTCTCAAATCATCTCAGGCTCAATAGCCACTTTTACTCAAAGTAAGTTTCCCTTTTAAAACAAAGCCACCCTCAGCATTCTTTTTCCGTAACTTCCAAAAACATGGCAAGTTAAGGATTTATTTATAAGTATTCAAAATCATCCATCCAACAACGGGATTTTATTACAAAAGTTCCTTGGCAGAGTCTCAAGTCTTTAGGGGAGAATAATATAACTCATTTTCTCAAATTCACTTAAATCATTAAAACCTTGGCTTCCTGATTTGAGTAACAAAATCGGATCTAAGCCAAACCAAGCCATGTAATCAATTACTCCTTTCAAACCCGTTTCCTTTACTTAAACAAAAACCAGCTTCGACCCCATGAAAAATTGTTTTAGTCTTGCAAAAATTCAGAACTCAAAGAGTACTTAAAACTTTTCACAAAACATTTTAGAATGAAACTTATCAATAGATGTTCAGGTTCTTTCAAAGTCACTGAAACTTCTCTAATTAAAACCCTCAAGTCAAATTCAAAGGCATAAACCCTTTTCTCATTTAAAACAGCCTTAAAGCATAAGTTTATGTGTGTGTGACATTTATGTAGCCGGTGGTAATACTGGAAAACAAAATGCTTAGGGTCACGGCCAAGACTCATAAAGTAGCTGTGTTCAAGAATCAACATAATGAACTAGGAGAATCAATAACACTATCTGAATTCTAAATTCCAATGGATGTCAATCATTCTAAACTTCAAAGGATAAAGTGAGATGCCAAAACTGTTCAGAAGCAAGAAGCTACTAGTCCCGCTCATCTAATTAAAACTAATCTTCTTTGATAAATTTGGAATTTATTGTATATTCTCTTTTTTTTATCCTATTTTGTTTTTAGTTGCTTGGGGACAAGCAACAATTTAAGTTTGGTGTTGTGATGAGCAGATAATTTATACCTTTCTTGGCATTATTTTGTACATAGTTTTTAGTATGTTTTAGTTACTTTTTATCATATTTTTATTAGTTTTTATTAAAAAATCAAATTTTTGGGCTTTACTATGAGTTTGTGTGTTTTTCTGTAATTTCGGGTATTTTCTGGCAGAAATTGAGGGACCTGAGCAAAAATCTGATTCAGAGGCTGAAAAAGGACTGCAGATGCTGTTGGATTCTGACACTCCTGCACTCGAAGTGGATTTTTTGGAGCTGCAGAAGCCCAATTGGCATGCTCTCAATGGCGTTGGAAGGTAGACATCTTGGGCTTTCCAGAAATATATAATAGTCTGTACTTTGCCCGAGATTTGATGGCTCAAACTGGCATTAAAAGCCAGCCAACAACTTTCTGGTGTAAAACGCCCAAACTGGCACCTAAGCTGGCGTTTAACTCCATGAACAAGCCTATGCACGTGAAAGCTTCAATGCTCAGCCCAAGCACACACCAAGTGGGCCCCGGAAGTGGATTTCTGCACTATCTGCACTTAGTTACTCATTTTCTGTAAACCCTAGAAACTAGTTTATTATAAAAACTACTTTTAAAGATTTATTTTATATCTTTTGATCATCTTATGTAACTTTGACACTTTGGAACCTCCATTGGAGGCTGGCCATTCGGCCATGCCTAGACTATTTCACTTATGTATTTTCTACGGTAGAGTTTCTACACCCCATAGATTAAGGTGTGGAGCTCTGCTGTTCTTCAAGAATTAATGGAAGTACTATTATTTTTCTTTCAATTCACGCCTACTTCTTTTCCAAGATATACTCTTGTGCTTAATTCAGTTAAGTTAGAATGAAGGGGTGACCTGTGACAATCACCCACTATCTTTGTTACTCGCTTAGCCAAGATCTGCGTGCCTGACAAGCACAAGCGGTCTACATGATGTTCAACGTAGTCATTAGATGACAGCTGGAGTATATTCTCTTTGGTATCTAATACACAGACCAAGTCCGTGAGATTAGTATTTTTGTGGTATAGTCTAGAACCATTGGCAGCATTCCTGAGATCCGGAAAGTCTAAACCTTGTCTGTGGTATTCCGAGTAGGATCTGGGAAGGGATGACTGTGAAGAGCATCAAACCTGCGAATGTTGGGCACAGTGAAAGTGTGCAAAAGGATAGAGAGATCCTATTCCGACGGTAGCAGGAATCAACAATTTCCCTTGGCAAGTACACCGAATTGTCGTCAAGTAAAAACTCACAATAGAGTGAGGTCGAATCCCACAAGGATTGATTGGTCAATCAACTTTAATTGGAGGAATGTTCTAGTTGAGCTAAGCAAAAATTGGATTGAGAATTGCAGGAAATGAAATAGCGGGAAAGTAAATGGTAGAAAGTATAAAAGCTGGAAATAAAGAGCTGAATGTAAATGACGGAAAGTAAAGTGCAGAATCTTAAATGGGGAATGGGGAAGATGATCATAGAAGTAATTGGCAGAAATTAAAGAGAATGGGTAAGATCAGAAATGGGGAGTTCATTGGGCTTAGGAGATGTTGCATCCTCCGGATCAAGTTTATTTTCATCTCTTCCTCAATCAATGCATTCATTGATCTCCTTGGTAATCTTAGATGATTGAATTCCAATTCCTTGGTAATTCAATCTCTCAAATATTGATCAATAGCCAATTCCTTGGTCCAATTGCTCATGAGATGAGATGAAGTATGGTCACTGATTATACCACATGTATTTCCAAATCAAAGTGTTGGTAGGATTATATGTCACTATATCCATCCAAACCCCAATTTGGTCCAACATGAGAAAGCATTTCTAGCATGATCTCTTCATTTCTCTTCCAAGGTTCCGAAGAGATCCAAGTATGAATAGCTTCTTTTCCAAGATAACTACTCAATTGGGTGAAGATTGAAAGCTTTCTAGTAAAATCAAGAGAAAAGAAAGAAGAAGAATAATGAAAACTATTATTGATCCATCAAATTACAACAGAGCTCTGATAAACCACTATTTTATGGTTTATCTTGTGCTCAATTGAGTGGTTTTTATCAACTCTTTACCCACTTATTCATACTATTTGCATGGTTTTACATTTGCCTTCCTAATTATGTGCTTTGATTGAAAACATGCTTCTTTGGCCTTAAGTTCCCTATGTTTAATTCTCTCTTATTTCCATTAGATGCCTTGATATGTGTGTTAAGTGATTTCAGAGATTACAGGACAGGAATGACTCAGAGGATGGAAAGGAAGCATGCAAAAGTGGAAGGAATACAAGAAGTTGGAGAAATTGCTAAGCTGTCCAGCCTGACCTCTTCGCACTCAAACGGCTATAACTTTAGCTACAGAGGTCCAAACAACGCGGTTTCAGTTGCGTTGGAAAGCTAACATTCGGGGCTTCGATTTGATAGATAATATGCCATAGTTTCCCTAACGCTAGACAACGCGACCACGTGCTCCATGCGGCCACATCGCAGTGACGAAAAATCAGCGTGTTTGAATTTGCAACCAGCGAGTTCTGGGCTATTTCTGACCCAGTTTGTGGCTCAGAAAATACAGATTAGAGGCTATAAAGTGGGGGAATGCATCCATTCATCATCAAGCTCACAATTCACAATTTTAGGAGTAGATGTAGTTTTTAGAGAGAGAGGTTCTCTCCTCTCTCTTAGGATTAGGATTTAGGATTTCTCTTAGTTTTAGGAGTGACTCTCAATCCCAGGTTCAATGTTCTTTTTATTATTTTCCCAATTTTATTTATGAATTCTTCTATGTTACAGATTACTCTTTGAATTAATGTTATTTGAGGTATTTCATTTTATTATTGCTTTCTTTTATTTACATTATTATTATTCCCATCTGAAGACATTTTTATTCCAGTAGATTTACTTTTTCCCCTTTTGGTCTTGGTTAAGAAATCAGTAACTCAGGAGTTATCAAACTCAAACATGATTGATAATTGTTATCTTTGCTAATTGAATTGAACTTCAATAATCCCAATCTTTTCTTAGGAAATAAATAGGATTTGAAGATCAAACTAATTAGTACCTTGACCTGCTTTTGCTTTAGTAAAAGTTAACAAAGCGGAATTAAGATTCAATTTTCATCATCATTGATAAGGATAGCTAGGATAGGACCTCTAATTTCTAATACCTTGCCAAGAGTTTATTTTATTATTACTATTTTATTTTATTCTTATTGTTCAACATACTGCTTCTTTACTTCTAAAACCCCTAATTTACAAGACTCATAACCAATAATAAGAACATACCTCACTGCAATTCCTTGAGAAGACGAATCGAGGTTTAAATACTCGGTTATAAATTTTAAAAGGGGTTTGTTACTTGTGACAACCAAAACTTTTGTAAGAAAGGTTGATTGCTTGGTTTAGTAACTATACTTACAATGAGAGTTTACTATAACCTCTAAACCATCAATCTTCAGTTCTTCAAGCTCCCTAACCCAATGAAAGGGGTTTAGTTGTTCATAGCTCTGGGAATGGAAAACAAAGATGGAGAATGCATTCTGAAAACTTAAACTAGAAGTTACAGAGAAAGTAAAAAATACAGAGAGTAATTCTAATAGTGCCAAAGAGCTTCCCTCTAGTTCAAAGTTCTCCCTATTTATACTATTCTTCTGATCTTCTAGTTGCTTCTTCAAGTCTTGGATATGGGCCTTTGGATCTTGAGTTCAAGCAGTTATCATCTTCAGTAGGCTTAGCCTAACTTGCAGAGAGAGAGTGTTAAGTAGGCATGGACTTTAGCTTAGGACGTTAGTGGCGTTAACGTTAAGTGAAAGTGTGGGTTCGAGAACGTTAGTGACAATCATCTTTTTCACTAACGTTCCTAACCCAAGAATGGTCCACATTAACTTCAACGTTAGTGGCACCAATGTGACCACTAACGTTGCCTCTTGGTCTTTCGCACACGTTATTGGGGTTTACCTTTTTCAATAACGTTGAGAGTCCCCCCTTTCTCACGTTAGACTTCACGTCAGTATAACTAACGTGGCTCTTAACGTGAGGACACTTTAGCCTCGAGAGCGTTAGTGACACTTACCTTTGTCACGAACGCTCCAAAACGCCCCTTTCCTACGTTAGAGTTCGCGTTAATTGCATTAACGTGGCCTCTAACGTGGTATTGGTAGCCATCTCCAACGTTAGTGACAAAGGTGAGTGTCACTAACGTTGGCTCATTATTCTCTCCTCCACGTTAACTGAGTTAACGTGGCAACTAACGTGGCTCAAAGTGGCTTAGTCCAACGTTAGTGACAAAGGTGAGTGTCACTAACGTTGGTGATTCCTTGCTCCTTCCACGTTAGAGTCCACGTTAACTAGGTTAACGTGGCTCTTAACATGGCCAATATGAGCTTAGTCTAACGTTAGTGACAAAGGTGAATGTCACTAACATTAGCATGATCTTCCTCATCCACATTAGAGTTCATGTTAACTGAGTTAACGTGACTCTTAATGTGGCCAGCTGCCACTTTGGAACGTTAGTGGCACTTACTTTTACCACTAACGTTGGAGTTCTACTTCTCTTCCACGTTAGCTTCCACGTTAACATAGTTATCGTGGCAACTAACGTGGGCTATGATGGCTCACGAAGGCGTTAATGGCGGTCACTTTTCTCTTAACGTTGCAAGTTATCCTCCATTCCACGTTAGTGGTCACGTTAGCTAGACTAACGTGGCTACTAACGTGGTTCTTCCTTGCTTCCTTTGTCCTGAAATCAAGCAATAAAGTGCATCAAAGCTCTGATCCAAGTTATGAGACATGCATCATTCAATTTTGTCATTTAATTCATGCATAATTCTCATGAAATCATGTAAAATTCACAATGTTTGCTTGAATCAAGAGGTAAGTGATTATTTTCCCAAAACATGCTTATTTCCTAAGAAAGTGCATGAAACTACCTAAAACCATAAAGAAAAAGTCAGTGAAACTGGCCAAAATGCCCTGGCATCACAACACCAAACTTAAAGCTTACTTGTCCCTAAGCAAGTACTGGAACAAGAGAATAATGAATGAAATGACAAGATGAATGAATCATTCTTGTGGAAGTCATGTCCTTGGTTTTATGGGGTTTCATGCATAGCAACTTAGGTTCATTCCTTTACTGGCTTTCAGACCTTTATCATGCCTTGGAATACTCACTTGATGGCACCCTTTGAGACTGTTATTTATTGATCCCTTTGTCTTTCCAAGGTATATTGCATCCTTAGGCTAAGTGTTCTGTGAGAGGGCGACTCTTTAAGATAAGTTTTCAGCCAACACTCCCGAACCAGTTAGTTCAAGGTGCTAGGTGTTGAAACACCCCTAAGGACTTACTCCCTCAAGTCTCTCTCCCGCATACATGCACACCACAGGCACATGGTTTGTTATTTTCTTTCCTTGAGGTCTTGGTGTCCAGCACCTCTTTTGGTTACTAAATGTTCTGTAGCAAGGTTGCTCTTGATAGTGGATTTTCAGTTGATAATCCCGGGTTAGTTAACCCAAGTTACCAAGTGATGAAGCACTCCTAAGAACTTATTCATCGAAGCAGATCCTTGGTACAAGAGCACCACAGACACATCCCTCAAGGTTCAAGCCCTTGGTGCCTAGCCTTATTCTTTATCACATTTCTTTCTTTTTCAACTCTTAGTGTTCTTTTCTTTTTTCTTATTGGGATCTTATTAGTCTCATGGGGTGTGTTTTAAGCATATGATTCAGGACAGATAGTTGCCTTCTCACCTTGTTGGTGAACCAACTTAGCTAAGTGATTACTACACCACAAATTTAAGGACTTACTCCACAAATTGAACTCCACTCTGGTCTTTCATAACATCTCTTTTTATTTAGCTTAAAAGGACAAACATACAATAAGCAAGATGCAGATGAAGATAGGTAACTTGGACCAGCACACATATGACCTAAGCAATGAAAATACTAAAGACAGAATTGAAAATTCCTAAGCTACTATGGAAGCATGTTCTATCTCATACATGATTTTTCTTATTTAAAACTTGAAAAAGATGAGATAATGAGGGAACTCCACCACCTTTTACTCATGGGGGTGCTCATGCTCTCCCTCTTATTTGTCCTCTTTGTGTTTTTCTTGAGTGCTTGAACTCCCACCTCCCTTTCCTTTTCCAATCAACTTTTTTCAGAAGCCAGCATCTTCCATCTTCTTTTTTAATATTTTCTTCTACTGTTTCACCTTCCTTTCCTCTTGTTCTGTTAGCTCTTTTTGGAATTCATCATACCTAGGGATTGCAAAGTGCAGATTATGCATATGACTAGACATATAGTTCAACTTGGCTTGAGTGTTTATGTTGAAATCCTCCCTATGTAGTTGCCGTCCTTCATTCCGTATGCTGAACTCATTGAATGCCTTCGTCTGAGCTAGCTATCGTTGGTTGAGTTCTTGAAGGCGTTTGTCTTGACGCTCTTGCCTTTCAGTCACTTGATTGATGGCTTGAGTGAGCTGGGAGTAGTGTTCCATTTGCTGTTTCTGCCACTCCCTTTGTTGATTCATCCAATTAGAAAGCAGTTCTTCTTGACGATCCATCCTTTGGGCTTGAATGTGCAGTTGTTGTTCTTGTCCCTCCATATAACTCCTCGCTAGCTCCTCAATGGCTCCGTGAATGTGATTCAAGTTGATGTTGGTTGGATCATAGTACTCTTCTTGCTGGTATTCTTCTTGATGAGATTCTTCTCGGTGAGGCCCCTCTTATGCTGCTTTTTTCCCTATTTGAGGTCTTCTTTGTTGTTGGGTGGGTGCCAAATAAGTTATTCGCTGTAGCGTGACTGACCTTCCAGGGTTCACCCAACTTGGATTGCTGTCCTCAAAGAGTACCTTGGCTTTCGTGCACAGCCTAAGGATGATGCTGGGGTACCAAAGTCTAGCACCTAGATCATTCTTCTCGGCTGACTCTTGAATCCCCTCAGCTATAATCTCGTGCACATTGATGCCTCCACCCTTTATTAAGCAATGTACCATATTAGCTCGAGTAGTGTTAACCTCCAAATTGTTTGCAGTTGGGAGGATAGATCTCCTCACGAGCTCAAATCATCCCTTGGCTTCCAGGATGAGGTCTCCTCTCCTGATGAACCGAGGTCTTCTATCCAAATACCTTTCCCAGTCAGATCCTATAACACACATATCATTCATAATTTCTTCAAGTTCATCATTGTTGGGGCCATTACTTATTCTTACATGATAACTGGGCTCGTCAAAATGTGGCGATTTCAGCTGAAGAACCCTCGTTATGGCATTGGGGCTGAAGTCCACCTCTGTTCCTCTCACATAACTTTTGAAGGTGGGGGCCTTAGTTTTGTCTTCTCTGACTATATTTGCATAGAATTCTTTGATGAGGTTTGCATTTTCTTTGCTTCTGGGTTTGTGAGCCTTTGCCAACCCCTTTGTTCGGTCTTCTCTCGAATCTGTGGGCATTCATCCTCGTTGAACTGGAATGTTAACTCAGGCAGTATCTTTTTAAGCTTTATCTGTTCAAATTCAAGCTCATGGAATGCAGTTTTGAATTTTCCTTCATCAAAATAGCTGCCCTCAACCGGTTCCTTTCTCTTTTGCCTCTTGGAGCTCGATGATGCCATGAGTAAGAGTTAATATGTGAAAGTGTTGAGGGGTTGTGGATAAATGGTGGAATTCGGTTGGGTTAGGATATGGTGAGATGAAGGGATTTGGGTTCCGAAGGTGTAAAGTATAAAGAATGGGAATTGGAATGTGAAGGGGGTACAGACTAGGAATCACTTATATAGGAAAGTGATGGGTGAATGAAAGGTGTGGATTGATGGGGTGGTTGTGTGATGGACGGATGGGGTTTAGCAATGGATGAGCACAAGGATTATCAACTTTATGATGGGGTTGGTTCAGTTTCCAAGCTTGTTCTTCTTCCCATGTTGCATGGCAACAATTCCCAATGCAATCCCCTTGAAGACACGTGTATAGTCCTCTCTTTTTGTGGTGGCCGAATCCTCCTTCAATTATCCCATCAATTCTCCTACAAAATAAAAGAAATATGATTAATAAAATTGTGGAAAGTGGCGGCAAAAATAAAAAAAAAAAAGAAAAAGAGTAGCTACTCTCTAAATTTTTTTTGTTTCTAGTTACTAATTGTTATTCCTGAGTGCAAACCAACTAACCAACTAAATGTCCATATATGCAACATTGGTGACACCAAACTTAGTTTGTGGCACTGTGGTGTAAGAAGATTTGTTCAAGGTGCTAAGAGTGACATGCTATGAGTTACATTCATGTTCTCTTAGTGTGCCTTGAACACCAAACTTGTTCTTCACTATATGTTGCATTCAAGGATATGTCAAAGTTGATTTGAATTTCATGAAACTTGTTTTATTAGCTATTTTAAAAGTGTGTAAAACATGGGTTGCCTCCCATGAAGCGCTTCTTTAGCGTCACTAGCTTGACGTTCTGCCTTTTGTCAGGGTGGTTGGTAGTGCTTCAGATCTTCTCCTCTTGCAGTAAACCTATATCCATTGGCTTCATCAAGGATCTCTACATGTTCTAGGGAGAGAACTTTGTTGATGGTGAAAACCTTGGGTAGCTGAGATGGGATGGTGGGGAGATGAGGTGGGATATCTGGGAAGTAAGCTGAGATCACTTTATCCCCTGGAGAGAAACCTTCTGTAGGGATCTTCTTGTTCCTCCATCTCCTTGGTGCCTTTTTCTTTGTTTCTTTTGCTGCTATACTGCTCTTTGTGGTCTCTTTTCCTAGGGAGATTTTGTTGCTGGTCTCATATGATTCTGGTGGTTTTGGCTCCACTTGAGTTTCCTTTAGCTAAGACACCTTCTGGTTGTTTTGCTTATCAACCAAGGGGATTTCCAGGTGTACGTTTTGTGCTTCAGTGCTTGTTTCTTCCACCAGTGCTTTGTTGTGATTTTCCCTTGGTTCCTTGTTTTCCTAGTCTGCTTCTTGTGAGGTTTTGAAGACATTGAATGCTAGTTGTTCATCATGTATCCTTAGTATTAGCTCTCCTCGCTCCACATCTATGAGTGCTCTAGCTGTAGCTAGGAATGGTCTTCCCAATATGATTGGGTGGATGGGACTTTCTTCCAATTCCAATATGACAAAATCTGTGGGGAGGAAATAGTTTCCTACTTTCACCAACACATTTTCAACCACTCCCACTACTTGGTTTTGAGTTTTGTCAACCAGCCTGATTACTACGTCTGTGGGCATTAGCTCATTGATTTGCAGCTTCTTCATTAGAGATAGAGACATTAAGTTGATGCTTGCTCTGAGGTCACAGAGTCCCTTATCAATCAGCGTTTCTCCTATGGCACAGGGGATGTGAAAACTTTCTGGGTCCTTCCTTTTTGTAGGCAACTCTGTTTGAATGAGAGCACTGCACTCCTTATTCATCACTATTGTTTGTCCTCCCTTGAGTGAGCTTTTCCTGGTTAGCAGTTCCTTTATATACTTAATGTATGAGGGCATTTGTTGGAGGGCCTTGATGAATGGTATGTTTACATGGAGAGATGCAAACATGTCAAGAAACCTTGAGTATATTCTCTTCTCTACACCACCATTGAGTATTTGGGGAAAGGGTGCATAGAGTCTCAGCAGCTCCTTCTGTGTGATTGTGGTTTCTTGATGATTCTCTTCCTGCTTTCCTGCTGATGTATCTTCAGGTTGTTCTAATGGTTTGTTCGGCTCTTCCTCAGTCTCCTTATCACTTATAGTAACCATCTTGCAATCTTCCCATTTGACCTTCTTTGCTTCACCTCTCGGATTTTTCTCTGTGTCACTTGGGAAGCTATCAATAGGTTTGGGGATCTTCTCAGAAAGGTATCCCACTTGAAACTCCAGCCTCTTGATGGTGTCTCCCTGGTTCTTGATATTGGCTCGCACCTCCTCCTTGAACAACTTGTTATCTTGGATTTCCTTACATATGCCCTCAAGTAGGGTTTCAATCCTTGAGAGTCTATCTTCAGATGATGGAGAGTTGAGATTAGAAGGATGAGAAGGGCCATTTTGACTTTGTTATGGATGTTGAGAAGTTTTGTTAGGTGGGTGTTAATATGACCTCTGTGTGGAGTGTTGGTGAGCTGCATTGTTGTTGGGGTTGTGGCGTCTCTGACCTTGGCCTTGATCCTGTTGGTTTCCCCACCCGAAGTTTGGGTGGTTCCTCCAATCGGGATTATATGTTTTGGAGTATGGGTCATGGTGCTGCCTAGGTGAATTTCCAATGTAGTTGGCTTGTTCCTGATCACCCTCTGCTTCTTCATTCACTCCCTCTTGAGCTGCTGCTGAGGTAGTGATTGCTGCCACTTGATTCATCTCCATCTTTTTGGTAAGGTCAGCCAACTGCTTGGTAATAAGCTTGTTTTGAGCTAGCAGTGCATCCACGTTGTTCAGCTCTATCACTCCTCTAGTGTTGCCTCTTTCAGAAGCATAGAAGTAGTCATTCTTTGCTACAGTCTCAATGACATCTATGGCTTCTTCAATGGTCTTCTTCTTGTTTAGAGATCCCCCGGATGAGTGGTCTACTACCTTCTTTGATTCATACGAAAGGCCTTCATAGAAAATGTGCAACTGCACCCATTCATTGAACATATCTGGCGGGCATCTTCTTGTCAGGTCCTTAAACCTCTCCCATGCTTCATATGGAGTCTCACCATCTTGCTGCCTGAAGGTTTGTACCTCAGCTCTCAACCTGTTGATTCATTGAGGAGGGTAGAATCTTGCCAAGAATTTGTTCACCACATCTTCCCAGGTTGTTAAACTCTCCTTCGGGAAAGACTCCAGCCACTTAGCTGCTTTGTCCTTGAGTGAGAAGGGAAATAGGAGCAGTCTATAGGTGTCAGGATGAACACCATTAAACTTCACAGTATCACATATCCTCAAGAATATGGTTAGATGTTGATTGGGGTCTTCTTGGACACCTCCTCCGAATGAACAGTTGTTCTGAACATGGGTGATGAGTTGTGGCTTTAGTTCAAAGTTGTTGGCATGTATGGTTGCTTTTTGGATGCTACTTTCATAATTCGCTGGGTTTGGATTGATGTAGGACCCTAGAACTCTTCTCTCTTGCCCAGCATGATTTGCTGGACCTTCTCTGCCATGGTTGTGAGCTTTTTCTTCATGATGGTTCTCCATGTTCTCATCCATGTTTGGTTCAAAGTATTCCTCCTCTTCCTCCGCACCAACTACTCGTTTTCCTCTTGCTTCCCTCCTTAATCTAAGGAAGGTCCTCTCAGGTTCAGAATCAAAGGAAGTTGAAGCCCCGCTTCTTCTCCCTGTCATACAACCAACAAGGCACAAGCAAGGAAATAGATACAAAAAGTGTTCCTGTTAAAATTGCTGTTAGTGTGAGTGATGCAATATATCAAACAGTTAGTGGGTTAGTGAAATAAATTGTAAACAACTAAGAAAACTGGTAGGGGGAAAGGGAGAAAATAGCTAAAACTGAAAGTAAATTACTCAAATGAAATTAAATCAAGAAAAATGCTGAATCTAGTTATCCACCAATTTAATCATTGTAGATACAAAATCAATCCCTGGCAACGGCGCCATAAACTTGATGCACAAAAACTTGTCTCTTAACAATTTCCCTCGGCAAGTATACCGAATTTTCGTCAAGTAAAAACTCACAATAGAGTGAGGTCGAATCCCACAGGGATTGATTGGTCAATCAACTTTAATTGGAGGAATGTTCTAGTTGAGCTAAGCAAAAATTGAATTGAGAATTGCAGGAAATTAAATAGCGGGAAAGTAAATTGTAGAAAGTAGAAATGCTGGAAATAAAGAGCTGAATGTAAATGACGGAAAGTAAAGTGCAGAATCTTAAATGGGGAATGGGGAAGATGATCATAGAAGTAATTGGCAGAAATTAAAGAGAATGGGTAAGATCAGAAATGGGGAGTTCATTTGGCTTAGGAGATGTTGCATCCTCCGGATCAAGTTCATTTACATCTCTTCCTCAATCAATGCATTCATTGATCTCCTTGGCAATCTTAGATGATTGAATTCCAATTCCTTGGTAATTCAATCTCTCAAATCTTGATCAATAGCCAATTCCTTGGTCCAATTACTCATGAGAAGAGATGAAGTATGGTCACTGATTACACCATATGTATTTCCAAATCAAAGTGTTGATAGGATTATATGTCACTATATCCATCCAAACCCCAATTTGGTCCAACATGAGAAAGCATTTCTAGCATGATCTATTCATTCCACTTCCAAGGTTCCGAAGAGATCCAAGTATGAATAGCTTCTTTTCCAAGATAACTACTCAATTGGGTGAAGATTGAAAGCTTTCTAGTAAAATCAAGAGAAAAGAAAGAAGAAGAATAATGAAAACTATTATAGATCCATCAAATTACAACAGAGCTCCCTAACCCAATGAAAGGGGTTTAGTTGTTCATAGCTCTGGGAATGGAAAACAAAGATGGAGAATACATTCTAAAAAGTTAAACTAGAAGTTACAGAAAAAGTAAAAAATACAGAGAGTAATTCTATTAGTGCCAAAAAGCTTCCCTCTAGTTCAAAGTTCTCCCTATTTATACTATTCTTCTGATCTTCTAGTTGCTTCTTCAAGTCTTAGATATGGGCCTTTGGATCTTGAGTTGAAGCAGTTATCATCTTCAGTGGGCTTAGCTTTACTTGCAGAGAGAGAGTGTGAAGTAGGCATGGACTTTAGCTTAGGACGTTAGTGGCGTTAACGTTAAGTGAAAGTGTGGGTTCGAGAATGTTAGTGACAATCACCTTTTTCACTAACGTTCCTAACCCAAGAATGGTCCACGTTAACTTCAACGTTAGTGGCACCAACGTGACCACTAACGTTGCCTCTTGGTCCTTCGCACACGTTATTGGGGTTTACCTTTTTCAATAACGTTGAGAGTCCCCCCTTTCTCACGTTAGAGTTCACGTTAGTATAACTAACGTGGCTCTTAACGTGAGCACACTTTAGCCTCGAGAGCGTTAGTGACACTTACCTTTGTCACTAACGCTCCAAAATGCCCCTTTCCTACGTTAGAGTTCCCGTTAATTGCGTTAACGTGGCCTCTAACGTGGTATTGGTAGCCATCCCCAACATTAGTGACAAAGGTGAGTGTCACTAATGTTGGCTCATCATTCTCTCCTTCACGTTAGCTTCCACGTTAACTGAGTTAACGTGGCAACTAACGTGGCTCAAAGTGGCTTAGTCCAACGTTAGTGACAAAGGTGAGTGTCACTAACGTTGGTGATTCCTTACTCCCTCCACGTTAGAGTCCACGTTAACTAGGTTAACGTGGCTCTTAACGTGGCCAATATGAGCTTAGTCCAACATTAGTGACAAAGATGAGTGTCACTAACGTTGGCATGATCTTCCTCATCCACGTTAGAGTTCACGTTAACTGAGTTAACGTGACTCTTAACGTGGCCAGCTGCCACTTTGGAACGTTAGTGGCATTTACTTTTACCACTAACGTTGGGGTTCTACTTTTCTTCCACGTTAGCTTCCACGTTAACATAGTTATCGTGGCAACTAATGTGGGCTATGATGGCTCACGAAGGCGTTAATGGCGATCACTTTTCTCTTAACGTTGCAAGTTAGCCTCCATTCCACGTTGGTGGTCACGTTAGCTAGACTAACATGGCTACTAACGTGGTTCTTCCTTGCTTCCTTTGTCCTGAAATCAAGCAATAAAGTGCATTAAAGCTCTAATCCAAGTTATGAGACATGCATCATTCAATTTTGTCATTTAACTCATGCATAATTCTCATGAAATCATGTAAAATTCACAATGTTTGCTTGAATCAAGAGGTAAGTGATTATTTACCCAAAACTTGCTTATTTTATAAGAAAGTGCATGAAACTACCCTAAAACCATAAAGAAAAGGTCAGTGAAACTGTCCAAAATGCCCTGGCATCATGTTTCTTGTTTGAGTCTAGTGTCAAATTTTATGTTTGGTGTCAACTGCATGTTTTAACTTTTCTTAAAATTTTCAAAAATATATGCATTGTGTTCTTTATTAATCTTCAAGTTGTTCTTGATGATTTTCCTTATTTGATCTTTGCATTTTCTTATTTTGTGTTTTTTGTTGTTTTTCGTATGCATTTTCGAATTTATAGTGTCTATACATTAAAAATTTCTAAGTTTGGTGTCTTGCATGTGTTTCTTTTCTTAAAAATTTTCAAAAATATGTTCTTAATGTTCATCATGATCTTCAAAGTGTTCTTGGTGTTCATCTTGACATTAAAAGTGTTCTTGCATAATTATTTATTTTGATCTTAATTTTCTTATGTCTTGTGTCATTTTGTTGTTTTTCTCTCTCCTTATTAAAAATTCAAAAATAAAAAATAATATCTTTCCCTTATTTTACTCATAAATTTTGAAATTTTGGGTTGATTTAGACAAAAGTTTTAAATTTTAGTTGTTTCTTGTTAGTCAAGTCAAAATTTCAAATTAAAAATTCTATCTTTTCAAATCTTTTTCAAAATCAAATCTTTTTCATTTTTCTTTCAGTTTTTCAAAAATTCTCCAAAATTAATTTTTAAAATATTTTTTTATTTTTGTTTCATATTTTCGAAATTATTGCTAACAATTAATGTTTTGAATAAAAAAAAAATTTCAAGTTGTCGCTTGCCTATTAAGAAAGGTTCAATCTTTAAATTCTAGAATCATATCTTTTAGTTTCTTGTTAGTCAAGTCATCAACTTTAATTTCAAAAATCAAATCTATTTAATTCCCTTTTCAATCTTTTTCAAAATAAATTTCAAATCATATCTTTTTAAAATTTCAATTTCAAAATCTTTTTCTAACTTCTTATCCTTTCAAAATTGATTTTCAAATCTTTTTCAATTAACTACTTGACTTTTTGTGTGATTTAAAAAAAAAAGTTTACTATTTCTTATCTTTTTCAAAACCACCTAACTACTTTTCCACTTCTAATTTTTGAAAACCCCTAACTACTTTTTCAAAATTCCTTTTTAATTAACTAATTGTTTTAAATGCTAATTTATTTTACTTTTTCTCTTAAATTTCGAATTCTAACTTATAATTAAAATAAAAACAAAAATATTTTTCTTTCTTATAATTAAAATTTGAATTTCTTCTCTCTCTCATCTCTTTCTATTTATTTTATTTAATTACTAACACTTCTCTTCTTCTTAAAATTCGAACCCCCTCCCTCTCTCTGTGTTCGAATTCTCTTTATTTTCTCTCTACCTCATTCTTCTATTCTTCTCTTCTTTTACTCACATAAAGGAATCTCTATACTGTGACATAGAGGATTCCTCTTCTTTTTCTGTTCTCTTCTTTTTCATATGAGCAGGAACAAGGATAAAGACATTCTTGTTGAAGCTAATCCTGAACCTAAAAGGACTCTAAAGAGGAAGCTAAGAGAAGCTAAAGTACAACACTCTGGAGAGGACCTTACAGATATTTTCGAAAAAGAAGAAGACATGGCCGAACCCAATAACAATGGTGGAGATGCAAAGAAGATGCTTGGTGAATTTACTGCACCAACTTCTTACTTCTATGGAAGAAGCATCTCAATTCCTGCAATTGGAGCAAACAACTTTGAGCTTAAGCCTCAATTAGTTTCTCTAATGCAGCAGAATTGCAAGTTTCATGGACTTCCATTGGAAGATCCTCATCAATTTTTAGCTGAATTCTTGCAAATCTGTGACACTGTTAAGACCAATGGGGTTAATTCCGAGGTCTACAAACTTATGCTTTTTCCCTTTGCTGTAAGAGACAGAGCTAGGACATGGTTGGACTCACAACCTAAAGAAAGCCTGAACTCTTGGGAAAAACTGGTCAATGTTTTCTTGGCCAATATCTTTCCACCTCAAAAGTTGAGTAAGCTTAGAGTGGAAGTCCAAACCTTCAAACAGAAGGAAGATGAATCCCTCTATGATGCTTGGGAAAGATACAAGCAATTGGTTAGATGGTGTCCTTCTGACAAGCTTTCAGAATGGAGCATCTTATGTATATTCTATGATGGTCTGTCTGAATTGTTCAAGATGTCATTGGACCACTCTGTTGGTGGATCTCATTGAAATAGTTGCAAATAACCAGTTCATGTACACTTCTGAAAGAAATCCTGTGAATAATGGGATGACTCAGAAGAAAGGAGTTTTTGAGATTAATACTCTGAATGCCATATTGGCTCAGAATAAAATATTGACTCAGCAAGTCAATATGATTTCTCAAAGTCTAACTGGAATGCAAGCTGCATCCGGCAGTACTAAAGAAGCTTCCTCTGAAGAGGAAGCTTATGATCTTGAGAATCCTGGAATGGAAGAAGTGAATTACATGGGAGAATTCTATGGAAACACTTACAATCCTTTATGGAGGAATCATCCTAATTTCTCATGGAAGGATCAACAGAGGCCTCAACAAGGCTTCAATAATAATAATGGTGGGAGAAATAGGTTTGGCAATAGCAAGCCTTTTCCATCATCTTCTCAGCAACAGACAGAGAATTCTAAGCAGAGCCTCTCTGACTTAGCAACCATAGTCTCTGATCTATCTAAGACCACTCTCAGTTTCATGACTGAAACAAGGTCCTCCATTAGAAATTTGGAGGCACAAGTAGGTCAGCTGAGTAAAAGAGTTACCGAACTCCCTCCAAGTACTCTCCCAAGCAATATAGAAGAGAATCCAAAGAGAGAGTGCAAGGCCATCAACACGTCCAACATGGCCGAACCTATAGAGGAGGGAAAGACAGTGATTTCCAGTGAAGAAGACCTCAATGGACGTCTACTGACCACTAAGGAGTTCCCTAATGAGGAACCAAAGGAATCTGAGGCTCATACAGAGACCATAGAGATTCTAATGCACTTACTGTTGCTATTCATGAGCTCTGATGAGTATTCTTTCTCTGAAGAGGATGAAGACATTGTTGAAGAGCAAGTTGTTCAGTATCTAGGAGCAATCATGAAGCTGAATGCCAAGTTATTTGGTAATGAGACTTGGGAGGATGAACGTCCATTGCTCATCAATGAACTGAATGCTTTGGTTCAACTGAAATTACCTCAGAAGAAATCGGATCCCGAAAAGTTCTTAATACCCTGTACCATAGGCACCATGACCTCTGAGAAGGCTCTGTGTGATCTGGGATCAGGAATAAACCTCATGCCACTCTCTGTAATGGAGAAACTAGGGATCTTTGAGGTACAAGCTACTAAATTCTCACTAGAACTGGCAGACAAATCAAGGAAACAGGCTTATGGACTTGTAGAGAATGTCTTAGTAAAGGTTGAAGGCCTGTACATCCCTGCTGATTTCAAAATCCTAGACACTGGGAAGGATGAGGATGAATCCATTATCCTTGGAAGACCATTCCTAGCCACAGCAAAAGCTGTTATTGATGTGGACAGAGGAGAGTTAGTCCTTCAATTGAATGAGGACTACCTTGTGTTTAAGGCTCAAGGATCTTCTTCTGCAACCATGGAGAGGAAGCATGAAAAGCTTCTATCAATACAGAGTCAAACAGAGCTTTTACACTCAACTTCTAAGTTTAGTGTTGGGAGGCCACCATTATGCTCTAAATCTCTGTGAAGCTCTCTAAGAGCTCACTGTCAAGCTATGGACATTAAAGAAGCACTTATTGGGAGGCAACCCAATGTTATTTAATTATATTTATTTGTTTTCCATTGTTATTTTATGTTTTCTTTAGGTAGATGATCATGTGAAGTCATAAAAACAACTGCAGAATTAAAGTGAAATCAAAAATAGCATCAAAAACAGCACACCCTAGAGGACAGGCTTACTGGCGTTTAAACGCCAGTAAGGATAGCAGAATGGGCGTTTAGTGCCCAGCCTGGCAGTTTTTTGGGCGTTAAACGCCAGAATTGGTAGGCAGACTAGCGTTAAATGCCAGAAAAGGGTGTCTGGCTGAAGGCTGGCGTTAAACGCCAGAATAGGCAGACAGACTGGCATTTAACGCCAGAAAAGGGTGTCTAATGGGCGTTAAACGCCAGAAAGGGGCATCAGCCTGGCGTTTAACGCCAGAAAAGGTAGCAGAGTTGGCGTTAAACGCCAAAAATGGCACACAGAGGGCGTTTAAACGCCAAAAAGGTGCAGGGTGCAGAATTCCTTGACACCTCAGGATCTGTGGACCCCACAGGATCCCTACCTACCCCACCTCTCTTTCTCTCCTCTTCACACCTTTCCATTACACTCTTCCCCAAATACCCTTAACCAATCACGTCAACACCTCTTTCCCAAACACCATTCACCTATCAAATCCTACCCTCTTCCCTATAATATCTTCACCACTCACATCCATCCATCATAAAACCCACCTACGTCACCATTCAAATTCAAACCATTTCCCTCCCAAACCCAACCCCTCATACATGAATTCCCTCTCTCTTTTACCCTATAAATACCCCTCCTTACTACCTTCAATTTCACATATCATACATACTCATACCCCCTTGGCCGAATCCACTCCTCCCCTCCATCTCCTCTATTTCTTCTTCTTCTCCTTATTTTTTTCTTCTTTTGCTCGAGGACGAGCAAACCTTTTAGGCTTGGTGTGGAAAAAGCTCTGCTTTTTATTTTTTCATAACCATTAATGGCACCTAAGGCCGGAGAAACCTCTAGAAAGAGGAAAGGAAAGGAAATTACTTCCACCTTCGAGTCATTGGAGATGGAGAGATTCATCTCAAAAGTGCATTAAGACCACTTCTATGAAGTTATGGCCAAGAAAAAGGTGATCCCCGAGGTCCCCTTCATGCTCAAAAAGAGTGAATATCCGGAGATCCGACGTGAAATTCAAAGAAGAGGTTGGGAAACTCTCACCAACCCCATCCAACTAGTCAGGATCTTAATGGTTCAAGAGTTCTATGCTAATGCATAGATCACTAAGAACCATGATCAAAGTGTGAACCCGAACCCAAAGAATTGGCTCACAATGGTTCGGGGGAAATACTTGAATTTCAGTCCGGAAACTGTAAGGTTGGCATTCAACTTGCCAATCATGAGAGGAGATCCTCATCCTTTCACTAGAAGAGTCAACTTTGATCACCTATGCAATTCAGCTGGAGTTGCCATAGAGGAAGACATCCTCATCGAAAAGGACAAGCCCATCACTAAAAAGAGGATGGAGCAAACAAGAGAGCCCACTCATGGACCTCAACAAGAGCATGAGAAAATTCCTCATCATGAAATCCCTGAGATGCCTCAAGGGATGCACTTTCCTCCACGTAACTATTGGGAGTAACTCAACACCTCTTTAGGAGATTTGAGTTCTAACATGGAGCAACTAAGAATGGAGCACCAAGAGTGATGACAAGTCATCAAATGATAGTTTTTCAAACATTTTTGCACTTGTTTCATTAGGTTTTATGCACTTTCTTGCATTGTAAGTAAGTAATTTGAAGTGGAATTGCATGGTTTCCTTGAATCAATCAACCACCATTTAATTGACACTAAATCATGAGGTTTAAGCTAAATTTAATGGGTTTTTGGATGATTTATAAACCTTGTGAATTTGGTGATACTTTGATTGGTTGTTTTGATTACTTGTAGGTGAAGAAAAAAAGAAAACAAGAAAGCATAGCATAAGAAGTGGCCCAAGGAAGAGAAAAATGTCGCAAAAGAAACAAAAGAAGTGTGGCACAATGAAGGAAGAAAGCCACGATGCTCTCTCCAGGAGCTCAGTACTCTCCAAGGGAGCACAACAATGAACCAAGGAAGCAAGGCTTGGATGCTACGCTCCCCTTGAGAGCGGAGCACAACAATGAACTAAGAAAGAAAAGGAAGAAGCATGATGCTCTGCTCTTGTCAAGAGCATTATCTGGGGCCTTCCAAAAATAAATTCAAAGAAAAAGTTTGCTAGTGAAAGCTACAAGGTTCGAACTCATGAGCAAGGGGCTTAAGGGAAGTGCTACCTTTGCAAGAAAATAAGCCAAAATTGGCTTGAGTGCACTCACAAAGATTCGAACCATGCACCTCAAGGAAAAGAGGAGGGAGGCGCCACTTTGGGCACAAAAGAAAGGTGCCAGCAATGCTTCTCCAAGGTTTCGAACTTGAGACCTCACCAAGGCAAGGAGAGTGCTACGCTCTTGCCAAGAGCAAAGCGCTACTTCCCTTATTCCTTGCGCAAGTGTGACACGGCCAATGAGGCGTGATGCGCGCAACTTGACACGGCCCAGGGAGGAGTGGTGCGCACAAGACATGCCAAGACAAGGCAATGCTGCACTCTCCACAAGAGCAGAACACTACCATGATGCTACTCAAGCTTGGCACGCAACAAAGGGCCAAGGACATAAGCCACAATGCTACACTCTCATCAGGAGCAGAGCACTCTACTGGGAGCAAGCAACACATGGGCTGAAATTTCAAATTAAAATCCAATTTAATTTAATTCTTCACCAAATTAAATAGAAGCTAGTTTGATTTACATAGGACTTTTAACTTTTGAACTTTTTACTTTCTTTTGGAATTTTAACTTGTAATTTTGAGAGTTTTACTTTGATTTTGGGATCTCTGGGTTTATTTTGGAGAATTGGGAAGGAGAATTGATCTCTCTTCTTCCTTGTTCTTGCCTTTGCATTCTCTACTTCTTGTCTTGGATCTTGGGTGAAGAATTGAAGAAATTCTGTTTCAATCTCACCTTGAGATCTCTTTGTGATTTTTCTGCATAATTTCAGCAAATTGAGATTTAAATCCAAATTCTCTTTACTGCTTTCTCTTCTACTCCTTCTGCAATTTACTTTTCCATTTCTTTTGCAATTGTTCTTATTAGATCAAGGAAGGACTTGAGATCTAGACTTGTTTTCTAGTCTACTCTACCCCTAAGATCTTGAATTTCCATTTAGCTACTGCAATTGGATTACATTCTACTTTCTATTTTGTGTTCAAAGAAATTTTCCTTTCCTTGTTTAAATCTGCTGCATTTTAATTCTTCTTCTACTTCTCTGTTAATTGTCTTTTACTTCTGCTTGTTTAAATTCTGCAACCCCAACTCCTAATTCCTTTTATAATTCAAGCAATTTATATTTCTTACACTTTAAGATTCAGTCATTTACATTTCTTGCAATCTAAGCTTCTACAATTTAATTTACTTGTTCTTTAAGATTCAGCACTTTTACTTTCTGTTCTCTTTAATTTACTGCAATTTGTCCCTCTCCCTTTACAATTCATGCAATTTAGCTTCTGTCAATTACAAACCACTCAAATCAACACTTGATTCACTTGACTAAATCAACCACTAAACTAAAATTGCTCAATCCTTCAATCCCTGTGGGATCGACCTCACTCATGTGAGTTATTCTTACTTGATGTGACCCGGTACACTTGCCGGTGAGTTTTGGGTGTTGGAATTTGTTTTCCAAAATATCCATCAAGTTTTTGGCACCGTTACCGGGGATTGAATTAGATTGACAATGATTAAGTGAAGTGGAGATCTAGATCAAGCACTTTTTTCTTTTCTGTTTCTTTAATTTTTAACTAACACACTAACTGTTTGAATTTTTGCTTAAACTGAGTAAAATTTCACTCTAGCAATGGATTGAAGTGTTACTATTTCTCTGGGTATTGTGTGATTTTTTTTGTTTTAGTTGTATGTCAGGAACAAGGGTTGCTGTACCCACTTTTTGTGAACAAGACGAAAGAACCCTCAGGAGATTAAGGAGAGCAGAAAGAGGGAAAGGCATTGTTGGAGAAAAGGATTTAGAAGAAGAGTTCCAAGATATGGAGGAACACTCAACAAACGCAACAAATCCACCAGGAGGAGCAGCCAATAACAACAACAATCCACCACAAAGAAGAGTTTTGGCTTCCTACACATTTGTAAATCCTAGACATTGTGGGAGTAACATTCTTACCCCAAATGTTAATGCAAATAACTTTAAACTGAAGCCACAGCTCATCACCTTGGTTCAAAATAACTGCTCTTATGGAGGAGGACAACTTGAAGATCCGAACCAACACTTGTCTACTTTCTTGAGGATTTGTGACACTGTCAAAACCAATGGTGTGCATCCTGACAGCTACAAGCTACTGTTATTTCCATTTTCTCTCAGAGACAAAGCTACTCAATGGTTGGAATTTTTTCCAAGAGATAGCATCAACAATTGTGAAGATCCAGTAAGCAAGTTCCTTGCCAAATTTTACCCACCTCAAAGGATCATTAGGTTGAAGACTGAAGTACAAACATTCACACAAATGGACACTGAACCCATCTATGAGGCATGGGAGAGATACAAGGCTATAATCAGGAAGTGCTCTCCTGAAATGTTCAATGAATGAGACAGATTGCAGAATTTTTATGAAGGTTTGATATTGAAATCTCAGGAGGCTCTGGATCACTCAGCAGGAGGCTCTTTACGATTGATGAAGACTGCAGAGGAAGCCCAAAATCTCATTGATATGGTGGCTAACAACCAGTATTTTTTTGCTCACCAAAGGCAACGCCAACCATCACAAAGGAAAGGAGTGGACCCAATCCTAGCTCAAAACAAAATGATGCAACAACAATTTCAACAACAATTTGAGAAAATGGCCAAGAGGATTGATAGCCTCCAAGTTGCAGCAGTAAACACAAGCCAACCATCACCCACGTGGGGGACAAATGAAGAAACTCAAGAGGATCAACAGTAGGAACAAGTCCAGTATATGCACAACCAAAATTCTGGGCCAAATGAGGTTTATGGTGACACTTACAACTCCTCCTGGAAGAACCACCCCAACCTCAGATGGGGAGACAATCACAATCAAACTCAACAGCTATGGCAAAGGACTTCAAATCAAAACAGTTAGGAAAACACAAACCACAACAACTAGCAGAATAATAACCAAAACACATACAGAAAACCACAAAACACTTACCCCAACTCTAACCATCATCCATCCAATAACCAAGCCACCAATCAAAATACTTACCCTCAACCCTCAACACCCCACAACCAACCAATCTCACAAGACTCTCAGAGGAACACCAACTTGGAGATCTTAATGGAGAAAATGATGAAGCACCAAGAGATGACAACAAAGAACCAGGAAGATTCCATGAAGAATATGAAAAGGCAGATTGGACAACTTTCCAAGCAAATTACTATTGAAAGGCCTTTAAGCTCACTCCCAAGCGACACCATCCCTAATCCAAAGGAGGAATGCAAAGCTATACAGCTGAGGAGTGAAAAGATCTTGATGAAAAATGAAGAAGCAACCAAGAAGCCAAAGGAAGATGACAAGAAGCAGGTTGAAAAAGAGGAAGCCAATGACAAGGATGCAATAGCAAGCAAGCAAACTCAAAATCAAGCTCAAGAAAAGGAAGACCAGCCACAAATTTCAAGAAAAAGGGAGAAAGTAATGGAGGAACCAACCAAGGATCACAGGCAGGGAGTGAACTTCACACCCCATTGCCATACCCCCAAAGGTTCAACAAGGAGACTACAGACCAACATTTCCCTAAATTTCTTGAAGTCTTCAAGAAATTGGAAATCAACATACCCCTGGCTGAGGCATTAGAGCAAATGCCCCTATATGCAAAGTTCTTGAAAGAGCTTATTAACAAGAAGAGAAGCTGGCAAGAAAATGAAACTATACTGCTCACTGAAGAATGCAGAGCATTAATCCAGAAAGGGTTCTCCCCTAAACTTGAAGACCTTAGAAGTTTCTTTCTACCTTGTACCATAGGTAGTATGATCATCAACAAGGCAATGTGTGACTTAGGTGCTAGTATCAATCTGATGCCCTCCTCTCTGGTGAAAAAGCTGTGCATAGAGGAAGTAAAGCCAGTACAGATGTCTTTAGAATTGGTGGATAAGTCAGTGATATGTCCCAGGGGTGTAATTGAGAACCTTCTAGTCAAGGTAGACAAATTCATATTCCCTACAGATTTTGTGGTCTTAGACTCAGATGAGGATGAAGGTGATTCCATTATACTGGAGAGACCATTCTTGGCCATTGCTAGGGCCATTATAGATGTAGAGCAAGGAGAGTTGACCATCAGAATGCATGATGAAATCGTCACCCTGAATGTATTTCCAGAAATACAGCTCATTGATGAAAAGAAGGACTGCATGGAAACTGACAAGGAAAACTTGCAGTGGAAGGAAGGAATCAACAAGACGATCAACAGTTACCTTCCAAAGCAAGAAATAGATAATACAGCAGGGCAAAAAGAGAAAGAGACTGTGCAGAGTGATGAAGAAATTCAAGAAGACATTGAAGTGTTAGCCACCGAGAAGAAAAGTCCCAAAGTGAAACCTACTGTCAAAGAAGGAGGATCAGCAAAAAGAAGGAAGAAAAACAAGTACAAGACTAAAAAGGGTTGGAAGAGCAAAAAGATTCCAACAGAGGGGTTCTCCAAGGGTGATGAAGTACAGTTGATCTATCAACAGTTTGGGACAAAACAACAAGTCAATGACTACTACACTATTCGCAAAATATTCTCACTTGAGCACGCCGAAATTGAGCATCAAGGAACAAAGAAGAAGCTCACAGTCAGGGGGGACAAGCTGAGACACTACAATCATCAACCACCATAAAAGAGGGGTCCAATGTTAAGCTAATGACAATAAAAGAGCGCTCTATGGGAGACAACCCATGATTTAAGATTCTTGCTCGTTTTTAAATTCAATAAATCTTGATCACCTTAGCATGATTTTAAATTTTATTAGACATACTTGACAGATGCATACACTGTTTTGAAACACATGCCAGACTTCTAAGTTTGGTGTGCTTGACAGCACACAAAAATTAGCTTTTCAAGGATTCTTAGATCATATGCTTAGTCATTTCGATGAAGTATATGACCAAACATTAAGTTTGGTGTCTGCATATGTACCAATTTTCAGAAGAATCAACTTTTGTTCATAGAATCAATGTCATGCATAGATGAATCATACATTGTTTTATTTCAGGAATTTATATTAGAAAATGAATTAGAACTTATGATGAAGGTATCAATTGTGATAAATTGCTTGCATTTGACATTAATCCCTTAGCAAGAGACAAGTTTGGTGTTCACCAAACCTTGGTTCACTAAGTAAGGGACACAATTGATCTTTTATGACTAAGAAACATAATAAATAATCTAAGCGTTCACCACTTCATCACCATGCTACAGTTGTATCCTAAAGCTTACCATTTTGATTTAATTAGGAGAAAAAAGGTTGAGGTAAAGACAAGATGAAGACATGGCTATGACAAGCCAAGAGAGAAGGATCACATGTGCTTAGAGAGGTGTGCCTACCTTAGGAAGCAAAAATCTGCATGCTAGTCACCTTGGAGGACGAACCTCATGCAACCAATGGGAAGAGAATCCTTGTCAATTCTCAAGAGAACATGCAAGCCGTTCATCTCATGAAGTTACTATGTTGTTCAACTAAATCTCCACCCTTCATAAGTCATGACCGAATCCCTCTTCAAGTATGGTCTTTGTCCAAAGCTTTAATGCCTTGCCTATAAATAATTTGAGACATTTCTTGCATCACATGTTCCTACAAGTCTTCATACAATCATAAGTCCTTGTTCCACCTTGTGCAATCCTAAACACGTCCCACCCCCCTCTCAACAGCAACATTTCTTTCTTCGTCCTCTTTACACTATAAAACCGTACCTCAACCAACCACAAATCCACCCTTACCTCCTCCCTCTAATTGAATTTATGGCTTCATCAAGTTCAAAGAGAAGACAGGGGAAGGAACCAATGGTAACTAAACCCCCATCCTATGATATAAGGAAGTTTAGATCTCAGTTTCATGAAAGAAAATATGATAGATTCATGAAAACAAAGCACATCATTCATGAGAGGGGTTTTGAGCTGAGGGACGGGGAATACCCCATTATGAGGCAAATTACTAGGGAAAGAAGGTGGGATCTTCTATGCGATCCTCTCACCAAGATTAGTGCAGTCATGATCAGGGAATTTTATGCAAATACTGTGAAAGAGGGTGAAGATAGCATCCCTTACAAAAGTTATGTTAGAGGGGTTGAAGTGGATTTCAGTCCAGCATCCATTACAAGAGCCCTAAAGTTGAGAACCATAACTTATGTAGAGCCCAGCTTTGAGGCCAGACTGCAGGGAGAGAATGACCCTGATGAGATCTTACAGGAGATATGCTTGGAAGACACAGACTGGGAAAGAGATTCAAAAGGAATCCCAAGCCAATTGAAAAGAATAAATCTCATTCCTGAGGCCAAGGGGTGGTATGAAATAGTAAGAAGATCTATACGCCCTACTAAAAATACCTCAGGGGTCACAATCAAGCGAGCACTCTTGACATACTGTATCCTACATGGGGGAGAAATCAACCTTGCACAACTCATAGCCGACAGTATTCAAGAGATAGCTGAAAGCACAAACAAATTAACTAGGCTTGGTCATCCAAGCACCATTCTAAGGCTATGCAACAAAGCTGGAGTGATCTTTGAAGATGAGGACACAGAGAAAGTAAAAAAGGGGACGGGAATCACAAAGAGAAACATGGAAGGAATTACTGAGGATGATGATCAAGAAGAAAGACCCCAAAGAAGAAGAAGATCAGAGGAAGGGGAAGAACAAGCTCACAGTGTCATAGACATGAGTCAACTACAAAGAGCTCTTGAGGAAATATCACAACAAAATGTGAAAGCACAAGAGCAATATTCAAGGCAACAAGAGCAATATCTAGAGCACCGGGAGCAATATTTGAAAGATAGGGAGCAAAATAAAGCTTGGCAGCACAGAATGGAGGAAAGACAAGAGAGCTGGCAGCAACAAATGATGGTCCAACAACAAGAATTCAAGCCAAGATTCTTGAGGGGCAAAGAGAACAAACAACAAATCTTCAAGAGTCATATGATAAAATGTTCCTGACCCAAGACGGAATAGGAATAGGATCTCTCTATCCTTTTTCACACTGTCACTGTGCCCAACATTCGCAGGTTTGAAGCTCTTCACAGTCATCCCTTCCCAGATCCTACTCGGAATACCACAGACAAGGTTAAGACTTTTCGGATCTCAGGAATGCTGCCAATAGTTCTAGCCTATACCACGAAGATACTAATCTCACATACTCGGTCCGTGTATTAGATACCCAGAATATACTCTAGCTATCGTCCAATGACTATGTTGAACATCATGTAGACCGCTTGTGGTTGGCAGGCACATGGATCTTGGCTAAGCGAGTAACGAAGATAGTGGGTGATTAACACAGGTCACCCCTTCATTCTGACTTAACTGAATTAAGTACAAGAGTATATCTTGGAGAAGAAGTAGGCATGAATTGAAAGAAAAACAATAGTACTTCCATTAATTCTTGAAGAACAGCAGAGCTCCACACCTTAATCTATGGGATGTGTAGAAACTCCACCGTAGAAAATACATAAGTGAAATAGTCTAGGCATGGCCGGATGGCCAGCCTCCAATGGAGGTTCCAAAGTGTCAAAGTTACATAAGATGATCAAAAGATATAAAATAAACCTCTAAAAGTAGTTTTTATGCTAAACTAGTTACTAGGGTTTACAGAAAATGAGTAACTAAGTGCAGATAGTGCAGAAATCCACTTCCGGAGCCCACTTGGTGTGTGCTTGGGCTGAGCATTGAAGCTTTCACGTGCATAGGCTTGTTCTTGGAGTTAAACGCCAGCTTGGGTGCCAGTTTGGGCGTTTAACTCCAGTTCTGGTGACCGTTTGGGCGTTTTACGCCAGAAAGTTGTTAGCTGGCTTTTAACGCCAGTTTAGGCCATCAAATCTCGGGCAAAGTATGGACTATTATATATTCATGGAAAGCCCAAGATGTTTACTTTGCAACGCAATTGCGAGCGTGCCAATTGGGCTTCTATAGCTCCAGAAAATCTACTTCGAGTGCAGGAGGGTCAGAATCCAACACCATCTGCAGTCCTTTTTAGCCTCTGAATCAGATTTTTGCTCAGGTCCCTCAATTTCAGCCAGAAAATACCTGAAATTATAGAAAAACACACAAACTCATAGTAAAGCCCAGAAATGTGATTTTTGAATAAAAACTAATAAAAATATAATAAAAAGTAACTAAAACATACTAAAAACTATGTAAAAAATAATGCCAAAAAGAGTATAAATTATCCGCTCATCACAACACCAAACTTAAATTGTTGCTTGTCCCCAAGCAACTAAAAACAAAATAGGATAAAAAGAAGAGAATATACAATAAATTCCAAATTTATCAAAGAAGATTAGTTTTATTTAGATGAGCGGGGCTAGTAGCTTCTTGCTTCTGAACAGTTTTGGCATCTCACTTTATCCTTTGAAGTTCAGAATGATTGGCATCCATTGGAATTCAGAATTCAGATAGTGTTATTGATTTTCCTAGTTCATTATGTTGATTCTTGAACACAGCTACTTTATGAGTCTTGGCCGAGACCCTAAGCATTTTGTTTTCTAGTATTAACACCGGCTACATAAATGTCACAGACACATAATTGGGTGAACCTTTTCAGATTGTGACTCAGCTTTGCTAGAGTCCCCAGTTAGAGGTGCCCAGAATTCTTAAGCACACTCTTTTTGTTTTGGATCACGACTTTAATTGCTCAGTCTCAAGCTTTTCACTTGACACCTTCATGCCACAAGCACATGGTTAGGGACAACTTGATTTAGCCGCTTAGGCCAGGATTTTATTCCTTTGGGCCCTCCTCTCCATTAATGCTCAAAGCCTTGGATCCTTTTTACCCCTTGCCTCTTAGTTTAAAGGGTTATTGGCTTTTTCTGCTTGCTTTTTCTCTTTCTTCTTCATCTTTTTTTTAATATTTTTATTTTTTTCTCAAGCTTCGTGCTTTTCACTGCTTTTTCTTGCTTTAAGAATCAATTTTATGAATTTTCAGATTATCAATAACATTTCTCTTTTTTCATAATTCTTTCAAGAGCCAAAAATTTTAACTTTCATAAACTTCAATATAAAAAAATATGCACTGTTCATGTCATGCATTCAGAGTCATAGAAAATACCACCATATTTGAATAAATGAGACTACTCTAAAAATTAAACTCAAATTCTCATGCACTACATCTGTTCTTCTTTCTTTTTGATTTCAAGCTCAGTGGGCAATTGATAAACCCAATTTTTGTGGTTTATCTTGTGCTTATTTTGGGGGATTTTATCACCTTTTCTCACATTTATTCAATGAAATAGCATGGTTTTGCAATTCTCCCATGATTTGTGCTTAAAAGTGAAAACATGCTTTTTAGGCCCTAAATTCGGTAATTTTAATTCACTTTAATTCTATTCGATGTCTTGATGTGTTTTTTGAGTGATTTCATGTTCATAAGGCAAGTATTGGATGGAAGAAGTGAGGAGAAAAGCATGCAAAATGGGAGAACTCTTGAAGAAATGAAGGAACCGTAAAGCTGTCAAGTCCGACCTCTTCGCACTCAATCGACCATAACTTGAGCTACAGAGATCCAAATGAGACGGTTTTAGTTACGTTGGAAAGATAACATCCGGGGCTTCGAAATGATATAAAATTTGCCATATGTTACTTCGTGCTAAGGGGCGCGAACGTGCCATGTACGCATGCGCGCCGATTCTGCCGTGGCCCACTATGGTGAAATCGCCCCCAGCGATGTCTGAAGCACTTTGGGCCCAACCCAACTCATTTCTAATGCTATTTCATGTAGAATTTAAGCTTGGGCAAAGGGGGGAGCAATTAGTTTAGTCAACATGAGCCTTTAGTTAGTTTTCTAGAGAGAGAAGCTCCCTCTTCTCTCTAGAATTAGGTTAGGTTAATTTCTCTTAGATTTAGGTTCAATTACATGTTTCCATCTTGTTTCTTTTATGAATTCTTGCTTCTACTCTTTCATTCTCTTGATTTGTAATGTTAATTTCCCTTTTTGCTCTCTTTTATGTTCATGGATGCTTATGTTGGATTTAGATCTCTTTTAATGAAATTTAATGTTTGATGTTCTCTTAATTGTTGAATTGAGTTGTGAATTTACTTTTCTTGCAATTTGTAGTTGGTAGATTTTACTATTCTTGCACATTTATCATGCTTTCCTTATACACCCACCAAGTGTTTGACAAAATGCTTGGTTGGGCTTTAGAGTAGATTTAGAGCATTCTTGGCTTGGAAAGAGTAATTGGGTAATCTTGAGTCATGAAAACCCAACTTATGTTGGTGATCTAGAATTGTTAGCTAGTATTGTTTCCTTTGACGCTAATCTTTTGCTAATTCAATTAGTGAGTTGATTAGGACTTTTGGAATATTGTTTCCATTGACGCTAATCTTTTGCTAATTCAATTAGTGAGTTGATTAGGACTTTTGGATTGAGATTAGCTAGTCTTATTAGACTTTCTCTCATGGAAGATAATATGATACCTTCTTCCAATGTTGGAGATAACGTAATAAGATAAATTCTTGTTATTATTGTGGTATGATTGATTAGTCTTGTTTGACTTTCTCCCTATTTGTTGGAGTTGACTAAATAAGATGAATTAATCATTGCATGACTAGGATAGAAAGCCTATGATCTCAACCATTGCCATGAATGTCTCTCTTTATTACTTGCTTTCTTTATTACGTGCTTGATTTACTTCTCTTGTCATTTAAATTCTTGCCCATTTAATTTCTTGCCCCAATATCAAATCAAAACCCCCTTATCCCCTCATAGCCAATAATTAATCATTTCATTGCAACTCTTTGTGAGACGACCCGGAGTCTAAATACTTCGGTTAATTCTTATTTGGGGGTTGTACATGTGACAACTCACCTATATTTTTGATGTGGGAATTGTTTGTTGGTTTGGAGCTATGCTTACAACGAAGTAATTCTTTCTATAAGAAGAAAATCTAGACCATCGAGCAAAACTCGTTCATCAGCAATACATGAGACATCTTTCAGAATTAAAACACTTAACAACAAATTAAACTAAAACCTATGAATCTACTAATAAAGGATCATGCAATAACCAAAACAAAGTAGCAAGAAACAAGAACATAACATTATAAAAGCGGGAAGGAAAAAAAATGAAAGGAACTCAACCACCTTAGTTATCCGAGCGGTCGTTTTATTCTTCAGGTTGTGCTCCTTTGTGAAGATGATTCGCCTCCCATTGGTGCCATAAGAATAAACAGAAAACCTATAAGCGAAGCGTCAACACCAAACTTAAAGGTTTGCTTGTCCTCAAGCAAAGAAGAACTGAAAATAAAAAGAAACAAATATTATACTGAAATAAGAATAAAAGGATAAAACAACAAGAGAGAATTAGGATTTGGGAGAGAGAATAAAAAAATTAAAAACTGGCGGCGAACTAGTTGAGGTGTGCGGCGCAGGCGACGCGTACGGGTGGGTCGTGAGATTTTCTTAATGACGTGAAAGCGTCAGGGACGCGTCCACGTGCCTTCGGTTTTGTGCGATTCGCGCGAAGCCAGCCACGTGCACGCGTAACTCTTTGTTCGCGTGGCTTCGGAACCAAAAATTTCATACGATGCGTGCGCCTCATACATGCGCACGCGTGGATGGCCATATGTGCAATTGACACGTACGCATCAGGGACACGTCCGCGTGACCAAATTTGTTCTTCTAGCACACTTCCTGCCCCAAGCTAGCACAACTTTCTCCCCAAAACTCATTGACGCCGATTTTCAAGGTCACACGTACGCGTCAGTGACGCATACGTGTGGAGTGCCCAAAATCACCAATGACGCGCACGCGTCATGGATGCGTACGCGTGAGGATATTTGTGCACAAGGCACCATTCCTTCGCTACTCCCGCACAACTCTCTGGTTGTTTTTATTTTTCATGCACACCCATCTAATGCGTATGCGTCAGAGACGCTTGCGCGTCGGGTGCTCTTGTTTTTTGTGCTGTCTGGTTTCTGTTTTAAGATAGCTGCATGATCTGAAAAAATAGTAAAATTTAGTAAAAAAAATAAAATAAGGAAGAAAACTACTACTACAAAAAATAGCTAAGGATACGAAATTATCGGGTTGCCTCCCGACAAGCGCTTCTTTAACGTCACTAGCTTGACGGTCAGTTCTGCTAGTTCAGCAGATGAGTGGACCTCTGGCGATCAATCTTGCCTCCAAGATAGTGCTTCAACCTCTGGCCATTCACTGTAAACTTCCTGTCAGAATTCTCTTCCTGTACTTCTACATGACCATATGGAGAAGCTCTGGTAACCACAAACGGTCCTGACCACCGGGATTTCAGCTTCCTGTGAAAGAATTTGAGTCTTGAATTATACAGAAGCACTCTCTGTCTTGGCTCAAAGACTCTGATGACAATCTTCTTGTCATGCAGTAGCTTGGTTCTCTCCTTATAGAGCTTGGCATTCTCATAGGCTGAGTATCTGAATTCATCAAGCTCATTCAACTGAAGCATCCGCTTAATTCCTGCAGCTTCTGAATCAAGATTCAGATATCTGATTGCCCAGTAAGCCTTGTGCTCTAACTCAACTGGCAAGTGACAGACTTTGCCATAGACTAACTGATAAGGGTACATGCCAATTGGAGTCTTGTACGCTGTTCGGTATGCCCAGAGAGCATCATCAAGCTTCCTAGACCAGTCCTTTCATGAAACGCTGACGGTCTTCTCTAGAATTCTCTTAAGTTTCCTGTTGGAAACTTCAACCTATCCACTCGTCTGAGGGTGATAGGGGGTTGCCACCTTATGACGGACTCCATATCTGTACAGAAGAAAATCCAGCTGTCTGTTACAAAAGTGACTTCCTCCATCACTAATGAGTGTCCTTGGGACGCCAAACCGGCTTAAGATATATCTCTGAAGAAAGCTCATTACCACCTTGGCATCATCAGTGGGTAGAGCCACAGCTTCCACCCACTTGGACACATAATCAACTGCCACTAGAATATAGTTGTTTGAATGTGAGGGTGGAAAAGGTCCCATGAAATCAATACCCCACACATCAAACAACTCAACCTCAAGAATCCCCTGCTGTAGCATTTCGTGATTGGCAGGGAGATTTGTGGCTTTTGCACATCTGTCACAGTGCTTCACAAATTCTCTTGAATCTCTGAAGAGGGTAGGCCAGTAGAACCCACTTTGAAGGACCTTTGTAGCTGTCCTTTCACTACCAATGTGGCCTCCATATTCAGAACCATGACAGTGCCAAAGAATATGCTGTGTTTCTTCATATGGGACACATCTCCTTATTATACCATCTGAACACCTTTTAAAAAGGTATGGTTCCTCCCAAATGTAGTACTTTGAATCAGTCAATAGCTTCTTTATTTGTTGCCTGCTGTACTCCCTTGGAATAAAATTCATGGCCTTATAATTTGCAATATCTGCAAACCATGGAGCCTGCTGAATGAGGAACAATTGCTCATCTGAAAACGTCTCAGTCACAGCTGTGGGTGGTTGTACTCCTGCTTCAGGCTCAATTCTGGAAAGATGGTTAGCTACTTGATTTTTTGACCCTTTCCTGTCTTTTATCTCAATATCAAACTCTTGAAGGAGCAACACCCATCTAATTAATCTTGGTTTAGAATCCTGCTTGGTTAGAAGGTACTTCAAAGCAGCATGGTCAGTATAAACAATAACCTTAGAACCAAGTAAATAGGACCTAAACTTATCAACAGCATACACAACAGCTAATAATTCCTTTTCTGTAGTTGTGTAATTCTTTTGAGCATCATTTAACACACGACTAGCATAATAAATGACATGTACAAGCTTACCATGCCTCTGTCCTAAAACAGCTCCTATAGCAAAATCACTAGCATCACACATTAATTCAAATGGTAAATCCCAGTCAAGGGGAGCTATAATGGGAGTAGAGGTAAGGTTTACTTTCAGAGTTTCAAAAGCATGCAGACAATCAGAATCAAAGATAAAAGGAACATCAACAACCAACAGGTTGCTCAATGGTTTAGCAATTTTAGAAACATCCTTTATAAATCTTCTATAAAATCCTGCATGACCCAAGAAACTCCTAATTGCCTTAACATTAGTTGGTGGTGGTAATTTTTCAATTACCTCCACCTTTGCTCTGTCAACCTCAATCCCCTTACTTGAAATCTGGTGTCCAAGAACAATGCCTTCTGTAACCATAAAATGGCATTTTTCCCAATTTAAAACAAGGTTTGATTCTTGACACCGTTTCAAGATAAGAGATAAATGTTTAAGGCAGGATTCAAAAGAATTACCAAAAACAGAAAGTCATCCATAAATATCTCAATAAACTTTTCAACCATATCAGAAAAAATTGAAAGCATACACCTCTGAAAAGTTGCTGGAGCATTGCAAAGTCCAAATGGCATTCTCCTGTAGGCAAATACTCCAAAGGGGCATGTGAATGCTGTCTTCTCTTGATCTTGAGGGTCCACTACAATTTGATTATATCCAGAATATCCATCTAGAAAACAATAAAAAGCATGACCAGCTAACCTCTCAAGCATCTGATCAATGAAAGGCAGGGGGAAATGATCCTCCTTGTAGCAGTGTTGAGCTTCCTATAGTCTATGCACATTCTCCATCCTGTGACTGTTCTTGTAGGAATAAGCTCATTCTTTTCATTCTTGATCACTATCATCCCTCCTTTCTTGGGAACTACCTGCCCAGGACTTACCCAAGGACTGTCAGAAATAGGGTAAATAATACATGCTTCCCATAATTTAATTACCTCTTTTTGGATCACATCTTTCATAGTTGGATTGAGTCTCCTTTGTGGTTTCACAACTGGTTTGGCATCATCTTCAAGGAGGATCTTGTGCATACACTTGGTTGGACTAATCCCTTTCAAGTCACTAATGGTCCACCCAAGAGCTGTTTTATGGCTCTTGAGCACTGAAACAAGCGCCTCTTCCTCTTCAGGCTTTAGGGAAGAGCTAATAATTACTGGATATGAATCATTTCTACCCAAGAACACATATTTCAAAGAAGGGGGTAAGGGTTTGAGCTCAAGCTTGGGGCTTCCTCCTCCTTGATTGGCGTGTTCATCAGCTCCTTTTGGGGTGGTAAATCGTCAACTTCAACTAATTCACACTCAGAAATAGGATCTAGAACATCATTAAGTACCCCAGTTTCCAGTGCTTCTTGAACAAGTGGTTCAATAACATCTATTTTCACACACCCCTCAGAATCATTGGGGTGCTTGAGGGCTTCAAAAACATTTAGGACCACCTATTCTTCATTGACCCTCAGGGTTAATTCACCCTTTTGCACATCAATTAGAGCTCTACCTGTAGCTAAAAATGGTCTACCAAGTATAATAGAGGGTTTTACCTCCTCTTCTATGTCTAATATAACAAAATCAACAGGGAAAATAAATGGTCCTACTTTAACAAGTAAATCTTCAACCACACCCACAGGTAATTTAATAGAAAGATCAGCAAGTTGAAGAGAAATACGAGTAGGTTTTACCTCCTCAATTTGAAGCTTTTTCATCACTGAAAGTGGCATGAGGTTGATGCTAGCTCAAAGATCATATAAAGCTCTCTGAATGCCAACTTCTCTAATGGTGCAAGGAATGACAAAGCTTCCTGGGTCTGGCATCTTCTCAGGAAGGGTGTGTTGAATAATAGCACTGCATTCCTTGGTTAACACCACAGTTTCTTGCTCCTTCCAATTCCTCTTCTGGGTTAACAACTCTTTCATAAATTTAGCGTAGAGAGGCATTTGCTCCAGAGCCTCTGCAAAAGAAATGTTGATCTGCAGCTTCTTGAAGACATCTAAAAATTTAGAGAATTACTTTTCTTTGGACGCCTTCTGAAGCCTCTGAGGATATGGCATTTTTGGCTTGTATTCAGGGGCCTTTGGTAAGGTGGGATAAGTGTCAAGAGAATCAGGAAACGGGTTGTCTGCATGCTTAGGAGGGGCGTGCTCTACTTCTTCCTTCTTCTCTTCTGGAGTTTCCTTTTCAACCAGATCTTCATTGACCTTGGTCTCAGAACTAGCTACCTTACCACTTCTCAATTGAATAGCCTTGCAATCTTCTCTTGGGTTCACCACTGTATCACCAGGGAATGTATTTGAAGACCTTTCAGGTAATTGCTTGCTCATTTGACCCATTAGCACCTCCAAGTTTCTAATGGAGGCTCTGGTTTCTTGCCTGAAACTCATCATCATCTCCCAATTAGATTCTTCTTGGGATTTAGAATTTGCCTGCTGAGGTGGTTGTTGTTGCTGAGACTGAAATTAGCGGTTATTATGGTTGTTCTGTTGAAAACCGCCCTGAGAACTATTGTTGAAGTTCTGAGGTCTCTGAGGTTGATCTCTCCACCCAAAATTTGGGTGATTCCTCCACCCCAGATTGTATGTCTTAGAATATGGATCATTTTTGGGATTTCTAGGACCACTCGCCATGAAATTCACCTGTTTAGAAGAGGGTTGAGCATAATCATAATTATCATTTTGCATAAAGCTACCTGCCATGTGATAGGAGATTTCCTGTGGTGGATTTTGGGTGTTGATAGCTGAGACTTGCACGCGACCCATCTGATGAGTAAGTAGATTTATTTGCTGAGACATCAGCTTGTTCTGAGCAAGAAGAGCATTAACAGCTTCTACTTCCAACACGCCTCTCTTCTGAGGGGTCTCAGAGTTCACATGATTCCTATTAGATGAGTATAAATATTGGTTACTTGCAACCAGTTCAATCAGCCCAATAGTTTCCTCTGGTGTCTTCTTCTTGTGCAATGAACCGCCTGCAGAAGTGTCTAGGCTCATCTTGGACATCTCACCCAAGCCTTCATAAAAGATATCCAGTTGGGTCCATTTGGAGAACATGTCTGGAGGGCATTGCCTAGTCAGTAGCTTGTATCTCTCCCAAGCTTCATAAAGAGTTTTTCCCTCGTTCTGTCTGAAAGTTTGAACCTCCAACCTAAGCTTAGTCAGCTTCTTTGGTGGGAAAAATTTAGTGAGAAACTCAGTAACCACCTTTTCCAAAGTATCCAAACTCTCCTTCGGTTGGGAATCTAGCCATAGCTTTGATTTATCCCTCAGAGCAAATGGGAAGAGCATGAGTTTGTATACCTCAGGATTCACTCCATTTGTCTTCACAGTGTCACATATCTGCAGAAAATCAGAAATAAACTGATTTGGATCTTCATGAGGAAGTCCGTGCTACTGGCAGTTTTGTTGCACCAGGGTGACCAATTGTGGCTTCAACTCAAATTTGTTTGCAGCTATAGGAAGTACCACAATGCTTTTTCCATAGAGATCCGTAGTAGGGGAAGAATAAGAGCCAAGCACTCTCCTCTGTTGATCATCCCCGTTCGGATTTGCCACATTGGCATTAGCATTATTGTTAGGATCCATAGTGGATTATGTAGCCTTGTAAAGTCTTGCTTGTTGTAAACGCCACCTGAAAGTTCTTTCAGGTTCAGGATCAAAGTCTAAGAGATGTTCCTTGCCTCTGTTCCTGCGCATAAACAAACAGAAGACAAGAAAAGATGGAACTCTCTACTTTAGAGTGCAGAGAATTCCCAGTGAGGTAACCTGAATAAAGAGATAAAAATATTGAATAAAACAAACAAAAACTAAAATTCAAAAATTACTAGAAAAATTATTACTAAAAATTTTCAAAATTATTAGGCAAATTAAATAAGAAAAATTAAAATAAGACTAACTAGGGGACACCAAACTTAATTTCAGAAAATAAAAAATAATTATTAGTATTAAATTATTATTAAATATTATTTTTTTAAAAGAAAATTAAAGATAAAAATAAAACAAAACTAATATAATATAGAAAAATAAAAATTTGAAGAAAACAAAAACAAAAAATAAAAAAAGAAAAAAGAAAACCGTAAGTTTTTAGAAAAATCAAAAGAAAAGAATAAAAGCAAAGGGGGACAGGGGAGGGGGGTTACGAGTGAAAGAACGGAAGAAAAAGAAAAAAATTTCACGGGAATGAAAATAATCAAAAATGAAAAATAATAATTTATAATAATAATAAAATAAAACTAATTAAAATTAAAACGCCTAATCTAAGCAATCAAGCAACTAATAGTTGTTAATCATAGTTAATCCCCGGCAACGGCGCCAAAAATTTGGTGCAGATTTTCTAACCACAGACTAACCGGCAAGTGCACCGGGTCGTACCAAGTAATACCTTACGTGAGTAAGGGTCGATCTCATGAGGATTGATGGATTAAGCAACAATAGTGTTTGATAGGCTTAGTTAAACAAATAGAAAATAGTGATTGAGAGTTCAAAAGTATTAAGCAATAAAGAAGAGTTTGAAGACAGGCAGGTGAATAAGTTAGGAGTAAAATATTGAGAAGACAGTTAAGGTTTTAGAGTTATCTATTTTTCTGGATTAACTTTTCTTACTAACTATTTTAATCATGTAGGATTTAATTTATGGCAAACTATATGTGACTAGACCCTAATTCCTTAGACCTTCCTAGTCTCCTCTAAAATTCATTAGCTGCTAATTCCGTAGTTAATTAATTCCTAGTCTCTTCTAAAATATTAGATGCTTGAATGATATTATAAGGTTACCTGGTCTGTTTTAGTTAAAAATAGGAAATCGGTTTAACCGTGTTCACAGTTTACAGGTACAGCTTAGCACCAGCACTCTCTGATGACTTTAGCAATGCTAAGGCCTCATTATACATGTTTTATTCTCATAATAAATATGTTACTAGTGTCATTTATGCTAGTAGCTCAGAAAATAATTTTTAGAGATATTTTTACAAGTGTTCCGATACATCTAGTTTTAGTAGTTATACACCTGAGATATTTTAATATTATTTTAACCCACCTCCAAGCCAACCAATCACAACTCAAATTACACCCCCAAGACCTCCAAGGTTGTCTCATTTCTTCATTTTGGCCGAAAATAACAAGAGAGAAAAGAGAGAAACTTTCATGAACACTTAATCTTCAAAGCTTGATTTTTTCTGAACTAAAACTCAAATCAAAATTCCGATTTCACCAAAATGATCCTCTCTTCTTCCTCTACATAATCATGTAACTTATCAAGGGTGGAAATAAGGTGATATGGCTGTCTCCCTCCCTCTTCAATTCGGTTTTCAAGGAAACATGCTTAAACAAGTGTTTTCTTGATGTTCTTCCTTAGATCTCTTGCTTAGCTTGACTTGTGGGCCAAAGATCTTTGATTTCCTGCATGTTTAAGGTGAGGATAACCTTCCTAAGATGCTGCTGAAGTTCGTTTAGTTGATGGTTTAGAGTTTTAAAGTTGTTCTTGATGTGTTTTAGGAGGAAAAAGTGCTTTAAGAACACTTCAAAGATTAACTGGATTTGGAGCAGCAAATCAAGGTAGGGTGTCACAAAATTAATCTTGATTATTTGTGTTTGAGTTGTGTGAATGTTGTATAATTTGGCTGTGCTAAAAATTGGTTGCATATATGATTGATTCTTGGTGAAAATTTGGTGAAATTTTGATGAAATTTGATGAAATTCAATTTTTAAAGTTCATGTTCTTGGGGCAGCTGGAAACCAAAATCCTAGACCTTATATTGGGGTTCAATTTGTGTTAAAATCATGTAGAAAATATGGGGTTTTAGTGGCTGCTAATTTATTATGAATTATAGTAAAAATCAGTTGAAGAAAAGACTGAAAAACGGGTAAAAACAGAGGAAGAATTTGAAGAATTTATAAAGAACATGAAGAAAACTTTGAGTGTGATGAAGAACAACAAAGAAAATGCTTTAGATCCTTAAAAGGGCAAGGAAGTAAAAATTTTGGTGTTTAAGGGGTTATTTAGTAATTTCTGAAAGTTAGGGTGGTTAAAGTAGAAATATTAAAAGTTACTGGTGGTAAAAAGTAAATTTTAAAGGTTAAAAGTAAAAGGTAAGGTAAATTTCAAAAATTAATGATAAAATAATAAATAATAAAAAAATAATGCGGAAAAGGCAGTTTTCTGTAAAAGCTTTAGAAAGACAACTTTAAGCGTAGAATCTCATAATTACCTTCATAAAACACTTAGGGAATGGTAAGAACATATTAGTGAGGCAAATATAAAAGAAAGATAAAAAGTTAAACAAAAGATAAAAACCAAAGAAAAGTCTGTAAAGTTTTAATGACAGAAAATAGACAGAGATTAGTAAACGAACTAGGGCAACATAGTTAGTCCTTGAGTTACGACTAGGGTTAGGTATTATATGAAAAGTTAAACTGTTTCAGTATAGACTTAATGAACCTATACTTGGGGAAGAATAACTATTCATACCAAAATTTACATAAGCTTTAAATACATACGTTAAGCAGAGAAATCAGAGTAAAGTAAAGAGATAAAGAGAAAAAGAGTGATATGGATACAGAAGAAAGAGTAATCAGAGAAAAGTAAAGAGATACAAAGAGAAAAGAGTAATCTGATAAAGAGAAATGGTTTGAGTTAAGATGTTGTAAAAGTAAATGCTGTAAAGTTTGTATAGTATGATTGAACAGAGAAAGAAAGAAGTACTGTATAAGAATGTGAAAGTAATGATGAATAATGAGAATAATAATGAATGATGATAATGAGAATGATTATGTAAGAATCTGCTGTAGAGAGGCAGTCAGATAGATGGTGGTACGACCACTGAGAGTGCTTTCCTGGGATACTTAGCTATAATGCTATTCTGTAAGTCAGAGGACTCTTACAGAGGTATCGAGAAAACACAACTAGCATATACTCCTGTAAGTCAAAGGACTCTTACAGTGAGTGTGTTGAGCAGATATAAGTTAACTAGCTCCGCCATGCAAGTCAAAGGACTCTTGCAGTGGGTTGCTAGTGCCGTCCTGCAAGTCAAAGGACTCTTGCAGTGGTTTGCCTCACAAGTCAAAGGACTCTTGCGAGGGGCATTGCCAACAGGGAAGCCTTACTTGGTCAAAGGACTCCGGGTAACGTCAGGAGCGGGTATGTAACCGACAAATGAGCTCATTACCTGCACTAGGGCTAGACATGCATCATACTTGGTTGTGCATTTCCTTTGTTATGATTGTGGTATGAATGTATGCTTTCCTTGTTTGTATTCTATTCTCTGTGTCTATGTTGTATTTTCTTGTATCCTTCTGTTTGTGTTTTGTTTTCTATTTTCTCTATTTCCTCTATTTATCTTCATCTTGTATTTACTTGATTTTGTATTTTTCTATTCGTTTGAAAAACAACATATAATTAATGAACTTAACTAATAACCCCGACCCTACTTAGAACTCCCCAGTTCTTACCCCTTCTCTCTCCCTTCCCCCTTCAGATGGAAGCAAGAGTTCCTTTCTGTAGTTCACTGACGACCGTTTGCAAAAAGGATTCCGCTCTAGGTAGTCTTCTGAGTATAGGGTGAATATCGTTCTCTGTTTATGTATATACTATGAGACCAGCCAATGTCTACACCCCGTTTGTACGTGAACTTTAATCTAAATTATGTGTACGAGACTCCTATTGTGTGGCTACTTGATGAGGTACCAGAGAGACGTCCTATAGCAATGTCTGATCGTGCAGAGGAGTAGCAGATGACGTTCTACCTTTTGATGATGTTCCACCTGACTTGAGTTTTGAAGATCTAGAACGTACTTTCCCTCGCTTTAGTAGTCTAGAGGGACTAGGTGAGTATAGAGTCTAGGCTAGCCTAAGTGCCAGCTTAGGGACCTCTTGAACAGGTTAGGACCTGGGATGTTGTACGTAGGTATACGTATATGGTTATTATCTAGCTATATCTAGGGGTGTTCTAACTAAAGGTCTATACTCTAATAAGGGCTGGATCACTGAATGTTGCTAGCTACTTGCGAAATATTTATGTGTGGTTGCTTATAACTATTTTATCTGTTATCAGTTGTGAATTGATTATGAATGATTCCGTCTATTAACCCAAATGATTTTAAAAAAATACCTCGCAAATTAACCATGCTTTTAATAATGAATCAGGCTCATATGATAAATAATAGATAATAATTAGGAGGACAAATTGGTAGCACTCAGTTTTTGGTATGATCTAGACATATTGAAAATTGGGTCGTTACAATTTGGTATCAGAGCAGTTCGTTCCCAGTAGGGCCTGGAGAGTGGACTGACTATGCTTCATTGCATACTCTATTGTGTGTCTCATGCTGTTAGGGTATTTTGAAGATACATTTGGCATGAATGTCTATAAGCGCTCATTTTGGGAATGTTCGTGCTTAACTTGAGATATTAAGACTGATCACCTTAATATTGATTGTTTGGTGTGGATAAGACCTCAATGATTGTGAATAGGCATGGTTTAATCGAGTTTCGAATGACGAATCAATGTGAGCCACAGCTATCTTCAGAGCTGTTATGATCTCCATGGCTATGGCTATGTGAGATTTGGATGCTGTAAGGAACGGACCTATCTCTTCGTCAGGATGGCTTGAAGAAAATAGATTGCTTGAAGATGGATTCTGCACCTGGCTGAAATTTTGAGGGTAAAATTTTCTTTTAGGGGGGTAGAATGTAACAACCCTGATTTTCGAGTACGCAAGATCTTTTCTAAAGGCACAAATTTCTCCGGAAGATCAGTAAAGGGAACACCTCTACTATGTCATCAAGTATCTCAATCCTCATTGTCATTATGTCATCCTTAAACGAGAACCTTTTCCGAGGCAAGCTCGATAACGCAATCATGAAGAACCTAGTTTTTGAACTGTACCGGTTAGGAGTTTTAATTTTGATTCTCGTAAGTAGTCTCAGTTTGACGAACCGGACTCGATTCATGAGAGAAGAGAGATAATAGTATAATATTATCATTATATTAGTATTAGAAGATGCTTGAATGATATTATAAGGTTACCTGGTCTGTTTTAGTTAAAAACAGGAAATCGGTTCAACAGGGTTCACAGTTTACTGGTACAGCTTAGCACCAGCACTCTTTGATGACTTTAGCAATGCTAAGGCCTCATTATATATGTTTTATTCTCATAATAAATATGTTACTAGTGTCATTTATGCTAGTAGCTCAGAAAATAATTTTTAGAGATATTTTTACAAGTGTTCTGATACATCTAGTTTTAGTAGTTATACACCTGAGATATTTTAATATTATTTTAACCCACCTCCAAGCCAACCAATCACAACTCAACTTACACCCCCAAAACCTCCAAGGCTGTCTCATTTCTTCATTTTGGCCAAAAATAACAAGAGAGAAAAGAGAGAAACTTTCATGAATACTTAATCTTCAAAGCTTGATTTCTTCTGAACTAAAACTCAAATCAAAGATCCGATTTCACCAAAATGATCCTCTCTTCTTCCTCTACATAACCATGTAACTTATCAAGGATGGAAATAAGGTGATATGGCTGTCTCCCTCCCTCTTCAATTCGGTTTTCAAGGAAACATGCTTTAACAAGTGTTTTCTTGATGTTCTTCCTTAGATCTCTTGCTTAGCTTGACTTTTGGGCCAAAGATCTTTGATTTCCTACACGTTTAAGGTGAGGATAACCTTCCTAAGATGCTTCTGAAGTTCGTTTAGTTGATGGTTTAGAGTTTTAAAGTTGTTCTTGATGTGTTTTATGAGGAAAAAGTGCTTTAAGAACACTTCAAAGAGTAACCGGATTTGAAGCAGCAAATCAAGGTAGGGTGTCACGAAATTAATCTTGATTATTTGTGTTTGAGTTGTGTGAATGTTGTATAATTTGGCTGTGCTAAAAATTGGTTGCATATATGATTGATTCTTGGTGAAAATTTGGTGAAAATTTGATGAAATTTGATGAAATTCAAGCTTTAAAGTTCATGTTCTTGGGGCAGCTGGAAACCGAAACCCTAGACCTTAAATTGGGGTTCAATTTGTGTTAAAATCATGTAGAAAAATTGGGGTTTTAGTGGCTGCTAATTTATTATGAATTATAGTAAAAATCGGTTGCTAAAAAGACTGAAAAACGGGTAAAAACAGAGGAAGAATTTCAAGAATTTATGAAGAACATGAAGAACACTTTGAGTGTGATGAAGAACAATGAAGAACAGGCTTTAGATCCTTAAAAGGGCAAGAAAGTAAAAATTTTGGTGTTTATGGGGTTATTTAGTAATTTCTGAAAGTTAGGGTGGTTAAGGTAGAAATATTAAAAGTTACTGGAGGTAAAAAGTAAATTTTAAAGGTTAAAAGTAAAAGGTAAGGTAATTTTCGAAAATTAATGATAAAATAATAAATAATAATAAAATATTAAATAATAATATTTAATTAAAAATAATATTTTAATAAAAATAATAAAATAATGCGAAGAAGGCAGTTTTCTGTAAAAGCTTTAGAAAGACAACTTTAAGCGCAGAATCTCATAATTACCTTCATAAAACACTTAGGGAGTGGTAAGAACATATTAGTCAGGGAAAGATAAAAGAAAGATAAAAAGTTAAAGGAAAGATAAAAACCAAAGAAAAGTCTGTAAAGTTTTAATGACAGAAAACAGACAGAGATTAGTAAACGAACTAGGGCAACATAGTTAGTCCTTGAGTTGCGACTAGGGTTAGGTATTATATGAAAAGTTAAACTGTTTCAGTATAGACTTAATGAACCTATACTTGGGGAAGAATAACTATTCATACCAAAATTTACATAAGCTTTAAATACATACGTTAAGCAGAGAAATCAGAGTAAAGTAAAGAGATAAAGAGAAAAAGAGTGATATGGATACAGAAGAAAGAGTAATCAGAGAAAAGTAAAGAGATACAAAGAGAAAAGAGTAATCTGATAAAGAGAAATGGTTTGAGTTAAGATGTTGTAAAAGTAAATGCTGTAAAGTTTGTATAGTATGATTGAACAGAGAAAGAAAGAAGTACTATATAAGAATGTGAAAGTAATGATGAATATTGAGAATGATAATGAATGATGATAATGAGAATGATTATGTAATAATCTGTTGTAGAGAGGCAGTCAGATAAATGGTGGTACGACCACTGAGAGTGCTTTCCTGGGATACTTAGCTATAATGCTATTTTGTAAGTCAGAGGACTCTTACAGAGGTATCGAGAAAACACAACTAGCATATACTCCTGTAAGTCAAAGGACTCTTACAGTGAGTGTGTTGAGCGATATAAGTTAACTAGCTCCGCCATGCAACTCAAAGGACTCTTGCAGTGGTTTGCCTCACAAGTCAAAGGACTCTTACGAGGGGCATTGCCAACAGCGAAGCCTTACCTGGTCAAAGGACACCGGGTAACGTCGGGAGTGGGTATGTAACCGACAAATGAGCTCATTACCTGCACTAGGGCTAGACATGCATCATACTTGGTTGTGCATTTCCTTTGTTATGATTGTGCTATGAATGTATGCTTTCCTTGTTTGTATTCTATTCTCTGTGTCTGTGTTGTATTTTCTTGTATCCTTCTATTTGTGTTCTGTTTTCTATTTTCTCTATTTCCTCTATTTATCTTCATCTTCTATTTACTGGTTTTTGTATTTTGCTATTCATTTGCAAAACAACATATAATTAATGAACTTAACTAATAACCCCGACCCTACTAAGAACTCCCCAGTTCTTACCCGTTCTCTCTCCCTTCCCCCTTCAGATGGAAGCAAGAGTTCCTTTCTGTTGTTCATTGACGACCGTTTTGCAAAAAGGATTCCGCTCTAGGTAGTCTTCTGAGTATAGGGCGAATATCGTTCTCTGTTTATGTATATACTATGAGACCAGCCAATGTCTACTCCCCGTTTGTACGTGAACTTTAATCTAAATCCTGTGTACGAGACTCCTATTGTGTGGCTACTTGATGAGGTACAAGAGAGACATCCTATAGCAATGTTTGATCGTGCAGAGGAGTAGCAGATGACGTTCTACCTTTTGATGATGTTCCACCTGACTTGAGTTTTGAAGACCTAGAACGTACTTTCCCTTGCTTTAGTAGTCTAGAGGGACTAGCTGAGTATAGAGTCTAGGCTATCCTAAGTGCCAACTTAGGGACCTCTTGAACAGGTCAGGACCTGGGATGTTGTATGTATGTATACGTATATAGTTATTATCTAGCTATATCTAGGGGTGTTCTAACTAAAGGTCTATACTCTAATAAGGGCTGGATCACTGAATGTTGCTAGCTACTTGCGATATATTTATGTGTGGTTGCTTATAACTGTTTTATCTGTTATCAGTTGTGAGTTGATTATGAATGATTCCGTCTATTAACCCAAATGATTTAAAAAAAATACTTCGCAAATTAACTACGCTTTTAACAACAAATCAGGCTCATATGATAAATAGTAGATAATAATTAGGAGGACAAATTGGTAGCACTCAGTTTCCGGTATGATCTAGACATATTGAAAATTGGGTCGTTACACCATAAACCAGTAAAAGCACAGGCGAGGTATTAGAAATAAATAGTTGTTAAATTGGATAAGGAATCTTCAAAGTTTCATATATAGATAAGTATATATCTAATCAACAGCAATTTTTATAAAAATCTCAGAATTGACTGTAATCACTGTCAAATAAGAGAAAAATTGAATCCAAAAGGGCACAGCGCATTAAGACACGTTTAAAGCTATATCAAAGAATACGTGAATCAAGAAGAACTCAAACAGAGAAAGATAATTGCAACAAGGATTTCAAACAAGCATATGCAATTAAATAGGAATGCGTATGAATAGAGGAATAGAGTTGAAAAGTCAAAATACTTTTCAAAAGGATTAGCAAACAAGAACTTCGAGTTAGGATACGAAAGAATAGGTCTACTTGAACAGAATTCAAGACACTCCATTGAATAGCCCTGAGAAATAGTTTCTGACGTTCTGGTTTTTATCAATCCTTTGCTCACTTATTCATATAATTTGCATGATTTTAACATTTTGACGAACAGGTTTTTGCTAGTAAAGAAATTCACAAATAAATTCTTGTTGAAAGTATAGTTTCTAAACCAACAAAGAATCCTTTCGTACAAAAACTTGTTTGTCACTAAGCAAACCCAATAAAATTTATAACCGAAGTATTTAAACCTCAGGTCGTCTCTCAAGGAATTGCAGGGAGGTGTAGTTATTATCGGTTATGGAAAAAGTATATTTTTGGGTTTTGAATAATGAATAGGAAAAGTAAATTGCAAGAATTAAAATAACAACTAATAAAGCTCTTAGCAAGGCATGAGAACTGGACGTCCTATCCTAGTTATCCTTATCAATTGTGATGAGAATTTTTCATTGCTCCCACTTAGTTAACCCTTACTAAATAAAGGAAAGTCAAGTGGACTAATCAATGGGATTCCTCAATCCAAGTCAACTCCTAAGGAAAGACTAGCTTTAGAGGGATCCAAACTAACTAGCAAATTCCAATTATCAATCAACAAGGAGTTTTATAACTCAAGTGTCTCCAATTAATCAATTCAAGCTAAGAATGTAAAAAGCTAAATTAAAATCATAAATATGAAATACCTCAATTTGCATTAAATAAAGAAATTCAAATTAAACATGAGAATTCATAAACCAAATAGCAACATAAAGTAATCAACACGGGAAATAGATAAAGTAGAATACTAAGACAAATAAAAGTAGAAAAGAAACTAAATTAAAGGAACATTGATCCTGGAATTGAGAAGAAGAAGAAATCCTAATCCTAAAACCTAATTGAGAGGAGAGAGCCTCCCTCTCCCAAGACTACATCTAAAACCTAAAATTATGAATAAATGAATTGACCCATTGATTCCCTCATTCTCCAGCCTCTATTCTGTGTTTTCGGGCTTGAATTTGGGACGAGAAGGAGCCTAGAAATCGCCCCCAGCGCTTTCTGCAACTTTCTGCACGTGGCGTCTGTCACGCATACGCATAGGTCACGGGTGCGCGTCATTTGGCGATTTTCCTTGTCACGCGTGCGCGTCAGTGACGCGTACGCGTCGCTCGTCTTCTGCGCTAGGCACGCGTACGCGTCACCTATGCGTGCGCGTCGCTGCCCGTTTCTCAAATACTTCATTTTTCATGTTCCTTCCATTTTTGCATGTTTCCTTTCCATCCTCTATGTCATTCATACCCTATAAAGCCTGAAAATATTTAACACACAGATCACGGCATCAAATGGTAATAAAGGATAATTAAAATTAACAATTTTAAGGCCTAGGAAACATGTTTTCACCTATATCACAAAACTAGGAAGGAATTGTAAAATCATGCAAATTATATGAATAAGTGAGCAAAGGATTGATAAAAACCACTCAAATGAGCACAAGATAAACCATAAAATAGTGGTTTATCAATCTCCCCACACTTAAACGTTAGCATGTCCTCATGCTAAATTCAAGAGAAATTGAAAAGGAGTGAAGGCAGAATGGTGGAATTCATGCAATGCAATCTATCTAAATGCAAGCTACCTAAATGAATCATGCAATTCTAATTACTATCCACCTATATACATATAAAGCTTACATGTGGTTAAATTGAGTCAGATTTTCAAGGAGTCATATATGCACAACCAAGGGCTAAATCATATTAAAACATATTCACAATTGAGTTGAGTTAATCAAAAGAGTTCACAAACTTGCAAGACAAACAGTGATCAAACATGGACATATGGAGATGAGCTATTGAACCCTCACTGGGTTTGTATATGCACTCTGATCACTCAGTGTTTGGGGTTAATCACTCTACTCTTCTCTAGTCATGCTTTCTAAGACTTTGTTCTTCATCTAACAAATCAACAAATATTCAATGTACAAATGTAAACATCATGAGGTATTTTCAAAGTTGTAATGGGGTCAAGGCAAGGGTGATGGTATATGTATGGCCAAGTGAGCTATAAATTGAATCATTGACTAGGCTAAGCTTTCACCTAACACACACACACACACACACTATATATATAATTCTAAAATCATGCCTAGCTACCCATAATACCCACTTTTGTATCACATACTCATGTACCAAATTTTTCTTTAATTTTTTATCACATATGCATTGATCTTTTATTAAACTTAATATTGGGATAATTTTATCCCCTTATTTATTTATTTATTTATTGAAATATTATTATTATTATTATTATTATTATTATTATTATTATTATTATTATTATTATTATTATTATTATTATTATTATTATTATTATTATTATTATTATTATTATTATTATTATTATATAAACATAAACATAACATATCAATGCACATGAGTTTTAATTATTTTGGTCTCACATGAGTAGGTGCCCAAATTTCAAATATCTTGTCAATTCAATATCTTCCTATCAACCCAAGTTCCCACGGTTTTTCACACTTAATTGATACACAATCTCTATCTTAAGCCAACCAAAGATTCAATTTGGGGTAATTAAATTGTTTTTCTACTTAAGGCTAGTGATGTGGTAAAATATAGAACAAATGGGGATTAAAAGGCTCAAAGTGGCTAACAAAGGTGCTAGAAAGGGTAGGCTATTTGGGATAAGTGAGGAAAAACAAGTAATGGCCTCAATCATATGCAAGCATGTAAATACACTAAATAGTGGACATATAGAGTGGAACAAAGTAAAGTCTGCAATCATAGTGAAGAAACACACAGGAATGAAATATTATGGCTAAATAATGTAACCATGCAATTAAGCTCAAAAACTCACGGGTTGTGTGTTCTGTGGCTCAAAAACCATATATCAGTCATGTATATCATGCAAGTAAGGGTAAAGAATTTTAACTCGAATTAATGTGAATCTTTAAATGGCTTTTATAAAAATAAATATATTCCTTGAAAATGTCGTCCATTGACCAGCATTTATTACTATATATATATGCTAAATGGATTGTTGTGATTATGAAAAACTTAAAATTTCTAGTTTACTCTCTATTTTCAATTAAACCAAATTCTCATATGCTAAAAAGGGTGAACTAAACTTAATAATCCATATTTTTCTATATCACAACTAATAAACTAAGAGTGCAAATCAAGCTAAATATCTAATGTATATACAGCCCAAAGTGCAAAATGTAATAAAGTAGAAATAAACAAAAGTACAGTAAAAGAAAATGTGCAAGTACTGGAAGGAAAATAAGATAAAATAAAATAAAATAAAAATACAGAAAATGAAACAAAATAGGATGAAAAGGGTCTGAAATAGTTCACGAAAATAAAATCCACCAGAGATGGCGACCTTCCCACACTTATATCATAGCATCGTCCTCGATGATCAGTCAAGCCGAGTGTGAAAGGTCATCGCCACCTGAGGGGTGTACGGCTGCTGGCTCTGTGGGCTCTGGCAGTGTAGGAGCCTGCGGCTCTGCCTGTATAGGGGCCTGTGGCTCCTCCTGCTGTGTCTGCTGAGGCTCCTCCTACTGTGCTGCCCCTGCCTGTGCATCCTCCTCCTGCTCATCCGCCTCCTCCTCAGAGGGCTCCGATGGTGTGTCAGGCTCGGAGGGGATGTCAGTATGTCCCGACCTGATCATCAGCTTCAGATGCTCGTAACGTCGCTTACTGCAGCGCTCCATCCGATCCAGGCGCTCAAAGAGGCGGTGTACGAGGTGGTAGATGGGTTGGGAAGTGGGTGAAGATGCTGTGGGTGTGGATGGTGCAGTAGGTGCTGAAGGTGCTGCAGAGGATGTGGTTGCGTCAGCGGAGGCAGTAAGAGAAGGAGGTCTGTGGCCCAAAGCTTCGAACCTCTTGCCGTGTGGGATGATCTTCCTGTAGTCGGCAGCTGGTGGCTTCTGATCGTCAAGCTCCCAAGGTACCTCAGCCCGGCGGCCTATCTGGGTAATCAGATAGGAGAATGGCAGAGTGCCTCGAACATGAACCCTAGCCATGTACAGCTGGATGAATCGTGGAAGGTACAGGTTTTTCCCTTCCATAACACACCAGATGAGAGTTATCATGGCACCTGGCACCTTTGTCTCGTGCTTGCTTGGCATAACATAGTTGCTCAGGATTTGTTGCCATAGCTGAGCCTCATCATTAAGATAATTAATCTTGATGCCCTTTGGATTTACCGTCCACTTACCCATAACCCAAGGAACAGCAAGATCAATGGCTATGGTGCGCTTCAGTGCCTCCCAATCAAAGATCATAAATCTCATGGATTCCTCAGCCTGCTGATAACCATCTGGCTCATCTGATTTAGGCTGGAAATGGAGGATATCTTCATCAATGGCCTCCTCAGTAACTAAAATCTATTTTCCTCTTAGCTATACTGCATCCAGGGTCGTCTTGTAATAGTTGCAGTAGAATTCCCGGACCCAGGAAGCATTAACCTTAGTCAAATTCCTTTCTAGAAAGAACCAGCCTCTCTATTTGATTTTCTCTGTAGTGTACTGCTATAATGCAGGTGGAATTCTGAGAGTCCGTTCCAAATAGAGGTGCCTCTTTCCTGTAAAGACCGAAAATTTTAGTTCACAGTAGAGGTTTGCAGACTTAACCAGGTCAGAGGCAGGTACTAATTGATCTTCTTTTTCTTGGGGAGTGAATTTCTTTTCACGCCAGGAATCATCATGCAGAATATCTGTCAGAGCGATAGATGACTGTCCTCTTTTCCTTTTACCTGTGCTGGCTTTAACTTTGCCTTTCCCTTTTGGATCAGACATCCTGAAAAACAGAGTTTCCAGGATATAATTTATCAAACCAAAGCAGAGAAACAGGAAGGTAAATAGTAAGCAAGCACTTCAAGCAGTAGATGGGTAAAAGAGGAATAAAAGCCAAAGCATGAAGTGAGTCAGAAAGATATAGAATGTTGGACTGAATGCAAGATAAAATTCAAAGAATTCAATTAGAAATCACAATCCAAAACTATTAAATGAAATGCAGAATGCTTGTTTGTTAAGAAACAACAATAGACATGCCTTGAAAGGGGTTGAAAGGGGTTAGTGTAAACTAAGAGAAAAGTTAAGAATTCAATGAAGTCAAGAGGTAAAAAGAAAAGTTAAAATTAGTGGCATGGTACTGTAGTTCCTAGCAAACAAAAGTTCACAAGATTGAAGAACAAGCAACTTACATTCCAGCAGATAATGCAGAGTATCGATGACAAATCAGGTAAAGAAAGCACAAAGAGAAGTAAAATCATCAACAATGCAATGCAATGAAGAAGGGAACTAAATGGAATGGAAATGCTAGCCTAGTATCTCATGAAATGGCTTTGGTATAAACCAGGAAAATGGCATTGTCAAATGTGCCAAAGTCAAATCATGAGTGAAAGTTAAGTGAAACAGTTATTTCAAAAAAAATTTGGGCAGCATTTCGGCAGTAAAAAGGGGCGTTCCCGAAAAATCAAACAGCAGAATAATGCAAGCAGTAGCACTTTCAAACATGATTAGCAGCTGATATGAGTTTTAGAACAAGTTATGCCAAATTAGCAAGTAAAATGGCATTGAGCAGAATTTTCAATCAAGATAGACTCAAGGCAGGATATCAACCAAAACAGCAGCATTAGACTAAGGTAAGCAACAATTAAGCATGATTGAGTTTAAAGATTCAAGTGCGAGATTGAAATAGAAATTGAAATGGAGCACTTGATGAAGCAAAGGAAAAACAGCAACAGGAATCATGCAATAGGAATCATGCAATAAGCCAGCATTGTCAATTAGCACATGAATATTGATATAAGGCAACAGCGTGAAGAACAAGGTAACTCATGTGACTTAGACAATAGAAAGCAGAAGAAAGTAGCAGGCTAGGCCTAAACTCAGTTCAACAATTTGGATTTCTTAGGAAAGCAGTAACCATGACAAGCATTAAAATCATATGTAAATTCAGAAGAATGTAGCAATTAAGCCAATACAAAACAGCAATATGCAGGTATATGCAATTAGCCTAGCCTCATCAAATTCGGAAAGCAAGCAATAGCAAGAGATATGTATTCAAGGAAATAAATTCACTTAATTAATAATGAAGACCAACTTGCAACAAGAATCGAATAGCAATACTAACTCAGATTTGAATTCTAAAATCAGACATGAAGAATCCAATTATCAAGTAATCAAATTGACTCAGATGGAAGCGTAACAATTTCAGATAATACTCAGCAACAACAAGAAACCAGTTTAGCAAAAAAGCAAACAATGAAAGATGACATAGCATCAGTAATAATTCAGCACAGGGCACAGCATATCTAAATAATTCAAACGGCAAGGCAATTGTGAAAAGCAGATAATGCAATCAGCAGGAACAGAGTACTTATCAGACCTAAATCCTTTAACCACAACCTAGCTACCTAAGCACCTAGAATCCACTATGAAACATACATATCTAACTAACCTAAATTGAGCAGAATGTAAATGATGCTAACTGACTAACTTGAATAGAAAAGGAATTGTGGGGCAGGGAAGAAAGCAGCGAAACCTTGGTAGGTGGTGATGGAGTTGGAAACTAAGAGAAAGGGGGAAGAGTACGGCGGTGCTGGTGGTGGCACAGCAGCTCTGGTTCTGCCAGCGGCGGCTTGGGGTGACGGGAAGATGAGAAGGGGAATAAGGGGAAGAGGAGGAGAAGAAAGGGGAGAGAGAAGGGGCGAACGGTGGCAGTCAGGGGTCGGCGACGGTGGCGGCGGATGGTGTGGGTCGTGGTGGTTTGTGGGTGGTGGTGTTGGTTAGTGAGTGGTGGTTATGGAGGGAAAGAGAGGCAGAAGAGAAGGGGACGTTGGGGAAGAGATGGGAGAAAAGTACGCGAGGGGTCTAGGGTTTTCGCGTCAGGGGGGTTAGTAAAATTTAAATCCACGCGTACGCGCGGATCACGCGAGAGCGTTGATGAGGCAAAAAATCCATCGACGCGTGCACGTTATGGACGCGAACGCATGAGAAGGGATAAGTGGAGATGATGCGTACGCGTGAGGCATGCGAGCGCATCAACCAGAATTGTGCTAAACGCATGAGTCCAGCGTCGTTTTGGCGCAACTCTCTGTTCCATTTGAGGGGGGCAAAAATTTTGCATGCAATGCGTGTGCATCGCACACGCCCACGTGTGGTGTGCTAAAATGAAAGTGACGCGTACGTGTCATGGACACACACGCGTGGGCCAAGTTGTGCCTATCGCATACCAGCCCAACTTTCTGGTCATTGGATGGAGATGCCGATTTGGGGTCGATTCCGACACGTGGCCTACGCGCACGTGTGGTGTGGTTTTTTTTTTAATGCAGTATGCAGAATGCAATATGGAGATGCTGATGCAGATGTTATGAATGACACTAGGGGAAATAGAACTAAGAATAAAACAAAATAAAATAAAATTAAGATTGAAAAAGAACGATCATACCATCGTGGGTTGTCTCCCACCTAGCACTTTTAGTTAAAGTCCTTAAGTTGGACATTTGGTGAGCTCCCTGTCATGGTGGCTTATGCTTGAACTCATCTAGAAATCTCCACCAACGTTTGCAATTCCAATGGCCTCCGGGGTCCCCAACTAGGCACCTAAAGCCTTCGAGCAAGTTAAAGTAGGTGTTCAGGCTCCAGGAGTATTGATTATCAGAATGAATTCCAGGATCCCATACCTTGCTTTTGTACCCGTCTTTGCCTTGATCTATATTGTTCCAACTGGGAGGTACGAAATCCAAATTCTCACTGAGATACCCAAACATCTTTCGAGACCCATTCAATCGAGCTCTATACCAATCCTTGCACTTCAATTTGGAGCGTGGAACTATATTGAACCTTGCATGCCAACTCCTATTACTAACCATCTCCCTCTTACTCTTAAAGCCATAAAGAGCTCAAAGCTGGCCATCGGTTTCAAGCAAACCATATTCAAGTGGGAAGGGCTAAGGATTTTACCTACTTGAAGTTTATATTGGGTGGTAATGGCCTTGGGAGAGGTGTTTCCGGTGGTCCTTCAAGCTCCACTCCCTTGTACTCTTCCGTGAATTCTTCCACCTCCTTGTAAACCTCTTCAACTGCTACCACGTCTTGATCAAAGTCTTCGACTTCTTTCCCATCACTCAAGTCATGAGTTGGAGGTTGAGAAAGTATACCTCCATATCATCGTCATATTCACTTGGGGAAGGTTCTTCAAACTCAAAGAGTTCAATTGCAGATGCAAGTTTTTCACTAGGAGAGCTTGATTCATGTTCATCATTGCCAAGGGAACTTGCTTCTTGATCTGTTCCGTCCAATTCTCCATAAGGCATATGCCTCGGAGGTTGTGCACTATCCTCCTGAGCATCAATTTCAAACTTCTTGGCAGAATTCTCTACAACTCTCGATTCCCATGGAGGTTCAACATCTCTTAGGTCTTCAACCACTTCTTTTTCTTTGATGACTACGGCTTCCTCCAACTGTCCCGATACAAAGGCACGTTCCTCATTGTCCACTAGAGTTTCTAGAGTCTCCTTCATGCTACGTTCTTCATTAGATTCTCCACTTGTAGCCATGGGAGTTCCTTGAATGTTCAACCGTTGGAAGGCTAATCGATTCACTACCTCGGTCAAGGCAGCCGTGAATTCTAGTACCTTCTTAGTCATCCTATCCTGCGCTTGAAGAAGTATACCAAGGGTTTCATTCATTGGGGATTGGGGTGGTTGGAAGGGCTCATCACATGGGAAGAATGGTTCATGATAGGAAGGTGGTTCTTCTTGATAAGGATAAGGAGATGGTGTATATTGAGGTGGTGTTTCTTAGGAGTAATTGTGTTGGAATGGTGGTGTTTGGTGGTAAGGTGCTTGTGAGTATGGTGGTTCAAAGCCATGCTGAGGAGGGGGTTCATAAGCATAGGGTGGGCCTTGTTGGTAACTACAAGGGGATCCACCATATCTATCATCTTGGTACGCACCTCGGAATGGCTCTTGACCATAGTAATTTGGTCGAGGTTTGTTGTCACGAAAAGGTCCACCATGACTATTGTCCTGGTATGCATCATAGAATGGTTATTGGTTATAGCGCATTGGAGGGGGTGATAAACCACTATTTTATGGTTTATCTTATGCTCAATTGAGTGGTTTTTATCAATTCTTTACCCACTTATTCATATCATTTGCATGGTTTTACATTTGCCTTCCTAATTATGTGCTTTGATTGAAAACATGTTTCTTTGGCCTTAAGTTCCCTATGTTTAAATCCTCTCTTATTACCATTAGATGCCTTGATATGTGTGTTAAGTGATTTCAAAGATTACAGGGCAGGAATGGCTTAGAGGATGGAAAGGAAGCATGCAAAAGTGGAAGGAATACAAGAAGTTGGAGAAATTGCTAGGCTGTCCAGCCTGACCTCTTCGCACTCAAACGGCTATAACTTCAGCTACAGAGGTCCAAACGATGCGGTTTCAGTTGCGTTGGAAAGCTAACGTGTGGGGCTTCATTTTGATATATAATATGACATAGTTGCCCTGACGCTAGGTGATGCGAACGCGTGCTCCACAAGGACGCGTCCCAGTGACGAAAATCAGCGTGGCAGATTTCTTCTCCAGCGATTTCTGGGCTATTTCTGACCCAGTTCTCGGCCCAGAAAACACATATTAGAGGCTATAAAGTGGGAGAATGCATCCATTCATAATAACAAGCTTTCAAATTCACAATTTTAGGATTAGATGTAGTTTTTAGAGAGAGAGGTTCTCTCCTCTCTCCTAGGATTTAGAATTAGGATTCTTTTCAGTTCATGATTATTTCATCTTTTGCGATCACAGGTTCAATGTTTCTTTTATTTATTTTTCCAATTTAATTTATGAATATCCATGTTAGATTTGATTTCTTTTGTGAATGCAATTCGAGGTATTTTCTGATTTAATTTTGCTTTGCTTATATGAATGCTTTTAATTTAATTTAAATATTTTCCCTTTTGGCTTTGGTTAAATAATTGGTGACTCTTGAGTTATCAAACTCATTGTTTATTGAAAATTGGAATTCTTCAAGAATTAATTCAAGTTCCAATAACTCTAACTTTTCCCAAAGAAAGACTAGGACCTGAGGAATAAAAATTAATTCATCCACTTAACTTACCTTCATAGTTAGAGGTTAACAAAGTGGGAGAAAAATCCAATTCTCATTACAATTGATAAGGATAACCTGGATAGGACTTCCAGTTTTCATACCTTACCAAGAGTCTATTCTATAGTTATTTATTTATTTTATTCTTCTTATCATTCAACATACTGCTTCCTTACTTTCAAAACCCCCAATTTACAAGACTCATAACCAATAATAAGAACATACCTCCTTGCAATTCCTTGAGAAGACGACCTGAGGTTTAAATACTTCGGTTATCAATTTTAAAAGGACTTTGTTACTTGTGACAACCAAAACGTTTGTAAGAAAGGTTGATTGCTTGGTTTAGAAACTATACTTGCAACGAGAGTTTACTATAACCTCTAAACCATCAATCTTCAGTTCTTTCAAAATGGCGCCGTTGCCGGGGAATTGCAAACGTGTGCCTTATTATTGGTTATTGTAAATATTTACTTTTTACTTGTTTATTTGTTTTTATTTTTATTTATATTTTTGCTTTTTTTTCATAAATTAAGAGGTTATTGGTTTTTATTTATTTATAAAAAAAAATTTTCAAAAAATTTTTCAAAAATTTAGTTATCTTATCTTATTTTAAAAAATAAAATTTCAAAATTCAAATTTAAAAATTTTTAAAATTCAATTTTCAAATTTCAAATTTCAAATTTCAAAAAAAAATTTAAAATTCAAATTTCAAAATTTAAATAACCTTTTAATTTAAAATTTGTTTTTATTTTCATTTTTAATTTTTATTATGAGTTCTCACCCCTCTCGCTTTGAGTTTGGTTCTAATATTGTTGAAAGGAGTGAAAGTTATAACAGGAACGTGCATCAAGGTCAGAGCAATCAAAGATGGATGGAGCCAAGAGGATTTGATCAACCCTTTAGGCAACAACACCTTCCAGGATACCATGGACAAAGACCATCCTACAATTCCTGCCAAGACAATAGATATGGTGGACCCCCTTATAGTTACGAGCAAGCTCCATCATGCCAATGAACCACCTCCTCAAAATAGCTTTGGACCACCATACTCACAAGTCCCTTACCACCAAACACCCTCATATGATCCTAACCCTTATCCACCATACCAACCACCTTATGAGCCATATAAACCATATCAAGAACCACCACTTCCCTATGTACCATGTCCATATCCATCACCTCAAGACTCAACAGAGCGTTTCAAGGAACCAATGGAAAGACTTAATGTCGCGTGGATGGCCTTATTTCCAATATGACGCAGACGCGTGGGTGACGCGTTCGCGTGGGAGGACTTGGGCTTCTACCATGAGCCCAGCCGTACTCCAGCACAATTTTCGGCCATGCACCCTTTACGTCGATTTTACAGATCACGCGACTGCGTGGGTGACGCGATCGCGTGGGAGCCATGTTTCCCATAAGACACGGACGCGTCAGCGACGCGGTCGCGTGGGATGATTTGTGCCAAAGACACGCCTCCAGCCACGCTCCCGCGTGACTCTCTGTTCGATTTATCATTCTCTCTGAGCCACCTATAACGCGGTCGCGTCAGCGACGCTGTCACGTCGCGGCTCTCCCTTTTTTTTAATAATGCATTATGCAGAATGCAATTGTAATATGAATGTTATGTAAAAACTCCAGGTTCAATACAATAAAATAAAATAAAACTCGAAAAAAATAAAACAAAAAAAATGAAAAAGGAACGATCATACCACGGTGGGTTGTCTCCCACCTAGCACTTTTAGTTAAAGTCCTTAAGTTGGACATTTGGTGAGCTTCCTGTTATGGTGGCTTGTGCTTGAACTCATCCAAGAATCTCCACCAATGTTTGTAATTCCAATGGCCTCCGGGATCCCAAATCTTGTTTCTATACCCGTCTTCTTGTTGATCATCATGATTCTATGCGGGTAGCAAGCAATTTGAATTCTCACTAAAGCGGCCAAACAATTTCCTAGACCCATTCAATTGAGCTCTACACTAACCTTTGCGTTTAAACTTAAAGCTTCCAACCATAATGAACCTTGTAGGACAAAATTTACCACTGACCATCTTCCTCTTGCTCTTAATGCCACAAAGAGCTCTAAGTTGACCATCCATCTCCAGTAGCCCATATTCAAGTGGGAAGGTAAAGGTCAAGGATAATAATTTTACCCACTTGAATGTTGTGTTGGACGGTAATGGCCTTGGGAGAGGTGTTTCTAATGAATTTGCAAGCTCCACTTCCTTGTGCTCTTCTTCGACATCTTCCACCTCTTTGCAAGCTTCTTCAATTTCAACCTCTTCCTCTTGGTAGCTTTCTTCCAATTCAATCTCTTCTTTATTTCTCACCAAGGGCATGGGAGGTTGTGCCTCTTTTTCTTGAATCTCCATCTCTTGATCAATCTCTTCCAAGTCTTCAACCAGGGTATGCCTTGGAGGTTGTACACCCTCCTCAACATCAAATAAAACCGTCTTGGAAGGAGGTTCTATGTCTTGACTTTCCCATGGAGGTTCAGCATCTCCTAAGTCTGCAACCAATTCTTCTTCTTCGATAATTTTGGCTTTCTCCACTTGTTCCAGTACAAAGTCATGCTCCTTACTATCCACTGGAATTTCTAGTATCTCCTTCATGCTACGTTCTTCATTAGATTGCCCACATGAAGCCATGGGGGTACCCTGAATGTCCAAACGTTTGGAAGGTAATTGATTTATTGCTTGGTCAGATCGCGTCAACCACGCGACCGCGTCACCCAATAATTTGGCAAAAAGAGTTTCGAACAGAGAGTTGTGCAAACGCGAGGCTGCACTCGTGCCAATCGCACAAATCAGGCCACGCGATCGCGTGACCCACGCGATCGCGTCACCTGACCTTTTCGCGCACCACGTGACCGCGTCACTCACGCATCCGCGTCGCCTGCGCCGCACAAGTTATCCAGATCAGCGCCAATTATCTTGTCTTTTCTTTTCTAATCCTAATCTCTTCTATCTTTTCTTTTTTTTTCTTCTTTCCTTCTTACTTTATTTCCTTCACTTCTCATTCTTTTTCACCTTCATTTTATTTTACTTAATTTATTTGCATATTTCATTCATTACATTTTAATTTTGTGCATATTTTTATTTTCTTTTCTAAATTAATTATTTTTCCTTTGGTGTTACAATTTTCTTATTCAACTGTTGCATCTTTTCTTGAATTTATTTTGGTGTTCAGTGACTTGTTTTACACTGTTGGGTAATATTATTTAAGTCAATGCTAATTTTTTATGATATTTTTATTAATTTTGCATTGACATTAATATATATTGTCTTACACTCTCTTCCCCATGGTTACAAATTTTGTACCACTAGTATGCCATGGCTTCTATTATTTTCTCACGTACATGTTGAAGCTTCCATGTAAATGAGACCCTTTTCTTTTGGCATTAACCCACCCATACTTCATTTATTTTCTTATCTCTATTTCTGGGTTACTTTTCTTCCCTTTTTCTTTCAGGATGGCCACCCGGAAGGGAACCAGAAGACGTTTACATGGGGAAACAAGACAAGTCCATCTGCATAATCTTTGTAGAAAAGCGCCAGTTGGAACAACCCGTCCACCTGCACATCTCAGCATGCACCGAGGACGGTGCAATCTTTAAGTGTGGGGACGTCGATACCGATCTCCATTGGTTAGTTACTCTTCTATCTCAACACCAATGGTTTATTTTCCTTGTTAGTTGTTGCATTTGCATGTTTGATTGCATGATTATTTGATTTTGTGCATATTTTATCACTTGGTTGAAGTAATATTTTCTTTTTCAAGAAACCTTTTAGATCATTTCACTAATTTGAATAAAATTTTTTGTTACACTTGTTTGAAGAAATATTATTCTGGAACATGGTTTAGAGCTCGAAGATACAAAACCAATGAGATTTTTGAGCTTATTTGAATTGGTTGCATTTTATCAACCAAAATTATGTTTTTGGTGTGTAAATCTCTCTAAAATTGTGATCTTTGTCTTGCTTAATTCTATATTTCCATGGTTTGATGTATGCATACACTTACATGATTGAGGCCTTTGTTTCACTGAGCTTACATACCCATATGGCCTTACCCTTTCATTATCCTTTGCAAACCAATGTTGAGCCTATTATACCCCTTTGTTCTTTACTTTAGCACATCATTAACTCTAAGCAAAAAATAATAATGTCCTTAATTTGAATCCTTGATTAGCTTACACTAGTGAGAGTGCTCATGAATTAAGTATAGGAAAAGTTGAATTTGGAAACATTTGGTTTGAGAATTGAGTATGTTAGAATTTTCTGAAAATGTAAAAAAAATGTTTAGGACATGATTCATGCATCCAATAATTTAATCATATGCATTGAGAAAAATAAAAGAAAAGAAAAAAATTATATATATATATATATATATATATATATATATATATATATATATATATATATATATATATATATATATATATATATATATATATATATATATATATATATATATATAAAGAAGAGCAATTAAGCAAAATGGGGACAAAATGCCCCAAAAGTAAGTGGTGAAAGCAATGTATATGTACTGTACTTGAAATTAGAATGCATGAATATGTGAAAAACATGCTTAATGGATGGTTAGATTTTGCATTGTAATTACATGGATTGTCTTAAAGTTAGGTGGGAAAAGTTTAAGTTAATTAAGGATTCAGATTTTAGTCCACTTGGCCAAATACAATTCTACCTTGACCCTAACCCCATTACAACCCTTAAAAGACCTCTTAATTTGTGTATTTATGCATTAAATTTATGTTGATTGTTAGATTAAGAGCAAGTCTTAGAAAGCAAGGTTAGTAGAGAATTCAGAGAATCGAACCTAAGACACTTGAGTGATTAGAGTGCATACACTTCCAGTGAGGGTTTGATGCTCGATTCTTTGTTCCCGGCTTTCACAAGCTATTTTCTTTTTACAAGTCTATTTGTACTTCATTTTTATGAGTTGAATTAGTGAAATCCAGTCCATATTTGTTCTTAAAAGATTTATTTACTTTTAACCAAGTAGGAAAAATCATTCTGCATGTAGTTACATTCATAGGTTGCATTGCATACTCTCTATCATTCCTCTTCACCCCTTTATAGCTTCTCTTGAGCTTAGCATGAGGACATGCTAATGTTTAAGTGTGGGGAGGTTGATAAACCACTATTTTATGGTTTATCTTATGCTCAATTGAGTGTTTTTTATCAATTCTTTACCCACTTATTCATACCATTTGCATGGTTTTACATTTACCTTCCTAATTATGTGCTTTGATTGAAAACATGCTTCTTTGGCCTTAAGTTTCCTATGTTTAAATCCTCTCTTATTACCATTAGATGCCTTGATATGTGTGTTAAGTGATTTCAGAGATTACAGGGCAGGAATGGCTTAGAGGATGGAAAGGAAGCATGCAAAAGTGGAAGGAATACAAGAAGTTGGAGAAATTGCTAGGCTGTCCAGCCTGACCTCTTCGCACTCAAACGGCTATAACTTTAGCTACAGAGGTCTAAACGACGCTGTTCTAGTTGCGTTGGAAAGTTAACGTCCGGGGATTCCATTTGATATATAATATGCCATAGTTGCCTTGACGCTAGGTGACGTGAACGCGTTCTCCACACAGACGCATCGCAGTGACGAAAATCAGCATGGCAGATTTCTTCTCCAGCAATTTCTGGGCTGTTTCTGACCCAGTTCTCGGCCCAAAAAGCACAGATTAGAGGCTATAAAGTGGAGGAATGCATCCATTCATAATAACAAGCTTTCAAATTCAAAATTTTAGGATTAGATGTAGTTTTTAGAGAGAGAGGTTCTCTCCTCTCTCTTAGGATTTAGAATTAGGATTCTTTTCAGTTCATGATTATTTCATCTTTTGCGATCACAGGTTCAATGTTTCTTTTATTTATTTTTCCAATTTAATTTATGAATATCCATGTTAGATTTGATTTCTTTTGTGAATGCAATTCGAGGTATTTTCAGCTTTAATTTTGCCTTGCTTATATGAATGCTTTTAATTTAATTTAGATATTTTCCCTTTTGGCTTTGGTTAAATAATTGGTGACTCTTGAGTTATCAAACTCATTGTTGATTGAAAATTGGAATTCTTCAAGAATTAATTCGAGTTCCAATAACTCTAACTTTTCCCAAGGAAAGACTAGGACCTGAGGAATAAAAATTAATTCATCCACTTAACTTACCTTCATAGTTAGAGGTTAACAAAGTGGGAGAAAAAGCCAATTCTCATTACAATTGATAAGGATAACCAGGATAGGACTTCCAGTTTTCATACCTTACCAAGAGTCTATTCTATAGTTATTTATTTATTTTATTCTTCTTATCATTCAACATACTGCTTCCTTACTTTCAAAACCCCCAATTTACAAGACTCATAACCAATAACAAGAACATACTTCCCTGCAATTCCTTGAGAAGACGACCCGAGGTTTAAATACTTTGGTTATCAATTTTAAAAGGGGTTTGTTACTTGTGACAACCAAAATGTTTGTAAGAAAGGTTGATTGCTTGGTTTAGAAACTATACTTGCAACGAGAGTTTACTATAACCTCTAAACCATCAATCTTCAGTTCTTTTAGGGGGTTGTTGCCAAGAGGGTTGATCAAATCCTCGTGGCTCCTCCCATCATTGATTCTTCCAACCTTGATGCCTGTTCTCATTATAGCTTCCATTCCTTACAACAACATTGGAACCAAACTCAAAGCGATAGGGGTGAGAATTCATAGTAACTAATAAAAATTAAAAACAAAAACAAATAAACAAGCAAAAGCAAATATTTGCAATAACCAATAATAAGACACACATTTTCAACTCCCTGGCAACGGCGCCATTTTGAAGAACGGGTTTTTGCTAGTAAACAAATTCACAAATAAATTCTTGTTGAAAGTATAGTTTCTAAACCAACAAAGAATCCTTCCATGCAAAAACTTGTTTGTCACTAAGCAAACCCAATAAAATTTATAACCGAAGTATTTAAACCTCGGGTCATCTCTCAAGGAATTACAGGGAGGTGTAGTTATTTTTGGTTATGGAAAAAGTATATTTTTGGGTTTTGAATAATGAACAGAAAAAGTAAATTGCAAGAATTAAAATAACAACTAATAAAGGTCTTAGCAATTTTCCTTGTCACGCCTGCGCATTAGTCACGCGTACATGTCGCTCGTCTTCTGCGCTAGGCACGCGTATGCGTCACCTATGCGTGCACGTCGCTGGCCGTTTCTCAAATACTTCATTTTTCTCGTTCCCTCCACTTTTACATGTTTCCTTTCCATCCTCTATGTCATTCCTGCCCTATAAAGCTTGAAAATACTTAACACACAGATCACGGTATCGAATGGCAATAAAGAATAATTAAAATTAACAGTTTTAAGGCCTAGGAAACATGTTTTCACCTATATCACAGAACTAGGAAGGAATTGTAAAATCATGCAAATTATATGAATAAGTGAGCAAAGGATTGATAAAAACCACTCAAATGAGCACAAGAAAAACCATAAAATAGTGGTTTATCATGTTCCCAAAACCCATGATTCGCTTTACTCAAAACTCGTATATCATCTATTATAACCCATTAGTGCTCTCATATACATAATTCGCCAGTATTAAGCCAACCAAACATAATATCAGGAATTGTGCAATGCAAGGCTAATGGCATTAATCAATAGATCGTCATGTGCATAAAGCTCTAATTCTTGTTATCCGAAAAAGACCTATTACATGACAAACGCTCAGAGTATGCAATTGAGGCATAGTTGGTCCACTCCCCAGGCTCTACAGGAAGGACTGCTCTGATACCATAATGTAACACCCTAACTATCAAAGCTCACGCTTCTGGCTGCACAACTCTGATAGCTCGGACATTACGACGACTCTTATACTATTTAATACTAAAATAGGAGCCTGTTTAAAACTTTAAACCGCGATACCGCTCCCAAAATACTTTCATTCGGTAACGTACATCCATACATACCATACAACGTACAAAACTCACAAAGAGTACATATATATATATATATATATATATATATATATATATATATATATATATAATATTACAAGCATTAACTAATACAATTCCTATCCCTCTTACAGAATGTATAAAGATAAAGGCGAGGGAACAATAAACAATAACTAGAGCAATACAGAGCATCTCAACAACAACTAAATAAGCTCTTCGTGACTTCTGTGTCCATATCCTGAAATGAAAAATTGTAGCGGGGTGAGAACATCATCCTCAAAAGGGTTCTCACCGTAGGGTTGCAGAATTACTATAATAGGATACGAGAGATAAAATCGTTACGGTGATTGATAACCGCCTTATGTATCTTTTCAAAAACAATGGTTTATTATAAAAGAGAAATCTGAAATCTTTTCTGAAAGAGGAACTGTCCAATTCTTGAAAACTCAAAAGCCATTTCAAAAGGTTTATCTAAGCTGAACCAAATTAGCCTTTCATGCCTTTCCAAACCAGAAACACCAACCAACATGGCCTTCGGTCCAAATCATGATCAACCATGGCCCCAGGCCCAAATAGTCCAACCAACAAGCAATCACCACGGTCCAACAGAATCCTAGTCACAAACACAAGTTGGAAATTTCAAGCACAAACAAACAGTTACTGCAAGTAGAACAATTAGCAGATAATCATAAATAATCACAAAGGCAAACCAAGTACAATATGCACACCCAAACAATGTCAGATGGATGCATATGATGCATGCATGTCCTAGTGGCTGATGATTTCATCTGTCGGTTATATAGCCAACCCGACAAGTCCTGGTAGCTAACCATTGGACTGTCCCTCTGTCGTGCGTCCCCAACTCAAGTTATTCTCGATCATCATCATGATCATAATCATAATCCATATCCAACACCCTCACTGGTGTATATTCACGGGTGCAAGCTCATCCAGGACTTTCACAGTGCCCAGCCACACTTATGATATAGGGTTAGCAGAGTATCGAATCTCCACCTGGAGCACGTGGTGGCTAACCACTACTTTCTCCCAGGAAAACTCGTATCTCAGATAAGTAGAAGTGAAAAATCACAATATCAATATCTCAGCATATATGCATTTATTCTCAGCCATAAATCAACATTCATTTCAGCCATCTGGCTTAAATTCATGACTCATAGTCAACCATCTTGCTTATCGTTCAATCCAGAACCAGCCAAAATTTATAATCATACACAGCCATTCCAGCTCATAACAAAACAACACTTCCATCATCCAACATCATCAAATTCATAAAATCATTATTCAAAGCCATAAATCACTTTTTATCTATTCAGTTTACTCTGAAATCAAATTTCAGCTCTTTTTAGCCTTGGCTTTAAGGATCTCATTTCTCAAATCATCTCAGGATCATAAGCCACTTTTACTCAAAGTAAGTTTCCCCTTAAAAACAAAACCACCCTCGGCATTCTTTTTCCATAACTTCCAAAACCATGGCAAGTTAAGGATTTATTTATAAGTATTCAAAATCATCCATCCAACAACGGGATTTTATAACAAAAGTTCCTTGACAGAGTCACAAGTCTTTAGGGGAGAATAACATAACTCATTTCCCCAAATTCACTTAAAATCATTAAAACCTTGGCTTCCTAATTTGAGTAACAAAATAGGATCTAAGCCAAACCGAGTCATGTAATCAATTACTCCTTTCAAACCCGTTTCCTTTACTTAAACAAAAACCAGCTTCGACCCCATGAAAAATTCTAAAGTGTTTCAAACAGCTCAAAAATTATTTTAGTCTTGCAAAAATTCAAAACTCAAAGAGTACTTAAAACTTTTCCCAAAACATTTTAGAATGAAACTTGTCAATAGATGTTCAGGTTCTTTCAAAGTCACTGAAACTTCTCTAATTGAAATCCTCAAGTCAAATTCAAAGGCATAAACCATTTTCACATTTAAAACAGCCTTAAAGCATAAGTTTCATCTAAATAACTTGTTCACAAGGGAAATATAATATTTTTCTTAAGAAACAAGACTAAATCACAATTTCCCTTTTAATAATTCATTTCAAAAGCATAAGTCATCCCTGTTTTAATATTCAGATAAAATAGTAGAAGTCTTTAACTCATACGTTTCTGAATAACGTTTCATTAAAGTCCTGGATTATACCGGAATTTTGACAGCACCTCCCCTAAAACTTGGACTCTGTCACCCTTTCCGGGTCCCATCCAAACCAATCCAAAATCTTTATCAACGGTTCAAAACCCAAAATCAATCCAAAAACAACTGAATCCAACATTCAACTCATTTTCATATTTCAAGGAACCCGTTTCAAAATCAAATCATTATTAAATCATTTCCAAACTTTAAGGAAACTGTTCAGTAACAATTCGTTTATCAAAATCGAATCAATTAAAGCAAACCAGGCTGAACCCAAAAGTGTATTCTATTTTTCACATTTTCAAGAAAATCGACTCAACTCAAATCAATTCCCAACAGATTAAACTCGATCTCAAATCTTTAAAAGGATCAACTTCAAAAACATTCTGTTTCACAAAGCCGCATAACAATCCAGTCAAACAAACATTCATAGTCATTCAACTCAACCAAACAATACATAAGACTGATACAATCACCAAATATACCATGTCTTACATCAGCATCCATATGTAATAATTCCAATATATAAAACATAATTTTCGGAAAATAGCCCCTACCTAAACACGTTGAAACCACAACCAAAACTCGTTAACTGACTCCTTTTTGCTCAGTCCGAAATCACCGGCAATCAAAACCTCGGCTCTGCTTTCTCTCTCAAAAGCAGAAACAGCTACAAGCGTTATAAGCAAATCGGATTCTAACTCCTAAAACTATTAACATCACAAATACTTTATTACACAGAACAGAACACTAACGTAGGGCTTTCGAAAATCGAAATACTCATTGAATTAACAAAACGAAGCAGCCGCAACTCCATATCAACCTGGTAGTGGCTCTTTCAGTGGCCAGAAGCTCCAGTGGCTCAGCAAGAAACCTCAATTTTCTACATGAAACCCCATAAAATTAACCTTACAACATATATTCATCTGAATCCTTAACCGCAGATAATTAGAACGATTACGGTTTGAGTTTCAGAGCGTAGGAGACTTACTATGATGAAAAGGAATGGTAGAATAAAGCAGCAGCTCCGACAGCGACCTCCTGTAGCAACCACACCATTTCCCGGCAACCAGAGGCACAGCGAGGTTTCTTGGCGGCAGAAGCGGCGGTGGCTAGGCGCGGTTCTGCATCCTCTCCTCTGCACGACCCGGCGGCTGACCACCATCAACAGAAATGGAGAGATGATGGCGGCAGCTGGACTCGTCAATGATGGCGGCGGTAAGGGAACCTATTACGACGAAGATGGCACAAACAGCAGCAGCGGCGCGACGCTTCTGGCGGCATCCTCCTTCCTCGCGCGTCTCTGCTCCGGTGGTGGCTGAACAGTGACGACACAGGCTCCGCAGGACACTTTTCCTTGTGCGGTCCTGGCGGCAGCTCAGCAACGATGGTGATAGCAGCGCTGCCCTTCTCATCCGTGCGCACTCTCTCTCTCTCTCTCTCTCTCTCGCATCGACCTCCCTTTAGCTGGCAGCGATAGACGTGAAGGACGGCACAGGGAGGACGCGACGGGCGGCTGTGAAGTGCAGCTTGCGGTGAGGTGCAGTGGGGACGATGGCGGCGTGGTGAGCCCCCTTCCTCCTCCATGCCGGCGAACCCTTCTTCCTTCTCCCTCAATTTCGTTTTTCTGCTCCTGTTTCTTCCTTTTCATGGAAAGAGAGGAAGGAAACCGTGTGTGTTGTGGCTGCTGGGGCATGGGGGAACAACAGGTTACTGGGTAGGGTTTTTAGGGTTAGGGTTTTTTAGTAGAATTAGAGTTAGGGTCATTTTAGTAATTTTAAATAAAATTGGGAAAAATATAGTAACTGAAACCCACATTAAATTCAACACTAATTGTATATCGAAAATACTATTTGCTCATCACTTTTACAAATTATTTTCAATAAAATGTCCAAATCAAATAGTTAGAAATAATATAATTAAATCCTTTATTTTCCAAAGTAGCAGTATTAATATTTAAAATATTTATTATTTAATCCAAATCATATAAAAATCCTTATTATTTCACAACTACCAACTTTATAATTTGAATATAGAAAATAATTCAATAATTGTAAAATTGGATAATAATCTTAATTTATTTCAAATTTGATTAATCGAAACTTGCTTTAATTTTCTTTAATAAAGAATTTTTGAATTTAAAGATACAAAAATACTGAATTTGAAATTAGCTCATGATAGCACTTTTTCAAAGGTTCTGGGTATTACAATCACAATCCAGTCCAAATTTGAGACTTCACCCCTCTAAATGTGCTTTTGGTGTCTAGGGTGGCAAATATTTAGGGTTCTTTATAACTCACAAAGGGATTGAGCCTAATCCAGAGAAGTGCTAGGATATTCTCGATACGGTGTGGCCACAAAATCTCAAAGAAGTGCAGCGACTGATAGGAAGTCTGGCGACAGTTTTTTGGTTCCTTGGCAGTAAAAGCTCACCCATTTTTTTGAAATGATGAAGAAAAGTAAAAAATTTTGATGGACAAAAAGATTGTGAAAAATCTTTCTTAAATTTTATAGAAATTTTCTCTTCTTCTCCAATTTTAACTAAACCTTTTTCTAGATAGCCTTTATATCTCTTTTTATCAATAATTGATGAGGTCGTATTTTCAGTTCTGATTATTGAAAATGAATCTTGACAAAAAAAAGTTAGTGTATCTCGTTAGCAAGGCCCTTCAAGGACTTGAGATTAAATATACTAAGTTGGAAAAATTGGCATATTGGTGCACGAAATTGACTCCGCAATATTCGCACAGATAGACCGGCAAGTGCACCGGGTCGTCCAGGTAATACCTCAGGTAAGTGAGGATCGATCCCACGGAGATTGTTGGTTTGAACAAGCAATGACTAGCTTGTAAATCTTAGTCAGGCGATTCGAAAAGATGATAGTTGTTGTGAAAAACACATAAAATAGATAAATAAATAAAACATTACTAGATAGATGTGAAATCAGTGATGAGTGAACGGTTGAGGCTTCGGAGATACTTCTTCCTTTTGGATCAACTTTTCTCACTAACTACTCCAACTTCTGATGATTCATTCCATGGCAGGCTATAAATGACTAATGCCAGGTCAGTGGTCATTAGCGTCCTCAGCTTCAGATCAAACGTCGGGTCAGCGGTTATCCAACCTGAACGGGGGTGAAGCTCATGCAGTCAATTCCCCTGGTGATCCAACTCAAAATGCCACAAACAAGGTCGGATCTTCCGGATCGGAGAATGCTGTGTCTTGGTTCTAGCCTATACTACAAAGGCCCTAATCGCCCCATACCTTGGCTGCACTGATGTCTCCAATACCGAACGAAGTCGTGGATTAGCCGTCTAAGAGATGTATAATCAAACTTATGGTTCAATACTATCCTTGATGACCGGATTTCACTCACTATATAATAAATCTGTTCTTTGGCAAGCGCACCAAAATATCGTCAAGTAATAACCCACTATGAGTGGGGTCGAATCCCACAGAGATTGGTAGATTGAGCAACTTTAATTAATGGGTGAATTAGTCAAGCAAATCAATAAAGATTGTTGATAGCAGAGTCCTAAATTAACAGAAATGTAAATGACTTAAAGATAAAAGAAAGCAATAAAGTGCAGAAAAATAAATGGCAAGAATGTAAAGTGTTGAAACATAAATGACTGAATAATAAATGGGGAATGGGTAATGACAGAAATTAAAGAAAAGCTATAAAGAATAGGGAAGATAAGAATAAGGGAAATTCATTGGAATTGGGAGATGTTGCCCTCTTTGGATTAGATCTAGATCATCTCTTCTTCAATCATGCAACTCATTGACCTCTTGGAAATCATGATTGATTGAACCACAATCCCTTGGTGATTCAATATCTAAAATCTTGATAATCAGCCAATTCCTTGGTATAATTGCTCATGAAGAGAGATATACTTTGTCCCTGATTATACCACACATCCTCATAGATCCAAATAGTGGGTGGATTTCATGTCACCATATCCAATCCCAAAACCCAGATATACTCAAGTGTGAGAAGGGATTTCAAGCATGGTTTCTTGTTTCCTTTTCCAAGGTTCCCATGAAACCCATTTTTCATTCAACCTCTTTCCCAAGATGATTGAACACTAAACATGAAGAACGAAATTCCTTCTAGCAAATCAAAGAGAAGATGAAGAGAAGAAGAAATTCACTATCATTAATCCATCAAGTATAACAGAGCTCCCTCTCCCAATAAAAGGGAGTTTAGCTACTCATAGCTTAGAGAAAAGTACAAGAGATGTAAGAAGATGAAGTAAAGCGTAAAAGTAAAACTAGAGCTAAACTTATCAATCCAACTTTCTAACCCACTAGCTAACCCTCTTTTCAGTACTCCTAGGGGGTATATATACTACTCATAGCACTAGAAATTAAAAGTTACAAAAAGAAAAAGAAAATTACAATTGAAAATAAAAGGAAAAACTCATAAAATGAACCATGTGCCTGGCGTGTGAGCGGCGTGTCACGCCCAGCTTCTCAGCTTGGCCTGGCGTGCCACGCCTGGCTTCAAAGTGGCACGCCCTTCTCCTGTAGCTAGCCTGGCATGCCACGCCTTTGATCTTAAGTGGCATGCCCATAGTGGCTTCTTCTCTTCTTCCTCTCTAGATACTTGAACTGGCGTCGCACGCCCAGGTCTAGCATGCCACGCCCTTAGTGAACTCTTCTCCCTCTTCTTTGGAATATTAAACTGGCGTGCCACAGCCAGTTGTTGGCGTGCGATGCCCTTGATGAGGGCTTCATTCTCTTCTCTGGTCAACTACACTGGCATGCCACGCCTAGGTCCCAAGTGGCACGCCCTTGGAGCGAGTGATATTGGCATGCCACGCCTCAATCATCAAGTTGCACGCCCCTCTTCATGTTGCCTTGGCGTGCCATGCCTAAAGTCCAAAGTGGCATGCCCATTGTTTTTCTTCCTTGGTTGCTTGTGTTGGCGTGCCAAGCCTTCGACCTCAAGTGGCACGCTCTCTTGTAGAAGCTGCATTCTTCCTCTCTGGACTAATGAACTGGCATGCCACGCCTTCGATCTCAAGTGGTACGCCCATTATAGTGTTGAGTCTCTTCAAGCCTTGGCGTGCCATGCCTAGAACCCAAGTGGCACGGCTGGGATAAGAACAAGGTTAGCATGCCACGCCTTCGAGCCCAAGTGGCACACTATTTTGGTATTGAGCTCTTCAAACTTGGCATGCCACGCCTAGAACACAAGTGGCACGCCCAGCATACGAACAAGGTTAGCGTGCCACGCCTTCGAGGCCAAGCGGCATGCCCAGTGTTTTGGACCAACAACTCCCCTCTGCTTAGTTGCATTGGCGTGCCACGCCTTTGACCTCAAGTGGCACGCCCATTGTACATAATAGTGTTGGCGTGTCACGCCCAGCCTGCTGAGCCACGCCCCTTTCTGTGTCTTCAAAATTACTCTCTGGAATATATAGTTGGCGTGCCAAGCCTGGCCTTGGCGTGCCATGCCCATAGGAAAGCTCCAAGAATGCTTCTCTGGTAAATGTAGTTGGCATGCCACGCCCGGCCTTGGCATGCCACGCTCATAGTAAAGCTCTATGGGTTCTCTTTTGGACTTGTCAACTGGCGTGCCACGTCTGTTGGCTGGCGTGCCACGCCCATTCAATTTTGCTGGCATTTGCACCAAGTGGCACGCCTAGCTCACACGTCCAGCTTCTCTTTCTAGCTTTCTTTTTCTTTTGTTGCTCTTTTCACCTGAAATTCAACAAAAACTCATTTCAAAGCAATGTACCATAATATTCACCATTTAACTCACGAAATCGCATTGATTGAATTAGATTACACTATTTTTATGGTCCTTTTAGATAGGAAAAAGTGGTAGATGATGCAAGTCATCACAATACCAAACTTAAACTTTGCTTGTCCCCAAGCAAATCAATGTGAATCATTCTTAATGGATTGAGACTTGACCCTTATAAGAGTATGTCCACAATTAAAGATAAAGGTTAAGTAATAACTCATGCATGGACCTTATTAATTTCATACCACAATGAACTCTTAAACCTTTGAGGATTCTTTTTAAGTGCTTGCCTTTAGAGCCATTTCTATTGATTGTCACCTTGAAGTAGTAAGACTTGTTCTTTTTCTTTTCACTTCTCTTTTGTTATTATTTGATTGACCACAACTCTAAGTGTTTTGTCTCAAGATGACCCTTTAGATTGAGCTTTCAATTAGCACTCCCAAACTAGTTGGTTTTAGGGTACTAGGTGTTGAAACACTACTAAGAATTTACTTACCCAGGTCTCTCTTCTTGACACATCTTCACCACAAGCATCTATTAGGATCTTGGCTCTTTGAGCTATTTATTTCTTTCTTTTATCCTAGTAGTTGATGCTCAGAGCCTTGGGTCTTTTACTTACTACTTTTTGGTTCTATGGATATTCAAGGGTCATCCTTAGCATCTACTTGTTATATCCTCTATGTCTAATTGTTCATTATGGTTTATTTACTTATAGATGTTCAATCATGATTCCATACTTGTTTCTTATCTCTTAATCTTGAATTTTGTCACTTGGGTCTTAGTCTCTTTCTCTTGTTTTTGCAACAACTCATTATTGATTCTATGAGAACAAACTACTTTTATTGATGTAGATGAAGACTTAACAAACAAAGACATTCTCTCTCTCAAATTTAAACATAAACATAAAGGACTTATAAAAAGACTCTAAAACATAAGAAAACTAAATAACAACTATCATAATAATGCAAACTACTAAACAGAAGTTCAGAGATGAAATTTTTAACCATGGGACTCAACAACATTGTATTCCTTGAGCAGCTTCAATTCATCGGCCCTTTCCATTTATCCTTTTTCCTCGAGGAAGACTCATCACCATCCTTCTTCATGGATGCTCCTTCTTGTGCAGGAATGTCTTCTGGCTTCCAAAAGCCTAGCCTTCTCATAGAAACTCTTTCATCCTCTTTGTGCTTGGCTAGTATCTCTTATTGCCAAGAACTTAAATCTTCCATACCTTGCATAAATGTTGGATAACCGGGGTTTAAGGCGGCCATAGCATTACACAAGTGATTCAGCTTCGCTTGTGTGTTTATATCATACTGCTTCGTTGATGTGGTTTTATCCTCATAGAGATGCCTAAACTCAGCAAGGTTCCTTTGCTGCCATTGATTTGCTCTATGATTTTGTTGAGGCTACCTTGCATTTCTCCCCAGTGGAATTGGCCTTGTTACTCCTTCATGTACTCCATACTCCCTTGGAGTTGATGAATACTTTCTTGCATTTGGTCCCATTGTTTCTACTGCTCCCTTAGTTGAGTCACATCCTCTCTCAAATGGTTGATGTCTCCTTGTATTTGGTGAATGTTTCCTTGCATTTCCTCCCAGTTAAAACCTTCAGGGAATTGTGGATATGGTGCTGGAAGTGGCAAATATGGTGGTTGAACATAAGCTTCTTCTTGTTGTGGTGGCCCTTGTGGTCTTGGCACATGAGCCCTATGCTCCCTTGCTCTTTGCAGTGGGTTGATGGCCACCACCTTTTCCATCTTTTTGGATGTGATTGGTTTGTCCTGCTCCACCAAGATCTCATCAATCACCTTCTCCACTCCAGCCTCATCACAAAGCCTCTGGATGATGCTTGGGAATGCAGGTCTTGTGCTATCCTTGGTGCTCTTCAGCACCCTATGAATATTGTTAGCAATCATCTCCCCCACATTGATGTTTTCCCCTTTCATGATGCTGTAGATTAACACAGCCCTTTCCAATGTTACCTCTAAAGTGTTGGAGGTGGGGTTGAGGGATCTTCTCACAAAGTCTAACCACCCTCTAGCTTGGGGGCTCAAATCTCTTCTCCATAATTGGTTTGGCCTTCCATCCTTGTTATTGATCCATTGAACATTGAGAACACAAATCTCATTTAGGATTTTGATGACTTGCATCATCTACCCTTCTTTCTTGTATAAAGAAGACCATAAAAGAGCATAAATCTCATTTGATCAGTACAATTCATGTATGATTTGATGAATATTATGGTACACTACTTTGAGATGAGTTATGCTGAATTTCAGGTGAGAAAAGCATCAAAGAAATGGGGTAGAAGACAAACAAGAAGCTGGGCGTATGAAACTGGCATGACACTTGAAGCAAACGCCACAAAAACGCACTGGACTGGCATGCCAGGAGCTAGGCGTGGCACGCCAGTACTAAAGTCCAGAGAAGAGATTCAAAGCGTTCATATGGGCATGGCACGGCAGAGACTGGGCATGGCACGCTGATACAAAATTCCAGAGAGCTACAATGGAGGACACAAAAGGGGCGTGGCACGCCAAGCTGGGCGTGGAACGCCTGACTCATCAACCACTATGGGCGTACCACTTAAGCAAAGGGGCGTGGCACGCCAACTCTCCATCCCAAGAAGAACCTTCACTATGGCGTGCCACTTGGTGTCGAAGGCGTGGCACGCCAGCCCCAAGAAGTCACTTGGGCGTGCCACTTGAGAACCCAGGCGTGGCATGCCAAGCTTGAAGAGTTCACAAATTCATGGACGCACCACTTGAGCAGCTTGGCGTGGCACGCTGGTACAACAATCCAGAGAAGGGGCTGAAGGCAATTGAAGACTGGGCGTGCCACTTGAGCAACCAGGCATGGCACGCCAATGCACAAAGGACCAAAAGCAAGGACTGGGCGTGCCACTTGGTATCGAAGACGTGGCACGCCAACCTTAACATTTCACTATGGCGTGCCACTTGAAGGCTGAGGCGTGGCACGCAAACTACTGGAACCAAGACAAGATCATGGGCGTGGCACGCTGGTATAAGTTTCCAGAGAGGATGAAGGAGGCCAATTACATGGAGCGTGCCACTTGAGTTCGAAGGCGTGGCACACCATTCACCATTCTTCACTTAGGCATGCCACTTGAGTAGCCAGGCGTGGCACACCAGTGTCATTCAGAAGAGGAGCATTGGGGCGTGCCACTTGAGTTCGTGGCGTGGCACGCCAAACAGAGCAACCACTCACTCACAAGAGGGGCGTGGCACGCCAGACCCTGGGCGTGCCACGCTAGTTCAACATTCCAGAGAAGCCAGCCAAGCATAAAGGAAGGGCGTGGCACGCCTGACCTTGGGTGTGGCACGCCAGTACAAATTTCCAGAGGCAAAGAGAAGTGAGAAAGGCAAGGGGCATGCCACTTGAGTTCGAAGGCGTGGCACGCCAACACAAGAAATCCACTATGGCGTGCCACTTGAGATCGAAGGCGTGGCACGCCAAGGTGGAAAGAGGGATGAGCGTGCCACTTGAAGGATTAGGCGTGGCACACCAAGCTGGAAATGATGAGCACGTGACACGCCAGAGGCACGCCAGCCACACGCCAGCTGAGAAGTCATGCTTATGGAGTGTTTTCTTTTTCCTCCAAAATGTAATTTTCCTTTCTTACTTTTGTAATTCTTTTATTTTTCTAGGAGTAGTATAAATACCCCAAGGAGTACTGAAGAGGGGGTTAAGCAGTCAGTTTTAGATCCACTTTTACACTTCACTTTTGAGTACTTTTTGAGCTATGAGTAGCTAACTTCCCTCTCATTGAGAGAGGGAGCTCTGTTGTACTTGATGGATGAATGATAGTGAAATCCTTCTTCTCTTCATCTTCTTTTTGATTTTCTAGAAGGAATTTCGTTCTTAATGCTTAGTGTTCAATTATCTTGGGAAAGAGATTGAATGCAATTGGGTTTCATGGGAACCTTGGGAAAAGAAACATGAAACCATGCTTGAAATCCCTTCTCACACTAGAGTAGAATCTAGGTTTTGGTGTTTGGATATGTGACATATAATCCTCCCTCTACTTGGACCTATGATGGTGTGTGGTATAATCAGAGACCAAGCATATCTCTCTTCATGAGCAATTAGACCAAGGAATTAGCTATTGATCAAGATCTGAGAGATTGAGTCACCAAGGGACTGGGGCTCAATCAATCATGATTGCCAAGAGGTCAATGAGTCGCATGATTGAAGAGGATATAAGCTAGACTTGATCCAAAGAGACAACTTCTCCCAATCTCAATGAATTTCCCCATTCTTATCTATCCATTTCTTTATAGCTTAATTTTACATTCAGCAATACCCCACTCCCATTTACATTCAAGTCATTTATGATTCTACACTTTACTTTCTGCCATTTATATTTCTGCACTTTATTGCTTTTCTTTATATTCTAGTCATTTACATTTATGTCATTTACAATTCTGCACTCTACAATCCTGTTGATCCGCTTGACTAATTCATCAATCAATTAAAACTGGTCGAATTTGCCAATCTCTGTGGATACGATCCCACTCCACTGTGGGTTATTACTTGACGATAATTTTGGTGCGCTTGCCAAAAGGACTAATTCACCAATTTTGAATGGGGTGTGAATTCGACTCATCAGATATCTTCAAACGCAGGGTCAAGTTGTTTCACCCTTTCTTTAAAGCTCTGGGCGGAACTTGTGCGCTTCACGATCAGCATCTTGTCTACGTTGGCAGGACTATAATCAATACTTTTCCCCCTCATATAGCTTTGATAGTCATATGGTTGCCCTGGTTGGGGGACAACATTGGCATAGAATTCCCTCACCAAGCTTACCACCACCTTCTTTGGGGTGTTGCACAAGAGTGTCTAGCCTCTATTGTTGATTTTAATGTTGATTTCTCTGTGCTCATTCCTCCCTAGTTGGAAACCAACCTCAGGGATTATTTGCCTCTCACTCACCACCCATAAAACTGGTTTTGGTGGAATGATGAGAGAAACTTGAACTTATTAAAGCGTGATGAGCCAAAGCCAGCTTCCTTAGTCTATCTTTTCTTTGATGAAGTGGCTTTTGGTGGTGCCATTTGGGTGAGAAGAGAAGAATTAGAAGTGTGATGAAGGGATAAAGAAAGAAGCAAAGAAAGAAAGCAAATCAAAGATTTACTCCAACTCCAAACTTAGGACTTGATTGTCCTAATCAAGAAAGCAAGAATAAGGAAAGAAAGAAAGAAAGAAAGAAAGCAAAAGTGCATAACGGGTGTTTCGGTTGTGAGGAATGAGGTTTGTAGTGTGGGGAAGAGGGAAGGGAGAGTGCAATATATAGGGGTGAGAAGAGGGATCTGGAAGGTGGGAATTGAAGATAAAAATTGAATGTTTTTCCACTTGGTAGTGGCACCCAACGTGGGTTGAGGCGCCAACCCCTATCTCTTCAACTTTCTTCTGATTTTTGAGTTCCAAAGTGCAAAGTACACTTTGACTCCCTGACTTGGCGAGTTATGATGACAAGTCATCTTATCCTAGTTTTGCAAGCATTTTTCATTAGTTCCATTAGGTTTTATGCACTTTCTTGCACCATAAGTAAGTAATTGGAGTGGATTTTCATGGTTATGTTGAATCAATTAAACATCATTTTTTACACAAAATCATAGGATTTATGCTAGAATTAATTGATTTTATAAATGATACAAAGATCTAGTGATTTTGGTGAGACTTTGATTAGTTATTTGGTTGCTTGTAGGTGAAGAAATGATGGAAAGAGGAATTTTTGGCACACTTTGAAGTTTGAGCACGCTTTGGACCTTAGGCTACGCTTTTTAAAGCGTGGCCCATGAAAATAAAGCGTGGCGCATCAAAGCTCACAAGGAGCACTCAAAGTTGCAAACTGAGCGCCCAAGAGGAAGCACCAAATGGTGCAGCAAAAGCAAAGGCCAAGGCATAGCGTTCAAAGGAAAGAACGCTATGTTGCCTTCCTTTCCCTTTTTCGTGGATTGACAAGCGAAGGGAGCAAGGCCAGCGCTCCAAAGGTGCAACGTAGCGCTCGAAGAGGGGCACCAAAAGGAAGGCTGGGCTTAAAGTTAGGCAACAAGGAACGTTCACTTTAGTGAACATAGCGCTATACTGGAGCTACCCCATACACCAAATTTGCCAGCCAAGGAAGGAGCATTGGAAAATTCGAGCGTAGCGCTCCCTTTTGCCAACTTTTTCGTGCTTTTTTCTTGGGAGGAAGACTCATTCTTCATTCAAGGCCACATTTGAAAAGCCCATTCCAAAAGCTTTGAAGACAAAAATAGAAAGTGTATAAATAGGAGTTAATTTGATTTGTAAAGGGGACCTTTAGCTTATTTTATTTTTCTCACTTTTAATTTTCATTTATTTTGAATTTGGGAATTGGGAATTGGATCTAGTTTTCTTTCCATTTTCATTTTATTTCTTCTGCAACTTCTAATTTCTATTTTGGGTGTTTTGAATTGAGATTGAAGAGCTCCATTGATTCTTAATCTGAGAATCATCTTTTACTTTTCTTCTCAATAGTTCTAAGAATTGGATCTGAATCTTCTTTTCTGATTTTCATTTTCATTTCTTCTGCAATTGCTTTTCTGATTGGTCAAGGGAGTAATTGAGATCTAGATCTGCTTTTTCATCTCATTGCTCTTCTTCGATCTTCAATTTCTCTTTTAGAATTTCATAATTGAGCTAAGTTTTCTTGCTGTTTCTTTCTTCAAGCAATTTTCCCTTTCTGTTTTGCTACTGAACTGAATCTCTTCATCTAATAGCTTTTTTATTTACTTCAATTTACATTTTCTTGTTGAATTCTGAATCCCAGTACCCAAATCCCTTTTATTCTTCAAGCAATTTACATTTCTCAGCAATTTAGAATCAGCAATTTACATTTCTTGTACTTTAAGTTTCAGTTATTTACTTTTCTTGCAATTTAAGTTTCAGCTATTTTAATTTTTTGCACTTTAAGTTTCTGTAATTTACTTCTTCAGCACCATTAGATTCAGTCAATTTACCTTCTGCACTTTTATTTTCTTGCAATTTAGCTTCTGTCAATCAAAATCACTCAAATCATCAAATATTCGCTTAACTAAATTTATCACCTAACTAAAATTGCTCAATCCATCAATCCCTGTGGGATCAACCTCACTCTTATGAGTTATTACTACTTGATGCGACCTGGTACACTTGCCGGTGAGTTTGTATGGAATCGTTTTTCCCTCATCAAGTTATCAATGTCATGTGGGCCCCACCTCCTTCCTAAAAATTCAGTTCGAAACCCCTATCAGTAATCACAAAAAAATTGCTTCATATTCTTTCAGTTAAATGGCATTTAATAGGTGTCTTTTGGATAACAAACATGGATTCATTGCATGTAGAAATTGGTCTCATGATTGGATTTTATTGTGTACATTATGAGTGGAATAAATTTAATTCTTTCACATTCTTCCACTTCCATTTCATATGTACACAATAAATTAGCCATTTGATGCACCCACCAATTTACTAATTGCCTTTAAACATGAATCCATTAGGCTGTACGTATGAATCTCTTATGATGGTGGCCACACCAAACTTAATTGTGGGCTTACTCCTAAGATTAATTCAATTGTTTTGATGTAAACTCAAATTAAGTGGGTTAGTGGCCGCACTAAACTTAGCTCTTTAGCTAGTTTCTCAGCCCAATTAATCAACCTCATATAGGCATACAGGATTGCATTTCCAGCAAGCTAGAAACTTTTGAAAAAAATAAATCAAGGAACTATCAACTAGTTAACTAACTACTGAAACTAGAAATTAAACAATCTAAGTAACTAAACATAAACTACACTAGAAAGCATGAAATTGATAGGATATGAGTGTTGGGGTGCCTCCTAACTAATGCTTCTTTAACGTCACTAGCTTGACGATTCTTCCTCTTCAGCTGAGGGTATAGTTCACTCTTTGCTCATCCAATGAGTCTCCCAAGTAGTGCTTAAGCCTGTGGCCATTGACAGTGAAAGTACTCTATGTTTTATCCTCCATAAGATCCACATGACCATAAAGAGAAGCCTTGATGATTGTGAAGGGTCCAGACCATCTTGACTTTAGCTTCCCTGGGAAAAACTTGAGCCTTGAGTTGTACAATAGCACTTTTTGACCTTCTACAAACTCTCTTCTTGCTAGCTTTTTATCATGTTATTTCTTTGTTTTTTCCTTGTAAATTTTGGCATTTTCATAAGCTTGAGATCTGAATTCTTCTAGCTCATTGAGTTGTAGCAATCTTCTTTCTCCAGCAGCTTGATTATCAATGTTCAACACCTTTAGAGCCCAAAATGCTCTATGTTCAAGCTCCACTGGTAGATGACAAGGCTTTCCAAACACCAATTGGTATGGAGACATGACAATAGGTGTCTTGAAAGCTGTTCTATTAGCCCATAGTGCATCATCTAGCTTCTTGGACCAATCTTTTTTTATGTTTCCAATAGTCTTCTTAAGGATTCTATTCAGTTCTCTATTTGAAATTTCAGCTTGACGATTGGTTTGTGGATGGTATGGGGTTGCTATCTTGTTCTTGACACCATATTTTAGGAGGAGTGTATCAATTCGCTTGTTGCAAAAATGAGTTCCTCCATCACTTATAAGAGCTCTTGGAACCCCAAACCGGCTGAATATATTCTTCCTCAAGAAATTGATCACTACTTTGTTATCATTTGTTGAAGTAGCTATAGCCTCTACCCATTTTGACACATAGTCCATAACCACCAATATGTAGTAATTTGAGTATGAGGGTGGGAATGTGATAAACCCCGATTTCGTTATTTATCTTGTGCTTATTTTGGGGGATTTTATCACTTTTTTCCACATTTATTCAATGAAATAGCATGGTTTTATGATTCTCCCTTGATTTTCACTTAAGTGTAAAAACATGCTTTTTAGGCCCTAAATTGGTAATTTTGATCCACTTTAATTCTATTCGATGCCTTGATGTGTGTGTTGAGTAATTTCAGGTTATAAGGCAAGTATTGGATGGGAGAAGTGAGTAAAAAAGCATACAAAGGGGAGAATGCATGAAGAAACAAATATTGGGAGTGCATCAAAGGACGCGCACGCGCACAAGGCGCGCACGCGTAAAAGAGATCTCGCCCATGGATGCGCATGCGTACATGCCGCTTCTGCGCGGATGGAGAAATTGCCAATCGAGGCGCACGCGCACATGACGCGCGTGCGCCAACACTCTTACATGGCCCACTTGAAGGCAAAACGCTGGGGGCGATTTCTGAGCTGCCCATGCCCAAATCCAACTTGTTTCTGAGTGTATTTCATGCAGAATTGAAGTCCAAGCAAAGGAGGAGCAATTAGTTTTAGCCAACATGAGCCTTTAGTTAGTTTTCTAGAGAGAGAAGGTCCCTCTTCTCTCTAGAATTAGGTTAGCATTATGATAGATTATCTTAAATTCAAGTTCAATTACTTGATCTCATCTTGTCTCTTTTATAATTTCTCATTTCCACATCTTGATTTTCTTAATTGTGATGTTAATTTCTCGTTTTGCTCTCTTTTGTGATGATGAACTCATGTTGGATTTGATTTGTTTTTAATGAAATTTAGTGTTGATGTTCTTTTTATTGATGAATTGAGTTGTGATCTTATTTCTCTTGCACTTAATAGTTGTTAGATTTTACTATTCTTGCAATTTATGATGCTTACTTTTATTGCACTTTATGTGTTTGACAAAATGATCTCTTTAATTTTTGAGTAGTTTTGTCAACTCTTGGCCTAAGCCAAGGGAATTGAGTAACCTTGAGTCATTGGGTATGATAGATTTGGTGATTTGAGAACCCATGGTGATCAATCTGACACCCATTGACGCTAACCCACTACTATGTTAATTAGTAGGTAGGTTAGGACTTAAGGGTGGATGTGATCAAATCTATTTGACGTACTTCAAGCTTAGGAGTAAACGTTACGTACTTAAAGCTTTTGGGAAGTAGACTTAATAGGTTGGCCTCTCATGATTATCAATATTCGGTTTGTTGACAAGGATGGCGATCTCAATTACCCAAGTCTTAGCCAAGAGTTATTTATCTTACTTCCTTTATTCACTTGCTAAATTTATTCTCTTGTCATCTCATGAACCAAAAACCCCTCTTTTTACCCCTTCATAGCCAATAGCTAAGAATTACATTGTTATCCTAAGGAGACGACCCAGAGTCCAAATACTTCGGTTAATTTTCATCGGGGTTAGTTATTTGTGACAACCAACTAAATTTTTGATTGGGAAGATTGTTTGTTGGTGTAGAACTATACTTGCAACGAACAATTCATTCATTTGAGAAAATTCTACACCGACACGACAATTTTTCTTAAAATCAAAATGGCACCATTGCCGGGGAACACAATGGTGCTATGTTATTGGCTATTGTATATATTGTGAATAACTTGAATTTTGGTTTGTTTGCTAGTTTTTACTAGTTAGGATTTTATTTTTTTTGTTTCTTATTGATTTTTTTTATTTTCTCTTTCACTATGAATTCTCATCCTTTTGGCTATGAGTGTAGTTCAAACTATGTTGTAGGAAATGAAAGCTCCAATGAGAATATGCATCAAGGGTTTGGAATTCAAGGATGGGAGGAACCTCAAGCTTATGAACAACCTTCATGGCAACAACCTCCTACGAACTCCTATGGATATAATCTTGATCCTAATGTGTATCAATCCAATGTGTGTGATAATCCTTATTGTGGTTGTCAACCACAATCATCATATGCATGTGATCCCATTCCTCAATATAGCCACACCCCATACTCACAAGCCTCACATCACTATTTAACTCCATATGACCATAACTCACCCACACCATATTAACCACCATTTGAATCACATCTAGAACAACCACCATCCCCATACCAATACTCCCAAGAACCACAAGTTCCGCATATACCACCTCAAGAATTTCCCTAATATGAAGCACCTTCCAATATTGACAATCTTTCCTCAAACACTGAACCCTATCTTTCACCACCACCTCCCGACGAAGCCTTCATATTAGAACTAAGAGATCTTGAATCTCGCATCTTAAGGCGACAAGAGGAGGATGAAGCTAAGTTTAAGGAGCTAAGAGTAAGGGTAGCTAGCATGGAAAAAGCCGTGAATCACCTAACATCTCACCTAGGTTCATGTACCCTGAGCACTCCCATTGTTGAATACGGAGAAGCTATCAAGGAGCCTAGCGAGGGAATAATTTTGAAGCTCCAAGGTGAGGAAGAAGAGTTGAAGCAAGAAATTCAACAAGAGGAGAAGATAGAGATTAGCGAGCAAAAGGAAGTAGTGGATAGATGTTTGGGATATGTTGAGCTCATAGAGGATGTTAAAAAGGAGAGTAAAGTTGCAAAAGTAAATGGAGAGTTGGAGGAAAATGATCAAGAAGTGGTTTCCATCACTAGTGATTTTTTGCCCACATTGATCAACTCCCTTGACGATATTGTTGAGCCTTCTCCCAATGGGTTAGAAAGCAAGGTTGAGAAGGATGTACAGCCTTCAAAACCCATTGTAAGTGAAGAACTGGAAGAAGTGTTCCAAGCAACAAGCCCTCCTATCTATGATGATTCGGCGTCAACATATGATCCTTTCGAGTTTGAAGAGTCCTTCCCCAAAATGCTTGCACTTGATGAGGAGATATACTTCACTAGACCTCCTATCTATGATGAGAGTGATGGGGAGGAGATAGAAGAAATTGGTGAAAAAGAATGTGAACTTGAGGAAGCTTGGCATGAGGAGAAACTTGAAGAACCTTGCCAAATGGTGGAACTTCCCAGAAGAGGATGGACGGGAGTAGAGCATGCTTTATCAAGACCCTTGGGAACTCCTTCACCTAGTTCGCCACCCAATCCTTTGCTTGAGTGGATAAAACTTCTAACTCTCAGCTTTATTATCCCACTTGAGTATGGTTTGCTTGAGACGGATGGCCAAGTTAGGGCGCTTTGTGGAATTAAGTAAAAGAGAAGGATGTTTAGTGGTTGGCATTGTAAATCTAGACTCATTATGGTTGGAAGCTCAAAATTGAAGAACATGGATTGGGGTAATGCTCAAGTAAATGGGTCAAAGAGAGTAGTTTGGTGCATCCATGAGAATTCTGCTTTCTCGTCACTCGGACAAAGTCAATGCAATCAATTAGAATTCTGAAAATCAATTTTGGGAGCTCGTGTCTTGGAGAGGACCTCACCAAAGCTTATTGAAAATGGTTGGAACTTCTGACAATCGATTGGAGGACAAGCACTTTTGGAGGTTTAAGGATGGGTACAAACATAAGCCACCTTGACAAGAAGCCTCCCAAATGTCCAACTTAAGGACCTAAACCAAAAGTGCTTGGTGGGAGTGATGAATGGATTTTCTATCGGTAAAGAAATTCACAAATATATTATCGCGTTGTAAGTATAGTTTCTAAGCTAACAAAAACTCCTTTCGTACAAACGTTTGGTTGTCACAAGTAACAAACCTCTTTAAAATTTATAACCGAAGTATTCAAACCTCGGGTCGTCTTCTCAAGGAATTGCAGGGAGGTGTTCTTATTATTGGTTATGAAAAAGTCTGTTTTGGGGTTTTTGATTAAGATAAAAAGCAAGAATAGCAATGGCAGAGGAAATAAAATAATAACAATAAAAAGCCTTGATTAGGAGAGATTAATTGGAAGTTCTATCCTTGTTGGATTTTTCTCAAGATCAATTGATAATTGAAGGTTGCCTCTACTTAGTTATCCTTTACCAAGTAAAGTAAAAAAAAAGTCAAGTAAGTTGGAAGTCTACTTCTATTCACAAGTTCTAATTCTCTCCCTTGGGAAGGATTAGCGTTAGTGACTAGAGAGCCAGCCAACAATAAACCCAATTACAATTTTTCTCTTGAGTAATTCAACTCAAGGGTCTCCAAATATCAATCAACTCTAAAATCAAGTTAGGATCTAACTTAGAACATCAATTAATAACAAACAATAGAAGAAGTGATAAATCTGAAATACCTCAATTGCATTAATAAAAGAAAATCAATCTAAACATAAAGAGTTCATAAACTAAATTGATAAAATAAATAAAAGGAACATTGAACCTGGGATTGAGAAGCAATCCTAAAATTAAGAGAAATCCTAAATACTAATCCTAAGAGAGAGGAGAGAATCTCTCTCTCTGAAACTACATCTAAACCTAAGATTATGAATTATGAAAGCATGTTGATGAATGGAGGCATTCCCCCACTTTATAGCCTCTAATCTGTGTTTTTTGGACCGAAAACTGGGTCAAAAATAGCCCAGAAATCAACCCCAGTAATTTCTATTACGTTCAGGTCGCGGCAAAGTGACGCGGAGGCGTCATCCACGCGTTTGCGTGGATTACATTTTTGCCAGGTCACGCGTCCGCGTGATCCACACGATTGCGTTACCTGGCTTCAAGGAAGCTATGGCAAATTATATATCGTTGCAAAACCCCGGACGTTAGCTTTCCAACGAAACTGGAACCATCTCAATTGAACCTCTGTAGCTCAAGTTATGACCGTTTGAGTGCGAAGAGGTCAGGCTGGACAGCTTAGCAACTTCTTCAACTTCTTGTATTCCTTCCACTTTTGCATCCTTCCTTTCCATCCTCTGAGTCATTCCTGCCCTGTAATCTCTGAAATCACTTAACACACATATCAAGGAATCGAATGGCAATAAGAGAGGATTAATATTAGCAAATATAAGATCAAAGAAGCATGTTTTCAATCATAGCACAAATTCTGGGAAGGAATTGTAAAACCATGCAAATAGTATGAGTAAGTGGGTCAAGAGTTGATAAAAACCACTCAATTAAGCAAAAGATAAACCATAAAATAGTGGTTTATTAGGGAGACACCCCACCATGGTAAACTCTTTCCATTCCCTTGTAGATATAACGAATGAATGAATTGAGTTCCATTGTATATAAATCCCTTGCTTCTTGGTACCTTTCGCTTTGCTTGTTAAGGTGTCTATACATTTTATGCTTTAATTAGGGATGATTCTTTGAATTTGAGTTTTTGTTTGGCTTGCAAGTTTCCTCAATTTGTTTGAAAAATTCCCTATATCTAAAAAATATGCTTGATTTTGCACCTTATCTAGTTTTAAAATTTTAGAGGAGGATAGGAAGGTTATAAGCTCTCTTTGATATTCAAAAAAAAAAAAAAAACCCAAGCCACACGCAAGCGCAAAGCGCGTGCGCGCGATGGCTACACATTTCGACACTCTGGGCCAAGGACCAGAGAGTTCTTCCACTTTTGGGCCAACTCTGTTTCTCGACCCACACGGACGCACTGTACGCGTTCGCGCCACTCCTTGTTTCACTACCCACGCGTTGGCCAACTTGGCGCCTCCACGTCCATTCCATAAGTTCAAGCCATCCACGCGCAAGCGCATAGTGCGCGCGCGCGTCGATGTGTTTTAGCATCACCCAGGCCAAAGGACCCGAGAGTTGTGCCAACTCTGGGCCTCTTTTGTGCCTCTGGCCCAGCACCCGGCGGACGTGCACCGTACGCGTCCGCGCCGATCCCTAATTCTCCCATCTACGCGTAGGCGCGTATGGCACTTCCGCGACAATCCTTAATTATCTCCACCCACGTGGACGTGCATGGTGCGCGCACGCGTGGATTCGAATTTTCACTTACCCCAGGGACGCGAAGCCCTAGCGCATTCGCGCAACAACCCTCTTCTTCTCTCCAATGTTCTATTTCTTCTCTCCCTCCATCTTCAACCTCTCATATCTGAGCAATCAACCACTGGCCGCCCTCCGGCGAGCGTCCCGCGACCATCGCCGCCGCTGTCACCACCCAACCCCCTCTTCCTCACTCCCTCTCTTCCACTCGACCCTCTCTGTTTCTACTCTTTCACAGCATCACGGCGGCCTGCTCCACCACGAGTACAGCCACGGCGCCGTCGTCAGTAGAGCGGGTATCACCGTTGGGAACCCCATATTGTTTTCCTCTCCATCCCTTCTTTCCAATTCTGCTTCCGCTTGGCTTACAGGTTTCTACTTCCCCGGTTCTGCTTCCCTCTTTACTGCTTTATGTTAATTGCATTAGTTTAGTAGATTAGCTTAGTTAGTTAGTTTAGTTTGGTTTAGGTGGTTAGCGAATCTGGGCTGAGTAGTAGATTTAGGATTAATTGAAATCTCTTGCTGCTGTGTGAAGTTGCTATGTTTCGTCGAATTTCTCTGTTCTCTTGGATTGTTCTGTGTTCATTTGATAGGTGATGCTGCTTGCTTGTGTTTTGATTGACGAAGCAACTGCTGCTGTTCTTTGTACTATTTGATTCGCTGCTGCATTATTGGCTGTTGTTATCTCCATGTGAATTCATATATATGGTTTTGTGTTTTCAAGTACTGATGAACTCATATGGAACATGATTTGCTGTTTGAACCTTAGAAATAGCCAATTTACTACTGAGACACTGCCAGATTTTTTCTTAACCATATTCCATGAACTCACAATGCTTTGATTGGTATAGCAAACTCTAGTTGATGATTTCTGTTTCAATTAGCACTTTGTTACCTAAATAATTTTGGAAAATCCTCAGGGACAAGTTTTGGTCTTGCTTATACTCTTTGCTTGTTATACATGATGATTTGCATATAGGCATTGAATAGTTTGAATGACTTTTCTAATTGACCATCACTTATGATTTCCTTAAAATGTCAGGCATCTTTTGCATAAATATACAAGTTGAAAGTTTTAATCTGTGAGGCTAATTTGATTCACATGTTCATTCATAATTGACATTAAGCCACAGAGACCATAAGGTTTTTCACCTTTTTTCAACTTGTAACTTTTATACACTATTGAATTTAATGTTGGATGCTTCTTGATTGATTCTTTCTTTAATGATTTGACTTCACCAACACAAATTCATTTGACTCTAGTGATCATTGCATTGATTGATGGTTTGTTCCATGTTAGTTGCTTTCTAGCCATATCATATTTCATCATCAATGACCTATTGCATTTCATGATCGTGAACATGTTTATATTCTTATTTTGTGCATTCCTTTTTGAATTGAACTAGTAACCACCATATCACTGATTTTCAAACTGATCTCTAACTTTAACTTGTTTAACCAACAAACTTCTTTTGGTTTTCAACCTAACTCTTTTTATCATTATTTTGGATATGGTGTTTCCTAAGCTTGATGAACAAGTAATGTGAAAAATATGGTTTGAATTCTTGGTTTGATGTTTTGTTTGAATTTTAAATTCTGTTTGATTGTATTCCAAGAAATCTCCTTTCTTTATTCACTTCATGAGTATGCTTTTATTTGAGTGCTTTGTATCTATTTGGCTATCTGCTTATATTGTATCATCTCTATTTTTCAGGATGTCGGATAAGAGAAACGCTATAGCCACTACTTCCAAAAAGAGGAAGCGCTCTAAGACCTCTACCCCCTCACCATATGCTAACTATGCCAAGAATCCGCTAAATGAAGAAGACAAAGAAAATCAGCTACTCCCATCCACTGATTCAACCAAATTCCCCAACCTCTACTACGACCTACGCTTCTCCAGTTATAAGAAGAAGAATCTATACATTAAGAAGAAGCTGAACCTTCCTAATGAAGTAAGGCGTGCCATAAACACCTGCATTTCAGAGTTGGGATTAGATTTCGTTGATAGGGACTTGGGAAGGATTAACATCTCAAGGGTTAAGGAGTTTTACCGTAACTTCTTCCAACCGGGCTTGGATTCAGTGCAGTTAAAGGGGTAGAGAGATTATGATCACTGAGGCCGCCATAGGAGATGCACTGCTTTGCAGAGTTGGTACTCCTGAAACTTGTGCCTACCAGCAGGCAGAGGTAGCTCTCCTCTCCACGACTTTTGACTATGAGGCGCTTAAGCGCGTGATTGCTACACTAGACGCTCCCTAGGTGATGGATTCAAACAACAAGAAGCCTAAGGGGATGCTATCTACATATCTGTCTAAGGAGGCTAGGACCTGGCAGCAGATATTTGCCTACTATGTCCTGCCTACCACTCACTTCTCAGAGATTCCGATGGATATGCTAGTTCTGATTGGGTGTGTCATGGAAGGGAAAGAGGTGTATTTCCCCTGGATGATCAGGCATAGCATGTGGAGAGCTCATATTCGCGGCTTGCTACCGTTTCTTACACTGGTTACTAATTTAGCTGAGCTAGCTGATGTCCTGTGGGAGGATGATGATGTGACACCACCACCCCCAGAAGACGACGACAAGGAGGTTACCATTCCATGGGGTGGATGGGTGCACGAGAAGCCCCCGACCAGCCACCGTTCTCGAGCGAGAGCGGTGGTTGAAGCAGCTAGACCCTCATCCTCCACGGTAGCAGGACCCGCCTCCTCCTCAGCAGCCGCAACACCCTTACAACCACCAACACCAGTACCTGAGCCGACCTATCTGCTGGTGCAGCACCTTCTTCGCTTTATGGAGTGCTTCGAGCGTCGTGTCATGCGACGTCTCGATCGCGTCGACCAGGTGTTTGTATTACAGGGCATCAAGCTACCGCTGCTCCAGACTCTCCAGATTCTGACAAGTAGGATCAGGAGGATGAGCTGGCTGAGGAGCCGATCCATCAGGATGCACCTCCAGAGACACAGACCACCACCGAGGTCCAGCAGCCCCCTGAGGATCCGCAGCCACATCCAGAGCCGCAGCCAGTCCTAGTTCCACAGCTTGAGCCTGAGGAGCCCGGCGCGATTGTCGACCCCCATCCCGAGCTTTAGCAGTAGCATCGAGGACGATGCTTGATTCTAAAGTGTCGGGAGGTCACCGTTCGTGACCGGTGTTTACATTGACGTGGTGAACTTTCGGACATCTATTTATGTTTTCTGCTACCTTATTTTATTTTGCACTTTATATTTTAGATCATTTTGGGATGACTATATATATTTGCTATTGTAGATGCTCTTGTTTTGATTAGAAAAGTGTTCTGGATTGTTAAAAATCTAGTTGACCCTTTTTATATAAGAATTATGTTTTGATTGAAAAAGGGATAAACTAGGAAATTTTTTTTTAAAAAAAAAATTTATAAATCACAACATTGCATTAGAATAAGCATAGTCAATATGATGAAAATTTTTAAGAAATTCATTTTTAGGGTACCACCCAATTGGTTAAAAAAAAATTTTTAGAACTTGCTTGAACTATATATTTGTGGATCATGTTTTGAGCAAAGAACACAAGCATGTGAGACTTGAGCCTAATTGTGTGGTTACATCCTATGACCACTTCTTTTCATTCTTGTGTGCATCATTCTCATTCTATGATTGTAATATTTGATTTGTTTGATTCTTTATGTCCATTATTTTGTGTATACATACATTTATATGATTGAGGCCATTGTTCAAATAGCTCACTTACCCAAATAGCCTACCTTTTATCTTCCATTGTTAGCCAATTTTGAGCCTATGCTTAACCCATTTGTTCATAATTGTAGCACATTACAAGCTTAAGTGAAAAACAACAAATGTCCCTTGTTTGGATCTTTGATTAGCTTAGGCTAGTGAGAGTGTTCATTATTTGATTTTGGAAAAGTTTGGAACATTGGGTAAAGATAAAAGCGTGTTTTTGTATTTGTGTTGAGAATTTTGGGAATTGGAAACATACTCATGTATTAATCATGTGTAAACCATATGCATTGATGTTCTTGTATATATTTTTAGTTTGAAAAAAAATGAGAAAAACAAAAAGAAAAAAAAAATATATATATATATATAAGAAGAAAAAAAAGAAAATATATAGAAAAGAAAGAAAAAGAATTACAATAAAAAGGGGACAAAAATGCCCCAAAACAAGGTTCAATAAAAGTCAATGCATATGGGTGGTAATCAAAAAGAGAATGCATGAGTATGTGAAAAAGTGAGAAATGGATAGCTAGGATTATTTACAATTGTATAGGTTGTCATAGGTTAGGTGGGAAGTTAAAGTTAATCAAAGATTCAAATTTCAAGCTCACCTGACCATATGCATCCTACCTTGACCCTAGCCCCATTACAACCTATGGGAAAGCCCTCGTGATATGTGTATGCATGCATAAAGTAATTGTTGATTGTTAGATGAAAAACAAATCTTGAAAAACATGATTAGGGGAGAATTGAGTGAATCAACCCCATACACTTGAGTGACTAGAGCGGATACACATCCGGTGAGGGTTCGATTGCTCAATTACGTGTTTCCACCCATGATCACCTTTTCTTGCAAGTTTGTGAACTCTTTCAATGATTCAATCCAATTGTGGTTTGCTTGATCGCTAATATCTTGGCCCTTGTGCTTGTATGTGTATTCTTGGAGATTGATTTATTTTGACTAAGCTATTACATCATGTAAATAGATTGCATATAGATAGATTGCATTTAGTAGTTGCATTGAATAAATGTTAATACCATTTGCTTCTTCTTGATTTTAGCATGAGGACATGCTTAGTTTAAGTGTGGGAAGATTTGATAAACCCCGATTTCGTGATTTATCATGTGCTTATTTTGGGGGATTTTATCACCTTTTTCCACATTTATTCAATGAAATAGCATGGTTTTATGATTCTCCCTTGATTTTCGCTTAAGTGTAAAAACATGCTTTTTAGGCCCTAAATTGGTGATTTTGATTCACTTTAATTCCATTCGATGCCTTGATGTGCTTAGTTTAAGTGTGGGGAGATTTGATAAACGCCGATTTCGTGATTTATCATGTGCTTATTTTGGGGGATTTTATCACCTTTTTCCACATTTATTCAATGAAATAGCATGGTTTTATGATTCTCCCTTGATTTTCGCTTAAGTGAAAAACATGCTTTTTAGGCCCTAAATTGGTAATTTTGATTCACTTTAATTCCATTCGATGCCTTGATGTGTATGTTGAGTAATTTCAGGTTATAAGGCAAGTATTGGATAGGAGAAGTGAGTAGAAAAGCATACAAAGGGGAGAATGCATGAAGAAACAAAGATTGGGAGTGCATCAAAGGACGCGCACGCGCACAAGGCGCGCACGCGCAAAAGAGATCTCGCCCATGGACGCGCACGTGTACATGCCGCTTCTGCGCGGATGGAGAAATTACCAATCGACGCGCACGCGCACATGGCACGCGCGCGCCAACACTCTTACATGGCCCACTTGAAGGCAAAACACTGGGTGCGATTTCTAGCTGCCCAGGCCCAAATCCAACTTGTTTCTGAGTGTATTTCATGCAGAATTGAAGTCCAAGCAAAGGAGGAGCAATTAGTTTTAGCCAACATGAGCCTTTAGTTAGTTTTCTAGAGAGAGAAGCTCCCTCTTATCTCTAGAATTAGGTTAGGATTAGGGTAGATTATCTTAAATTCAAGTTCAATTACTTGATCTCATCTTGTCTCTTTTATAATTTCTCATTTCCACATCTTGATTTTCTTAATTGTGATGTTAATTTCTCGTTTTGCTCTCTTTTGTGATGATGAACTCATGTTAGATTTGATTTGTTTTTAATGCAATTTAGTGTTGAAGTTCTTTTTATTGATGAATTGAGTTGTGATCTTATTTCTCTTGCACTTAATAGTTGTTAGATTTTACTATTCTTGCAATTTATGATGCTTACTTTTATTGCACTCTATGTGTTTGATGAAATGCTCTCTTTAATTTTTTAGTAGTTTTGTCAACTCTTGGCCTAAGCCAAGGGAATTGGGTAACCTTGAGTCATTGGGTATGATAGATTTGGTGATTTGAGAACCCATGGTGATCAATCTGACATCCATTGACGCTAACCCACTACTAAGTTAATTAGTAGGTAGGTTAGGACTTAAGGGTGGATGTGATCAAATCTATTTGACGTACTTCAAGCTTAGGAGTAAACGTTACGTACTTAAAGCTTTTGGGAAGTAGACTTAATAGGTTGGCCTCTCATGATTATCAATATTCGGTTTGTTGACAAGGATGGCGATCTCAATTACCCAAGTCTTAGCCAAGAGTTATTTATCTTACTTCCTTTATTCACTTGCTAAATTTATTCTCTTGTCATCTCATGAACCAAAAACCCCCTTTTTACCCCTTCATAGCGAATAACTAAGCATTACATTGTTATCCTAGGGAGACGACCCGGAGTCCAAATACTTCGGTTTATTTTCATTGGGGTTATTTATTTGTGACAACCAACTAAATTTTTTATTGGGACGATTGTTTGTTGGTCTTGAACTGTACTTGCAACGAAGAATTCATTCATTTGAGAAAATTCTACACCGACACGACAATTTTTCTTAAAATCCGAATGGTCCCATAAAATCAATCCCCCAAACATTAAACAACTCCAACTCCATGATGAATTTTTGTGGCATTTCATTTTTCTTGGGTAAGGTGCCAGCTCTTTGATATTCATTGCACCTTGTCACAAACTCCTTTGCATCTTCGAATAATGTAGGACAAAAGAATCCACATTGCAACACCCTGGTTGTAGTCCTTTCTCCACTAAAATGTCCTTCATATGTGGATCCATGGCAATGCCAAAGGACCTCTTGTCCTTCCACATGAGAAATGCATCTTCTTAGAATCCCATCAGCACACTTCTTGAAGAGATAGGGCTCATCCTAAATATAGTGCTTGGCATCATTGATGATCTTTCTTCTCATATGCTTCTTGATGTTGGAAGGCAGCTCTCCAATAGCCTTAAAATTGGCTATATCCGCAAACCAGAGGGCTTCTTGGATCATCATCAACTGCTCATCCGGAAAGCTCTCATTCACTGCAAGGTTGTGTGCTTCATCTTCCTCATTTGGGATTCTTGATAGGTGGTCAACCACCTTGTTCTCTACTCTACTTCTATCCTTAATCTCAATGTTGAACTCTTGGAGTAACAAGATCCATCTTATCAATCTGAGCTTGGATTCTTTCTTGGTTAACAAGTACTTAAGTGCTGCTTGGTCAGTAAACACAATGACTTTAGAATCAATGAGATATGATCTAAACTTAACAAATGCAAAGACTATAGCAAGGAGTTCCTTCTCTGTGGTGGTGTAGTTCCTTTGAGTCTTATTAAGAACCTTGCTAGCATAATAGATGATATGCACTAGCTTGTCTTTCCTTTTTTCTAAGATAGCACCAATGGCAAAATTTGATGCATCACACATAAGTTCAAAAGGTAAATCCCAACTAGGTGGTGCTATAATAGGTGCAGAGGAGAGCCTACTTTTTCATGCATTCTCTATCAAAGATAAAAGGTACATTAGAGACAAGCAAGTTACTTAAAGGTTTGGCAATCTTTGAAAAATATCTAATGAACCTTCTATAAAACCCAGCACGCCCCAAGAAACTTCTAATTGTTTGACATTGCAAGGTGGAGGTAATTTCTCAATCACTTCCACCTTGGCTCTGTCCACCTCTATGCTTTTCTTAGAGATTTTGTGGCCAAGGACCACCCCTTCGGTGACCATAAAATGACACTTTTTCCAATTCAAAACTAGGTTGGTCTTTTGGCATCTCTTTAGCACCAAGGCAAGATGGTGTAAGCACTTAGAAAATGAATCACCAAACACAGAAAAATCATCAATAAAAACTTCAATAAACCTTTCAATTATATCAGAAAAAATGGACGGCATGCACCTTTGGAATGTGGCAGGTGCATTGCACAATCAAAAGGGCATTCGTCTATATGCAAAAACACCATAAGGACAAGTAAAGGAAGTCTTCTCTTGATCTTTAGGGTCTACTACAATCTGATTGTAGCCTGAGTATCCATCCAAGAAACAGTAGTATTCATGTCCAGCAAGCCTCTCCAACACTTGATCCATGAAGGGTAGAGGAAAGTGGTCCTTCCTTGTGGCTTCATTGAGCTTCCTATAATCTATGCACATGCGCCATCCAGCCACTGTTCTTGCTGGTATCAACTCATTTCTTTCATTTGGGACAACTGTGATTCCTCCCTTCTTGAGGACTACTTGCACTGGGCTCACTGGTGCACAAAATTGTGATCATCAACAATGGCGCCAAAGACTTGGAGCTCTCAAACGTGAATCACACTTTGTCACAATTTTGCACAACTAACCAGCAAGTGCACTGGGTCGTCCAAGTAATACCTTACGTGTGTAAGGGTCGATCCCACGGAGACTGTCGGCTTGAAGCAAGCTATGGTCCTCTTGTAAATCTCAGTCAGGCAGATTCAAATGGTTATGGAAGATTGATAATTAAAGATAAATAAAACATAAATTAAAGATAGAGATAGAGATACTTATGTAATTCATTGGTAGGAATTTCAGATAAGCGTATGAAGATGCTTTGTTCCTCCTAAACCTCTGCTTTCCTATTGCCTTATTCCAATCATTCATACTCCTTTCCATGGCAAGCTTTATGTTGGGCATCACCGTTGTCAATGGCTACTTCCCGTTCTCTCAGTGAAAATGTTCTACACACGCTGTCACCGCACGGCTAATCATCTTTTGGTTCTCGATCATGTTGGAATAGGATCCATTGATCCTTTTGCATCTGTCACACGCCTAACACTCGCGAGTTTGAAGCTCGTCACAGTCATCCATTCCCAGATCCTACTCAGAATACCACAGACAAGGTTTACACGTTCCGAATATCAGGAATGGCCACCAATAATTCTAGCCTATACCACGAAGGTTCTAATCTTAGTTTAGAAACCCAAGAGATACACATTCAAGCTTGTTTGCATGTAGAACGGAAGTGGTTGTCAGGCACGCGTTTATAGGTGAGAATGGTGATGAGTGTCACATAATCATCACATTCATCATGTTCTTGGGTGCGAATGAATATCTTGGAGAAGAAATAGACTTGAGTTGAATAGAAAAACAATAGTACTTTGCATTAATTCATGAAGAACAGCAGAGCTCCACACCTTAATCTATGGTGTGTAGAAACTCCACCGTTGAAAATACATAAAAACAAAAGGGTTTAGGCATGGCCGTGAGGCCAGCCCCCAAACGTGAAAAGGTCTATCAAAGTCTTTTTTGTAAAAGTATCTTTGTAAAAGTATGAAAATACAATAGCAAAAGGTCCTATTTATAGAAAACTAGTAGCCTAGGGTTACAGAAATAGGTAATTAATGTAGAAATCTTTTTCTGGGCCCACTTGGTGTGTGCTTGGGCTGAGCATTGAAGCTTTCATGTGTAGAAACTTTTCTTGGAGTTAAACGCCAGCTTTTGTGCCAGTTTGGGCGTTTAACTCCAGCTTTCGTGCCAGTTCTGGCATTTTGACGCCAGAATTCTTAAGCTGACTTGGAACGCCGGTTTGGGCCATCAAATCTTGGAAAAAGTATGAACTATTATATATTTCTGGAAAGCCCAGGATGTCTACTTTCCAACGCAATTGAGAGCGCGCCAATTGGGCTTCTGTAGCTCCAGAAAATTCACTTCGAGTGCAGGGAGGTCAGAATCCAACAGCATCTGTAGTCCTTTTTCAGTCTCTGAATCAGATTTTTGCTCAGGTCCCTCAATTTCAGCCAGAAAATATCTGAAATCACAGAAAAACATACAAACTCATAGTAAAGTCCAGAAATGTGATTTTTATTTAAAAACTAATAAAAACATAATAAAAACTAACTAAAATATACTAAAAACATACTAAAAACAATGCCAAAAAGCGTATAAATTATTCGCTCATCACAACACCAAACTTAAATTGTTGCTTGTCCCCAAGCAACTGAAAATCAAATAGAATAAAAAGAAGAGAATATACAATGAATTCCAAAAACATCTATGAAGATCAGTATTAATTAGATGAGCGGGGCTTTTAGCTTTTTTGCTTCTGAAGAGTTTTGGCATCTCACTTTATCCTTTGAAGTTCAGAATGATTGGCTTCTATAGGAACTCAGAATCCATATAGTGTTGTTGATTCTCCTAGTTAAGTATGTTGATTCTTGAACATAGCTACTTTATGAGTCTTGGCCGTGACCCAAAGCATTTTGTTTTCCAGTATTACCACCGGATACATAAATGCCACAGACACATAACTGGGTGAACCTTTTTAGATTGTGACTCAGCTTTGCTAGAGTCCCCAATTATAGGTGTCTAGAGCTCTTAAGCACACTCTTTTTGCTTTTGGACCATGACTTTAACCGCTCAGTCTCAAGTTTTCACTTGACACCTTCACGCCACAAGCACATGGTTAGGGACAGCTTGGTTTAGCCGCTTAGGCTAGGAATTTATTCCTGTGGGCCCTTCTATCCACTGATGCTCAAAGCCTTGGATCCTTTTTATTTTACCCTTGCCTTTTGGTTTAAAGGGCTATTGGCTTTTTCTGTTTGCTTTTTCTTTTTCTTTCTTTCTCTCTTTTTTTTTTCTTTTTTTTCGCATTTTTTTCGCATATATATATATATATATTTTTCTGCAAGCTTTTCACTGCTTTTTCTTGCTTCAAGAATCAATTTTATGATTTTTTAGATTATCAAATAACATTTCTCCTTTTCCATCATTCTTTCAAGAGCCAACAATTTTAACATTCATGAATCAACAAATTCAAAAAATATGCACTGTTCAAGCATTCATTCAGAAAAACAATAGTATTACCACCACATCAAAATAACTAAACTGTTTTAAAATTTGAAATTCATTCACTTCTTTTTCTTTTTCAATTAAAAACATTTTTCATTTAAGAAAGGTGATGGATTCATTTTCATAGCTTGAAGGCATAGACACTAAGACACTAATGATCATGTAATAAAGACACAAACATAGATAAACATAAAGCATAATTTTCAAAAAACAGAGAAATAAAGAACAAGGAAATTAAAGAACGGGTCCACTTTAGTGATGGCGGCTAGTTCTTCCTCTTGAAGATCTTATGGAGTGCTTGAGCTCCTCAATGTCTCTTCCTTGCCTTTGTTGCTCCTCTCTCATGACTCTTTGGTCTTCTCTAATTTCATGGAGGAGGATGGAATGCTCTTGGTGCTCCACCCTTAGTTGTCCCATATTGGAACTTAATTCTCCTAGGGAGGTGTTGATTTGCTCCCAATAGTTTTGTGGAGAAAAATGCATCCCTTGAGGCATCTCAGGGATTTCATGGTGAGGAATTTCCTCATGTCCATGAGTGGGATCTCTTGTTTTCTCCATCCTTTTCTTAGTGATGGGCTTATCCTCATCAATGAGGATGTCTTCCTCTATGTCAATTCCAGCTGAATTGCAGAGGTGACAAATGAGATGAGGGAAGGCTAACCTTGCCAAAGTAGAGGACTTGTCCGCCACCTTGGAGAGTTCTTGGGATATAACTTCATGAACTTCTACTTCCTCCCTAATCATGATGCTATGGATCATGATAGCCCGGTCTATAGTAACTTCAGACTGGTTGCTAGTGGGAATGATTGAGCGTTGGATGAACTCTAACCATCCCTTAGCCACAGGATTGAGGTCATGCCTTCTTAGTTGAACCGGCTTCCCTCTTGAATCTCTCTTCCATTGAGCGCCCTCTTCACAGATATCTATGAGGACTTGGTCCAACCTTTGATCAAAGTTGACCCTTCTAGTGTAGGGGTGTGCATCTCCTTGCATCATGGGCAAGTTGAATGCCAACCTTACATTCTCCGGACTAAAATCTAAGCATTTCCCCCGAACCATTGTAAGCCAATTCTTTAGGTCCGGGTTCATACTTTGATCATGGTTCTTGGTGATCCATGCATTGGCATAGAACTCTTGAACCATTAAGATTCCGACTTGTTGAATGGGGTTGGTGAGAACTTCCCAACCTCTTCTTCAAATCTCATGTCGGATCTCCAGATATTCACCCTTTTTGAGTTTGAAAGGGACCTCGGGGATCACCTTCTTCTTGGCCACAACATCATAGAAGTGGTCTTGGTGCACCCTTGAGATGAATCTCTCCATCTCCCATGACTCGGAGGTGGAAGCTTTTGTCTTCCCTTTCCTCTTTTTAGAGGTTTCTCCGGCCTTAGGTGCCATAAATGGTTATGGAAAAACAAAAAGCAACGCTTTTACCACATCAAACTTAGAAGGTTTGCTCGTTCTCGAGCAAAAGAAGAAAGAAGAGAGTAGAAGAAGAAGAAATAGAGGAGACGGAGGGGGCTTAGTGTTTCGGCCAAGGGGGAGAAGTAGTGTGTATGTTGTGTGAAAATGAAGGAGTGAAGATGGGTTTATATAGGAGTGGAGAGGCGGGTATGGTTTGGCCATTATGGGTGGGTTTGGGTGGGAAAGTGGTTTGAATTTGAATGGTGAGGTAGGTGGGGTTTTATGAAGGATGGATGTGAGTGGTGAAGAGAATGGTGGGATTTAATAGGTGAGGGGTTTTTGGGGAAGAGGTATTGAGGTGATTGGTGAATGGGTGAAGAAGAGAGAGAGAGGTGGGTAGGTGGGGATCCTGTGGGATCCACAGATCCTGAGTTGTCAAGGATTTTTCATCCCTGCACCAAGTGGCGTGCAAAACGCCCTTTTCTGCTAATCCTGGCGTTAAACACCAGGTTGCTGCCCATTTATGACGTTTAACGCCAGCTTCTTGCCCTTTTCTGGCGTTAAATTCCAGCTCTGTGCCCATTTCTGGCGTTAAACGCCCAGAATGGTGCCAGGCTGGGCGTTTAACGCCCATTCTGCTACCCTTACTGGCGTTTAAACACCAGTAAGCTTCTCCTCCAGGGTGTTCTATTTTTCATTCTATTTATCAGTCTGTTTTTTCTTTTTCAATTGTTTTTGTGACTTCACATGATCATCAACCTACAGAAAGCATAAAATAACAAAAGAAAATAGAAATTTAACATAGATAATTAAAGATTGGGTTGCCTCCCAACAAGCGCTTCTTTAATGTCAATAGCTTCACAGTGGGCTCTCATGGAGCCTCACAGATGTTTAGAGCAATGTTGGAACCTCCCAACACCAAACTTTAGAGTTTGAATGTGGGGGTTTTGTGCACGAATTGTAAATCACACTTTTTACAACTCGTACCACTAACCAGCAAGTGCACTGGGTCGTCCAAGTAATACCTTACGTGAGTAAGGGTCGATCCCACGGAGATTGTTGGCTTGAAGCAATCTATGGTTATCTTGTAACTCTTAGTCAGGAAAACAATAAAATAATTCACTTATCAAATTTGATTGCAAGGAATAAAAGGGCAGAACACAAATTATACTTGTATGCACTGATGGAGAATATGTTGGAGTTTTTGGAGATGCTTTGTCTTCTGAATTTCTGCTTTCCTCTGTTTCCTGATTCACACACACGTCCTCCTATGGCAAGCTGTGTGTTGGTGGATCACCATTGTCAATGGCTACCATCCATCCTTCTAGTGAAAAAGGTCCAAATGCGCTGTCACCGCACGGCTAATCATCTGCAGGTTCTCAATCGTACCGGAATAGAATTTACTATCCTTTTGCGTCTGTCACTATGCCCAGCACTCTCGAGTTTGAAGCTAGTTGATGAGCGGATATTTTATACGCTTTTTGGGGATAATTTCATATAGTTTAGAGTATGTTTTAGTTAGTTTTTAGTCTATTTCTAGTAGTTTTTAGGAAAAATTTATATTTCTGGACTTTACTATGAGTTGTGTGTTTTTCTGTAATTTCAGGTATTTTTCTGGCTAAAATTGAAGGAGCTGAGCAAAAATCTGATTCAGGCTGAAAAAGGACTGCTGATGCTGTTGGATTCTGACCTCCCTGCACGTAAAGTGGATTTTCTGGAGCTACAGAACTCGAAATGGCATTCTTCCAATTGCGTTGGAAAGTAGACATCCAGGGCTTTCCAGCAATATATAATAGTCCATACTTTGCACAAGGATAGACGACGTAAACTGGCGTTCAACGCCAGTTCTCTGCCCAATTCTGGCGTTCAGCGCCAGAAAAGGATCAAAAACTGAAGTTGAACGCCCAAACTGGCACAAAAACTGGCGTTCAACTCCACAAATGGCCTCTGCACGTGGATTGCTTAAAGTCTCAGCCCCAGCACACACCAAGTGGGCCCCAGCACACCAAGTGGGCCCCAGAAGTGGATCTCTGCATCATCCATCATAGTCCACTCATATTTTGTAACCCTAGGCTACTAGTTTAGTATTTAAACAACTTTTAGAGACTTATTTTGGATCTCATGACATTTCAGATCTAAACTTTGTATTCTCTGATGGCATGAGTCTCTAAACCCCATTGTTGGGGGTGAGGAGCTCTGCTGTGTCTCAATGAATTAATGCAAGTATTCCTGTTTTCCATTCAAACACGCTTGTTCCTATCTAAGATGTTCATTCGCGCTTAACTGTGATGAAGGTGATGATCTGTGACATTCATCACCTTCCTCAAACCATGAACGTGTGCCTGACAACCACCTCCGTTCTATATCCGATTGAATGAGTATCTCTTAGATTCTTTAATCAGAATCTCCGTGGTATAAGCTAGAACTGATGGCAGCATTCATGAGAATCCGGAAAGTCTAAACCTTGTCTGTGGTATTCCGAGTAGGATTCAAGGATTGAATGACTGTGACGAGCTTCAAACTCCTGAAGGCTGGGCGTTAGTGACAGATGCAAAAGGATAGTAAATCCTATTCCAACCGGATCGAGAACCAACCGGTGATTAGCCGTGCTGTGACAGAGCGCGTGAGCGTAGTTTTCACTGGAAGGATGGAAGGTAGTCATTGACAACGGTGATCCACCAACACACAGCTTGCCATAGGAGGACGTGCGTGCGTGAATCAGAAGACAGAGGAAAGCAGAGATTCAGAAGACAAAGCATCTCCAAAACTCCAACATATTCTCCATTACTACACAACAAGTAATCTTTAATTTATGCTCTCTGGGTTATTCACAATTCAATTGATAAACATAATTGACTTCCTGACTAAGATTTACAAGATAACCATAGATTGCTTCAAACTAACAATCTCCGTGGGATTCGACCCTTACTCACGTAAGGTATTACTTGGACGACCCAGTGCACTTGCTGGTTAGTGGTACGAGTTGTGAAAAGTGTGATTCGCAATTTGTGCTACCAAGTTTTTGGCGCCGTTGCCGGGGATTGTTCGTGTTTGAACAACTGACGGATTATTTTGTTGCTTAGATTAGGAAAAATCTTCTTTTTTTTTTTTTGGTTTAGAGTCTTTTATTATTTATCCCTTGTTAAAACACTTTAAATTTATAGCTCAGTTAATTAGAACGTGGTGTTTATGTTCATAGTAATTGGCTATCATATTTTTTAAAAAAAAAAAAAAAACCTTTTTCAAAAATAATTTTTCTATTAATAAGGTCCCATAACTCATTTGGCTAGAACATTAATTTGATTGGGTTAGAATCTTTTATACTCTTTTTAAAACCTTCTTTTTCAAAAATAATTTTTCTATTAAATCCTGTGCCAAACTTTAATAAGGTCCCATAACTCATTTGGCTAGAACATTAATTTGATTGGGTTAGAATCTTTTATACTCTTTTTAAAACCTTCTTTTTCAAAAATAATTTTTCTATTAAATCCTGTGCCAAACTTTAAGTTTGGTGTTTTCTTGTTGATTCCCCTTTGATTTTCGAAAATTTTGGTTTGGTTTTCTAAAAATTTTAAGTTTGGTGTTCTTGTGAGTCTTCAAAGTGTTCTTGAGTTTTCCTTGTGTCTTGATCTTAAAATTTTTTAAGTTTGGTGTTCCTTGGTGTTTTCCCTCCAAATTTTTCGAAAACAAGGAGCATTAGATCTAAAAATTTTAAATCTTGTACTATCTTATTGTTCTTCTCTCTCCTCACTAAATTCAAAAATATCTTTTCAAAATATCTCTTCTAACTTCCTAACTTCTTATCTTTTCAAATTTGTTTCAACTAACTAACTAACTTTTTGTGTGTTTCTTAACTTTTTCAAAACTACCTAACTAACTCTCTCTCTCTCTAATTTTCGAAAATATCTTCCCTCTTTTTCAAAAAAATTTCGTTTTTTTAACTAATTATTTTTAAATTTAAAAAAAAATTATAATTTTCAAAATTCAAATTCTTTTTAGTTATTTTATTTTATTTAAGTATTTACTTCTTATAAAATAAAATAAATAAAAAAGATAAATCAGTCCAAGTTATATCCATAGAAATCCATCATGGACATAAGTGGAAATGAACAGTCCAGGAGGACTCTGGGGTCATATTCTAACCCCTCTACTGCTTCATATGGGAGTAGCATATGCATACCCTCCATTGGAGTTAGTAGCTTTGAGTTGAATCCTCAGCTCATTATCATGGTGCAGCAAAGTTGCCAGTATTCTGGTCTTCCACAGGAAGAACCTACAGAGTTTCTGGCACAATTTTTACAAATTGCTGACACAGTACATGATAAGGAAATAGATCAGGATGTCTACAGACTATTACTGTTTCCATTTGCTGTAAAAGATCAAGCCAAGAGGTGGTTAAATAACCAACCTAAGGCCAGCATAAGAACATGGAAACAGCTGACAGAAAAATTCCTGAATCAATATTTCCCTCCAAAAAGGATGACACAGCTAAGGCTGGACATCCAAGGCTTTAAACAAGGAGATAATGAATCTCTTTATGATGCCTGGGAGAGATACAGAGAGATGCTACAAAAATGCCCCTCTGAAATGTTTTCAGAGTGGGTTCAGTTAGACATCTTCTACTATGGGCTTGCAGAAGGAGCTCAGATGTCTTTAGATTACTCAGCTGGTGGATCTATCCATATGAGAAAGACAATCGAAGAGGCTCAAGAGCTCATTGATACAGTTGCCAGGAATCAGCATCTGTATCTAAGCAGCAACCCTTCCATGAATGAAGAGGTTAAAACAGTAACTGCTGAATTCAGTACTGTAAAACAAGCTGCTGAATTCAATCAGCAATTAGATTTTCTAACAAAGCAGCTAGCTGAATTCAAAGACAGGTTACAGGAGACAAGGATAGCTAATATACATATGGAAGAACAATTTAAGCAAACAAAGCAGCAGCTATCAAAGCAAATAGCAGAAGAATGCCAAGCAGTTCAATTAAGAAGTGGGAAAACATTAAATACCCCACCTCAAGGCATCAAAAATTCAAGAAATAAGCAACCCACCAAAGATTCCCCTGAGGACAGTAAGAGCCCAGGGAAAAATAATTCTGGCACTAAAACGCCAGAAAATGGGTGGAAGGCTGGCGCTGAACGCCCAGACCATGCCCAAAACTGGCGTTCAGCGCCAGAAACAAGGCAGGGGTGGCGTTCAACGCCAGAAATGGGCAAGAATCTGGCGCTGAACGCCCAACAGGGGCACATTTCTGGCGTTCAGGCGCCAGGAACAGACAGTGAGCTGGCGTCTAACGTCACTCCAGCTTCTGACTCTGGTACGCAATTGCCAGTGAGGGATCAGACACACATAAGTGCTGACAACAACCCCTCTAAAAAGGCTTCTTTAACCACTAAGGTTGAGGAATATAAAGCCAAGATACCTTATCCTCAAAAACTCCGGAAAGAGGAGCAGGATAAGCAATTTGCTCGCTTTGCAGATTATCTAAGGACTCTTGAAATAAAGATTCCATTTGCAGAGGCACTTGAGCAAATACCTTCTTATGCCAAGTTCATGAAAGAGATCTTGAGTCATAAAAAGGAGTGGAGAGAAACAGAAAGAGTTCTCCTCACTGAAGAATGCAGTGCAGTCATTCTGAAAAGCTTTCTTGAAAAGCTTAAAGACCCTGGGAGTTTTCTGATACCATGCATATTAGAAGGTGATTGCACCAAGACAGCTTTATGCGATCTTGGGGCAAGTATCAACCTAATACCTGCATCCACTATTAGGAAGCTTGGCTTAACTGAGGAAGTTAAACCAACCCGGATATGTCTCCAACTTGCTGATGGTTCTACTAAATACCCATCAGGCGTGATTGAGGACATGATTGTCAGAGTTGGGCCATTCGCCTTTCCCACTGACTTTGTTGTGCTGGAAATGGAGGAGCACAAGAGTGCTACTCTCATTCTAGGAAGACCCTTCCTAGCAACTGGACGATCCCTCATTGACGTCCAGCAGGGGGAAATAACCCTGAGAGTCAACGATGACGAGTTCAAGTTGAACGCTGTCAAAGCCATGCAGCATCCAGACACATCAACAGACTGCATGAAAGTTGACCTTATTGACTCTTTGGTAGAAGAGATCAACATGGCTGAGAGTCTCGAATCAGAGTTGGAAGACATCTTTAAAGATGTTCAGCCTGATTTGGAGGATTCAGGGGACATGAAAGAGCCTCTGAACTTTCTTCTGAAAGAGGAAAAACCTCCTAAACCAGAGCTCAAGCCACTGCCACCATCCTTGAAATATGCATTTCTAGGAGAAGGTGACACCTTTCCAGTGATCATAAGCTCTGCTTTAAATTCACAGGAAGAGGAAGCACTTATTCAAGTGCTAAGGACACACAAGACAGCTCTTGGGTGGTCCATAGGTGACCTTAAGGGCATAAGCCCAGCCAGATGCATGCACAAAATCCTATTGGAGGATAATGCCAAACCAGTGGTTCAACCACAGAGGCGGCTAAATCCAGCCATGAAGGAAGTGGTGCAGAAAGAGGTCACCAAATTACTAGAGGCTGGGATTATTTATCCCATTTCTGATAGCCCCTGGGTGAGCCCTGTTCAAGTCGTCCCAAAAAAGGGAGGCATGACAGTGATTCATAATGAAAAAAATGAACTGGTTCCTACAAGAACAGTTACAGGGTGGCACATGTGTATTGACTACAGAAGGCTCAATACAGCCACCAGAAAGGATCATTTTCCTTTACCATTCATAGACCAGATACTAGAGAGACTAGCAGGTCATGATTATTACTGCTTTTTGGATGGCTACTCAGGCTATAACCAGATTGCAGTAGATCCCCAGGATCAAGAGAAAACAGCATTCACATGTCCATCCGGAGTGTTTGCTTATAGAAGGATGCCCTTTGGGCTATGCAATGCACCTGCAACCTTCCAGAGATGCATGCTCTCTATTTTCTCTGACATGGTGGAAAAATTTCTGGAAGTCTTCATGGATAACTTCTCAGTATATGGAGACTCATTCAGCTCCTGTCTTGATCACCTGAAACTTGTTCTGAAAAGATGCCAAGAAACCAACCTAGTTTTAAACTGGGAAAAGTGTCACTTCATGGTGACTGAAGGAATTGTTCTTGGGCATAAAATCTCAAACAAGGGAATAGAGGTAGATCAAGCAAAAATAGAGGTAATTGAAAAATTACCACCACCTGCCAATGTTAAGGCAATCAGAAGCTTTTTGGGGCATGCAGGATTCTATAGGAGGTTTATAAAGGATTTTTCAAAAATCGCAAAACCCCAAAGCAATCTGCTAGCTGCTGACACGCCATTTGTGTTTGACACAGCATGCCTACAGGCGTTTGAAACGCTGAAAGCTAAGCTGGTCATAGCACCAGTCATTTCTGCACCAGACTGGACATTGCCATTTGAGTTAATGTGTGATGCCAGTGATCATGCCATTGGTGCAGTACTGGGACAGAGGCATGACAAGCTTCTGCATGTCATTTATTATGCCAGTCGCGTTTTAAATGATGCCCAGAAAAATTACACAACCACAGAAAAGGAATTACTTGCAGTGGTTTACGCCATTGACAAGTTCAGATCCTACTTAGTAGGATCAAAGGTGATTGTGTACACTGACCATGCTGCTCTTAAGTATCTACTCACAAAGCAGGATTCAAAACCCAGGCTCATCAGATGGGTATTGCTTCTGCAAGAGTTTGATATAGAAATAAGAGACAGAAAAGGGACAGAGAACCAAGTGGCTGATCATCTATCCCGGATAGAGCCAGTGAAAGGGACGTCCCTCCCCTTTCTTGAGATCTCTGAGACGTTCCCTGATGAGCATCTATTTGCCATTCAGGAAGCACCATGGTTTGCCGATATTGCAAACTATAAAGCTGCAAGGTTCATACCCAAGGAGTACAATAGAATACAAAAGAAGAAATTAGTTACTGATGCAAAGTACTACTTGTGGGATGAACCTTATCTCTTTAAGAGATGTGCAGACGGAATTATCCGTAGGTGTGTCCCCAGAGAGGAAGCACAGAGAATCCTATGGCATTGCCACGGATCTCAATATGGAGGCCATTTCGGAGGTGAGCGAACAGCCACCAAGGTCCTCCAATGTGGCTTCTATTGGCCCACACTCTATAAAGATTCCCGAGAGTTTGTACGTAATTGTGATAGTTGCCAAAGAGCTGGTAATCTGCCTCATGGTTACGCCATGCCTCAACAAGGAATCTTGGAAATAGAGTTGTTTGATGTATGGGGAATTGACTTCATGGGACCTTTCCCACCATCATACTCAAACACTTATATTCTGGTGGCAGTTGACTATGTATCAAAATGGGTTGAGGCTATCGCCACACCCTCCAATGATACTAAAACAGTGCTGAAATTCCTCCAGAAACATATCTTTAGCAGGTTTGGTGTCCCTAGAGTGTTAATCAGCGATGGGGGCACTCACTTCTGCAATAAACAGCTTTACTCTGCCATGGTTCGGTATGGAATTCGCCACAAGGTGGCCACTCCATATCATCCACAAACCAATGGGCAGGCTGAAGTCTCTAACAGAGAATTAAAGAGAATCCTAGAACGGACAGTAAATACCCGTAGAAAGGATTGGGCAAGGAGCTTGGATGATGCTCTGTGGGCTTACAGAACAGCATTCAAGACCCCTATAGGGACCTCTCCATACCAACTTGTGTATGGTAAGGCATGTCACCTGCCCGTGGAACTGGAACATAAAGCTTATTGGGCAACCAGATTCCTAAACTTAGATGCCAAATTAGCAGGAGAAAAACGATTGCTCCAGCTAAATGAGCTAGAGGAATTCAGATTCACAGCTTTCGAAAATGCCAAGCTTTATAAAGAAAAATAAAAAAAATGGCATGACAGAAAGCTATCATCTAGAATCTTTGAACCAGGACAGAAGGTCCTATTGTTTAACTCTAGACTCAGGCTATTCCCCAGGAAACTGAAATCCCGGTGGAGGGGACCATACGTGATTACAAGTGTGTCACCATATGGTTATGTGGAGCTTCAAGATATTGATTCTGATAAGAAGTTCATTGTCAATGGACAGCGAATCAAGCATTATCTTGAAGGCAACACTGAGCAAGAATGCTCAAGGCTGAAGCTAGATTAAAAGCTCAGCAAGGTCCAGCTAAAGACAATAAAGAAGCGCTTGCTGGGAGGCAACCCAGCCATGGGGCAACAATCCTCTAAGCATTTTGCCCTATTTTTATTTTTATTTGTTTATATAAAGTTCACTGACACTAAGGTAAAGAATCATTTGCATAAGTTTACAGGGTTACAGAAGGAATCTACACACAAAACAAAGATAAGGAGCTTACTGGCAAGAAAACACCAGTGAAGGCCATTTTTGGCGTTCAGCTCCCAAAATGGGCATCCAGTGGGCACTGAACGCCAGTAAGGATAGCTATCTGGCGTTCAACGCCAGAAAAGGGCAACAACTGGGCGTTGAACGCCCAGGAGAGCAGCATTTGGGCGTTGAACGCCCAAAACAGGCAGTGTTTGGGCGTTCAAACGCCAGGATGGTGGGAAGGAGCTCTCCTTCTACCCATCTCCTTCTTTTTCTTTTGCTTGAGGACAAGCAAAGCTCTAAGTTTGGTGTGCTTATCCGTGATCACTAAGATCATGGCCCCTAAAGGAAAACAACCCACTCCAAGAGGAGCAAGGGCGTGATTTAAAGGAACTAAAGCGCAGAAATTCTCTCTTGAAGGACCAAGCACCTCACAGACTAGAGGAACATCCACTTCCCAAACCTCAAGGTTGTTGAGTTCTAATCTTAGCCTTAACTCTGTGATAACTGTTCTTATTTTAATTTTACCTTAGGAGTCATATAGTAGTAATTAGTATCTATTTTGATTTTATCTCCAATTAAGCTATAGTTTATTTTTCTCATCATCAGCAAACATGAATAAAGTAGTAGATCTTTTCAATAAGAAGCAATAGAATTTCGAGTTTTAATAAGAGAAATTCTAATTAGTTAAATGTGGTGGCAATGCTTTCTGTCTTCTGAATGAATGCTTGAACAGTGCATATGTCTTTTGAATTTGTTGCTTAAGACTGTTAAATATGTAGGCTCTTAAAAGAATGATGAACATGAGACATGTTATTGATAATCTGAAAAATCATAAAAAAATGATTCTTGAAGCAAGAAAAAGCAGCAAAGAACAAAGCTTGCAGAAAAAAAAAAAGTAGCGAAAAAAAAAATAATATAGAAAGAAAAAGAAAAAGCAAACAGAAAGAGCCAATAGCCCTTAAAACCAAAAGGCAAGGGTAATGAAAAGGATCCCAAGGCTTTGAGCATCAGTGGATAGGAGGGCCACGAAGGAATAAAATCCTGGCCTAAGCGGCTAAACCAAGCTGTCCCTAACCATGTGCTTGTGGCGTGAAGGTGTCAAGTGAAAACTTGAGACTGAGCGGTTAAAGTCAAGGTCCAAGCAAAAAGAAGAGTGTGCTTAAGAACTCTGGACACCTCTAACTGGGGACTTTAGCAAAGCTGAGTCACAATCTGAAAAGGTTCACCCAGTTATGTGTCTGTGGCATTTATGTATCCGGTAGTAATACTGGAAAACAAAGTGCTTAGGGCCACGGCCAAGACTCATAAAGAAGCTGTGTTCAAGAATCATCACACTGAACTAAGAGAATCAATAACACTATCTGAATTCTGAGTTCCTATAGATGCCAATCACTCTGAGCTTCAATGGATAAAGTGAGATGCCAAAACTGTTCAGAAGCAAAAAGCTACTAGTCCCGCTCATCTAATTAGGATCTGAGCTTCAATCAAAAACTCTGAGATATTATTGCTTCTCAACCTATTAGTCTTCTATTTTATTTGTCTAGTTGCTTGAGGACAAGCAACAGTTTAAGTTTGGTGTTGTGATGAGCGGATATTTTATACGCTTTTTGGGGATAATTTCATATAGTTTAGAGTATGTTTTAGTTAGTTTTTAGTCTATTTCTAGTAGTTTTTAGGAAAAATTTATATTTCTGGACTTTACTATGAGTTGTGTGTTTTTCTATAATTTCAGGTATTTTTCTGGCTGAAATTGAAGGAGCTGAGCAAAAATCTGATTCAGGCTGAAAAAGGACTGCTGATGCTGTTGGATTCTGACCTCCCTGCACTCAAAGTGGATTTTCTGGAGCTACGGAACTCGAAATGGCATGCTTCCAATTGCGTTGGAAAGTAGACATCCAGGGATTTCCAGAAATATATAATAGTCCATACTTTGCATAAGGATAGACGACGTAAACTGGCGTTCAACGCCAGTTCTCTGCCCAATTCTGGCGTTCAGCGCCAGAAAAGGATCAAAAACTGAAGTTGAACGCCCAAACTGGCACAAAAACTGGCGTTCAACTCCACAAATGGCCTCTGCACGTGGATTGCTTAAAGTCTCAGCCCCAGCACACACCAAGTGGGCCCCAGCACACCAAGTGGGCCCCAGAAGTGGATCTCTGCATCATCCATCATAGTCCACTCATATTTTGTAACCCTAGGCTACTAGTTTAGTATTTAAACAACTTTTAGAGACTTATTTTGGATCTCATGACATTTCAGATCTAAACTTTGTATTCTCTGACGGCATGAGTCTCTAAACCCCATTGTTGGGGGTGAGGAGCTCTGCTGTGTCTCAATGAATTAATGCAAGTATTCCTGTTTTCCATTCAAACACGCTTGTTCCTATCTAAGATGTTCATTCGCGCTTAACTGTGATGAAGGTGATGATCTGTGACATTCATCACCTTCCTCAAACCATGAACGTGTGCCTGACAACCACCTCCGTTCTATATCCGATTGAATGAGTATCTCTTAGATTCTTTAATCAGAATCTCCGTGGTATAAGCTAGAACTGATGGCAGCATTCATGAGAATCCGGAAAGTCTAAACCTTGTCTGTGGTATTCCGAGTAGGATTCAAGGATTGAATGACTGTGACGAGCTTCAAACTCCTGAAGGCTGGGCGTTAGTGACAGATGCAAAAGGATAGTAAATCCTATTCCAACCGGATCGAGAACCAACCAGTGATTAGCCGTGCTGTGACAGAGCGCGTGAGCGTAGTTTTCACTGGAAGGATGGAAGGTAGTCATTGACAATGGTGATCCACCAACACACAGCTTGCCATAGGAGGACGTGCGTGCGTGAATCAGAAGACAGAGGAAAGCAGAGATTCAGAAGACAACGCATCTCCAAAACTCCAACATATTCTCCATTACTACACAACAAGTAATCTTTAATTTATGTTCTCTGGGTTATTCACAATTCAATTGATAAACATAATTGACTTCCTGACTAAGATTTACAAGATAACCATAGATTGCTTCAAACCAACAATCTCCGTGGGATTCGACCCTTACTCACGTAAGGTATTACTTGGACGACCCAGTGCACTTGCTGGTTAGTGGTACGAGTTGTGAAAAGTGTGATTCGCAATTTGTGCTACCACTAGTCACAGTCATTCAATCCCTGAATCCTACTCGGAATACCACAGACAAGGTTTAGACTTTCCGGATTCTCTTGAATGCTGCCATCAATCTAGCTTATACCACGAGGATTCTGATTAAGAGATCCAAGAGATATTCATTCATTCTATGGTGGAACGGAAGTGGTTGTCAGGCACGCATTCGTGGGGGAATGATGATGATTGTCACGTTCATCATATTCACATTGAAGTGCGAATGGATATCTTAGATAGGAACACGCATGTTTGAATGGAAAACAGAATTACTTGCATTAATTCATTGAGACACAGCATAGCTCCTCACCCCCAACAATGGAGTTTAGAGACTCATGCCGTCAAAAGATACAAAGTTCAGATCTAAAATGTCATGAGGTGCAAAACAAGTCTCTAAAAGTTGTTTAAATACTAGACTAGTAAACTAGGTTTACAGAAAATGAGTAAACTAAGATGGATGGTGCAGAAATCCACTTCTGGGGCCCAGTTGGTGTGTGCTGGGGCTGAGACTTAAGCTAATCACGTGCGTAGGGCTGTTTTGGGCATTCAACGCCAGCTTTAGATCCTTTTCTGGCGTTGAACTCCAACTTGTAACTTGTTTCTGGCGCTGGACGCCAGACAGCAGCATGGATCTGGCGTTGAATGCCCGTTTACGTCATCTATCCTTGAGCAAAATATGAACTATTATATATTTCTGGAAATCCCTAGATGTCTACTTTCCAACGCAATTGGAAGCGCGCCATTTGGAGTTCTGTAGCTCCCGAAAAGCCACTTTGAGTGCACGAAGGTCAGAATCCAACAGCATCAGCAGTCCGTTTTCAGCCTGAATTAGATTTTTGCTCAGCTCCCTCAATTTCAGCCAGAAAATACCTGAAATTACAGAAAAACACTCATAGTAAAGTCCAGAAATATGAATTTTGCCTAGAAACTATTGAAGATAAACTAAAAACTAACTAAAACATACTAAAAACTATATGAAATTACCCCCAAAAAGCGTATAAAATATCCGCTCATCACAACACCAAGCTTAAACTGTTGCTTGCCCTCAAGCAACTAGATAAATAAAATAGAATACAAATAATTTAAGAAGAAATAATATCTCATAGTTTTTGGAGTGAAGCTCAGATTCTATTTAGATGAGCGGGACTAGTAGCTTTTTGCTTCTGAACAGTTTTGGCATCTCACTTTATCCATTGAAGCTCAGAGTGATTGGCATCTATAGGAACTCAGAATTCAGATAGTGATATTGATTCTCCTAGTTCAGTATGTTGATTCTTGAATACAGCTACTTTATGAGTCTTGGCCGTGGCCCTAAGCACTTTGTTTTCCAGTATTACCACCGGATACATAAATGTCACAGACATATAATTGGGTGAACCTTTTCAGATTGTGACTCAGCTTTGCTAAAGTCCCCAATTAGAGGTGTCCAGGGTTCTTAAGCACACTCTTCTTTTTTCTTTGGACCTTGACTTTAACCGCTCAGTCTCAAGTTTTCACTTGACACCTTCACGCCACAAGCACATGGTTAGGGACAGCTTGGTTTAGCCGCTTAAGCCAGGATTTTATTCCTTTAGGCCCTCCTATCCACTGATGCTCAAAGCCATGGGATCCTTTTTATTTACCCTTTCCTTTTGGTTTTAAGGGTTATTGGCTTTTTCTGCTTGCTTTTTTTTTCTACAAGCTTTGTTCTTTGCTGCTTTTTCTTGCTTCAAGAATCATTTTTATGATTTTTCAGATTATCAATAACCTGTCTCATGTTCATCATTCTTTCAAGAGCCAACGTATTTAACAGTCTTAAACCTCAAATTCAAAAGACATATGCATTGTTCAAGCATTCATTCAGAAGACAGAAAGTATTGCCACCACATGTAAATAATTAGAATTTACCTTATTAAAAACTCGAAAAATATTGCCTCTTATTCTAAAGAAATTCTTCTATTTTATTCATGTTTAATGATGATGATAAAATTAAATTATAGCTTAATTGGGGATAAAATCAAAAATATAGATACTAATTACTACTATATGACTCCTAAGGTAAAACTAAAATAAGAACAGTTATCATAGAGTTAAGGCTAAGATTGGAATTTAACAACCTTTGTTCTGGGAAGTGGATGTTCCTCTAATCTGCGGGGTGCTTGGTCCTTCAAGAGATAATTTCTGGCGCTTCAATTCCCTTAAATCACACCCTTGCTCCTCCTGTTCTTTAAGCAAATAGCAAAGAATGCTACTTTGTTCCTTCTGTTCTTTCTGTATTTGTTCCATAGCTTCTTGCATCTTGGTAATAGATGTTTCAAGATACTCCCAGTATTCAAATTGAGGGATTTCTGGGAGAATTTCCTGTGTTCTCTTATTGATGGGGTCATCCTGTGCTTGTTGTTTTTCCATTGATGCTTTGGTGATTGGCCGCTCAACTGAGATATACTCAGTTATTCCCATCCTTACTCCAGCGTCCTTGCAGAGCATAGAAATCTAGCTTGGATAAGCCAACCTGGCATCTTTGGAATTTTTGTTTGCAATTTTGTAGAATTCAATTGAAATCAGTTGATGAACTTCCACTTCTTTTCCCATCATGATGCAATGGATCATCACTACTCTTCTAATAGTGACTTCAGAACAGTTGCTAGTGGGCAGCACGGAATGCCCAATGAAGTCCAGCCATCCTCTGGCGACTGGTTTGAAATCTTCTCTTTTGAGTTGAATTGGGACACCTTTCGTGCTGGTGGTCCACCTGGCTCCAGGGATACATATATCCTCTAGAATCTTATCCAGCCCCTTGTCTGTTCTCATCATTCTCCTATTGAAGGAGCCTGGATCATCTTTCAGCTGAGGCAGCTTTAAGATCTCCCTGATCTTGTCAGGGTGGGTATGAACAATCTTTCCTCTGACCAATGTCCGATAGTCATAGATAGCAGATCCAGATAGTCTTTGCCTGTCTGTATGCCACATATTAGCATAGAACTCCTGGACCATATTCCTTCCCACTTTCGTTTCAGGATTAGCTAGGATCTCCCAGTTCCTGATTCGAATTTGCTCCTGGATCTCCGGATATTCGTCTTCTTTCAGATCGAATCTAACTTCCGAGATCACTGATCTTAGACCCATTATTTTGTAGTAATGGTCTGAATGTTCTTTAGTTAAGAACTTCCCTTGATTCCAAAGTGGTTTTGGAATACTTTCTTTCTTGCCTCTTGGAGTGGGTTGTTTTCCTTTAGGAGCCATGATCTTAGTGGGTATGGTTTAGTGATCACGGATAAACACACCAAACTTAGAGGTTTGCATGTCCTCAAGCAAAAGAAAAGAAATGAGAGGGAGAGAAGGAGAGCTAGGTGCAATGGTGGATGGGAGGGGAGGGAGGCCGAACCCATATTTAGAGGGAGAGGGGGGTGGGTTTTTCGAAAATAGGGAGGAAGATAAGATAGAAGATATGATTTTTAAGAAAAATTTAAGTATGATAAGAAAAGATATAATTTAAAATTGAAGAGATATGAAAGATATTTGAAAAAGATAGATTTGGATTTTTGAAAAAGATAGTATGGAAATTTGAAAAAGATATTGATTAGTTGAAAAGATTTTTGAATGAAAAGAGATAGATTTGTTTTGAAAATTTTGAAAAAGAGTTGAATTGGATAAAAAGAGGATTTGTGCTTATGGATTAAGATACATTTGATATTTTTAAAATAGGGTTTTTTTGGAAAATAGGGATTTTAGAAATCAGGGTTCTTAACATGTTTATGCAAGAAATCATGAATTGAAACATGAAAATTAAAATTAGAATGAAAAATATGAAGTAAAAACGAATTCACCTCCTCCCCACCATCCTGGTGTTTGAACGCCCAAACGCTGCATGTTTTGGGCGTTCAACGCCCAAATGCTGCCTCTCCTGGGCGTTCAACGCCCAGCTGTTGCTTCTTTCTGTCGTTGAATGCCAAGAACTCCTTTGTCACTGGGCATTTTTCTGAACGCCCAGGATGCTATAAATCTGGCATTAAACGCCCAGAAGGAGCTTCTTTCTGGCGTTCAACGCCCAGAAGATGCTTCTTTCTGGCGTTTAACGCCCAGATAGCTATCCTTACTGGCGTTCAACGCCCAGTGGATGCTTCTTTTGGGCGTTGAACGCCCAAAACAGACTCTCACTGGCATTTTCTTGCCAGTGAGCTCTTTTTCTCTATTTTGTGTGCAGAATCCTTCTGTAACTCTGTGAACTTATACAATTGACTCTTTACCTTAGTATCAGTGAACTTTATATAAACAAATAAAATCAAGAATAGGGCAAAATGCTTAGAGGAAGTGATGCCCCATGGCTGGGTTGCCTCCCAGCAAGCACTTCTTTATTGTATTTAGCTGGACCTTGCTGAGCTTTTAATCTAGCTTCAGCCTTGAGCACTCTTGCTCAACATTGCCTTCAAGATAGTGCTTGATTCTCTGTCCCTTAATAATGAACTTCTTATCAGAATCAATATCTTGAAGCTCCACATAACCATATGGTGATACACTTGTAATCACATATGGTCCTCTCCACCGGGACTTAAGTTTCCCCTGGAATAGCCTGAGCCTAGAGTTAAACAACAGAACTTTTTGTCCTGGTTCAAAGATTCTTGATGACAGCTTTCTGTCATGCCACTTTTTTTTATTTTTCTTTATAAAGCTTGGCATTTTCGAAAGTAGTGAATCTGAATTCCTCTAGCTCATTTAGCTGGAGCAATCTTTTTTCTCCAGCTAATTTGGCATCAAAGTTTAGGAATCTGGTTGCCCAGTAGGCTTTATGTTCCAGTTCCACGGGCAGGTGACATGCCTTACCATACACAAGTTGGTATGGAGAGGTCCCTATAGGAGTCTTGAATGCTGTTCTGTATGCCCACAGAGCATCATCCAAGCTTCTTGCCCAATCCTTTCTATGGGTACTTACAGTCCGTTCTAGGATTCTTTTTAGCTCTCTATTGGAGACTTCAGCTTGCCCATTAGTCTGTGGATGATATGGAGTCGCCACCTTGTGGCGAATCCCATACCGGACCATGGCAGAGTAAAGCTGTTTGTTGCAGAAGTGAGTGCCCCCATCACTGATTAGTACTCTAGGGACCCCAAACCTGCTGAAGATATATTTCTGGAGGAACTTTAGGACTGTTTTAGTATCATTGGTGGGTGTGGCAACGGCCTCTACCCATTTTGATACGTAGTCAACTGCCACCAGAATGTAAGTGTTTGAGTATGATGGTGGGAAAGGTCCCATGAAGTCAATTCCCCATACGTCAAACAACTCAATCTCCAGGATTCCTTGTTGAGGCATGGCGTAACCATGGGGCAGATTACCAGCTCTTTGGCAACTGTCACAGTTACGTACAAACTCTCGGGAATCTCTATAGAGTGTGGGCCAATAGAAACCACATTGGAGGACCTTGGTGGCTGTCCGCTCACCTCCGAAATGGCCTCTATATTGTGATCCATGGCAATGCCATAAGATCCTCTATGCTTCTTCTCTAGGCACACATCTCCGGATTATTCCGTCTGCACATCTCTTAAAGAGATAGGGTTCATCCCACAAGTAGTACTTTGCATCAGTAATTAGTTTTTTCTTTTGTTGCCTGTTGTACTCTTTGGGTATGAACCTTGCAGCTTTATAGTTCGCAATATCTGCAAACCATGGTGCTTCCTGAATGGCAAATAAATGCTCATCCGGAAAGGTCTTAGAGATCTTAAGAGAGGGGGGGACGTCCCTTCTATTGGCTCTATCCGGGACAGATGATCAGCTTAGTTTTCTGTCCCTTTTCTGTCTCTTATTTCTATATCAAACTCTTGCAGAAGCAACACCCATCTTATGAGCCTGGGTTTTGAATCCTGCTTTGTGAGTAGATATTTAAGAGCAGCATGGTCAGTATACACAATCACCTTTGATCCTACTAAGTATAATCTAAACTTGTCAATGGCATAAACCACTGCAAGCAATTCTTTTTCTGTGGTTGTGTAATTTTTTTGGGCATCATTTAAAACGCGGCTAGCATAATAAATGACATGCAGAAGCTTGTCATGCCTCTATCCCAGTACTGCACCAATGGCGTGATCACTGGCATCACACATTAGCTCAAATGGTAATGTCCAGTCTGGTGCAGAAATAACTGGTGCTGTGACCAGCTTGGCTTTCAGCATTTTAAATGCCTGCAGACACTCTGTGTCAAACATAAATGGCGTGTCAGCAGCTAGCAGATTGCTCAGAGGTTTTGCGATTTTTGAAAAATCCTTTATAAACTTCCTATAGAATCCTGCATGCCCCAGAAAGCTTCTGATTGCCTTAACATTGGCAGGTGGTGGTAATTTTTCAATCACCTCTATTTTTGCTTGATCCACCTCTATTCCCTTGTTTGAAATTTTATGCCCAAGGACAATCCCTTCAGTCACCATAAAGTGACATTTTTCCCAGTTTAAAACCAGGTTGGTCTCTTGGCATCTTTTCAGAACTAGTTTCAGGTGATCAAGACAGGAGCTGAATGAGTCTCCATATACTGAGAAGTCATCCATGAAGACTTCCAAAAATTTTTCCACCATATCAGAGAAAATAGAGAGCATGCATCTCTGGAAGGTTGCAGGCGCATTACACAGCCCAAATGGCATCCTTCTATAAGCAAACACTCTAGATGGACATGTGAATGCTGTTTTCTCTTGATCCTGGGGATCTACTGCAATCTGGTTATAGCCTGAGTAGCCATCCAAAAAGCAGTAATAATCATGACCTACCAGTCTTTCTAGTATCTGGTCTATGAATGGTAAAGGAAAATGATCCTTTCTGGTGGCTGTATTGAGCCTTCTGTAGTCAATACACATGCGCCACCCTGTAACTGTTCTTGTAGGAACCAGTTCATTCTTTTCATTATGAACCACTGTCATTCCTCCCTTTTTGGGGACAACTTGAACAGGGCTCACCCAGGGGCTATCAGAAATAGGATAAATGATCCCAGCCTCCAGTAATTTGGTGACCTCTTTCTGCACCACTTCCTTCATGGCTGGATTTAGCCGCCTCTGTGGTTGAACCACTGGTTTAGCATTATCCTCCAATAAGATTTTGTGCATGCATCTAGCTGGGCTTATGCCCTTAAGGTCACCAATAGACCACCCAAGAGCTGTCTTGTGTGTCCTTAGCACTTGAATAAGTGCTTCCTCTTCCTGTGGATTTAAAGCAGAGCTTATGATCACTGGAATATGCATTTTAGGGATGGTGGTAATGGTTTGAGCTTGGGTTTAGGAGGTTTTTCCTCTTCTAGAGGAAATTTTAGAGGTTCTTTCATTCCCTCTGAATCCTCCAAATCAGGCTGAACATCTTTAAAGATGTCTTCCAACTCTGATTCGAGACTCTCAGCCATGTTGATCTCTTTTACCAAAGAGTCAATAAGATCAACTTTCATGCAGTCTTTTGATGTGTCTGGATGCTGTATGGCTTTGACAGCATTCAACTTAAACTCGTCATCATTGACTCTCAGGGTTATTTCCCCCTGTTGGACATCAATGAGAGTTCGTCCAGTTGCTAGGAAGGGTCTTCCTAGAATGAGAGTGGCACTATTGTGCTCCTCCATTTCCAGCACTACAAAGTCAGTGGGAAAGGCGAATGGCCCAACTCTGACAATCATGTCTTTAATCACGCCTGATGGGTATTTAATGGAGCCATCAGCAAGTTGGAGACATATCCGGGTTGGTTTAACTTCTTCAGTTAAACCAAGCTTTCTGATAGTGGATGCAGGTATTAGGTTGATGCTTGCCCCAAGATCACATAAAGCTGTCTTGGTGCAATTACCTTCTAATGTGCATGGTATCAGAAAACTCCCAGGGTCTTTAAGCTTTTCAGGAAAGCTTTTCAGAATGACTGCACTGCATTCTTCAGTGAGGAGAACTCTTTTAGTTTCTCTCCAATCCTTCTTATGACTCAAGATCTCTTTCATGAACTTGGCATAAGAAGGTATTTGCTCAAGTGCCTCTGCAAATGGAATCTTTATTTCATGAGTCCTGAGATAATCTGCAAAGCGAGCAAATTGCTTATCCTGCTCCTCTTGGCGGAGTTTTTGAGGATAAGGTATCTTGGCTTTATATTCCTCAACCTTAGTTGCTGTAAGTTTATTTCCTACAGTAGTGGTTGAAGAAGCCTTTTTAGATGGGTTGTTGTTAGCACTTGTGTGTGTCTAATCTCTTACTGGCAATTGAGTGCCAGATTTAGAAGCTGGAGTGACGTTCGACGCCAGCCCCTCATCTGTTCCTGGCATTTGAACGCCAGAACTGTGCTTCTTTTGGGCGTTCAACGCCAGATCCTTGCTTGTTTCTGGCGTTGAACGCCAGTCCTGAGCATGGTCTGGGCGTTCAGCGCCAGCCTTCCACCCAACTTCTGGCGTTTTAGCGCCAGAATTATTTTTCCCTGGGCTCTTACTGTCCTCAGATGGATTTTGGGTGGGTTGCTCATTTCTTGGTTTCCTGCTGCCTTGAACTGGGGTATTTAGTGCTTTCCCACTTCTTAATTTAACTGCTTGGCATTCTTCTGTTATTTGTTTTGACAGCTGCTGCTTTGTTTGCTTTAATTGTACTTCCATATTTATATTAGCCATCCTTGTCTCTTGTAGTTTATCCTTGAATTTAGCTAACTGCTTTGTTAGAAAATCCAATTGCTGATTGAATTTAGCAGCTTGCTCTGCAGGACTGAGTTCAACAGTTACTGTTTTAGCCTCTTCTTTCATGGAAGGGTCACTGCTTAGGTACAGATGCTGATTTCTAGCAACTGTATCAATGAGCTCTTGAGCTTCTTCAATTGTCTTTCTCATGTGGATAGATCCACCAGCTGAGTAATTTAGAGAGATCTGAGCTCTTTCTGTAAGCCTATAATAGAAGATGTCTAACTGAACCCACTCTGAAAATATTTTAGAGGGGAATTTTCGTAGCATCTCTCGGTATCTCTCCCAGGCATCATAAAGAGATTCATTATCTCCTTGTTTAAAGCCTTGGATGTCCAGCCTTAGCTGTGTCATCTGTTTTGGAGGAAAGTATTAATTCAGGAATTTTTCTGTCAGCTATTTCCATGTCCTTATGCTGGCATTAGGTTGGTTATTCAACCACCTCTTGGCTTGGTCTTTTACAGCAAATGGAAACAGTAATAATCTGTAGACATCCTGATCTACTTCCTTATCATGTACTGTGTCAGCAATTTGTAAAAACTGTGCCAGAAACTCTGTAGGTTCTTCCTGTGGAAGACCGGAATACTGGCAGCTTTGCTGCACCATGATAATGAGCTGAGGATTCAACTCAAAGCTACTGACTCCAATGGAGGGTATGCAGATACTACTCCCATATGAAGCAGTAGAGGGGTTAGCATATGACCCCAGAGTCCTCCTAGACTGTTCATTTCCACTTAGATCCATGATAGAGAAAGGGAAATGATGTCAAATAAAAAATTTATTTTTATTTATTTATTTATTTATTTACTTATTTCGAAAATAAAATAAATTAAAATAAAATAAATAAAAATGGGTGAAGATTTTCGAAAAAAAATGAGGGGAGAGAAAGTGGTCAGGAAGTTTTGAAAAAGATATGATTTGAAAAAGATTTTAAATTTTTGAAAAAAATCTGAATTTTAAAAATAATTTTCAAAAATTTGTTTTAAAAAATAGAGAGAAAAGATATTTTTAAATTTAAAGAGGAGAGAGAGAAACAATAAGATAGCCCAAGATTTAAAATTTTTAGATCTAATGCTCCTTGTTTTCGAAAATTTTGGAGGAAAATACCAAGGAACACCAAACTTAAAAATTTTAAGATCAAGACGCAAGAAAAACTCAAGAACACTTTGAAGACTCACAAGAACACAAGAACATGAAGAAAGAACACCAAACTTAAAATTTTCAGAAAACCAAAATAAAATTTTCGAAAAACAAAGGAAAACCAACAAGAAAACACCAAACTTAAAGTTTGGCACGAGATTTAATAGAAAAATTATTTTTGAAAAATTTTTGAAAAGAAAATAAAAGACTCTGACCCAAAAGACAAAAATTTCCTAATCTAAGCAACAAGATTCACCGTCAGTTGTTCAAACTCAAACAATCCCCGGCAACGGCGCCAAAAACTTGGTGCACGAATTGTAAATCACACTTTTTACAACTCGTACCACTAACCAGCAAGTGCACTGGGTCGTCCAAGTAATACCTTACGTGAGTAAGGGTCGATCCCACGGAGATTGTTGGCTTGAAGTAATCTATGGTTATCTTGTAACTCTTAGTCAGGAAAACAATAAAATAATTCACTTTTCAAATTTGATTGCAAGGAATAAAAGGGCAGAACACAAATTATACTTGTATGCACTGATGGAGAATATGTTGGAGTTTTTGGAGATGCTTTGTCTTCTGAATTTCTGCTTTCCTCTGTTTCCTGATTCACACGCACGCACGTCCTCCTATGGCAAGCTGTGTGTTGGTGGATCACCGTTGTCAATGGCTACATTCCATCCTTCCAGTGAAACGGGTCCAAATGCGCTGTCACCGCACGGCTAATCATCTGCAGGTTCTCAATTGTACCGGAATAGGATTTACTATCCTTTTGCGTCTGTCACTACACCCAGCACTCTCGAGTTTGAAGCTCGTCACAGTCATTCAATCCCTGAATCCTACTCGGAATACCACAGACAAGGTTTATACTTTCCGGATTCTCTTGAATGCTGCCATCAATCTAGCTTATACCACGAGGATTCTGATTAAGAGATCCAAGAGATATTCATTCATTCTATGGTGGAACGGAAGTGGTTGTCAGGCACGCGTTCGTGGGGGAATGATGATGATTGTCACGTTCATCATATTCACATTGAAGTGCGAATGGATATCTTAGATAGGAACACGCATGTTTGAATGGAAAACAGAATTACTTGCATTAATTCATTGAGACACAGCATAGCTCCTCACCCCCAACAATGGAGTTTAGAGACTCATGCCATCAAAAGATACAAAGTTCAGATCTAAAATGTCATGAGGTGCAAAACAAGTCTCTAAAAGTTGTTTAAATACTAGACTAGTAAACTAGGTTTACAGAAAATGAGTAAACTAAGATGGATGGTGCAGAAATCCACTTCTGGGGCCCACTTGGTGTGTGCTGGGGCTGAGACTTAACCTAATCACGTGCGTAGGGCTGTTTTGGGCGTTCAACGCCAGCTTTGGATCCTTTTCTGGCGTTGAACTCCAACTTGTAACTTGTTTCTGGCGCTGGACGCCAGACAGCAGCATTGAACTGGCGTTGAACGCCAGTTTACATAATCTATCCTTGAGCAAAGTATGGACTATTATATATTGCTGGAAAGCCCTGGATGTCTACTTTCCAACGCAATTGGAAGCGCGCCATTTATAGTTCTGTAGCTCCAGAAAATCCACTTTGAGTGCAGGGAGGTCAGAATCCAACAGCATCAGCAGTCCTTTTTCAGCCTGAATCAGATTTTTGCTCAGCTCCCTCAATTTCAGCCAGAAAATACCTGAAATTACAGAAAAACACACAAAATCATAGTAAAGTCCAGAAATATGAATTTTTCCTAGAAACTAATGAAGATAAACTAAAAACTATCTAAAACATACTAAAAACTATATGAAATTACCCCCAAAAAGCGTATAAAATATCCGCTCATCAGGGTTCAACACCAAACTCAAAGTTTGGTTGTGGCCTCCCAACACCAAACTTAGAGTTTGACTGTGGGGGCTCTGTTTGTCTCTGTATTGAGAGAAGCTCTTCATGCTTCCTCTCCATGGTTACAGAGGGATATCCTTGAGCTTTAAACACAAGGGAGTCTTCATTCACTTGAATGATCAATTCTCCTCTGTCAACATCAATCACAGCTTTTGCTGTGGCTAGGAAGGGTCTGCCAAGGATGATGGATTCATCCACACACTTTCCAGTCTCTAAGATTATGAAATTAGCAGGGATGTAGTGGTCTTCAACCTTTACCAAGACATCCTCTACAAGTCCATAAGCCTGTTTCTTTGAATTGTCTGCCATCTCCAGTGAGATCCCTAGCTTGAGGTTTATGCTTGACCCTAGGTCACACGAAGCTTTCTCAAAGGTCATGGTGCCTATGGTACAAGGTATTGAGAACTTTCCAGGATCTTGTCTCTTCAGAGGTAATTTCTGCCTAGTCAAGTCATCCAGTTCTTTAGTGAGCAATGGAGGTTCATTCTCCTAAGTCTCATTACCAAATAACTTGGCGTTTAGCTTCATGATTGCTCCAAGGTACTTAGCAACTTGCTCTTCAGTAACATCTTCATCCTCTTCAGAGGAAGAATACTCATCAAAGCTCATGAATGGCAGGAGTAAATTCAATAGAATCTCTATGGTCTTTGTGTGAGCCTCAGATTCCCATGGTTTCTCGTCAGGGAATTCCATGGAGGCCAGTGGACGTCCATTGAGGTCTTCCTCAGTGGAAATCACTGCCTCTTCCTCCTCTCCAGGTTCGGCCATGTGAGACGTGTTTATGGCCTTGCACTCTCTCTTTGGATTCTCTTCTGTATTGCTTGGGAGAATACTAGGAGGGAGTTCAGTAATTTTCTTACTCAGCTGACCCACTTGTGCCTCCAAATTTCTAATGGAGGACCTTGTTTCAGTCATGAAACTTTGAGTGGTTTTAATTAGATCAGAGACTATAGTTGCTAAGTCAGAGTGGCTCTGCTTAGAATTCTCTGTCTGTTGCTGAGAAGATGATGGAAAAGGCTTGCTATTGCTAAACCTGTTTCTTCCACCATTACTGTTGTTGAAACCTTGTTGAGGTCTCTGTTGATCCTTCCATGAGAGATTTGGATGATTTTTCCATGAAGGATTATAGGTGTTTCCATAGGGTTCTCCCATGTAATTCACCTCTTCCATTGCTGGGTTCTCAGGATCATAAGCTTCTTCTTCAGATGAAGCTTCTTTGGTGCTGCCTGTTGCTGCTTGCATTCCAGACAGACTCTAAGAAATCATATTGACTTGTTGAGTCAATATTTTGTTCTGAGCCAGTATGGCATTCAGAGTATCAATCTCAAGAACTCCTTTCTTCTGATTTGTCCCATTATTCACAGGGTTCCTTTCAGAAGTGTACACGAATTGGTTATTTGCAACCATCTCAATGAGTTCCTGAGCTTCTGTAGGCGTCTTCTTCAGATGAAGAGATCCTCCAGCAGAGCTGTCCAATGACATCTTGGATAGTTCAGACAGACCATCATAGAAGATACCTATGATGCTCCATTCAGAAAGCATGTCAGAAGGACACCTTCTGATCAATTGCTTGTATCTTTCCCAAGCTTCATAGAGGGATTCTCCTTCCTTCTGTCTATAGGTTTGGACTTCCACTCTAAGCTTGCTCAATTTTTGAGGTGGAAAGAACTTTTCTAAGAAGGCATTGACTAGCTTTTCCCAAGAGTTCAGACTTTCTTTGGGTTGTGAATCCAACCATCCTAGCTCTGTCTCTTACAGCAAAAGGGAAAAGCATAAGTCTGTAGACCTCAGGATCAACCCCATTGGTCTTGACAGTGTCACAGATTTGCAAGAATTCAGCTAAGAACTGATGAGGATCTTCCAATGGAAGTCTATGAAACTTGCAATTCTGTTGCATTATAGAAACTAATTGAGGCTTATGCTCAAAGTTGTTTGCTCCAATGGCAGGGATTGAGATGCTTCTCCCATAGAAGTCGGGAGTAGGTACAGTAAAGTCACCAAGCACCTTCCTTGCATTGTTGGCATTGTTATTTTCGGCTGCCATGGCTTCTTCCTCCTTGAAGAGCTCTGTTAGGCCCTCTAGAGAGAGTTGTGCTTTAGCTTCTCTTAGCTTTCTCTTCAAGGTCCTTTCAGGTTCAGGATCAGCTTTAACAAGGATGCCTTTGTCTTTGCTCTTGCTCATATGAAAGAGAAGAGAACAAGAAAGTATGGAATCCTCTATGTTACAGTATAGAGATTCCTTGAGGTGTCAGAGGAAAAGAAGAATAGAAGGAAAAGGTAGATAGAAGAGAATTCGAACTTATCAAGAAGGATAGAATTCGAATTGTTGATAGTGGAGGAGTGTTAGTCCTTAAATAGAAGGATGTGAGAAGAGGGGAAGAATTTTCGAAATTAAAGTAAAAGATTTTGAAATAATTACAAGAAATTTTGAAAATTTGATTGATGATTTTCAAAAATTAAAATTAGGAAAGAAATTAAGTGATTTTGAAAAAGATTTTGAAATTAGTAATTAAAAAGTTATGATTGAAAATTAATTTTTGAAAAAGATGTGATTGAAAAGATATGATTGAGAAGATATGATTGAAAATCAATTTTTAAAAAGAAGGTTTTAAAATTAAAGTTGATTACTTGACTAACAAGAAATTAGAAGATATGATTCTAGAATTTAAAATTTGATCCTTTCTTAATAGGCAAGTAACAACTTGAAAAGTTTGAATTAAATCACTAATTGTAGCAAGGATTTTCGAAAATAGTAATAAATAAAAAAAATTGAAAAGAAATTGATTTTGAAAAGATATGATTAAAAAGATATGATTTGAAAAAGATTTGATTTTGAAAAATTATGAAGATTTGAAAAAAATTTGAATTAAAAACAAAATCTTCCCTCTAGTGTCCTCCTGGCGTTAAACGCCCAGAATGGTATCCATTCTGGCATTTAACACCCAAAATGCTACCTTTTTGGGCGTTAAACGCCCAGCCAGGTACCCTGGCTGGCGTTTAAACGCCAGTTTTCCTTCTTCACTGGGCGTTTTGAATGCCTAGCTTTTTTTGTGTAATTCCTCTGCTGCATGTTCTGAATCTTCAATTCTCTGTATTATTGACTTGAAAAGACATAATTTTGAAAAATTTTTAAACTTTTAATGATGAGAAACAATAAAGAATACAACTAAGATCAAATAAACAATGCATGCAAGACACCAAACTTAGAAGTTTGTATACTAAGGACTATAACAATTTGAAAATGCATATAAGAAACAACAAAGGACACAAAATAAGAGAAATTAAAGATCAGAGCACTGAAATCATCAAGAACAACTTGAAGATCAATGAAGAACATAATGCATATATTCGAAAAATGCAAGAATAAAGACATGCAATTGACACCAAACTTAAAAATTGATACTAGACTCAAACAAGAAACATAAAATATTTTTGATTTTTATGGTTTTATAAATTTTTTTGTGATTTTTTGAAAATCATATGGAAGAGAGAACAAAGAGATTCAAAACTTTTAGTAAGAATTCCAGGAATCATGCAATGTTAGTCTAAAGCTTCAGTCTAAAAAGATTAGACATGGCTAGCCAAGCTTCAGCAGGACATTACATTCAGCAGCTAAATTGATGAGAATCAATCAGCTTTTGTGATGATAAGAACATCACCTTGAAACTCTAGAATTCATTCTTAAAAATTCTGAAAAATAAAAAGAAAAGTACCTAATCTAAGCAACAAGATGAACCGTCAATTGTCCAAACTCGAACAATCCCCGGCAACGGCGCCAAAAACTTGGTGCACGAAATTGTGATCATCAACAATGGCGCCAAAGACTTGGAGCTCTCAAACGTGAATCACACTTTGTCACAATTTCACACAACTAACCAGCAAGTGCACTGGGTCGTCCAAGTAATACCTTACGTGAGTAAGGGTCGATCCCACGGAGACTGTCGGCTTGAAGCAAGCTATGGTCATCTTGTAAATCTCAGTAAGGCAGATTCAAATGGTTTTGGAGGATTGATAATTAAAGATAAATAAAACATAAAATAAAGATAGAGATAGAGATACTTATGTAATTCATTGGTAGGAATTTCAGATAAGCGTATGAAGATGCTTTGTTCCTCCTGAACCTCTGTTTTCCTATTGCCTTCTTCCAATCATTCATACTCCTTTCCATGCCAAGCTTTATGTTTGGCATCACCGTTGTCAATGGCTACTTTCCGTTCACCCAGTGAAAATATTGTACGCACGCTGTCACCGGACGGTTAATCATCTATCGGTTCTCGATCATGTTGGAATAGGATCCATTGATCCTTTTGCGTCTGTCACACGCCCAACACTCGCGAGTTTGAAGCTCGTCACAGTCATCCCTTCCCAGATCCTACTCAAAATACCACAGACAAGGTTTAGACGTTCCGAATCTCAGGAATGGCCGCCAATAATTCTAGCCTATACCACGAAGGTTCTAATCTTATATTAGAAACCCAAGAGATACACATTCAAGCTTGTTTGCATGTAGAACGGAAGTGGTTGTCAAGCACGCGTTCATAGGTGAGAATGGTGATGAGTTTCACATAATCATCATATTCATCATGTTCTTGGGTGCGAATGAATATCTTGGAGAAGAAATAGACTTGAGTTGAATAGAAAAACAATAGTACTTTGCATTAATTCATGAAGAACAGCAGAGCTCCACACCTTAATCTATGGTGTGTAGAAACTCCACCGTTGAAAATACATAAGAACAAAAGGGTCTAGGCATGGCCGTGAAGGCAGCTGCCAAACGTGAAAAGGTCTATCAAAGTCTTTTTTGTAAAAGTATCTTTGTAAAAGTATGAAAATACAATAGCAAAAGGTCCTATTTATAGAAAACTAGTAGCTTAGGGTAACAGAAATAGGTAATTAATGCAGAAATCTTTTTCCGGGCCCACTTGGTGTGTGCTTGGGTTGAGCATTGAAGCTTTCATGTGTAGAGACTTTTCTTGGAGTTAAACGCCAGCTTTTGTGCCAGTTTGGGCGTTTAACTCCAGCTTTTGTGCCAGTTCTAGCGTTTTGACGCCAGAATTCTTAAGCTGACTTGGAACGCCGGTTTGGGCCATCAAATCTTGAGAAAAGTATGAACTATTATATATTTCTGGAAAGCCCAGGATGTCTACTTTCCAACGCAATTAAAAGCGCGCCAATAGGGCTTCTGTAGCTCCAGAAAATCCACTTCGAGTGTAGGGAGGTCAGAATCCAACAGCATCTGTAGTCCTTTTTCAGCCTCTGAATCAGATTTTTGCTCAGGTCCCTCAATTTCAGCCAGAAAATACCTGAAATCACATAAAAACACACAAATTCATAGTAAAGTCTAGAAATGTGATTTTTATTTAAAAACTAATAAAAACATAATAAAAACTAACTAAAATATACTAAAAACATACTAAAAACAATGCCAAAAAGCGTATAAATTATCCGCTCATCACTCACCCAAGGGCTGTTTGAGATTGGGTAGATCACCCCTGCTTACCAGAACTTCAGCACTTCTTTTTGAACCACTTCATTCATTGTTGGATTTAATCTTCTTTGTGGCTGTCTTGAGGGCTTGGCACCTTCCTCAAGAACGATTTTATGCATGCATATTAAAGGGCTAATCCCCTTTAAATTTGAAAGTGTCCATCCTATGGCATCCTTGTGTTATCTCAGCACATTGATAAGCTCCTCTTCTTGTTCTTCACTCAAGCTTGAATTAATGATTACTGGATATGTGTTACTGTTACCCAAGTAGGCATACTTCAAGCTTGGAGGCAGGGTCTTCAGCTCTAACTTTAGTGCTTCCACTTCCTTCTTGCTTACCTTATCTAGCATGATTGAGCCTTCTATGATTTTTTGTGGTAGTTTATCACATGATGCTTGTTGATCTTGCTCTATTTCTTCTTCACTTGTTCCTTTTCTAAGACTCTTTGAACTAGCTTCTCCATTGTATCCACCATCATGCATTCACCAATAGATTCCTTTAGGTAGCTCATTGCTTTGAAAACATTGAACACCATCTTTTTTTCATACAGTCTTAAGACTAACTCTCCCTTTTGTACATCAATTATGGCCCCAGCAGTAGCTAGGAATGGTCTTTCTAATATCATTGATGTGTTAGCTTCTTCCTCCATATTAAGCACAACAAAATCAGCTAGGAATATGAACTCCCCCACCTTGACCAACAACTCCTCCACCACCCCATGAGGAAATTTGAATGTTCTATCAGCTAATTGAAGTGTCATTCTTGTTTGTTTGGCCTCTGCAATTCTCATTCTTTTCATCATGGCCAAGGATATAAGGTTGATGTTAGCTCTCATATCATACAATACCTTCTCAATGCTTATATCCCCATATGATGCAGGGGATTTGAAAGCTCCCAGGATCTTTCATCTTTTGGGAAAGCTTCTTTTGTATGATGGCACTATATTCCTCCGTGAGCACCACAGTTTCCTTTTCTCTCCAGTTTCTTTTATTTGTCATGAGCTCCTTTAGAAACTTGGCATAGAGTGGCATTTGCTCTAATGCCTCAGCAAAAGGTATGTTAATTTGAAGCTTCTTAAAGATTTCTAAGAACCTAGAAAACTGGCTGTCCTTCCCATCTTTTCTCAGCCTTTGTGGGTAGGTGCTTTTGGTACATAGGGATTCAAGACATGCTTTGGTGGAGCTGGATCAGGTGTCTCTTCTTCCTTCTTGGTTTCTGAGTCATTTGCAGCTTCTTTTTCTTGTAAGTTGTGGTTTGAGGAAATCTCTTCCACCACCTTCCCATTTCTTAGTGTGATGGCCTTGCATTCGCCTCTTGGGTTGGCCATGGTATCTGTTCATACCATGGATCGAGCTACATGATCCGGCTTGGATGAAGACAAAAACGACCGACCTCTTATAAAGGTTGGTCGACACCGACCTCTTCCCAAAAGAGCTCGACCAAATTACTATAAGGGCCCAAGTAGGCTCGAGGCAGAAGGTCACAGCCCACCTAAAGGTGGCTGGCCAAAGATAAGGGGACTCACCCACAAAAGATAAGTTAAGAAAACTAACTTATCTCAAGGGAGGTCACTCCACACTACTATAAATACACTGGAGCCCCCAGGTATAACTCATACTCCAATTCTACACAAAAAACCTGCTTAAAGCCCGTGTTAACTTAAGCATCAGAGCCTCTTGCAGGTACTACCACCCTCCGGTGATCAAGGATCAGCAACATCTCAAGGCTCAGCAAGTTGGACACGACAGCTCCGGCCACAAACAGCAGATCTCCTCCGAGATCGACCTTCAGTTTCAGGTAACCCTCGAAACATTGGTGCCGTTGCCGGTGACCTGGAAGTCATCCTATTGTCATAGAAGACAACCTTGACAGCTATCACAACTCTGGCTTTGAGGACAGAACGCTGCATAAGAACACGGATGCCACACCAAAAGATACACCTCAAGATAAGGGAGATAAACAACCCCCGAACACAAAAATCTTGGAAGCTATCCGTGAACAACAGCATCGCCTAAAACAGCTTGAACAAGAAGCCGACCGGCAGCGGGAGGCTGAGCGAGATCTTCGTAGAGAAACAAGTTAGTGTCGAGAGCTGGAGGACAAGCTTCTGAAGCTTGAAGCTGATCTCAAAATTAAGACCACTCGATCCAGCCACAAACATAGCCCCCATAAGGACCAAAACCCGTTCACAAAAGGAGATCATGAAAGCTAAAGTTTCGAAGGACTTCAAAGCCCCCGACATGACCCTGTATGACGGTTCGTCTGATCCAAGCCATCATCTCAGCAATTTCAGAAGTCGGATGTATCTTACAGATGCCTCAGATGCAATCCATTGTAAAGTTTTCCCGACCACTTTGACTAAGCCGACAATAAAGTGGTTTGACAGTTTGCCGCTAAGGTCAATAGCAAGCTTCAATGACCTTGCCAAGAAATTTTTAGCTAGATTCTTCATCCAGAAAGACAAAGCCAAGCATGCTTCGAGCCTGCTAAGGATTAAGCAAGGAGATCGGGAAAGCCTCCGTAATTACATGGAAAGATTCAACAAAGCATGTCTGGACATACAAAGTCTACCGACAGAAGCAGCCATCATGGGTCTCATCAATGGCCTACGAGAAGGACCCTTTAGCCACTCCATATCCAAAAAGTACCCAACATCTCTGAACGAGGTACAAGAGCGGGCAGAAAAGTACATGAATATTGAGGATAACTCTCGATTAGGAGAAACCCCAAAATCTGGATTCTCCTATCCATCTCGGGACAAGGATAAAGAGTCCAAGAAAAAGGAAGACCAGCCTACTGAAAAATCTAGAAAATACCACAACTACACTCCCCTCAGGATGTCCCTTGTGGATGTCTACAAAGAGAAATGCAACACTGAGAAGATACCGCCCCCTCGTCCGATTAAGCATAAAAGAGGAGGAAGTTAGACAGGATATTGCGAATACCACTGAGTCTACGGGCACCCTACCAATGAGTGCTACGGTCTAAAGAACGTCATAGAAAAGCTAGCTCGGGAAGGAAGACTAGACAGATTCCTGGCCAACAAAGTAGATAAAACGAAGAAGAGAAGATGGGATGAAGAGATCAGACGAGCTGAACATCCCCTCACACCCCTGAGAGGCATGTTCACATGATAAATGGAGGATTCGCAGGAAGAATGATCTCTAAGTCGTCGCGCAAAAGACACCTTAAGGAGGTATAACATCTTGGAGAAGGGGACAGGTCGGTCGACCTCCCCACTATTACCTTCACTCAAGAAGAAGCCGCGGGCATCATCCCGGGGCATGATGACCCCGTGGTTGTTACCATAATTCTTGCTAATGCCAACCTACACTGAACATTAGTCAATCAAGGAAGCTCTGCAGATATACTATTCAAATCCGCATTCGACAAGCTCGGCTTACAGGAAAAGGAACTCAAAGCATATCCAAATAGCATATTCGGGCTAGGAGACGCCCCAATTCAGCCATTAGGGTACATCCCACTACACACAACCTTTGGGAAAGGAACTCGGTCTAGGACGTTAAGCATAGACTACATTGTAGTCAACGTGAGCTCAGCCTACAACGCCCTAATAGGTCGGACAACACTGAACTAGCTCACCACTGTGGTCTCTATTCCATACCTATGCATTAAGTTCCCAACTTCGGAAGGGATCGCTACCATAAAGGGAGACCAAAAACTTGCGCGATGCTTTTATAACAAAAGTCTGAATCTTAAAGGTGACCCCAGAGGAAAGGAAACCAATACTATAGAACTCGGGGGAATTTGAGCTCGCGAAGAACTCCGCCCTCAGCTAGAAGGTGAAACCAAAGAAGTTCAAATCGGAGACACTCAAGATAAAACAACAAGTATAAGGGCAATTCTGAAAGGAGACCTAAAGGAACTACTAATAAAGCTCCTAAAGGATAACTCCGACCACTTTGCATGGATGGCTGCAGACATGCTCGGTATTGATCCCGGACTAATGTGCCATAAGTTAGCCGTATATCCAGGGTCTCGGCCAGTACAGCAGAGATATAGGAACCTCGACCCAGAGAGGTCGCAAGCTATAAAGGAGCAGGTACAGGCTTTGCTGGAGGCAGGATTCATAAGGGAGGTAAAATATCCATTGTGGCTAGCCAATGTAGTATTGGTTAAAAAGTCAAATGGGAAATGGTAGATGTGCACTGAATACAATGACCTCAACAAAGCCTGCCCAAACGATCCTAACCCACTCCCGAATATAGACACACTAGTCGACACTTCATCAGGATACAAGTACCTCTCCTTCATGGACGCTTACTCGGGATACAACCAAATCCCGATGTATCAACCCGACCAGGAGAAAACCTCATTCTTAACCCCAAGAGCAAACTACTGCTATAAAGTCATGCCCTTCGGACTCAAGAATGCAGGGGCCACCTACCAAAGACTGATGAACAAAGTCTTTGCCAATCACATTGGGAAGCTAATGGAAGTTTATGTCGATGACATGTTGGTAAAGACACAAAACGAAGAAACATTGCTATCCGACCTCACTGAAGTGTTCGATACCATAAGAAAGCATGGGATGAGACTTAATCCTGCAAAATGCACTTTTGCAGTAGAAGTTGGCAAATTCTTGGGCTTTATGCTCACCCAAAGAGGAATCAAAGCAAACCCAGATAAGTGCCAGGCCATACTTCACATGAAAAGTCTGACCTGTGTCAAGGAAGTCCAGCAGCTCAATGGAAGACTAGCAGTGATGAATATTTTGTTGAAAGATAAATTTCTCCCAAAACACACAAATCTAACCGGCAAGTGTACCGGGTCGTATCAAGTAATAAAAACTCACGGGAGTGAGGTCGATCCCACAGGGATTGATGGATCAAGCAACTTTAGTGGGTGATTAGTTTAGTCAAGCTAACATTGAGTGATTTGAGTGACAATTGAAGCCAACAGAATGTAAATGACAAGGAAAATTAAAGTGCAGAAAGTAAATTGCATTGAAACTTAAAAAGCAAGAAATGTAAATTGCAAGAATCTTAAATTGCAAGAAATGTAAATTGCATGAAATTAAAAGGGAGTGGGTGCTGGAAATTAAAAGAAAGCAGTAGATCAAGTAATTGGAAAGTTAAATTGCAAGAAGAATAAAAGAAATTAGGTACTGGAATTCATGAAATCAAACACGGAAGTGTAAATGACAATCAAACAGAGAAGTAAAAGATGCAGCAGGTTCAACAGATTTGGAAAATCACTTTAAAATCAAAACAGAGAGCAACTTGGCTCAATTGCAAAATCTAAATGAGAGGTTGAAGATCTCAGGGGTTGGATGAGACTAGAGACCAAGTCTAGATCTCAATTCCTTCCTTGATCCAACAGAGAATAATTGCAGAAGAAAATAGAGAAGAAAGCAGTAAAGAGAGTTTTGATTCAAATCACAATTCACTGAAATTATGCTGACAAGTAAACAGAGAGAATTCTCAAGGTGAGATTGAAACAGAATTTCTTCAATTCTCAACCCAAGATTCAAAAACAAAGAAAAGAAAATTTAAAGAGAGCTCTTGAATCCTCGTGCTCCCTTCTGGAGCCAGCCTCCTCACAAATATGAAAATGATGCCTTATATAGGCTTTACAAAATGGAAATGAAATTAAAAACAAATTACAATTAAATGAAATTCCTATTTTATCTATTTCTTGTGCCTTTGAGTGATGATCATGGGCCTTTGCTCTTGGTGGAATTGGGTTGAAAGAGGCCTTGGTTGATTGCTCTTGAAGTTTGGAGAAGAACCGAAGTGAACCAATTGAACCGGTTTTGAGGTTAGCAAAAGTTGGACCAAAAGTTTGAGCCAACGTTAGGGGTCTAACTTTGACCCTAACGTTGGCCTCCCTTATGCACATTTATGGGGCCAACTTTGTCCTCTTGTCATGTTGCCAATTTTATGCCCAATATAGACTATCATATATGGTTGGAAAGCTCTGAATGTCAGCTTTCTAACCCACTTGGAATCACTTCAATTGGACATCTACAACTCAAGTTATGATCATTTGAAGAGGGCATGGTCGCTGGCTTTGGTGTGCAGCGTTTGAGGTAACGTTAGCCCTCAAACGTTGGCGAAAACGCCAGTTCTGGAGGCTCAAATGTATTGTCCACCCCATACTATTATACATTGTTGGAAAGCCCTGGATGTCTACTTTCCAATGCCGTTGGGAGCACATTATTTGGAGCTCTACAGCTCGAGTTATACTCCTTTGAAGGTGCAGAGGTCAGTTGGCCTCACTGCAGGTTGCCACCATGTTCGTTTATGCACATTGCGGGGCAGTTTTCTCCCTCAATTTTAGTGTCCACCATGCAGTGCCATATATGCTTGGAAAGCTCTTGATTCCTACTTTCCAATGCTTCTTGAATCACCTCATTTGGAGCTCTGTAGCTCAAGTTATTCTTGTTGGAAGTATACCCCTTGTATGCCTTGTGGTGTGTGGCGCCAACGTTAGCCTCCAAGTTAGGGGGCTAACGTTGGCGCAAACGTTGGCTCCTTCCCCCTTTGTAATTCATGTGCCAACGTTAGGGTCAAAGTTAGACCCCTAACGTTGGCACCAACGTTGGATGGCCAGGGAGGAAGTTTCTCTTGCCAACGTTAGCCTCCAAGTTAGGGGGCTAACGTTGGCTCAAACGTGGGGATCCCAGGGAGAATTCTTCATGCCTAACGTTAGCCTTCAAGTTAGGGGTCTAACTTTGAGGCTAACTTTAGGTCCAACCTTTTGCTTCATGGTTCAATTTCACTTATTCCATTGTCCTCTCTTCACTCCTAGCCATTCCTCTTTGCTTCAACCTTTCTCCAAGCTTTCTTCACCTATCATTAATCAACCAAACTAATCAAAGCTATGCTCAAAATCATGAGATCTTCATTCTTTCATAATATGCAACAAATATAGCACAAAACCTCATGAAATGGCATGAATTCATATATGGTTAGTTCAATCAAGGGAAACATGAAAATCTACCCAATTGGCTTGCTTATGGCTCAAGAAAGTGCATAATTCAATTGAAAACAAAAGAAAAAGGCTAGTTAAAATAGGCTAAGATGACTTGTCATCACAACACCAAACTTAAAGCTTGCTTGTCCCCAAGCAAGAAAAGAATCATGCAATAAAGATTGACAAACCAAGGTAAGAAGAATAGCAACTCAATGTTCATGGTAAGCTAGTTTTCTAAGCATGCTACAATCACAAAAGAAATGTAAATGATTGATGCTTCCATCTAGCTCAATTTATGAAATCTTTTTCTTATATTTCTTCCTTGAAACAAGCTTTTGATTTTCTTATTAGCTTCTCCTTTTTGGGTGCTTTGCCCCATGAGTTGATAACAAAGCTACGACTTCTAAATGCTTTGTTTTCAAGCATTACCACTTGATACATAAGCACCACAAGCATTTGATTAGAGGACTTCATTAAGCTCATTTTTCTTTTCTTTTCTAGACTCTCTAATCATTGATGCTCAGAGCCTTGAGCTTTGAGGGAGTGCTTTTGCACTTTGAGCCTAACCTTGACTTCTAAGTGTTTTGTTTTCAAGCATTTGGCTTGATACATAAACACCACAAGTACTTAGCAAATAAATTGCCATTGGTACTCAGAGCCTTCAGCTTTCTCATTCTTTCCCTTTTTCTTTTCTTGCTTTATTTTGCATTTGCTTCTTCAAGGTTTTCATGATTTTAAAAGATTTCACAAAATGTCCTAGATGAAAACTTCAATTAAATAAAATCTAATGCAATTAAGCAACAATCAAACATACTAGCTTACCAATACTTTTATGCACATGCTAAAATCTTCTTTAATGCCTTGTTTGTTTATGATCATGATACTTTTGTTGCTTTTGAATTCACAAAACTCAAGTTGGAAATCATAATGACATAGCACCATGTTGCAATTTAGAAATCAAACTATGCCTTTTCATACACACATGCATACAGAGAAGGTAAAGACAATCATGCAGTTCATAGTGCTTGAAACAAATGAGAGGAAAAGGAACTTTACAACCTTGTAGTTCATCTTCTCTATTGTTGTCATTTTCCTCCCATTCTCCTCCTTCCCATACCAAACTCAGAATGCTTGCTCATCCTCAAGCAACTATTAGAACCGTGGCTATGGGGCTAAGATGGATCATGAATGTCTTTCACAAGGAATGTTAGTAGTACATGTGTTTCAAGCAAGCAAAATTAAAGATAATAATCAAGGCACAAGAGACAGAGACATTGTGATTGCAAGCTTAAGAAGGTGAGCATAATACTTTGCATAAAAGATAAGTGGCACACCAAACTTAGTGTGACACTTTTACTTGGAATTAATGCAAGTATCCAGTAAAGATTTGAAGCAAACTGTGTTGCATAGCAACACCAAACTTAGAATGCAATCCTATGTCAATTTATTTGAACTAAAACTAAACAAAAGAAACTGTTATATGTTAAATACAATCACCAAATGAAGAATCTGTTATGAATAAGGATGTCTTGGTGATGTATGAACAAAAATAGTTAATGAAGGGAAGCATTAAAAACAAGTAAATAAATGAAACAAAGAGAAAACAAAAATTATCCAACTAAGAAGAAAAATAACACTGTAAAAGGCAATATGATTATGCAGACAAGTGATGTTGCTGGATTGATTTGCATAAAAAAAATAGGTGGCACACCAAACTTAGAATCTTGGTGTGTCACTTTCATGTAAAATTGATGCAATCATCCATGAAAATGGAAAACAGTTTGTTGCAGGGCAACACCAAACTTAGAATGTAATCATATGCCAATTTATTGAAATTTAAACAAAGCAAGGAGAAGAATTGTACCTACTGTCTACCTGTTCTTTACTTTCTTCCTTTTCTTCCAATTTGTTAAGAGAAATGACTTCAAAGGAGGAGAAGTTTCAGCTAGTGCCCCCTGTCTTGGTCTCTCCTCAGCAAGCTTCCTTGTGAAATTGGCTTGATTGATCTTGCTTGCTGGATCAGGGGGAGGATTGTTTGCAGTTGACCTTCTCATGAATGTTGTCCTTGGTGTCTTGGTCACAATCCTCTTCTTGGTGCTTTTGTCAATTGCCTTCACTTCTTTGAATCCAAGTTTTGGTGGTTGTGTGATTGTTGGAGTTTTGTATTCATCCAGAGCCTTTTGTATTGGTGGTTCCATGAACTCCTCCTTTATGTACTTCTCTGCCTCACTTGAGTTTGGAATGACTTCTTCACTTTCTTGCTCCTCCACTTCCTCTTTTATATCCATCAATTGGCCTTCATTTTTCTTGCTCAGTGGTTCTAAGCTCCTCCTTATTTTCTCTACTTCTTCATTCATATTTTTGAAGAAAGCTTCTTGCCTTTTCTCAGATATTTGTGCTTCTTTCGCATATTTTTCGAACTTGGACTCAAGCTCTGAAAGCCTTGAGTGGTTCATGGAAGTTTGTGTGGGTGGTGAGTTTTGAAAGGGGCTTTCGGTTGAAGTATGGTCAAGTGATGATATCTTTGGATGATTATCATATGGAGCACTAGGATTCCCTTCCCAGCCACCATTAGAATCATGACTTGCATTATTTTGTGGTGGAAAGAAATATCCCATATGATTTTCTTTCTCATCTTGTGGTTCTGAAGCATAGCTCCATGAATTGGAGTGCCCAGAATTTGAAGTTTCTTGGTGATATCCCCAGCCATCATTAGAGATTGGTGATGGTGGTTGATATCCCATAAAATTTTGTTTGACCAAATGATGAGTTGAACTCCATTTGTATTTTGCAAACATCAATGAAAATTGAAATTACTCATATCAGAGATGAGAATTTCTTAGTGAGGCAATAACTCAAACACCTTGGTTTCAACTTAGAACAGAGAACAAAAATAAAGAAAATGCTTGATCTAGACTTCTCACCCACATAATCATTGTTGATCTAATCAATCCCCGGCAACGGCGCCAAAAACTTGATGAATATTTTGTTGAAAGATAAATTTCTCCCAAAACACACAAATCTAACCGGCAAGTGTACCGGGTCGTATCAAGTAATAAAAACTCACGGGAGTGAGGTCGATCCCACAGGGATTGATGGATCAAGCAACTTTAGTGGGTGATTAGTTTAGTCAAGCTAACATTGAGTGATTTGAGTGACAATTGAAGCCAACAGAATGTAAATGACAAGGAAAATTAAAGTGCAGAAAGTAAATTGCATTGAAACTTAAAAAGCAAGAAATGTAAATTGCAAGAATCTTAAATTGCAAGAAATGTAAATTGCATGAAATTAAAAGGGAGTGGGTGCTGGAAATTAAAAGAAAGCAGTAGATCAAGTAATTGGAAAGTTAAATTGCAAGAAGAATAAAAGAAATTAGGTACTGGAATTCATGAAATCAAACACGGAAGTGTAAATGACAATCAAACAGAGAAGTAAAAGATGCAGCAGGTTCAACAGATTTGGAAAATCACTTTAAAATCAAAACAGAGAGCAACTTGGCTCAATTGCAAAATCTAAATGAGAGGTTGAAGATCTCAGGGGTTGGATGAGACTAGAGACCAAGTCTAGATCTCAATTCCTTCCTTGATCCAACAGAGAATAATTGCAGAAGAAAATAGAGAAGAAAGCAGTAAAGAGAGTTTTGATTCAAATCACAATTCACTGAAATTATGCTGACAAGTAAACAGAGAGAATTCTCAAGGTGAGATTGAAACAGAATTTCTTCAATTCTCAACCCAAGATTCAAAAACAAAGAAAAGAAAATTTAAAGAGAGCTCTTGAATCCTCGTGCTCCCTTCTGGAGCCAGCCTCCTCACAAATATGAAAATGATGCCTTATATAGGCTTTACAAAATGGAAATGAAATTAAAAACAAATTACAATTAAATGAAATTCCTATTTTATCTATTTCTTGTGCCTTTGAGTGATGATCATGGGCCTTTGCTCTTGGTGGAATTGGGTTGAAAGAGGCCTTGGTTGATTGCTCTTGAAGTTTGGAGAAGAACCGAAGTGAACCAATTGAACCGGTTTTGAGGTTAGCAAAAGTTGGACCAAAAGTTTGAGCCAACGTTAGGGGTCTAACTTTGACCCTAACGTTGGCCTCCCTTATGCACATTTATGGGGCCAACTTTGTCCTCTTGTCATGTTGCCAATTTTATGCCCAATATAGACTATCATATATGGTTGGAAAGCTCTGAATGTCAGCTTTCTAACCCACTTGGAATCACTTCAATTGGACATCTACAACTCAAGTTATGATCATTTGAAGAGGGTATGGTCGCTGGCTTTGGTGTGCAGCGTTTGAGGTAACGTTAGCCCTCAAACGTTGGCGAAAACGCCAGTTCTGGAGGCTCAAATGTATTGTCCACCCCATACTATTATACATTGTTGGAAAGCCCTGGATGTCTACTTTCCAATGCCGTTGGGAGCACATTATTTGGAGCTCTACAGCTCGAGTTATACTCCTTTGAAGGTGCAGAGGTCAGTTGGCCTCACTGCAGGTTGCCACCATGTTCGTTTATGCACATTGCGGGGCAGTTTTCTCCCTCAATTTTAGTGTCCACCATGCAGTGCCATATATGCTTGGAAAGCTCTTGATTCCTACTTTCCAATGCTTCTTGAATCACCTCATTTGGAGCTCTGTAGCTCAAGTTATTCTTGTTGGAAGTATACCCCTTGTATGCCTTGTGGTGTGTGGCGCCAACGTTAGCCTCCAAGTTAGGGGGCTAACGTTGGCGCAAACGTTGGCTCCTTCCCCCTTTGTAATTCATGTGCCAACGTTAGGGTCAAAGTTAGACCCCTAACGTTGGCACCAACGTTGGATGGCCAGGGAGGAAGTTTCTCTTGCCAACGTTAGCCTCCAAGTTAGGGGGCTAACGTTGGCTCAAACGTGGGGATCCCAGGGAGAATTCTTCATGCCTAACGTTAGCCTTCAAGTTAGGGGTCTAACTTTGAGGCTAACTTTAGGTCCAACCTTTTGCTTCATGGTTCAATTTCACTTATTCCATTGTCCTCTCTTCACTCCTAGCCATTCCTCTTTGCTTCAACCTTTCTCCAAGCTTTCTTCACCTATCATTAATCAACCAAACTAATCAAAGCTATGCTCAAAATCATGAGATCTTCATTCTTTCATAATATGCAACAAATATAGCACAAAACCTCATGAAATGGCATGAATTCATATATGGTTAGTTCAATCAAGGGAAACATGAAAATCTACCCAATTGGCTTGCTTATGGCTCAAGAAAGTGCATAATTCAATTGAAAACAAAAGAAAAAGGCTAGTTAAAATAGGCTAAGATGACTTGTCATCAAGCAGCAATGTCTAGATTCCTAGCTGGATCAGCCTTAAGATCTCTCCCCTTCTATGCAACATTAAGGAAGGGAAAGAGGTTTAAGTGGACTCTAGAATACAAACAAGCCTTCCAAGACTTCAAAAAATTTCTGGGGCAACCACCCATCCTTACCCGACCTCGGGAAGGCAAAGAACTCGTACTATACCTCGCCGTAGGAAGTCGGGCAATAGCTTCAGCACTAGTTAGAGAAGACGAAAAATGGGCAACAACCCATCAACTTCATTAGTAAGGCTCTACAAGGGGCTGAACTAAACTATCAAAAGTTAGAAAAGTTCGCCTACGCCCTCATACTCACTTCTCGATGACTTTGCCCATACTTCCAAGCTCACACCATCAGAGTACGGACTAACCAGCCCATAAAAGATATTCTACAGAAAACATATTTAGCTGGAAGAATCCTATAATGGGCAGTCGAGTTATCAGAATTTGACCTCAAATATGAAGCTCGGACAACTATTAAGTCACAGTACCTAGCCGACTTCATCGCAGAGTACACTGACACCTCAGGCACTCCCACAGAGTGGAGCCTTTATGTGGATGGCTCCTTGAACAAAACCGGGAGTGGTGCAGGCATCATTTTAGAAAGTGATTAGGGAACCCAAATCGAGCTCTAATTAAAGTTTGAGTTTTTCGCTTCAAATAATCAAGCTGAATACGAAGCCCTACTGGCTAGTTTGAAGATGGCTAGGGAGGTAGGAGCTCAGAAGCTTACCATTTTCAGCGATTCACATGTAGTTACCTCACAAATAAAAGGGAGCTACCAGGCCAAGGATCCCACCATGAGGAAATACCTAAACAAGACCAGAGAACAGCTCAGACAATTCATGGAATATGAGATACGAGATATACCCAGAGAACAAAATGCCCGAGCTGATGTACTTTTGAAACTAGCCAGCACCAAACCAGGGGTCAATAATAGAAGCCTCATCCAAGAAACACTACAAAATCCGTCTACCACGGAAGAGAAAAAGGTTCTAAACATATCAGACCAGGACCAAGGGTGGATGACTCCTATAGTCAGCTACCTCCAGTCGGAAATATTTCCCGCGGACAAAAAGGAGGCAAAAAGGCTAGTACGAGAAGCACAGTACTACACCATAGTACACGACGTCCTATATAGGAGAGGAATCTCTACGCCCCTCCTAAAATACGTCCCAACCTCTGCTACAAGGGAAGTTCTCAAAGAAGTCCACAGTGGCATGTGCGGCAACCACCTGGGGGCACGAGCTCTTTCCAAAAAGGTACTCAAAGCTGGATTCTACTGGCTAACCTTGCAAAAGGAAGCAACGAAGTTTTTCAAAACATGCCCCCCATGCCAGAAGCACACAAACTTTCACATCGCACCACCCATAAGAACTCATTTGTGTCACTTCACCCTGGCCATTCACAAAATGGAGGCTCGACCTCCTCGGACCCTTCCCCCTGGGATCAGGGCAAGTCAAGTTCCTCATTGTTGGAATAGACTATTTCACAAAATGGATTGAGGCAGAACCTTTGGCCAGTGCCAATGCCCAAAGAAGTCGGAAGTTCTTATACAGAAACATTGTCGCAAGGTTTGGGGTGCCACACTCCATTACCACAGATAATTACACTCAATTCACCGAAACGAGCTTCAGAAATCTGGTAGCTAATTTGAAAATTAAGAACCAGTTCCCCTCTCTAGAGCACCCACAAGCCAATGAACAGGCGGAAGCTGCCAACAAAGCATACTGGCCAGGTTAAAACGGAGACTACAGGACGCCAAGGGAGCTTAGGCTGAAGAGCTCCCGCAAGTGTCATGGGCATACCGGACAACACCACATTCAACCACTGGAGAATCACCATTCCGACTTGCTTACGGAATTGAGGCAATGATTCCCATGGAGGTAGAAGAATGATCTCCCTGAATGATCTTCTACAATGAAGATACTAACTCCCAAGCTCAAAGGGAAGAGCTCGACCTACTTCCAGAAGTTCGAGAAAGAGCTCAGATTAGAGAGGAAGCCCTAAAGAATCGAATGGCTCTGAGGTATAATTAGAAGGTAATACAGTGAAGCTTCACTACCAATGATCTCATCTTAATCCGAAATGATATTGGAGCAGGTCGGTCAGGAGAAGGAAATCTAGTAGTAACTGGAAAGGACCATACCGAGTAGCAGAAGTACTGGGGAAAGGTTACTACAACGTATCTGACCTAGAAGGGCAAGAGCTACCAAGGTCATGGGATTCCTGTAACCTAAGAAGATACTATAGCTAGAAAATAGTAAAGATCTTAGTTCAAGGCACACTCTTTTTCCTGAAAAGGTTTTTTAATGAGGCGCCAGGCCGAGATTTAAAAATCTACCCGACCTGGAAGGGTAAGTACTCGTTTGTACACACTTTTATTTATGTTTTTATCTCATTATTATTTAAAAGTTATCAATTCCCTAAAAAGTTTCCTAACGCATTAATCTAAGCTCATAAAACGCAAAATTCATCACCCGGTTACAAAAAGTTCGGCAAGGTGAAGCGATAGAAGCAAGAAAATGCAAGAAGTTATAAAAAGTAACCCATAAAAAGCGGCCTGACGAGGTCTGACTAAAAATAGATTACTAAAAATAACTTAAGAAGGCCTGACAGAGAAGTTGGGCCAATAAAAGGATCATTGAAAAGGGACAAAAACACCTCGCAAAAGCCAGAAGTGCTTCGCCGAAAGGTGCAAGTCTTGCAAAAAAAGACAATACTTAAAAGGCAAAAGCACAAGTCGGAACGGCGCTAAAAAGTCATCCAAACAAACTATAAAGAAAAGGTTCTTCATCAGGAACACTACCTAAAAAGTTGTTAGAATATGACTAAAAAGCCCGAGTAACAAGGTCGTACGGGTCGACATTAGAGGGGCACAGGTACGATCTCAAGAAAAGAAAAAGCCAAAAATGTTGAAAAACAACTTAAGGCTCAAAAGTGCTTGGCTAAAAGGGTGCAAACTCCGCTCAAAGAAGGCACGATCTCGAAACAAGACAACAAAAAGTCATCCAAGACTAAAAAGGTTCTATATAAAGAACACTGAAAAGTTATCGGATAAGTTGCTAAAAGCTCGGACACCAAGCCGCAAGGATAATTTTGCCCGACTTGATAAAGGGTTGACAAGTACCAATTCAAAGCAAGGCATGATCCTAAAGGCAAGGGTAGAAAAACCCACTCAAAGGAGGTCGGGCTGGGAAATACCTAATCTGTATAAAATTCGCAACGGGTTGAAAAAAGTAAACCTCCAGTATAATGCATCTATCAAAGTAAAACATTAAAGACTCAAAGGTCACTGGTGCACGAAATTGTGATCTCCAGGCTCGAACAAATCCTGGTAATGGCTCCAAAGCTTGATGCTCTGATCTTAATTCATAATTGTCACAACTTCGATACAACTAACCAGCAAGTGCACTGGGTCGTCCAAGTAATACCTTACGTGAGTAAGGGTCGAATCCCACGGAGATTGTTGGTATGAAGCAAGCTATGGTCACCTTGTAAATCTCAGTCAGGCAGATATAAAGTGATAATGGTGTTTTCGAATTTAATATAATAAAATAGGGGTAGAGATACTTATGTAAATCATTGGTAGGAATTTCAGATGAGCGAATGAAGATGCTTTTCGTTCCTCTGAACCTCTGCTTTCCTGCTATCTTCATCCAATCAGTCTTACTCCTTTCCATGGCTGGCTTTATGCAAGGGCATCACCGTTGTCAGTGGCTACATCCCCTCCTCTCAGTGAATAATATGCTCACGCACCCTGTCACGGCACGGCTATTCATCTGTCGGTTCTCGATCATGCTGGAATAGGATTCACCCTCCTTTTGCGTCTGTCACTAACGCCCAGCACTCGCGAGTTTGAAGCTCGTCACAGTCATTCAATCATAGAATCCTACTCAGAATACCACAGACAAGGTTTAGACCTTCCGGATTCTCTTGAATGCCGCCATCATTCTAGCTTACACCACGAAGATTCTGGTTAGGAGATCTAAGAGACATTCATTCTAGCTTAATTCATGTAGAACAGAAGTGTTTGTCAGGCACACGTTCATAAGGGTGAAGGATGATGAGCGTCAGACATAATCATCACCTTCATCACGTTCTTGGGTGCGAATGGATATGTTAGAAGCAAAATAAGAAGAATTGAATAGAAAACAGTAGTACTTTGCATTAATCTTTGAGGAACAGCAGAGCTCCACACCTTAATCTATGGAGTGTAGAAACTCTACCGTTAAAATTACATAAGTGAAGGTCCAGGCATGGCCGAGATGGCCAGCCCCCAAAACGTGATCACAGGATCCAAATACAATCCAGGATGCCTAATACAATAGTAAGAGGTCCTATTTATAATAAACTAGTCACTAGGGTTTACATGAGTAAGTAATTGATGCATAAATCCACTTCCGGGGCCCACTTGGTGTGTGTTTGGGCTGAGCTTGAGTGTAGCACGTGCAGAGGCCATTTGTGGAGTTGAACGCCAATTTCTGTGCCAGTTTGGGCGTTCAACTCTGGTTTTGGATCCTTTTCTGGCGCTGGACGCCAGATTTGGGCAGAAGGCTGACGTGGATCGCCAGTTTACGTCGTCAATTCTTGGCCAAAGTATAGACTATTATATATTTCGGGAAAGCCCTGGATGTCTACTTTCCAACGCAATTGGAAGCGCGCCATTTCGAGTTCTGTAGCTCCAGAAAATCCACTTTGAGTGCAGCGAGGTCAGAATCCAACAGCATCAGCAGTCCTTTTTCAACCTCTGAATCTGATTTTTGCTTAAGTCCCTCAATTTCAGCCAGAAAATGCCTGAAATCACAGAAAAACACACAAACTCATAGTAAAGTCCAGAAATGTGAATTTAACATAAAAACTAATGAAAACATCCCTAAAAGTAACTAGATCCTACTAAAAACATACTAAAAATAATGCCAAAAAGCGTATAAATTATCCGCTCATCACAACACCAAACTTAAATTGTTGCTTGTCCCCAAGCAACTGAAAATCAAATAGGATAAAAAGAAGAGAATATACTATAAATTCCAAACTATCAATGAAACAGAGCTTCAATCATATGAGCGGGACTTATAGCTTTTTGCCTCTTGAATAGTTTTGGCATCTCACTCTATCCATTGAGGTTCAGAATGATTGGCATCTATAGGAACTTCAGATTTCGAATAGTGTTATTGACTCTCCTAGTTCAGTATGATGATTCTTGAACACAGCTTCTTTATGAGTCTTGGCCGTGGCCCTAAGCACTTTGTTTTCCAGTAATACCACCGGATACATAAATGCCACAGACACATAATTGGGTGAACCTTTTCAGATTGTGACTCAGCTTTGCTAAAGTCCCCAATTAGAGGTGTCCAGGGTTCTTAAGCACACTCTTTGTTTTTGCTTTGGACCTTGACTTTAACCGCTCAGTCTCAAGTTTTCACTTGACACCTACACGCCACAAGCACATGGTTAGGGACAGCTTGGTTTAGCCGCTTAGACCAGGATTTTATTCCTTCAGGCCCTCCTATCCACTGATGCTCAAAGCCTTGGGATCCTTTTTATTTGCCCTTGCCTTTTGGTTTTAAGGGTTATTGGCTTTTTCTGCTTGCTTTTTCTTTTTCTTTCTATATTTTTTTTTTGCCTATTTTTTTTTCTTTTTTTCTTCTTTTTTTCTTTTTTTTTTTTCTGCAAGCTTTGTTCTTTGCTGCTTTTTCTTGCTTCAAGAATCATTTTTATGATTTTTCAGATTATCAAATAACATGTCTCCTAGTCATCATTCTTTCAAGAGCCAACATATTTAACATTCTTAAACAACAACTTCAAAAGACATATGCACTGTTCAAGCATACATTCAGAAAACAAGAAGCATTGTCACCACATCAATATGATTAAACTAAGTTCAAGGATAAATTCGAAACTCATGTACTTCTTGTTCTTTTGAATTAAAACATTTTTCATTTAAGAGAGGTGATGGATTCATAGGACATTCATATCTTTAAGACAAAGTTACTAACTACTAATGATCATGTAGTGAAGACACAAACATAGACAGGCACATAACATAGAAAACGAAAAACAGAAGAAAGAAGAACAAGGAATGAATCCACCTTAGTGATGGTGGCATTTCCTTCTTGAGGAACCAATGATGTCCTTGAGCTCTTCTATGTCTCTTCCTTGTCTTTGTTGCTCCTCCCTCATTGCCTTTTGATCTTCTCTTATTTCATGCAGCATGATGGAGTGCTCTTGATGTTCCACCCTTAGTTGTCCCATACTGGAACTCAATTCTTCTAGGGAGGTGTTGATGTGCTCCCAATAGTTTTGTGGAGGAAAGTGCATTTGAGGCATTTCCGGAATCTCATGGTGATGAGGTTCTTGCGCCTCTTGAGCTCCATGACTGGGCTCTCTTGCTTGCTCCATCTTTTTCTTAGTGATGGGCTTGTCCTCTTTGATGAGGATATCTCCCTCTATGTCAATCCCAGCTGAATTGCATAGGTGGCAAATGAGGTGAGGGAAGGCTAACCTTGCCATAGTGGAGGACTTGTCAGCCACCTTGTAGAGTTCTTGAGGTATAATCTCATGAACTTCCACCTCTTCTCCAATCATGATGCTATGGATCATGATGGCCCGGTCTATAGTAACTTCAGACCGGTTGCTAGTGGGAATGATTGAGCATTGAATAAACTCTAACCATCCTCTAGCTATAGGCTTGAGGTCCAATCTTCTTAGTTGAACCGGCTTGCCTTTGGAGTCAATCTTCCATTGAGCTCCTTCTACACATATGTCCATAAGGACTTGGTCCAACCTTTGATCAAAGTTGACTCTCCTTGTGTAGGGGCGTGCGTTCTCTTCCATGTATGGCAAGTTGAACGCCAACCTCACATTTTCCGGACTAAAATCTAAGTATTTCCCCCGAACCATTGTAACATAGTTCTTTGGATCCGGGTTCTTACTTTGATCATGGTTCTTGGTGATCCATGCATTGGCATAGAACTCTTGAACCATTAGGATGCCGACTTGTTGGATGGGATTTGTTAGAACTTCCCAACCTCTTCTTTGAATTTCATGTCGGATCTCCGGATACTCATTTATTTTGAGTTTAAAAGGGACCTCAGGGATCACCTTCTTCTTGGCCACAACATCATAGAAGTGGTCTTGATGGGCTTTGGAGATGAACCTTTCCATCTCCCATGACTCGGATGTGGAAGCTTTTATCTTCCCTTTCCCTCTTCTAGAGGATTCTCCGGTCTTAGGTGCCATCAATGGTAATGGAAAAACAAAAAAGCTATGCTTTTACCACACCAAACTTAGAATATTGTTCGCCCTCGAGCAATAAACAAAAGAATAGAAGTAGAAGAAGAAGAAATAGAGGAGAGGGAGAGGGTGATGTGGTTCGGCCAAGAAGGGTATAGAGGGGTTGTGTTGTGTGAATTTGATGAAGAATGGAGGGCTATATATAGGGAAAGGAGGGGGGTTAAGGTTCGGCCATATGGGTGGGTTTGGGTGGGAAATTGGTTTTGAATTTTGAAGGTAGGTGGAGTTTATGAGGTAGGTTTATGGGGAAGAGTGGATGGATGTGAGTGGTGAAGGTTTAGTGGGGAAGAGAGATTGAGGTGATTGGTGAGGGGTTTTTAGGGAAGAGTGTTTGTGGGGTTGTGTGAAAGAGAGTGGTGAGAAGAAGTGAGTGGAGGTAGGTGGGGATCCTGTGGGGTCCACAGATCCTGAGTGGATCCTGTGGGGTCCACAGATCTTGAGGTGTCAAGGCATTTACATCCCTGCACCATTAGGCATGTAAAAATGCCTTTGTATCCAACTCTGGGCGTTCAGCGCCAGGTTGGTGGCCATTTTGGGCGTTCAACGCCCATTTGTGTGCCATTTCTGGCGTTGAACGCCAGAACCATGCCTGTTCTGGCGTTCAGCGCCCAGAAGCTGCCCATTTTGGGCGTTCAGCGCCAGAACCATGCTCTGTTATGGCGTTTGAACGCCAGGCAGATGCTCCTCCAGGGTGTGATTTTTCTTCTGCTGTTTTTGATTCCGTTTTTTATTTTTATTTTTATTTTGTGACTCCACTTGATCATGAACCTAAGAAAACATGAAAAACAATAAAAATAAGAATGAGATAAACATTGGGTTGCCTCCCAACAAGAGCTTCTTTAATGTCAATAGCTTGACAGTGGGCTCTCATGGAGCCTCACAGATGTGCAGAGCTTTGTTGAGACTCTCCAACACCAAACTTAGAGTTTGGATATGGGAGTTCAACACCAAACTTAGAGTTTGGTTGTGGCCTCCCAACACCAAACTTAGAGTTTGACTGTGGGGGCTCTGGTTGACTCTGCTTTGAGAGAAGCTTTTCAAGCTTCCTCTCCATGGTTGCAGAGGGAGATCCTTGAGTTTTGAATACAAGGGAGTTCTCATTCCATTGAAGGACTATTTCACCTCTGTCAACATCAATCACAGCTCTTGCTGTGGCCAGGAAAGGTCTTCCTAGGATGATGGATTCATCCTCTTCCTTTCCAGTATCCAGGACTATGAAATCAGTAGGTATGTAAAGGCCCTCAACCTTTACTAATACATCTTCTACTTGTCCATAAGCCTGTCTTCTTGAGCTGTCTGCCATCTCTAGTGAGATTTTAGCAGCTTGCACCCCATAGATTCCCAGTTTCTCTATTACAGAGAGGGGCATGAGGTTTATTCCTGAACCAAGGTCACACAGAGCTTTAAAGATCATGGTGCCTATGGTACAGGGTATTATAAACTTTCCAGGATCCTGTCTCTTCTGAGGCAATGTCAGTTGATCCAGATCACTTAGTTCATTGATGAACAAGGGAGGTTCAACTTCCCAAGCATCAATGCCAAACAATTTGACATTCAGCTTCATGAAGGGTATAAGGAGGTTCAATGGAATCTCTATGGTCTCTAGATGAGCCTCAGAGTCCTTTGGTTCCCCAGAGGGAAGCTCCTTATTGATCACTGGACATCCTAGGAGGTCCTCCTCCTTGGGATTCACGTCCTCTCCTCTCCTCAGAGGTTCGGCCATGGCGCTTATGTCAATGGCCTTGCACTCTCCTTTTGGGTTCTCTTCTGTATTGCTTGGGAGAGTACTAGGAGGGATTTCAGTGATCCTTTTACTCAGCTGGCCCACTTGTGCTTCCAGATTTCTAATGGAAGACCTTGTTTCATTCATGAAACTTACAGTGGCCTTAGATAGATCAGAGACTAGATTTGCTAAATTAGAAGCATTTTGTTCAGAGTTCTCTGTCTGTTGCTGAGTGGATGATGGAAAAGGTTTGCTATTGCTAAACCTGTTTCTTCCACCATTATTAAAGCCTTGTTGAGGCTTTTGATCCTTCCATGAGAAATTTGGATGATTTCTCCATGATGAGTTATAGGTGTTTCCATAAGGTTCACCTAAGTAATTCACCTCTGCTATTGCAGGGTTCTCAGGATCATAAGCTTCTTCTTCAGGAGAAGCCTCTTGAGTACTGTTGGATGCAGCTTACATTCCATGCAGACTCTGAGAGATCATATTGACTTGCTGAGTCAATATTTTGTTCTGAGCCAATATGGCATTCAGAGTATCAACCTCAAGAACTCCCTTCTTCATAGGCGTCCCATTAATCACAGGATTCCTTTCAGAAGTGTACATGAACTGGTTATTAGCAACCATGTCAACGAGTTCTTGAGCTTCTGCAGGCGTTTTCTTTAGATGAATGGATCCACCTGCAGAAGTATCTAATGACATCTTAGATAACTCAGACAGACCATCATAGAATATATCCAGGATGGTCCATTCTGAAAGCATGTCAGAAGGACACTTTTTGGTCAACTGTTTGTATCTTTCCCAAGCTTCATAGAGAGATTCACCTTCTTTTTGTCTGAAGGTTTGAACATCAGCTCTAAGCTTGCTCAGCTTTTGAGGAGGAAAGTACTTGGCTAAGAAAGCCGTGACCAGCTTATCCTAAGAGTTCAGGCTGTCTTTGGGTTGAGAATCCAACCATAATCTAGCTCTGTCTCTTACAGCAAAAGGGAAAAGCATGAGCCTGTAGACTTCAGGATCTACTCCATTAGTCTTAACAGTATCACATATCTGCAAGAATTCAGTTAAGAACTGAAAAGGATCTTCAGATGGAAGTCCATGAAACTTGCAGTTCTGCTGCATCAGAGAAACTAACTGAGGTTTCAGCTCAAAGTTGTTTGCTCCAATGGCAGGAATGGAGATGCTTCTTCCATGTAAATTGGAATTAGGTGCAGTGAAGTCACCAAGCATCTTCCTTGCATTGTTGTTGGGTTCGGCTGCCATCTCCTTTACTTGTTCGAAATTTTCAATCAAGTTGTCTCTGGATTGTTGTAATTTAGCTTCTCTTAATTTTCTCTTTAGAGTCCTTTCAGGTTCTGGATCAGCTTCAACAAGAATACCTTTTTCTCTGTCCCTGCTCATAAGAAAGAGAAGAGAAAAAGAAAAGAAGAGGAATCCTCTATGTCACAGTAAAGAGGATCCTTATTGTTAGTAGAAGAAAAGAAGAAGAAATTCGAACACAGATAGAAGAGGGGGTTCGAATTTGGTGATGATGTGAGGAAGAGATGTTAGTTAATGAATGAATAAATAGAATAGGATGAGAGAGAAGGAGGGAATTTTCGAAAATTATTTTTGAAAAGGAGTTAGTGATTTTTGAAAATTGGTTTTTGAAAATTTGTTAGTAATTTTCAAAAATTAAGTTTTAAAAATTAAAATAATTAATAAATTAAAAAGAAATTTTGAAAAAGGGAAGAGATATTTTCGAAAATGAGAGAGAGAGAGTTAGTTAGGTGGTTTTGAAAAAGTTAAGAAACAAACAAAAAGTTAGTTAGTTAGTTGAAACAAATTTTGAAAAGATAGGAAGTTAGGAAGTTAGAAAAGATATTTTGAAAAGATATTTTTGAAAAAGATAAGATGAGAAGATATTTTTGAAAAGATATGATAGAAATTAGTTTTTGAAAAAGATTTGATTTTTAAAATCTCAATTAATGACTTGATTCATAAGAAATCATAAGATATGATTCTAGAACTTAAAGTTTGAATCTTTCTTGACAAGCAAGTAACAAACTTCAAATTTTTTGAATCAAAACATTAATTGATTAGTTATTTTCGAAAATTTTATATAAAAATAAGAAAAAGATTTTTGAAAAATATTTTTAGAATTTTCGAAAATAACTAAGAATTTTGAAAAAGATTTGATTTTTGAAAAAGATTTTGAAAAAGATAAGATTTTCAAATTGAAAATTTGATTTGACTCATGAGAAACAATTTGATTTTAAAAATTTTTGAAAAAGTCAATCCAAATTTTCGAATTTGATGAGAGAAAAAGGGAAAGATATTTTTTTGATTTTTGAATTTTTATGATGAGAGAGAAAAACACAAAAAAAATGCAATGCATGAAATTTTTAGATCAAAACATGTGATGCATGCAAGAATGCTATGAATGTCAAGATGAACACCAAGAACACTTTGAATGTCATGATGAACATCAAGAACATATTTTTGAAAAATTTTTAATGCAAAGAAAACATGCAAGACACCAAACTTAGAATTCTTTAATGCTTAGGCACTAAGAATTCAAGAATGCATATGATAAACATGAAAAGACACAAAACAAAAAATCATCAAGATCATACAAGAAGACTCACCAAGAACAACTTGAAGATCATGAAGAACACTATGAATGCATGAATTTTTGAAAAATGCAAGATGCATATGCAATTGACACCAAACTTATAATGTGACTCAAGACTCAAACAAGAAACATAAAAATATTTTTTTGATTTTTATGATTTTCTTATTTTTTAGGATTTTTTTTTTCGAAAATTATATGAAAAAGGAAAACAAGGATTCCAAAATTTTTAATATGAATTCCAGGAATCTTGCATTCTTAGTCTAAAGCTTCAGTCCAGGAATTAGACATGGCTCACTAGCCAGCCAAGCTTTCAAAGAAAGCTTCAGTCCAAAACACTAGACATGGCCAATGGCCAGCCAAGCTTCAGCATTTAACATGAAAGTATATTGCTCTTGATAACAAATTGCAAGCCTCAGTCCAAATAAATTTAGACATGGCTTTACAGCCAGCCAGGCTTTACATGCTTCATGAAACACTAGAATTCATTCTTAAAAAATTTTGAATAAAATTTTTGAAAACATTTTTTTCGAAAACAAAAGAAGAGTTTTTGAAAGATTTTTGAAAACTTTTGGAAAAGAAAACAAAAAGAAAGTTACCCAATCTGAGCAACAAGATGAACCGTCAGTTGTCCAAACTCGAACAATCCCCGGCAACGGCGCCAAAAACGTGGTGCACGAAATTGTGATCTCCAGGCTCGAACAAATCCTGGTAATGGCTCCAAAGCTTGATGCTCTAATCTTAATTCATAATTGTCACAACTTCGATACAACTAACCAGCAAGTGCACTGGGTCGTCCAAGTAATACCTTACGTGAGTAAGGGTCGAATCCCACGGAGATTGTTGGTATGAAGCAAGCTATGCTCACCTTGTAAATCTCAGTTAGGCAGATATAAAGTGATAATGGTGTTTTCGAATTTAATATAATAAAATAGGGGTAGAGATACTTATGTAAATCATTGGTAGGAATTTCAGATGAGCGAATGAAGATGCTTTTCGTTCCTCTGAACCTCTGCTTTCCTGCTATCTTCATCCAATCAGTCTTACTCCTTTCCATGGCTGGCTTTATGCAAGGGCATCACCGTTGTCAGTGGCTACATCCCTTCCTCTCAGTGAATAATATGCTCACGCACCCTGTCACGGCACGGCTATTCATCTGTCGGTTCTCGATCATGCTGGAATAGGATTCACCCTCCTTTTGCGTCTGTCACTAACGCCCAGCACTCGCGAGTTTGAAGCTCGTCACAGTCATTCAATCATAGAATCCTACTCAGAATACCACAGACAAGGTTTAGACCTTCCGGATTCTCTTGAATGCCGCCATCATTCTAGCTTACGCCACGAAGATTCTGGTTAGGAGATCTAAGAGACATTCATTCTAGCTTAATTCATGTAGAACAGAAGTGTTTGTCAGGCACGCGTTCATAAGGGAGAAGGATGATGAGCGTCACATATAATCATCACCTTCATCACGTTCTTGGGTGCGAATGGATATCTTAGAAGCGTAATAAGAAGAATTGAATAGAAAACAGTAGTACTTTGCATTAATCTTTGAGGAACAGCAGAGCTCCACACCTTAATCTATGGAGTGTAGAAACTCTACCGTTAAAATTACATAAGTGAAGGTCCAGGCATGGCCGAGATGGCCAGCCCCCAAAACGTGATCACAGGATCCAAATACAATCCAGGATGCCTAATACAATAGTAAGAGGTCCTATTTATAATAAACTAGTCACTAGGGTTTACATGAGTAAGTAATTGATGCATAAATCCACTTCCGGGGCCCACTTGGTGTGTGTTTGGGCTGAGCTTGAGTGTAGCACGTGCAGAGGCCATTTGTGGAGTTGAACGCCAGTTTCTGTGCCAGTTTGGGCGTTCAACTCTGGTTTTGGATCCTTTTCTGGCGCTGGACGCCAGATTTGGGCAGAAGGCTGACGTGGATCGCCAGTTTACGTCGTCAATTCTTGGCCAAAGTATGGACTATTATATATTGCTGGAAAGCCCTGGATGTGTACTTTCCAACGCAATTGGAAGCGCGCCATTTCGAGTTCTGTAGCTCCAGAAAATCCACTTTGAGTGCAGGGAGGTCAGAATCCAACAGCATCAGCAGTCCTTTTTCAACCTCTGAATCTGATTTTTGCTTAAGTCCCTCAATTTCAGCCAGAAAATACCTGAAATCACAGAAAAACACACAAACTCATAGTAAAGTCCAGAAATGTGAATTTAACATAAAAACTAATGAAAACATCCCTAAAAGTAACTAGATCCTACTAAAAACATACTAAAAACAATGCCAAAAAGCGTATAAATTATCCGCTCATCAGTCACCTAAAAGGCAGCCCCATAGTTTAAAGTGTTTGTTTTTCAAAAAAAAAGTTGCTGAGAAGCAACCAAATGTCAAAAGAGTCAACTACAAAAACATAAACAAGTTCAAAGTCCAAAAGTCAGACTATAACAGTACACAATCATAAAAAGTCATAGGGGATCCAAATTCGCCCCAGTAGCAACATCCTTGGCAGGGGGAGAATGAGGCATAGTCGAGATCGGGGTAGCATTAACAAGTCCATCCGGCCCATTCAGAATCTGCACATCAAGCTCAAACTCTGGAGGGTCGACCTCTGAAGGAATGGAAGAAGCTGAAGCTGCCAAGGCTTTGGCTGGTGGCACAAGAGGAGGACCCACATCATCATCGTCAGGGGTAGGCACAATCTTGCCATCCTCCACCACATTATCCATGCTGAACAAGGAGAGATCGGCATCGGGAGCAATAACTCGGACCTGAGCCTTCAAAATCTCAAACATATCAGTCATACTATTCAGCATGTACCCCTGAAGCTCGGCATAATCATCTTGGGCAGATTGAAGCCTCTCCTTAGTTTCTAGTAACTCGCCTTAGGTCCGGGTATAGCTCTCCTTATACTCTTTTGCAGCCTTCTCAGCCAAGTTAGCAGCTGCCTCTGCACTAGTATCACGCTCCTTCTCTTTCTCCACATCAATCTCCAACTTAGCCACACCATGGGGAACAATCAATTCAGTCGCAAAGGCCACACCATCATATTCTTTGTCATCAAGATTATACATCCCAACAGTTTTTTGGCACTTAGGAGGCAGATTAGCAGCATTAGGAGAGGAGGCATGGCCAGAAGTCGCCTGAGACAGATCAGATGGAACAACTTGAACTCTAGGGGTCGGTATGATCTTTCTCGGGCCCTGAGAGTTAGAAGTCGGCTTCTTCCGGGACACTTGAGAAGACCCTTCCCCCGAGATCTTTTCTGTCAACTTTTGGGCAGCTGTTGCCTTTTTGGCCCTCCGTAAGGCCTTCATGGAGTCTGAAGACTTCACCATCTCTGAAAAAGAAGCCAGGAAAACAAGTTACAATAATAGAAAGGAAAACAATAGAAGAAAACTATCTGGAAGAAGTCGGAACACTACCTAATTCGGCACAGAGGAGGGAGGGATCTCCTAGAAATCCCTTTGTGTCTAAATGAGGAGGTTCCCCCCAGTGCTCCTCTAGAACACCCACAAAGGCTTGTTCTACTTCATCCAAACTCTCCCAAGAATACTTGGGAGCTACTATATCTTTTTGCCAACATAAGGGAAAGGTTGGCTCATCATTCTTATCTAAAAGAAAAGGTCGGGCATTCTCGACAGCTCGGGCCTTAAAGTAATAGTTCTTAAAATCCCAAAAAGTCTCATCAAACATAGAAAACACCTTTTTTCCCTGGGTATCTCGGAATGAGATCCAAGAAGCCTTTTTCTTGGCTACTCCAAGCTTGGTCAACACAAACAGGTAAAGGAAGAGAGATATGGTAGGTCGAACACCCAGCTCTTGTCACAACAGATGAAAAATCTTAATGAAAGCCCAAGAGTTCGGATGAAGCTGGGAAGGGGCCACATTACAAGTCCATAAGAAGTCGGTTTCAAAAGCAGTAAAAGGGATGGTGATATTCAGCTGACTAAAGAAATAGTCATAAGCATAGAAGAAGGGGCGTTCTTCCTAAGTCAAGGGAGGGAAACAAACCCTCTCCTCAGGGTCGGGCGATAACAGCTCATAATTCTTTTCATCGTCCCTATTGCTACAATCCTATGGAACCTCCTAAGCCTCTCACAGTACTCCGGATGGGTCACAGTAACACACATCAGGACTATAGAGTCCAGCCAGTCGGCCATACCAGCAGAGATTTTTTTGGACATCTCGACAATATTCCTACAGGTAGACATATAGCAATTACACCTCCAGTAAGAAAAAGAAAAGAGGTCACTACCAAACAACACGGACAGTAAGAGAATGACAAAGAAACAATCAACAAGTGTCAGATATGGCAGCAAAAGGGAACCCCAGGACTCGCAGAGAACGGAAGATCAACACCAAAAACCCAGGGGCACCCTTTAGAGGCAACAATGGAGCAGCACCCAGAAAAGAAAAATGACGCAAAAATCAGATCCCTAACCCTCTAAAACAAAAGAGAATACAAGGAGTTTCAACCTAAGTACCAGCATTTCTTCATACAAACAACAAAGATAAAAGGACGGTAACTATCAAAAAACAAGAGCACATAGGAATCACCAAAGAAAGTTTCAGCCTTTTTCAAAGAAGTTCAACAAAATCGAAACTTTGCACAAAAGGAAAGCATGCAAGGATGAAAGTGATGAGAATGACGACAAATAAAGCATGTAAAAAGAGAAGTGCTCCGAGGGTTACCTGAAACTGTAGATCAATCTCGGACAAGATCCTCCGTACTAGTCGGTGATGATGTGTCCGACTTGTGGGTGGTGGCCGGAGCCGCCGTGTCCGATTTGTTAGACTTGTCGGTGATGCTGATCCTTCGTCACTGGAGGGTGGTGGTACCTGCAAGGGACTCCGATGCTTAAGTTAGCAAGGGTATTAAGTAGGTTTTTAGTAGAATCAGAGTATGAGTTATACCTGGGTGCTTCAGTGTATTTATAATGATGAGGAGTGACCTTTCTGAAGATAAGATAGTTATCTTATCTTATCTTTTGGTGAGGTCATCTTATCCTCAAGGGAACTGCCCTTATCTCTGTAGGTGGTGCACGAATTGTAAATCACACTTTTCACAACTCGTACCACTAACCAGCAAGTGCACTGGGTCGTCCAAGTAATACATTACGTGAGTAAAGGTTGATCCCACGGAGATTGTTGGCTTGAAGCAATCTATGGTTATCTTGTAAATCTTAGTCAGGAGATTAAAAATAAAAATTACTTTTGTTTATGAAAACTAAATAACATGAAATAAAGGTTACTTGTTATGCAGTAGTGGAAAACAGATTGAGATTTTGGAGATGCTCTGTCTTCTGTATCTCTATTTTCTTACTGTCTTCTTCTTCACGCATGCAGATCTCCTTCCATGGCAAGCTGTATGTTGGTGGATCACCGTTGTCAATGGCTACCATTCATCCTCTCATTGAAAATGGTCTAAATACGATGTCACCACATGGCTAATCATATGTCGGTTCTCACTCATGTTGGAATAGAATCAATTGATTCTTTTGCATCTGTCACTATGCCCAACACTCGCGAGTTTGAAGCACGTCACAGTTATCCCTTCCGAGATCCTACTCGGAATAGCACAGAAAAGGTTTAGACTTTCCGGATCTCAGGAATGGCCGCCAATAATTCTAGCCTATACCATGAAGATTCTAATCATGAACCAGGAGGCTAAGAGATACACACTCAAGCTGGTGCAGATAGAACGGAGGTGGTTGTCAGGCACACGTTCATAGGTGAGAATGATGATGAGTGTCACGGATCATCACATTCATCAGGGTGAAGTGCGAGTGAATATCTTAGAATAGAAACAAGCGTGATTGAATGAAAAACAGTAGTAATTGCTTTAATTCATCGAAACACAGCAGAGCTCCTCACCCCCAATCATGGGGTTCAGAGACTCATGCCATCAGAAATACAATGTGAAACGTGTAAAAATGTTATGAGATACATAATAAATCTCTAAAAGTTGTTTAAATACTAAACTAGTACCCTAGGTTTACAGAAAATGAGTAAACTACGATAGATAGTGCAGAAATCCACTTCCGGGGCCCACTTGGTGTGTGCTGGGGCTGAGACTTGAGCTTTACACGTGCCTAGGCTGTTTCTGGAGGTAAACGCCAGGTTGTAGCCTGTTTTGGGTGTTTAACTCCAACTTGTAACCTGTTTCTGGCGTTTAACGCCAGAATGTAACATGGAACTGGCGTTGAACACCCGTTTACGTCGTTTCCAACGCAATTAAGAGCGTGCCATTTGGGTCTCTGTAGCTCCAGAAAATCCATCTCGAGTGCAGGGAGGTCAGAATCCAACAGCATCTGTAGTCCTTTTTCAGCCTCTGAATCAGATTTTGCTTAGGTCCCTCAATTTCAGCCAGAAAATACCTGAAATCACAGAAAAATACACAAACTCATAGTAAAGTCCAAAAATGTGAATTTTGAATAAAAAATAATAAGAATATAGTAAAAACTTAACTAAATCATACTAAAAACTACCTAAAAGCAATGCCAAAAAGCGTATAAATTATCCGCTCATCACAACACTAAACTTAAATTGTTGCTTATCCCCAAGCAACTGAAAATCAAATAGGATAAAAAGAAGAGAATATACCATAAACTCCAAAATATCAATGAAACTTAGCTCCAATTAAATGAGCGGGACTAGTAGCTTTTTGCCTCTGAACAGTTTTGGCATCTCACTTTATCCCTTGAAGTTCAGAATGATTGGCATCTATAGGAACTCAGAATTCAGATAGTGTTATTGATTTTCCTAGTTCAGTATATTGATTCTTGAACACAGCTACTTTATGAGTCTTGGCCGTGGCCCTAAGCACTTTGTTTTCCAGTATTACCACCGAATACATAAATGCCACAGACACATAATTGGGTGAACCTTTTTAGATTGTGACTCAGCTTTGCTAAAGTCTCCAATTAGAGGTGTCCAGGGTTCTTAATCACACACTGTTTTTGCTTTGGACCTCGACTTTAACCGCTCAGTCTCAAGCTTTTAACTTGACACCTTCACGCAACAAGCACATGGTTAGGGACAGCTTGGTTTAGCCACTTAGGCCAGAATTTTCTTCCTTTGGGCCCTCCTATCCACTGATTCTCAAAGCCTTGGATCCTTTTTATTACCCTTGCCTTTTGGTTTTAAGGGCTATTGGCTTTTTCTGCTTGCTTTTTCTTTTTCTTTCTCTCTCTTTTTTTTTTCAAGCCTTGTTTATTCACTGCTTTTTCTTGCTTCAAGAATCAATTTTATGATTTTTCAAATGATCAAATAATATTTCTCCGTTTTCATTATTCTTCAAAAGACATATGTACTGTTCATGCATTCATTCAGAGAACAAAAAGTATTGTCACCACATCAAAATAATTAAACTAATTTCAAGGATGAATTCGAAATCATGTACTTCTTGTTCTTTTGTAATTAAGGTGATGGATTCATAGGACATTCATAACTTTAAGGCATAGACTCTAATCTTTATTTATTATTTAATAGAAATAATGTAAAATAGGCATGAAAAGCAGACAATTAGTAATAAAAGAAAGGACATTAAAGATATAAAGACAGATGACTCTAATTCTAATACTTATGTACTTTTAAAATAGATAAAAGGTTTTCACAGAGTTAGGACTCAACAACCTTTATTTTGGAAGGTAGATGCCTCTTTAGTCTGTGGGGTGCTTGGTCCTTCAAGAGATAGCTTCTGGCGCTTTAGTTCCTTAAGTTTGCGCCCTTGCTCTTCTTGTTCCCTAAGCAGTATGCAGAGCATGCTGTTTTAATTTTGCTGTTCTTCCTTCAGTTGATCCATAGCTTCTTGTAACTTGGTGATAGATGCTTCTAGGTGTCCCCAGTATTCAAATTGAGGAATTTCCGGGAGGAACTCCTGTTCTCTCCTCTTGATGGGGTCGTCCTGCACTTGTCCTTCTATTGACTTTTTGGTGATTGGTTGCTCAACTGGGATATACTCATCTACTCCTATTTTTACCCCAGCATCTTTACATAGCAGAGAGATTAAGCTTGGATAAGCCAATTTGGCATCTTTGGAGTTCTTGTTTGCAATTGTGTAAAGGTCACAAGAAATTAGCTGATGAACTTCCACTTCTTTTTCCAACATAATGCAATGAATCATCACTGCTCTTATGATGGTGACTTCAGAGCGGTTGCTAGTGGGCAGTATAGAACACCCAATGAAGTCCAGCCAGCCTCTGGCGACTAGTTTGAGATCTCCTCTCTTGAGTTGGTTTGGGATACCCGTTGTGTTGGTTGTCTATTTGGCTCCAGGGAGGCGTATGTCCTCTAGAATTTTGTCCAAGCTCTTGTTTGGTCTCATCATTCTCCTATTAAAGGAGTCCGGGTCATCTTGCAGTTGAGGCAGCTTGAGGATCTCCCTTATTTTGTCAGGGTGGGTGTGAACAATCTTCCCTCTAACCAGAGTTCGATAGTCATAGAATGCGGTTCCAGCTATTCTCTGCCTGTCTGTCTGCCACAGATTAGAGTAGAATTCCTGAACCATGTTTCTTCCCACCTTTGTCTCAGGATTAGCTATGATTTCCCAGCTCCTGTTTCAAATTTGCTCTTGGATCTTTGGATATTCGTCTTCTTTCAAATCGAATTTAACTTCCGGGATCACTGACCTTAGACCCATTATTTTGTAGTAATGGTCTGAATGTTCTTTGGTTAAGAACTTCCCTTGATTCCAAAGTGGTTTTGGAATATTCTCTTTCTTGCCTCTTGAGGTGGTTTGTTTTCCCTTAGGAGCCATGATCTTGGTGGGTATTGGCTTAGTGATCATGGATAAACACACCAAACTTAGAGGTTTGCTTGTCCTCAAGCAAAAAAAAGGAAAAGAGAGGGATAGAGGGAGAGCCAAGTTCGAATTGTGGAGGAGAGGGGGGCCAAACGAGGATTTAAAGGGAAGGGGGTGGGTTTTCGAAAATTTTTGAAAAAGATATGATAGAAAATGTGATTTGGAAAAAATAAGTATGATAGGGAAAGATGTAATTTAAAATTAAAAAGATATGTAAGATATTTGAAAAAGATAGATTTATTTTTTTAAAAATATTGTGAAGATTTGAAAAAGATATTGATGAGTTTGAAAAAAATTTGAAAAAGATAGATTTGTTTTGAGAAAGATTTGAGAAGAGGTTGAAGAAGAATTGAGAAAGATTTAATTTTAGGATTAAGATATTTTTAAAATTTTTGGAAAAAAGTTTGAACAATGAAAATATGGGAACATGTTTATGCAAGAAAAATGGATTGAAATATGAAATTTTGAAAAAAATTCAAGTTAGGAACAAAAACTTCCTCCCCTCCACAATCCTGGCGTTAAACGCCCAACTACTGCTTGTTTTGGGCGTTTAACGCCCATCTGTAGCCTCTTTTGGGCGTTTAACGCCCAGCTGTTGCTTTTGGCTGGCGTTAAACGCCAGAAATCTTTCGTCACTGGGCGTTTTTCTGAACGCCCAGGATGCTGCAAGTATGGCGTTAAACGCCCAGAATGGTACCCATTCTGGCATTTAATGCCCATAAAGGTATCATTACTGGTGTTAAACGCCTAGTAGATGCTTCTTTTGGGCGTTTAACGCCCAAATATACCTCTTATTGGCGTTTTTTTGCCAGTGAGCTCCTTTTCCCTGTTTTGTATTCTGAATCCTTCTGCACCCCTGTGAACTTATGCAATTGATTCTTTACCTTGAAGATTATTTATATTAAACTTGTATAATTAAAAATAAATAGAAAAAAAAGTTTTGCCAATGGCTGGGTTGCCTCCCAGCAAGCGCTTCTTTATTGTCTTTAGCTGGACCTTGCTGAGCTTTTAATCTAACCTCAGCCTTGAGCACTCTTGCTCAACATTGCCTTCAAGATAATACTTGATTCCCTGTCCATTAACAATGAAATTCTTATTAGAATCAATGTCTTGAAGCTCTACAAAGCCATATGGTGACACATTTGTAATCACATATGGTCCCCTCCACCGGGATTTCAGTTCCCGGGGAATAGCCTGAGCCTAGAGTTAAACAACAGAACCTTCTGTCCTAGTTCAAACACTCTAGATGACAGCTTTCTATCATGCCACTTTTTTGCTTTCTCTTTGTAAAGCTTGGCATTTTTGAAAGCCGTGAGTCTGAATTCCTCTAGCTCATTCAGCTGGAGTAATCTTTTTTCTCCAGCTAATTTGGCATCAAAGTTTAGGAATCTGGTTGCCCAGTAGGCCTTATGCTCCAGTTCCACGGGCAGATGACAGGCCTTACCATACACAAGCTGGTATGGAGAGGTCCCTATAGGAGTCTTGAATGCTGTTCTGTAAGCCCACAGAGCATCATCTAAGCTTCTCGCCCAATCCTTTCTACGGGTACTTACAGTCCATTCGAGGATTCTTTTTAGTTCTCTATTAGAGACTTCAGCTTGTTCATTTGTCTGTGGATGATATGGAGTTGCCACCTTGTGGCTAATTCCATACCGGACCATAGCAGAGTAAAGCTGTTTGTTGAAGAAGTGAGTGCCCCCATCACTGATTAGTGCTCTAGGGACACCAAATCTGCTGAAGATATGTTTCTGGAGGAACTTCAGCACTGTCTTAGTATCATTAGTGGGTGTGGCAACGGCCTCTACCCATTTGGATACATAGTCGACTGCCACCAGAATATAAGTGTTTGAGTATGATGGTGGGAAAGGCCCCATGAAGTCGATACCCCATACATCAAACAACTCAATCTCCAAGATTCCTTGTTGAGGCATGGCGTAACCATGAGGCAGATTACCAGCTCTCTGGCAACTATCAAAGTTACGTACAAACTCTCGAGAATCTCTATAGAGGGTAGGCCAGTAGAAGCCACATTGGAGGACCTTGGTGGCTGTTCGCTCACCTCCGAAATGGCCTCCATATTGTGACCCATGGCAATGCCATAAGATCTTCTGTGCTTCTTCTCTAGGCACACACCTATGGATTATTCCGTCTGCACATATCTTAAAGAGATAGGGTTCATCCCACAAGTAGTACTTTGCATCAGTAATTAATTTTTTCTTTTGTTGCCTGCTGTACTACTTAGGTATGAATCTTGCAGCTTTATAGTTTACAATGTCTGCAAACCATGGTGTTTCCTGAATGGCAAACAAATGCTCATCCGGAAAGGTTTCAGAGATCTCAATAGAGGGAAAGGACGCCCCTTCTACTGGTTCTATCCAGGATAGATGATCAGCCACTTGGTTTTCTGTCCCTTTTCTGATAAACCACTATTTTAGAAGCAACACTAATAAACCACTATTTTATGGTTTATATTGTGTTTAATTGTGTGGTTTTATCATGATCTTTATCCACTTATTCATTAAATTAGCATGCATTTATATTCCCTTCCTAAAGTTATTACATGATTGAAAATTTGCTTCCTAGATACTTTTAATTATATATTTTAATTCTTCTTTATTCCATTCAATGTCGTGATCTGTGTGTTAAGTGTTTCAGGCTTTATAGGGCACGAATGAGTTGGAGATTGGAAAGGAAGCTTGCAAAAAATAGAAGGAACACAAGAAATTAAGGAGATGACCAGCGAGAAGTGACGCGGCCGCATGGCTCAAGCGACCGCGCGAAAGAGAGGAAATCGCAGTGACGCGGCCGCATGGATGATGCGACCGCGCGGCATGGAATAGCACGACTGACGCGGAGGCATGGACGACGCGTCCGCGTGGAGAAGTAAAACGCCGAATGACGCGATCGCGTGACGTGCGCGATCTGCATAATCTGCAGAATCACTGGGGGCGATTTCGGGCCCTATTTTGACCCAGTTTTTGGCTCAGAAAAGCAGACTAGAGCCAGAGAACATGCAGAAACCAACAACAACATTCATTCTAGATAGTTTTAGTTTTTCAGATCTAGTTTTCCTCTCCTCTAGGTTTTTTTTCTCTCTACACATTCATAGTTCTTAGGATTTATTATTTTCATTGATTTTTGCATTGGGATTTGAGAAGAGTTATTACCTCATCAAGAATTCGTCATTCTAATTCGTTTTCTTTACTTGGCTTTACTCTTCCATGTCCTTTAATTTATTTCAATCTTACTGTTGGATTATTTGAGAATTTATTAATACAAGACTTATTTTTATTTTTAATTAATTCCTTTGAGTTTTATTTTTCATGTCTTCCTTTATTTCTCTTTCCTATGTTATGAATTCCACATTCACAATGAGCGAGTAATTCCCTAACTTGATGGGGAGTTGATTGAAAGGAATCCTTGAGTTGGAGTGCTCAAGGGAGAAATTGTAATTGGGTTTATTTTTGCATTGCTCTCTAATCACTAACGCTATTCCTTCCAAGTAAGCGGACTGGGACTTGTGAATAGAAACAGCATTCCAACTTGTTTGACTTTCCCTTACCTAGTAAGGGATAGCTAAACAGAACAACCCCCAATTATCAATTAATCTTGAAAGTATTGCAACAAGAATAGGGCTTCCAACTAATCTACTCCCAGTCAAGGCTTTTATTTAAATTACATTAATTCTCTGATTTAATTTCCTGTCATTCAACTCAAATCTTTTTTGAAAACCATCTGATTAATAAAATAGCACACTTTCCTGCAACTCGTTGGGAGACGACTTGGGATTCATACTCCCAGTATTTTGACTTTAATTTCTGTGACACCCTTTTTAAATTGATAAGCGGATTTTTGTTTGGTTGAGAACTATACTTGCAACGCATATCTTATAACAATTCTTAACTCGCCAATTTCTGCCACCATCAATTTTTGGCACCGTTGCCGGGGAGTTGCAATAGAGTGCTAAAGTTATTGATTGGATTTTATTTATTTGCATTTTATTTTATTTTGCTACTATGAACTGCTTGTTTCTTTCGCTAGATGACGCATTCACTTCCTGATCCAAGCATGCCAGTATTCGATCCTGAGATTGAAAGAACTATTTCACAAATAAGGCAAGCTCGGCATCGGTTAGTCCTCTCTGAGGGCGGATCTGAAACGTCATTTGAGGAAGAAACCAGCCCCCGTTCTACTGATTCGGTTGATTTACGTATAGGTGACATGGCAGCACCTAGGAGAGTTACTATCCAGGAGGCTGGAGCCCCTAATTTTACAATGCAACCGTTTCAAGCGCATCATCCAGCGATGGCTACAGACTTTGAAATAAAGACCGCACTGCTCAATTTGATGCCCAAGTTTCATGGCTTACCTGCTCAAGAGCCTATCAAACACCTGAGAGATTTTCAAGCAGCCTGTTCTACTGTCAGGCGTGATGGTGCAGATGAAACTTCAATTTTACTGAAAGCCTTCCCATTTTATCTTGAGGGAAAGGCAAGAGAGTGGGACTACACTCAACCCGCTGCAACTGTATCCAACTGGGATACACTCAGAAGAGAATTTTTGGAAAAGTTCTTTCCAGCTGAAGTTACTGATAAACTGAGGAAAGACATTTCCATGATTGTTCAGGATGATTCTGAAACTCTCTATGAGTACTGGGAGCGCTTCAATAATCTTCTGGAAGCTTTCCCCCACCATATGATTGACAAGATAGTGTTACTCGGCTACGTCACACAGGGCATGAAGCCCCAAGATAAGACCACATTGGAAAGTGCTAGCAATGGGTCTATGAAAAAGTACAAGACCACTAATGAGGCAGGGCAGTTGATCAGCGACTTAGCTGAATCTACTAGGAATCACAGGCAGAAATAAGGCCGTGCAAAAGCCGTTGCAGAAGTATCCTCTAGCAAAAAGTTGCTGCTTTAACTCAGAGTATCTGTGAAATGACCAACTTGCTGAAGCAGATGCAATTGAACCAACAACAAGTTCAGCAAGCTCAACCTTCTCCTCCACAGCAAAACCAATAGTTAGTCCACAAAGAGTTTGTAGAGTCTGTGCAGATTATAGCCATTTTACTGATGAGTGTCCGCAGCTCCAGCAGGAAGACAACACCGTGGCAGCCACTCATAACTTCTATGACCGCCTCAACCAAGGGTACAATCAAAGTGGTAATTACAACCATAGATGGCAAGACAATTCTAACCAGAATTGGAGGGACAATAACAACAGAGGAGGCAGAGATAATCAGGGAAATTAGAGGTGGAATAATAAGAACAACAGGAAGTAGAACCAGTACCAGCCTTACAGAGCACCTCACTTGAGGCAATCCCAAGGACCACAGAATACCCAACAGCAGACCTCTCAAATTACCTATCGTTCTTCTTCTGCAAATGGTGACTTACTACACTCTATTGATCGGAGACAACAGACCATAGAAAATAACATTAATGCCACTCTGAATGGTCTGAACGTTACTTTGCAAGCTCTTGTCTCCCAGATTGGATCAATGAATAACTCCAATAACCAACCTTTGAGCTCCAGTGGAATTCCCTCTCAACCATTACCCAATCCCAAGGGTGGTATTAATGCCATCACCCTAAGGTCCGAAACCACACTGCAGGAGAGGAAACAGGAGGAGCCAAGCCCACCAGAACACACCTCAGCTGAAGAGGTAGTGGAAATAGAAGATGTTGAAGAGGAAGATGACATACAGGACATAGCTGAAAAAAAAGAAGTTCAACCACAGGAGGAAGCATCAAAAGGCACAGACACTGCAGAAGACACCACTCCTATTCCATTTCCACGACTTGAAAGGAAGCCTAGGAAGCAGCTGGAACCTGATCCAAAAATGGTAGAGATATTTAAAAAGGTTGAGGTAACCGTTCCTCTATTTGATGTTATTCAACAGGTACCTAAGTATGCAAAGTTTCTAAAAGATTTATGTATACATAAGGACAAAATTAATGAATTAGAAACTATTCCTTTAGGGAGTTCTATATCTGCTTTAATGGGTGGTTTACTTGAAAAGTGTAGTGACCCAGGTCCTTGTATGGTTAATTGTACTATTGGTGGTGTAGTATTTTCTGATTGCATGTGTGATTTAGGAGCATATGTGAGTATAATGCCTTTGTCTATATATGATATTTTGAGGCTTCCCCCCTTAAAAAGGTCGGCAGCTCATTCTGTGTTAGCATATAAAAGCATTATTACACTGATTTTTATATCCTGGAAATGCCCCAAAATAACTCAGACACGCCATCATCAATCCTACTCGGAAGGCCATTCTTGAAAACCTCAAAGTTTAAATTAGATGCTTTTTCAGGAACATACTCTTTTGAAATAGATGGCCAAATAGTGATCTTCAATCTGAATGGAGTTATGAAGCATCCTCCGGAGGATCACTCTATCCTCAAGTGTGACATTATAGATGAAACCGTAGCTGAAGTCCATCAGGAGGAATTTGAAGAGAAGCACACAGGACAAGGTCCAAGTGTGGGGACATTCTCAGAGGACAATGACAGTGCTTTGCCATTGTTACCAGCTCCAGACAACCCAGAGCCTGACCATGATCAGAAGTTAGAATTAAAACCCCTTCCTCCACACCTCAAATATGCTTACCTTGAAGACGGGCAGAGGTTTCCAGTTATCATTGCAAGGGAACTTACTTCTCAACAAGAAGAGCAGTTACTTAGTGTGCTGAGGAGGCACAAGAAGGCAATTGGTTGGAGTTTGGCAGACATAGTAGGCATTAACCATCAAGTCTGTGAGCATAGAATATTTTTAGAAGTGGGAGCAAGACCTGTCCGTCAACCCCAGAGAAGACTGAATCCCACTATCTTAGAGGTTGTCAAAAAGGAGGTGACCAGACTACTAGAGGCAGATATCATCTATCCCATCTCAGACAGTGAATGGGTGAGCCCAGTACAAGTGGTGCCAAAGAAGTCTGGAGTCACTACAGTAAAGAATGAGCATGGAGAGCTCCTGACAACCAGAGTTCAGAATGCCTGGAGGGTCTGCATTGACTACAGACGCCTCAACCAAGCAACCCGCAAGGATCACTATCCTCTTCCATTCATTGATCAAATGCTGGATCGCCTGTCAAGTAAACCACATTATTGTTTTTAAGATGGGTATACAGGTTATTTCCAAATTCATATAGCTCATGAGGATCAGGAAAAGACCACTTTTACATGTCTTTTTGGGACTTATGCTTACAAGAGAATGTCCTTTGGCTTATGCAATGCACCAGCTACTTTTCAGAGGTGCATAATGAGTCTTTTCTCTAATCTTATTGAGGACTATATGGAGATTTTTATGGATGATTTTAGTGTATATGGAGATTCCTTTAGCCTTTGCTTAGATGGATTATCTAGAGTATTAGATAGATGTGTCAGTACAAACCTTGTATTAAATTTTGAGAAATGTCACTTTATGGTAAAACAAAGTATTGTACTAGGACATGTTGTGTCTAATACTGGCATTTCTGTAGATCCAGCAAAGGTGGATGTCATTTCTAATTTACCTTACCCCTCTTCTATGAGGGAAGTCCGTTTATTTCTTGGCCATGCAGGTTTTTACAGGAGATTCATTAAGGACTTCAGTAAGGTAGCACTTCCCTTATCCAGACTACTGCAGAAAGATATTGAGTTTAAGTTCAATGAAAATTACAAACAAGCATTTGATAAGCTGAAGACCGCCCTGACTCAAGCTCCAATTGTGAGAGGACCAGACTGGAGACAACCATTTGAAATAATGTGTGATGCTTCCAACCATGCCGTAGGAGCAGCATTGGCTCAACGTGAAGGTAAGGATCCTTTTGTTATTGCTTATACGTCTAAAACTTTAGATGCCGCTCAGTCTAATTACACTACCACTGAGAAAGAGCTTCTTGCTATTGTTTTTGCTCTGGATAAATTCCGAGCCTATTTACTTGGTACTAAAGTAGTAGTGTGTTCAGACCACGCAGCTTTAAAGTATTTATTAGCTAAAAAGGAATCCAAACCAAGGCTTATACGTTGGATACTGCTATTACAAGAATTTGATTTGGAAATTAAGGATAGAAGTGGTAACCAGAATCTAGTGGCAGATCACTTGAGTCGCCTTAAGCACATTACAGATGACCCCACTCCTATAGCTGATAATTTCCCATTTGATAACCTGCAGGCAGTATCTGAGATAGTCCCTTAGTATGCACCTGTAGCTAATTATCTAGTTAGCCGCACCTTTCCTCCAAACTTTTCTAAGCATCAAAGAGACAAGTTGAAAAGCGAGTCTAAATATTATATATGGGATGACCCATATTTATGGAGATGTGGCGCTGACCAGGTAATTAGACGGTGTGTGCCTCAATCAGAATTCCAGTCCATCTTAGAGGCCTGTCACTCATCTGAGAGTGGAGGACATTTTGGCCCTCAAAGGACTGCCAGAAAAATCTTAGACTGTGGATTCTGGTGGCCTACTCTTTTTAGAGACGCTGCTGAATTTTGTAGATCTTGTTTCCCATGCCAGAAATTTGGTAATATATCCAGGAGGGATGAGATGCCTCAACAAATTATGCTTTTCTGTGAAATTTTTTATGTTTGGGGCATTGACTTCATGGGTCCATTTCCAAATTCTAATGGTTATTTTTATATATTGTTAGCTGTAGATTACGTTTCCAAATGGGTGGAAGCAATTTCTACCCGCACTGATGATGCTAACACTGTTGTTTCCTTTGTGAGAAACCATATTATTTGTCGCTTTGGATCACCATGAGCAATTGTGAGCGATCAAGGCACCCATTTTTGTAACAGGAGACTAACAGGATTAATGAAGAAACATGGGATAATTCATAAAGTTGCAACAGCCTACCACCCTCAGACTAATGGGCAAGCCGAGGTGTCAAACAGAGAGATAAAGCGTATCTTGCAGAAGATAGTCAAACCTCATAGAAGAGACTGGAGCACCAGGCTACAAGATTCACTTTGGGCGTACAGAACCGCATACAAAACACCCATTAGGATGAGTCCTTTCCGCTTAGTTTATGGAAAGGCTTGTCATCTCCCTGTTGAAGTAGAGCACAAAGCCTTTTGGGCAGTAAAGGAGTGCAACATGGGAATTGAGGAAGCCGAGTTGAAAGAAAATTGCAACTACAAGAATTGGAAAGCCTTCGCCTGGAAGCTTATGAGAACTCAAGACTATACAAGGAGAAGATGAAGGCTGCACATGATCAGTGCATCAGGAGGAAAGAGTTCCAACCTGGGGATTTAATCCTCCTTTACAAATCTCGACTGAGGCTCATGCCAGGCAAGTTGAGATCAAGATGGGAAGGTCCATACAGAGTAGAGAAGGCCGAACCGTACGGAGTTTATCACCTAAGCCATCCTTCAAGCTCTGAACTTATCAAAGTTAATGGACATCGTTTAAAGCTGTACCATGGCGAGCAGCTGAAGAAAAACAAGGAGCTCAAGATCTTCCTCTTGGAAGATCCCCACATAGCCGAAGACTGAGCTAGTGGAGCGTCCAACTTACGGACGTTAAAGCAAAGTGCTAGGTGGGAGACAACTCACCATGGTATGATCATTCTTTTCTTTACTTTTAATTTTCTTATTCAATAACTCTTCTCTTTATTAGTACATTTCGTGCATCTGCATTTGCCTACTTTTATTTAAAAAAAAAAAGTTCCGCGACGCGACCGCATCATTGACACGTCTGCGTCGCAAGGAGATAGGAGAAAATAATAAACAACCAGAGAGTCACGCAGGAGCATGGCTGGAGGTGTGCCAATGGCACAAATCATCCCACGCGACCGCGTCGCTGATGCGTCCGCGTCGAATGGGAATATTAGCCTCCCACGCGACTGCATGCTCCACGTGGCCACGTGACCTGGATTTCGACGTAACAAGGGTGCACAACCGAAAGTTGTGCTAGAGTGGTGCTGGATTGGTGCTTAGCGCATAATCCTTCCCACGCGGCCGCGTGAGCGACGCGACCGCGTCATATCCTTCTAAAAGCCCACTCACGCGATCACATGCCCCACGCAATCGCGTCACCCAATATTTGGCACTAATATGATTTTAAACAGAGAGTTGTGCGAGTGCGAGGCTGCCCTCGCGCCATTAGCCTAAAACGGGTCACGTGACCGCGTGACCGACGCGACTGCGTCAATCAGTTTCAATGCAAGTTGCGCGACCGCGTGCCTCACGCGACCGCGTCGCTTGCACCGCACAATTTTCCTGATTTGCCAATTATCTTATCTTTTTCTTCCCAAATCCTATTTTCTCTTTTCCCTCCTTATTTCTTTTCCCCCCTTCTTCCTTTTTCCTTCTTTCTCACTTTTTACACACACTCTCTCTCTCACCCCCATTAACAAGGTTTTTCTTTTTCTCCTTCCCTCCTTACTTTTCTATTATTCTTCTTATTTTTATATGTATCTTCTTTTCTTTTCGTTTTACCTTCATTATTCATATTTTCCTTTTTCTTTCTTTTTCCTTTTTATTTGGTGTTATAAATTTATGTGAGTCATTATTTCTCATTATATGCTTGTGGATTGTTATAAATTTGTTTGACAATTATATATTACTTTTTCAAGGGATGCTTGCATGTTCAAATTCATGCTTTCAATAACTTAACCATCATGCATGCTATGTGTTTGTGAAAAGGCCCATATAGCATTAAGCATTTTTTCTACTTTATTCTACTTTTCAATGCTTGCTTTTCACAAAACCCTTTTTATATTTTATTAATTTAATATAATTATTATTACAAATAAATTGTTAGCTTGAAAGACTTGGTAATCTAACTTGGACATTGAATGCTTGATCTATGCTACTCATGCCTTTGCCTGCATGCCAATAAACCCCTTGCATTTAATTGTCCCCACATGCACTTGCTATATTTTCATTGATGAACTTTTCACATGTAGTCATGACCATGTGTTAACGTCGTTCTTCTTTATTGTGCATTGATTACCACTTTTCCCGCCCTCTTCCTTGCTCTATCTCTTTGAATTTAATTTACTTTCTCTTTCCTTTTTCAGGATGGCCACCAAGAAAGGAAAGGAGAAAGCTACTCCTAAACAACCAGCAAGAAGAGGAACCAAGAGAGCATTAGTGGCAGAACCCTCTTCAACTGCAGTAAAGCCCTCAACAAAGAAATCTAAAAGGATTATAGAGGTTGATGATAAAGAAAAAGCCTTCCCAGCAAAGGACACTGTGCGTTTTCCCAATCGCTACTGTGAGCAGATGTTCCCCATCCTGGCAGAAAGGAGTTACAACAACGAATACCTTCTTCTCCTCCCGCCCAATATTGCTATCTTTGTTGAGCCGTAGATTTTCCGAAGACAATGGGATTTCTTACAGAGACAGCCAAGGCAGGTCAATCTTTCTTGGGTAGTCGAGTTCTACTCAAACTTTCACCTGCCAACCCTGCAGTCTGTCTATGTCCGTCAGAAATAAGTCCCCATTACAGAAGATGCCATTCAAAAATTTCTAAGTCTTCCTCCTATTCCAGCAGGATTGGACGCCTTTCAAGAAGCTGCACTCAAGCACCAGATGTACCAATTTGACTGGGACGCTGTTCTCAGAGTTATCGCACTACCTGGCAGCCGATGGATCTACGGATACCATCGTACCCGCCCTAAGGGAATTTTGGCTTCAGCACTTACCTTGGAGCTTCGCGTATAGGCACAGATCATGTCCCATTACGTCTTTCCGAGCACTCACGAGTCCTCCTTCACTGCGGACATGGCCGTTCTACTATGGTGCATCCTTACAGACCAACCTCTGAATCTCCCAAGACATATCCGGAATGCGGACACGTACAATTGCGGGCAACTTACCTTTTCCCGCCTTGGTCTCAGATCTTGCCTCAGTAGCCGGAGTCTCCTACAGAGCTAGGGACACCAAAGTCATGCTTCCCCGGGATGATCAGTATGTCCCTAACGGGAAGTACCTTAGACTTCCAGTAGCCACTACTAGCCAGCCTATTGAACCAGTTGAAGATATTCCTTCTTCAACACCACAAGCACCTACTACTGACCAACTGCTCCAGTAGATACTTGCAAGGTTGGATCGGCAGGAATAGAAAGCTAAGATGAGAGAGCGCCGTAATAAGCGCATATTCACATACCTCAAGGAGCTGATTATGGGAAAATTCAAGGACTCAGACACCCCGGACTCCACTTCCTTTACCAGCATAGGGAACCATGATGGTCCCGACTGTGGAGATACTGCTACCAACCCACCTTTGTTCTTGACAGATGGCACCGAGGACGGTGCAAAGCCTTAAGTGTGGGGAGGTCGGTCAGTACCTGACTTCCGGAGGTAATTTCTCTTCTCTAAACACCAATAAATTAGGATATTTAGTTAGATTTCTCTTATGTAGAATAGGATAAATTGCATAGTAATAGGTTAGTTGCATGCATGTTCTGCTTGATTGAAAAGGCAATAAGTTTCTTCTAAGTCCCTATCTTTGGAACAAATTTTCACTAATTTTAATCAAAACTTCTATGTTAAATTTGCTTGAAGTTGTATTTGGAACATAATTTTTGAGCTAAAGAACACACAACCTGTGAAATTTGAGCCTCTATGAATGGTTACATTATTTAACCATAATTATTTTATTCTTGTGTGTTTACTTCTCTATGATTGTAATCTATATTTTGTTTCATCCTATATGTCCAATGTTTATTACATTTATATGTTTGCATATGATTGAGGCCATTATTTGTTTAGCCCACTTATCCAAATTAAGCCTACCCCTTTCAATTACCTTTGTTAGCCACTTTGAGCCTTTAAATCCCATTTGTTCTATACTTTACCACATTACTAGCCTTAAGCGGAAAAACAAGTATATATCCCAAATTGAATCTTTGGTTAGCTTAAGATAGAATTTTGTGTGTTATTTAAGTATGGGAAATTATGGGAACAAAAGATAATAAGGGAATGTGTCATGATAATATAATGGAAATTTGGGTACCTACTCATGTGAAACTATAAGAATTAAAAATATATGTGCATTGATAAGCTATGTTTATTTTTATGTTTAAAAAAAATCCAAAAATATTCAATAAATAAATAAGGGGACAAAATTACCCCAATGCTGAGTTAAGAATTCAAAGATCAATGCATGTATGATAAAATTAAAATAAAAAGTTGAAACATGAGTATAGAATGTGAAAGAGATTTCTGGATAGCTAGGTGTAAATTCTAAAGTTATATAGAATATATATAGGTTATGTTGAAGCTTGGGTTAAATAAAGATTCAATTTAAAAGCTTACTTAGCCATATATATATCCTTACCCTTACCTTGGCCCCATTACAACCTTGGAAAGACCTCATGATGTTTGCATTGGTGTATTAAATGTTGTTGATTAGTTAGGAGAAGAACAAAAATTAGAAAGCATGATTAGAGAAGGATAGAGTGATGACCCTATACACTAGAGAGACTAGAGTGTACATACATCATCAGTGAGGGTTCCATGCTTGAATTTCTATGTTCTCTGCTTTCATGAGCTATCTTCTTGCATTTTTATCTGTTCTTACTGTATAAGAATTGAGTTAGTGGAATTTGGTTTGTAATTGTTTTGAAGAGCTTACTTACTTTTAATCAAGTGGACAAGAATCATATAGTTGCATTCACATATATAGGTTGCATTGCATTGCATGAGTTCTACATGTTCCTACTCATTCATTTTATCTCCTTCAACTAAGCATGAGGACATGCTAATGTTTAAGTGTAGGGAGGTTGATAAACCACTATTTTATGGTTTATATTGTGTTTAATTGTGTGGTTTTATCATGATATTTACCCACTTATTCATTAAATTAACATGCATTTATATTTCCTTCCTAAAGACTTTTAATTATATATTTTAATTCTTCTTTATTCCATTCGATGCCGTGATCTGTGTGTTAAGTGTTTCAGGCTTTATAGGGCACGAATGAGTTGGAGATTGGAAAGGAAGCTTGCAAAAAATGGAAGGAACACAAGAAATTAAGGAGATGACCAGCAAGAAGTGACGCGGCCGCATGGCTCACGCGATTGCGCGAAAGAGAGAAAATCGCAGTGACGCGGCTGCATGGATGACCCGACCGCGCGGCATGGAATAGCACGAGTGACGCGGAGGTGTGGACGACGCGTCCGCGTGGAGAAGCAAAACGCCGAATGACGCGTCCGCATGAATGACGCGATCGCGTGACGTGCGCGATCTGCATAATCTGCAGAATCGCTGGAGGCGATTTCGGGCCCTATTTTGACCCAGTTTTCATCCCAGAAAAGCAGACTAGAGCCAGAGAACATGCAGAAACCAACAACAACATTCATTCTAGATAGTTTTAGTTTTTCTGATCTAGTTTTCCTCTCCTCTAGGTTTTTTTCTCTCTACACATTCATATTTCTTAGGATTTATTATTTTCATTGCTTTTTGCATTGGGATTTAAGAAGAGTTATTACCTCATCAAGACTTTGTCATTCTAGTTCGTTTTCTTTACTTGGCTTTACTCTTCCATGTCCTTTAATTTATTTCAATCTTACTGTTGGATTATTTGAGAATTTATCAATACAAGAGTTTTTTTTTTTTAATTAATTCCTTCGAGTTTTATTTATCATGTCTTCCTTTAATTCTCTCTCCTATGTTATGAATTCCACATTCACAATGAGCGAGTAATTCCCTAACTTGATGCGGAGTTGATTGAAAGGAATCCTTGAGTTGGAGTGCTCAAGGGAGAAATTGTAATTGGGTTTATTTTTGGATTGCTCTCTAGTCACTAACGCTAGTCCTTCCAAGTAAGCAGACTGGGACTTGTGAATAGAAACAACATTCCAACTTGTTTGACTTTCCCTTACCTAGTAAGGGATAACTAAACAGAACAACCCCCAATTATCAATTAATCTTGAAAGTATTGCAACAAGAATAGGGCTTCCAACTAATCTACTCCCAGTCAAGGCTTTTATTTAAATTACATTAATTCTCTGATTTAATTTCCTGTCATTCAACTCAAATCTTTTTTGAAAATGATCTGATTAATAAAATAGCACACTTTCCTGCAACTCGTTGTGAGACGACCTGGGATTCATACTCCCAATATTTTAACGTTAATTTCTGTTACACCCTTTTTAAATTGATAAGCGGAATTCTGGTTGGTTGATAACTATACTTGCAACGCATATCTTATAACAATTCTTAACTCGCCAATTTCTGCCACCATCAAACCCATCTTATGAGCCTGGTTTTGTATCCTGCTTTGTAAGTAGATATTTAAGAGCAGCATGGTCAGTGTACACAATCACTTTTGATCCTACTAAGTATGATCTAAACTTGTCAATGGCATAAACCACTGTAAGCAATTCTTTCTCTGTGGTTGTGTAATTTTTCTGGGCATCATTTAAAACACGGCTAGCATAATAAATGACATGCAGAAGCTTGTCATGCCTCTGCCCCAATACTGCACCAATGGCATGGTCACTGGCATCGCACATTAGTTCGAATGGTAATGTCTAGTCTGGTGCAGAAATAACTGGTGCTGTGACCAGCTTAGCTTTTAGAGATTTAAACGCCTAGAGACACTCTGTATTAAACACAAATGGCGTGTTAGCAGCTAGCAGGTTGCTTAGAGGTTTTACAATTTTTGAAAAATCCTTTATAAACCTCCTATAGAATCCTGCATGCCCCAGAAAGCTTCTAATTGCCTTAACATTGGCAGGTGGTGGTAATTTTTCAATTACTTCCACTTTAGCTTGATCCACCTCTATTCCCTTGTTTGAAATGTTATGCCCAAGGACAATTCCTTCAGTCACCAAAAAGTGATATTTTTCCCAGTTTAAAACTAGGTTGGTCTCTTGGCATCTTTTCAGAACAAGTGCTAGATGGTTAAGGCAGGAGCTGAATGAGTCTCCAAATACTGAAAAGTCATCCATGAAGACTTCCAGAAATTTCTCAACCATACCAGAGAAGATAGAGAGCATGCACCTCTGAAAGGTTGCAGGTGCATTGCACAGACCGAAAGGCATCCTTCTGTAGGCAAACACTCCAGAAGGACATGTGAATGCTGTTTTCTCTTGGTCTTGAAGATCTACTGCAATTTGGTTGTAGCCTGAATAGCCATCCAAAAAGCAGTAATATTCATGACCTACTAGTCTCTCTAGCATCTGGTCTATGAATGGTAAAGGAAAGTGATCCTTCCTGGTGGCTGTATTGAGCCTTCTGTAGTCAATACACATATGCCACCCTGTAACTGTTCTTGTAGGAACCAGTTCATTTTTATCATTATGAACCACTGTCATGCTTCCCTTCTTGGGAACAACTTGGACAGAGCTCACCTAGGGGCTATCAGAAATAGGATAAATAATCCCAGCCTCCAGTAACTTGGTGACCTCTTTCTGCACCACTTCCTTCATGGTTGAATTTAGCCGCCTCTGTGGTTGAACCACTGGCTTAGCATTGTCCTCCAATAGGATTTTGTGCATGCATCTTACGGGGCTGATGCCCTTAAGATCACTTATGGACCACCCAAGAGCTGTCTTGTGTGTCCTTAGCACTTGAAGTAATGCTTCCTCTTCTAGTGGATTTAAAGCAGAGCTTATGATCACCAGAAAAGTGTTACCTTCTCCCAAAAATGCATACTTCAGGGATGGTGGCAGTGGTTTGAGCTTGGGTTTAGGAGGTTTCTCCTCTTCCTGAGGAAGTTTCAGAGGCTCTTTCAATTACTCTGAATCCTCCAGATTAGGCTGAACATCTTTAAAGATGTCTTCCAGCTCTAATTCGAGACTCTCAGCCATGTTGATCTCCTCTACTAAAGAGTCAATAAGATCAACTTTCATGCAGTCTTTTAGCATGTCTGGATGCTGCATGGCTTTGACAGCATTTAACTTAAACTCATCCTCATTGACTCTCAGGGTTACTTCTCCCTTTTGGACATCAATCAGAGTTCGTCCAGTTGCTAGGAAAGGTCTTCCTAGAATAAGAGTAGCACTCTTGTGCTCCTCTATTTCCAGCACTACAAAGTCAGTGGGAAAGGCGAATGGCCCAACCCTGACAATCATGTCTTCAATCACGCCTGATGGGTATTTAATGGAGCCATCAGCAAGTTGGAGACATATCCAAGATGGTTTGACTTCTTCAGTTAAACAAAGCTTTCTGATAGTGGATGCAGGTATTAGGTTGATACTTGCCCCAAGATCACATAAAGCTGTCTTGGTGCAATTACCCTCTAATATGCATGGTATCATAAAGCTTTCGGGATCTTTAAGCTTTTCTGGGAAGCATTTCAGAATGACTACACTGCATTCTTCAGTGAGGAGAACTCTTTTAGTTTCTCTCCAATCCTTCTTATGACTCAAGATCTCTTTCATGAACTTGGCATAAGAGGGTATTTGCTCAAGTGCCTCTGCAAATGGAATATTTATTTCAAGAGTCCTGAGATAGTCTGCGAAGCGGGCAAATTACTTATCCTGCTCCTCTTTGCAGAGTTTTTGATGATAAGGCATCTTGGCTTTGTATTCCTCAACCTTAGTTGCTGCAGGTTTACTTCCTACAGAGGTGGTTGGAGAAGCCTTTTTAGAGGGGTTGCTATCAGCACTTGTGTGTGTCTGATCCCTCACTGGCATTTGAATGCCAGGGTTAGAAGCTAGATTGGCATTGGACGCCAACTCCCTACCTGTTTCTGGCATTTGAACGCCAGAACTGAGCTTTCATTTGGCGTTTGACGCCAACTCCTTGCCTGTTTCTGGCGTTTGAACGCCAGAACTGCGCATGGGTTGGGCGTTTAACGCCAGCTTTGCATCCTTTTCTGGCGTTTGAACGCCAGAGTTATTTCTCTCTGGGCTCTTACTGTCCTCAGAGGGATTTTGGATAATATTTTGCTCATTCTCTCTCAGTTGTTCTTTTCTTGGCTTTCTGCTGCTCTGAAGTGAGGTATTTAATGTTTTCCCACTTCTTAATTGAACTGCTTGGCACTCCTCTGTTATCTATTTTGATAACTGCTATTTTGTCTGATTCAATTGTGATTCCATATCCTTGTTAGCAATTTTGGTCTCTTGTAGCATCTCCTTAAATTCTGCTAACTGCCTTGTTATAGAAGATAGCTGCTGATTGAGTTCAGCAACTTGTTCCTAAGGACTAAAGTCAGTTGATATTGCCTTAGGTTCTTCTTTCATGGAGGCCTCATTACTTGTGTACAGATGCTGATTTCTAGCAACTATATCGATGAGCTCTTGAGCCTCTTCAATAGTTTTTCTCATGTGTATAGATCCACCAGCTGAGTGGTCTAGAGATATCTGAGCTCTTTCTATAAGCCCATAGTAGAAGATGTCCAATTGCACCCACTCTGAAAATATTTCAGAGGGTCATTTCCTTAGCATCCCTCTGTACCTCTCCCAGGCATTATAAAGGGATTCATCATCCTCTTGTTTAAAGCCTTGGATGTCCAGCCTTAGCTGTGTCATCCTTTTTGGAGGAAAATATTGATTTAGGAATTTGTCTGATAACTGTTTCCATGTTCTTATGCTTGCTGTGGGTCGGTTATTTAACCACCTTTTAGCTTGATCTTTTACAGCAAACAGAAACAGTAACAGCCTGTATACATCCTGATCTACCTCCTTGTCACGTACTGTGTCAGCAATTTGCAAGAATTGTGCCAAAAACTCAGTAGGTTCTTCCTGTGGAAGACCGAAATACTGGCAGTTTTGCTGCACCATGACAATGAGCTGAGGATTTAGCTCAAAACTGCCTGCTTTGATGGGGGGTATACAGATACTACTCCCATATGTAGCAGTAGTGGGATTTGCATATGACCTCAGAGTCCTTCTAGACTGTTTATTTCCACTTAGATCCATGATGGATAAAATGGAATTGATATAAATTGCAACAAAAATATTTTTTTGTTTTTTTTTTATTTAAGTAGGACAAACCAAATTATTAAGATAAATAAAAAAAATAAGATAAAATAAAATAAAATTTTTAAAAATTAAAATGTAAATTTCAAAAACCAAGAGAAAAATAAATTTGAAAATGAAAATAACTGCTTAATTAAGAAGATTTGAAAAACTTTGGATATGATTTTTGAAAAAAGATTTTGAATTTTGAAAAGATTTGATTTTTACAAAAAAATCTGAATTTTTAAAAGTAATTTTTGAAAATTCAATTTAAAATAAAGAGAAAAGATATTTTTGAATTTAATGGGGGAAAGATAAAAATAATAAAATGACACAAGACTTAGAATTTTTAGATCTAGTGCTCCTTGTTTTTCGAAAGTTTTGGAGGAAAAACACCAAGGAACACCAAACTTAAAGATTTTAAGATCAAACCACAAAGAAGCCTCAAGAACACCTTGAAGACTCACAAGAACATAAAAAGAATACCAAACTTAACACTTTTAGAAAACTAAAAATAAGTTTTCGAAAATAAATAAAAAAATAACAAGAGAACACCAAACTTAAAAGTTTGACACGAGATTTAATCAAAGAAAAATTATTTTTGAAAAAGTTTTAAAAGGAGGATTCCCAATTACCAAGAACATAAGCACAACGCTCTAGCCAATTGAGCTATAAATTTAAAGTGTTTTAAAAAAAGTATTTAATGAAAAAAATTTCAGCCAAAAACAATAATAGAAGACGCAATTTTAGTGACTCTAAACTAAAAAGATAAATTTTTCCTAATCTAAGCAACAAAATAAATCGTCAGTTGTCCAAACTCAAACAATCCCCGGCAACGGCACCAAAAACTTGGTGCACGAATTGTAAATCACACTTTTCACAACTCGTACCACTAACCAGCAAGTGCACTGGGTCGTCCAAGTAATACCTTACGTGAGTAAGGGTCGATCCCACAGAGATTGTTGGCTTGAAGCAATCTATGGTTATCTTGTAAATCTTAGTCAGGAGATTAATAATAAAAATTACTTTTGTTTGTGAAAACTAAATAACATGAAATAAAGGTTACTTGTTATGCAGTAGTGGAGAACATATTGTGGTTTTGGAGATGCTCTGTCTTCTGTATCTCTGCTTTCCTACTGTCTTCTTCTTCATGCACGCAGATATCCTTCCATGGCAAGCTGTATGTTGGTGGATCACCGTTGTCAATGGCTACCATTCATCCTCTCAGTGAAAATGGTCCAAATGCGCTGTCACTGCACGGCTAATCATCTGTCGGTTCTCACTCATGTTGGAATAGAATCCATTGATTCTTTTGTGTCTGTCACTACGCCCAACACTCGCGAGTTTGAAGCACGTCACAGTCATCCCTTTCCATATCCTACTCGGAATACCACAGACAAGGTTTAGACTTTCTGGATCTCAGGAATGGCCGCCAATAATTCTAGCCTATACCACAAAGACTCTGATCATGAACCAGAAGGCTAAGAGATACACACTCAAGCTAGTGCAGATAGAACGGAGGTGGTTGTCAGGCACACGTTCATAGGTGAAAATGATGATGAGTGTCACGGATCATCACATTCATCAGGGTGAAGTGCGAGTGAATATCTTAGAATAGAAACAAGCGTGATTGAATGAAAAACAGTAGTAATTGCATTAATTCATCGAAACACATCAGAGCTCCTCACCCCCAATCATGGGGTTTAAAGACTCATGCCATCAGAAATACAATGTGAAACATGTAAAAATGTTATGAGATACATAATAAATCTCTAAAAGTTGTTTAAATACTAAACTAGTACCCTAGGTTTACAGAAAATGAGTAAACTACGATAGATAGTGCAGAAATCCACTTTCGGGGCCCACTTGGTGTGTGTTGGGGCTGAGACTTGAGCTTTACACGTCCCTAGGCTGTTTCTGGAGTTAAACGCCAGGTTGTAGCTTGTTTGGGCGTTTAACTCTAACTTGTTACCTGTTTCTGGCGTTTAACGCCAAAATGCAACATGGAACTGGCGTTGAATGCCAGTTTACATCATTTATCTGCGAGCAAACTATGGACTATTATATATTTCTGGAAACCCTGGATGTCTAATTTCCAACGCAATTGAAAGCATGCCATTTGGGTTTCTGTAGCTCCAGAAAATCCATCTCGAGTGCAAGGAGGTCAGAATCCAACAGCATCTGCAGTCCTTTTTCAGCCTCTGAATCAGATTTTGCTCAGGTCCCTCAATTTCAGCCAGAAAATTTCTGAAATCACAGAAAAACACACAAACTCATAGTAAAGTCTAGAAATGTGAATTTTGAATAAAAACTAATAAGAATATAGTAAAAACTTAACTAAATCATACTAAAAACTACCTAAAGCCAATGCCAAAAAGCGTATAAATTATCCGCTCATCAGTAGGCTTTGGGCTACTTTTAGATTTAGGTCGTGTTCCTCTGTTTGGGCTCTATTTGGGCTTTTCTAGTGATTTGGCCGAGCTCTTTGAGAAGATGTCGGATAGTCCTGACCTGAAGAGGTCGGTCGACTTGTCGTTAAACATCCCGGGTCGGACAGCTCGACCCAGGATATGAACAGTGCCCCTGCTTGAGCGTGGTCTTCCTTTTGAGGTCAAGTCCCCAGTTTCAAGACTTTAGTCCTTCTCTATAGAAGCTGAGCTCGAGCATTGTCGATTTCTTTTTGTAGCGGCCCCTTCGGAGCATTTCTTCTCTCTTCTTTGATTTCGAAAACAGGCATTCCTTGCTTTGGGAACGTGCAAGGGTTTTAATGCCGCATTAATCTTTTAACGTTCCATTTCTTTGCCTCCCGCTTTCTTGTTTTGTTTTTGAATTACATCAAAACTTTCTCTTTTCTATTTCTCTTCACTGTAACTTCCCTTTTTCTCTCTTATTCTTCTGTTTTATTTGTTCCTCCTTGTTCTTTTGGGATTTTTGTTTTTCGCATCTTCACGCTTCTCTGTGTGATGCCATTTGGTGGTTGTTGGTGCTTTCCTTGCTCGAAGGCAATTCCAGATTTCGTCTCTTCTATTTCTTCAGCACTTTCTTTCAGGTTGGTTCTTCTTTTCGTTCTTTTCTTGTGCTTACCTTGTTCTATTCTTGGTAAAGTTTTTGGTTTTGCCTGAGTTTTGTTGGAAAGCTTGGACCTTTTTGTTTTTTACCATACTTGGTTGTCATTGTCATGCATGTTTTCTGGTTTTCTTTCGACTTTATGCATGCTCCTATATGGACACTTTTAGGGCTTCGCATGTTGTCGCTACTTCTGGTTGTACTTTGATGATTGAGTTTTATGAACTGCACCTGTTTGCTTCTCAAAAGATTGCCCCTTGATTTTTGCCCTGTTGATAGCTTTCTTTGCTGATAGATTTGTAGAAGATGATGGTTTTCTGATAACTTGCTTTGATTTGCGTCTTTCTTCTTGAAGCGTTACTTAGAGTCTTTGCTGGGATGTTTAGCCTTTGTAGACTTTCTTTTTGAGTCCTTACTCTGTCCCTACCTCCAAAGGATGCCCCTGGACCTTGGTGCGTGTCTTAGGGTTTTCCTTTTACTGTTTGTACTGCTTTGGGCCATTTTTGTCCGAGCTGTTTTCTTGGATTTTGCCTGAGCTGTTTTGGTTAGTAATCTATTTTTCTTTTTCTTGCTTGTAGGACTAGTTAGCCATGTCTTCTCGCAAAAATATTATTGAGACATCTTCCAAGGTTCCTGAGGGTATGTCCGATTGGCTGGACTCCCTTGTGTTGATGTGTGTCTCCGTGGTAAATGCGGAGTACTGTGTAGAGTTGAGGAAGCATTATAGGATTTGTAGTAGTCGCGCTCAGGAAAAAGATTATGAGCTTGTAGCGCCTGATTCCGATGAGAGGGTTTGTTTCCCGACCTTGGTCCAGGGGGAGTGTCCCTTCTTTTATGGCTATGACTATTTTTTCAGCCAGCTGAACATTACTTTCCCTTTTACTTCCTTTGAGACCGACTTGTTGTGGTCGTGTAACGTTGCTCCATCCCAGCTCCATTCGAGCTCTTGGGGTTTTATCAAAATCTTCCAGTTGCTTTGCCAAGAGTTGGATGTCAAACCTTCTCAGACCCTCTTTCTTTATCTCTTTGTTTTGACTAAGCCCAAGATTTTCTCCAAAAAGAAAGCTTCTTGGATTTCCTTTCGATCTGCCCAGGGACATAAAGTGTTTGCTATGTATGATGAGTCCTTTAGGGACTTTAAGAATTATTTTTTTAAGGTACGAGCTGCTGAGGGTGCTCGACCATTTTTCTTGGAACCGAATAATGAGCCTGCCTTCCCCTTGTGCGGGCAAAAGAACTTTGTGGTGTCTCGATACTCATGGGAGATGCTTGACGAGGTCGAGCAGGCTTTTGTGAATGTTTTGGAAGATATTTGGGGTGAACCTCCCCATCTCGATACCAAGAGATTTCTGGGGGACCCCTCCCTAGTCCGAACTGTGTTGGGTACTACCACGACTTCAACCGCTCAGTCTCAAGCTTTTAACTTGACACCTTCACGCCACAAGCAGATGGTTAGGGACAGCTTGGTTTAGCCGCTTAGGCTAGGATTTTGTTCCTTTGGGCCCTTCTATCCACTGATGCTTAAAGCCTTGGATCCCTTTTTTCTCTACCCTTGCCTTTTGGTTTAAAGGGTTACTGGCTTTTTCTACTTGCTTATTCTTTTTCTTTCTTTTATTTTTTGCCATTTTTTTCCACAAGCTTTGTCTATTCACTACTTTTTCTTGCTTCAAGAATCAATTTTATGATTTTTCAGATTATCAATAACATTTCTCTTTTTTCTTTATTCTTTCAAGATCCAACAATTTTAACATTCATAAATAATAAATTCAAAAATATGCATTGTTCAAGCATTCATTCAGAAAACAAAAGGTATTGCCACCACATCAAAATAATTAAACTATTTTCAAGATAAAATTCGAAACCATGTACTTCTTGTTCTTTTGCAATTAAAATAATTTTTTATTTAAGAAAGGTGATGGATTCATAGGACATTCATAGCTTTAAGACATAGACACTAGACACTAATGATCATGTAATAAAGACATAAACATATATAAAACATAAAGCATAGGAAACGAAAAACAGAAAATAAAGAACAAGGAAATTAAAGAACGGGTCCACCTTAGTGATGGCGATTAGTTCTTCCTCTTGAAGATTTTGTGGAGTGCTTGAGCTCCTCTATGTCTCTTCCTTGCCTTTGTTGCTCCTTCCTCATGGCTCTTTGGTCTTCTCTAATTTCATGGATGAGGGTGGAATGCTCTTGGTGCTCTATCCTCAGTTGTCCCATGTTGGAACTCAATTCTCCTAAGAAAATGTTAATTTGCTCCCAATAGTTTTGTGGAGGAAAGTGCATCCCTTGAGGCATCTCAGGAATTTCATGATGAGGAATTTCCTCATGCTCTTGTTGAGGTCCATGAGTGGGCTCTCTTGTTTGGTCTATCCTTTTCTTAGTGATGGGCTTGTCCTCTTCAATGAGGGTGTCTTCCTCCATGACAATTCCAGCTGAATTACAGAGGTGACAAATGAGATGAGGGAAGGCTAACCTTGCCAAAGTAGAGGACTTGTCCGCCACCTTGTAGAGTTCTAGGGATATGATCTCATGAACTTCTACTTCCTCTCCCATCATGATACTATGGATCATGATAGCCCGGTCCATAGTAACTTCAGACCGGTTGCTAGTAGGAATGATTGAGCATTGGATGAACTCCAACCATCCCCTAGCCACGGGTTTGAGGTCAAGCCTTCTTAGTTGAACCGGCCTGCCTCTTAAGTCTCTCTTCCATTGAGCTCCTTCCACACAGATGTCCAAGAGGACTTGGTCCAACCTTTTATCAAAGTTGACCCTTCTAGTGAAAGGGTGAGGTATTGGCAAGTTGAATGCCAACCTCACATTTTTCGGACTAAAATCCAAGTAATTCCCCCGAACCATTGTGAGCCAATTCTTCGGGTTTGGGTTCACACTTTGATCATGGTTCTTAGTGATCCATGCATTGGCATAGAACTCTTGAACCATTAAGATCCCGACTTATTGAATGGGGTTGGTGAGAATTTCCCAACCTCTTTTTCGAACATCATGTCGGATCTCCGGATATTCACTCTTTTTGAGCATGAAGGGGACCTCGGGGATCACCTTTTTCTTGGCCACAACTTTATAGAAGTGGTCTTGATGGACCTTTGAGATGAATCTCTCTATCTCCCATGACTCGGAGGTGGAACCAATTTCCTTCCCTTTCCTCTTTCTAGAGGTTTCTCCGGCCTTAGGTGCCATTAATGGTTATGGAAAGACAAAAAATTAGTGCTTTTTCCACACCAAACTTAAAATATTTGCTCGTCTTCGAGTAAGAGAAGAAAGAAATGAGTAGAGGAAGATGAAATGGAGGAGATGGAGGTGAGGAGTGGGTTCGGCCAAGGGGGGTAGTAGTGTGTATGTTGTGTGAGATTGAAGGTGGTGAGGAGTGGTATTTATAGGGTAGGGGAGAGAGGGATTTCGGTCATTAAGGGGTGGGTTTGGGAGGGAAATGGTTTAAATTTGAATGGTGAGGTAGGTGGGGTTTAATGATGGATGGATGTGAGTGGTGAAGAGATTGTGGGGAAGAGGGTAAGATTTGATAGGTGAAGGGTGTTTGGAGAAGAGGTATTGAGGTGATTGGTCAAGGGTGTATGGGGAAGAGTGTTATGGAAAGGTGTGAAGAGGAGAGAAGAAGTGGTGGGGTAGGTGGGGATCCTGTGGGTTCACAGATCCTGAGGTGTCAAGGAATTCGAGTCCCTGCACCATTCTGGCATTTAAACACCCATTGTGTGCCAAATCTGGCATTTAACGCCAGCTCTGCTACCTTTCCTGGCATTAAACGCCAGTCCTGCTACCCTTCCTGGCATTAAACGCCACTCTGCTGCCCATTTCTGGCGTTTTAACGCTAGCCAGATGCCAGACAGCCCTTTCTGGCGTTAAACACCCAGAGTGCTACCCATTCTGGCATTTAACGCCCAAAATGCTGCCAGGTTGGGCGTTAAATGCCCATTCTGCTATCCTTACTGGCGTTTAAACGCCAGTAAGCTTGTCCTTAGGGTGTGCTATTTTTGATGCTATTTTTCATTCTGTTTTTGATTTTTCAGTTGTTTTTGTGACTTCACATGATCATCAACCTAAAGAAAACATAAAATAGCAATGGAAAATAAATAAATATAATTAAATAACATTGGGTTGCCTCCCAACAAGCACTTCTTTAATGTCAATAGCTTGACAGTGAGCTCTTAGAGAGCTTCACAGAGACTCAGAGCTTAATGGTGGCCTCCCAAGACCAAACTTAGAAGTTGAGTGAGGGAGCTTTGTTTGACTCGGTATTGCGAGAAGCTTTCCATGCTTCCCCTCCATGGTTACAGATGGAGATCCTTGAGTCTTAAACACAAGGTAGTCCTCATTCATTTGAAGGACTAGCTCTCCTCTGTCCACATCAATCACAGCTTTTGCTGTGGCCAGGAAGGATCTTCCTAGGATGATGGAGTCATTTTCATCCTTTCCAGTGTCTAGGATTATGAAGTCAGCAGGGATGTAATAGCCTTCAACCTTTACTAAGACATCCTCTACAAGTCCATAAGCCTGTTTCCTTGAATTGTCTGCCATCTCTAGTGAGATTCTTGCAACTTGCACCTCAAAGATCCCTAGTTTCTCTATTATGGAGAGGGGCATGAGGTTTATCCCTGATCCTAGGTCACACAGAGCCTTCTCAAAGGTCATGGTGCCTATGGTACAAGGTATTAAGAACTTTCCAGGATCCTGTTTCTTCTGAGGTAATTTCAGTTGAACCAGATCATTCAGTTCATTGATGAGCAGTGGAGGTTCATCCTCCCAAGTCTCATTACCAAATAACTTGGCATTCAGCTTCATGATTGCTCCTTGATATTGAGCAACTTACTCTTCAGCAATGTCTTCATCCTCTTCTGAGGAAGAATACTCATTAGAGCTCATGAATGGTAATAGTAAGTTCAGTGGAATCTCTATGGTCTCTATATGAGCCTCAGATTCCTCTGGTTCCTCATTAGGGAACTCCTTGGAGGCCAGTGGACGTCCATTGAGGTCTTTCTCAGTGGAAATTACTGCCTCTTCCTCCTCTCCAGGTTTGGCCATGTTGGACGTGTAGATGGCCTTGCACTCTCTTTTTGGATTCTCTTCTGTATTGCTTGGGAGAGTACTAGGAGGGAGTTCAGTAACTCTTTTACTCAGCTGACCCACTTGTGCCTCCAAATTTCTAATGGAGGACCTTGCTTCAGTCATGAAACTGAGAGTGGTCTTAGATAGATCAGAGACTACAGTTGCTAAGTCAGAGTGGTTCTGTTTAGAATTCTCTGTATGTTGCTGAGAGGATGATGGAAAAGGTTTGCTATTGCCAAACTTGTTTCTTCCCCCATTATTATTATTGAAGCCTTGATTAGGCTTCTGTTGATCCTTCCATGAAAGATTAGGATGATTCCTCCATGAAGGATTGTAAGTGTTTCCATAGGATTCTCCCATGTAATTCACTTCTTCCATTCCAGGATTCTCAGGGTCATAAGCTTCTCCATCAGAGGAGGCTTCCTTAGTACTGTTGGATGTAGCTTGTATTCCAGTCATACTCTGAGAAATCATATTGACTTGCTGAGTCAATATTTTGTTCTGAGCCAATATGGCATTTAGAGTATCAATCTCCAGAACTCCTTTCTTCTGAGTTATCTCATTATTCACAGGATTTCTTTCAGAAGTGTACATGAACTGGTTATTTGCAACCATTTCAATGAGTTCCTGGGCTTCTTCAGGCGTCTTCTTTAGATGAAGAGATCCACCAGGAGAGTTGTCTAATGACATCTTGGACAATTCAGACAAACCATCATAGAATATGCATATGATGCTCCATTCTGAAAGCATGCCAGAAGGACACCTTCTGGTCAATTGCTTGTATCTTTTCCAAGGTTCATAGAGGGATTCACCTTCCTTCTATCTGAAGGTTTGGACTTCCACTCTAAGCTTGCTCAACTTTTGAGGTGGATAGAATTTGGCCAAAAAAGCATTGACCAACTTTTCCCAAAAGTTCAGGCTTTCTTTAGGTTGTGAGTCCAACCATGTCCTAGCTCTGTCTCTTATAGCAAAAGGGAAAAGCATAAGTCTGTAGACCTTAGGATTAACCCCATGGGTCTTAATAGTGTCACAGATTTGCAAGAATTCAGCTAAAAACTGATGAGGATAATCCAATGGAAGTCCATGAAACTTGCAATTCTGCTGCATTAGAGAAACTAATTGAGGCTTAAGCTCAAAGTTGTTTGCTCCAATTGCAGGAATTGAGATGCTCCTTCCACAGAAGTCAGAAGAGGGTGCAATAAAGTCACCAAGCATCTTCCTTGCATCTCCACCATTATTGTTGGGTTCGACCATCTCTTCTTCTTTTTCGAAAAATTATGTCAGGTCCTCTCCAGAGTGTTGTGCTTTAGCTTCTCTTAGCTTCCTCTTTAGAGTCCTTTTAGGTTTCGGATCAGCTTCAACAAGAATGTTCTTATCCTTGCTCCTGCTCATATGAAAAAGAAGAGAACAGAAAAGGAGAGGAATCCTCTATGTCACAGTATAGAGATTCCTTTACGTGAGTAGAAGAAGAGAAGAATAGAAGAATGATGTAGAGAAAAGAGATGAAGAATTCGAACATTGAGAGAGGGAGAGGGTTCGAATTATAAGAAGAGAAGTGTTAGTAAATAAATATAATAAATAGGAAGAGATGAGAGAGAGAGAGAGTTTTCGAAAATAATTAAAAATAAAGAAAAAATATTTTTGTTTTTATTTTAATTATTAGTTAGAATTCGAAATTATTAAAAGGAATAAAATAAAATTAAAATTTAAAACAATTAGTTAATTAAAAAGGAATTTTGAAAAAGTGGTGAGGAATTTTCGAAAATTAGAGAGAGAAAAGTAGTTAGATAGTTTTGAAAAAGATAAAAATTTTAAAAATCAAACAAAAAGTTAAGTGGTTAATTGAAAAAGATTTGAAAATCAATATTTGAAAAGATAAGAAGTTAGAAAAGATTTTTGAAATTAAGTTTTGAAAAAGATATGATTGAAATTTATTTTGAAAAAGATTTGAAAAAGAAATTCAAAAAGATTTGATTTTTGAAAATTAAAGTTGATTACTTGAATAACAAGAAACTAAATATGATTCTAAAATTTAAAGATTGAACCTTTCTTAATAGGCAAGTAACAACTTGAAAATTTTTGAATCAAAACATTAATTGTTAGTAAAGTTTTCGAAAATTATGAAAAAATAAGAAAAAGATTTTGAAAATCAAATTTTTAAAGTTTTCAAAAATAAAATAAAAATGAAAAAGATTTGATTTTTGAAAAAAAGGTTTGAAAAGATAGGATTTTTAAATTGAAAATTTGACTTGACTCATAAGAAATAACTAAATTTTAAAAATTTTTGACTAAGTCAATCTAAAAATTCGAAATTTATGAGAAGAATAAGGAAAAGATATTTTTTTATTTTTGAATTTTATGAGGAGAGAGAAAAACACAAAAATGACACAAGACATAAAAATTATGAATCAAAACAAGAAAAATATGCAAGAACACTTTGAATGTCAAGATGAACACCAAGAACACTTTGAAGATCAAGATGAACACCAAGAACTTATTTTTGAAAGTTTTTATGAAAAGAAAAACATGCAAGACACCAAACTTCGAAATTTTTAATGTTGAGACACTAACAAATTGAAAATGCATATGAAAAACAACAACAAACACAAAACAAGAAAATCACAGGATTAAACAAAGATAATCATCAAGAACAACTTGAAGATCATGAAGAACACCATGCATGAGTTTTTCCGAAAATTTTAAGAAAAATTAAAAAGATGCAATTGACACCGAACCTAAAAATTGACACAAGACTCAAACAAGAAACACAAAATATTTTTGGTTTTTATAATTTTATTAATTTTTTTGGTATTTTTCAGAAATTAATTAGGAAAAGAGAATAAAAGAAATCCAAAATTTTTAATAAGAATTTCCAAGAATCATGCAATGTTAGTTTAAAGCTTTGGTCCAAAAATTTAGACATGGCCAATGGCCAACCATGCTTCAGCAGAGCATTACATACAACAGCCAAATTGATGGGAATCAAAAGGCTCCTGCAATGATAAGTGGAAGCCTCAGTCCAAAAAGAATTTAGACATGGCTTGACAGCCAGCCAGGCTTCAACAGATCATGATGAAACTCTAGAATTCATTCTTAAAAATTCTGAAGAACAAAATAAAATATTATTTTTTTGGATTTTTTGAAAATAAAAAGCTTAAAAATAAAATAAAATTACCTAATCTGAGCAACAAGATGAACCGTCAGTTGTCCAAACTCGAACAATTCCCGGGAACGGCGCCAATTTTGAAAATGCTTCCTTTGCTTCTTTCATCACAGAAACGCTTTCATTTTCTTTCTTTGTTTCTTATTTTCCAACCATTTTTGGCTCCAAGATTTCTTCATTTTGAACCCTTTGAAAATCTTGTCTTGTTGTACGGAGAGGATCATTCGTGTTTATTGCTGTTTGGCATGCCCCTTTCCTTCTTTGAATCTTCATTAAGGTTGGTACTCTTGGTTCCCCTTTTTTGCATAACTGTTCTTTGGTCTTTTTTTGTTTGTATTGGGGCGATATTTTAAGTAGTAGCAGAGATTCTTTGAATTCTTGGTTTTGTTTGTATCATTGAAACTTTTCTTTGGAAAATTTGCTGACTGTTATCACTTTGTCTACTAAAAATTCCTTCTTGAAACCGCTTTCTGATGTTACTGTTGTGAATGTTTGACTGTGTTTGAGATTTAGAGGAGCTTTGTTGTCATTTTATTTGCTGTAGAATATAGTCGTGTTTTCCCCTAATGGTGTCGCTTCTTATGATATAGGAGGGGCCCCATTTTTATGTTTTGTTGTTTGAAAAAGATCTTCTAAAAATAGCGTTTTATGTTTTGTTTCTTTTAATCGACTTCTTTTGGACAATGTCTGAGTTCTGTTGGTGACGATTTCTATGTTGCATTTGTAGGTATAGCTTTATATCCCATTCTGTTATTCACAACATATCGACAAAAATCCCTACTTCCTTTTTGACTTGGGTAGATTCTTCTGTCATTTCTGCTGTCCCCGTAGTCGATAAAAATATGCTGAGGTACTCCATAGACATCATAGGCTGTGTGAGAGTCACTTGGATCAAAGGAACTATGAAATAATAGTGGCTGATCTCGAGGAGAGGATTTGTTTTTCTCCTTTAGAGAATTCGGAACGCCCTTTTTTATGCCTATGAGTGCTTTTTTACAAAGTTAGGCATTAAACTCCCTTTTTCTGATTTTGAGACAAATATTCTTTGGTCTTGCAATGTTGCTCCCTCCCAACTTCACCCGAACTCTTGTGCTTTTTTGAAAATTTACCAGCTTCTATGTCGGGAGCTCGATGTCCGACCTTCTCTCAAGATCTTCTTAGACCTTTTTGTCTTGACCAAACCCGGATCTTCAAAAGAGTGTTGGGGTAAGTCTCCTCACTTGGATACAAAAGTGTTCCTAGGAGACCCCGGTCAACTTCAGTCTGAGATAGGTAGCTTTCCAACCGTTTGCTTTATGATTTTCAGTTGTACTTTGTTTACTAAGGTGCCTTTTATTTTATTTTGTAGAAAACATGGCTCCGAAATCTGCAGCGATGAAACAACTGTGCCAAACCAGAAAAAATGTTGTGGCTTGGAGTATTCAAAAAAAAAAAAAAAGAAAACTGAGGGTACCTCTGTCTGATATACACTGAAGAAATCGAACTCAAGTAGTTTGGCCCAAAAGAAGATCATTCCTACTCCATCAAGTCAGTTAATCCCTCCTGACTCCCCTCTAGTGACTATGACAGCCCCCTCTTCTCCTTTATCCTCAGAGCTTCGTCTTTAAAAAAATGTAGAAGGGGGAATAATATTTACGGTGGGCTTGCCTATAGTGAAAAGAACATTCTTCCTCATTGCCGTATTAGTATGGACGATTTAGCTATTCAGAACCATCTCTAACTCATGGCCCAAAATGGAATTCAAATAGCTAGAGTGTATGCTTCTTTATCCAAGGAGTTGTAGAAGACACCTCTCAGTGCTACTTATAGTGCCTTAATGGCCACCCGAGCTGAGGTGGAGAGGCTAGGTGGAATCAAGAAAGAGTTGGAAGAGGAGAGGGACGGGCTAAGTCTGACATGGAGAAAGCTCAGGCCAGGGTAAAGAAGGCAGAGGCAGCTACAGCTATGGCAGAAGGGTGATGACAAGTCATCTTAGGTTAGTTTTGCTAGCAAATTTTTACTTGTTTTCATTAGGTTTCATGCATTTCCTGCTCAATAAGTAAGTGATTGGAGTGGAATTACATGTTCATCTTGATTCAATCAGACATTATTAATTTTATACAAAATCATGGGATTTATGCAAGAATTATGTGATTATTATGAATGATGCAAAACCTTATGATTTTGGTGAGACTTTGATTGCATGTTTGATTGATGGCAGGTGGAAAGAAGAAACAGAGAAAGAAGCAAGTCAGAGGAATGCTACTTCAATTGAAGAATGCTATGCTCTCTATCGACGCACACACGTATAGCACGCTTACGCGTGGGGCAAGAATTCTGGAAGACCCACGCGTACGCGTGCACGACGCGTACGCGTGGGTGTGGTCAGCGCTCGTTTACAAAAGAGCGCTATGTTCACTTTGCACGAGCACCTGCGATAATTTTAAATTTGGGATTGAGGAATTGCCATTGACGCGCACGCGCAAATGACGCGCACGCGTGGATGGGGGTATTTGGGAAGAAGAACGCAAACGCATGGATGACGCAAAAGCCGGGAATTGATATTTTGCCATCCACACGCACGCACAAAGGATGCACATGCGTGGGGAGCGCTCATGGCGCGAACATAACGCTCATTTAAAGAACGCTACTAAGGACGCGCACGCATAGATGATACGCGCAAGCATGCCTGAGGCTGGAGAGGGCAATGACGCGCACGTGTATGGTACGCTTACGTGTCGATGTGCAAAAATGTCAAGGGACGCGCACGCGCAAGAGATGCGTACGTGTCGGTGAATGAGGGTTGTGCTCTCTTTGAGAACGCTACGTTCTCCTGATGTTGTCCTGAAGTACATCTTCTGACCCACTTCAACAGAGGCCAAAAAGCCCACTCCAAGTACTTGATGACTGATTTGGAAAGTGTATAAAGAAAAAAAATTGATTTCATTAGGGAGATTATTTTTTGGCTGAGCTTTTCTTTTAGTTCTTCTTTTTAGTAGTTCCTTAGAATTTTAGATCTGATTTTAATTTCTTTCTGTTATTCTTCCTCTGCAACTTTTTTCTTTTCTATTTTGGTACTAGAGAAATGATGAACTAAACCCCAATTTCATTAGGGGAGGAGCTCTATTGTAATTCTAAATGAATTAATGAAATTCTTCTTCTTCTCTATTCATTTTTGTAGCTATTGGGTATCTTCTGTTTTGATTTTGAATTACTCACTCCAGAAGGCGTTTAATTCAGTGAATGCTTGTGTGAGCCTCGGGAGGGGAATCACTTGCATTAGAATTGGAGCTCTATCCTTCACTACTCTCTTGATCAACACCATTCGGGAGGAATTAAGATCCTGAGAGTTAGTGTGGCTTATGGATGAGAGATATGCACTTAACCTCTTCTCATGACAATTATATCAACGAATTGCCAAGATTGATTGTGATTAGAGAGATTGGATTGCCAAGGAATTGGGATCCAATCAATTTCAATCTGCCATAGATCTACTCATATGATTGAGAAAGGAGTTGAGATCCAATTGATTCAGGAAAGATTATAATATCTCCAATCCCTGATGAATCACTTTCTTTGAATTTTTTCAATTTAGATTTCTCTGATTTCACTATAATTTTGTTCACTTCTGTTTTGATTCTCCAGCACCCAAATCCCTTTATAATTCATGTAATTTAAGTTTTCTTGTCCTTTAAGTTTCTGCAATTTTAATTTCCTGCAATTTAAGATTCAGTTATTTACCTTTCTTGCAATTTAAGTTTCAGCTCTCTTAATTTCTTGTTCTTTAAATTTCAACAATTTAAGCTTCCTGTCATTTATTTTTCTGTCAATTTACATTCTGCATTCTAGCTTTCTTGCAATTTACATTCTGATAATCAATTTTCACTCAAATCATCAATATTAGCTTAACTAAATTCATCACCATACTAAAGTTGCTTGATCCATCAATCCCTGTGGGATCGACCTCACTTTTGTGAGTTTTACTACTTGATGCGACCTGGTACACTTGCCGGTGAGTTTGTGTGGAATCAAGTTTCCCTCATCAAGTTTTTGGTGCCATTGCTGGGGATTGATTTAGATTAATAATGATTAAGTAGGTGATAATCTAGATTAAGCATTTTTCTTTGTTTTTGTTAAGCACACTAACTATTTGAGATTTTGTTTAAGCTATCCTGAACCTCACTCTAGCAGTAGAGTGCTTTGTTTTTAGTTTCTAGTTTTGTTTGTGTTGTATGCCAGGAGGAAGAAGAGGTGAATCCACCGCCTTTAATTCTGAGCCAGAGAGAACATTCTTGAGATTAAGAAGAGAACCAAGAGGGAAGGAAGTTATTGGAGAAGAAGAATCAGAAGAGGAAGATCAAGAGATGGAGGGTAACCTCCCTAGTCCACCAGAGGAAGTGGCCAACAACAATTGTCCACCTCCAAGGAGAGTTCTAGCCTCTTACACTTTCCCCAACCCAAGAAATTGTGAGAGCAGTATACTCACTCCCAATGTTCATGCAAACAACTTTGAGTTGAAGCCTCAACTTATTACTCTGGTGCAGAACAATTGTTCCTATGGAGGAGGTCCACTGGAAGATCCAAATCAACACTTGTCTGTCTTCCTCAGGATTTATGAAACTGTCAAAACAAATGGTGTACATTCGGATATCTATAAGCTGCCGCTGTTTCCATCCTCTTTGAGAGATAAAACACCTCAATGGCTAGAGACATTTCCCAAAGAAAGCATCAACAATTAGGAAGATCTAGTGAGCAAATTCCTAGCCTAATTCTACCCACCTCAGAGATTCATTAGATTGAAAACAGGAGTGTAAACATTCACTCAAATGAATGGAGAATCACTTTATGAAACTTGGGAGAGATACAAGGCCTTGATCAGGAAGTGCCCACCTGAGATGTTCAGTGAATGGGACATACTTCAAAATTTCTATGAATGATTAACTTTGAAAGCTCAAGAGGCCCTTGATTATTCAACAGGAGATTCAGTACAGCTCATGAAGACAGCTGAGGAAGTCCAGAATCTCATAGACACTATGACCAACAACCAATACTTTTATGCTCATCAAAGGCAACGCCAACCAGCTCAAAGGAAAGGTGTGTTGGAGTTGGAAGGTGTGGATACTATCTTGGCACAGAACAAAATGATGCACTAACAAATCTAGCAACAAATAGAGATGACGGCAAAGATGATAGATGGTCTTCAACTAGCTGCAGTGAGCACTACAAAACAACCACCAGATAGATGGGGACAAAATTAAGAAAGCTATGAAAAACAGCAACCAGAACAAGTTCACTATATGCACAACCAAGGTGTTGGACAGAATGAGTTCCATGGAGACACTTACAACCCCTCTTGGAGGAACCACCCCAATCTAAGGTGGGGAGACAACCAAAACTCATGGCAAAAAATTCAAACTCAAGCAACCCTCGCAGCACCAACCATCAGAACTATCAACAAACTAACCAAAATCCATACAGAAAACCACAAAATAATTACCCCACATCCAATTTCTATCCACCAAATAACCCATCAACTAACCAAAATAATTTTCACCCACCATCTGTATCTTACACTCAGCCACAACCACCCCAAGAATCCCAAAGAATCACCAATTTGGAGATGATGATGGAGAAGATGATGAAGCATCAAAAATTGGCCAATAAGAATCATGAAGGCTCACTGAGAAATCTAGAAAGACAAATAGGCCAACTGTCTAAATAGCCAGAAAGACCAACCAACACTTTCTCAAGTGATACCATTCCAAATTCCAAAGAAGAGTGCAAAGCAATTCAACTTAGAAGTGGAAGGACACTGGAAAAGGATAAGGTTGACAGTGAAGTGGCCACTGAAGAGAAGGACCAAGAAAAGTTCAAGAAGAAGGAGGAAGAGTGATAAACCACTATTTTATGGTTTATCTTATGCTTAATTGAGTGGATTTTATCAACTCTTTACCCACTTATTCATACTATTTGCATGGTTTTACATTTGCCTTCCTAACTATGTGTTTTGGTTGAAAATATGCTTCCTTGGCCTTTAAATTTCCTATTATTAATCCTCTCTTATTACCATTAGATGCCTTGATATGTGTGTTAAGTGCTTTTAGAGATTATAGGGCAGGAATGACTCAGAGGATAGAAAGGAAGCATGCAAAAGTGGAAGGAATGCAAGAAGTTGGAGGAACAGCTAAGTTGTCCAGCCTGACCTCTTCGCACTCAAACGGCTATAACTTTAGCTACAGAGGTCCAAACGATGCGGTTTCAGTTGCGTTGGAAAGCTAACGTCCGGGGCTTCGATTTGATATATAATATGCCATAGTTGCTCTGACGCTAGGTGACGCGACCGCGTGCTCCATGCGGCCACATCGCAGTGACAGAAATCAGCGTGTTTGAATTCTTCTCCAGCAATTTCTGGGCTGTTTTCGACCCAGTTCTCGGCCCAGAAAACACAGATTAGAGGCTATAAAGTGGAGGAATACATCCATTCAAAAACAGGCTCTCATAATTCACTTTTCATGTTTTAGATGTAGTTTTAGAGAGAGAGGTTGTCACGCGACGCTTTCTCTAAATTGCAGCACGTGACGCTTGTCACGCGTACGCGTCGCCCACACGTACGCGTCGCTTGACAAAATCCTGGCCACGCGTACGTGTCATCTATGCGTGCGCGTCGCTCGTCTTCTGCGCCAGTCATGCATAAGCGTCGTCCACGCGTGCGCATCGCTGCCAGCTTCTCACAACTTCAATTTCTTGTGTTCTTTCCACTTTTGCATGCTTCTTATCCATCCTCTAAGCCATTCCTGCCTTGGGAGACCTAAAAACACTTAACACACATATCACGTCATCAAATGGTAATAAGAGAAGATTAAAAATTAGTAATTTAAGGCCAAAGAAGCATGTTTTCAATCACAGCACAAAATTAAGAAGGAAAATGTAAAACATGCTAATTATATAAATAAGTGTGAGAATAATGGATAAAATCCACTCAATTCAGCATAAAGTGTACCACGAAATAGTGGTGCATCAAAATTTTCCCACACTTAAACATTAGCATGTCCTCATGCTAAGCTCAAGAGAAGCTACAAAGAGCAAAAGAGGAATGGTAGAAATTATGAAATGCAACCTATCTATATGAATGCAACTAAATGCAAAATGTTTCTACCTACTTGGTTAAAAGTAAATAAATCTTTCAAGAAAAAAAATATGAACTGGATCTCACTAATTCAAATCATACAATGAAGTAGAAATAGACTTGCAAGAGGAAAGCTCGTGAAAGCCGGGAACAAAGAATTGAGCATCGAACCCTCACCGGAAGTGTATACACTCTAATCACTCAAGTGTTTAAGGTTCGATTCTCTCAATTCTCTACTAATCTTGCTTTCTAAGACTTGCTCTTCTTCTACCAATCAACAAAGATTTAATGCACAAATACACATATCAAGAGGTCTTTCAAGGGTTGTAATGGGGTTAGGGTCAAGGTAGGATTGTACTTGGTCAAGTGGACTAAAATCTGAATCCTTGATTAACCCAAACTTCCCACCTAACTCAAGACAATCCGTATAATCACATGCAAAATCTAACTACCCATTAATTATGTTTTCCACATATTCATGCATCCCAATTTTGAGTACAACTCACATGAATTTCCACCAACACTTACTTTTGGGGCATTTTATCCCCTTTTATTATTTGCTCTTTCTCCTTTTTTTTCTTTTTATTATTTTTTTCTTCTTTTCTTTTTTTTTCTCAATGCATATGAATAAGATATTGAATGCATGAACATGTCTTAAACATTCATTTCACATTTTCATAAAGATATACAACACCCAATTTCCAAACCAAATGTTTCCAAACCCAATTTTCCCACACTTAAATCATGAGCACTCTCACTAGTCTAAGCTAACCAAGGATTCAAATTAAGGATAATATTGTTTTCTGCTTAGAGTTAATGATGAGCTAAAGTAAAGAACAAATGGGGTTAAAAGGCTCAACATTAGTTTGCAAAGGATAATTAAAAAATGGGTAAGCCCATATGGGTATGTGAGCTATAGTGAAACAAGGCCTCAATCATATAGGTGCATGCATACATCAAACAATGGAAATATAGAATCAAGAAAAATAAAGATCACAATTTTAGAGAGAACAACACACACTAAAACAGAATATTAGTTGATAAAATGCAACCAATCAAATAGGCTCAAAATCTTATTGGTTTTGTGTGTTCGAGCTCTAAACCATGTTCCAAAATAAATTTCTTCAAGCAATTTTAACAAAATCTTAATTCAAATTAGTGAAATGCTATAAAAAGTTTCTTGAAAAAGAATTCATCACTTCAACCAAGTAGTGGTAAAATATGCACAAAATCAAACAAATATGCAATCAAACATGCAAATACAACAACTAATTTAACAAAGAAAATTAAACATTTGTGTTGAGATAGGAAAGTAACTAACCCACGGAGATCAGTAATGACCTTGCCACACTTAAAGATTGCACCGTCCTCGGTGCATGCAAAGATGTGCAAGTAGATGGATGGCTACTACTAATGCCTTTCTCTAAAGATTGTGCAGATGGACTTGTCTGTTGCCCCATTGAGAAGCTTTTTCCTTACCTTCTCGGTGGCCATCCTGAAAGAAGAGAAAAGGAAGAAAAGTAACTCAGAAACAAAGATAAGAAAACAAATATAATATGGATGGGTTAATGCCAAATAATGAGGGTCTCAATTACATGGTAGCTACAACGTGCGAGTGAGAAAACAGTAGAAGCAAATGGCATATCAATAGTGCAAAAATTTGCTACAATGGGGGAAAAATCGGGTCATGAAAGATAGTATAAGTTCATATCAATGCAAAAGGAATACATGTATCATAAAAGATTAGCATTGACCTATGAATAATAATACCCAACAATATAAAACAAGTCATGAAGCACCAAAATAATGCAAGAGAAGATGCAACACTTGAATAAGAACATGTAACACCAATGGAAAAATACTAAACTTAGAAAAGAAAAAAAAACATGCACAAAGTTAAAATGCAATGAATGAAAGTATGCAAATAAATTAAGTAAAATAGAATGAAAGAGAATAAGGATGAGAAGTTAAAGAAATGAAGAAGAAGGAAGTAAGAAAAGAAGAAGAAAGAATAAGAAGGGAGAGAAGAAAGAGGAAGACTGGAAAGCTGAAAGCGAACGCGACGCGTGCGCATGCACCACACGTACGCGTGAAAACAGAAATAGCCATGCGATGCGTAAGCGTCGCCCATGCGTACGCGTGGGTTCCCGAAAATGAACAGTGACACCTGAGCGTCAATCACGCGTACGCGTGACTACTCGTGTGCTAAACCACGATTCCATCACAGTGGCAGCTCAACCCTCTGTCCAATTACGAAGTTATCCCGATTTTGCATACCACGCATACACGTCGCTGACGCTCACGCGTGGATTGAGAAAATTGCAGGTGATGTGTACACGTGTCGCAAGCGTATGCGTGGGGGGGCTTGTGCGCCAGGCACCCTACCAGCGTGGTTCCAGCGTAACTTTCTGTTTAGCCATGCCTGCGTGTCGTCCCAATCCCGTTTTCGCATGATGAATTTTCGGGGTGTCACGCGTGCGCGTCAGCTATGCGCACACGTGGGCTGGTTTTTTTTTTATATAAACTAACAAGCTACCAAAATAAATCTAAACATTATTCAACAGGCTAGGTCACAACTTAAACAAAATAAACCTAATTAAAAATGAAGGATCCAATTTATTACCAATATAAATAAAAGGAAAAATAGAAAGAATTTACCATGGTGAGGTGTCTCCCACCTAGCACTTTTAGTTAAAGTCCTTAAGTTGGACATTTGGTGAGCTCCTTGTCATGGTGGCTTGTGCTTGAACTCATCTTGAAACTTCCACCAACGCTTGGACTTCCAATAAGCTCCAACATTTCCAAGTGAATTCACCAAGCCTTGATGAAGTTCCTCACAAGCTTTGAGCTCCCAAAGTTGATCCTCTTGTATGCCAGGGTCCCAAATCTTGTTTTTACACCCGTCTTTAAGTGGATCATCATTGTTCCAACCGGGTGGCAAGCAATCCAAATTCTCTATGAAGTACCAAACTCTTCTCTTAGATCTAACCAAATTATCACCAGTCCAACCTATGCATCTAGATCTTGAAATCTCAACCTTAATGAGTCTTGATATGCAACTCCAACCACTAAACATCCTTCTCTTACACTTAATGCCACAAAGCTTCCAAAGTTGGCCATCTGTTTCAAGAATACCATACTCAAGTGGGACAGTAAAGTGAATAGAGATAAGTTTTACCCACTCAAATGAAGGAATTGACGGCAACGTAGGTAGAGAGGTATCCAACGTTCTTGACAAAGCATATTCAACTCCCGTCCGACCTTTCCGAGGGATGATGAGTCCATATTTTCTGGTATATTTCGTTTTGATTTGAGTGGATTTCAATACATAAACCCACATTTATTCATCTAAATAGCATGCTTTTGTGTTTTCTTCCTAAATTGAGCTAATGGTGAAAACATGCTATTTTGTGCTTAATTTAATCAATTTTATTCTAATTTCATTCTATTGGGTGCCTTGATGTGTTTCATAAGTGATTTCAGGATTAGAAGGCTAATATGGATGGAAGAAGTCATGGAAAAGCATGCAAAAAGGGAGAAAACATGAAGAAATAAAGTTTTGGAAGATTCAGCTTCCGTGCGTGCGCACAGGGATGCGCGCGTATGCACACGCGCGCAAGTTTGGTGACGCACGCATCCCTGTGTGCACGCACACGCGAGCAAGTTTGGCGATGCGTACGCGTGAGCCACGCATATGCGTGGGAGTGTATTTCGCCAAATGACGCGTAAGCGTGACCCATGCGTACGTGACGATTTGATTTCCGTCGGTAAAGAAATTTTATAAAAATATAATCGCGTTGTAAGTATAGCTTCTAAACCAACAGAAAATCCTTTCGTACAAACGTTTGGTTGTCACAAGTAATAAACCCAATAAAATTTATAAACCGAAGTATTTAAACCTCGGGTCGCCTTCTCAAGGAATTGCAGGGAGGTATGATTTATTATTGGTTATGAAAAATAGTATTTTTGGGTTTTGAAAAGGTTTGAAGAAGAGAAATAAATTGCAGGAATTAGTAAATCAATAACTAAGAAAACTCTTAGCAAGGTATGAAAACTGGAAGTCCTATCCTAATTATCCTTATCAATGGTGATGAGAATTATATTTTTGCTCCCACTCAGTCAACCTCTAACTATGAAGGTAAATCAAGTGGATAAATCAATTTAACACCTAAAGTCCTAGTCAACTCCTAAGGAAAGACTAGAGTTATAGGAATCTAAATCAATCAGCAAAGATATCAATTATCAATCATGATGAGTTTGACAACTCAAGAGTTACCAATTAATCAACCAAAGCAAAAAGGGGAAAATCTAAATTATTTATATGAATAAAGGAAAGCAATCATAATTTTGAAATACCTCAAATTATATTAAATAGAAAATCAATCTAAACATAAAGAGTTCATAAACTAAATTGAGAAAATAAGTAAAAGGAACATTGAACCTGGAACTCAAAAGAAATTGTAAGTTGAAATAATAAGAAATCCTAAATCCTTTAAGAGGAATCCTAATCCTAAATCCTAAGAGAGAGGGGAGAGCCTCTCTCTCTCTAAAACTACATCTAAATCCTAAAACTATGTATGAATGTATGTTGTATCAGTTGTATGATGAATGGATGCATTCTCCCACTTTATAGCCTATAATCTGTGTTTTTTGGGCCGAGAACTGGGTCAGAAACAGCCCAGAATTCGCTGGTTTCGAATTCAAACACGCTTGTTTTTTGTCACTGCAACACATCCGTGTGGATCATGTGTTTGCGTCACTTATCGTCAGGGCAACTATGGTATATTATATATCAAATCGAAGCCCGGACGTTAGCTTTCCAACGCAACTGTAACCGCATCATTTAGACCTCTGTAGCTCAAGTTATGACCGTTTTAGTGCGAGAGGGTTAGGCTGACAGCTTTGCAGTTCCTTCAATTTCTTGTATTCCTTCCACTTTTGCATGCTTCCTTTCCATCCTCTGAGCCATTCCTGCCCATTAATCTCTGAAATCACTTAACACACATATCACGGCATTGAATGGTATAAAAGGGAATTAATATTAGCAAATATAAGGCCAAAGAAGCATGTTTTCAATCATAGCACAAAATCAGGAAGGAAATGTAAAACCATGCAATTAGTATGAATTAGCGAGTGAAGAATTGATAAAAACTACTCAAATTAGCACAAGATAAACCATAAAATAGTGGTTTATCAACCTCCCCACACTTAAACATTAGCATGTCCTCATGCTAAGCTCAAGAGAAACTATAAAGGTGAAGAGGAATGGTAGAAAGTATGAAATGCAACCTATCTATATGAATGCAACTATATATGCTAAGATGTTTCTATCTACTTGGTTAAAAGTAAATAAGCTCTTCAAGACAAACATAAATCAGATTTCACTAATTCAAATTATACAATAAAAGATAAGTAAACTTGTAAGAAGACAGCTCATGAAAGCAGGGAACATAGAATCAAGCATTGAACCCTCACTGGCAGTGTATATGCACTCTAATCTCTCAAGTGTATAGGGTAATTCACTCTACTCTTCATTAATCATGCTTTCTAAACCTTGTTCTTCATCTAACCAATTAACAAGTATTTAATGTACCAATGCAAACATCATGAGGTCTTATCAATGTTGTAATGGGGTTAAGGTAAGGGTGAGGATATATGTATGGCCAAGTGAGCTATAATATGAATCTTTAATTAACCTAAGCTCTTCACCTATACACATATTCTATGTACTTCTAATTCATGCCTAGCTACCCATAATTCCCACTTTTTCATCTCATACTCATGCATCAACCTTTCTTTTAATTTTTATCACATATGCATTGATCTTTTCCTTAACTTAACTTAGCATTGTGGTAATTTTGTCCCCTTACTTATTTACTTATTTATTGAATATTTTTTTTCTTTTTTTTTAAATAGAAAAATAAACATAACTTATCAATGCACATGGATTTTTAATTTTTCTGGTCTCACATGAGTAGGTACCCAAATTCCCAATATTTTATCAAAGTAGAAACATAACACATTCCCTTATTAACCCATGTTCCCATAGTTTCCCCACACTTAGTTGATACACAATCTCTATCTTAAGCTAACCAAAGATTCAATTGGGGTATTTAATTGTTTTTCCGCTTAAGGCTAGTGATGTGGTAAAATATAGAATAAATGGGATTAAAAGGCTCAAAGTGGCTAATAAGGGTGATATAAAAGGGTAGGCTTATTTGGGAGAAGTGAGCTAAAACAAGTAATGGCCTCAATCATATGCAAGCATGTAAATACACTAAATAGTGGACATATAGAATGGAACAAAGCAAAGATTGCAATCATAGAGAAGGAAAACACACAAGAATAAAATATTTATGGTTAAATAATGTAACCATGTACTTAGGCTCAAAATCTCACAGGTTGTGTGTTCTAGCTTTTTACTATGTTCCAAATACAACTTCAAACAAGTTTATCACAAATTTTTCAATTTAAATTAGTGAAATACTATAAAAACTTCTTGAAAAAGAAAATATTACTTCAACCAAGTAGTAAAATATGCACAAAATCAAGAAAATATGCAATCAAACATGTAAATGCAACAATGAACTAACAAATAAAGTAAAATATTGGTGTTGAGAAGAAAATAACTAACCCATGGAGATCGGTATCGACCTCCCCACACTTAAAGATTGCACCGTCCTCAGTGCATGCTAAGATGTGCAAGTGGACGGGTTTCTCCAACTAATGCTTTTCTTCCAGAGAATGTGCAGATGGGCTTGTCTGTCTCCCCATGTAAACGTCTTTCGGTTCCCTTCTGGGTGGCCATCCTGAAAGAAAAAGGGAAGAAAAGTAACCCAAAAATAAAGATAAGAAAATAAATGAAGTATGGGTGGGTTAATGCCAATTGATAAGGGTCTCATTTACATGGAAACTTCAACATGTACGTGAGAAAATAATAGAAGCACATGGCATACCAATGGTGCAAAATTTGCAACAATGGGGAAGAGAGTGGGGAAGGAGAGATAATATAAATTTATGTCAATGCAAAAGTAATACAGATATAAAAGATTGGCATTGATTTAAATAATATTACCCAATCAGAATAAAACAAGTCACTAAGCATCCAAAATAATTCAAGAGAAGATGCAACAATTAAATAAGAAAATTCAATACCAACAGAAAAGTAATAAATTTAGAAAAGAAAGTAAAAATATGCACAAAATTAAAATATAATGAATGAAAGTATGTAAATAAATTAAGTAAAATAGAATGAAGGTGAAAAAGAATGAGAAGTGAAAGAGATAAAGTAAGAAAGAAAGAAGAAAGAAGGAAAGATAGAAGAAATTAGGATTAGAAAAGAAAAGATAAGATAATTGGCACTGATTTGGATAAGTTGTGCGACGCAGGCGACGCGGACGCGTGAGTGATGCGGTCGCGTGGTGTGTTGATGAGCGGATATTTTATACGCTTTTTGGGGTTAATTTCATATAGTTTTTAGTATGTTTTAGTTAGTTTTTAGTTTATTTTCACTAGTTTCTAGGCAAAATTCATATTTCTGGACTTTACCATGAGTTTTTATGTTTTTCTATAATTTCAGGTATTTTCTGGCTGAAATTGAGGGAGCTGAGCAAAAATCTGATTCAGGCTAAAAAAGGACTGCTGATGCTGTTGGATCCTGACCTCTCTGCACTCGGAATGGAATTTCTGGAGCTACAGAAGTCCAATTGACACGCTTCCAATTGCGTTGGAAAGTAGACATCCCGGGCTTTCCAGCAATATATAATAGTCCATACTTTGCTCAAGGATAGACGATGTAAACTGGCGTTCAACGCCAGTTTCATGTTGCAGTCTGGCGTCCAACGCCAGAAACACGTTACAAGTTGGAGTTCAACGCCAGAAACAGGTTACAGCCTGGCGTTGAACGCCCAAAACAGCCCAGGCACGTGAGAAGCTTTAGTCTCAGCCCCAGCACACACTAAGTGGGCCCCAGAAGTGGATTTCTGCACTATCTATCATAGTTTATTCATTTTCTGTAAACCTAGGTTACTAGTTTAGTATTTAAACAACTTTTAGAGATTTATTTTGCATCTCATGACATTTTATATCAAAACTTTGTACTCTTTGACGGCATGAGTCTCTAAACTCCATTGTTGGGGGTGAGGAGCTCTACTGTGTCTCGACGAATTAATGCAAGTATTTCTGTTTTCCATTCAAACATGCGTGTTCCTATCTAAGATATCCATTCGTACTTCAACATGAATGTGATGAACGTGACAATCATCATCATTCCCCCACGAACGCGTGCCTGACAACCACTTCCGTTCACCGTAGAATGAATGAATATCTCTTGGATCTCTTAATCAGAATCTTCGTGGTATAAGCTAGATTGATGGCAGCATTCAAGAGAATCCGGAAAGTCTAAACCTTGTCTGTGGTATTCCGAGTAGGATTCAAGGATTGAATGACTGTGACGAGCTTCAAACTCGTGAGTGCTGGGCGTAGTGACAGACGCAAAAGGATAGTAAATCCCATTCCAGTACGATTGAGAACCTGCAGTTGATTAGCCGTGCGGTGACAGTGCACCTGGACCCTTTTCACTGGAAGGATGGATGGTAGCCATTGACAACGGTGATCCACCAACACACAGCTTGCCATAGGAGGACGTGCGTGAGTGAATCAGGAAACAGAGGAAAGCAGAATTTCAGAAGACAAAGCATCTCCAAAACTCCAACATATTCTCCATCATTGCACAATAAGTATTTATATTTATGCCTTCTCACTTTTTACAATTGAACTTGAAAAACACTGTTGTTGGCATCCTGACTAAGAATAATAAGATAACCATAGCTTGCTTCAAACCAACAATCTCCGTGGGATTCGACCCTTACTCACGTAAGGTATTACTTGGACGACCCAGTGCACTTGCTGGTTAGTTGTGCGAAGTTGTAAGAGAGTAATCTGAACATTGACATTACAATTTCGTGCACCAAGTTTTTTGCGCCGTTGCCGGGGATTGTTTTAGTTTGAACAACTGACGGTGAATCCTGTTGCTTAGATTAGGAAAATTTTGTCTTTTGGGTCAGAGTCTTTTATATTCTTTTCAAAAAAAAATAAAAATAAAAATAAGTTTTTTTCTTAGTTATTAAAAACATTTTTTTCAAAACAAGTGTTACATTTACTACCCATTTGGCTAGAGCGTTGGTCTGTGTTCTTGGTAATTGGGTACCTTCTTTTTAAAATTCTTTTTCAAAAATAATTTTTACATTAAATCTTGTGCCAAACTTTAAGTTTGGTGTTTTCTTGTTGATTTTTCTCTGGTTTTCGAAAATCTTATTTTGGTTTTCTAAAAATTTTAAGTTTGGTGTTCTTTCTTCATGTTCTTGTGTTCTTGTGAGTCTTCAAAGTGTTCTTGAGTCTTCCTTGTGTCTTGATCTTAAAATTTTTAAGTTTGGTGTTCCTTGGTGTTTTCCCTCCAAAATTTTCGAAAACAAGGAGCATTAGATCTAAAAATTTTAAATCTTGTGCTATCTTATTGTTTTTCTCTCTCCTCTTTAAATTCAAAAATATCTTTTCTCTCTATTTTAAAGCAAATTTTTGAAATTTACCTTTAAAATTCAGATTTTTTATTTCAAAATTTAAAACCTTTTTCAAAAATCATCATATCCTTTTCAAAACTTCCTAACCATTTTCTCTCTCCTCATTTTTTCGAAAATCTTCACCCATTTTTATTTATTTTATTTTAATTTATTTTATTTTCGAAATAAATAAATAAATAAATAAATAAAATAAAATAAAATATTTTTTTTATTTTACATCATCTCCCTTTCTCCATCATGGATCTAAGTGGAAATGAACAATCCAGAAGGACTCTGGGGTCATATGCTAACCCTTCTACTGCCTCATATTGGAGTAGTATCTGCATACCCTCCATTGGAGTCAGTAGCTTTGAGTTGAATCCTCAGCTCATTATCATGGTGCAGCAAAGCTGCCAGTATTCCGGTCTTCCACAAGAAGAACCTACAGAGTTTCTGGCACAATTTTTACAAATTGCTGACACAGTACATGATAAGGAAGTAGATCAGGATGTCTACAGATTATTACTGTTTTCATTTGCTGTAAAAGACCAAGCCAAGAGATGGTTAAATAACCAACCTAAGGCTAGCATAAAGACATGGAAATAACTGACAGAGAAATTCCTAAATCAATACTTTCCTCCAAAACGGATGACACAGCTAAGGCTGGACATCCAAGGCTTTAAACAAGGAGATAATGAATCTCTTTATGATGCCTGGGAGAGATACAGAGAGATGCTAAGAAAATGCCCCTCTAAAATGTTTTCAGAGTGGGTTCAGTTAGACATCTTCTATTATGGGCTTGCAGAAAGAGCTCAGATGTCTCTAGATTACTCAGCTGGTGGATCTATCCACATGAGAAAGACAATTGAAGAAGCTCAAGAGTTCATTGATACAGTTGCCAAAAATCAGCATCTGTACTTAAGCAGTGACCCCTCCATGAAAGAAGAGGCTAAAACAGTAACTGCTGAACTCAGTCCTGTAGAACAAGCTGCTGAATTCAATCAGCAATTGGACTTTCTAACACAACAGTTAGCCGAATTCAAAGATAGACTACAAGAGACAAGGATGGCTAATATAAATATGGAAGAACAATTGAAGCAAACAAAATAGCAGCTGTCAAAACAAATAACAGAAGAATGCCAAGCAGTTCAATTAAGAAGTGGGAAAACATTAAATACCCCACCTCAAGGCAGCAAGAAGCTAAGAAATGAGCAAACCACCCAAAATCCATCTGAGGACAGTAAGAGCCCAAGAAAAAATAATTTTGGCGTTAAAACGCCAGAAATTGGGTGGAAGGCTGGCGCTGAACGCCCAGACCATGCTCAGGACTAGCGTTCAACGCCAGAAACAAGCAAGGAACTGGCGTTGAACGCCCAAAGGAAGCACAGTTCTGGCATTCAGACGCCAGGAACAGCTGAGGAGTTGGCATCTAACGTCACTCCAGCTTCCAACCCTGGCATTCAAATGCTAGTGAGGGATCAGACACACACAAGTACTAATGAGAACCCCTCTAAAAAGGCTTTTTCAACCACTTCTGTAGGAAATAAACCTGCAGCAACCAAAGTTGAAGAATATAAAGCCAAGATACCTTATCCTCAAAAACTCCGCCAGGAGGAGCATGATAAGCAATTTGCTCGCTTTGCAGATTATCTCAGGACTCTTGAAATAAAGATTCCGTTTGCAGAGGCACTTGAGCAAATACCTTCTTATGCCAAGTTCATGAAAGAGATCTTGAGTCATAAGAAGGATTGGAGAGAAACTGAAAGAGTTCTCCTCACTGAAGAATGCAGTGCAGTCATTCTGAAAAGCTTTCCTGAAAAGCATAAAGATCCCGGAAGCTTTCTGATACCATGCATACTGGAGGGTAATTGCACCAAGACAGCCCTATGTGATCTTGGGGCAAGCATCAACCTAATACCTGCATCCACCATTAGAAAGCTTGGTTTAACTGAAGAAGTTAAACCAACCCGGATATGTCTCCAAGTTGCTGATGGCTCCATTAAATACCCATCAAGCGTGATTGAGGACATGATTGTCAAGGTTGGGCCATTCGCTTTTCCCACTGACTTTGTTGTGCTGGAAATGGAGGAGCACAAGAGTGCTACTCTTATTCTAGGAAGACCTTTCCTAGCAACTAGACGAACTCTCATTGACGTCCAACAGGGGGAAATAACCCTAAGAGTCAATGAGGATGAGTTTAAGTTGAATGCTGTCAATTCCATGCAACATCCAGACACACCAAAAGACTGCATGAAAGTTGATCTCATTGACTCTCTGGTGGAGGAAATCAACATGGCTGAGAGTCTCGAATCAGAGCTGGAAAACATCTTTAAAGATGTTCCGCCTGACCTAGAGGATTCAGAGGAATTGAAAGAGCCTCTGAAATTTCCTCAGGGAGAGGAAAAACCTCCTAAACCCGAGCTCAAACCATTACCACCATCCCTGAAATATGCATTTCTGGGAGAAGGTGATACCTTTCCAGTGATCATAAGCTCTGCTTTAAATCCACAGGAAAAGGAAGCACTAATTCAAGTGCTAAGGACATACAAGACAGCTCTTGGGTGGTCCATAAGTGACCTTAAGGGCATAAGCCCAGCTAGATGCATACACAAGATCTTATTGGAGGACAATGCTAAGCATGTGGTTCAACCACAGAGGCGGCTAAATCCTACCATGAAGGAAGTGGTGCAGAAAGAGGTCACTAAATTACTGGAGGCTGGGATTATTTATCCTATTTCAGATAGCCCCTGGGTGAGTCCTGTTCAAGTTGTCCCTAAAAAGGGAGGCATGACAGTGGTTCATAATGAAAAAAATGAACTGGTTCCTACAAGAACAGTTACAGGGTGGCGCATGTGTATTGATTACAGAAGGCTCAATACAGCCACCAGAAAGGATCATTTTCCTTTACCATTCATAGACCAGATGCTAGAAAGACTAGCAGGTCATAATTATTACTGCTTTTTGGATGGCTATTCAGGCTATAACCAAATTGCAGTAGATCCCCAGGATCAAGAGAAAACAGCATTCACATGTCCATCTGGAGTATTTGCTTACAGAAGGATGCCTTTTGGGCTGTGTAATGTGCCTGCAACCTTTCAGAGATGCATGCTTCTATTTTCTCTGATATGGTGGAAAAATTTCTAGAAGTCTTCATGGATGACTTCTCAGTATATGAAGACTCATTCAGCTCCTGTCTTGATCACCTGACACCGGTTTTGAAAAGATGCCAGGAGACCAACCTGGATTTAAACTGGGAAAAATGTCACTTTATGGTGACTGAAGGGATTGTCCTTGGGCATAAAATTTCAAACAAGGGAATAGAGGTGGATCAAGCTAAAATAGAGGTAATTGAAAAATTACCACCACCTGCCAATGTTAAGGCAATCAGAAGCTTTCTGGGGCATGCAGGAATCTATAGGAGGTTTATAAAGGATTTTTCAAAAATTGCAAAACCTCTAAACAACCTGCTAGCTGCTGACACGCCATTTGTGTTTGACACAGAGTGCCTGCAGACATTTGAAACTCTGAAAGCTAAGCTGGTCACAGCACCAGTTATCTCTGCACCAGACTGGACATTACCGTTCGAATTAATGTGTGATGCCAGTGATCACGCCATTGGTGCAGTACTGGGGCAGAGGCATGACAAGCTTCTGCATGTTATTTATTATGCTAGCCGTGTTTTGAATGATGCCCAGAAAAATTACACAACCATAGAAAAAGAATTGCTTGCAGTGGTTTATGCCATTGACAAGTTTAGATCATACTTAGTAGGATCAAAAGTGATTGTGTACACAGATCATGCTGCTCTTAAATATCTACTCATAAAGCAGGATTCAAAACCCAGACTCATAAGATGGGTGTTGCTTCTGCAAGAGTTTGATATAGAAATAAGAGACAGAAAAGGGACAGAGAACCAAGTGGCTGACCATCTGTCCCGGATAGAACCAGTGGAAGGGGCGTCCTCCCCCTCTATTGAGATCTCTGAAACTTTTCTGGATGAGCATGTGTTCGCCATTCAGGAATTACCATGGTTTGCAGACATTGCAAACTACAAAGCTGCAAGGTTCATCCCCAAGGAGTACAGCAGGCAACAAAAGAAAAAATTAATTACTGATGCAAAGTACTACTTGTGGGATGAACCCTATCTCTTTAAGAGATGTGCAGACGGCATAATCCGTAGGTGTGTGCCTAAGGAAGAAGCACAAAGGATCTTATGGCATTGCCATGGGTCACAATATGGAGGTCATTTCGGAGGTGAGCGAACAGCCACCAAGGTCCTCCAATGTGGTTTCTACTGGCCTACACTTTACAGAGATTCCAGAGAGTTTGTACGTAACTGTGACAGTTGCCAGATAGCTGGTAATTTGCCTCACAGTTACGCAATGCCTCAACAAGGAATCTTGGAGATTGAGTTGTTTGACGTATGGGATATTAATTTCATGGGGCCTTTCCCACCATCATACTCAAACACTTATATTCTGGTGGCGGTTGACTATGTATCAAAGTGGGTAGAGGCCATTGCCACACCTACCAATGATACTAAAATAGTACTGAAGTTCCTCTAAAAACATATATTCAGCAGGTTTAGTGTCCCTAGGGTACTAATCAGTGATGGGGGCACTCACTTCTGCAACAAACAGCTTTACTCTGCCATGGTCCGGTATGGGATTCGCCATAAGGTGGCAACTCCATATCATCCACAGACAAATGGGCAAGCTGAAGTCTCTAACAGAGAACTAAAAAGAATCCTGGAACAGACTGTAAGCACCCGTAGAAAGGATTGGGCACGAAGCTTGGATGATGCTCTGTGGGCTTACAGAACAACATTCAAGACTCCCACAGGGACCTCTCCTTACCAACTTGTGTATGGTAAGGCTTGTCACCTGCCCATGGAACTGGAACATAAGGCCTACTAGGCAACCAGATTTCTTAACTTTGATGCCAAACTAGCTGGAGAGAAAATATTGCTCCAGCTGAATGAGCTAGAGGAATTCAGATTCACTGCTTTTGAAAATGCCAAGCTTTACAAAGAGAAATAAAAAAGGTGGCATGACAAAAAGCTGTCATCTAGAATTTTTGAACCAGGACAAAAGGTTCTGTTGTTTAACTTTAGGCTCAAGCTATTCCCCGGGAAACTGAAGTCCCGGTGGAGGAGACCATATGTGATTACAAGTGTATCACCATATGGTTATGTGGAGCTTCAAGATATTGATTCTGATAAGAAGTTCATTGTTAATGGACAGAGAATCAAGCACTATTTTGAAGGCAATGTTGAACAAGAGTGCTCAAGGCTGAGGCTAGATTAAAAACTCAGCAAGGTCCAGCTAAAGACAATAAAGAAGCGCTTGCTGGGAGGCAACCCAGCCATGGGGCATCACTTCCTCTAAGCATTTTGCCCTATTCTTGATTTTATTTGTTGATATAAAGTTCATTGATACTAAGGTAAAGAGTCAATTGTATAAGTTTATAGGGTTACAGAAGGATTCTGCACACAAAACAGAGAAAAAGAGCTCACTGGCAAGAAAACGCTAGTAAAAGTCTGTTTTGGGCGTTCAACGCCCAAAAGAAGCATCCACTGGGCGTTGAACGCCAGTAAGGATAGCCATCTGGGCGTTAAACGCCAGAAAGAAGCATCTTCTGGGCGTTGAATGCCAGAAAGAAGCTCCTTCTGGGCGTTTAACGCCAGATTTACAGCGTCCTGGGCGTTCAGAAAAACGCCCAGTGACAAAGGAGTTCCTGGCGTTCAACGCCAGAAAGAAGCAACAGCTGGGCGTTGAACGCCCAGGAGAAGCAGCAGTTGGGCGTTGAACGCCCAAAACATGCAGCGTTTGGGCGTTCAAATGCCAGGATGGTGGGGAGGAGGTAAATTCATTTTTTCTTTATATTTTTCATTTTAATCTTAATTTTCATGTTTCAATTCATGATTTCTTGCATAAACATGTTACAAACCCTGATTTCTAAAATCCCTAATTTCTAAAAACCCTACTTTAAAAAAATATCAAATGTATCTTAATCCATAAGCACAAATCCTTTTTTATTATCCAATTCAACTCTTTTTCAAAATTTTCAAAACAAATCTATCTCTTTTCATTCAAAAATCTTTTCAACTAATCAATATCTTTTTCAAATCTCCATATTATCTTTTTCAAAAATCCAAATTTATCTTTTTCAAATATCTTTCATATCTTTTCAATTTTAAATTATATCTTTTCTTATCATACTTATCTCTTTTTAAATCATATCTTCTATCTTATCTTTCTCCCTATTTTCGAAAACCCGCCCCCCTCCCTTTTAAAAACACATTCGGCCTCCTTCCTCTCATCCACCATTCAACACTAGCTCTCCTTCTATCCCTCTCCTTTCTTTTCTTTTGCTTGAGGACAACCAATCCTCTAAGTTTGGTGTGTTTATCCGTGATCACTAAACCATACCTACTAAGATCATGGCTCCAAAAGGAAAACAACCCACTCCAAGAGGCAAGAAAGAGAGTGTTCCAAAACCACTTTGGAATCAGGGGAGGTTCTTAACCAATGAACATTCAGACCATTACTACAAAATAATGGGTCTAAGATCTGTGATCCCGGAAGCCAAGTTCGATCTGAAAGAAGATGAATATCCGGAGATCCAAGAGCAGATTCGAAACAGGAACTGGGAAGTCCTAGCTAATCCTGAAACGAAAGTGGGAAGGAATATGGTTCAGGAATTCTACGCTAATTTGTGGCAAACAGACAGGCAGAGAATATCTGGAGCTGCCCTCTATGACTATAGGACTGTGGTCAGAGAAAAGATTATTCACATCCACCCTGACGAAATCAGGGAGATCTTTAAGCTACCTCAGCTGAAAGATGACCCACACTCCTTCAATAGGAGAATGATGAGAATAAACAAGGGCCCAGATAAGATTCTAGAGGATATATGCATCCGTGGAACCAGGTGGACCACCAGCACGAGGGGTGTCCCAAATCAACTCAAGAGAGAAGATCTCAAACCAGTCGCCAAAGGATGGCTGGACTTCATTGGGCGTTCTATATTGCCCACCAGCAACCGTTCTGAAGTCAATATTAGATGAGCAGTGATGATCCATTGCATTATGTTAGGAAAAGAAGTAGAAGTTCATCAACTGATCCCATCTGAATTCTACATACTTGCCAACAAGAACTCCAAGGATGCCAGGTTGGCTTATCCAAGCCTAATCTCTATGCTCTGCAAAGATGCTGTAGTAAAGATGGGAATAACAGAGTATATCTCAATGGAGCAACCAATCACTAAAATCACAATGGAAAAACAACAAATGCAGGATGACCCCATCAAGAGGAGGGCGCAAGAATTCCTACCAAAACTCCCTTAATTTGAATACTGGGAGCATCTTGAAGCATCTGTCACTAAGTTGCAAGAAACCATGGACCAATTGAAGGAAGAACAGCAAAATCAAAATAGCATACTTTGCAAACTGCTCAGAGAACAAGAGGTGCAAGGGCGTGAATTAAGAGAACTAAAGCGTCAGAAACTATCTCTTGAAGGGCCAAGCACCCCACAGACTAAAGAGGCATCCGCTTCCCAAAGTCAAGGTTGTTGAGTTCTGATCTTAACCTTAACCATGTGATAACTTTTTATTATTATTATTATTTGAGTTTTACCTTAGGAGTCATATAGTGGTAATTGGTATTTATATTTTGATTTTATCCCCAATTAAGCTATAATTTATTTTTTCTCATCATCATTAAACAGGAATAAAATAGAAGATTTTCTTTAGAATAAGGAGGCAATAATTTTTGAGTTTTTAATAAAACAAATTCTAATTGTTTACATGTGGTGGCAATGCTTTCTGCCTTCTGAATGAATGCTTGAACAGTGCATATGTCTTTGGAATTTGATGTTCTTGAATGTTAAATATGTTGGCTCTTGAAAGAATGATAAACATGAGACATGTTATTGGTAATCTGAAAAATCATAAAAATGATTCTTGAAGCAAGAAAAAGCAATGAATACAAAGCTTGCAAAAAAAAAAAAAGAGAGAGAGAAAGCAAGCAGAAAAAGCCAATAACCCTTAAAACCAAAAGGCAAGGGTAATAAAAAGGATCCAAGGCTTTGAGCATCAGTGGATAGGAGGGCCTAAGGGAATCAAATCCTGGTCTAAGCAGCTAAACCAAGCTGTCCCTAACCATGTGCTTGTGGCGTGAAGGTGTCAAGTGAAAACTTGAGACTGAGCGGTTAAAGTCAAGGTCCAAAGCAAAGAGAAGAGTGTGCTTAAGAATCCTGGACACCTCTAATTGGGGGCTTTAGCAAAGCTGAGTCACAATCTGAAAAGGTTCACCCAATTATGTGTCTGTGTCATTTATGTATCCGGTAGTAATACTGGAAAATAAAGTGCTTAGGGCCACGGCCAAGACTCATAAAAGTAGCTGTGTTCAAGAATCAACATACTGAACAAGGAGAATCAATAACACTATCTGAATTTTAAGTTCCTATAGATGCCAATCATTCTGAGCTTCAATGGATAAAGTGAGATGCCAAAACTGTTATGAAGCAAAAAGCTACTAGCCCCGCTCATTTAATTAGAATCTGAGCTTCACTCAAAAACTCTGAGATATTATTGTTTCTTGACTCATTTATATTCTATTTTATTTATCTAGTTGCTTGAGGACAAGCAACAGTTTAAGTTTGGTGTTGTGATGAGCGGATATTTTATACGCTTTTTGGGGTTAATTTCATATAATTTTTAGCATGTTTTAGTTAGTTTTTAGTTTATTCTCAATAGTTTCTAGGCAAAATTCATATTTCTGGACTTTACTATGAGTTTGTGTATTTTTCTGTAATTTTAGGTATTTTCTGGCTGAAATTGAGGGAGTTGAGCAAAAATCTGATTCAGGCTGAAAAAGGACTGCTGATGCTGTTGGATCCTGACCTCTCTGCACTCGGAATGGAATTTCTGGAGCTACAGGAGTCCAATTGACGCGCTTCTAATTGAGTTGGAAAGAAGACATCCAGGCTTTTCAGCAATATATAGTAGTCTATACTTTGCTCAAGGATTGCGTTCAACGCCAGTTCCATGTTGCAGTCTGGCGTCCAGCACCAGAAACACGTTACAAGTTGGAGTTCAACGCCAGAAACAGGTTACAGCCTGGCGTTGAAAGCCCAAAACTGCCCAGACACGTGAGAAGCTTTAGTCTCAGCCCCAGCACACACCAAGTGGGCCCCAGAAGTGGATTTCTGCACTATCTATCATAGTTTACTCATTTTCTGTAAACCTAGGTTACTAGTTTAGTATTTAAACAACTTTTAGAGATTTATTTTGCATCTCATGACATTTTAGATCAAAAATTTGTACTCTTTGACGGCATGAGTCTCTAAACTCCATTGTTGGGGGTGAGGAGCTCTACTGTGTCTCGACGAATTAATGCAAGTATTTCTGTTTTCCATTCATACATGCGTGTTCCTGTCTAAGATATCCATTCGCACTTCAACATGAATGTGATGAACGTGACAATCATCATCATTCCCCTACTAACGCGTGCCTGACAACCACTTCCGTTCACCGTACAATGAATGAATATCTGTTGGATCTCTTAATCAGAATCTTCGTGGTATAAGCTAGATTGATGGCAACATTCAAGAGAATCCGGAAAGTCTAAACCTTGTCTGTGGTATTCCGAGTAGGATTCAAGGATTGAATGACTGTGACGAGCTTCAAACTCGCGAGTGCTTGGCGTAGTGACAGACGCAAAAGGATAGTAAATCCCATTCCGGTACGATTGAGAACCTGCAGATGATTAGCCGTACGGTGACAGCGCACCTGGACCCTTTTCACTGGAAGGATGGATGGTAGCCATTGACAACGGTGATCCACCAACATACAGCTTGCCATAGGAGGACATGCGTAAGTGAATTAGGAAAAAGAGGAAAGCAGAATTTCAGAAGACAAAGCATCTCCAAAACTCCAACATATTCTCCATCATTGCACAATAAGTATTTATATTTTTGCCCTCTCATGTTTTACAATTGAACTTGAAACACACTGTTGTTGGCATCCTGACTAAGAATAATAAGATAACCATAGCTTGCTTCAAACCAACAATCTCCGTGGGATTCGACCCTTACTAACGTAAGGTATTACTTGGACGACCCGGTGCACTTGCTGGTTAGTTGTGCGAAGTTGTAAGAGAGTAATGTGAACATTGACATTACAATTTCGTGCACCATGTGTGATAAGGTCAAGTGACGCGGACGCGTGGGTCACGCAATCGCGTGGCCGGATTTGTGCAATTGGCGCGAGTGCAGCCTCGCGTTCGCGCAACTCTCTGTTTGAAACTCTTTTTGCCAAATTTTTGGGTGACGCGATTGCGTGGTTGACGTAATCGCGTGGATGGCCATTTTTGGAAAATGACACGGCCGCGTGGGGAACGCGTTTGGGTGGGAGGGCTTGGGCTTCTAGCACGAATCCAGCCCCATTCCAGCCTAACATACTACCATACACCCCTTTACGCCGATTTTACAGAGCCACGCGTTCACGTGGGTAATGCAGACGCGTGGGGAAGCTATTTTTCAAATGACACGGCCGCGGCGCGGTCGCGTGGGCATATTTGTGCCTAAGGCACGCCTCCAGCCACGCTCTCACGTGACTCTCTGTTCACTTTTCTTTTCTTCCTAATGCACTTGTGGCGCGAACGCGTCAGCGGCGCTTACGCGTCGCGTGCATTTTTTTTATGCAATATGCAGATGCAAATGCAAAATACAGGTGAATATGCAGAAATTATGAATGAACATTAGTAAAAATGAAATAAAATAGGATTAAGAATAAAAAGGAACGAATATACCATGGTGGGTTGTCTCCCACCTAGCACTTTTAGTTATAGTCCTTAAGTTGGACATTTGGTGAGCTCCTTGTCATGGTGGCTTGTGCTTTTACTGATCCAGGAATCTCCACCAATGTTTGCAATTCCAATATCCTCCGGGATCCCAAACTAGGCGTATAAAGCCTTTAAGCAAGTCAAAACAAGTGACAAGGCCCCAAGAGTGTTGATTTCTAGACTGAATTCCGGGGTCCGAAACCTTGCTTTTGCACCCGTCTTCTTGTTGATCATTAGTGTTCCAACCGGGTGGCAGGCAATCTGGATTCTCACTAAAGCGGCCAAACAACTTCCTAGACCCATTCAGTTGAGCTTTACACCAACCCTTGTACTTCAATTTTGAGCAGGCAACCATATTGAACTTTGCATGACAACTCTTACCACTAACCATCTCTCTCTTACTCTTATAGCCACAAAGAGCTCTGAGTTGCCCATCTGTCTCAAGCAAAGCATATTCAAGTGGACTAATTAAGCTTAGAGATGAGAGATTTACCCATTTGAATGAAGGGATGGATGGTGATGGCTTTGGGGGAGAGGTCTCCAGCAACCTTGGCAAGGTGATTTCCAGCTCTATTCCCTTGGGCTCTTCTTTGACAACTTCCACCTCTTTGCAAGCTTCTTCAATTTCAACCTCTTCCTCATGGTAGATTTCTTCCAATTCAATCTCTTTTTCATTACTTACCAAGGGCATAGGAGGTTGTGCTTCTTCTTCTTGAATCTCCATCTCAAGTCCAACGGGAGAGGATTCAATTGTAGATAAGAATTCATTAATGATTAAATCCATCTCTTGATCATCCCCTTCAAAGTCTTCAATCATGATATGCTTTGGAGGTTGTACACCCTCCTCAACATCAATTTCAAACTCCTTAGAAGGGGGCTCTATGACTTGAGTTTCTCATGGAGGTTCCGCATCCCCCAAGTCTTCAACTACTTCTCCCTCTTCAATGATCACGGCTTCCTCCAATTGCTCCAATACCAAGTCGTGCTGCTCACTGTCCACCGGAGTTTCTAGTGTCTCCTTCATGCTACGTTCTTCAGTAGATTCTCCACATGAAACCGTGGGGGTTCCTTGAGTGCTCAGATGTTGGAAAGCTAATTGATTTATTACTTCAGTTAAGGCAGTCGCTAATTCCAGTATATCCCTATTCATCTTCGCTTGCCCTTGAAGAAGATCACGAAGGATGTCATTCATTGGAGATTGGGGTGGATATGAGGGTTCATTATTTTGGAGAAAGGGTTCATAATAGGAAGGTGGTTCTTCTTGATAAGGATATGGAGATGGTGAATATTGAGGTGGTGGTTCTGGGTGTGGTTCATATGGTGGTTGGTATGGTGGATATAGGTTAGGGTCATATGGTGGTGTTTGGTGGTAAGGGGCTTGTGAGTATGGTGGTCCAGAGTTGTGTTGAGGAGATGGTTCATAAGCATATGGCGGGACTTGTTGGTAACTACAAGGGGGTCCACCATAGTCATCATTTTGGTATGCATCACAGAATGGTTGTTGGTTATAGTGCATTGGAGGGGGTTGTTGCCAAGAGGGTTGATCAAATCCTTGTGGCTCCTCCCATCTTTGATTCTTCCAACCTTGATGCCTATTTTCATTATAGTTTCCATTCCTTACAACAACATTGGAACCAAACTTAAAGCGACAGGGGTGAGAACTCATAATAGCAAATAAAAATTAAAAACGAAAATAAAAACAAATTTAAATTAAAAGGTTATTGAAATTTAAATTTTGAATTTGAAAATTAAATTTTGAATTTTGAATTTTTAAATTTTGAATTTTGAATTTTTGAATTTTGAAATTTGAAATTTGAAATTTAAATATTGAAATTTGAAATTTGATTTTGAAATAAGATAAGGTTTTGAAAAAGATATGATTTTTGAAAAAGATTTGAATTTTGAAATTTAAAACTAAGATAAGATAAGATAAAAATTTTAAAATAGAAATCTGAAATTTTATTTTATGCAAATTTCAAAAATTCAATTAAAATAAAGAGAAAAGATATTTTTGAATTAAATGAGGAAAGAGAAAAATAATAAAATGACACCAAACTTAAAATTTTTAGATCAAAACGAAGAAAACAACTAAGAACAACTTGAAGGTCAAGATGAACACGAAGAACAAATTTTTGAAACATTTTTAATAACTAAATAAAAACCAATAGCCTCTTAATTTACGAAAAAGCAAAAATAAAAACAAATAAACAAGCAAAAAGCAAATATTTACAATAACCAATAATAAGGCACACGTTTGTAATTCCCCGGTAACGGCGCCATTTTGACAATCTGATTTCCGTCGGTAAAGAAATTTTATAAAAATATAATCACATTGTAAGTATAGCTTCTAAACCAACAGAAAATCCTTTCGTACAAACGTTTGGTTGTCACAAGTAACACACCCAATAAAATTTATAAACCGAAGTATTTAAACCTCAGGTCGTCTTCTCAAGGAATTGCAGGGAGGTATGATTTATTATTAGTTATGGAAAACAGTATTTTTGGGTTTTGAACAGGTTTGAACAAGAGAAATAAATTGCTGGAATTAGTAAATCAATAACTAAGAAAACTCTTGGCAAGGTATGAAAACTGGAAGTCCTATCCTAATTATCCTTATCAATGGTGATGAGAATTATATTTTTGCTCCCACTTAGTCAACCTCTAACTATGAAGGTAAGTCAAGTGGATAAATCAACTTAACACCTAAAGTCCTAGTCAACTCCTAAGGAAAGACTAGAGTTATAGGAATCTAAATCAATCAGCAAAGATATCAATTATCAATCATGATGAGTTTGACAACTCAAGAGTTACCAATTAATCAACCAAAGCAAAAAGGGGAAAACCTAAATTATTTATATAAATAAAGGAAAGAAATCATAATTTTGAAATACCTCAAATTATATTAAATAGAAAATCAATCTAAACATAAAGAGTTCATAAACTAAATTGAGAAAATAAGTAAAAGGAACATTGAACCTGGAACTCAAAAGAAAATGTAAGTTGAAATAATAAGAAATCCTAAATCCTTTAAGAGGAATCCTAATCCTAAATCCTAAGAGAGAGGGGAGAGCCTCTCTCTCTCTAAAACTACATCTAAATCCTAAAACTATGTATGAATGTATGTTGTATGAGTTGTATGATGAATGGATGCATTCTCCCACTTTATAGCCCCTAATCTGTGTTTTCTGGGCCCAGAACTTCGTCAGAAACAGCCCAGAATTCCCTGGTTTCGAAGTCAAACACACTTGTTTTTTGCCACTGCAACGCATCCACGTGGATCACGCGTTCGTGACAACTATCGTCAGAGAAACTATGGTATATTATAGATCAGATCGAAGCCCCGGACGTTATCTTTTCAACGCAACTAGAACCACATCATTTGGATCTCTGTAGCTCAAGTTATGATCGTTTTAGTGCGTGAGGGTCGGGCTGACAGCTTTGCAGTTCCTTCAATTTCTTGTATTCCTTCCACTTTTGCATGCTTCCTTTCCATCCTCTGAGCCATTCCTGCCCATTAATCTCTGAAATCACTTAACACATATATCACGGCATCGAATGGTATAAAAGGGAATTAATATTAGCAAATATAAGGCCAAAAAAGCATATTTTCAATCATAGGACAAAATCAGGAAGGAAATGTAAAACCATGCGATTAGCATGAATGAGCGAGTGAAGAATTGATAAAAACTACTCAAATTAGCACAAGATAAACCATAAAATAATTTTTTATTAGTACGCGTCGCAGGAATCACGTGACTTCATTAATTTAGCACGCTGGGGGCAATTTTGAGGGCTTTCTTGGCCTATTTCTGAAGGCTTGGAGGCTGAAATCAAGTGCTATATGAAGGGCATTTCATGTCATATGAAAAGGGAGCCCACTTGTAGGGTAGAAACACATAGTAGGAGTAGGATTAGTGTAGATTAGGTAATTCTCTCTTAGGGTTTTAATTAGGGTTTGTAGAATTTTATTCTTCAAGTTTGATTTTAGATTCCAGCACTTGTATTGTAAGTATTTTCTTAATTTCTCTTTTAATTTCATTACTTGTTCTACACTTTCATCTATTTCAATTTCTCTTGTCAATATATGCATAGTTTACAATTTTGGATTTTTAGTTGTTGAATTTAATGTTTGATGCTTATTTTATTCTTGTTGAGTTGCTTTGGTCTCTTGTTATCATTTATGGTTCCTAGCTCTCACTATTTTCTCAATTTTGCCATGTTTTATGATTATGCCCTCCATGTGTTTGATGAAATGCCAATCTTAGTTATGGGGTAGATTTCCACCCCTTGGCTTGGGGAAATGAGTTTATGGATTACTAGAGTCATAATGTCCAACATTTAGTGGTAATTCTTGGGGAGTTAGTTGATTCTTGTTTCCATTAAAGCTACCCTTTTATCAACTAGTTTGATAAGTTGGTTAGAACTTATGGATTAAGGTCAATTATGCTTGCTTGACTTACTCCTCGATGTTAGGGGTTAACTAAGCGAGATTAACTCATGATAATTATCATAGTTGTAGTTATGGCAAGGAATGGATTCCATAACTCATCCCATGTCAAGATTTCTTTTATGTTTTGAACCACTTTTCAACCACTTTATAGTTTTATTTGTTTATATTACATACATACTTCTTTTATTCCTTTATTGCTTTGTTAATTACAATTTTGTCTTGCTCTTTAATTCCTTTATTTTGTTTGCTCTCAATCATTGAAAACCCCTTTGATTCTCACAACCAAAAATTGTATGCACTCATTGGCATTAGTTCCTAGGGAGAACAATCCAGGATTTAAACTCCCGGTTATTTTGTATTGATTGTGACATCTTTAGGATTATAATTTGATTATTGGCCAATTGTTGATTCAGAGCTATACCTGCAACGAAACATCTATTTTTTAGAAATTCCTAACTCACAATTTGGCCTATATCAAATTTTTGGCGCCGTTGCCAGGGAGCTAGTGTCATGAGTGGTATATTTTGGTTCTTGTAAATATGTCAATAGTATGAATATCTTACTTTTTGGTTATTTTGTTATTTTTGTTAATAGTTAGGCATTTGTTTTTCTTGTTTGTTGATGTTTTTGGTCTTTATTTTCTATTTTCTCTATGAGCTATCACCCTTGTTGCTTAGAGCTTGGTTGAGATTGTTTTGTAGGGTATGCTGAATTCAAGTTGGGATTGTATCAAGAAATGGGAGAAGCGATGGAAGGAGGAGGAATCTTCCTCATACTACACCGAGCCAAATCCTTCCCCAAGCCCTCCCCTATATGAATATCAAACCCAATGATATGAAGGATACCCCATACATAACCTCCAACTACCAACCTTTTATGTACCATATCATACACCTCTATGCAATCAAAATGTCTACACATCTTGTTACCAACCATATGAACCATCACTCCCTTATACACCACCTCAATACCCCCACCCACATGACACGCCTTCCAACTATACAACCTTTCTTCCCACCTTTGAACCTTCTTTTCCACCTCAATATGATGTTCTCCAACCCTTGCCCCAAGAAGAACAAGACCTTAAAGCATTCTTCCAAGAGCAAGAAGGGTTCCGAAGGACACAAGGGGATTTCATGGCTACCACAGCCGAAGCGGTGAACCGCTTAGCCTCACTACGCTCAAGCAATCAAGACATTCCCCTTGAGGAATATGGAGGAGCAATGAATGAGTATAGAGAGGAGGAGAATATGAAGCTTCAAGGAAAAGAAGAAGAGCTAGGACAAGAATGGCAAAAAGAGGAGGAAGGTAAAACTAGTGAACCGGAAGAGGTAAATGGAGAGTTGAGGGAATTTGATCAAGAAGTGGATTGCATCAACAATGATTTTTTGTCCACCTTGGTCAATCCCCTCAATGATCTAGAAGAACCCTTCTCTCTTGAGTATGAGAGGGATAGGGAAGAGCTTGTAAAGAATGGTGAGGAAGAGGTGATCACCCAAGAAGTGGAAGCATACATGCAAGAATTTACAAGAGTGATTCCAACCCATGGACAATTTGAGTTGGTAACAATTTCTTCAAAGAGCTTTTTCGGTCCACATTAATTTGCTATCTTGAAGACAGACCACCAACTTAAGGTGCTTCTTGGGGTGTTAAATGGTAAAGGAATGTGTGTTGGTTGTCAAAGAAATTCAAGGCATAAATGGTTCAAGGTTCAAATTGGAGGAGTCCAACATTCAAGTGGGTGCTTCAAAGGTGCTTGGAGAGGCTATTCATCCAAGGGCACAAATGATTGTCAACAAGAGGATGATGAGGGAAAATTGATTCCACACAAACTCACCGGCAAGTGTACCAGGTCGCATCAAGTAGTAAAACTCACAGAAGTGAGGTCGATCCCACAGAGATTGATGGATTGAGCAACTTTAGTATGATGATGAAGTTAGTTAAGCGAATATTTGATGAATTAGGTGAAATTTGATTAACAGAAAGGAAATTACAAGTAAGCTAGAGTGCAGAATGAAAATTGACAGAAAAGTAAATTGCTGGAAGCTTAAATGGCTGAAACTTAAAGTACAAGAAATTAAAAGAGCTAAAACTTAAATTGCAAGAAAGGCAAATATCTGAAACTTAAAGTGTAGGTAATTTAAATTGCAGAATCTAAATTTCCAAGAAACTTAAATTGCATGAAGAATAAAGGGATTTGGGTGCTGGGAATCAAAACAGAACTAGAAAATGTAGATTGTTGTAAATCAGAGAAATCAATTGCTCTAGTTCCAAAACAGAAAGGAAGAAATTGCAGAAGAAAAGCAGAAAGAAAACTAAGATCTAAATTGCTCTAATATCAAAATAGAAAGGAAGAAATTGCAGAAGAAAAACAGAAAGAAAACTAAGATCAAACCTAAAATTCTAAAACAGAAATGGAAAATTGCAGAAGAAAAAAAATAGAAAGAAAACTCAAATTAGATCTAAGACTCTCAAACAGAATAGAAAAACTTGCAAAAGAAGAAAAACAGGAAGAAAACTCAGATCAGATCTTAAATTCTAAAAATTTTAAAAAGGAATAAAAATAAAAGAGAGCCCCCCAATGAAATTAAATTCTTCTCTATTTATACACTTTCCAATTTTGTCATCCAATACTTGGAGTGGGCTTTTTGGCCTTTTATGAAGTGGATCAGAGATGGGTACTTATTGCAGCTTCTAGGGGAACGTAGCGTTCTGAAAGAGAGCGCAGCGTTGATTCACCCACGCGTATGCGTCTACTGCGCCCGTGTGTCCCTTCGCGTTTTCGTATCTCGACGCGTACGCGTCACATACGCGTACACGTCACTGCCATCTTCAGCTTTTGTTATGCTTGCGCGCACCACTCACGCGTGCGCGTTCTTGATAACGTTTTTTAATCGAGCGCTACATTGGCCCCATGAACGCTGCCCACACGTGCGCGTCCTCTGCGCGTGTGCGTGGATAGCAAAATTGTGATTCCAAGCTTCAGCGCTACCCACGCGTAAGCGTGCTTCATCCCAGGTGCTCCATCGACGCGTATGCGTCATGTACGCGTGCATGTCAGTTGTGAAACTTTCAATTCCAAATTCAAATCTGCCCGAAAACGCTCACTCAATTAACGTACCGCTCCTTTTGCAAATGAGCGCCAATCACATCCCCGCGTACGCGTCATGCACGCATACGCGTGGGTCTTCAAAATTTGTTGCCCGATGCGTAAGCGTCCTGTACGCGTGTGCGTCGATAGAGAGCATGGCGCTCTCTATTTGAGCGCAGTGTTACTCTACACTGCCCTTTTTTCTCTTCATTTTTCACCTGAAATTAACCAAACAAGCAATCAAAGTCTCACCAAAATCACAAGATTTTTGCATCATTCATAATAATCACCTAATTTTTGCATAAATCTCATGATTTTGTATAAAGTTAATGATGTTTGATTGAATCAAGATAAACATAAAATTTCACTCCAATCACTTACTTATTGTGCAAGAAAGTGCATAAAACATAATGAAACAAATGAAAAATGCTTGTGAAACTAGCATAAGATGACTTGTCATCACAATACCGAACTTAAATCTTACTTGTCTCAAGCAAGCGCTAGAACATGAGAAGAAATGAAAGAAAACAGAAAAGCATATATGTCCTTATTTAGCAGGTAATTGAATTTGGTTCATGGGGTTTTATGCAGACAAAATGCAACTCAATTATTATCAACTTCCAAATGTGAAATGTCTCTTTGAGTGTTAACTAGAGTTGATGCTATAATGCCTTGTTATTTATTGATCCTTGTTAGATTTTTTTTCTTCCGTTTTGATGACTTGCATCATCTACCCTTCTTTCTTGCATAAAGAGGACCATAAAAGAGCGTAAATCTCAATTGATCATTGCAATTCATGCATTAATTGATGAATATTATGGTACATTGCTTTGAGATGAGTTGTGCTGAATTTCAGGTGAAAAAGACATCAAAAATGGGAAGAAAGCAACAAAGAAGCTGAGCCTGTGAAACTGGCGTGCCACTTGGAGCAAGCGCCACAAAAAATGAACTAGCGTGCCACGCCAGGAGCTGGGCGTGGCACGCCGGTACTAAATTCCAGAGGAGAGTTCTCAAGCATTCACAAGGGCGTGGCATGCCAGACCCTGGGCGTGCCATGCTAGTACAAAGTCCCAGAGAAGTAACAATGGAGGAGACAAAAGGGACGTGGCACGCCAGGCTGGGCGTGGCACGGCTACCCCATCACCTACTATGGGCGTGCCACTTGAGCCAAGGGGCGTGGCACGCCAGCTCATCACTTCAGGAGGAACCATCACTATGGCATACTACTTGGTATCGAAGGCGTGGCACGCCAGCTCTAAGAAGTCACTTGGGCGTGCCACTTGAGGAACCAGGCGTGGCACGCCAAGCTTGAGAAGTCCACAATTGTATGGTAGTGTGATAAACCCCTATTTTATGATTCATCTTGTGCTCAATTGAGTGTTTTTATCAATTCTTCACCCACTTATTCATGTAAATTGCATGGTTTTACTATTCCTTCCTTATTTTATAATATATGTGAAAACATGTTTCCTATGCTTTAAAAATATTAATTTTAATTATCTTTTATTACCATTCGATGCCGTGATTTGTGTGTTAAGTATTTTCAAGCTTCATAGGGCAGAATTGGCTTAGAGGATAGAAAGGAAACATACAAAAATGGAAGGAAAGCACAAAAATGGAGTTTTGAAGAAAAGGCAGTAACGCGCACGCATAGACGACGCGGACGCGTGCCTTGAGCAGAACGCAAACGACGCGGACACGTGACTGACGCGTACGGGTGACAAGGAAAAACTCCACATGACGCGAACGCGTGGCCCACGCGCACGCGTGACAGACGCCACTTGCAGAATTTGCAGAAAACGATCCCAGCGATTTCTGGACCCTGTTTTTGGCCCAATTTTTGGCCCAAAAAACACAGATTAGAGGCTATAAAGTGGGGGAATCCATTCATTCATACAACAATTCAGCAACAATTCATACAACTTTCATAATTCACAATTCTAGTTTTTAGATGTGGCTTTTAGAGAGAGAGGCTCTCTCCTCTCTCTTAGGATTTAGGATTAGGATTAGGATTTAGGATTTCTATTATGATTAGGCTACTTCTCTTCATTCCAGGTTCAATGTTCCTTTAATTTATGTTTTTCTTCTACTTTTATTTATTCTAATGCTTTTACTTGTATTTGACTTATGTTGCCAAATTGGCTTATGAACCTTCTCATGTTAGATTTGAATATTCTATTTAATGCACATTGAGGTATTTCAGATTTATGATTGTTTTATTCTATTTATGATGCCTTCAATTTAATTTAGATTTATTTCCCCTTTTGGCTTTGGTTAAGTAATTGGTGATACTTGAGTTGTCAAACTCAGTTGTTGTTTGGACATTGGAATTTGCTGATTGACTTGAATCCCTCTAAAGCTAGTCTTTCCATAGGAGTTGACTAGGACTTGAGGAATCAAGTTGATTAGTCCACTTGACTTTCCTTTATTTAGTAAGGGTTAACTAAGTGGGAGCAATAAACAATTCTCATCACACCTGATAGGGATAACTAGGATAGGATTTCCAGTTCTCATACCTTGCCAAGAGATTTTTTAATTATTAATTTATTTTTCTCGTCATTTAAATTACTTGTTCCTTTACTCTAAAAATCCAAAAAAATACCTTTTTCCATAACCAATAATAAACTACACCTCCCTGCAATTCCTTGAGAAGACAACCCGAGGTTTAAATACTTCGGTTATTAATTTTATTGGGTTTGCTTTAGTGACAAACAAGTTTTTGTACGAAAGGATTCTCTGTTGGTTTAGAAACTATACTTACAATGCGATTATTTTTATGAAATTCTTTACCGGCAGAAATTCGATCGTCAGCGTGCAACTTGAACAGCATGGCGTGGCACGCTGGTACAAAATTTCAGAGAAGGGAGTTGAAAGCCATAGAGGTCTGGGCATGCCACTTGAGGTCGAAGGCGTGGCACGCTAGGCTCTCATTCTCACTTTGGCGTGCCACTTGAGCGACCAGGCGTGGCACGCTAATGCACAAAGAGGCCAAAGCAAGAGCTGGGCGTGCCACTTGATATCGAAGGCGTGGCACGCCAATCCAAGAATCTCACTATGGTGTGCCACTTGATTGCTGGGCGTGGCACGCCAGTTGCTGGAACCAAGGCAAGATCAAGGGCATGGCACGCCAGCCTCTAGGCATGGCACACTGGTACAAGTTTCCAAAGAGGATGAAGGAGGCCAAACACATGGGCGTGCCACTTGGTGTCGAGGGCGTGGCACGCCATCCACTATTCCTCACTTAAGCGTGCCACTTTGAACTCATAGCGTGGCACGCCAAATAGAAGAGTCACTTGTTCACAAAGAGGCGTGGCACGCCAGACCCTGGGCGTGCCACGCTAGTTCAACTTTCTAGAGAGCTTCATCAAGCATGCAGCAAGGGTGTGGCACGCTAGACCCTGGGCATGCCACGCTAGTTCAAGTTTCCAGAGGCAAAGAGAAGTGGAAAAAGGTTGGGGCATGCCACTTAAGCTCGAAGGCGTGGCACGCCATGCTAGATGGGCATTAAAAGACCCTGGGCGTGCCACTTAAACTCGAAGGCGTGGCACGCCATGCTACATGGGCATTAAAAGACCCTGGGCGTGCCACTTGAGCTCGAAGGCGTGGCACGTCAGGGATGTTATTAAAGAAGGGCGTGCCACTTGAAGGATTGGGCATGCCAGAATTGAAGGAGCATGTGACACGCCACTGGAGCGCCAACCACATGCCAGTTGGAAAGTCACGCTTATTGAGTTTCTTTTCCCTACAAAATGTAATTTTCCTTTTTCACTTTTGTAATTCTTTTATTTTGAGATCTAGGAGTAGTATAAATACCCCCAAGAAGTACTAAAGGGGGGTTAAGCAGTTAGGGAGACGGGTTTTGAATTCACTTTTACATTTCACTATCTTCTTTACTTTGGAGTACTTTTCTTTGAGCTACGAGTAGCTAAATTTCCTCTCATTGAGAGAGGGAGCTCTGTTGTACTTAATGGATTGATGATAGTGAAATTCTTCTTCTCTTCATCTTCTCTTTGATTTGCTAGAAGGAATTTTGTTTCTAATGCTTAGTGTTCAATTATCTTGGAAAAGAGATTAAATACAAATTGGATTTCATGGGAACCTTGGGAAAGGAAACATAAAACCATGCTTGAAATCCCTTCTCACACTTGAGTAGGATCTGGGTTTTGGTGTTTGGATATGGTGACATAATCCTCCCTCTTCTTGGACTTCTGATGATGTGTGGTATAATCAGGGACCAAGCATATCTCTCTTCATGAACAATTAGACCAAGGAATTGGCTATGGATCAAGATCTGAGAGATTGAGTCACCAAGGGATTGGGACTCAATCAATCATGATTGCCAAGAGGTCAGTGAGTTGCATGATTGAAGAGGATATAAGCTGAAATTGATCCAAAGAGACAATATCTCCTGATCTCAATGAATTTCCCCATTCTTATCTATCCCTTTCTTTATAGCTTACTTTTACATTCAGCAATTCCCCACTCCCATTTACATTCAAGTCATTTATAATTATGCACTTTACATTTTGCTATTTCCTTTTATGCACTTTATTGCTTTCCTTTACATTCTAGCCATTTACATTTCAGCCATTTATAATTCTGCAATCACAATCTACTTGTTCTGCTTGACTAATTCATCAATCGATTAAATTTGCTTGAATTTGCCAATCTCTATGGATATGATCCCACTCCATTGTGGGTTATTACTTGACGATAATTTTGGTGCGCTTGCCAAAAGAATTGATTCACCATTTTTTTGAATGGGGGTGTCAATTGGATTCATCACCTTTGCTTTAGAAACTTATTTTTCAATTGTAGCTCAGTGTCAAGTGTTACAGCAGCTTTTTGGCTTAATTTTTCTCAACACCTCTTTACTACAGACACTTGTCTCACGATTCTTCTTAAGAACATTGATGCCCAGCACCTCTTTGGGTTACTAAATGCTTTGTAGTTAGGTTGCTCTTGATGGTGGATTTTCAGTTGGTAATCCTGGATTAGTTAATCCAAGTTACCAAGTTTTAAAATACTCCTCAGAACCTAATAATCCAAGCATATCCTAATACAATAGCACCACAGGCATGTGTCTTAAGGTCCAAGCTATTTGTGTCTAGCTTTTTTTAATTTGTTTCTTTCATTTTTGTTTGCCAATTCTTGGATTTTCTTTCTTTCCTCCTTACTTCTTCTTTTCCCAAGGATAATTATTAATTGAATGTTCATATCAGCAACTAAGTCCATACTTGAAAGAGATATTCTACCTTGTAGGTTTTATTATTGAGCTTACCTACTATTCAAGGAATTACCACCGCTGAGTTTTATTTTTATTCCTACCACTTTGGACAATCACTTTCTCTTTCAACATTTTCTCTTATTTATACAGAGGGGAACAAGACATGAATTCAAGAAGGATAAGTAATGCACAAGCAAACATTCTGGCTAAATTACTGAGTTAAAACAATAGTGAACAAACAAAATGCAGAAAAGAGTAAACTAATCAGAGAAGGGGTACAATCAGACTTCCAACTAAAGCACTTCAAGGCATAAACAGTTGAGTAAAAATACAACCTTTTGGCATTGCTTAGTCCTTCATCATCCCCCTTAGCTTTCGTGCTTTTCTTGCTGATGATGTATAATCCTTCCAAAAAGTTGAGTGATTTTCTACAATGATAGTGGAAGTTGCTTGTCCCGCAACCACTTGAAGAATGGTTAGCATGCATGAAGGTTTGTAGGCTTTTGAGCTTACTTTGGTGTGTGAACACCAAACTTACCTCCTTGACCATGTTTCTTATGCAGCAAATTAATCACATACATGAAACCTTGTACTTTTATTAAAGAAAGTAGATCCTGAACTAGGAACTACACAAGTGCTAAGTAGTTTCTCTGATTGTTTGGAGTTACTGATAAATTCTGCAGAGGGTTGTAATGTGTCATTGATAAAATTTGTGGTGGAACACCAAACTTAAAACCACACATTCACCCTCAAAATGTTTTGGTGTGCAACACCAAACTTAGCTCCTTGCAATGCAGAGAATTCTACTTCACTTTTTTTTTAAATAGCTAGGAAAAGAAAACTACCTTTGGTTGGGTTGCCTCCCAACAAGCGCTTGTTTATCGTCATTAGCTTAACATCCTCCTTCTTTATTCATCGCAACTCATGAACACTCTCTTCTTTGTTCCAAGATCCTCCCAAATAATGCTTAGCTCTTTGACCATTTGCTGTGATTATGTCCTTTGTGGCTTCATTCAGAAGTTCAAGGCTTCCATGTGGGAAAACCTTAGTTACCAGATAAGGGCCAGTCCATTTGGACTTGAGTTTGCCAGGAAAAACCTTGAGCCTGGAATTATATAAGAGCACTTGTTGTCCTGGTTTGAAGTCTCTTTTCAAGATTTTCTTATCATGTCACTTTTTAGCTCTCTCCTTGTATATCTTTGCATTCTCATAAGCTTCCAATTTGAATTCATCTAGCTCATTGAGTTGCAATAGCCTTTTCTCTCCTGCTACTTGAGAGTCAAGATTGAGGAGCTTAGTGACTGATGCACGGAAAACTTGTCTCTCAACAAATTTTTCTTCGGCAAGTATACCGAATTATCGTCAAGTAATAACACACAAAAGAGTGAGGTCGAATCCCACAGAGATTAACGGATTAAGCAATCAATGGTTAATTGATTATCCTAGTTAGACGAATCAGATTGGAGTGATAAGCAACAAGGGAATGTAAATTGCATGAATGTGAAGAAAGCAATAAAGTGCAGAAAGGTAAAATGGCAAGAAAAGCAAATGTAAGAACTAAAAATAAAATGAACATTGGGATCAAGAGATATTGCAACCCTCCGGATCATGTTCATTCTCATCTCTTCCTCAATCAATGCATTCATTGATCTCCTTGGCAATCTTAAGTGATCGAATTCCAAATTCTTGGTAATTCAATCTCTCAATTCTTGATCAATAGCCAATTCCTTGGTCAATTGCTCATGAGAAGTGATGAAGTATGGTCACTGATTATACCACATGCATTCCCAAATCAAGTGTTGGTAGGATTATAGTCACCATATCCATCCAACCCCAATTTGGTCCAACATCAGAAAGCATTTCTAGCATGATTTCCTCATTCCTCTTCCAAGGTTCAGAGGAAATCCAAGTATGAGAAATTTCTCTTCCGAGACAATTACCCAATTAGATGAAGATCGAAAGTTCTCTAGTAAAATCAAGAGAAAAGAAAGAAGAAGAAGAATAAGAACTACAATTGATCCATTGAATTACAATAGAGCTCTCTAACCCAATGAAAAGAGTTAGTTGATCATTGCTCTACCAAAATAGAAAAGAAAGAAAGTGCAGAAAAGTAAAGATGAAGATTAAAACTAAAATTGAAACTTCAAAATTCATAAATGAAAATTACAACTAAAATGAAACTACTCCTAAGGAAGAAAAGTGGTTAAGGGGAGGGGTCCGAAGACCCACTCCCCTTGGAGTGTACCAGTTCACAGAAGTTCGAATTGGTCTTCACTCTCTCCCCCTTTCTTCAATTCTCCGTTCTCGTATATCTTCAAAGTTAAAGTTAAGGCCTTTATATAGGCTCTCCTAAATTACAAAATGAAATTAAAAGCAAATTACAATGAAATAAAATTTTCTATTCTAGATGCTTCTTGTGGCCTTGATTGGTTGACACTTGTGGGCTTCCTTGCATGAGCTTTGAAGTAGACTTGAGAGAGAAGTGAATCAAATTGAGGTCCAGGATGACTTGGCGTTATTGCTGCCGTTAGCCATACTAACGCTACAAGTGTGGCGTTAGTGTGGCTAACGTCACACTTGCTACCCAGTTGGTGTTTTGGGGCTTAAAAGATGACTCTGGTTTGTGCTACAATTTCATGTCCACTATAGAGTATTATATATCATTGGAAAGCTCTGAATGTCAGCTTTCTAACGCAACTAGAATCACCTCAATTGGACCTCTGTAACTCAGGTTATGCTCCTTTGAAGGAGACAGGGTTGCTGGCATAGTGGCTGGCGTTATTGGCAAACGTGAGTGCCAATAACGTCCGCAATCAGGGCTGAAAATTTCCCGTTTCTGAAGTTTAACTTAATGTCCACCCCAAACTATTATATATTGTTGGAAAGCTCTGGATGTCTACTTTCCAACGCCTTTGGAAGCGCATCATTTGGAGCTCTACAACTCGAGTTATACTTCTTGGAAGGTAAAGAGGTCAGCTGGCCTTACTACAGGTTGATACCATGTTCATCTTTGCACTTTCAGGGCAGGTTTTCTCCCTCAAATTTAGTGTCCACCATGTAGTGCTATATATTCTTGGAAAGCTCTGAAATCCTACTTTTCAATGCCACTGGAATCACCTCGTTTGGAGCTTTGTGGCTCAAGTTATTCTTGTTTGAAGAAGGCATGGTCAGGCTGCCGGGTGAGATTTTTGCGTACGTTAATGTCCACATTAACTACACTAACGTGGCCATTAACGTGGGTCTTCCTTTGCTTCGCCAACGTTAGTGGCACTCACCTTTTCCACTAACGTTGGCGTTTCCCTTTCCTTCCACGTTAGTCCCCACGTTAATGTAACTAACGTGGAAGCTAACGTGAGTCTTCTAGCCTTCGCAAACGTTAGTGGCACTCACCTTTACCACTAACGTTGGTGTTTCCCTTTCCTTCTTCAAAGTTAATGCCATTAACTTTCTCACTAACGTTGGGCTTCTCTTTTCTTCCACGTTAGTGAAGCTAACGGGGTCGCTAACATGGGTCTTCTTGCCCTTTGCTAACGTTAGTGGCGTTAACGTTCTCACTAGGTTTCCAAGCTTTCCTTCCTTCCACTTTAATAGCCACGTTAGTGGCGCTAACGTAGCCACTAACGTGGCTCTTCTCTGCTTCTTTTGGTCTGAAATCAAGCAAACAAAGTGTATCAAAGTAACATACAAGATAAACTTTACTATACTAAGTGTGCTACTAATGCTCAAAATCATACTTTCACTTAGTGTGATCTATTTCATCATATTTACCATGTATATTAACTAAAATTCACCTATGCTTAGGATTTTATTTCATGCAGAGATTTATCATGCTTTTGCTCCTTTATTAGCAGAAAATTGTATGAAAACTGAATTAAAATCTACTAAAAAAGCATAGAAAAACAGGCCATGATGCCCTGGCATCACAACACCAAACTTAAAGCTTGCTTGTCCCCAAGCAAGAAGAGAATCATGCAATAATGTTTGACATCCAAGGTAAGAAGAGTAGCAGTGTAATGTTCATGGTTAGCTAGCTTTCTATGCATGCAACAATCACAAAAGAAATTCAGATGATTGATGCCTCTATCTAGCTCATTTTATGAAATCTTTTCTGTATGTTTCTTCCTTGAACAAGCTTGTCATTCTCTTTTTATCTTATCTTCTCAGGTGCTTTGCACCATGATTTGAAAGCTACGACTCTAAATGTTTTGTTTTCAAGTATTACCACTTGATACATAAGCACCACAAGCATTTAATCAGAGGTCTCTTTAAGCTCATTTTGTTTTCTTGTCTTCTTGATTCTCTAATCATTGATGCTCAGAGCCTTGAGCTTTGAGGGAGTGCTTTTGCACTTGAGCCTAGCCTTGACTCTAAATGTTTTGTTTTCAAGCTTTTTGCTTGATATATAAACACCACAAGCACTTAACAATTGAATTGTCATTGGTACTCAGAGCCTTCAACTTTCTCATTCTCTCCCTTTTCTTTTCTTGCCTTATTTGCAATTGCTTTTTTAAGGTTTTCATGATTTAAAAAATTTCATAAAATGTCCTAGATGAAAACTTCAATTAAATAAATTCAAATGTAATTGAGCAACAATAGTCATGCTAGCTTCCCAATACTTATATGCTCATGCCGACTTCTTCTTAAATGACCTTGTTTGTTTATGATCATGAAACTTCATTGCTTTGGACTCACAAAAATTCAAGATGGCAATCATAATGTCACAGCAACATATTGTAATTCAAGAATCAAACTATGCTTATTCATGAGGAGCAAGCACACATACATACAAAGAAATTAGAAGACAATCATGCAATTGAATGTACTGGAAATAAGTAAGAGGAAAAAGGAACTTTACCACCTTGTAGTTTATCTTCATTGTTGTTGCCCTTTTTCTCCTACTTTTCTCCCTTCCCACACTAATTTAGACTAATTGCTTGTCTTCAAGCAGCAAATAAAACAGTGGTGGTGGGGTCTATGATGGGTCATGAACGTCTTACATACTGAATTGTAAGTGATGTATGCGGTTAAGCAAGCAAAAATTAAGGATAACACTGTAGGCCAAAGAAGCAAAGGCATTATGATTGTACAAACAAGTGGTGTTGTTGGATACATTGCATAGAAAAAAATAAGTGGCACACCAAACTTAGTGTGACACTTTCTCTTGGAATTGATGCAAGTATCCAGAAAGATTGAAAACAGATTGTTGCAGGGCAACACCAAACTTAGAATGTGATCATATGCCAATTTTATTTGGAAAGAAGCTGAGTAAAAGAACTGTTGTATTAATAACAAAATCACCAAGAGCCAGAGCTGTCACGAACAGGGGCTTCTTGGTGGGCATTAACACAAACAGTTAGAGGGCATAGAAAGTAAAGAACTAAATTAATTACATGAATAAAGCAAAACAAAAAAAATGTCTAATCTAGGTAATCAACCAACCGGTAGTTTGTTAATCACAATTAATCCCCGACAACGGCGCCATAAACTTGATGCACGGAAAACTTGTCTCTCAACAAATTTTCCTTCGGCAAGTATACCGAATTGTCGTCAAGTAATAACTCACAAAAGAGTGAGGTCGAATCCCACAGAAATTAACGGATTAAGCAATCAATGATTAATTGATTATCCTAGTTAGACGAATTAGATTGGAGTGATAAGCAACAAGGGAATGTAAATTACATGAATGTAAAGAAAGCAATGAAGTGCAGAAAAGTAAAATAGCTAGAAAAGTAAATGTAAGAACTAAATATAAAATGAACATTGGGATCAAGAGATATTGCAACCCTCCGGATCATGTTCATTCTCATCTCTTCCTCAATCAATGCATTCATTGATCTCCTTGGCAATCTTAAGTGATCGAATTCTAATTTCTTGGTAATTCACTCTCTCAATTCTTGATCAATAGCCAATTCCTTGGTCAATTGCTCATGAGAAGAGATGAAGCATGGTCACTGATTATACCACATGCGTTCCCAAATCAAGTGTTGGTAGGATTATAGTCACCATATCCATCCAACCCCAATTCGGTCCAACATGAGAAAGCATTTCTAGCATGATTTCCTAATTCCTCTTCCAAGGTTCAGAGGAAATCCAAGTATGAGCAATTTCTCTTCCGAGACAATTACCCAATTGGATGAAGATCGAAAGCTCTCTAGTAAAATCAAGAGAAAAGAAAGAAGAAGAAGAATAAAAACTACAATTGATCCACTGAATTACAATAGAGCTCTCTAACCTAATGAAAAGAGTTAGTTGATCATTGCTCTACCAAAATAGAAAAGAAAGAAAGTGCAGAAAAGTAAAGATGAAGATTAAAACTAAAATTGAAACTTCAAAATTCATAAATGAAAATTACAACAAAAATGAAACTACTCCTAAGGAAGAAAAGAAGAGAAAATGAAGAAGAGTGTTGAGGGGAGGGGTCCGAAGACCCACTCCCCTTGGAGTGTACCAATTCACAGAAGTTCGAATTGGTCTTCACTCTCTCCCCCTTCCTTCAATTCTTCGTTCTCGTATATCTTCAAAGTAAAAGCTAAGGCCTTTATATAGGCTCTCCTAAATTACAAAATGAAATTAAAAGCAAATTACAATGAAATGAAAATTTCTATTCTAGATGCTTCTTGTTGCCTTGATTGGTTGACACTTGTGGGCTTGCTTGCTTGAGCTTTGAAGTGGACTTGAGAGAGAAGTGAATCAAATTGAGGTCCAAGATGACTTGGCATTATTGCTGCCGTTAGCCATACTAACGCTACAAGTATGGCGTTAGTGCTAAAGTTAGTGTGGCTAACGTCACACTTGCTACCCAGTTGGTGTTTTGGGGCTTAAAAGATGCCTCTGGTTTGTGCTCCAATTTCATGTCCACTATAGAGTATTATATATCATTGGAAAGCTCTGAATGTCAGATTTCTAATGCAACTACAATCACCTCAATTGGACCTCTGTAACTCAAGTTATGCTCCTTTAAAGGGGACAGGGTTGCTGGCATAGTGGCTGGCGTTATTGGCAAACGTGAGTGCCAATAACGTCCGCGACCAGGGGCTGAAAATTGCCAGTTTCTGAAGCTTAACTTAATGTCCACCCCATACTATTATATATTTTTGGAAAGCCCTGGATGTCTACTTTCCATCACCTTTGGAAGCGCATCATTTGGAGCTCTACAACTCGAGTTATACTTCTTGGAAGGTGAAGAGATCAGCTGGCCTTACTACAGGTTGATACCATGTTCATCTTTGCACTTTCGGGGCAGGTTTTCTCCCTCAAATTTAGTGTCCACCATGTAGTGCCATATATGCTTAGAAAGCTCTGGAATCCTACTTTCCAATGCCACTGAAATCACCTCATTTGGAGCTTTGTGGCCCAAGTTATTCTTGTTTGAAGAAGGCATGGTCAGGCTGCCGGGTGAGATTTTTGCCTACGTTAATGTCCACGTTAACTACACTAACATGGCCATTAACGTGGGTCTTCCTTTGCTTTGCCAACGTTAGTGGCACTCACCTTTTCCACTAACGTTGGCGTTTCCCTTTTCTTCCACGTTAGTCCCCACGTTAATGTAACTAACGAGGAAGCTAACGTGAGTCTTCTAGCCTTCGCAAACGTTAGTGGCACTCACCTTTACCACTAACGTTGGCGTTTCCCTTTCCTTCTTCAAAGTTAATGCCATTAACTTTCTCACTAACATTGGGGCTTCTCTTTTCTTCCATGTTAGTGAAGCTAACGGGGTCGCTAACGTGGGTCTTCTTGCCCTTTGCTAACGTTAGTGGCGTTAACGTTCTCACTAGCTTTCCAAGCTTTCCTTCCTTCCACTTTAATGGTCACTTAAGTGGCGCTAACGTAGCCACTAACGTGGTTCTTCTCTACTTCTTTTGGTCTGAAATCAAGCAAACAAAGTGTGTCAAAGTAACATGCATACAAGATAAACTTTACTATACTAAGTGTGCTACTAATGCTCAAAATCATACTTTCACTTAGTGTGATCTATTTCATCATATTTACCATGTATATTAACTAAAATTCACCTATGCTTGGGATTTTGTTTCATGCAGAGATTTATCATGCTTTTGCTCCTTTATCAGCAGAAATTGTATGAAAACTGAATTAAAATCTACTGAAAAAGCATAGAAAAACAGGCCATGATGCCCTGGCATCAGTGGCCCAGTTAGCTTTATGTTCTAGCTCTAGAGGAAGGTGACATGATTTTCTATAGATTAGCTGAAAGGGTGACTTTTCAATTAGGGTTTTGAATGCAGTTCGATATGCCCATAGAGCATCATCCAACTTTCTAGCCCAGTCTTTTCTTGTGATCCCAACTATCTTCTCCAAGATTCTCTTTAGCTCCCTATTTGCCAATTCAGCCTGCCCATTAGTTTGAGGGTGGTATGTTGTGGCTACTTTGTGAATTACCCCATATTTGAGGAGTAGTATCTCCATTTGTTTGTTACAAAAGTGGCTGCCACCATCACTAACAAGACCTTTGGGCACCCCATATCTGGTAAAGATCTATTTCTTCAGGAATTGGAGGACAATTGGTGCATCACATATGGTTGTGGCTATAGCCTCCACCCATTTGGAGACATATTCCACTGCTACCAGAATGTATTTGAAGGAATAGGATGGAGGAAAGGGGCCCATGAAATCTATACCCCAGAGATCAAATAGCTCCACCTCCAAGATGAAGTTTTGAGGCATTTCATTCCTTTTTGTTAACCCTCCAGCTGTTTGACATTTATTTTATTGGTGCACAAACTCTCTGACATCTTTGAATATAGTTGGCCAATAAAATCCACTTTGAAGCACTTTAGCTACTGTTCTTTCTGGCCTAAAATGTCCACCATAAGCTGAACCATGACAGTGTCACAGTATGTCTCTCATCTCACTTTCAAGGATACACCTTCTAATCATCCCATCTGGACACCTCTTGAACAAGAAAGGCTCGTCCCACAAGAATCTCTTGGCTTAATTATGCAGCTTCTTCACTTGTTGCTTAGTAAACTCTTGAGGAATCTTTCTTCCCACCTTATAGTTTGCAATGTTAGCAAACAAAGGTGCTTGCTGGACTTGGAGAAGATGTTCATCTGGGAACTTTTCATTCACTGGTTGTGGTGTATCCTGGTTAGCTTCTTGTGGTAATCTTGACAAGTGGTCTGCCACTTGATTCTCGCTTCCCTTCCTATCTCTCATTTCAATGTCAAATTCTTGTAGCAACAGCACCCACCTGATAAGTCTTGACTTTGCATCCTGTTTAGACATAAGATACTTGAGAGTAGCATGATCAATATATACTATAACTTTTAAACCAATCAAGTATTGTCTAAACTTGTCAAATGCATATACAATAGCCAGGAGCTCTTTCTCTGTGGTGGTATAATTCTTTTGTTCCTCATTTAACACCTTACTGGCATAGTATATGACATGATGCAGCTTGTCTTTTTTTTTTGCTCTAATACAGCACCAATTCCAACATCACTTGCATCACACATTAGTTCAAAAGGAAGTCCCTATTCTAGAGGTGTGATGATTGGTACTATAGTGAGTTTTCTTTTTAAAAGTTTCAAAGGCATGCTTGCAATTGTCATCAAAGATGAAAGGATTGTCAACCACTAGCAAATTGCTCAGTGGTTTGGCTATTTTTGAAAAATCCTTGATGAATCTTCTATAAAACCCACCATGCCCAAGAAAACTTCTCACTGCTTTTACATTGACAGGTATAGGGAGCTTTTCAATGATTTCTATTTTAGCTCTGTCAACTTCTATACCCTTGCTTGAAACCTTATGCCCAAGAACAATACCTTCTGGTACCATGAAATGGCATTTTTCCCAATTCAAAACTAAATTTGTTTCTTGGCATCTTTTCAATACAAGAGTTAGATATTGCAGACATGTTTCAAAAGAGTTACCAAAAATAGAGAAATCATCCATAAAGACCTCTAAGAATTTTTCAACCATGTCAGAGAATATGGAAAGCATACACCTTTGGAAGGTTGCTAGAGCATTGCAGAGCCCAAAAGGCATTCTTCTGTAAGCAAAGACTCCAAATGGACAGGTGAATGAAGTTTTCTCTTAATCCTTGGGGTCCACCACTATTTGATTGTACCCAGAATACCCATCCAAGAAGCAGTAATAGGCATGGCCAGCCAACCTTTCTAGTATCTGATCAACGAAAGGGAGAGGAAAGTGATCTTTCCTTGTAGGGATTAATTCATTCTTCTCATTGAAGATTACAGTCATTCCTCCTTCCAGAGATTGGGTATCAGAGATTGGGTATATTATTCCAGCATTCCACAACTTTATCACCTCCTTTTGAACCACCTCCTTTTGAACCACCTCCTTCATGGTTGGGTTAAGTCTTCTTTGAGGTTGCACCACAGGCCTTGAGTCCTCCTCCAGCAAAATCTTGTGCATGCAGATGGCAGGGCTTATGCCCTTGATATCATCAATCATCCATCCCAAAGCTGTCTTGTGAGCTTTCAACACTTCAATAAGCTTTGTTTCTTCTTCCATGTTTAAGGAGGAATTGATGATCATTGGCAGGGTCTCTTCTTCTCCAAGAAATGCATACTTGAGATGAGGAGGGAGGGGCTTTAATTCTTGTTTTGGTACCTCTTCTGTCTTGCCTTCAAAGGAGATTTCTGCTACTCCTTCTTCTATGATATCTTGTTCCACTTTTGTTTCCTCTTCTTGTTCTTCCTGATCATTGGCTTCAAGTAGCTCCTCCTCCAATTCTTCTATCATTTCCACCCTCATATGCTTTTCCTTCTCAGGGGGATGTTGGATGGCTTCAAAGACATTGATGATCATTTTTTTATCATGCACCCTGAGGGTCATTTCACCTTTCTCCACATCAATTATAGCCCTTGCTGTGGCACTACCTCCACCTGGACAGAAAGACCCTATGAAGCTTCACTGTTCCCTGGGATTGGCTTTGGGCTTTTCCTGCGCAGCTTAGGTGGAGGGCGAAGAAGGCCTCCTTCCGGGGGGGCCCGAGCCATCAGTGAGATACCACTCTGGAAGAGCTAGAATTCTAACCTTGTGCCAGGACCTACGGGCCATCCGGTTCAGAATGGATCTCGGATAATGAGTCAGATCAAATCAATATTAATCCATTTTTTCCTATTCTTTCCAGAAAAAAATTCAACAATCACATATCCAAAATCGTTTCGAAGGGTCTCCCCAAGATAATCGAGTTGTGTCCTTCTTCTTCCATGTCTAAAATGACAAAATCAGCAGGGAATATGAATTCCCCTACTTTCACCAACAAATTTTCCACAACTCCATTAGGTATCTTGAGTGATCTATCAGCCATTTGAAGCGACATTCTGGTGGGATTGACTTTATATATTGCAAGCTTTTTCATCAGTGAAAGCGGCATCAAATTAATGCTGGCACCTAAGTTACAGAGAGCTTTTTCCAAGGTCATATTGCCTATAGTGCATGATATGATGAAACTCCCAAGATCTTTGAGTTTTGGTGGGAGGCATTTTTAGATTACTGCACTGCACTCTTTAGTTAAGACCACTGTCTCCTTTTCATTCCAGCTTCTCTTCTTATTGATGTGCTCCTTGAGGAACTTAGCATACAGGGGCATTTGCTCCAATGCTTCAGCAAGTGGTAAGTTTATTTTTGGCTTCTTAAAAACCTCTAGAAACTTGGGAAATTGTTGATCATTGAGCTCTCTTTGCAATCTTTGAAAGTATGCCAGAGGGAGAGTGTAAGGCTTGACTTCCTTCCTCTGTTCTTGTGAATGCTCCTTCATAACTTGCTTTTCCTTCTTTGAAGCTAGTGGCTCTTCATCCTTCTTCTTGAGCTTTTCTTGATCCTTCTTACTGCCAACCTTGTAATCCTCCAATGTTCTTCCACTCATGAGTTGAATTGCTTTGTATTCTTCTTTGGGATTTGGAATGGTATCACTTGGGAAAGTGTTGGTTGGTCTTTCTGGCTATTTGGACAGTTGGCCTATTTGTCTTTCCAAGTTTCTTAGTGAATCTTCATGGTTTTTATTAGCTAACTCTTGATGCTTCATCATCTTCTCCATTATCATCTCCAAATTAGAGATTCTTTGGGATTCTTGGGGTGGTTGTAGCTGAGTTTGGGATGAAGATGGTTGGTGGAAATTATTTTGGTTAGTTGATGGGTTGTGAGGTGGATAGAAGCTAGAAGTGGGGTAGTTGTTTTGTGGTTCTCTATATGGATTTTGGTTAGTTTGCTGATGGTTCTGGTGGTTTGTGCGGGGGTTGCTTGAGTTGGAATTCCTTTGCCATGAGTTCTGGTTGTCTCCCCACCTTAGATTGGGGTGGTTCCTCCAAGAGGAGTTGTAAGTGTCTCCATAAAATTCATTCTGTCTAGGACTTTGGTTGTGCATATAGTTAACTTGTTTTGGCTACTGCTCTTCATAGATTTCTTCATTCTGCTCCTATCCAGCTGGTGGTTGATTTGTAGTGTTTACTGCAGCTATTTGAAGACCATCAATCCTCTTAGCCATCATTTCCATTTGCTGCTGGATTTTGTTGGTGCATCACTTTGTTTTATGCCAAGATAGTATCCACACCTTCCAGCTCCAACACACCTTTCCTTTGAGCTGGTTGGTGTTGCCTTTGATGACCATAAAAGTATTGGTTATTGGTCACAGTGTCTATGAGATTTTGGGCTTCCTCAGCTATCTTCATGAGTTGTACTGAACCTCCAGCTGAATAATCAAAACCTTCATAAAAATTTTGAAGTCTGTCCCATTCACTAAACATCTCTGGTGGACACTTCTTGATCAAGACCTTGTATCTTTCCCAAGTATCACACAATGATTCTCCATCCATTTAAGTGAATGTTTGACTTCTGTCTTCAATCTAATGATCCTCTGAGGTGGGTAGAATTTGGCTAGGAATTTGCTCATTAAGTCCTCCCAATTGTTGATGTTTTCTTTGGGAAATGTCTCTAGCCATTGAGAAGCCTTATCCCTCAAAGAGAATGGAAATAGCTGCAGCTTATAGATGTCTCGATGCACACCATTTGTCTTGACAGTTTCACAAATCCTCAGGAAGATGGATAAATGTTGGTTTGGATCTTCAAGTGGACCTCCTCCATAGGAACAATTGTTCTGCACCAGAGTAATAAGTTGAGGCTTCAACTCAAAGTTATTTGCATGAACATTAGGAGTGAGTATATTGCTCCCACAGTTTCTTGGATTGGGAAAATAGTAAGATGCTAGAACTCTCCTTTGAGGAGGGCCATTGTTGTTGGCCACTTCCTCTGGTGGATTAGGGAGATTTCCCTCCATCTCGTAATCTTCTTCTTCTGATTCTTCTTCTCTGATAACTCCCTTCCCTCTTGCTTCTTTTCTTAATCTCAAAAATGTTCTCTCTGGCTCAGAATTAAAGGAGGTGGACTCACCTCTTCTTCCTCCTGGCATACAACACAAACAAAACCAGAAACAAAAAATAAAGCACTCTATTGCTAGAGTAAGGTTAAGGTTAGCTTAACCAAATTCTCAAACAGTTAGTATGCTTAACAAAAACAAAGAAAAGTGCTTAATCTAGATTATCACCTACTTAATCATTGTCAATCTAAATCAATCCCCGGCAACGGTGCCAAAAACTTGATGAGGGAAAATTGATTCCACACAAACTCACCGGCAAGTGTACCAGGTCGCATCAAGTAGTAAAACTCACAGAAGTGAGGTTGATCCCACAGGGATTGATGGATTGAGCAACTTTAGTATGATGATGAATTTAGTTAAGCGAATATTTGATGAATTTGGTGAAATTTGAATAACAGAAAGGAAATTGCAAGTAACCTATAGTGCAGAATGAAAATTGACAAAAAAGTAAATTGCAGGAAGCTTAAATGGCTGAAACTTAAAGTGCAAGAAATTAAAAGAGCTGAAACTTAAATTGCAAGAAAGGTAAGTGATGCCAGGGAATAAGCAAGTTTTGGATAAATAATCATTTACATCTTGATTCAAGCAAACATTGTGAATTTTATATGATTTCATGAGAATTATGCATGAATTGAATGATAAATTGAATGATGCATGATCTCATGGGTTCGAACCTAGCTTTGATGCACTTTATTTGCTTGATTTCAGGACAAAGGAAGCAAGAAAGATGCCACATTAATAGCCACGTTAGTCAAACTAACGTGACCATTAACGTGGAAAGGAGGCTAGCTTACAACGTTAACAAGAAAAGTGAACACCAATAATGCTTTCGTGAGCCATCATAGCCCACGTTAGTGTCCATGTTAACGTAGTTAACGTGGAAGCTAACGTGGAAGAGAAGTAAAGCTCCAACGTTAGTGGTAAAGTGAAAGCCATTAACGTTGGGGAGAGGAGCACACTTAGCCACGTTAAGAGTTACGTTAACTAAATTAATGTGAAATCTAACGTGGGAGAAGCAATGAAGAGCCAACGTTAGTGACACTTACCTTTGTCACTAACGTTGGACTAAGCCTCTATTAGCCACGTTAATTGCATTAACGTGGAAGCTAACATGGAGGAAAGGAATGATGAGCCAACGTTAGTGACACTCACCTTTGTCACTAACGTTGGAGATGGCTATCACTACCAAGTTAGAAGTCACGTTAACCTAAGTAACGTGAACTCTAACGTGGGAAGAAGGGTGTTTGGAGCGTTAGTGACAAAGGTAAGTGTCACTAACGCTCTCGAAGTTGAGGCATACCCACGTTAAGAATCATGTTAGCTACACTAACGTGGACTCTAACGTAGGGAAGAAGGGGCCAAGGGCAACGTTATTGGCAAAGGTAAACGCCAATAACGCTCGCGATGGATCAAGAGGCAACGTTAGTGGTCACGTTAGTGCCACTAACATTAGTGCAAAAGGTGATTGTCATTAACGTTCTCGAACCTACATTTTCACTTAATGTTAATGCCACTAACGTCCTAGCCAAAGTCCATGCCTACTTCACACTTTCTCTGCAAGTAAAGCTGAGCCCACTGAAGATTCCTAACTGCTTCAACTCAAGACCCAAATGCCCATATCCAAGACTTGAAGAGCCAACTGGAAAATCAGAAGAGTAGTATATATAGGGGTAGTTTTGAACTAGAGAAGAGCTTTTGGGGATTGAGAGGACTACTCTCTACTCTCTGTATAATTTTACTTTCTCTGCAACTTCTAGTTTTACTTCAGAATGTACTCTCCATCTTTGCTTTCCATTCCCAGAGCCATGAACAACTAAACTCCTTTCATTGGGTTAGGGAGCGCTGTTGTAATTTGATTGATCAATAATAGTTTTCATTATTCTTCTTCTTTCTTTTCTTTTGATTTTACTTGAAAGCTTTCAATCTTCATCCAATTGGATAGTTGTCTTGGAAAAGAAACTATTCATACTTGGATCTCTTCTGAACCTTGGAAGAGGAATGAAGAGATCATGCTAGAAATGCTCTCATGTTGGACCAAATTGGGGTTTGGGCGGATATGGTGATATATAATTCTCCCAATACTTTGATTTAGAAATACATGTGGTATAATCAGTGACCGCACCTCATCTCTTCTCATGAGCAATTAGACCAAGGAATTGGCTATTGATCAAGATTTGAGAGATTGAGTTACCAAGGAATTGGAATTCAATCACTTAAGATTGCCAAGGAGATCAATGAATGCATTGATTGAGGAAGAGATGAAAATGAACTTGATCCGGAGAATGCAACATCTTCTAAACCCAATGAATTTCCCATTTCTGATCTTACCCATTCTCTTTAGTTTCTGCCATTTACTTTCATGCTGAACTCCCTTTCCCCATTTAAGATTCTACAATTTACTTTCTGTCATTTATATTCAGCTCTTTATTTCCTGCATTTACATTTTTTGTCATTTACTTTCCCGCCATTTCATTTCCTGCAATTCTCATATCAAATTCTGCTTAGCTCAACTAGAACATTCCTGCAATTAAAGTTGCTTGACCAATCAATCCCTGTGGGATTCGACCTCACTCTATTGTGAGTTTTTACTTGACGACAATTCGGTATACTTGCCGAGGGAAATCTGTTGAGAGACAAGTTTCCGTGCATCAAGTTTATGGCACCGTTGCTGGGGATTGATTTTGTATCAACAATGACTAAATTGGTGGATAACTAGATTGAGCACTTTTCTTTTGTTTGATTTAATTCCATCTGACTAATTTACTTTCAGTTTTGGTTATTTCCTTCCCTTTACCTCTCACCCATTTGTTGTGCTATCTGCATATTATTTTTTTTACTATTTAGTTCACTGACCCATTAACTATTTGATATATTGCATCACTCACACTAACCACATTTTTGCAGAAAATACTGTCTGCATCTATCCTTTTTGTTTGTGCCTTATTGGTTGTATGACAGGTAGAAGAAGCAGGGCTTCAACTTTCTTTGATTCTGAACCTGAGAGGACCTTCCTTAGATTAAGGAGGGAAACAAGAGGGAAGAGAGTAGTTGGTGCTGAGGAAGAGGAAGAGTACTTTGAACTAGACATGGATGAGAATATGGAGAACCATCATGAAGAAGAGGCTCACAAACCCAAACCCAGGGAAACTGTGGAAGTAGCATCCCAAAGCCAACCATACATGCCAACAACTTTGAACTAAAGCCACAACTCATCACCCTTGTTCAGAACAACTATTCATTCGGAGGAAGTGTTTAAGAAGATCCCAATCAATATCTAACCACCTTCCTGAGGATATGTGACACTGTGAAGTCTAATGGTGTTCATCCTGACACCTACAGACTACTTCTATTCCCCTTCTCACTCAAGGACAAGGCATCTAAATGGCTGGAATCCTTCCCGAAAGGAGAGCTTAACAACCTGGGAAGATGTGGTAAACAAATTCTTGGCGAGATTCTATCCTCCTCAAAGAATCAACAGGTTGAGAGCTGAGGTTCAAACTTTCAGGCAGCAAGATGGTGAGACTCTATATGAAGCATGGGAGAGGTTTAAAGACTTGACAAGAAGGTGCCCGCCAGATATGTTCAATGAATGGGTGTAGTTGCACATTTTCTATGAAGGTCTTTCTTATGAATCAAAGAAGACAGTAGACCACTCATCCGGGGGATCTCTGAACAAGAAGAAGACTATTGAAGAAGCCATAGATGTCATTGAGACTGTAGCTGAGAATGACTACTTCTATGCTTCTGAAAGAGGCAACACTAGAGGAGTGATGGAGCTAAACAATGTGGATGCACTGCTAGCTTAAAACAAGATGATTACCAAGCAATTGGCTGACCTCACCAAGAAGATGGAGAGGAATCAAGTAGCTGCAATCACCTCTTCAGCAGCAACTCAAGAAGGAGTGACTGAAGAAGCAGAGGGTAGTCAGGAGCAAGCCAACTACATTGGAAATTCACCTAGGCAAAACCATGACCCATACTCCAAAACATATAATCCTAGCTTGAGGAACCACCCAAACTTTGGGTGGGGAAATCAACAAGACCAAGGCCAAGATCAGAGACGCCACAACCCCAACAACAATGCAGCTCACCAACATCCCACACAGTGATCATATCAACACTCACCTAACAACACATCTCAACATCCATACCAAAGCCAAAATAGCCTTTCTCATCCCTCCAATCTCAACTCTCCATCATCAGAAGAAAGACTATCAAGGATTGAGACTCTACTTGAAGGCATATGTAAGGAAATCCAAGATAACAAGGTGTTCAAAGAGGAGGTGCAAGCCAATATCAAGAACCAGGGAGACACCATCAAGAGGCTGGAGTTTTAAGTGGGATACCTCTCTGAGAAGATTCCCAAACCTACTGATAGCTTCCCAAGTGACACAGAGAAGAACCCGAGAGGTGAAGCAAAGAAGGTCAGATGGGAAGATTGCAAGATGGTCACTATAAGTGATAAGGGTACTGAGGAAGAGCTAAACAAACATTTAAAACAACCTGGAGATACCTCAGTAGAGAGACAAGAAGAGGATCACCAAGAAACCACACTTACACAGACGGAGCTACTGAAACTCTACGCACCTTTTCCCCAAAGACTCAAAGGTGGTGTAGAAAAAAGAATATACTCAAAGTTCCTTGATATGTTTGCATCTCTCCATGTAAATATACCATTCATTAAGGCTCTCCAACAAATGCCATCATACACTAAGTATATGAAAGAGCTGCTGACCAGGAAAAGCTCACTCAAAGGAGGGCAAATAATAGTGATGAATAAGGAGTGCAGTGCTCTCATTCAACCAGAGTTGCCTACAAAAAGGAGGGACCCAGGGAGTTTTCACATCCCCTGTGCCATAGGAGAAACAATGTTTGACAAAGGACTCTGTGATCTGGGAGAAAGCATCAACTTAATGCCTTTATCTCTCATAAAGAAGCTGCAGATCAATGAGCTAATACCTACAGACGTAGTCATCAGGCTGGCTGACAAAACTCAAAAACAAGCAGTGGGAGTGGTTGAAAACGTGTTGGTAAAGGTTGGGAACTACTTCCTTCCTACAGACTTTGTCATATTGGAAATGGAAGAAAGTCACATCCACCTAATCATATTGGGAAGACCGTTCCTAGCTACATCCAGAGCGCTCATAGATGTGGAGCGAGGAGAGCTAATACTGAGGATACATGATGAACAACTCGCATTCAATGTCTTCAAACCCTCACAAGAGGCAGATCAAGAAAACAAGGAACCAAGGAAAGAGCACGACAAAGCACTGGTGGAAGAAACAAGCATTGAAGCACAGGGAATTCCTTTGGTTAATGAACAAGACAGTCAGCAGTTACCATAGCTAAAGGAAACTCAAGTGGAGCCAAAACCACCAGAATCATATGAGACCAGCAACAAAGTCTCTAATAAACCACTATTTCATGATTTATCTTGTGCTTAATTGAGTGGATTTTATCTACTCTTTGCCCACTTATTCATACTATTTGCATGGTTTTACATTTGCCTTCCTAATTATGTGCTTTGATTGAAAACATGTTTTCCATGGTTTTAAATTACTTATTATTAATCCTCTCTTATTACCATTAGATGCCTTGATATGTGTGTTAAGTGATTTCAGAGATTACAGGGCAGGAATGGCTCAGAGGATGGAAACGAAGCATGCAAAAGTGGAAGGAATACAAGAAGTTGGAGAAATTGCTAAGCTGTCCAGCATGACCTCTTCGCACTCAAACGGCTATAACTTTAGCTACAGAGGTACAAACGACGCAGTTTCAGTTGGGTTGGAAAGCTAACGTCTAGGGCATCGATTTGATATATAATATGCCATATTTGCTTTGACGCTAGGTGACGCGAACGCGTGCTCCACGCGGCCGCGTCGCAGGGACGAAAAATCAGCGTGTTTGAATTCACAACCAACGAATTCTGGGCTGTTTCTTACCCAGTTTGCGGCCCAGAAAGCACAGATTAGAGGCTATAAAGTGGGGGAATCCATTCATTCAGAAAACAAGCTTTCACATTCACAACTTTAGGAGTAGATGTAGTTCTTAGAGAAAGAGGTTCTCTCCTCTCTCTTAGGATTTAGTTTTAGGACTTAGGATTATTTCTTCTTCATCACAGGTTCAAGGTTCCTTTTATTTATTTTATCAATTTAGTTTATCAACTCTTTATGTTTAGATTGAATTTTCTTTACTTAATGCAATTTGAGGTATTTCACATTTATGATTACTCTCTTTTACTTATAATATAAATAATTTGAATTTTTCCCTTTTGGCTTTGGTTGAGTCATTGGAGACTCTTGAGTTATCAAACTCATTGTTAATTGAAAATTGGAATTCTTCAAGAATTAATTCAAGTTCCACTAACTCTAGCCTTTCCTAAGGAAAGACTAAGACTTGAGGAATCAAAATTAATTCCTCCACTTAACTTACCTTCATAGTTAGAGGTTAACAAAGTGGGAGAAAAATCCAATTCTCATCACAATTGATAAGGATAACCAGGATAGGACTTCCAGTTCTTATACCTTGCCAAAGAGCTTTGTTATTTATTATTTTAACGACTTTTCATTTAAATTACCTGTTCTTTATTTCAAAAACCCCCAATTTACAAAACTCATAACCAATAATAAGAACATACCTCCCTGCAATTCTTTGAGAAGACGACCCGAGGTTTAAATACTCGGTTATCAATTTTAAAGGGGTTTGTTACTTGTGTCAACCAAAAACATTTTTAAGAAAGGTTGATTGCTTGGTTTAATAACTATACTTGCAACGAGAGTTTACTATAACTTCTGAACCATCAATCTTCCGGCTCTTTCAAAATGGCGCCGTTGCCGAGGAATTGCAAACGTGTGCCTTATTATTGGTTATTGTAAATATTTGCTTTTTGCTTGTTTATTTGTTTTTATTTTTTTGCCTTTTTGTAAATTAAGAGGTTATTGGATTTTATTTAGTTATTAAAAATTTTTCAAAAAATTTTTTTTTGGTGTTCATCTTGATCTTCAAGTTGTTCTTCTTCTTCATCTTGACCTTCAAGTTGTTCTTAGTTGTTTTCTTCGTTTTGATCTAAAAATTTTCAGTTTGGTGTCATTTTATTATTTTTCTCTTTCCTCATTAAATTCAAAAAATTCAAAATTTAAAACTTAAATTTCAAATTTCAAATTTCAATTCTCAAAATTCAAATTTAAAAATTTAAAATTAAAATCTCATATTTCAAAATTTAAAATTTTAAAATTTAAATTTCAAAATTTAAATCTTTTTCAAAAAAATCATATCTTTTTCAAAATCTTATCTTATCTTATTTCAAAAATCAAATTTCAATATTTAAATTTAAAATTTCAAATTTCAAATTTCAAAATTCAAATTTCAAAATTTCAAATTTCAAATTTCAAAATTTAATTTTCAAATTTCAAAATTTAATTTTCAAATTTCAAAATTTAAATTTCAATAACCTTTTAATTTCAATTTGTTTTTATTTTTGTTTTTAAATTTTTATTTGCTATCATGAGTTCTCACCCCCATCGCTATGAGTCTAGTTACAATTATGTTGCAGGAAGAAGAAATTACAATGAGAATAGGCATCAAGGTTAGAACAATCAAAGATGGGAGGAGCCACAAGGATTTAATCAACCCTCTTGGCAACAACCCCCTCCAATGCACTATAACCAACAACCATTCTGTGATGCATACCAAAATGATGACTATAGTGGACCCCTTTGTAGTTACCAACAAGGCCCACCATATGATTATGAACCGCCTCCTCAACACAGCTTTGGACCACCATACTCACAAGCCCCCTACTACCAGACATCATCACATGATCCTAACCCGTATCCACCATACCAACCACCTTATGAGCCATATAAACCATCTATAAAACAACCCCAATTCCAACCCAATTACTCCCAAGAACCACCACCTTAATATTTGCCATCTCCATATCCATCAATCCAAGAGCACTATGATCCTACTTATGATAGCCGAGCGCAACAAGAATCAAGGGATCGTCTCACAGAAACATGTGCAAAACTTCAAGCAACCCTTCGCCAACTGGATCAAGCGATAAATCGATTACCTTCCCGACGTTCGGATACTCAAGGAACCCCCATGGCCTCATGTGGGCAATCTAATGAATAACGTAGCATGAAGGAGATATTAGAAACTCCGGTGGACAGTGAGCATCACGATTTTATATTGAAACAATTGGAAGAAGCTACGCCTGCCATTGAGGAGGAAGAAGTGGTTGAAGACTTAGGAGATGCGGAACCTCCATGGGAAACTCAAGTTATAGAGCCTCCTCCAAAGACGTTTAAAATTGATGTTGAGGAGGGTGTACAACCTCCAAGGCATATCATGGTTGAAAACTTTGAAGGAGATGATCAAGAGATGGATTGAATCATTGATGAAGTCTTATCTACACTTGAATCCTCTCCCGTTGAACTAGACATGGAGATTAAAGAAGAAGAAGCACAACCTCCCATATCCTTGGTAAATAATGAAGACGAGATTGAATTGGAAGAAAGCTACCAAGAGGAAGAGATTGATATTGAAGAAGTTTGCAAAGAGGTGGAAGTTGTCAAAAAGCACAAGGGAGTGGAGCTTGAAATCACTTTGCCAAAATTAGTGGAGACCCCTCCCCCTAAGTTGCCATCATCCTTCACAACATTTAAGTGGGTAAAATTCATATCCCTTAGCTTTCTAATTCCACTTGAATATGGGCTACTGGAGACGGATGGTCAACTTAGAGCTCTTTTTGTGGCAGTAAGAGTAAGAGGAAAATGGTCAGTGGTAAGAATTGTCCTGCAAGATTCATTATGGTTGGAAGCTTTAAGTTTAAACGCAAAGGTTGGTGTAAAGCTCAATTGAATGGGTCTAGGAAGCTGTTTGGTAGCTGCAGTGAGAATTCAAATTACTTATCATCCGGCTGGAAAAATACAGATCCCGACAAAAATGGGTGTAAAAGCAAGATTTGTGATCCTGGAATCTGCTCTGACATTTGTCACCCCGGGAGCCTAAGAATCTGTTTGAAGCTTCTAAAGGGCTTTACATGCCTAGTTTGGGACCCCGGAGGTTACTGGAGATACAAACATTGGTGGAGATTCCTGGATGAGTTCAAGCACAAGCCACCATAACAGGGAGCTCACCAAATGTCCAACTTAAGGACTTTAACTAAAAGTGCTAGGTGGGAGACAACTGATGGGATATTTTTGTGGAAAAATGAATTTCTCCGAAACACCCAAAACTAACCGGCAAGTGCACCGGGTCGCATCAAGTAATAATAACTCACGGGAGTGAGGTCGATCCCACAGGGATTGAAGGATTGAGCAATTTTAGTTTAGTGGTTGATTTAGTCAAGCGAATCAAGATTTGGTTGAGAGATTTGTGATTTGCAGAATTTAAATTGCATAGAAAGTAAAGGGAATGGGTAATTGGCATGAAATTAAAGAGAACTGAAATTTAAGGTGCTGAATCTTAAAGAACAAGAAATTAAATGGCAGAAACTTAGAATGCAAGAAATGTAAATTGCAGAATCTTAAAGTGCAAGAAATGTAAATGGCTTGAATTGTAAAGGGAATTGGGAATTGGATTTGTAGAATTTAAACAAGGAAAAGTAAATTGCAACAAACAGAGAAGTAAAGGATGACTTGAATTGAACCGGATCTTAAAACAAATATGTAAATGAAATTGAAAAGCATTAAACAGAGGATGTAAAATTGGAATTCAGATCTCAGGACCCAAGAGACTAGATAACCAAGTCTAGATCTCAATGCCTTCCTAGATCCAACAAGAGTAATTGCAAAGGAAATGTAAATTGCCGAGAAAGTAGATGAGAGAGCAAGTAACAGAAACTAAAATTCAATTAAGCAGAGAATTAAACAAGATCGCAAGGTGAGATTGAAACAGAAGTTCTTCAATTCTCCACCCAAGATCCGAAGCAAGAAAATTAAAGAGTGCTGGGCAAGAACAAGGAAGAAGAGAGATCAATTCTCCTCCCCAATTCTCTTGAATTAAAACAACAATGCTAGAATGTAAAAGTGAGCTCTCTACCAAACTACCCAATCAAAACCGAAAAGAAAGCTCTCTATGAAAATTAAAAAGGGAAGCTCTCCTAAAAACTTAAATCCTATGCTATTTATACACTTTCTTTAAATGGTCTTCAAGCCTTCAATTGGGCCTTTGCTCTTGATGGAATTGGGTTGATAGAGGCCTTGGTTGATTGCTCTTGGAGTTTGGAAAAGAACCGAATTGAACCGGGTTTGGAATCATGAAAGCTTGAGTAAAAGTTTGAGTAAAAGTTTGAGGCTAACTTTTACTCCAACTTTTCACATCAGCCACCCTTCTTTGCCGATACCAACGTTGGGGCAAAAGTTAGGGGTCAAACTTTTTCTCCAACGTTGGCCTCCCCTTGCACACTCATGGCGCCAACGTTAGCCAAAAAGTTAGAGGCTAACGTTGGCGCAAACTTTTGCTCTCCAGGGTGTGTTGTTCATGCGCCAACGTTAGCCAAAAAGTTATGGGCTAACGTTGGTGCAAACTTTTGCTCTCCAGGGTGTTGATTTGTGATGCAAGAAGTTTGCCAAAAAGTTTGAGGCTAACTTTTGCTCCAGCTTTTTGTCCAAAAGTTTGCACAAAAGTTTGAGGCTAACTTTTGCTCCAGCTTTTTGCCCAAAAGTTTGCACAAAAGTTTGAGGCAAACTTTTGGTCCAGCTTTTTACTCCCTGGTTCATTTTCACTTATTCCAAAAGTTTGAACTAAAGTTTGAGGCAAACTTTTGCTCAAACTTTTTGTCCTCTCTTCCTCCTAGCCATTCCTTCTTGCTTCAACCTTTCTCCAAGCTTTCTTCACCTATCATTAATCAACCAAACACATCAAAGCTATGCTCAAAATCATGAGATATTCATTCTTTCATAATATGTGACAATTATAGCATAAAACCTCATGAAATAGCATGAATTCATACATGGTTGATTAAATCAAAGGAAGCATGAAAATCTACCCAATTGGCTTGCTTATGGCTCAAGAAAGTGCATAATTCAATTGAAAACAAAAGAAAAAGGCTAGTGAAACTAGGCTAAGATGACTTGTCATCAACAACCTACCATGGTATGATCGTTCCTTTTTCAATTTTAATTCTAGTCTGTTTTGGTTGTTTTTAAGTTTTATTTTATTTCATTTGACTTGGAATCATGCATAACATTCAAATTAGCATTGCATTCTGCATACTGCATTATTAAAAAAAAAGAGAAGCATGCACGCGACGCGGCAGCGTCACTGACGCGTCCGCGTCGCCAGTGCATTGGGAAAAAAAAATCGAACAGAGAGTTACGCGATAGCGTGGCTGGAGGCGTGCCTTTGGCACAAATGGATCCACGCGACCGCGTCGCTGACGCGTCCGCGTCATGTGGGAAATTTGGCCTCCCACGCAACCGCGTCACCCACGCGGCCGCGTGACATGAAAATCGACGTGAAAAGGGTGCATAGCAGGAAGTTATGCTGGAGTGGTGCTGGACTGGTGCTGAACGCCCAGCCTTACCACGTGGACGCATGGCTCACGCGTCCGCGTCACATCCCTGTCATGACCACTCACGTGATCGCGTCGACCACGCGACCGCGTCACCCTGATATTTGGCAATTAATGATTTTGAACAGAGAGTTTTGCAAATGCGAGGCTGCCCTCGCGCCAGTAGCATAAAACGTGTCACGCGACCGCGTGACCGACACGACCGCGTCGATTAATTTAAGCGCAAGTCGCGCGATCGCGTCCCCCACGCGTCCGCGTCGCTTGCGCCGCACAGCTTATCCAGATCAGCCAATTATCTTATCTTTTCTTCCCCAATCCTAATTTCTTCTATCTTTTCTTCTTTCTTCTTTCTTTCTTACTTTATTTCTTTCCCTTCTCATTCTTCTTATCGTTTATTTTATTTTATTTATTTGCATACTTTCATTCATTGCATTTTAATTTTGTATATTTTTATTTTTTTTCTAAATTTATTATTTTACCATTGGTGTTCAAAAGTTCTTATTCAACTGTTATATCTTTTCTGGTATTATCTTAGTGTTTATGACTTATTTTATTCTGATTGGGTAACATTATTTAAATCAATGCTAATCTTTTATGATACTTGTACTTCTCTTGCATTGATATGAACTTATACTATCTTGCATTACCCACATTTTCCTCTCTTTTGTTGCAAATTTTGCACCATTAGTATGCCATGTGCTTATATTGTTTTCTCACGTACATGTTGAAGCTTCCATGTAAATGAGACCCTTATCATTTGGCATTAACCCAACCATACTTCATTTATTTTCTTATCTTTATTATTGGGTTACCTTTCTTCCCTTTTTCTTTTAGGATGGCCACCAGGAAGAGAACTGGAAGACGTTTACATGGGGAGACAAACAAGTCCATTTGCAAATTCTTGAAGAAAAGCATCAGTTGGAACAACTCCCATCCACTTGCACATCTTAGCATGCACCGAGGACGGTGCAATCTCTAAGTGTGGGGAGGTCGATACCGATCTCCATGGGTTGGTACTTTCTTGTCTCAACACCAATGTTTAAATTTTCTTTGTAGTTAGTTGTTGCATTTGCATGTTTGTTTGATTTTTTTGTGCTTATTTTATCACTTGGTTGAAGTAATATTTTCTTTTTCAAGAAACCTTTTAAAGCATTTTACTAATTTGAATAAAATTTTTTGTTACACTTGTTTGAAGAAATATTATACTGGAACATGGTTTAGAGCTCGAACACACAAAATCAGTGAGATTTTGAGCTTATTTAAATAGGTTGGATTTTATCAACCAATATTCTGTTTTAGTGTGTATTTTTCTCTCTAAAATTGTGATCTTTGTCTTGCTTAGTTCTATATTTTCATTATTTGATGTATGCATACACTTACATGATTAAGGCCTTTGTTTCACTGAGCTTACATACCCATATGGCCTTACCCTTTCATTATTCTTTGCAAACCAATTTTGAGCCTATTTTACCCCTTTGTTCTTTACTTTAGCACACCATTAACTCTAAGCGAAAAACAATAATGTCCGTAATTTGAATCCTTGGTTAGCTTAGACTAGTGAGAGTGCTTATGATTTGAGTATGGGAAAATTGGGTTTGGAAACCTTTGGTTTGAGAATTGAGTATGTTAGAATTTTCTGAAAATGTAAAAGAAATGTTTAGGACATGTTCATGCATCCAATAATTTAATCATATGCATTGAGAAAAACAAAAGAAAATAAAAATATAATATAAAAAAAAGAGAAAAAGAGAAAAAGAGTAATTAAGTAAAAGGGGACAAAATGTCCCAAAGTAAGTGATGAAAGCAATGCATATGTACTGTACTTGAAATTAGAATGCATGAATATGTGGAATACATGGTTAATGGACAGTTAGGTTTTGTACTTTGATTACATGGATTGTCTTAAGTTAGGTGGAAAGTTTAAGTTAATTAAAGATTCAGATTTTAGTCCACTTGGCCAAATACAATCCTACCTTGACCCTAACCCCATTACAACCCTTAAAAGACCTCTTGATATGTGTATATGTGCATTAAATTTATGTTGATTGTTAGATGAAGAGCAAGCCTTAGAAAGTAAGGTAAGTAGAGAATTGAGAGAATCGAACCTTAAACACTTGAGTGATTAGAGTGTATACACTACCAGTGAGGGTTCGATGCTCAATTCCTTGTTCCCTGCTTTCATGAGCTATTTTCTTCTTGCAAGTCTATTTGTACTTCATTTTCATGATTTGAATTAGTAAAATCCAGTTCATACTTCTTCTTGAAGGATTTGTTTACTTTTAACCAAGTAGATAAAAACATTTAGCATTTAGTTGCATTCATAGGTTGCATTTCATACATTCTACCATTCCTCTTCATCTTTATAGCTTCTCTTGAGCTTAGCATGAGGACATGCTAATGTTTAAGTGTGGGGAGGTTGATAAACCACTATTTCATGGTTTATCGTATGCTTAATTGAGTGGATTTTATCAACTCTTTACCCACTTATTCATACTATTTGCATGGTTTTACATTTGCCTTCTTAATTATGTGCTTTGATTGAAAACATGTTTTCTATGGTTTTAAATTACTTATTATTAATCCTCTCTTATTACCATTAGATGCCTTGATATGTGTGTTAAGTGATTTCAGAGATTACAGGGTAGGAACGGCTTAGAGGATGGAAAGGAAGCATGCAAAAGTGGAAGGAATACAAGAAGTTAGAAAAATTGCTAAGCTGTCCAGCCTGACCTCTTCGCACTCAAACGGCTATAACTTTAGCTACAGAGGTCCAAATGACGTAGTTCCAGTTGCGTTGGAAAGCTAATTTCGGGGCTTCGATTTGATATATAATATCCCATGGTTTCCCTGACGCTAGACAACGCAAACGCGAACTCCACGCGGCCACGTCGCAGTGACGAAAAATCAGCGTGTTTGAATTCACAACCAGCGAATTCTGGGCTGTTTCTGACCCAGTTTACGGCCCAGAAAACACAGACTAGAGGCTATAAAGTGGGGGAATCCATTAATTCAAAAAACAAGCTTTTACATTCACAACTTTAGGAGTAGATGTAGTTCTTAGAGAGAGAGGTTCTCTCCTCTCTCTTAGGATTTAGTTTTAGGACTTAGGATTATTTCTTCTTCATCGCAGGTTCAATGTTCCTTTTATTTTTTTTATCAATTCAGTTTATGAACTCTTTATGTTTAGATTGAATTTTCTTTACTTAATGCAATTTGAGGTATTTCACATTTATGATTACTCTCTTTTACTTATGATATAAATAATTTGAATTTTTCCCTTTTGGCTTTGGTTGAGTCATTGGAGACTCTTGAGTTATCAAACTCATTGTTAATTGAAAATTGGAATTCTTCAAGAATTAATTCAAGTTCTACTAACTCTAGCCTTTCCTAAGGAAAGACTAGGACTTGAGGAATCAAAATTAATTCCTCCACTTAACTTACCTTCATAGTTAGAGGTTAACAAGGTGGGAGAAAAATCCAATTCTCATCACAATTGATAAGGATAACCAGGATAGGATTTCCAGTTCATATACCTTGCCAAGAGCTTTGTTATTTATTATTTTAACGACTTGTCATTTAAATTACCTGTTCCTTATTTCAAAAACCCCCAATTTACAAAACTCATAACCAATAATAAGAACATACCTCCCTGCAATTCCTTGAGAAGACGACCCATGGTTTAAATACTCGGTTATCAATTTTAAAGGGGTTTGTTACTTGTGACAACCAAAAACGTTTGTAAGAAACGTTGATTGCTTGGTTTAGTAACTATACTTGCAACGAGAGTTTACTATAACTTCTGAACCATCAATCTTCAGTTCTTTCAGTCTCCCTAGGAAAAGAGACCACAAAGAGCAGGGCAACAGCAAAAGGAACAAAGAAGAAGGCACCAAGGAGATGGAGGAATAAGAAGATCCCTACAGAGGATTTCTCTCCAGGGGATAAAGTGATCTCAGCTTACTTCCTAGACATCCGACCTCATCTCCCCACCATCCCATCTCAGTTACCTAAGGTTTTCACCATCAACAAGGTTCTCTCCCTAGAACATGTGGAGATCCTTGATGAAGCCAATGGATATAGGTTTACTGCAAGAGGGGAAGATCTGAAGCATTACCAACCACCCTGACAAAGGCAGAACGTCAAGCTAGTGACGATAAAGAAGCGCTTCATGGGAGGCAACCCATGTTTTACATGCTTTTAAAGTAGTTAATAAAGCAAGGTTCATGAATTTCAAATCAACTTTAACATGCACTTGAATGAATCCTTTTATGCAACATATAGTGAAGAACAAGTTTAGTGTTCAAGGCACACTAAGAGAACATAAATGTAACTCATATCATGTCACTCTTAGAGCCTTGAACAAGTCATTTACACCACATAGCCCCAAACTAAGTTTGGTGTCACCAATGTTGCATACATGGATATTTAGTTGGTTAGTTGGTTTGCACTCATGAATAGCACTTAGAAATTAGAAACAAAAAAAATTTAAAAAGTAGTTACCCCACTTTTTAAATTTTGCCGCCACTTTTCACAATTTTATTAATCACATTTCTTTTATTTTGTAAGAGAATTGATGGGACAATTGAAGGAAGGTTCGGCCACCACAAAAAGAGAGGACTATACACGTGTCGTCAAGGGGATTGCGTTGGGAATTATTGCCATGCAACATTGGAAGAAGAACACGCTTGGAAACTGAACCAACCCCATCATAAAGTTGATGATCCTTGTGCTCATCCCATGCTAAACCCCATCCGTTCATTATACACCCACTCTATCAATCCACACCTTCCATTCACTCACCACTTTCCTATATAAGTGGTTCTTATTCCATACTCCCTTTCACATTCCAATTTCCATCCTTTACACCACCCACTTTTGGCACCCAACTCCTCTTACCCCATCAAAAACACCCTCACTCACTCCCTTCACTACACCCCATCTTAATCGGCCAAAGCTAATTATCCACACCCTTTACACCTTCACATATCAACCATCACTTATGGCATCATCAAGCTCTAAGAGAAGAAAAGGGAAGGAGCCTATGGAGCAACGCCCTTTCGATGAGAAGAAATTCAAAACCTTTCACCATGCATTGCAATATGGATGGATGGTTGATAAGGAGATCATATATAAGCTAGGCTTTCAAGTCAGAAAAACTGAGTGCCCCGAAATCACAAAGAAGGTGGAGAAGAGAAGATAGGAGCTCCTTACTGATCCAGTCATAAAAGTAAATGCAACTCTTGTAAGTGAGTTTTATGCAAATACAGTCAGGTATGATAAGGCAGATGACTCCTATATAAGCTTCGTGAGAGGGGTAACCGTGGACTTCAGCCCCATGAGCATCATGAGAGCATTAAAGCTGCGAGCCATACCATTTGCAGAAGAAAGCTATCACTCCAGAATAGATGGCAGCCCCAATCATGACCAGATTGTACAAGATATATGCGTGCAAGGAGCTGATTGGGTACGAGATCCTCAGGGGAAACCCAAGTTCATCAAGAGAGGGGACCTCACCCCTGAGGCAAAGGGGTGGTTTGAAATTGTAAGGAGATCCATCCTTCTTGCCGGGAATAACTCAGAGGTGAATCTTAAGAGAGCAACAATGGTGCAATATATACTTAAAGGGGGAGAGATCAAGGTCCATGAACTTATAGCTCAAGGTATTAGGAAGATGGCTGAAAAGAGCGATTCGGGAGAAAGGTTAGGCTACCCCAGCACTATTTTTTGTCTGTGTGACAGGGCTGGGGTGGTGTTCGAAGATGAGGACCCCGAGTGGATAAAAGTTGGCATCCCAATTACTGTTCGACGGATGCATGCGGTTGCATCTCCCCTACCTCAACGAAAGCCAAGAAAGAGGCCAGCCTATCAAGTAGTAGAAGGACAAAACTTAGAGGAGCAAGCTCCTTTAGACATGCACCAGCTACAGGAAGCCATTGATGGCTTATCTAGACAATACTTGGAAAATCAAGGGGCACAGAAAGAATTGCAACTACAGTTGGTAAGCCGTCAAGAAGAATTACTCTCTGGATGGATGAATCAACATGGGGAATGGCAAAAGCAATTGATGGAGCAGCAACTGGAACAAGGGAAACATTGGGATGAATCCTTCCACAGGATAGAGCAAAGGCAAGATCAACAACAAGAAGCCATCCAAAAGCTAATCAACATCCAAGCACATCAAGGTGCACACATACATGAAATGCATCGGAAACAACTGGAACAGGCAGAACTCTTTGATGAATACAGAGCATTTGCAGAAGGAGTTTACATGAACGAGATTGGACATCATGTAAACACTCAAGCCAGGTTCGGGTACTTAGTTGGACAACTGCCTGTACTGCACCCAGGAATCACAAGATATGAAGAAGTAAATGATGAATTAGCGCGAGAAGAAAGAAAGAGGGTATAAAAGAGTCATGAATCAGTAAGGAAGGCACTTGAGGAGTGGAAGAAAGCCAGGCTAGCACGGATACGAGGAAACACAAGTGGACACAAAGAGGACAAACAAGAGGGAGAGCATGAGCAACCCCATGAGTAAAAGGTGGTGGAGTTCCCTCATTATCCCATCTTTTTCAAGTTTTAAATAAGGAAAATCATGTATGAAATAGAACATGCTTCCATGGTAGTTTAGGATTTTCAATTCTGTCTTTAGTATTTTCCTTGCTTTTGTCATATGTATGCTGGTTCAAGTTTCCTGTTTTCATCTGCATCTTGCTTAGTGTATGTTTGTCCTTTTAAACTAAATAAAAAGAGATGGTATGAAAGACCAGAGTGATGTTCAAGTTATGGATTAGGTCCTTAAATTTTTGGTGTAGTAATGACTTAGCTAAGTTGGTTCACCAACAAGGTAGGAAGGAAACGATCTGTCCTGAATCATATGCTTGAAACACACCCCATGAGACTAGCTAAATAACAAGATCCTAATAAGAAAAAGGAAAAGAACAATAAGAGTTGAAAAAGAAAGAAAAGTAATAAGAAATAAGGATAGGTACCAAGGGCTTGAATCTTGAGAGATATGTTTGTGGTGCTCTTGTACCAAGGATTTGCTTGGATGAATAAATTCTTAGGAGTGCTTCATCACTTGGTAACTTGGGTTAACTAACCCGGGATTATCAACTAAAAATCCACTATCAAGAGCAACCTTGCTACAGAACATTTAGTAACCCAAAGAGGTGCTGGACACCAAGGCCTCAAGGAAAGAAAATAACAAACCATGTGCCTGTGATGTGTATTTTTGGGGGAGAGAGACTTAAAGGAGAAAGTCCTTAGGGGTGTTTCAACACCTAGCACCTTGAACCAACTGGTTCGGGAGTGTTGGCTGAAAGCTTATCTTAAAGAGTCGCCCCCTCACAGAACACTTAGCATAAGGATGCAATAAACCGTGGAAAGACAAAGGGATCAATAAATAAAAGTCTCCAAGGGTGAAATCAAGTGAGTATTCCAGGGCATGGTAAAGGTCTGAAAGCCAATAAAGGAATGAACCTAAGTTGCTATGCATGAAACCCCATAAAACCAAGGACATGACTTCCACAATAATGATTCATTTCTCTTGTCATTTCATTCATCATTCTCTTGTTCCAGTACTTGCTTAGGGACAAGCAAGCTTTAAGTTTGGTGTTGTGATGCCAGGGTATTTTGGCCAGTTTCACTGACCTTTTCTTTATTGTTTTAGGGTAGTTTCATGCACTTTCTTAGGAAATAAGCAAGTTTTGGGTAAATAATCATTTACATCTTGATTCAAGCAAACATTGTGAATTTTATATGATTTCATGAGAATTATGCATGAATTGAATGATAAATTGAATGATGCATGATCTCATGGGTTAGAACCTAGCTTTGATGCACTTTATTTGCTTGATTTCAGGACAAAGGAAGCAAGGAAGATGCCACGTTAATAGCCACGTTAGTCCAACTAACGTGACCATTAACGTGGAAAGGAGGCTAGCTTACAACGTTAACAAGAAAAGTGAACACCAATAATGCTTTCGTGAGACATCATAGCCCACGTTAGTGTCCACGTTAACTACGTTAACGTGGAAGCTAACGTGGAAGAGAAGTAAAGCTCCAACATTAGTGATAAAAGTGAATGCCACTAACATTGGGGAGAGGTGCACACTTAGCCACGTTAAGAGTCAAGTTAACTACATTAACGTGAACTCTAACGTGGGAGAAGCAATGAAGAGCCAACGTTAGTGACACTCACCTTTGTCACTAACGTTGGACTAAGCCTCTATTAGCCACGTTAGTTGCCACGTTAATTGTATTAACGTGGAAGCTAACGTAGAGGAAAGGAATGATGAGCCAACGTTAGTGACACTTACCTTTGTCACTAACGTTGGAGATGGCTATCACTACCACGTTAGAAGTCACGTTAACCTAAGTAACGTGAACTCTAACGTGGGAAGAAGGGTGTTTGGAGCGTTAGTGACAAAGGTAAGTGTCACTAATGCTCTCGAAGTTGAGGCATACCCACATTAAGAGTCAAGTTAGCTACACTAACGTGGACTCTAACGTAGGGAAGAAGGGCCAAGGGCAACGTTATTGGCAAAGGTAAACGCCAATAACGCTCGCGATGGATCAAGAGGCAACGTTAGTGGTCACGTTAGTGCTACTAAAGTTGAAGTTAACGTAACTCATCTTGGGCTAGGAACGTTAGTTCAAAAGGTGATTGTCACTAACGTTCTCGAACCCACATTTTCACTTAACGTTAACGCCACTAACGTCCTAGCCAAAGTCCATGCCTACTTCACACTTTCTATGCAAGTAAAGCTGAGCCCACTGAAGATTCCAAATTGCTTCAACTCAAGACCCAAAGGCCCATATCCAAGACTTGAAGAGCCAACTAGAAGATTAGAAGAGTAGTATATATAGGGGTAGTTTTGAACTAGAGAAGAGCTTTTGGGGATTGAGAGGACTACTCTCTATATAATTTTACTTTCTCTGTAACTTCTAGTTTTACTTCAGAATGTACTCTCCATCTTTGCTTTCCATTCCCAGAGCCATGAACAACTAAACCCCTTTCATTGGGTTAGGGAGCTCTGTTGTAATTTGATGGATCAATAATAGTTTTCATTATTCTTCTTCTTTCTTTTCTCTTGATTTTACTTGAAAGCATTCAATCTTCATCCAATTGGATAGTTGTCATGGAAAAGAAACTATTCATACTTGGATCTCTTCTGAACCTTGGAAGAGGAATGAAGAGATCATGCTAGAAATGCTTTCTCATGTTGGACCAAATTGGGGTTTGGGCGGATATGGTGACATATAATTCTCCCAATACTTTGATTTGGAAATACATGTGGTATAATCAGTGACCGCACCTCATCTCTTCTCATGAGCAATTAGACCAAGGAATTGGCTATTGATCAAAATTTGAGAGATTGAGTTACCAAGGAATTGGAATTCAATCACTTAAGATTGCCAAGGAGATCAATAAATGCATTGATTGAGGAAGAGATGAAAATGAACTTGATCCGGAGAATGCAACATCTCCTAAGCCCAATGAATTCCCCATTTCTGATCTTACCCATTCTCTTTAGTTTCTGCCATTTACTTTCATGCTGAACTCCCTTTCCCCATTTAAGATTCTGCAATTTACTTTCTGTCATTTATATTCAGCTCTTTATTTCCAGCATTTACATTTTCTACCATTTACCGCTATTTAATTTCCTGCAATTCTCATATCAAATTCTGCTTAGCTCAACTAGAACATTCCTCCAATTAAAGTTTCTTGACCAATCAATCCCTGTGGGATTCGACCTCACTCTATTGTGACTTTTTACTTGACAATAATTTGGTATACTTGCCGAGGGAAATCTGCTGAGAGACAAGTTTCCGTGCATCAGTAAATAACTGAAACTTAAAGTGCAGGTAATTTAAATTATAGAATTTAAATTGCCAAGAAACTTAAATTGCATGAAGAATAAAGGGATTTGTTTGCTGGGAATCAAAACAGAACTAGAAAATGTAGAATGCCGTAAATCAGAAAACTCTAAGGTGAAGGAATTCAGAAAAAAAAATGGATCAATCAGGATTCAAGTATCAAAACAGAAAAGAAGAAATTGCAGAAGAAAAATAGAAAGAAAACTAAGATCTCAATTGCTCTAGTATCAAGACAGAAAGGAAGAAATTGCAGAAGAAAAATAGAAAGAAAACTAAGATCAAATCTAAAATTCTAAAACAAAAATAGAAAATTGCAGAAGAAGAAAAACAGAAAGAAAAGTCAGATTAGATCTAAGACTCTCAAATAGAAAAGGAAAACTTGCAGAAGAAGAAAAACAGGAAGAAAACTGAGATCAGATCTTCAATTCTAAAAATTCTAAAAAGGAATAAAAATAAAAGAGAGCCCCCCAATGAAATCAAATTCTTCTCTATTTATACATTTTCCAATTCTGTCATCCAGTACTTGGAGTGGGCTTTTTGGCCTTTTATGAAGTGGATCAGAGATGGGTACTTGTTGCAGCTTCCAAGGGAACGTAGCGTTCTGAAAGAGAGCGTACGCGTACCCGTCTACTACACCCGTGCGTCCCGCATTTTTGTATATCGATGCATACGCGTCACATATGCGTACGCATCACATACGCGTACGCGTCACTGCCATCTTCAGCTTCCATCATGCTTGCGCGCACCACTCACGCGTGCGCGTCCTTGATAGCGTTCTTTAAACGAGCGTTACGTTGGCACCATGAACGCTGCCCACGCATGCGCATCCACTGCGCGTGCGTGTGGATACCAAAATTATGATTCCAAGCTTCGACGCCACCCACGCGTAAGCGTGCTTCATCCCAGGTGTTCCATCGACGCGTATGCGTCATGTACGCATGCGCGTCGGTTGTGAAACTTTCAATTCCAAATTCAAATCTGCCCGAAAATGCTGACTCAATTAACGTAGCGCTCCCTTTGCAAATGAGCGGCAATCACATCCACGTGTACGCATCATGCACGCGTACGCGTGGGTCTTCAAAATTTGTTGCCTGACGCATAAGCGTCCTGTACGCGTGCGCGTCGATAGAGAGCGTGGCGTTCTCTATTTGAGCGCAGCGTTACTATGCACTGCCCTTCTTTCTCTTCATTTTTCACCTGTAATCAACCAAACAAGCAATCAAACTCTCACCAAAATCACAAAGTTTTTGCATCATTCATAATAATCACCTAATTCTTGCATAAATCTCATGATTTTGGATAAAGTTAATGATGTTTGATTGAATCAAGATAAACATAAAATTTCACTCCAATCACTTACTTATTGTGCAAGAAAGTGCATAAAACCTAATGAAACAAATGAAAAATGCTTGTGAAACTAGCATAAGATGACTTGTCATCAGACGATGATAAAGAAACCAAAGTGTGGGATCCGGGCATACAACTCTACAACCAACAATCTTGGATCCCAATTGTTTGCTTGAGGTTGCTTGAGAGCTTGATGTACTTCGTTTAGGATCCGGGAGGATTTTTTAAGAGCAAGCATGGTTGGCAACTCATGGATGAGTGGAAGCATAAACCACCATGACACAAGCTCCAACCAAAAGTCCAACTTGAGGACTTAAAACGAAAGTGCTAGGTGGGAGACACCCCACCATGGTAATATCCTTTCAAATCTTCTTTCTTTTAGTTTTGTTTATTGAATTTTGTCTCTTTAACTAGCTTAATTTGATTGCATTCTAGGTTCTTATTAGTTGCATTTTATGTTTGATCATGTGTTTTTGAAGAATGATGTGTTTTGAGCATGAAAAACTTTGATTGATATCATTGTTGGTGCCTTAGAGGCTTTAAAAATGTTGCAGAAATAGAGTTCTCTGCGTGCGCACAGCATCGTGTGTACGCACACTTCCCATGTTTTTCACCACCTGTGCGTGCATAAACTAGTGTGCGTATGCACACCTGCTTGCACGTGTTCTTTTCGCAGCGCTAGCACCCTCTATGCTCGCGCACCCCACCACATTTTCATTCTATGCACGCGCATGCCCGCTTGTGCGTGTGTACACATGGTCATTCTACATCCAAAAAAAAAATTTTTTTGGCCTTCTGTGTGAGGGCACAACCTTGTGTCCATGCACACATCCAAATAAGGCCTCTGGTCGCGAAGTTAGCATGAATAGTGCGAACGCACAATCCATTTGAGTTTTTTCATTGACGCGTACACGTGACCCATGCATACACGTCACCTTGCATTTTTGTCACCCCACGCGCACGCGTCCCAGACGCGTACGCGTGACCCTCTGTGCATGCGCACAACCCTTTGTGCGTACGCACACCCCTGTTTTCTCACCTCTACATTTCTTTTCTTTTATTCTCTCTACTTCTTCTCTTCTTCTTCCTTCTGTCCATCCCTTATCTGGTCTTTGCCGTCTTCTCTACTTATTTTACTTAAATTTCATTGCATCTCATTTTCATTTTAGTACTTATATTAGTTTTAGTTTAATTGTTGTTACTTTAAATAAGTTGCAAGTGTTTGATTAATGATCCTTTGGGTTGTTTCTTATTTGAAATACACCAATGCACTGATACTAGGCTTTAAGTTACGAGTACCTAGTGGATTTGAAGACTCATGTTTTGATTGTACCACTAGGACAATTATGTAAGTGCATATGAAATTAGGTGAATTGACTTGAACTTACTTGTTCATCATGGTTTCCGTATTAAATTTATCACATGACCGGTACTTGCTCCTTGTTAATGCTTGGCATTTGTTTGAGTGACTTTACTTGATTGCTATCAAGTATATCACTTTTTGTAATAAGTACCTATACCATGTGACTCTTTCTTTCTGTTTCATGATGAATAAGTAGTTTTCTTTTCTTCATTGCATTGATTATTGCTTGTTGTGCTATTTTATCAATCTTGCACTTTCACTTGCACAATATCAATAATCAATCTCCCAGTGATTCAATTCACTTTTGTGGTTACCTAGGGTTGATTATACCTTAAGTTTTGCTTATTCTTTACTTGCAACCTAGGCGACTTAATTGAGGAACGTATGCTATTCCTTTCGATTGTGTGGATACCGCTTTACCCGGCCATTATGTGTGTTCTAAAGTGTGCGCAAACTTAGAATACACACATTGTCTTTTACTATACCACACTCATATGATCTTTTCCTCAATTGTTGTTTACTTGTATGTACAGCAACCCAAGCCCCCGCCGCCAACCGAAGGTGGAGGAACTTAGAGACACTCTCCCCGGATCGTGTTCGTGCACGAAGGATCGTGCAACGTTTAAGTGTGGGGGAGGATTCGTCATTTTGGGGTGTAAACTTTCTTTTCCCAAACACTTTGCACTTTCATTTTTTGTTTTCTTTTAGTAGGTTCTTGTAGATATTTGGAATGCTTTTGATGGTTGCATTGCATTTTCTTTTAGTATACATATCATAGTTTATATCTAGTTATTGCATGTTGTATTTTTGCATCTTTTTCTTAGTATATATTTTATATAGATAGAGGTTGTGATTGGATGATGTGAATAGCATAATGCCTAGTTATTTTGATCCTAATTGTTCATGTTACTTTTTGCTTGTTGAAAATTAGGGGAAGAACTAGGAAATTTTGAAAAATTGCATCCATCACAGCATACATACATATAGGAAATAAGTTTTGGTGAAAAACAACAAATTTTCCAAGAATTTTGTTTCAAGGGCATTCTATTGAATTGATTGAGAAAACTGTTTTCAAACTTGCTTGAATGATTTCTTTTTGGAACATAGAAGACTAGAGAACAAATACCTTGTGAGTTTTTGAGCTTAAATGAGTGGTTACACCTTTTAACCACTAATTTTGTTCATCGTGTGTTATATCTCTTCTATGATTGTAATCTTGGTTTTACTTGATTCTTTATGTCCAATATTTGATGTTTTGATTGCATTTAGCATGATTGAGGCCATTTTTTTAATTAAACTCACTCACCCATATGGACTTACCCTTGCATCTACCATTGTTAACCCTTTTGAACCTTACTTACCCCATTGTTTTAACATTACCACATTACAAACCTAGGCGAAAAACCATGAATAACCTTGGATTGTATCCTTCATTGGCTTAGGTTGAGAAGTGTGTTACATTTAAGTGTGGGGGAGTCTTTGGGAGGAACTTTGGTGGAAAAGAAAAGAAAATATATATTTTGGGTACGCATTGAAAGAAAAAAATTTTGAAAATGGGTGCACATTCATGTATCAATTTGCTTTAATCATATGCATTTGTCATAGTAAAAGACAAAAAAAGAAATATAAAAAGACAAAAAAAAAAGAATGAAATAAAAAAAAAGGATGGGACAAAAGTTATCCTAAAGAGAAAAGAAACGAATAAGGAATGCATATGTGATGTAAATGAAAGAGCATACATGGATGTGTGGAAAAAGTGAGAATAGGAAGGTTAGGTTGCGTATTTTTGTTATTGGATTGATAAAGGTTGAGTTGGATACGTAAACTAATCAAGGATTCAATCATTTTAGTCCACTTAGCCATATATTCATCCTACCTTAGCCCTAACCCCATTACAACCCTAATAAGTCCTCATGATAATTGCATTCATACATCAGTTACTTGTTGATTGTTAGATGAAAAGCAAATCCTTGAAAACGTGACTAGAAGAGACTTGAGTGATTAAACCCTTAGACACTGAGTGATTAGAGTGTATACACACACCTAGTGAGGGTTCAATTACTCAATTCTATGTCTCCACTTTTCTTATCATGTATTCTTGCAAGTTGCTTCATTTTTGATGAGTTAAATCAATTCTTTAGATTTTTTATTGTATTGAGCCCTATATGTCTATACACTTGCTTGGAATTTAATTTTTGCTTTCACCAAAACAATGGGACATTATAGATAAATAGGTATATATAGTATATACATACTTGCATGCATATAGATAGTTGCATTCAATAAGTTGCTTACCCTTTTATCCTTCTCCTTTGAGTGGTTTAGCATGAGGACATGCTATTGTTTAAGTGTGGGGGAATTGATGAGTCCATATTTTTCGGTATATTTTGGTTTGATTTGAGTAGATTTCATTACATAAACCCACATTTATTCATCTAAATAGCGTGCTTTTGTGTTTTCTCCCTAAATTGAGCTTAATGGTGAAAACATGCTATTTTGTGCTTAATTTAATCAATTTTATTCTACTTTCATTCCATTGGGTGCCTTGATGTGTTTGACGAGTGATTTCAGGATTACAAGCCTAATATGGATGGAAGAAGTCATGGAAAAGCATGCAAAAAGGGAGAAAGCATGAAGAAATGAAGTTTTGGAAGATTCAGCTTCCGTGCGTGCGCACAGGGATGCGTGCGTATGCACACGTGCACAAGTTTGGTAACGCGTACGCATGGGAGTGTATTTCGCCAAATGACGCGTACGCGTGACCCACGCGTACGCGTCGCTGCAATCACGTGACTTTATTAATTCAGCATGCTAGGGGCGATTTTGGGGGCTTTCTTGGCCCATTTCTGAAGGCTTGGAGTTGAAATCAAGTGCTATATGAAGGGCATTTCATGCCATATGAAAAGGGAGCTCACTTGTAGGATAGAAACATATAGTAGGAGTAGGAGTAGTGTAGATTAGGTAATTCTCTCTTAGGGGTTTAATTAGGGTTTGTAGAATTTTATACTTCAAGTTTGATTTTGAATTCTAGCACTTGCATTATAAGTATTTCCTTAATTTCTCTTTTAATTTCATTACTTGTTCTACACTTTCATCTATTTCAATTTCTCTTTTCAACATATGCATAGTTTACAATTTTGGATTTCTATTTGTTGAATTTAATTTTTGATGCTTATTTTATGCTTGTTGAGTTGGTTTGGTTGCTTGTTATCATTTATGGTTCATAGCTCTCACTATTTTCTCAATTTTGTCATGTTTTATGATTATACCCTCCATGTGTTTGATGAAATGCCAATCTTAGTTATGGGGTAGATTTTCACCCCTTGGCTTGGGGAAATGAGTTTGTAGATTACTAGAGTCATAATGTCCAACATTTAGTGGTAATTCTTGGGGAGTTAGTTGATTCTTGTTTCCATTAAAGCTAGCCTTTTATCAACTAGTTTGGTAAGTTGGTTAGAACTTATGGATTAAGGTCAATTATACTTGCTTGACTTACTCCTCGATGTTAGGGGTTAACAAAGCGAGACTAACTCATGATAATTATCATAGTTGTGGTTATGGCAAGGAAGGGATTCCATAACTCATCCCATGTCAAGATTTCTTTTATGTTTTGAACCAGTTTTCAACCACTTTATAGTTTTACTTGTTTATATTACATACATACTTCTTTTATTCCTTTATTGCTTTGTTAAATGCAATTTTGTCTTGTTCTTTAATTCCTTTATTTTGTTTACTCTCAATCATTGAAAACCCCTTTGATTCTCACAACCAAAAATTGTACGCACTCATTGGCATTAGTTCCTAGGGAGAACGACCCGGGATTTAAAACTCCCGGTTATTTTGTGTTGATTGTGACATCTTTAGGATAATAATTTGATTTTTGGCCAATTGTTGGTTCGGAGCTATACTTGCAACGAAACATCTATTTTTGAGAAATTCCTAACTCACAATTTGGCCTATATCAAGGGACTTCCACCTTTTGAAAAGAGTCTTCACTTTCAAGCTCTTCCTCACCAAGTTCATTAAACTTTTCTCCGTCACTCACATCATAACCATGAGGTTGAGAGAAATCTACCTCAATGCTGCTTTCAATTTCATCGGGAGAATGTTCTTCAATTTCATCACCAAGGGAACTTGCTTCTTGATCTATTCTGTCCAATTCTTCATAGGGAATATGCTTTGGAGGTTGTGCACTAGCCTCCTCAACATCAATTTCAAGCTTCTTGGAGGAATACTCTACAATTCTAGATTCACATGGAGGTTCAGCATCTCCTAAGTCTTCAACCACTTCTTCCGCTTCAATAATTACGGCTTTCTCCAATTGTTCCAATACAAAGTCACATTCTTCATTGTCCACCGGTGTTTCTAGTGTCTCCTTCATGCTATGATCTCTTATTGATTTTCCACATGTAGCTATGGGGGTACTTTGAGTGTTGAAGCGCAGAGAGGTTAAATTACTTACTACCTTAGTCAAGGTAGCTACAAACTCTAGTGTGCTCCTTTGTATCTCTCTCTGCTCTTGAAGAAGAACATTTAGAGTGTCATCCATTGGAGATTGGGATGGATATGAGGGTTCATTGCTTGGGAGGAAAGGTTCATTATAAGAGGGTGGTTCATCATGATAAGGATATGGCGGTTCAACACTCTCCATCTTTTCCACCTGTTGCACAACACATTTCAATCCCTTGTTCTCAAGTTGAGATATGTTGGCCATGAGAGCTTCGTGTGCTTTTCAGCTTTCCTCTCGCTCCATTTGATGGATGGTTGCTTGAAGTTGATCCAGTGTTTCCTTGAGACGATCCCTTGACTCTTGTTTCGCTTGGCTAAAATAATTAGGATCATATGGCTCTTGGATTGATGGATATGGACATTCTCCTATGGAGGGTTGTGGCGGAAAAAATTTCATCTTGTGGTTAAAAATTCGCATACATTAGAGGTGGTGTATATTGAGGTGGTAGTTCTTGGGAGTAGTTGGGTTAGAATTGGGGTGGCTCTATGTATGGTCCATATGGCTCATATGGTGGTTGGTATGGTGGATAAAGATTAGGATTATATGGGGGTGTTTGGTAGTAGGGGGCTTGTGAGTATGGTGGTTCAAAGCTATGTTGAGGAGGGGGTTCATAGGCATATGGTGGGGCTTATTGGTAACTACAAGGGAGTTCACTATATCCATTGTCTTGGTACGCACCTTGGAATGGCTCTTGCTCATAGTATGTTGGTGGAGGTTGTTGCCAAAAAGGTTGATCATATGCTCAAGGCTCCTACCACCTTTGCTGGTTCTATCCTTGATGCATATCCTCATTGTAGCTTTCGTTACCTACAACATAGTTGTAACCACTCACATAGCCAAAGGGATGAGAATTCATAGTAGCAAATAAGAATAAAAACCAATAAAAATAAGCAACAAAGTCCTAAAACTAACAAAAACTAACAAACAAGCAAAATGTAAATATATACAGTAACCAATAATAAGACACACATTTGCAATTTCCCGTCAATAGCGCCAAAAATTGATGGGGGAAAAATCGTCGGTAAAGAATTTCACAAAAATAATCGCGTTGCAAGTATAGATCTAAACTGACAATTAAACCTCAATCAAATTTAATTTGTTTATCACTTAAGCAAACCTAATAAAAATCAACTGAAGTATTTAAACATCGGGTCGTCTCTCAAAGAATTGCAGGGAAGTGTACTTATAATTGGTTATGAGATTGTATCTTTTTAGGTTTTTAAATGTTGAACAAGGAATGTAGAATGACAATAAAATAAACTAAAACTAAGAAAAGTCCTAGCAAGGATTGAGAATTGGAATTCCTATCCTCATTATCATCCTCCATTGTGATGGTAATTGCCTTTTGCTTTTACTTAGTTAACCTCTAACAATGAAGGAAAGTCAAGCGAGCAAAATCAACTTAAGTTCACAAGTTCTAATCAAAGAGTAGATTTAGTGAAGCTTAAGTCAACTAGCAATTTTCAGTTACCAATCAACAAAAGAGTTTTGATAACTCAAGAGTCTCTAATTGATCAATCCAAGTTAGGATTAGAAAAATCTAATTTAAACCCAACAAGTATTTTATCAAACACTTAGAAGGCATAAAATAAAAACTTAGAAGATTAACAAGGAATATTAAATCTAAACAACCAATTGCAAACATCAAAGACTAACAAATAAAAACATAGGAATTAACAAAATAAAAATAAAGGAACGTAAATTACATTAATGAAAATTGAGAGTAACATATGAACTCATAAACTAAAATAGTAAAATAAAGGAATCAATAAGAGAAGTAGATAAACTAAAGTAATAGAACAATTAAAGTAGAAGAAACCTAAATTGAAGCAAGGTAGAATTCTGAAATTGAGAAGAAATAAACAAAAAAAATCCTAAAACCTAGAGAGAGGAGAGAGCCTCTCTCTCTCTAGAAAACTACATCTAAACCTAACTAATGTGTCTCAATATGTGAATGAGTCATTCCCCCTATTCCAGCTCCACTCTGTAGCCTCTATTTTTCACTTTCGGGCTTGAAACTGGGCCAAAAACAACCCAGAAATTGCCCCCAACGTTTTCTGTAAATTGCAGCACGTGACGCTTTTCACGCGTACGCGTTGCCCACTCGTACGCGTTACTTGACAAAATCCTGGTCACGCATACGCGTCATCCATGCGTACGCATCACTCGTCTTCTGTGCCAGTCATGCGTACGCGTCGTCCACGCGTTTGCGTCATTGCCAGCTTCTCACAACTTCAATTTCTTGTGTTCCTTCCACTTTTGCATGCTTCTTATCCATCCTCTAAGCCATTCCTGCCTTGGGAAACCTGAAAATAGTTAACACACATATCACGGCATCGAATGGTAATAAGAGAAGATTGAAAATTAGTAATTTAAGGCCAAAGAAGCATATTTTCAATCATAGCACAAAATTAAGAAGGAAAATGTAAAACATGCTAATTATATGAATAAGTGTGAGAATAATGGATAAAATCCACTCAATTCAGCATAAAGTATACCACGAAATAGTGGTGCATCACTTCTCATATTCTTAAGATCCCCTCTGAAGTCGTCGATGCCAAGCTCCTTCCTTCGCCACCTAGTGCCATTCCTGTTGTACCGGTCTCGGTCCATCCTCAGACCTCTACTAACCGAGGCAAGGATGTCGTAACTAGGGAGGACCTTAATCCTTTACTTGGTCCTTCTTCATAGCTTTTTGTAGTTTTTCTTCCACTTGTTTTTTATATGGTCTGGCTTGTGGGTCTTTATAAAAAAATTTTACCTGTAATAGTTAGTAGTTTTTTAGACAAACTTCATTTTGATTTTAAGTTTGTTCTTTAAACACCTTTAGAATATAAAGAACCTTTCTTCACTTTGATAATGATTTTGGCTCTTCCAGTAACTATTTTCCGAACTAGCTTTTGGCAAATATAGCTATTTAGTTGGGGATTATACCTCGACAACTTTTAAGGATTTTTCTTTGCCAACTTTTATGTAGTAAACTTGCTTATATAGTTTTCCCTTTTATGAGTTCCAAATTTATTTAGTCTGGCTTTACTAAGTTATTTTTACACTTCGTTTTTATTCTGCATTGATTATAAAGTCGGTTGTCACGAGTTATTTGTATAATTTCTTTCATTAACTTGTACCTCGTAATTTCATCTTGCCAATCATTTTAGGTCGGACAACGATTTTTGCAGTTTGTCGAGCTTAAATTAATGCATTTTTATAGGAAACTTTTGAAGAAGAAAAGGAATTGTATTAATAAATGAAGAACTCCTTTACATAAATTTTATACTAAAGGATTTTGACTACCCTTAGCCCTTACTGTGGTGCCTAGTTAAAACCCCCTTCGAAAAAAAAAATCCTTTTTTAAGGGAAAAAACCTTAAGGTTGGGAAAAGGTGTACACTAGGGAACAAGGTACGCTACCTAACTATAGTATTTCTTCAGATTGCATGCGTTCCATGACCTCTAGTGCTCCGCCCTTGCAGGTTGGACACTTTCTAGTAGCCTATTCCTAAGACTTCGACAATCTTGTAAGGTTGTTTCCAATTTGCAGCTAGCTTTCCTTTGCCTCACTTTTGAACTCTGATGTCATTTCAGATAAGTATGAGGCCATTTGTGGCGAAGTTTCTTTTGATCACCTTCTAATTGTACCTTAGGGCCATCCTCTGTTTTAGTGCTTCTTCTCTGATTCGAGCTTTTTCTCAGACTTTATGGAGGAGGTTGAGCTCTTCCTTTTGCACTTGGGTATTGGCCTCTTCACTATAGAATACAACCCTAGGAGACTCTTCAGCGATTTCTTTGGGGATTATAGCTTCCATTCTGTAAGCAAGTCAGAAAGATGATTCCTCGGTCGTAGAATAAGAGGTTGTCCGATATGTCCACAAGACTTGACGGAGCTCGTCAGCCCATGCTCCCATTGCATCTTGTAGTCAGCGTTTCAATCCGACTAATATGACTTTATTTGCAATTTTAGCTTGTCCATTAGCCTGAGAATGTTCCACTGACATGAATTGGCATTTTATTTTAAGGTCGGCCACTAAATTCCTGAAGGTTGAGTCAGTGAATTGCATCCCATTATCTGTGGTGATAGAGTGAGGAACCCTGAACCTCGTGACAATGTTCTTATAGAGGAACTTCTGACTTCTTTGAGCATTGATGGTTGCTAGTGGTTTCACTTTGATCCACTTAGTAAAGTAGTTAATCCCCACTATGAGGTATTTAACTTGTCCTGGGGCTTGGGAAATGGATCGAGAAGATCGAGTCCCCATTTTACAAACAGCTAGGAAGAGGTGGCACTAATAAGCTCTTCAGGAGGTGCCACATGAAAATTAGCATGCTTCTGCCAAGGTGAGAACTTTTTAATGAACTCATCCGCTTCTCTTTGTAAAGTTGACCAGAAGAAGCCGGCCCGGATCATCTTCTTGGATAGTGATCGGGCTCCTAAGTGATTCCCACATATGCCATTGTGTACTTCCTCTACGACCTCTTTTGTATTAGAGGTCAGGACACACTTTAATAAAGGTATTGATATGCCTCTTTTATATAGGACATTGTGGACCAATGTATAATTTTGCGCCTCCTTTATAGGTATTTGAGCCTCTTTTTCGTCCTTAGAGAGGACATTCAATTTAAGATAGTTGACTATAGGGGTCATCCATCCTAAATTTTGGTTAGATACAACCATCACATTTGATATGTCATCTCCCTTTGATATTGATGGTACATGGAGAGTTTCCTGGATGAAGCTTCTATCGTTAACCCCTAGCTTGCTGCTGGCTAGTTTGGAGAGGGCATCTACTCGGGCATTTGATTTCCAAGTTATATGTCAAACTTTTCCTTCCTAGAGCATTGATAGGTGTTTCCGTGCTTCCTCTAAGTATCTCTTCATATTGGGGTCTTTGACTTGATAAGTACCATTAATTTGTGATGTTATTACTTGAGAATTACTGAACACTATCAGCTTTTTTGTCCCTACTTTCTTAGCCAATTTTAAGCCAGCAAGTAAGGCCTCATATTCTGCTTGATTATTAGAAGCAGGAAACTCGAACCTTAGCAAAAGTTCTATCCAAGTTTCTTGGTCACTTTCTAGGATGACGCCTGCTCCATTGCCGGCTTTATTAGATGAACCATCTACGCATAAGTTCCATGTCATTGGGCTTCTCTGACTTTTAGTGTCTTCAACTATGAAGTCGGCAAGATACTGAGATTTGATTGCTATCTGAGCTTTGTATCTCAAATCGAACTCAGATAGTTCTACAAGCTATTGTAACATCCTTCCTGTTAGGTCCATCTTTTGCAAAATGTGCTTCATTGATTGATTGGTACAGACCTTTATTGTGTGAGCCTGGAAATAAGGTCGGAGCCTTTAAGAAGTGAGCACAAGAGCATACGCAAACTTTTCTATCTGTTGATAGTTTAGCTCTGCTCCTTGTAGTGCTATTCTGACGAAGAGACAGGTTGTTGTCTGTTCTCATCTTCTCTGATCAAGGCCGAAGCTAAGCTCGGCTCGCCACTGCCAGGTAGAGGATGAGCTCTTCTTCTGCTATAGGTCGGGTAAGTATGGGGGGTTGACCCAGAAAGGCCTTGAAATCTTGAAAAGCTTGCTTACATTCTGAGGTCCATTCAAATTGCTTCCCCTTTCTGAGAATTGAGTATAGGGGTAGCGATTTCAATGCTAATCCTGCTAGGAATCTGGAGAGAGCTGCCAACCTTCCATTTAGTTGTTGAACTTCTTTGAGGTAGGTCAGACTCTTCATGTCTAGTATGGCTCTGCACTTGTTTGGGTTTTTTTATGCCTCTTTGAGTTAGCATGAAACTTAAGAATTTTTCTGCCCCTACCGCGAAAGTGCATTTTGAGGGGTTTAACCTCATCCCATTCTTCCTTATGGTAAAGAATACCTCGGAGAGGTCGGGAAAGAGTGCTGAGTTGACCTTGTTTTAACAAGCATATCTTCCACATACACTTCTATACGTTTTCCTATGTGAGGGGAAAATACTTTGTTCATTAGTCCTTGTATATCGCGCCGGCATTCTTTAATCCAAAATGCATTACTACATAACAGTAGTTAGCCTTTGGAGTAATAAAAAAGGTCTTCTCTTAGTCTGGCTTGTACATCGGGATTTGGTTGTATCCCGAGTAAGCGTCCATGAAAGACAGGTACCAATGACCTGAGGCTGAATCGACCTGAGCGTCGATACTTGGAAGGGGGTAGGGATCCTTAGGACAGACTTTGTTAAGGTCGGTGTAATCTACACACATCCTCCACTTTCCATTCTGTTTTTCCACTAGGACCATATTTGCCAGCCAAAGTGGGTACTGTAACACCCTTGCTATCAGAATGTCATGCTTTTGGCTGCGCCACTCTGATAGCTTGGATATTACGATGACTATAACATATTTAATACTAAAATAAGAGCCTGTTAAAACTTAAAACTGTATAATCTTTCCAAAAGGGACTTCTTAGTTGAAAACATAAATACGTACATATGGACTAGATACAATACTTACAAATCATGTATATATACATAATATTAATTTACAAGCATAGCATATCACTATTCCTATCCCTCTTACAAAATTTGTAAAGATAAAGGCGAGGGAAACATAATATCTAAAATAATACAAAATATCATGTAAACAAAAAATGAAATAAACTCTTCATGACTTCTTCGTCTATATCCTAAAAAAGAAAAACCTGTAGGAGAGTGAGAACATCGTCCTTGTTGATTCTCACTATAAGGTTAGAGAATTGCTATAATAAAATACGTAAAATAAAACTATTTTCAAGGTACATTGATCGTTGCTCGTCTTATGTATCTTTTAAAAAAAACCAAAGGTTTACAATAAAAAATCCAAAATCCTTGTTAAAAGAGAAATCCGTTAATTCTTCAAAATCTAGAACCCCTTTTGTTTCCTTTTGTACAAGATATTAAAAATTTTCCTTGACAGTATGAATGACCAACCTGTTCCAAGCATAGGTTCATAATTTTTCATACATTACCTATCCACGCGTACGCGTCACCCACGCGTACGCGTGGATTGCTAGAATTTCCAATCCACGCGTATGCGTACAGCATGCGTGCACGTCGCTACAGATTTTCAAAATTTCCAAAAAGCTCATTTATTCACAACGTTGTGGGTATCGTTTGATGGCCAACGTTCCCTCCAACGTGAGCACCCACAAGTTATGCAGAGAATTGCTCTGCCTCCCTTTCAACATTTGAGGCAACGTTGGTGGTCCAACTTGGCCACCAACGTTGCTTCTTCTTCATCTTTTCCAGGCTCCTTCTTCAAATTTCTTCCATGCCTTCCTTCACCTGTCATCAACCAATACATGCATCAAAGCCTTGCAAAAGTCATGAGGATTCTCATCATTCGTAGCACACAAGTAATTATAGCATAATTCTCATGATATTACATCAATTTAACCATGGTGCGATGAATCTAAGTATGCATGAATTTCTACCCAAATTGCTTACTTATAACTCAAGAAAGTGCATAAAACCTATTAAAAACAAAGAAAAAGGCTAGTGAATTTAGCCTAAGATGCCCTGGCATCACAATACCAAACTTAAATCTTGCTTGTCCCTAAGCAAGCACTGAATTATTGAGAAGAAAGAATGAAACAGAAGTTGATGTTCATATCAGCAAGTCATTATTAGTAGTTCATCGGGTTTTGTGCAGACAATGTGATAGCTCACATCTTATTGATCTTTAGGCATAGACTGTCTCCTTTAAGCATTGATGAGATATTTTGATGAGAAACGAATCTCTCCCAAAACACCCAAAACTAGCCGGCAAGTGTACCGGGTCGTATCAAGTAATAAAAACTCACGGGAGTGAGGTCGATCCCACAGGGATTGAAGGATTGAGCAATTTTAGCTTAGTGGTTGATTTAGTCAAGCGAATCAAGTGTTGGTTGGGTGATTTGTGATTTGCAGAATGTAAATTGCATGAAATCAAAGAGAGCGGGAAAGTAAATTGCTGAAACTTAAAGAACAAGAAATTAAATAACAGAAACTTAAAGTGCAAGAAATGTAAATTGCAGAATCTTAAAGTGCAAGAAATGTAAATTGCTTGAAATGTAAAGGGGATTGGGATGTGGATTTGCAGAATTTAAACACAGAAAAGTTGAATTGCATTAAACAGAAGAGGAAAAGGGGATTGGGATTGAACCGGATCTTGAAGCAGTGAAGTAGATGAAGAGAAAAAGTAATAAACAGGGAATTGAAATGAGAAATTCAGATCTCAGGACCCAGAGACTAGAAAACCAAGTCTAGATCTCAATGCCTTCCTAGATCCAACAAGAACAATAGCAAGGAAATTGTAAATTGCAAAGAAAAGAGATGAAGATCAAGTAACCGGAAATGAAATTCAATTAACAGTAAAGTAAAGAAACAGAGAGATCCAAGATTGAGATTGAAACAGAATTTCTTCAATTCTCAAATCCAAGATCCAAGACAAAAGTAAAATGAAATTGCAAGTAAGAGGAAACAAAGAAATTCAAGTTCACTCAGTAACAAAAGCTTCCCAAAAACTATTCTGAAAATTCCAAAAGGAAAGCTCTAAAGGAAAACTCTCCAGAAAAGCTCTCCAAACAAATTGAATTCTATCCTATTTATACACTTTCCAAAATGATCTTCAAGCCTTGAGTTGGGCCTTTGTTCTTGGTGGAATTGGGTTGAAAGAGGCCTTGGTTGATTGCTCTTGAAGATTGAAGAAGAACCGAAGTGAACCAATTGAACCGGTTTTTGAAGTTGGCCAAAGATGATCTCAACGTTAGGGTCAAAGTTAGGGGTCTAACTTTGACCCTAACTTTTCATGGCAGCAAGCAACATCCTTCTGGTTTAGACGTTGGTGCCAACGTTAGGGGTCTAACTTTGACCCTAACGTTGGCAATGCTTGGTGTGAGTGGCGCCAACGTTAGCCTCCAAGTTAGGGGGCTAACGTTGGCGCAAACGTTGGCTTATTCCCCCATTGTGGTTCATGTGCCAACGTTAGCCTCCACGTTAGGGGGCTAACGTTGGCGCAAACGTTGGTGCCCAGGGGAGAAACTCTCAAGTTCCAACGTTAGCCTCCAAGTTAGGGGGCTAACGTTGGAGCTAACGTTGGCCACTTCCAGGGAGTGATTTACATGCCCAACGTTAGCCTCCAAGTTAGGGGGCTAACGTTGGGGCTAACTTCATGCAACCCGGTTCAATTTTCACTTATTCCATTGTCCTCTCTTCACTCCTAGCCATTCCTCTTTGCTTCAACCTTTCTCCAAGCCTTCTTCACCTATCATTGATCAACCAAACTAATCAAAGTTTTGCTCAAAATCATGAGGTATTCAATCTTCCACAATATGCAACAATTATAGCTTAAAACCTCATGAAATGGCATGAATTCACATATGGTTGGTTCAATCAAGGGAAACATGAAATTCTACTCAATTAGCTTGCTTGTAGCTTAAGAAAGTGCATAATTCTAATGAAAACTAAAGAAAAAGACTAGCTAAAATGGGCTAGGATGACTTGTCATCACAACACCAAACTTAAAGCTTGCTTGTCCCCAAGCAAGAAATAGATTTATGCTCCAAGGTTCTTTCAATTAAGATGGATTGAGGAACACTTGTAAAGTGCAGTGAGTGAAGTGATCAAGTATCAGTGGGGTGAACTCTAAATCATATGCTCATGCAAGGGCTTCAGTGCTCACTAGTCCTTACATATTGGGAGTCGTAGGTCTTAGGATTTTCATTCAAATGGTACCATGGAGGTCTCTTTATGTGTAATCACCTTGAAGCAGCTTATAGTTTCTGTGCCTTGGTCTCGACTCTAAGTATCATGTCTCAAAGCGGCTCTTTAGATAAGCTTTCAATCAATACTCCTAAACCAGTTGGTTTTAAGGTATTAGGTGTTAAAGCACCCCTAAGGATTTACTTGCTCAAGCCTCTTTCCTTGACACACTTCAACCACAAGCATTTTACTAGGCTAACAACTCTTTGAGTCATTGTTTCTTCTTTCTTTTCTGCCTAGTAATTGATGCTCAGAGCCTTGGACCATGTTCTTTTGTTTTTGTATTTTCTTTTCTTTCTTTTGTTTTGTTTGCTGCTTCTTGGATCAATAGATTTTTGAGAATCTCCACAATACTTCTTTGAACTTCCTGTCCCGCCTATGAGCTCCCATGCAAGTTTTCACAAGCATGCAACCTCAGTACAAAATCATATAACCAGAACCACCACTTCTCCTAATCTTTTGCTTGCCTCAAAATTGTTTAATTCCTTAATCCTTCTTTCCAAAGAACTTTCATGTGATGCATTTCTTGGAAATTGAGTGCAAACAAGTTTTGAAGATAAGAATGTTGTGAATGATCAAACATCTTGCTTATTGAATTATAAAGAGAGAAATTATACTATGTATGCAGGCAGGGTAGATCAGGATACAATCCAACTTTCAATCACAGCAATATTTGATGTAAAACAATGACTTAACAATACAACCTGTTGAAGTTTGCTTGATTTCCTTCTTCTCATCATCATCATTGCTGGCCTTTAAGTTCATCTTTTGTCTCTTTGGTTGATGATGCTTAATCCTTCTAACAGCTTGTATGGGCCTCTGCAATGATATTGAAAGTTGCTTGTTCCCCAAGCACTTGGAAACAATGGTTAATTTTCATGATTTATTTGCGGGCTTTTTGAACTTACTTTGGTGTGGGAACACCAAACTTAGTACCTTGCCCATGGTTAACCATGTGTGATAATTTCTTTTTCTCTTTCACAAGTGATGGAACTGGAAACTAAGAAATGCAGTAAAATGGCTAACTATTTCATCCAGTATGCTTGAAGCCTATATTATGCAGAAAGTGAGAATGTGCTTTTAAGTAAGACTTTGGTGGAACACCAAACTTAGAATCCTTCATTCTCCCTTAGATTGTGTTGGTGTGCAACACCAAACTTAGCTTCTTGCATTATAGATGAAGTTAATTAACCTTTTTATTAAAATAACTATGGAAAGAAAACTACCTCAGGTTGGGTTGCCTCCCAACAAGCGCTCTTTTATTGTCACTAGCTTGACATTCTTCATCCTCTGATCATGGAAGTTGAAGTCTCAGTTGCCTTTGGTTTCCTCCTCTTACCGTAGGCTTCTCCTTGTTTTCCATAACTGTCTTCCCTTTCAACTCAGCAGCTTTTTCATTGTTCTTCGAGTCATCTTCAGTGGCTCTTAGGGATATATTTCCTTCTCTCTCACCCAATTTAGCAGGGTTTTGAACCATTTGTTCCATGTACCTTTCAATTCTCTTGAGATATGCCTCTTGGTTTTTCCTTATGTCCTCCTGCTCTATTAATGTCATTTCTTGGATTTTCATAAACCTTTCCATCATCATTTCTAGAACATAGAGTTTTTGAAGGTTTAGGATTGGTTGTGACTGTGTAAATTGTGGTGATTGATGGAAGTCATTTTGGGCAGGTGGTGGGGTAGGATAAGGTTGGAGGTGTGTATATTGGGATGGTGTGTAGTGATTTTTGTTGGTATGGTGATGTTTTTGCAGGTTTGGGAAGTTGGGGTTATTATAGTTGAAGTCCCTTTGTTCCTGATACTGAGATTCCCTCATTCTTAAATAAGAATGTGGTTTCCATGGTGGAAATTGTGTATTCACTGTGGCTGAATGTAGAGAATCAATTTGTCTGGCTATTGATTCCAATTGCTGCTGTGTTTGCTGGTGTAGCTGCTTGTTTTGATCCATGATTGCTCTCACTCCTTCAAGATTCATTACTCCCTTTTCTGAAATTGCATTCCGTGGCATCTCAAATGAGTGTTGGTTATTGGCTCTTTTGTCACTGAACTCTGCAGTTCCTTGGATGGTTGCTGTTGCCTTGAGTAGGCCATCTGAGAAGTAATCTACTGCTTTTCTTGTTTCGGAGGTTAATCCTTCATAGAATGCTCGAAAATCTACCTTGTCATTTGATTTCTTGTATCTCTCCCATGCTTTGAACAGTGGTTCTTCCTCTCTTTGTATGAATGGATGTACTCCTTCTTTCATCTTGATGTTTTGTTGGGGTGAGGAAAATTTGGCTAGAAACTTGGCAACCAATTCATCCCAACTAGTTATACTTCCTTGAGGAAAGGTTTCAAGCCATTGTGCCGCTTCATCCTTCAGTGAGAAGGGAAATAACATGAGCTTAATGGTATCATGGTCTACACCATTGAGATTGACAGCCCCACATGTTTTCAGAAAAATGGATAGGTGCTGTTTAGAGTCCTCCAAGGGATTTCCACCATAGGAACAATTGTTCTCTATTAGTGTAATGAGTTGTGGCTTCATGTTGTGATGTTCTTCTTTCTCAGAAACTTCTTCTTCCCTGTGACATATAAATCAATCAATAGAAAACACAGTGATTCTCTTGAAAATTGGATGTAGCCGGTTGAGACAAAACTTCAAACAGTTAGTAGGTTAGTCAAAAATTAAAGAAAAAGTGCTTGATCTAGATCACCACCTCACTTAATCATTGTCAATCTAATCAATCCCCGGCAACGGCGCCAAAAACTTGATGAGATATTTTGATGAGAAACGAATCTCTCCCAAAACACCCAAAACTAGCCGGCAAGTGTACCGGGTCGTATCAAGTAATAAAAACTCACGGGAGTGAGGTCGATCCCACAGGGATTGAAGGATTGAGCAATTTTAGCTTAGTGGTTGATTTAGTCAAGCGAATCAAGTGTTGGTTGGGTGATTTGTGATTTGCAGAATGTAAATTGCATGAAATCAAAGAGAGCGGGAAAGTAAATTGCTGAAACTTAAAGAACAAGAAATTAAATAACAGAAACTTAAAGTGCAAGAAATGTAAATTGCAGAATCTTAAAGTGCAAGAAATGTAAATTGCTTGAAATGTAAAGGGGATTGGGATGTGGATTTGCAGAATTTAAACACAGAAAAGTTGAATTGCATTAAACAGAAGAGGAAAAGGGGATTGGGATTGAACCGGATCTTGAAGCAGTGAAGTAGATGAAGAGAAAAAGTAATAAACAGGGAATTGAAATGAGAAATTCAGATCTCAGGACCCAGAGACTAGAAAACCAAGTCTAGATCTCAATGCCTTCCTAGATCCAACAAGAACAATAGCAAGGAAATTGTAAATTGCAAAGAAAAGAGATGAAGATCAAGTAACCGGAAATGAAATTCAATTAACAGTAAAGTAAAGAAACAGAGAGATCCAAGATTGAGATTGAAACAGAATTTCTTCAATTCTCAAATCCAAGATCCAAGACAAAAGTAAAATGAAATTGCAAGTAAGAGGAAACAAAGAAATTCAAGTTCACTCAGTAACAAAAGCTTCCCAAAAACTATTCTGAAAATTCCAAAAGGAAAGCTCTAAAGGAAAACTCTCCAGAAAAGCTCTCCAAACAAATTGAATTCTATCCTATTTATACACTTTCCAAAATGATCTTCAAGCCTTGAGTTGGGCCTTTGTTCTTGGTGGAATTGGGTTGAAAGAGGCCTTGGTTGATTGCTCTTGAAGATTGAAGAAGAACCGAAGTGAACCAATTGAACCGGTTTTTGAAGTTGGCCAAAGATGATCTCAACGTTAGGGTCAAAGTTAGGGGTCTAACTTTGACCCTAACTTTTCATGGCAGCAAGCAACATCCTTCTGGTTTAGACGTTGGTGCCAACGTTAGGGGTCTAACTTTGACCCTAACGTTGGCAATGCTTGGTGTGAGTGGCGCCAACGTTAGCCTCCAAGTTAGGGGGCTAACGTTGGCGCAAACGTTGGCTTATTCCCCCATTGTGGTTCATGTGCCAACGTTAGCCTCCACGTTAGGGGGCTAACGTTGGCGCAAACGTTGGTGCCCAGGGGAGAAACTCTCAAGTTCCAACGTTAGCCTCCAAGTTAGGGGGCTAACGTTGGAGCTAACGTTGGCCACTTCCAGGGAGTGATTTACATGCCCAACGTTAGCCTCCAAGTTAGGGGGCTAACGTTGGGGCTAACTTCATGCAACCCGGTTCAATTTTCACTTATTCCATTGTCCTCTCTTCACTCCTAGCCATTCGTCTTTGCTTCAACCTTTCTCCAAGCCTTCTTCACCTATCATTGATCAACCAAACTAATCAAAGTTTTGCTCAAAATCATGAGGTATTCAATCTTCCACAATATGCAACAATTATAGCTTAAAACCTCATGAAATGGCATGAATTCACATATGGTTGGTTCAATCAAGGGAAACATGAAATTCTACTCAATTAGCTTGCTTGTAGCTTAAGAAAGTGCATAATTCTAATGAAAACTAAAGAAAAAGACTAGCTAAAATGGGCTAGGATGACTTGTCATCAAGCATCAAGTAACATACTACTATGACCTCTTATTATTCACTCATCCTTGATAATTGCTTTTCTTTAATTACTTTTTCTGTAAACTTTAGCTCAGTGTCATGTGTTGTAGCAGTTTCTTAGCTTATTTGTACTCAACACATATCCACTACAGACACTTGGCTCACAATTCTTCTTAAGACATTGGTGCCCAGCACCTCTTTGGTTACTAAATGTCTTGTAACTAGGTTGCTCTTGATAATGGACTTTTGGTTGATAATCCCGGGTTAGTTAACCCATGTTACCAAGTGTTAAAGCACTCCATAGAACCTAATCATCCAAGCAGATCCTAGTACAAAGACACCACAGGCATATGTCCTAAGGTCCAAGCTATTGGTGTCTAGCCTTATTCTTTTGCTTTCTTCTGTTTTTGGTTGCCACCTTTGGCTTTTCTTTTTCTTTCTTTTTGTTTGTTTCTCTTTCATCCAAGGACTTTTATTTGCTAAGATTCATAGACAGTATGCTAGTTTACACTAAAAGTGGAACAATCTATCCTTTTATTCATTATAAGTGAGCTACTACACAATCAGACATCTATACCACCACTTACTATTATTTCACTTCTTGCTAAAAAGGAACTATTCCACTTCTGTTCAAACATTTCTTTTATTCATATTGAAAAAACTCAGGGGACAAGACAAGCATTTAAATAAGTGAAAGTGAAAACACACACATCTAGACTAGCATACTTATTGCAAAAATAAACACAACGGAATGCAAAATGACTTAAACTAAAAATTATTATCAACTAAAACAGACATGTTCTTTCTTTATTGAATAGAATAACCAAGGAGCAAGTCCACCTTTCATTTTTTATCCTATTTGTCTATCTTCTTCTTCTCGCTTGCTTGCTTACTAGTTTCTCCCCTTGCCTTTTCCTTTTAGCTTTGTCCAGAATCCATCTTTCTTCATTGTCTCTTCCACTCTGTCTTCAAGGCGTATTGCTTTGTCTACTTCTATGTCACTTCTTTCCTTGAAGTATTGATCATAAATTGGAAATGCTGGGTTCAAATTATGTAGATGTTCCGCAATGTAATTGAGCTCGATCTGAGAATTTATGTTGTAATCATCTTGAACTTCATATCTTGCATCCTGAAGAGTCGTGAACTCCTTGAAAGCTCTCATATTAACAACTTGAAGTTGGGCCAGCTGGTTGAAACATCCTTGAAATTGTGAAGCTTGTTCTCTTTGCATAAATAGAGATCTTGACTCAAAATCTCTCTGCTGGCTCATCATTCTCAACTGAAGCTCCTCTTGTCGTTCTTGAGCTCTCATGTATTGTGAATGGAATTCTTCTTGTTTCTCTTGAACTCTCAGGTACTGTTCGGATAGCCTTTCAATTACTTCTTGCATCCGTCCCATGTCCATGTTGGTTTGTGGTTGGAATTGTTGCTCTTCTTCCTGTTCTTCTTCTTGGTCTTCTTCCTCCCGTGGTTCTTCTCTCCTTTTCCTCCTTTGTGGTCTTCGACTTTGTTGTGCCTTGGTGACATTCATCATCCTTTCGAGGGTCATAGGCATGCCTGGATGTAGCCATGTTGGGTTTGCATCTTCCATTGGCACTCTAGCCTTCATGCATAACCTCATGATGGTGCTTGGGTGGTGCACGAAATTGTGATAACAAACTGCGCCAACAACTTGGTACGCATGATTGTAATCTCAACTCCTTTTCACAACTCCGCACAACTAACCAGCAAGTGCACTGGGTCGTCCAAGTAATAAACCTTACGTGAGTAAGGGTCGATCCCACGGAGATTGTCGGCTTGAAGCAAGCTATGGTCATCCTTGTAAATCTCAGTCAGGCAGATTCAAATGTTGTGAGATTTTGATAATTAAAATAGAACTAGAACAAAAAATAAGATATAGATACTTATGTAATTCATTGGTGAGAATTTCAGATAAGCGTATGGAGATGCTTTATTCCTTCAGAATCTCTGCTTTCCTATTGCCTCCATTCAATCATTCATACTCCTTTCCATGGCAAGCTGCATGTTGGGTATCACCGTTGTCAATGGCTACCTCCCGTCCTCTTAGTAAAAATGGTCCTCTACGGTTTCTGTACGGCTAATCAATTGTTGGATTTCTCGTCTCGGATGAAAAATACCAGTCACAGCTACCGCATGGCTAATCAGCTGTTGGTTCTCGATCGTGTCGGAATAAGATCCAATGATCCTTTTGCGCACTGTCACTACGCCCCACAGTTGCGGAATACTACAGACAAGGTTTAGACTTTTCGGATCTAAAGAATGCTGCCAATTGATTCTAGCCTATACCTGATGCACGGAAACTTGTCCTTTAACAAATCTCCCTCGGCAAGTATACCGAATTGTCGTCAAGTAATAACTCACAAAAGAGTGAGGTCGAATCCCATAGAGATTAACGGATTAAGCAATCAATGGTTAATTGATTTTCCTAGTTAGACGAATCATATAGGGGTGATAAGTAACAAGGAAATGTAAATGGCTTAAAAGTAAAGAAAGCATTAAAGTGCAAAAAAGTAAAATGGCAAGAAGAGTAAATGTAAGAATTAAAAATAAAATGAACATTGGGATCAAGAGATATTGCAATCCTCCAGATCAAGTTCATTCTCATCTCTTCCTCAATCAATGCATTCATTGATCTCCTTGGGAATCTTAAGTGATTGAATTCCAATGTTGGAATTCAATCTCTCAAATCTTGATCAATAGCCAATTCTTTTGTCAATTGCTCATGAGAAGAGATGAAGTATGGTCACTGATTATACCACATGTATTTCTAAATCAAGTGTTGGTAGGATTATAGTCACCGTACCCATCCAAACCCCAATTTGGTCCAACATGAGAAAGTATTTCTAGCATGATCTCTTTATTCCTCTTCCAAGGTTCAGAAGAGATCCAAGTATGAATAGCTTCTTTTCCAAGACAACTACCCAATTGGATGAAGATTGAAAGCTTTCTAGTAAAATCAAGAGAAAAGAAAGAAGAAGAGTAATGAAAACTATTATTGATCCATCAAATTACAACAGAGCTCCCTAACCCAATGAAAAGAGTTAGTTGATCATTGCTCTACCAAAATAGAAAAGAAAGAAAGTGCAGAAAAGTAAAGATGAAGATTAAAACTAAAATTGAAACTCCAAAATTCATAAATGAAAAGTACAAAGAAAACGAAACTACTCCTAAGGAAGAAAAGAAGAGAAAAGGAAGAAGAGTGTGGGAGGGGAGGGGTCCGAAGACCCACTCCCCTTGGAGTGTGCCAATTCACAGAAGTTCGAATTGGTCTTCACTCTCTCCCTCTTCCTTCAATTCTCCGTTCCAGTATATCCCTTGAATGTAAAAACTAAGGCCTTTATATAGGTTCTCCTAAATTACAAAATGAAATTAAAAGCAAATTACAATGAAATAAAAATTTCTATTCTAGATGCTTCTTGTGGCCTTGATTGGTTGACATTTGTGGGCATGCTTGCTTGAGCTTTGAAATGGACTTGAGAGACAAGTGAATCAAATTGAGGTCCAAGATGACTTGGCGTTATCGCTACCGTTAGCCATACTAACGCTACAAGTGTAGCGTTAGTGCTAAAGTTAGGGTGGCTAACGTCACACTTGCTACCAAGTTGGTGTTTTGGGGCTTAAAAGATGCCTCTGGTTTGTGCTCCAATTTCATGCCCACTATAGAATATTTTATATTTTTGGAAAGCTCTGAATGTCAGCTTTCTAACGCAACTAGAATCACCTCAATTGGATTTTTGTAACTCAAGTTATGCTCCTTTGAAGTGGAAAAGGTCACTGCCATAGTCACTAGCGTTACTGGAAAACGTGAGTCACAATAACGTTAGCGATCAGGGGATGAATATTGCCAGTTTCTGAAGCTCAAACTTAATGTCTACCCCCATACTATTATATATTGTTGGAAAGTCCTGGATGTCTACTTTCCAACGCCTTTGGAAGTGCATCATTTGGAGCTCTACAACTCGAGTTATATTTCTTAGAAGGTGAAGAGGTCAACTGGCCTTACTACAGGTTGATACCATGTTCATCTTTGCACTTTCGGGGAAGGTTTTCTCCCTCAAATTTAGTGTCCACCATGTAGTGCCATATATGCTTGGAAAGCTCTGGAATCCTACTTTCCAATGCCATTGGAATCACCTCATTTGGAGCTTTGTGGCTCAAGTTATTCTTGTTTGAGGCATGGTCAGGCTGCCGGGTGAGATTTTTGCCTACGTTAATGTCCACGTTAACTACACTAACGTGGCCATTAATGTGGGTCTTCCTTTGCTTCGCAAACGTTAGTGGCACTCACCTTTTCCACTAACATTGGCGTTTCCCTTTCCTTCCACGTTAGTTCCCACGTTAATGTAACTAACGTGGAAGCTAACGTGGGTCTTCTAGCCTTCGCAAACGTTAGTGGCACTCACCTTTTCCACTAACGTTGGCGTTTCCCTTTCCTTCTTCAAAGTTAATGCCATTAACTTTCTCACTAACGTTGGGGCTTCTCTTTTCTTCCACGTTAGTGCCCACGTTAGTGAAGCTAACGGGGTCGCTAACGTGGGTCTTCTTGCCTTTTCCTAACGTTAGTGACGTTAATGTTCTCACTAGCTTTCCAGGCTTTCCTTGCTTCCACTTTAATGGCCACGTTAGTAGCGCTAACGTAGCCACTAACGTGGCTCTTCTCTGCTTCTTTTGGTCTGAAATCAAGCAAACAAAGTGTATCAAAGTAACATACAAGATAAACTTTACTATACGAAGTGTGATAATAATGCTCAAAATCATACTTTCACTTAGTGTGATCTATTTCATCATATTTACCATGTATATTAACTAAAATTCACCTATGCTTGAGATTTTGTTTTATGCAGAGATTTTTCATGCTTTTGCTCCTTTATCAGCAGAAATTGTATGAAAACTGAATTAAAATCTACTAAAAAAGCATAGAAAAACAGGCCATGATACCCTGGCATCACAACACCAAACTTAAATCTTGCTTGTCCCCAAGCAAGAAGGGAATCATGCAATAAGGTTTGACATCCAAGGTAAGAAGAGTATCAGTGTAATGTTCATGGTTAGCTAGCTTTCTATGTATGCAACAATCACAAAAGAAATTCATATGATTGATGCCTCTATCTAGCTCATTTTATGAAATCTTTTCTGTATGTTTCTTCCTTGAACAAGCTTGTCATTCTCTTTTTATCTTATCTTCTCAGGTGCTTTGCACCATGATTTGAAAGCTACGACTCTAAATGCTTTGTTTTCAAGTATTACCACTTGACACATAAGCACCACAAGCATTTAATCAGAGGACTCTTTTAGCTCATTTTGTTTTCTTTTCTTCTTGACTCTCTAATCATTGATGCTCAGAGCCTTGAGCTTTAAGGGAGTGCTTTTGCACTTGACCCTAGCCTTGACTCTAAATGTTTTGTTTTCAAGCTTTTTGCTTGATACATAAACACCTCAAGCACTTAACAATTGAATTGTCATTGGTACTCAGAGCCTTCAACTTTCTCATTCTCTCCCTTTTCTTTTCTTGCCTTATTTGCAATTGCTTTTTCAAGATTTTCATGATTTCAAAAATTTCATAAAATGTCCTAGATGAAAACTTCAATTAAATAAATTCAAATGTAATTGAGCAACAACAGTCATGCTAGCTTCCCAATACTTATATGCTCATGCTAACTTCTTCTTAAATGACCTTGTTTGTTTATGATCATAAAACTTCATTGCTTTGGACTCACAAAAATTCAAGATCGCAATCATAATGTCACAGCAACATATTGTAATTCAAAAAATCAAACTATGCTTATTCATAAGGAGCAAGCACAGATACATACAAAGAAATTAGAAGATAATCATGCAATTGTATGTACTAGAAATAAGTAAGAGGAAAAAGGAACTTTACCACCTTGTAGTTCATTTTAATTGTTGTTGCCTTTTTCTCCTACTTTTCTCCCTTCCCACACCAATTTAGACTAATTGCTTGTCTTCAAGCAGCAAATAAAATAATGGTGGTGGGGTCTATGATGGGTCATGAACGTCTTACATACTGAAATGTAAGTGATGTATGCGGTTAAGCAAGCAAAAATTAAGGATAATACTGCAGGCCAAAGAAGCAAAGGCATTATGATTGTACAAACAAGTGGTGTTGCTGGATACATTGCATACAAAAATAAGTGGCACACTAAACTTATTGTGACATTTTCTCTTGGAATTGATGCAAGTATCCAGAAAGCTTGAAAACAGATTGTTGCAGGGCAACACCAAACTTAGAATGTGATCATATGCCAATTTTATTTGAAAAGAAGCTAAGTAAAAGGAACTGTTGTATTAATAACAAAATCACTAAGAGCCAGAGCTGTCACGAACAGGGGCTTCTTGGTGAGGCATTAACACAAACAGTTGCAGAGCATAGAAAACAAAGAACAAAAATAATTACATGAACAAACCAAAACAAAAGAAAATGTCTAATCTAGGTAATCAATCAACCAGTAGTTTGTTAATCACAATTAAACCCCGGCAACGGCGCCATAAACTTGATGCACGGAAACTTGTCCTTTAACAAATCTCCCTCGGCAAGTATACCGATTGTCGTCAAGTAATAACTCACAAAAGAGTGAGGTCGAATCCCACAGAGATTAACGGATTAAGCAATCAATGGTTAATTGATTTTCCTAGTTAGACGAATCATATTGGGGTGATAAGTAACAAGGAAATGTAAATGGCATAAAAGTAAAGAAAGCAATAAAGTGCAGAAAAGTAAAATGGCAAGAAGAGTAAATGTAAGAATTAAAAATAAAATGAACATTGGGATAAAGAGATATTGCAATCCTCCGGATCAAGTTCATTCTCATCTCTTCCTCAATCAATGCATTCATTGATCTCCTTGGCAATCTTAAGTGATTGAATTCCAATGTTGGAATTCAATCTCTCAAATCTTGATCAATAGCCAATTCTTTGGTCAATTGCTCATGAGAAGAGATGAAGTATGGTCACTGATTATACCACATGTATTTCCAAATCAAGTGTTGGTAGGATTATAGTCACCATACCCATCCAAACCCCAATTTGGTCCAACATGAGAAAGTATTTCTAGCATGATCTCTTCATTCCTCTTCTAAGGTTCAGAAGAGATCCAAGTATGAATAGCTTCTTTTCCAAGACAACTACCCAATTGGATGAAGATTGAAAGCTTTCTAGTAAAATCAAGAGAAAAGAAAGAAGAAGAGTAATGAAAACTATTATTGATCCATCAAATTACAACAGAGCTCCCTAACCCAATGAAAAGAGTTAGTTGATCATTGCTCTACCAAAATAGAAAAGAAAGAAAGTGCAGAAAAGTAAAGATGAATATTAAAACTAAAATTGAAACTTCAAAATTCATAAATGAAAAGTACAAAGAAAACGAAACTACTCCTAAGGAAGAAAAGAAGAGAAAAGGAAGAAGAGTGTGGGAGGGGAGGGGTCCGAAGACCCACTCTCCTTGGAGTGTGCCAATTCACAGAAGTTCGAATTGGTCTTCACTCTCTCCCCCTTCCTTCAATTCTCCGTTCCAGTATATCCCTTGAATGTAAAAACTAAGGCCTTTATATAGGCTCTCCTAAATTACAAAATGAAATTAAAAGCAAATTACAATGAAATAAAAATTTCTATTCTAGATGCTTCTTGTGGCCTTGATTGGTTGACACTTGTGGGCTTGCTTGCTTGAGCTTTGAAGTGGACTTGAGAGACAAGTGAATCAAATTGAGGTCCAAGATGACTTGGCGTTATCGCTGCCGTTAGCCATACTAACGCTACAAGTGTGGCGTTAGTGCTAAAGTTAGGGTGGCTAACGTCACACTTGCTACCCAGTTGGTGTTTTGGGGCTTAAAATATGCCTCTGGTTTGTGCTTCAATTTCATGCCCACTATAAAGTATTATATATCTTTGGAAAGCTCTGAATGTCAGCTTCCTAACGCAACTGGAATAACTTCAATTAGACCTCTGTAACTCAAGTTATGCTCCTTTGAAATTGACAAGGTCGCTGGCATAGTCACTAGCGTTATTGGAAAACGTGAGTCCCAATAACGTTAGCGATCACGGGATGAATATTGCCAGTTTCTGAAGCTCAAACTTAATGTCCACCCCATATTATTATATATTGTTGGAAAGCCCTGGATGTATACCTTCCAACGCCTTTGGAAGCGCATCATTTGGAGCTCTACAACTCGAGTTATACTTCTTGGAAGGTGAAGAGGTCAGCTGGCCTTACTACAGGTTGATACCATGTTCATCTTTGCACTTTCGGGGCAGGTTTTCTCCCTCAAATTTAGTGTCCACCATGTAATGACATATATTCTTGGAAAGATCTAGAATCCAACTTTCCAATGCCATTGGAATCACCTCATTTGGAGCTTTGTAGCTCAAGTTATTCTTGTTTGAAGAAGGCATGGTCAGGCTGCCGGGTGAGATTTTTGCCTACGTTAATGTCCACGTTAACTACACTAACGTGGCCATTAACGTGGGTCTTCCTTTGCTTCTCAAACGTTAGTGGCACTCACCTTTTCCACTAACGTTGACGTTTCCCTTTCCTTCCATGTTAGTTCCCACGTTAATGTAACTAACGTGGAAGCTAACGTGGGTCTTCTAGCCTTCGCAAACATTAGTGGCACACACCTTTTCCACTAACGTTGGCGTTTCCCTTTCCTTCTTCAAAGTTAATGCCATTAACTTTCTCAATAACGTTGGGGCTTCTGTTTTCTTCCACGTTAGTGCCCACGTTAGGGAAGCTAATGGGGTCGCTAATGTGGGTCTTCTTGCCTTTTGCTAACGTTAGTGGCGTTAACGTTCTCACTAGCTTTCCAAGCTTTCCTTCCTTCCACTTTAATGGCCATGTTAGTGGCGCTAGCGTAGCCACTAACGTGGCTCTTCTCTGCTTCCTTTGGTCTGAAATTAAGCAAACAAAGTGTATCAAAGTAACATACAAGATAAACTTTACTATACTAAGTGTGCTAATAATGCTCAAAATCATACTTTCACTTAGTGTGATCTATTTCATCATATTTACCATGTATATTAACTAAAATTCACCTATGCTTGAGATTTTGTTTCATGCAGAGATTTTTCATGCTTTTGCTCCTTTATCAGCAGAAATTGTATGAAAACTTAATTAAAATCTACTAAAAAAGCATAGAAAAATAGGCCATGATACCCTGGCATCCATACTGCGAAGATTCTAATCTCGGATTCAGATGCTCTGTTGTTAGGAGAGACGATGTGAATCGTTGAAGAGAGATCCAAGAGATACGCATTCAAGCTTGTTTTCATGTAGAACGGAAGTGTTTGTCAGGCACGCGTTCATAAGTGAGAATGGTGATGAGTGTCACTTGATCATCACATTCATCATGTTCTTGTGTGCGAATGAATATCTTAGCATAAGAATAAGTTTGAACTGAATAGAAAAACAATAGTACTTTGCATTAATTCATGAGGAACAGCAGAGCTCTACACCTTAATCTATGGGGTGTAGAAACTCCACCGTTGAAAATACATAAGTGATGAAGGTCCAGGCATGGCCGAATGGCCAGCCCCCAAACGTGTACAATATGATCTATGATAGCATAAAACTGATAAAGGATTTATAAATAAATCACTAAAAGTAGTTTTATACTAAACTAGTAGCTAGGGTTACAGAAAATAAGTAAATGATGCAGAAATCCACTTCCGGGCCCACTTGGTGCGTGCTTGGGCTGAGCATTGAAGCTTTCATGTGTAGAGACTCTTCTTGGAGTTAAACGCCAGCTTTGGTGCCAGTTTGGGCGTTTAACTCCAGCTTGTAACTCAGTTCTGGCGTTTAATGCCAGAATAAGGCAGGAAGTTGGCGTTTAAACGCTAGTTTGCATCGTCAAAACTCAAGAAAAGTATGGACTATTATATATTGCTGGAAAGCCCAGGATGTCTACTTTCCAACGCAATTGAGAGCGCACCAATTGTGTTTTTGTAGCTCCAGAAAATCCATTTCGAGTGTAGGGAGATCAGAATCCAACAGCATCTACGGTCCTTTTTCAGCCTCTGAATCAGATTTTTGCTCAGGTCTCTCAATTTCAGCCAGAAAATACCTAAAATCACATAAAAATGCACAAACTCATAGTAAAGTCCAGAAATGTGAATTTTTCTTGAAAACTAATAAAAATATACTAAAAATTAGCTAGATCCTACTAAAAACTACCTAAAAACAATGCCAAAAAGCGTATAAATTATCCGCTCCTCATTGGGTAATGGAGCCAGGCTTCAGCAGAATTTTTCTCTACAACCTTTTAAATATCCTTTGAAATGATCTCATGAAATTTTATCTCTCCTCCCACCATTATACAGTGTAGCATGACAGCCCTTTTCTTGTTAACTTCCGAGGTGTTCACTGTGCCTAGAATTGATCTCTTTATCAGCTCATACCAACCTTTTGCTTCAGGGATGTGATCTCCTCTTTTCAAGAACTTGTGCCCTCCTTGATTGTCCCTCTCCCAGTCAGTGTTCACCACACAGATATTACTAGAGATTTCATCATAATTTGGGTTCCCATTCACTCTTTCTTGTTACCCCGGCTCATCAAAATGTGCTGCCCTTAGTCCTAAGACCTTCATAATGGTCTTCGGACTAAAGTCTACTTCCACACCCTATACATAACTCTTGTACGTTAGGGCTTCAGTCATATCAAGCCTTGGGGTGTTAGCATAAAACTCCCGTATGATGTTTGCATTAATCCTGCTGATTGGTGAGGTAAGCTCTTTCCATTTTCTCTTTCTGATCTTGGCTCTTATTTCTGGGCATCCATCCTCAGGTAGCTGGAAAGGGATTTCTGGATATATCTTTTTGTCATTCATCTACCCAAGTTGCATTTGGTGGAACCATGATCTGAACTTCCATCGATCATATTCGTTTTCACCTTTTTCAGCAATGGGTTCCATTCCTCTCCTTCTTTTGAAACTTGAAGAAGATGCCATATCTTTCTTGATGGTTAGCCGAGTAGGGATTGAAGGTTTATGAAGAGGGGGGTTGGTGTGATGCACTCTCGATGGAGAAGTGGTTTGAAGGCAAGATAGTATTATAGAAGCAAGTGAACAAAAATGCTTTGTTTCACAAAGAACACGGTTGTTGGGTCTTGGTTTCTAAAGAATACAAGAAGTGTGAAAACTCTAGTCATGAGGCTTGGTTTTTAAAGAATAGAAGAAGTGTGAAAACTTTTAATGAAAATTGGACGGTCAGGATGTTCCTTGAAAGGTTTAGAATGAATGGTTTGCATGTAAAGATGAATGAGGACAAAAGTTGCCTCTTCATTAGGCATGTGGGGTCGGTCTTCTAAGGGCTTCTTCTAAGGATGTGCAAAATTTTATCTTTACGAAGCAACCTTCCAAGCCATGTGATCTACTTTTGTCTTCATGCTAGCTTTACCATTCATTGTCTTGTCCCTTTCATCAAGCTATTCTTCTGCATACCTATCCATCATGTCAAAACAAAGAAAAGAATTAAATTAGGTGGCGGTAAATACATGGCAAGCAATGCTTAAATTTAAGACTAAAACTTTCACTAGTGTTCTTCATGATTGTTCATTCATCCGTGATTCCTTTTGTGCTCTTATATAGTTATGGAGGACACCAAACTTAGTGTTTGGCTATATGGTTCAAAGTGTTACTTCCTCCAAGTAATGTCATTGAGACCTCAACTGGATTAGTGTCACCTTTGGTTAAAACATCATGAGAACCACTTTATTTTTCTATGAAGTAAAAATTATAAACATGGTTGCTCTCTCATGACTTTCAAGACTAAAAAGAACTTTAACTCTCATGACTTGTTCTTGTAGTATATAGAACACCAAACTTAATGTTTGGCTATATATTCCAAGAAACACATGTCAAAATGGCAATATGATCATCCCTTTTGAAACGTATCTTAGTGTGTCTGTAGGCACACCAAACTTAGAATTGGATCATATGCTTCACAATTTCATGGATAATTGTCAAAATTGTCTGAGAGCTTGAATTCATGTTAGAAAAACAATTATTATTCATACTGAAGCATTAAAAACAAGGAAACTAAATCATGGGTTGCCTCCCATAGAGCGCTTCTTTAGCGTCATTAGCTTGACAGTTGGTTTACTGCTAGGGTGGATTATAATGCCTCAAATCTTCTCCCCTCATAGTGAAGCTTTCTCCACTTGACTCCTTGATGATTTCTACATGTTCCAAGGAAAGGACCTTTTTAACTGTGAACATTTGGGGTAACTGAGATGGAAGTGTTGGAAGCTGTGTTGAGATTAATGGATGGTGGGATGATATCACCTTGTTTCCAGGGGAAAAATCTTCTGTAGGGATCTTTTTATTCCTCCATCCTCTTGGCAATTTCTTCCCAACTATTTTCTCTTCTTCTAGTAGTGCTCCAGTGATTATTGTGTCAGGGAGTTCCTCGTTAGCTGCTCTTCCCAAATCTTGTGGCTTCAGTTCTTTCTTGAGTTCTTTTGGTTGCTGTGTCTCTTGAAATTCTTACTTGTTCACCAAGGACTGTTTCAGGGGTTCAGCTGCTGATTCACTGTTTCTTTCCTTTGTGCATATGTTGCTGTGATCATCCTTCGGCTTTTTAGGTTCTGGCTCAGACTCAGATGTAGGTTTGAAAACATGGAATGTGAGATGTTCATCATGTATTTTTAGGATTAACTATCCTTGTTCCACATCTATCAGCGCTCTAGCAGTGGCTAGAAATGGTCTCCCCAGAATAATGGGATGGAGGTAACTTTTCTCCATGTCCAGAACAACAAAGTCAGTGGGGAGGAAGTAGTTTCCCACTTTCACCAACACATTTTCGACTACTCCTTTGGCCTGCTTCTGAGTTTTATCCGCCAATTGGATGTTTACATCCGTGGATCTCAGCTCATTGATTTGCAACTTCTTCATAAGAGATAGATGCATCACATTTATGCTAGCTCCTAGATCACAAAATCCTCTGTCAATTTTTGTTTCTCCTATGACACAGGGAATATGAAAGCTCCCTGGATCTTTTTTCTTTGGGAGTAGTCCTTCTTGATGAAGGCACTACATTCCTTGTTCATTGTCACTGTTTGTCCCCCTTTTAAGGTTCCTTTCTTGGTCAGCAGCACATTCATGCACTTGATGTATGTAGGCATCTGTTGGAGAAATACACTGGAGCACCCAGGTATAACTCAAACTCTGATTCTACTAAAAAATATGCTTAATACCCTTGCTAACTTAAGCATCGGAGTCCCTTGCAGGTACCCCCCACCCTCTGGTGACAAAGGATCAGCTGCATCACCAGTCCAACGAGTCGGACACAACCGCTCCGGCCGCCACTCACCAGCCGGACACGTCAGCTCCGACTAGTATAGAAGATCTCGTCTGAGATCGACCTACAGTTTCAGGTAACCCTCGGAACATTGGCGCCGTTGCTGGGGAACCTGGAAGTCATCCCATCACCATGGCAGACGACCATGACAACGATCACATCTCTGGTTTGGTGGACAAAACACCAAACAAAAACACGGATGCCACCTCTAAAGACACACCTTAAAACGGGGGAGATAAGCAACCCCCAAACACAGAAATTTTGGAAGCTATCCGTGAGCAACAGAATCAGCTTAAACAGCTGGAACAAGAACCTGAACATCTACGGGAAGCCGAAAGAGAGCTTCAAAGAAAAACAAGGCGACGCCGCGAGTTAGAGGACAAGCTCCTAAAACTCGAAGCAGATCTCAAGACCAAAACTGCTCGATCCGGCCACGAAGATAGCTCCCGTAAGGACCAAGACCCATTCACAAAAAGAGATCATGAAAGCTAAATTCCCAAAGGACTTCAAAGCTCCCGACATGACCCCATACGAAAGCACATCGGATCCAAGCCATCATCATAGCAATTTCAGAAGCAGGATGTATCCCACAGAGGCCTCAGATGCAATTCGTTATTCTCTATCCAGAAGGACAAAGCCAAACACGCCCCGAGCCTACTAGGAGTCAAGCAAGGAGATCAGGAAAGTCTTCGTAACTACATGAAAAGATTCAATAAAGCATGCCTGGATATACAAAGTCTGCCAACAGAAGCAGCTATCATGGGTCTCATCAATGGCCTACGAGAAGGACCTTTTAGCCACTCAATATCCAACAAGCACCCAACATCTCTGAATGAGGTACAGGAACAGGTAGAGAAATACATCAACATGGAGGAGAACTCTCGACTAGGAGAGAGCTCAAAAACCGAATTCTCCTAACCCACCACAGGACTAAGGATAAAAAGACCAAGAAAAAAGAATATCAACCCGGTGAAAAGCTTAGAAAATACCACAAGTACACCCCTCTTCGGGTGTCTCTTGTGGATGTTTACCAAGAAATATGCAACACTGAGAAGATCCCACCACCTCGCCCAATCAAAAACAAAAGGTGTCGGATGAATTGAAGGTCCACCTCACACCAAAGAGGTCGGACGAGTTGAAGGTCCACTTCACACCAAAGAGGTCGGACGAGTGAGTTGAAGGTCCACCCCATACCAAAGAGGTCAGACGAGTTGAAGGTCCACCTCACACCAAAGAGGTCGGACGAGTTGAAGGTCCACCTCACACCAAAGAGGTCGGACGAGTTGAACGTCCACCTCACACCGAAGAGGTCAGACGAGTTGAACATCCATCTCACACCGAAGAGGTCGGGCGAGTTGAACATCCACCTCACACCGAAGAGGTCAGACGAGTTGAACGTCCACCTCACATCGAAGAGGTCGGGCAAGTTGAACATCTACCTCACACCGAAGAGGTCAGACGAGTTGAACGTCCACCTCACACCCCTGAGACATAGGTTCATATGATAAATGGAGGATTCGCAGGAGGAGGGATCTCTAAATCATCTCGCAAAAGACACCTCAAAGAGGTATATTAAGGGTAGGAGGGAGGTTTGAATAGGACAACAGAGTGCAAACAAGCCTTCCGAGATTTCAAAAATTCTTGGGGCAACTACCCATTCTTACCCAACCACGGGAAGGTGAAAAACTCATATTATACCTCGCAGTGGGAAGTCGGGCAATAGCCTCAGTACTAGTCAAAGAACACGAAAGTGGGCAATAACCCGTCTACTTCATCATCAAGGCTCTACAAGGGGCCGAACTAAACTATCAAAAGATAGAAAGGTTCACCTACATCCTCATACTCACTTTTTGACGACTCTGCCTATACTTTCAATCTCACAGTATCAGAGTTTGGAACAACCAGCCTGTAAAAGGCATCCTACAGAAAATAAACATAGCTGGAAGAATCCTACAGTGGACAGTCGAGTTATCCCAATTCGATCTTCGATATGAAAGCTCGGACAGCCATCAAATCATAGTATCTAGTCGACTTCATTACAGAGTACACTGACACCCCAGGAACTCCTACAAAATGGAATCTCTACATGGACGACTCTTCAAACAAAACTGAGAGTGGTGCAGGTGTAATTATAGAAAGCAGTCAGGGAAGCCAAATCAAGCTAAATAACCAAGCTGAATACAAGGCACCACTGAAGGCGGGCTAAGAAGGTAGGAGCTTACCATGTCCAGTGATTCACAAGAAGTCACCTCACAAATAGAAGGGAGCAACCAAGCTAAAGATCCCACCATGAAAAAATACCTCGGGTAATTCGGGGGACCCTGGACAAAACCAGAGAACAGCTCGGATAATTCGGGGGACCCTGGACAAAAACAGAAAACAGGTCGGACATTTCGGGGGATATGAGGTCCGACACATACCTCGGGAGCAGAATGCCCGAGCTAATGCACTTTCAAAACCAGCCACACCAGCAGCTCGGACAATTTGGGGAATATGAAGTCCGACACATACCTCGGGAGTAGAATGCTCGAGCCGATGCACTCTCAAAATTAGCCAGCACCAAACCAAAAGGTTGGAAAACAACTTAAGGCTCAAATGTGCTAAAAGGGATACAACTCCGCTCAAAGAAGGCACAATCTCAAACAAGGCTACGAACGTCATCCGAGACTAAAGGAGGTTCTATATAAAGAACTCTAAAAAGTCATTGGACAAGTCACTAAAAGCCTGAATATCAAGCCGCAAGGATAGCTTCGCCAAAGCAGAGGGTTGTCAACACAAACTTAAAGCAAGGCGTGATCCAGAAGGCAAGGGTAGAAAACCCACACTACCACTCAAAAGAAACGGAGCATTAAAATTAATGGGTTATTAAAACCCTCGCACGTTCCCAAGATAGAAAGACGCGCATTTCAAAAGAGCGAAATAAACGCTTGTTTCAAAAAATCATGGAAAAATGTTCCGCATTCAAAGGGAAACTCTACAAAGAAGAAGTCGACAAAATGCTCGAGTTTGGCTTCACCAGAGAAGGATCGAAGTCCTAAAACTAAGACTCAACCTCAAAAGAAAGACCGAGCTCGAGCAGGGGCACTGTTCATACCCTGGGTCGAGCTGTCCGACCCGGGATGTTTAGCGACAAGACGACCGACCTCTTCAGGTCAGACTATCTGACCTCTTCTCAAAGAGATCGGCCAAATTGCCAGGAAAGCCCAATAAAGGGCCCAAATAGAGGAACACGACCCAAATCGAAAGGCAGCCTAAGCCTATAGAGATAAGGGCGGTTCCCTTGAAGATAAGATGACCTCACTCAAAGATAAGATAAGATAACTAATCTTATCTAAAAAGGTCACTCCACACCATTATAAATACACTGGAGCACCCAGGTATAACTCATACTCTAATTCTACAAAAAAAACTGCTTAATACCCTTGCTAACTTAAGCATTGGAGTCCCTTGCAGGTACCCCCCACCCTCCGGTGACAAAGGATCAGCTGCATCACCAGTCCAACGAGTCGGACGCAACCGCTCCGGCCGCCACTCGCCAGCCGGACACGTCAGCTCCGACCAGTACAGAAGATCTCGTCCGAGATCGACCTACGATTTCAGGTAACCCTCGGAACATCTAGGAATCTTGAATATGACCTTTCTTTCTCACCTTCCTTGAGTCTCTGAGGAAATGGTGCCTTTGGCACATAAGGTTTCGGAATTTCCTTCCTTGTTGCTTCTTTCCTTTGTACAAATCCAGTTCCTTGTTCCTTTTTCTCCAAGTTGCTTTGGGAACTTCCTTGGCTGTACTCTGTTGGCTTACTGGTATCTTCTTCCAGAATTTCTTCATTTGCAAGAGTAACTGCCTTACACTATTCCCATCTCACCTTCTTCATTTCCCCCTTGGATTTTTCTCCATGTCACTTGGGAAACTATCAGTGGATTTCAGAATCTACTATGAAAGATGTCCTACTTGAGATTCGAGATTCTTAATAACCTTCCCTTGGCTTTTTATACTACCTCTCACTTCTTCCCTGGATTTTTTCATGTCTTCAGACTCTTTGTAAAGGTTTGCAATCATAGCTTCTATTTTGGCCATTCTGTCATCATCATGTGGTGATGGTTGGTTGAAATTAGGGTGTTGAGAGTGGTTGTTATGGCTTTGGTATGGTCGTTATGAATAAGTGTTTTGTGTGGTCTGGTATGGTCTTTGGTTGGAGTTTTGGTGAGTGGAGTTATTATACTGGGTTGGATTGTGGGTTCTGTGGTCTTGGCCATGGTTTTGTTGGTTTTTCCACCCAAAGTTTGGGTGGTTCCTCCAACCAGAGTTATAGGTTTTAGAATATGGATCATGAGCTTGCCTAGATGAATTTCCAAGGTAATTAGCTTCCTCCCTGTTAACTCCTTCTATTTCCAACTCTCCTTGAGCTGATGGTTGAGTGTGGATAGCTGCAGCCTGATTCATCTCCATTTGCTTGGTTAATTCGGCCAGCTGCTTGGTGATCATCTTATTCTGGGCCAGGATTGCATCCATATGGTTTAATTCTAAGACTCCCCTATTGTTGCTTCTATCTGAGGCATAAAAATACTTATTGTCAGCCACTGTCTCTATAACATCAATGGCTTTTTCAATGGTCCTCTTCTTGTTAAGGGAGCCTCCAGATGAGCGGTCTAAAACTTTCTTTGATTCACAATTCAACCCTTCATAAAAGATATGAAGTTGCACCCTGATAAACCACTATTTTATGGTTTATATTGTGTTTAATTGTGTGGTTTTATCATGATCCTTACCCACTTATTCATTAAATTAGCATGAAATTATAATTCTTTCCTGAATTTATAACATGTTTGAAAACTGCTTCCTAGAGACTTTAATTATGTAATTTTAATTCTCCTTTATTCTATTCGATGCTGTGATCTGTGTGTTGAGTGTTTCAGACTTTATAGGGCATGAACGAGTTGGGGATTGAAAAGAAAGCTAGCAAAAATGGAAGGAACACAAGAATTTGAAGAGATAACCAGCGAGAAGTGACGCGGTCGCATGGCTCAAGCGACCGCGCGAGGGAGAGCAAATCGCAGTGACGCGGCCGCATGGCTCACGCGGCCGCACGGATTGGAAAAGCTTAAGTGACGCGGTAGCGTGGACGACGCAAACGCGTGGCAAGGAAAAGCGCGAATGATGCGTCCGCATGGATGACGCGATCGCGTGGCATGTGCGATCTGCATAAGTGTTTTGTGTGGTCTGGTATGGTCTTTGTTGGAGTTTTGGTGAGTGGAGTTATTATACTGGGTTGGATTGTGGGTTCTGTGGTCTTGGCCATGGTTTTGTTGGTTTTCCCACCCAAAGTTTGGGTGGTTCCTCCAACCAGAGTTATAGGTTTTAGAATATGGATCATGAGCTTGCCTAGATGAATTTCCAAGGTAATTAGCTTTCTCCCTGTTAACTCCTTCTATTTCCAACTCTCCTTGAGCTGATGGTTGAGTGTGGATAGCTGCAGCCTGATTCTTCTCCATTTGCTTGGTTAATTCGGCCAGCTGCTTGGTGATCATCTTATTCTGGGCCAGGATTGCATCCATATGGTTTAATTCTAAGACTCCCCTATTGTTGCTTCTATCTGAGGCATAAAAATACTTATTGTCAGCCACTGTCTCTATAACATCAATGGCTTTTTCAATGGTCCTCTTCTTGTTAAGGGAGCCTCCAGATGAGTGGTCTACAACTTTCTTTGATTCACAATTCAACCCTTCATAAAAGATATGAAGTTGCACCCTGATAAACCACTATTTTATGGTTTATATTGTGTTTAATTGTGTGGTTTTATCATGATCCTTACCCACTTATTCATTAAATTAGCATGAAATTATAATTCTTTCCTGAATTTATAACATGTTTGAAAACTGCTTCCTAGAGACTTTAATTATGTAATTTTAATTCTCCTTTATTCCATTCGATGCTGTGATCTGTGTGTTGAGTGTTTCAGACTTTATAGGGCATGAACGAGTTAGAGATTGGAAAGAAAGCTAGCAAAAATGGAAGAAACACAAGAATTTGATGAGATAACCAGCGAGAAGTGACGCGGTCGCATGGCTCACGCGACCGCGCGAAGGAGAGCAAATCGCAGTGACGCGGCCGCATGGCTCACGCGGCCGCGCGGATTGGAAAAGCTCAAGTGACGCGGTAGCGTGGACGACGCGAACGCGTGGCAAGGAAAAGCGCGAATGACGCGTCCGCATGGATGACGCGATCGCGTGACATGTGCGATCTGTAACGACCCAACTCCCAGTATGCCATGGTCATACAAGAAGCTAAGTGTTACTAACTTATCCCTCTTAATTATTAACTATTATTTACTATATGAGCCTGTTCCTTGTTAGAGCGATACCAATTTTACAGGTAGCTTTTTTTTTTTATTTTATATCGTATCGTTGCGGATAACAAGGTAAAATAAACAAGCATATATTGGGAGTAACAGAAAAGCGGCATAAAGAAACATAGAGACACAACTGATAATATACATCATGTACACTATAATAAAACATGCGGTGTTTACACCAGATCAAGTCAGTTTACATCCTCGTCATCCTACGTAGCTAATATATACACGACACTCCCAGGGCCTGGCCCATACAAAAAGCCACTAATCTGGCACCCAGGCTAGCCTAACCACTATATAGCTCCTAGCTCTCGGGTGTACTAACACAAGTGAGAGACTAACTAACAGATAATGTCAGACTAGAGTGTCATCAAAAGAATGCCCCTTCCGCAGACAAGCTATATCTACACGTGGCCGTTCGGAGAATCGCCGTGAGGCTCGTCCATCTCCTCATCCTGCTCTATCTCTATCTCAGGATCCTCCTCCTCCTCATCGTCCATAGCTGCAACTATGTCCTCAGATCCACCAGAAACACTGCTGTCACTATGTACAAAACCATTCGCAAGCACAGGTCCGTTCACATATATAGGAGCTACCCCACCGTCCGGTAGTGCCGGCTCATCAGGCTGTGGAAAGTCGGGGATCGGCTCAGGGGGAAATCCCACTCTGGTGGTATCACAGGTACGTAGTCATCAGCTAACTCAGGCTCATCAGGAATGATAGGCTCAGGTACCGCCTCATTCAAAGGTTGAGCTGGTATAGGGTGCTCAGGATCATCAGGAAAAGGATGTCCAGGTGCATCAGGGTGTAACTAGGATAAGGGAAAGTCGTAAGGAGCATCAGGGTCAAAATGCGGGCTAGACAGAGGATATTGAAAAGCTCGATTAGGTAACGCATATCGTCTAATACGAGGCTCCAAACCCATAATGAAGTAACTGTGATGTACCGGATCCTCGTAGACGTAAGGGTCCTCAAACTCATAGAAGATCACGCCTGTCTCCATCTGAGGGGGGAGGAAGGGAGAGAAGGGGTAAGAACTGGGGAGTTCTTAGTAGGGTCGGGGTTATTAGTTACGTTCATTTATTTGATTCCGATTAGCAGATAGATATTAGAATACAGTAAAGTAGTAAACAGTAGTTAAAATAGATAGGGAAAACAGAAAACAGAACACAAACAGAAGAGTGCAAGAAAATAAAGCATAGACATAGCACTCAAGCAAACAAACATAAAGAAATTGATCAAACACAAGTAGGAATGCAACAGAGAATAATGCACAGACAAGAATGATGCATGTCTAGTCCTAGTGCAGGTAATGAGCTCATTTGTCGGTTTCTACCCGCTCTCGACGTAACCCAGCATTACTAGCCGGATATGGCTTTCTTGTTGGCTATACCCCTGTGTACAGGAAATAACCCCTCTGCCACCACAGGGTCCACTGCACGCAGGAAATAACACATCTGCCACTGCAGGGTTGTATGCCGACACACCTTCTGTATACAGGAAATAACCCCTCTGCCACTACAGAAATGGAACAGGTGGTCACGGTACTTCTGTAGCAGGAAATAACCCTTCTGCCTTACAGAAATAAAATATGGATCTGTACCGCGGAAAGCGTTTCTCAGTGGTTGCACCATTAGCTATCTGACTGCTACAATGCAGTAGATGAACATATAGATATCTCTGAGGTTGCCTTAATGCAACAGATGACCTCTCAATAGGTCCTCTACTCTTTATCATATTACTCTCTTCGCTTTGTCTCTTTATTCTGCTCTGTTTGTTCCTTTCTCTGCGCTTCCTCACTTTATTCTGCTTTCTCTATTTAACGTATGTATTTAAAGCTTATGTAAATTTCGGTATGATTAGTTAGCCTGCCCCAAGTATAGGTTCATTAAGTCTATACTGAAACAGTTTAACTTTTCATATAATACCTAACCCTATTCGCAAATCAAGAACTAACTATGTTGCCCTAGTTCGTTCACTAGTCTTTGTCTGTTTCTCTGTTGTTAAAATTTTACAGACTTTTTCTTCGATTTTTATCTTTTCTTCAACTTTTTATCTTTTCTTTATCTTTGCCTCACTAATATGTTTTTACCACTCCCTAAGTGTTTTATGAAGGTAATTATGAGATTCTGCGCTTAAAATTGTCATTCTAAAGCTTTTACAGAAAACTGCCTTTTTCGTATTATTTTATTATTTTTATTAAAATATTATTTTTAATTAAATATTATTATTTAATATTTTATTATTATTTATTATTTTATTAATATATTTTCGAAAATTAACTTTACTTTAACCTTTAACCTTTAAAATTCACTTTTTACCACCCGTAACTTTTAATATTTCTACTTTTACCACCCTAACTTCCAGAAATTACCATATAACCCCTTAAACACCAAAAATTTTACTTCCTTGCCCTTTTATGAATCAAAAAGGTGTTCTTCATTGTTCTTCACCACACTCAAAGTGTTCTTCATGTTCTTCATAAATTCTTCAGATTCTTTCTCTGTTTTTACCCGTTTTTCAGTCTTTTCAGCAACCGATTTTTAATATAATTCATAATAAATTAGCAGCCACTAAAACCCCATCTTTTCTACATGATTTCAACACAAATTGAACATCAATTTAAGCTTAAATTTCATAAAATTTCATCAGAATTTCACCAAATTTTCACCAAAAATCAATCATATATGCAACCAATTTTTAGCACAGCCAAATAATACAACATTCACACATCTCAAACACAATTAATCAAGATTAATTTCGTGACACCCTACCTGGTCTTGCTGCTCCTAATTCAATCAAACTTTCAGGTGGTCCTTAAACACTTTTTCCTCCTAAATCACATCAAGAAAACACATATTTAAGCATGTTTCCTTGAAACTGAATCAAAAGAGAGATGGTACAGCCAACTCACCTTGATCCCAGCCTTGATAAGTCATATGATCATGTAGAGAAAGAAGAGAGGATCATTTTGGTCGGATTGGAATTTTGATTTGAGTTTTAGTTCAGCAGAAATCAAGCTTTGAAGATTTGGAACTAAGAACTTTTCTCTCTTTTTCTCTCTACCTATTTTCGGCCACAAAGTGAAAATGAGCCAGCCTTGGGGGTTTTGGGGGTGTAGGGTGAGTTGTGATTGGTTGGCTTGGAGGTGGATTAAAATAATATTAAAATATCTCAGGTGTATAACTACTAAAACTAGATGTATCGGAACACTTGCAAAAACATGTCTAAAAATTATTTTCTAAGCTACTAGCATAAATGACACTAGTAACATATTTATTATGAGAATGAAACATGAATAATGAGGCCTTAGCATTGCTAAAGTCATCAGGGAGTGCTGGTGCTAAGCTGCACCAGTAAATTGTGAACCCGGTTAAACCGGTTTTCTGTTTTTTACTAAAACTGATCAGGTAACCTTATAATATCATTCAAGAGGCTTCTAATACTCATATAATGATAATATCATCCTATTATCTCTCTCCTCTCATAAATCGAGTCCGGTTTGTCAAACTGAGATTATTTACGAAAAATCGAATTAAAACTCCTAACCGATACGGTTCAAAAACTAGATTCCTCGTGATTGCATTATCGAGCTTGTCTTGGAAAAGGTTCTAACTTAAAGATGACATAATGACAATGAGGATTGAGATACTTGATGATATATCAAAGGTTTTCCCCTTACTGATCTTCCGGAGAAATTCGTACTTTCAGAATAGATCTCGCGTACTCGAAAACCGGGGTTGTTACACGATCTGCATAATCTGCAGAATTTGCTGGGGGCGATTTTGGACCTTATTTCGACCCAGTTTTTGGCCCGGAACAGCAGACTAGAGCCAGAGAATATGCAGAAACAAAAGAACATTCATTCCAACTAATCAACTCCCAGTCAAGGCTTTTATTTCATATTATTTGAATTTTCTCAATTTAATTTCCCACCTACTTAACTCAACTTCTTGGAACATCTGATTAATAAAATAGCACACTTTTCTGGAACTCGTTGGGAGACTACCTGGGACTTAAACTCCCAGTAATTTTTAATTTACACTCTCTGTGACATATTTCTAAATTGATAGGCAGATTTTCGGTGAGTTAAGAGCTATACTTGCAACGTAACTATTTTAATAATTTTTAATTCACCAACTTCTGTGTCTCATCACACCCACTCATTAAACATATCAGGGAAAATTTCCTTGTCAAATCTTTGAATTTCTCACAGGCTTCATAAATAGTCTCACCATCCTGCTGTCTGAATGTCTGCACTTCAATTCTCAGCCTGTTGACTTTTTGTGAAGGGTAGAACCTTGTTAAGAATCTATTCACTACATCCTCCCAGGTTGTCAAACTTTCCTTGGGAAATGATTCTAGCCATTTTGATGCTTTGTGCCTCAAAAAAAATGGAAACAGTAGCAATCTATAGGTGTCAGGATGAACACCATTAGATTTAACTGTGTCACATATCCTTTGGAATTTATTGAGATGCTCATTAGGGTCCTCTTGGGAACTCCCTCCAAAAGAACAGTTGTTCTGGACTAGAGTTATGAGCTGAGGCTTCAATTCAAAATTATTAGCATGGATAGTTGGATTTTGAATGCTGCTACCACAGCTTCTTGGGTTTGGATTGATGTATGATCCCAGAACTCTCCTCTCTTGCCCAGTAGGGTTGGTTGCACCTCTTCTGGCATGATTATTCACCTCTCCTTCATGATGGTTTTCCATATCATCCTCCATGGTTATATCCAAGTCTTCCTCTTCTTCTTCTGCACCAACAACCCTATTTCCTCTTGCTTCCCTTCTTAATCTCAGGAAGCTTCTTTCCGTTCACTGTTAAAGGAGGTTAAAACCTCTCTTCTACATGTCATACAAGTAGCACAACAAGCAGCAACCATCAAGTGAAGAATTCATAATTAATGAAAAAGTATGTTTAGAGCAATTGAGGCAATTAATCAAACAGTTAATGAGTTGGTGGGTTAGTTTGCTGGAAAGTAAAGAAGTAAGGTAAAATTAAAGAAAAACAACTAAAAATTGCAGAGAACAAAAATGAACAACTGAAATTAAAATTCAATTAATCAAAAGAAAATAAAAGTGCTCAATCTAGTTATCTTCCAATTTAATAATTGTCAATACAAAACCATTCCCCGACAACGGCGCCATAAACTTGATTCACTCGAAAATTGTCTCTCAACAATTTCCTACTGGCAAGTGTACCAGATTGTCGTCAAGTAAAAACTCACTGTAGAGTGAGGTCGAATCCCACAGGGATTGGTTGGTTGATCAATATTAATTGGAGAATTGTTCTAGTTGAGCGAAATTAGAATTGAATTTAGGATTGCAGAAAGTCAAATTGGCGAGAAACTTAGATTGCACGAAGTTAAATGGCAGAAATTAGAGTTTGATAAATTAACTGACAGAAACTTAAATTGTATAAAATTAAATGGGAATGGGGAATTAGCATGAAATTAAAGTATCAGAATGTAAATAGAATAGGTAGATTAGAGGGGATTCATTAGGTTTTGGGAGATATTGAACTCTCCGGATCAAATCATTTTCATCTCTTCTTCAATTAATACATTCATTGACATTGTTTGGCAATCTTAGATGATTGGATCCCAATGTCTTGGCTCACCAATCTTCTAAGCATGAACAATTGCCCAATGTCTTGATTTAATTGCTCATGGGAAGAGTTGAAGTTCGGTCACTGATTATACCACACAAATTCATAGATCAAAGTGTTGGTAGGATTACATGTCACTATATCCATCCAAACCCCAATCTAATCCAATGTGAGAAAGCAATTCTAGCATGAATTCTTCATCCCTCTCTCAAGGATCCAAAGAAATCCAATTATGGATAGCTTCTCTCTCATGACAACTATCCAATTGAATTAAGACCGAAAGCTTTCTAACAAAAATCAAGAGAAAAGAAAGAAGAAGAAGATAAAAACTACTATTAATCCATTGAATTACAGTAGAGCTCCCTAACCCAATGAAAGGGGTTTAGTTGTTCATAGCTCTCAAAATGGAAATTGAAATTGAAAGATACATTGCTGGAAATTAAATTGAACCAAAAAGTAAAAAGTTGAGTAAAAGTCCTTGCTAACTTAAATCCTAAGCTATTTATACACTTTCTTTCATTGATCTTCAATCTTTGAATTGGGCTTTTGGCCTTGATGGAATTGGGTTGAAGTTGCTCCAATTGGTTTTCCTTGCTGTTGAGAAGAGATTTGTTTAAATTGCAAGTTCTGGTGCTTCAAGTTGGAGTCAACGTTTGATGGCCAACGTTGACTCAAACGCCCTTTCTTAAAAACGAGATAAATCTGCTGTCATTGGCGTTTGACTCAACGTTGGAGTGCCAACGTTTTTCTACCAACGTGTACGCGTGCCTTGCGCTTTTGCGCCCATGGGGTTAGAATGCTCATCCACGCGTGCGCGTGCTGCACGCGTGCGCGTGCTGCACGCGTGCGCGTGGATGCAAAAAATCTCATTTTCCAGTTTTAAAACATGTAGAAGAGCATTGGCCTTAGCGTTGGACTGACAACGTTCCCTCCAACGTTGGCCAATCCACGCGTGCGTGTGCTGCACGCGTGCGCATGGATTCTCAAAAGTTACGTCCGCGCATACGCGTCATGGACGCATGCGCATCGTTGCGCATTTTCGGTTTCAAAATTTTGAGATCAACATCGTGGATATTGGACTATAACGTTGGAGGTAGCATTTGGGGTTCAACGTTACCCATCCACGCGTACGCGTGGATTGCCAGAATTTTCAATCCACGCGTATGTGTACAGCACGCGTGCACATCATTACAGATTTTCAAAATTTCCAAAAAGCTCATTTATTCATAACGTTGGGGGTAACGTTGGTTGGCCAACGTTCTCTCCAACGTGAGCACCAGCAATTTATGCAAAGAATTGCTCTGCCTCCCTTTCAATGTTTGAGGCAACGTTGGTGGTCCAACTTTGCCACCAACGTTGCTTCTTCTTCATCTTTTCCAGGCTCCTTCTTCAACTTTCTTCCATGCCTTCCTTCACCTGTCATCAACCAATACATGCATCAAAGCCTTGCTAAATTCATGAGGATTCTCATCATTCTTAGCACACAAGTAATTATGGTATAATTCTCATAAAATTGCATCAATTTAACCATGGTTAGATAAATCTAGGTATGCATGAATTTCTATCCGAATTGCTTACTTATAACACAAGAAAGTGCATAAAACCAATTAAAAACAAAGAAAAAGGCTAGTGAAACTAGCCTAAGATGCCCTGGCATCAATGAGCTTGAAGGTGTGGATGCCATCTTGGCACAAAACAAGCTAATGCACCAGCAACTTCAACAACAGATGGAGATGATGTCAAAGAGGATGGACGGATTGCAATTAGCTGCAGTGAGCATAACCAACCAACCACCAACTGTTTGGGGATAACATGAAGAGAGCTTTGAAGGATTCAACACTGAGCAGCAACCTGAATAAGTCCACTACATACACAATCCAAGTTCTGGCCAAAATGACTTCCATGGGGACACATACAACCCCTCATGGAAGAACCACCCCAACCTGAGATGGGGAGAAAACCAGAACCAATGACAGAGGAACTCTAACCCCAATAATTTTCGATACACAAGCAATCAGAACCATCATCCCACTAACAACAACCCATACAGAAAATCCCAAAATAATCCTTCCACATCTACCTTCTATCCACAAAATAACCCCTCAAATAACCAAAATAATTTTCATCAACCAGTAACATCCCACACTTAACCACAACCACATGAAGAATCACAAAGAATCTCCAACTTAGAGATGATGATGGAGAAACTTATGAAGAATCAAAAAATGGTCAACAAGAACTATGAAGCGTCCATGAAGAACCTTGAGAGGCAAATTGGGCATTTGTCTAAGCAGCCTGCTGAAAGACCAGTCAATGCATTCCCAAGTGATACCATTCTCAACCCAAAGGAGGAATGTAAAGCCATACAATTAAGAAGTGGGAAAACATTGGAGGATGATACCAAAGTTGACAGCAAGAAGGAAGTCGAGGTTTACAAGAATGACAAGGAGAATTCCAAGAAAGAGAAGGAACCATAAGCCTCAAAGAAGAGCAAGCAACCCTCAGAGGCACAACCACAAGAGCAGAGGAAGGAGGTGAAGCCATATGTCCCTCCACTACCATATCCTTAGAGATTGCACAAGGATCTCAAAGACCAACAATTCCCCAAGTTCTTGGAGATTTTGAAGAAGCTAGAGATCAACCTTCCACTTGCTGAGGCTTTAGAACAGATGCCCCTCTATGCAAAGTTCCTCGAGGAACTCATCAACAAGAAGAGAAGTTGGAAAGAAAAAGAAACTGTGGTCCTGACCCAAGAATGTAGTGCTGTGATTCAGAAATGATTGCCACCAAAACTCAAAGATCCAGGGTGTTTCTTCATACTATGTACCATTGGCAAAATACCAATTGATAAAGCTTTGTGTGACTTGGGATCAAGCATCAACTTGATGCCACTTTCGATGATGAGAAAGCTATCAATAGAAGAAGTGAAGCTAACTAGAATGTAACTACATCTAGCTAATAGATCCCTTATAAGTTCCAATGGAGTGGTAGAGAACCTTCTGGTCAAAGTTGGCAAGTTCATCTTACCAGCGGATTTTGTGATTTTGACTTAGATAAGGAAGGAAGTTATTTAATCATACTGGGAAGATCCTTTCTAGCCATAGCAAGAGCCATCATTGATGTAGAAAAAGGAGAGATGATTTTGAGGGCACATGATGAACAAATAACTCTCAAGGTCTTCAAAGAAATGCAACTCCCCGCTGAGAAGAAAAACTGCCTGAGAATTGAGGGTGAGGACTTAAACTGGAAGGAGAAGCCCAAGGAATCACTCATAAACTCACCCTTGGTGGAGAAGACTGATATTGAAGAGAAGCAAAAGGATCACGAGAACAGAGAAGCTGAAGAAGAATTGCAAACAAAAGCCCCAAAGATGACAATTAAGAAGAAGGGTCCTGACATTAAGCTAGCCAAGAAGGGAGAGTGATAAACCACTATTTTATGGTTTATCTTGTGCTCAATTGAAAGGTTTTTAGCAAGTCTTTGCACACTTATTCATACAAATTGCATGGTTTTACAATTCCTTCCTAGTTTTGTTCTATGGTTGAAAACTTGCTTCCTAAGCCCTTAATTTGTGTATTTTAATTCTCCTTTATACCATTCGATGCCGTGATCTATGTGTTCAGTGTTTTCAGACTTTATAGGGCAGGAATGGCTTGGAGGATGGAGAGGAAGCTTGCAGAAATGGAAGGAGCACAAGAAATAAAGGAGACAACCAGCGAGCATCAACGCGTATGCATGGCTCACGCGTGCGCGTGATCTAGAGATTTTCACAATGACGCGTGCGCATACCTGACATGTACGAGTGGATTGGAGTTTTGCAAGACGATGCGTGCGCGTGCCTGACGCGTACGCGTGACACGCGAAGATGACCAGCGGCGGCATACGCGTGATTGACGCATACGCGTGACATGCGTGATCTGCAGAAATCACAGAAAATGCTGGGGGCGATTTTGGGCCGAGTTTGGACCCAATTTCTGGCCCAGAAACACAGATTAGAGCCTGGGGACATGCAGAGACTTATCACACATTCTCATTAGCATAGTTTTAGATTTTTAGATTGGAATCTTAGAGAGAAATTACTCCTCCTCTAGGTTTTCTTTTACATTCATAGTTTTATAGTTTTATGCTTTTGCTTTGGATACTGAGAAGAGTCATCACCTCCGTTGAAGTTGCTATTCTAGTTTGTTTTCTTATTCCCTTACTCTTCCACATCCTTAATTTTTGTTCAAAGTTACAATTGGATTGTTTTTAGAATTTATTAATGCAAGAAGTATTTTTCCATTTAAATTTTATTAATTGTTTAATTGCTTCCAATTGATTTTAATTTCTATGTTCCTTTTTTACTTCTCTTATAAAACAATGAAGATGGTATTCATGTTGACAGAGTAGACTCCCAACTTGACTCGGGAGTTGATTAAGAGGAGACCCTTGAGTTAGAATGCTCAAGTGATTAGTTAATTTGGAAGTTGTTGGCTAATTCTCTATTTACTAACGCTAGTCCTTCCCAAGGGAGAGGACTAGGAATTACGAATAAGAGTTAGCTCAATCACTTGACTTTCCTTTATTTGGTAAGGGTTAACTAAGTGAAAACAACAACCTCTTGATACTACACTTGAGAGAATTCCAACAAGGATAGAACTTCCAATTAATCATTCCCCCAATCAAGGCTTTTTATTTTTGAATATATAAATCTCTTTTAATTTTCATTGCACTAATTTACAACTATTTATTTTTTGTCACTCAACTCTCAAAATTTCTCAGAAAACTCCTGATTAATAAGATAACACCCTTTTGTCAACTCGTTGGGAGATGACCTGGGATTCATACTCCCAGTATTTTTTGTATTCTAATTTTGTGATAACCTTTCTAAATTGATAAGCAGATTTTTGTTGGTTAAGAACTATACTCGCAATGTATTTCTTATATTAATTTCTTAATTGGCTGATTTCTGCCTCCATCAATTTTTGACGACGTTGCCGGGGAGTTACAATAGCGTGCTAAATTATTAGTTGGTGTACATATTTTTAATTTTCGCGTATTTTCTTTTATTTTATTATCATGAGCTGTATGTTTCATTCGATGAATGACGCGTTCACTGCCTAATCCGAGTTTAGCCGTATTTGATCCTGAAATTGAAAGAACTTTTTCACGTATTAGGCGAGCTCAGCGTCGGTTAGCCTCTAAGGGTGGTGAAGCGGTTGTCATCAATTCACCAGTCTCATCTGAGGGCGAATTTGAAGCGACATTCGAGGAAGAAACAAGCTCCTCTACTACTAATTCGGCTGATTTAAGTGCAGATAATATGGCGGAGCCCAGAAGGATTACCCTCCAGGAGGCAGGAGCCCCCGACTTTACTCTGCAACCGTATCAAGTGCGTCACCCAAATTTGGCTACAGATTTTGAACTGAAGACTGCCCTAATCAACTTGATGCCTAGGTTTCATGGCTTACCTGCTCAGGAGCCTATCAAGCACCTCAGGGATTTTTAGACAACCTGTTCTACTATTAGGCGTCATGGTGCAGATGAAACTTCTATTCTGCTAACTGCCTTCCCATTTTCTGTTGAGGGAAAGGCGAGGGAGTGGTACTACACTCAACCTAAAGTGACTGTTTCTAACTGGGATACGCTCAGGAGAGAATTCTTGGAAAAATACTTTCCAGCTGAAGTTACAGATAGACTGAGAAAGGAGATCTCCTGCATTATTCAAGGCAAATCGGAGACTCTTTATGAGTATTGGGAGCGCTTCAAGAATCTTCTAGACGCATGCCCCCATCACATGATTGACAAGTTGGTGTTAATCATCTACTTCACTCATGGCATGAAGCCTTGGGATAAGACTACATTGGATGGTGCAAGTAATGGTTCTCTGAAGAAGTACAAGACCGCAGATGAAGCATGGCAACTAATCAGTGACTTAGCTGAGTCCACTTGGAATCACAGGCACAGGAACAACCACCCCAAGGTTGTTGCAGAGGTCTCCTCTAGCAGTGAAACTACTGCTTTCACATAAGCTGTATGTGAGATGACCAACCTACTGAAGCAGATACAGCTAAATCAACAACAACCTCAGCCTCCCTCATCACAATAAAGTCAACAGTTTGTTCCTCAAAGAGTATGCAAAATATGTGCTGATTACACTCATTACACTGAAGAATGTCCGTAGCTCCAACAAGAAGACAACACCTTGGCAACTACTCATAATTTTTATGACCGCCCGAATCAAGGATACAATCAACAAGGAGGCAATTACAACCAAGGTGGAACCCACAATCAAAGTTGGAAAGACAACTCCAACTAGGGGTGGAGAGATAATTCCAACCAGGGATGGAGGGACAACTACAATAGAGGAGGCTGAGACAACAATGGAAATCAGAGGTGGAACAACAACAACAGATAGCAGAACCAAAACCAGCCTTACAGAGCACCTCACCTAGGAACCATGATCAAAGTCAAAACCAGCCTTACAGAGCACCTCACCTAGGAACCAACAATGCAAACGCATGGATCACTAGGAACCATGATCAAAGTAGGAACCCGAATCCAAAGAATTGGCTTACAATGGTTCGGGGAAAATACTTAGATTTCAGTCTGGAAAATGTAAGGTTGGCGTTCAACTTGCCAAAGATGCAAGAAAACGCACGCCCCTACACTAGAAGGGTCAGCTTTGATCAAAGGTTGGACCAAGTCCTCGTGGACATATGTGTAGAAGGAGCTCAATGGAAAGTTGACTCAAGAGGCAAACCGGTTCAATTGAGAAGACCGGACCTTAAGCCTGTAGCTAGAGGATGGTTGGAGTTCATTCAACACTCAATTATTCCTACTAGCAACCGGTCTGACGTTACTATAGACCGGGCCATCATGATCCATAGTATCATGATTGGGGAGGAAGTGGAAGTTCATGAGATTATACCTCAAGAACTCTACAAGGTGGCTGACAAGTCCTCCACTTTGGCAAGGTTAGCCTTTTCTCACATCATTTGCCACCTCTGCAATTCGGATGGAATTGACATAGAGGGAGACATCCTCATTGATGAGGACAAGCCTATCACTAAGAAAAGGATGGAGCAAACAAGAGATCATGGACCTCAACAAGAGCATGAGGAAATTCCTCACCATGAAATCCCTGAGATGCCTCAGGGGATGCACTTTCCTCCACAGAACTATTGGGAGCAAATTAACACCTCCCTAGGAGAATTAAGTTGCAACATGGGACAACTAAGGATGGAGCACCAAGAGCACTCCATCATCCTCCATGAGATTAGAGAAGATCAAAGAGCTATGAGGGAGGAGCAACAAAGACAAGGAAGAGACATAGAGGAGCTCAATAGCACCATTGGTTCTTCAAGAAGAGGAAGACGTCACCCTCACTAAGGTGGACCCGTTCCTTAATCTCCTTGTTCTTATTTTCCTGTTTTTCGTTTACTATGCTTTATGTTTTATTTATGTTTGTGTCTTTACTATATGATCATTAGTGCTTAAATGTCTATATCTTAAAGCTATAAATGTCCTATGAATCCATCACCTTTCTTAAATGAAAAAATGTTTTAATTACAAAAGAACAAGAAGTATATGATTTCGAATTCATCCTTGAAATTAGTTTAATTATATTGATGTGGTGGTAATACTTTTTGTTTTTTGAATGAATGCTTAAACAGTGCATATGTCTTTTGAATTTGTTGTTTATGAATGTTAAAATTGTTGGCTCTTGAAGAATAATGAAAAAAGAGAAATGTTATTTGATGATCTGAAAAATCATAAAATTGATTCTTGAAGCAAGAAAAAGTAGTGAATACAAAAGCTTGCGAAAAAAAAAAAGAGAAAAGAAAATTGGCGAAAAAAATATAAAATAAAGAAAAAGAAAAAGCAAGCAGAAAAAGCCAATAGCCCTTAAAACCAAAAGGAAAGGGTAATAAAAAGGATCCAAGGCTTTGAGCATCAGTGGATAGGAGGGCTTAAAGGAATAAAATCCTGGCCTAAGCGGCAAAACCAAGCTGTCCCTAACCATGTGCTTGTGGTGTGAAGGTGTCAAGTGAAAACATGAGACTGAGTGGTTAAAGTCGAGGTCCAAAGCAAAAACAGAGTGTGCTTAATAACCCTGGACACCTCTAATTGGGGACTCTAGCAAAGCTGAGTCACAATCTAAAAAGGTTCACCCAGTTATGTGTTTGTGGCATTTATGTATCCGGTGGTAATATTGGAAAACAGAGTGCTTAGGGCCACGGCCAAGACTCATAAAGTAGCTGTGTTCAAGAATCAACATACTGAACTAGGATAATCAATAACACTATCTGAATTCTGAGTTCCCATAGATGCCAATCATTCTGAACTTCAAAGAATAAAGTGAGATGTCAAAATTATTCAGAGGCAAAAAGCTACTAGTCCCGCTCATCTGATTGGAGCTAAGTTTCATTGATATTTTGGAATTTATAGTATATTCTCTTCTTTTTATCCTATTTAATTTTCAGTTGCTTGGGGACAAGCAACAATTTAAGTTTGGTGTTGTGATGAGCGAATAATTTATACACTTTTTAGCATTGTTTTTTACATGGTTTTTAGTATGATTTAGTTTGTTTTTAGTATATTTTTATTACTTTTTAAATAAAATTCACATTTCTGGACTTTACTATGAGTTTGTGTGTTTTTTTTTGTGATTTCAGTTATTTTTTGGCTGAAATTGAGGGACTTGAGCAAAAATCAGATTCAGAGGCTGAAGAAGGACTACAGATGCTGTTGGATTCCGACCTCCCTGCACTCAAAGTAGATTTTCTGGAGCTACAGGAGTCCAAATGGCACGCTCTCAATTGCGTTGGAAATAAAACATCCAGGGCTTTCCAACAATATATAATAGTCCATACTTTGCCCGAGTTTAGACGATGCAAACTGGCGTTCAACGCCAGCTTTCTGCCCTATTCTGGAGTTAAACACCAGAAACAGGTTGCAAAGCAGAGTTAAACGCCAGAAACAGGTTACAAACTGGCATTTAACTCCAAGGAAGACCTTTATACGTGAAAGCTTCAATGCTCAGCCCAAGCACACTCCAAGTGGGCCCGGAAGTGGATTTCTGCATCATTTACTCATTTTTGTAAACCCTAGTTACTAGTTTAGTATAAAAACTACTTTTAGTGATTTATTTCACATCTCTGGAACACATTATGTAACTTTTACATTCTGAGACCTCCATGGGAGGCTGGCCACTTGGCCATGTCTACCCTATTTTCACTTATGTATTTTCAACGGTAGAGTTTCTACACACCATAGATTAAGGTGTGGAGCTCTGCTGTTCCTCATGAATTAATGCAAAGTACTATTGTTTTTCTATTCAACTCAAGCCTATTTCTTCTCTAAGATATTAATTCATACACAAGAACATGATAAATGTGATGATTATGTGACGCTCATCACCATTCTCACTTATGAACACGTGCCTGACAAGCACTTCAGTTCTACATGAAAATAAGCTTGAATGCATATCTCTTAGCCTCCTGATCTACGATCAGAGTCTTCGTGGTATAGGCTAGAATTATTGGTGGCCATTCTTGAGATCCGGAAAGTCTAAACCTTGTCTGTGGTATTCCGAGTAGGATCTGGGAAGGGATGGCTGTGACGAGCTTCAAACTCGCGAGTGCTGGGCGTAGTGACAAACGCAAAAGGATTACTGAATCCTATTCCAGTATGATCGAGAACCAACAGATGATTAGCCGTGCGGTGACAGCGCATTTTGGACCATTTTCACTGAGAGGACAGGACGTAGCCATTGACAATGGTGATGCCCAACATAAAGCTTGCCATGGAAAGGAGTATGAAGGATTGGATGAAAGTAGTAGAAAAACAGAGGTTCAGAAGGAATAAAAGCATCTCCATACGCTTATCTGAAATTCTCACCAATGAATTACATAAGTATATCTATCTTTATTTTACATTTTATTTATCTTTTCATTATTAAAACTCTATAACCATTTGAATCCGCTTGACTGAGATTTACAAGGTGACCATAGCTTGCTTCAAGCCGACAATCTCCATGGGATCGACCTTTACTCACGTAAGGTTTATTACTTGGATGACCCAGTGCACTTGCTGGTTAGTTGTGCGAAGTGGTGGCAAAGAACTAAGATTATGAACGTGCGTATAAAGTTTTTGGCGACGTTACCAAGGAATGAACGATCACGATTTCGTACACCAGTATGATTGTTCCCTTTTATTTTCAGTCTTATTTTATTTTATTTTCTTTTAATTAGCATTCATCTGCATGCTGCATTTTGCATTCTGCAAAAAAAAAAAGCACTCGACGTGCAAGCATTGCTGATGCGTACGCGTCATATATGAGTGCGAGAATGAGAAGACTTTAACAGAGAGTTTGGCTGGAATGGTGCTGGACATATGTCACGCGCACAAGGGAGATGATGTGTACGCATCCCTCACGCGTGTACGTCGCTTGTAATTCCAGCCCACCACGCGTAAGCGTCCCTGACGCGCACGTGTGAACATGTGAAATCGGCATAATTAATGTATGGCCAAAAAGTAATGATGGTGTGGAGCTGGAACTGTGATGGGAGCACAAACCACATCACGCGTACGCGTCCCTGACGCGTACGCGTTGTTTTCTCACCATGGCCATCCACGCGTGCGCATCCCTGATGCGCACACGTCATGAATATTTTTGACTTTCGTGCGTATAAGACAGTGAGTTGTGCGCGTGCGGAGCTGCCCTCGCGCCAATAGCACAATCCATGTCACGCGTACGCATCCCTCACGCGTACGCGGCACCTTAAATTTCCGTGCCCCACGCGTATGCATGATGCACGCGTGCGCGTCGCATGTGACACATAACTAAAACACCTCAGCGCCTGATTTCATATCTTCCAGCCCTCCAATCCTAATTCTTTTCAATACTAATAATTCTTCCTTCTTCTTTCTTACTCTCTATTACTTTCTTCTCCCCTTCTTCATCTTCTTCATCCAGGTTCTTTTCTTCTTTCCCTTTTACCCCTCCATTATTACTTTAATTTATGTTTCCTTCTTCTTTATTTTTTTTCTTTTATTTTCATTATCTATGGTTTCTTTTTCTTTCTTCTTCCATGCATTTTTATGTTGGTGTTAGACATTTAAATGGGTGATTGTTTTCTTCCATAATTGCTTGTCGATTATTAAGGAGTTGTTAGACAATTATCATGAATTATTTTTGGGTTGCTTGCATGTTCAAATTTAATACTTTCAATAACATATTTACCATGCATACTAAGTGTTTGTGAAAAAGCCCGTATGGCATTGTGAACTTTTAATTATTCTATCCTTCTACTCTAATGCCTGTTTTTCACAAAACCCTTTCAATATTTTATTAATTGAATATAATTGTCAATACAAACGTGATTGCTAGTTTGCTACATTTGATAATCAAATTAAGCAATTAATTTATCATGCTATATTTCCATTGATGTCCTGATTACATGTAGTCGTGACCATGTGTTAACGACATCCTTCTTTACCTTGACATTGATTATCACTTGTACTGTCCTCCTCCTTGCTTTAACCCTTGGCTTTACATGTTACTTTCCCTCTCCCTTTTCAGGATGGCCACCAAGAAGGGTAAAGAGAAAGCTGCTCCCAAACCACCGGCAAGGAGAGAAACAAAAAGAGCGCTAGCTGCGGAACCATCTTCAACATCAGTAAAGCCTTCAACAAAGCGAGTCAAGAGGATCATCAAGGTCGATGAAACAGAGAAAGCCTTTCTAGCAAGGGACACTGCGCAGTTCACTAACCGCTACTATGAGCAGATGTTCCCCATCCTGGCTGAGAGGAACTACAACAATGAGTACCTACTCATCCTCCCTACCCACATTGTTGAGTTTGTTGAGCCCCACCTTGAGCGCAGACAATGGGATTCTTATGGCGGCAGCCACGGTAGGTCAATCTTTCATGGGTAGTCGAATTCTACTCTAATTTTCACATGCCAACCCTACAATCTATCTATGTCTGTCAGAAGCAAGTCTTCATAACTGAAGGGGCCATTCAGCGCGCTTTAGATCCGCCTCTGCCCCAGAAGGATTGGACGCATACCAAGAAGCCTCTGTGAAGCGCCAGACAGACCAATTTAACTAGGATGACGTCCTCAGAGTTATAGCACAACCTGGCAGCAGATGGATCTATGGATACCATCGATCCCAACCCAAGGGCATATTGGCTTCAGCACTCACTTTGGAGGCTCGAGTGTGGGCACAGATTATGTCATATTGCGTCTTTCTGAGCACTCACGAATCATCCTTCACTGTAGATATGGCTGTTCTCCTCTGGTGTATCTTTATAGACCAGCCTCTCAACTTACCAAGACACCTCCGGCACGCCATGGGACACATACAGATTGCGGGTAACCTACCCTTTCCCGCCTTGGTTTCAGATCTAGTCTCGGCAGCCGGAGTCTCCTACAGAGCTGGGGACACCAAGACCACACTTTCGCAGGATGATCAGTATGTCCCCAACGGGAACACTACAAGAAAAATCAATATTTGTAACAAAAAAAAATTGTTACAAAAAATCATAATTTTAAAACAAAAGGATTTTGTAACAAAAAAATGGGCCGTTGCAGTATGTCCCGTTTCAAAAAGTTTTTGTAACAAAATAGAACTGTTACAATTCAAAGTAATATTTTGTAACAAATTTTTTTAATACAAAAACCAAAATTTGTTACGAAAGTAGCAACACTTTTTTACCTTTAACATATTTTTCGTAACAATTTAGATTTTTGTGTCATAATATTTTGTTACAAAATACTACTTACTTTTGTAACATTTTATATTCTTTTAGTTACAAAAATAGAAAGTTGCTTTTAAAATATTTAATTAAATAATTGATATATCAAATTATCAATTAATTTTCTAAACATGCTAACTCAACATTTATATAATATATAATCATATAGATAATTAAAATATCTTACGTGTCAGTTAGATTATTTTACAATAAAATAAGTTCTACAAATTCAACTAAACACAACTTTTTCCTAACATAAAATTGTATCATATTGAATTTATAATTCTCGACTCTTCTAGCATATTTTGGTCAATATAAAGTCTACATGTTGGCATCAATTTTATATCCCTGCAAATATGAACAATGAAAATCAAAATTAAAAAACAACACATAACATTATCTTCATTAGAGTAAAAATTGAGTTAGAACTTACAAGTTAAAATTAACTAATTCTTTAAGAATCTATTTTCAAAGTTCAAAACTAGCCAATCAAAGATGCAAATTATCAAGAATTGACAATTCAAGTGCATGTTTGGTGCACGAAATTGTGATCCCTGGTAATGGCTCCAAAAACTTGGTGCTCTAATCTTAATTCATAATTGGTCACAACTTCGATACAACTAACCAGCAAGTGCACTGGATCGTCCAAGTAATAAAACCTTACGTGAGTAAGGGTCGATCCCACGGAAATTGTCGGCTTGAAGAAAGCTATGGTCACCTTGTAAATCTCAGTCAGGCGGATATCAAATGGTTATGGAGTTTTCGAATAATAATAATAAATAAACAGAAAATAAAGATAGAAATACTTATGTAAATTATTGGTGAGAATTTCAGATAAGCGTATAGAGATGCTTTCGTTCCTCTGAACTTCTGCTTTCCTGCTGTCTTCATCCAACCAATTCTACTCCTTTCCATGGCAAGCTGTATGTTAGGCATCACCGTTGTCAATGGCTACATCCTGTCCTCTCAGTGAAAATGGTCCAATGTGTTGTCACTGCATGGCTAATCATCTGTCGGTTCTCGATCATACTGGAATAGGATCCATTAATCCTTTTGCGTCTGTCACTACGCCCAACACTCGCGAGTTTGAAGCTCATCACAGTCATCCCTTCCTAGATCCTACTCGGAATACCACAAACAAGGTTTAGACTTTCTGGATCTCAGGAATGGCCATCCATGGGTTCTAACTTATACCACGAAGATTCTGATTAAGGAATCTAAGAGATACTCATTCAATCTAAGGTAGAACGGAAGTGGTTGTCAGGCACGTGTTCATAGGGAATGATGATGACTGTCACGATCATCACATTCATGTTGAAGTATGAATGGATATCTTAGAAGCGGAATAAGTTGAGTTGAATAGAAAAACAGTCGTACTTTGTATTAATTCATGAGGAACAGCAGAGCTCCACACCTTAATCTATGGTGTGTAGAAACTCTACCGTTGAAAAATACATAAGTGATGAAGGTCCAGGCATGGCCGAATGGCCAGCCCCCATGATCTAAGAACTAAACGTCCCAAGATGATCCAAAGATCATAAGATGATCCGAAGATGTAAATACAATAGTAAAAAGTCCTATTTATACTAAACTAGCTACTAGGGTTTACAGAAGTAGGTAATTGATGCGTAAATCCATTTCTGAGGCCCACTTGGTGTGTGCTTGGGCTCAGCTTGAAGTTTACACGTGCAGAGGCTTCTTTTGGAGTTGAACGCCAAGTTGTAACGTGTTTTTGGCATTCAACTCTGGTTTGTGATGTGTTTCTGGCGTTTAACTCCAGACTGCAGCGTAGAACTGGCGTTCAACGCACTTTTGCGTCGTCTAAACTTGGGCAAAGTATGAACTATTATATATTGCTGGAAAGCCCTGGATGTCGACTTTCCAACGCCGTTGAGAGCGCGCCATTTGGAGTTCTGCAGCTCCAGATAATCCACTTTGAGTGCAGGGAGGTCAGAATCCAACAGCATCAGCAGTCCTTCTTCAACCTCTGAATCTCAGCCAGAAAATACCTGAAATCACAGAAAACACACAAACTCATAGTAAAGTCCAGAAATGGGAATTTAACATAAAAACTAATAAAAACATTCCTAAAAGTAACTAGATCCTACTAAAAACATACTAAAAACAATGCCAAAAAGTGTATAAATTATCCGCTCATCACAACACCAAACTTAAATTGTTGCTTGTCCCCAAGCAACTGAAAATCAAATAGGATAAAAAGAAGAGAATATACTATAAATTCCAAACTATCAATGAAACATAGCTCCAATCAAATGAGCGGGACTTGTAGCTTTTTGCCTCTTGAATAGTTTTGACATCTCACTTTATGCATTGATGTTCAGAATGATTGGCATCTATAGGAACTCAGAGTTCAGATAGTGTTATTGATTCTCCTAGTTCAGTATGTTGATTCTTGAACACAGCTACTTTATGAGTCTTGGCCGTGGCCCTAAGCACTTTGTTTTCCAGTATTACCACCAGATACATAAATGCCACAGACACATAACTGGGTGAACCTTTTCAGATTGTGACTCAACTTTGCTAAAGTCCCCAATTAGAGGTGTCCAGGGTTCTTAAGTGTAACACCCTACCATACAGAGTCTTATGCTTAAGTCATAATTCAGAGATGGCAAGGTATTACGACCTCTAAAACAAAAATTTAGTACGTATAGTAGTATGAATAATTGATTATAACTAGGAGCCTTTGTAGAAAAAGGGGTAAACAAAAACCGTAACTCGAACGCGCAACACTCCGATCGATAACGTAACGAGCAAAGGATAAGCTAACGCAAGATCATATATATAAAGAGTGTCAAAAACGGGAATATCAAGACTCAAGATCCGACTGCGAAGATAACCGGTCCAAGCATAATAATATATACATATAATAAAATAAGGAAACCCCAAAGGAAACCCAAAGGGACACAAATACATGCAACCTATTCTCCAAAATCCCCTCTAGAAGGAGTCATCACAGTTTGTATTATTTAATGGAGATAAAAGTATCTAAACAAGATATATAAACCAAAACAGAGTCCCAAGAACAAAGGATCTTCGCTAATCCAGAAGTCTCCAGCATGCCTCAACGTCCTGCATCTGAAAACCACAAAATCCGCATGGGTGAGAACCAGAGGTCCCCAGCACGGTAACAGCTTCCACATATATAATACATAATAATAGAGGAAAGCCAAAGGCAATCCTAGAACTTCCTCCAGATAATATCAAAGCTTATAAACAAGCTAAACCATATAAGGGTATCTGACTAAAGATTCTTCAGTCTAACTAATACTTCCCTTTCCAATTCCTTCAAACCTCCCAACCACCAGCAGGAGTATATTATAGCAAACACAGTTATATCAGACAAAGAATATACAAATAGGAGCAGTTAAGACATTTAGACAATTAGCAAGTAATATGCAGTCAAATAGGCAATCTCAAACAATTCACATAGTATGCATATGATGAATGCCTGTCCCTAGTGGCTGATGATATCATCTGTCGGTTATAGAGCCAACACGACAAGTCCTGGTAGCTAACCATTGGACTGTCCCTCTGTCGCGCATCCCCAACTCGAGTTATACTCGTTATAAACTTGATCATAAACATGATCCATATCCATCACCCTCACTGGTGAATATTTCGGGGGCGAGCTCATCCGGGTCTTTCACAGTGCCCGGCCACACTTACGACATAGGGTCAACAGAGTCTCGAGCCTCCACCTGGAGCACGTGGTGGCTAGCCACTGCTTCCTCCCAGGGATCTCGTGCCTCTGATAGTGGAAGTGCAAATCTCAATTATCAATAATTCAGCATAAGCATGCATGAATTCTCATCCATGGATCAACATCCATATCAGCCATCCGGCTCACGGTTCAGTCCAGAACCAGCCAATATTCATATTATACACAGCCTTTCCGGCTCACGGTTAAATCCATAACCAGCCGTTTCATTAGCAATTATAGCCTTTCGGCCCATGGCTTAACAAGCACTTCCACCACCATCCTCCGCATCTCACATAATCATCTTGATCCTCATTGATCATTCATTTTTCCCTTGCTTCACTCGCAAGTTACCTCATTCACTAGCCCCTTTTTAATAGCTAGGCATGTCATAATGATTTAAGACATAAATGGTGAGATCGGAGGCTTAGAAGTATGAGATTTGGCTTTTAAAACTCAAAAATCAACTTTGGGATGAAAACAGGGCCACGCGTACGCGCACTCCACGCGCACGCGTGGATGGCCTCAAAAACTCATCGACGCGCAAGCGTCATGCACGCTAACGCGTGGATTAAAGATTTGCCAATCGACGCGCACGCGCCAACCATGCGTACGCGCGGGTGTTCTCGTGCCCCAGGCACAACACTGGCACAGTTCTGGCATAACTCTCTGGAAAATGGCTGGGCATTGGGTGCAGCACAATCGGCGCGCCCGCGCACATCACGCGCACGCGTGGATGGCGCTTTCTGGAAGATCGGCGCGTACGCGCCAGGTGCGCCCACGCGCAAGGGGTCATTCTGCTAAAAATTTTCTAAGTTAAAAGCTGTAGAATTCACAGATTTAAACCCCAATCTTCCAACGGACATAACTTCCTCATTTTAAATCGTTTTTCACCCGTTCTTTGAACGGCATGGACATCCCGGATCCAATTTCATTTCTAAACAGATTTGGTACAAAACGGAGATCCGTAGTCCAAGTTATGTCCCGCCAAAGTGTGCCCAAAAACCATATTTTCATACAAAACCACAAAGTGCCAATTTCAAAACAAGCCATTTCCAACTCTTTTCAAAACCAATCAAAACATGCCAAGTTCATCCCTTTTCTTTGAAATCAATCAAAATATATCAAATTCAACATCAAGCCTCCTCAACTCACACATTGACACACATTACCACAAATTACCAAAATCACTATCTCATCATTTTACCCCACTTCACCCAAGTGGCTCAAACTCAAACACATTGACATATCATATACTATTCCTCATGCCAATTCTCAACAACACCAATTCCAATAAATTATTATTGTACACAATCAACATCATACTCACCATCAACATGGTTCAACCCACAATTCAACCATAACCAATCATCAAGTATATATCACAACATGCATATTTCTCATACATCATACCACTAAGGCCTTAATAATCATCATCACATATATGACCACATCATATATCTCAATCATTCAACAACATCAACAATTCAATGCCTATCTTAGGGCCTCTAGCCTAAGTATTTCCTACCACATTACATATTAGATACGGGAAACCGAAACCATACCTTAGCCGATTTTTTCCAAGCTCCCCCGGAGCACTTCCAAACCACTTATCCACAAGCTCTCAAGGCCTCAACACCTCCAAGAACAGATTTTTCACCACCAAACTCTTTCCAAGCTTTTCAAAGTCACCAATCAAGCTCCAATATTCACATATACACAACCTAAGCCACAACCATCATACCCATACACAACATCTCAAAACCCAAACATCATAGAACAACAAAATCACACTAGGGTTGAGAATCTTACCACACCCAAGGTCCAAGGAGACAAGATTAACCTTCTCCTTCAAGAGAGTTGGGTCCTATAACATCAAAGAACCCAAAATCTCAATATTTTACCCATGAAACTCGAAAATAAGGGCTGGAATTTCGAACAGAAACACGTGGCTTACCTCAAGATTAGTTGTATGGGTTTTGTAGAGCTCTCCGCGGTGAACGCGTGGCCACAAACGGAGCGGCAATCGGAGCTCTAGATCAAAAGTTATGGTGGTTTGAAGATCAAGTGAGAGAAAGAACTTGAGAGAGTGTTCTTCCTCCCCTCTCTTCAATTTCAGCGTGTTTGAGTGTGTTGTGAGGAGAGAGAGTGCTGAAAACTAGGGTTTTGGTTTAGTTATGTTGGGCCAAGGGCCCACTTTGGGTCCGGTTGGCCCGGTTTGGCCCGTTCGGTCCAATCTTGGTCCGAATTCTATAAAATTGGTACCAAAATTCTCGTCTCAATTTCCTCTATCATATTAAGCCATAAAAATATCATTTTTGGCTTTCTAGAATAAATTCTCATATATGGGTTAATTAGCCGTTAATTAACCGGGTCTTACATTCTACCCACCTAATTGGGAATTTTGCCCACAAAATTCAAATTCAAATTCAATTACCTGAGAATAAGTGCGGATAATCCGTTCGCATCTCCGACTCAAGTTCCCAAGTGTGTTCCTCAACACCGCCTCGACTCCAAGCCACTTTGACTAATGAAACTTCTTTTCCACGCAACCGTTTGATACTAGTATCATCAATTCTGACTGGAGCCACTGGAAGCGTCAAATCTTCTCTTAACTGAACCGATTCGGGTTCTAACACATGGCTAGCATCAGGAGTGTACTTTCGAAGCTGCGACACGTGAAATACGTCGTGCAGGTTTGAAAGATGGGGTGGTAAAGCCACCCGATACGCCACTGGCCCAATCCTCTCCAAGATCTGAAATGGACCAATGTATCGAGGATTCAACTTCTTTGCTTTAATCGCTCTACCTACTCCTGTGGTCGGAGTAACTTTCAGGAAAACATGATCTCCTGCCTCAAATTCTAAGGGCTTCCGCCTTTGATCGGCGTAACTCTTTTGACGACTCTGCGCCGTAAGCATCCTATCTCGGATCTTCTTGACTTGTTCAGTGGTCTCAGCTATCATTTCCGGCCCCAACAAGCCTTTCTCTCCAGCTTCATACCAACATAGTGGAGATTGACATTTTCTCCCATACAAAGCCTCATACGGAGCCATTCCGATGTTCGCATGGTAACTATTATTGTATGCAAACTCTACTAACGGCATATACCGATCCCAACTCGCCGATTGGTCCAAAACACAAGCTCTCAACATATCCTCTAGGGTTTGGATCGTCCTCTCGGATTGACCATCTGTTTGAGGATGGTACGCTGTACTCAAGCTTAATCGAGTTCCAAAAGCTTTCTGAAATGCACCCCAGAACCTCGAAGTGAAACGAGGATCTCTATCAGAGATTATAGTAGCAGGTACACCATGGAGTCTCACAATCTCCTTTATGTATAACCGAGCTAGCTCCTCAAGGGTGTAAGTCATCCGAACGGGTAAAAAGTGAGCTGACTTCGTCAGTCGGTCCACGATCACCCAGATAGCATCAAAACCAGTCCTAGTCCTTGGCAATCCCGACACAAAGTCCATTGCAATACTTTCCCACTTCCATTGCGGAACCTCTAAGGGTTGCAACATCCCGGAAGGTCTTTGATGTTCAATCTTTACCTTTTGACAAGTTAAGCACTTTGAAACATATTCCGCCACATCATTCTTCATACCCGGCCACCAAAACATCGCCTTTAAATCATGGTACATCTTAGTACTTCCCGGGTGAATGGAGAATCCGCTTTTGTGTGCCTCCTTTAAGATATCTTGCCTCAAAGTGCCAACATCCGGCACGATGATCCTACCCTTGAATCTCCATAACCCATCTTTTTCTTCCGACACTCTCCACTGTTTTCCTTGCTCGATAGCCGGTAACACCTTCCATAACGCTTCATCATTTTCATGGGCCTTTAGGAGTTCGGACTTAAAGTCACTCGAGATTTCTAATCGGCTCAAACACAAGGTTCCAGATACTTCTCGAGCACCAATTTTTAGACTCTCGAATCCCTTGAGCAACTTCTCCTCTTGAAGCATCATCCAAGACGCATATAACGACTTTCGACTTAACGCATCCGCCACTATATTCGCCTTTCCAAGATGGTAATTTAACTCAAAGTCATAGTCTTTCAACAATTCCATCCACCTCCTTTGCCTCATATTAAGCTCTTTCTGATCAAAGAGGTATTTCAAGCTCTTGTGATCGGAAAAGACTTGGAACTTAACCCCATAGAGATAATGCCTCCATACCTTCAAGGCAAACACAACCGCAGCGAGTTCCAAATCGTGCGTAGGATAACTAACTTCGTGAGGTCTCAATTGTCGTGAGGCATACGCCACCACATTATGATGCTGCATCAGCACGCACCCTAGGCCCTTTAACGATGCATCACAGTACACCTCAAAAGGCTCGTTCGGCTCAGGTAACACTAACACAGGTGCAGTGGTCAACTTTTTCTTCAATGTCTGAAAGCTCTCCTCGCACTCAGGAGTCCAAACAAACGGAGTGTCTTTGCGAGTTAACTTTGTCAACGGCAAGGCTAATTGCGAAAAGCCTTTGATGAACCTTCGGTAATAGCCAGCTAAACCCAGAAAACTCCTTATCTCAGTTACTGTGGTTGGTTGCTTCCAATCCATCACAGCTTCTACCTTGGTTGGATCTACGGCTATTCCCTTCTTACTCACCACGTGACCCAAAAACTTCACCTCGCTCTTCCAGAACTCACACTTAGACAGTTTCGCATAGAGTTTCTTCTCCTTTAAAATCTGCAACACGGTCCGCAAGTGTTCCGCATGCTCTTCTTTAGTCTTGGAGTAAATTAGTATATCGTCAATGAAGACAACCACGAATTTATCCAGGAACGGACGGAACACTCTATTCATGTAATCCATGAATACTGCAGAAGCGTTCGTCAACCCAAAGGACATTACAGTGTACTCGTAATGACCATAACGAGTCCTGAAAGCGGTTTTAGGGATATCCTCACCCCTCACCCTTATCTAGTGATAACCAGATCGCAAATCGATCTTAGAGAAAACCCCAGCTCCTTGTAACTGATCCATGAGATCATCAATCCTCGGCAATGGGTACTTATTCTTTATGGTGACCTTGTTCAGCTGCCTGTAATCCACACAGAGCCGCATACTTCCATCTTTCTTCTTTACCAGTAACACTGGAGCACCCCACGGGGAAACACTTGGTCGGATAAAGTTCTTACCCAACAATTCCTCTAACTGAGACTTTAGCTCGGCCATCTCTAACGGTGACATCCTATAAGGAGCACTTGAGATTGGTCCCGCCCCAGGCACCAATTCAATAGCAAACTCGACCTCTCGGTTAGGTGGAAATTCCTCAATATCATCGGGAAACACTTCCGGAAACTCACACACTACCGGAATCTGATCCAACCTTTGATCATCACCCGAAACACCCGCGGTTAACAATAGGATACCCTGACATTCGATTCCAGAACAGTTCACCATCATCGAATTCAAGTAATAATTATTCACCACAACCGGCCCTTCTGTATCCTCCGGCATAAAGTACACCGACTTTGTAGAACAATCAAGCAGGACATGGTTCTCAGATAACCAGTCCAATCCCAAGATAAGATCAAGACCGATCATCGGTAAGCAGATTAAATTATGGACAAAATCACGCTGCTTGAACCTGAACGAAACTTTCGGGCATCCTAGCCTAGTTACCATGGCTTCATGGGTAGCATTATGTACCTTTAGGTCATAACCTAAGGTTACAATCTTCAATCCTAACTCATGGGCTTTCTCAAATGCAATAAATGAATGCGATGCTCCCGAATAAAATAAAGCATTTAAAGTTTGACCAGCCATTTCACAGTTACCTCGAATGAGTGTCTCGGATCCTTCTGCACCCACAGCTGAGGTGGTGAACACCCGACCAGTCTGTTGTGCTTTCCCAACACCTTGCCTTTGCTTCTCCGGACAACTTGCGGCTTTATGCCCCGCCTTTCCGCAATTGTAGCACAAACCCCATCCGGCCTTGCATGGTGCTCCCGGATGGTGACTCCCACACCTAGTACAAGCTTGATCATTCTGAGGTTGCTTCCCAAACTTCTTCCCTTGGAAATTGTTGTTGTTGTTGGGCCTCCTGAAAGAGCTTCCCCTCTTGAAAGACGGACCTCTAGGTGCAAAGCCCTTCCCTCGGTTCTGTGAAAATGAACCTTTGTGACTCCCTTTCTCAGCGGTTGCCCTTTTCACACACTCCTCAGCAACCCTACACTTGTTCACTAATTCGGAGAAAGTCCTAATCTCCATTGGTCCTACTGAACTGAAGATATCACTCCGGAGTCCTCCTTCGTACTTAACACACTTCCATTCCTCATATTCCACCGGAGTCCCTTGGCACATACGAGAGAACCTGAACAGCTCCTCAAACTTGTCAGTATACTCTGATATGGACATAGTACCCTGCTTCAGCTGTAACAATTCAAGTTCCTTAGCCGTCCTAGCAGAAGTCGGAAAGTACTTCTTATAGAACTCTTCTTGAAAGACATTCCAGGTGATATAGTCATCACCCTGCTGCAGAAGACGTCGGATGCCTTGCCACCAATGCGACGCTTCACCGGTGAGCATATAAGTGGCAAACTCGACACGCTGTCCTTCAGGTACCACTTGTGCTTGTAATGCTCGCTCTATAGCCTGAAACCATGTATCAGCCTCAGTCGGGCTAGTAGTTCCCTTGAACTTAGGCGGATTAACCTTCAAAAAGTTTGCCAAGGTCATCGGACCCTGAACTCCACCTCCATCATTACCATGGTTGTTCATCTGTTGACCAAGAGCCTCAGCAGTGGCTTGCATAGCAGCAGCCATGTTCTCCAACGCAGCCATAAAGTTCACCGGGTCGTTAGGGTTAGTCTCCGGCGCACGAGCATTCGTATGTCCCCTCCCACGGCCTCTACCGCGTCCACGAGGCGCCATCTGGTTCCTATACACACCAAACAATCGATATTAAGTTGATCAGTCTCAATATCGGAAGTTTAGTGCTTCAAAGTCCCAAATGCATGCTCATGAACGTTTATGCCAATTATATCAAACAGATACACTAACAGCACATAACACACATATAGAGAATGCACAGAAGCATAGTCAGTCCATTCCTCAGGCTCTACAGGAACGAACTGCTCTGATACCATAATGTAACACCCTACCATACAGAGTCTTATGCTTAAGTCATAATTCAGAGATGGCAAGGTATTACGACCTCTAAAACAAAAATTTAGTACGTATAGTAGTATGAATAATTGATTATAACTAGGAGCCTTTGTAGAAAAAGGGGTAAACAAAAACCGTAACTCGAATGCGCAACACTCCGATCGATAACGTAACGAGCAAAGGATAAGCTAACGCAAGATCATATATATAAAGAGTGTCAAAAACGGGAATATCAAGACTCAAGATCCGGCTGCGAAGATAACCGGTCCAAGCATAATAATATATACATATAATAAAATAAGGAAACCCCAAAGGAAACCCAAAGGGACACAAATACATGCAACCTATTCTCCAAAATCCCCTCTAGAAGGAGTCATCACAGTTTGTATTATTTAATGGAGATAAAAGTATCTAAACAAGATATATAAACCAAAACAGAGTCCCAAGAACAAAGGATCTTCGCTAATCCAGAAGTCTCCAGCATGCCTCAACGTCCTGCATCTGAAAACCACAAAATCCGCATGGGTGAGAACCAGAGGTCCCCAGCACGGTAACAGCTTCCACATATATAATACATAATAATAGAGGAAAGCCAAAGGCAATCCTAGAACTTCCTCCAGATAATATCAAAGCTTATAAACAAGCTAAACCATATAAGGGTATCTGACTAAAGATTCTTCAGTCTAACTAATACTTCCCTTTCCAATTCCTTCAAACCTCCCAACCACCAGCAGGAGTATATTATAGCAAACACAGTTATATCAGACAAAGAATATACAAATAGGAGCAGTTAAGACATTTAGACAATTAGCAAGTAATATGCAGTCAAATAGGCAATCTCAAACAATTCACATAGTATGCATATGATGAATGCCTGTCCCTAGTGGCTGATGATATCATCTGTCGGTTATAGAGCCAACACGACAAGTCCTGGTAGCTAACCATTGGACTGTCCCTCTGTCGCGCATCCCCAACTCGAGTTATACTCGTTATAAACTTGATCATAAACATGATCCATATCCATCACCCTCACTGGTGAATATTTCGGGGGCGAGCTCATCCGGGTCTTTCACAGTGCCCGGCCACACTTACGACATAGGGTCAACAGAGTCTCGAGCCTCCACCTGGAGCACGTGGTGGCTAGCCACTGCTTCCTCCCAGGGATCTCGTGCCTCTGATAGTGGAAGTGCAAATCTCAATTATCAATAATTCAGCATAAGCATGCATGAATTCTCATCCATGGATCAACATCCATATCAGCCATCCGGCTCACGGTTCAGTCCAGAACCAGCCAATATTCATATTATACACAGCCTTTCCGGCTCACGGTTAAATCCATAACCAGCCGTTTCATTAGCAATTATAGCCTTTCGGCCCATGGCTTAACAAGCACTTCCACCACCATCCTCCGCATCTCACATAATCATCTTGATCCTCATTGATCATTCATTTTTCCCTTGCTTCACTCGCAAGTTACCTCATTCACTAGCCCCTTTTTAATAGCTAGGCATGTCATAATGATTTAAGACATAAATGGTGAGATCGGAGGCTTAGAAGTATGAGATTTGGCTTTTAAAACTCAAAAATCAACTTTGGGATGAAAACAGGGCCACGCGTACGCGCACTCCACGCGCACGCGTGGATGGCCTCAAAAACTCATCGACGCGCAAGCGTCATGCACGCTAACGCGTGGATTAAAGATTTGCCAATCGACGCGCACGCGCCAACCATGCGTACGCGCGGGTGTTCTCGTGCCCCAGGCACAACACTGGCACAGTTCTGGCATAACTCTCTGGAAAATGGCTGGGCATTGGGTGCAGCACAATCGGCGCGCCCGCGCACATCACGCGCACGCGTGGATGGCGCTTTCTGGAAGATCGGCGCGTACGCGCCAGGTGCGCCCACGCGCAAGGGGTCATTCTGCTAAAAATTTTCTAAGTTAAAAGCTGTAGAATTCACAGATTTAAACCCCAATCTTCCAACGGACATAACTTCCTCATTTTAAATCGTTTTTCACCCGTTCTTTGAACGGCATGGACATCCCGGATCCAATTTCATTTCTAAACAGATTTGGTACAAAACGGAGATCCGTAGTCCAAGTTATGTCCCGCCAAAGTGTGCCCAAAAACCATATTTTCATACAAAACCACAAAGTGCCAATTTCAAAACAAGCCATTTCCAACTCTTTTCAAAACCAATCAAAACATGCCAAGTTCATCCCTTTTCTTTGAAATCAATCAAAATATATCAAATTCAACATCAAGCCTCCTCAACTCACACATTGACACACATTACCACAAATTACCAAAATCACTATCTCATCATTTTACCCCACTTCACCCAAGTGGCTCAAACTCAAACACATTGACATATCATATACTATTCCTCATGCCAATTCTCAACAACACCAATTCCAATAAATTATTATTGTACACAATCAACATCATACTCACCATCAACATGGTTCAACCCACAATTCAACCATAACCAATCATCAAGTATATATCACAACATGCATATTTCTCATACATCATACCACTAAGGCCTTAATAATCATCATCACATATATGACCACATCATATATCTCAATCATTCAACAACATCAACAATTCAATGCCTATCTTAGGGCCTCTAGCCTAAGTATTTCCTACCACATTACATATTAGATACGGGAAACCGAAACCATACCTTAGCCGATTTTTTCCAAGCTCCCCCGGAGCACTTCCAAACCACTTATCCACAAGCTCTCAAGGCCTCAACACCTCCAAGAACAGATTTTTCACCACCAAACTCTTTCCAAGCTTTTCAAAGTCACCAATCAAGCTCCAATATTCACATATACACAACCTAAGCCACAACCATCATACCCATACACAACATCTCAAAACCCAAACATCATAGAACAACAAAATCACACTAGGGTTGAGAATCTTACCACACCCAAGGTCCAAGGAGACAAGATTAACCTTCTCCTTCAAGAGAGTTGGGTCCTATAACATCAAAGAACCCAAAATCTCAATATTTTACCCATGAAACTCGAAAATAAGGGCTGGAATTTCGAACAGAAACACGTGGCTTACCTCAAGATTAGTTGTATGGGTTTTGTAGAGCTCTCCGCGGTGAACGCGTGGCCGCAAACGAAGCGGCAATCGGAGCTCTAGATCAAAAGTTATGGTGGTTTGAAGATCAAGTGAGAGAAAGAACTTGAGAGAGTGTTCTTCCTCCCCTCTCTTCAATTTCAGCGTGTTTGAGTGTGTTGTGAGGAGAGAGAGTGCTGAAAACTAGGGTTTTGGTTTAGTTATGTTGGGCCAAGGGCCCACTTTGGGTCCGGTTGGCCCGGTTTGGCCCGTTCGGTCCAATCTTGGTCCGAATTCTATAAAATTGGTACCGAAATTCTCGTCTCAATTTCCTCTATCATATTAAGCCATAAAAATATCATTTTTGGCTTTCTAGAATAAATTCTCATATATGGGTTAATTAGCCGTTAATTAACCGGGTCTTACATTCTACCCACCTAATTGGGAATTTTGCCCACAAAATTCAAATTCAAATTCAATTACCTGAGAATAAGTGCGGATAATCCGTTCGCATCTCCGACTCAAGTTCCCAAGTGTGTTCCTCAACACCGCCTCGACTCCAAGCCACTTTGACTAATGAAACTTCTTTTCCACGCAACCGTTTGATACTAGTATCATCAATTCTGACTGGAGCCACTGGAAGCGTCAAATCTTCTCTTAACTGAACCGATTCGGGTTCTAACACATGGCTAGCATCAGGAGTGTACTTTCGAAGCTGCGACACGTGAAATACGTCGTGCAGGTTTGAAAGATGGGGTGGTAAAGCCACCCGATACGCCACTGGCCCAATCCTCTCCAAGATCTGAAATGGACCAATGTATCGAGGATTCAACTTCTTTGCTTTAATCGCTCTACCTACTCCTGTGGTCGGAGTAACTTTTAGGAAAACATGATCTCCTGCCTCAAATTCTAAGGGCTTCCGCCTTTGATCGGCGTAACTCTTTTGACGACTCTGCGCCGTAAGCATCCTATCTCGGATCTTCTTGACTTGTTCAGTGGTCTCAGCTATCATTTCCGGCCCCAACAAGCCTTTCTCTCCAGCTTCATACCAACATAGTGGAGATTGACATTTTCTCCCATACAAAGCCTCATACGGAGCCATTCCGATGTTCGCATGGTAACTATTATTGTATGCAAACTCTACTAACGGCATATACCGATCCCAACTCGCCGATTGGTCCAAAACACAAGCTCTCAACATATCCTCTAGGGTTTGGATCGTCCTCTCGGATTGACCATCTGTTTGAGGATGGTACGCTGTACTCAAGCTTAATCGAGTTCCAAAAGCTTTCTGAAATGCACCCCAGAACCTCGAAGTGAAACGAGGATCTCTATCAGAGATTATAGTAGCAGGTACACCATGGAGTCTCACAATCTCCTTTATGTATAACCGAGCTAGCTCCTCAAGGGTGTAAGTCATCCGAACGGGTAAAAAGTGAGCTGACTTCGTCAGTCGGTCCACGATCACCCAGATAGCATCAAAACCAGTCCTAGTCCTTGGCAATCCCGACACAAAGTCCATTGCAATACTTTCCCACTTCCATTGCGGAACCTCTAAGGGTTGCAACATCCCGGAAGGTCTTTGATGTTCAATCTTTACCTTTTGACAAGTTAAGCACTTTGAAACATATTCCGCCACATCATTCTTCATACCCGGCCACCAAAACATCGCCTTTAAATCATGGTACATCTTAGTACTTCCCGGGTGAATGGAGAATCCGCTTTTGTGTGCCTCCTTTAAGATATCTTGCCTCAAAGTGCCAACATCCGGCACGATGATCCTACCCTTGAATCTCCATAACCCATCTTTTTCTTCCGACACTCTCCACTGTTTTCCTTGCTCGATAGCCGGTAACACCTTCCATAACGCTTCATCATTTTCATGGGCCTTTAGGAGTTCGGACTTAAAGTCACTCGAGATTTCTAATCGGCTCAAACACAAGGTTCCAGATACTTCTCGAGCACCAATTTTTAGACTCTCGAATCCCTTGAGCAACTTCTCCTCTTGAAGCATCATCCAAGACGCATATAACGACTTTCGACTTAACGCATCCGCCACTATATTCGCCTTTCCAAGATGGTAATTTAACTCAAAGTCATAGTCTTTCAACAATTCCATCCACCTCCTTTGCCTCATATTAAGCTCTTTCTGATCAAAGAGGTATTTCAAGCTCTTGTGATCGGAAAAGACTTGGAACTTAACCCCATAGAGATAATGCCTCCATACCTTCAAGGCAAACACAACCGCAGCGAGTTCCAAATCGTGCGTAGGATAACTAACTTCGTGAGGTCTCAATTGTCGTGAGGCATACGCCACCACATTATGATGCTGCATCAGCACGCACCCTAGGCCCTTTAACGATGCATCACAGTACACCTCAAAAGGCTCGTTCGGCTCAGGTAACACTAACACAGGTGCAGTGGTCAACTTTTTCTTCAATGTCTGAAAGCTCTCCTCGCACTCAGGAGTCCAAACAAACGGAGTGTCTTTGCGAGTTAACTTTGTCAACGGCAAGGCTAATTGCGAAAAGCCTTTGATGAACCTTCGGTAATAGCCAGCTAAACCCAGAAAACTCCTTATCTCAGTTACTGTGGTTGGTTGCTTCCAATCCATCACAGCTTCTACCTTGGTTGGATCTACGGCTATTCCCTTCTTACTCACCACGTGACCCAAAAACTTCACCTCGCTCTTCCAGAACTCACACTTAGACAGTTTCGCATAGAGTTTCTTCTCCTTTAAAATCTGCAACACGGTCCGCAAGTGTTCCGCATGCTCTTCTTTAGTCTTGGAGTAAATTAGTATATCGTCAATGAAGACAACCACGAATTTATCCAGGAACGGACGGAACACTCTATTCATGTAATCCATGAATACTGCAGAAGCGTTCGTCAACCCAAAGGACATTACAGTGTACTCGTAATGACCATAACGAGTCCTGAAAGCGGTTTTAGGGATATCCTCACCCCTCACCCTTATCTAGTGATAACCAGATCGCAAATCGATCTTAGAGAAAACCCCAGCTCCTTGTAACTGATCCATGAGATCATCAATCCTCGGCAATGGGTACTTATTCTTTATGGTGACCTTGTTCAGCTGCCTGTAATCCACACAGAGCCGCATACTTCCATCTTTCTTCTTTACCAGTAACACTGGAGCACCCCACGGGGAAACACTTGGTCGGATAAAGTTCTTACCCAACAATTCCTCTAACTGAGACTTTAGCTCGGCCATCTCTAACGGTGACATCCTATAAGGAGCACTTGAGATTGGTCCCGCCCCAGGCACCAATTCAATAGCAAACTCGACCTCTCGGTTAGGTGGAAATTCCTCAATATCATCGGGAAACACTTCCGGAAACTCACACACTACCGGAATCTGATCCAACCTTTGATCATCACCCGAAACACCCGCGGTTAACAATAGGATACCCTGACATTCGATTCCAGAACAGTTCACCATCATCGAATTCAAGTAATAATTATTCACCACAACCGGCCCTTCTGTATCCTCCGGCATAAAGTACACCGACTTTGTAGAACAATCAAGCAGGACATGGTTCTCAGATAACCAGTCCAATCCCAAGATAAGATCAAGACCGATCATCGGTAAGCAGATTAAATTATGGACAAAATCACGCTGCTTGAACCTGAACGAAACTTTCGGGCATCCTAGCCTAGTTACCATGGCTTCATGGGTAGCATTATGTACCTTTAGGTCATAACCTAAGGTTACAATCTTCAATCCTAACTCATGGGCTTTCTCAAATGCAATAAATGAATGCGATGCTCCCGAATAAAATAAAGCATTTAAAGTTTGACCAGCCATTTCACAGTTACCTCGAATGAGTGTCTCGGATCCTTCTGCACCCACAGCTGAGGTGGTGAACACCCGACCAGTCTGTTGTGCTTTCCCAACACCTTGCCTTTGCTTCTCCGGACAACTTGCGGCTTTATGCCCCGCCTTTCCGCAATTGTAGCACAAACCCCATCCGGCCTTGCATGGTGCTCCCGGATGGTGACTCCCACACCTAGTACAAGCTTGATCATTCTGAGGTTGCTTCCCAAACTTCTTCCCTTGGAAATTGTTGTTGTTGTTGGGCCTCCTGAAAGAGCTTCCCCTCTTGAAAGACGGACCTCTAGGTGCAAAGCCCTTCCCTCGGTTCTGTGAAAATGAACCTTTGTGACTCCCTTTCTCAGCGGTTGCCCTTTTCACACACTCCTCAGCAACCCTACACTTGTTCACTAATTCGGAGAAAGTCCTAATCTCCATTGGTCCTACTGAACTGAAGATATCACTCCGGAGTCCTCCTTCGTACTTAACACACTTCCATTCCTCATATTCCACCGGAGTCCCTTGGCACATACGAGAGAACCTGAACAGCTCCTCAAACTTGTCAGTATACTCTGATATGGACATAGTACCCTGCTTCAGCTGTAACAATTCAAGTTCCTTAGCCGTCCTAGCAGAAGTCGGAAAGTACTTCTTATAGAACTCTTCTTGAAAGACATTCCAGGTGATATAGTCATCACCCTGCTGCAGAAGACGTCGGATGCCTTGCCACCAATGCGACGCTTCACCGGTGAGCATATAAGTGGCAAACTCGACACGCTGTCCTTCAGGTACCACTTGTGCTTGTAATGCTCGCTCTATAGCCTGAAACCATGTATCAGCCTCAGTCGGGCTAGTAGTTCCCTTGAACTTAGGCGGATTAACCTTCAAAAAGTTTGCCAAGGTCATCGGACCCTGAACTCCACCTCCATCATTACCATGGTTGTTCATCTGTTGACCAAGAGCCTCAGCAGTGGCTTGCATAGCAGCAGCCATGTTCTCCAACGCAGCCATAAAGTTCACCGGGTCGTTAGGGTTAGTCTCCGGCGCACGAGCATTCGTATGTCCCCTCCCACGGCCTCTACCGCGTCCACGAGGCGCCATCTGGTTCCTATACACACCAAACAATCGATATTAAGTTGATCAGTCTCAATATCGGAAGTTTAGTGCTTCAAAGTCCCAAATGCATGCTCATGAACGTTTATGCCAATTATATCAAACAGATACACTAACAGCACATAACACACATATAGAGAATGCACAGAAGCATAGTCAGTCCATTCCTCAGGCTCTACAGGAACGAACTGCTCTGATACCATAATGTAACACCCTACCATACAGAGTCTTATGCTTAAGTCATAATTCAGAGATGGCAAGGTATTACGACCTCTAAAACAAAAATTTAGTACGTATAGTAGTATGAATAATTGATTATAACTAGGAGCCTTTGTAGAAAAAGGGGTAAACAAAAACCGTAACTCGAACGCGCAACACTCCGATCGATAACGTAACGAGCAAAGGATAAGCTAACGCAAGATCATATATATAAAGAGTGTCAAAAACGGGAATATCAAGACTCAAGATCCGGCTGCGAAGATAACCGGTCCAAGCATAATAATATATACATATAATAAAATAAGGAAACCCCAAAGGAAACCCAAAGGGACACAAATACATGCAACCTATTCTCCAAAATCCCCTCTAGAAGGAGTCATCACAGTTTGTATTATTTAATGGAGATAAAAGTATCTAAACAAGATATATAAACCAAAACAGAGTCCCAAGAACAAAGGATCTTCGCTAATCCAGAAGTCTCCAGCATGCCTCAACGTCCTGCATCTGAAAACCACAAAATCCGCATGGGTGAGAACCAGAGGTCCCCAGCACGGTAACAGCTTCCACATATATAATACATAATAATAGAGGAAAGCCAAAGGCAATCCTAGAACTTCCTCCAGATAATATCAAAGCTTATAAACAAGCTAAACCATATAAGGGTATCTGACTAAAGATTCTTCAGTCTAACTAATACTTCCCTTTCCAATTCCTTCAAACCTCCCAACCACCAGCAGGAGTATATTATAGCAAACACAGTTATATCAGACAAAGAATATACAAATAGGAGCAGTTAAGACATTTAGACAATTAGCAAGTAATATGCAGTCAAATAGGCAATCTCAAACAATTCACATAGTATGCATATGATGAATGCCTGTCCCTAGTGGCTGATGATATCATCTGTCGGTTATAGAGCCAACACGACAAGTCCTGGTAGCTAACCATTGGACTGTCCCTCTGTCGCGCATCCCCAACTCGAGTTATACTCGTTATAAACTTGATCATAAACATGATCCATATCCATCACCCTCACTGGTGAATATTTCGGGGGCGAGCTCATCCGGGTCTTTCACAGTGCCCGGCCACACTTACGACATAGGGTCAACAGAGTCTCGAGCCTCCACCTGGAGCACGTGGTGGCTAGCCACTGCTTCCTCCCAGGGATCTCGTGCCTCTGATAGTGGAAGTGCAAATCTCAATTATCAATAATTCAGCATAAGCATGCATGAATTCTCATCCATGGATCAACATCCATATCAGCCATCCGGCTCACGGTTCAGTCCAGAACCAGCCAATATTCATATTATACACAGCCTTTCCGGCTCACGGTTAAATCCATAACCAGCCGTTTCATTAGCAATTATAGCCTTTCGGCCCATGGCTTAACAAGCACTTCCACCACCATCCTCCGCATCTCACATAATCATCTTGATCCTCATTGATCATTCATTTTTCCCTTGCTTCACTCGCAAGTTACCTCATTCACTAGCCCCTTTTTAATAGCTAGGCATGTCATAATGATTTAAGACATAAATGGTGAGATCGGAGGCTTAGAAGTATGAGATTTGGCTTTTAAAACTCAAAAATCAACTTTGGGATGAAAACAGGGCCACGCGTACGCGCACTCCACGCGCACGCGTGGATGGCCTCAAAAACTCATCGACGCGCAAGCGTCATGCACGCTAACGCGTGGATTAAAGATTTGCCAATCGACGCGCATGCGCCAACCATGCGTACGCGCGGGTGTTCTCGTGCCCCAGGCACAACACTGGCACAGTTCTGGCATAACTCTCTGGAAAATGGCTGGGCATTGGGTGCAGCACAATCGGCGCGCCCGCGCACATCACGCGCACGCGTGGATGGCGCTTTCTGGAAGATCGGCGCGTACGCGCCAGGTGCGCCCACGCGCAAGGGGTCATTCTGCTAAAAATTTTCTAAGTTAAAAGCTGTAGAATTCACAGATTTAAACCCCAATCTTCCAACGGACATAACTTCCTCATTTTAAATCGTTTTTCACCCGTTCTTTGAACGGCATGGACATCCCGGATCCAATTTCATTTCTAAACAGATTTGGTACAAAACGGAGATCCGTAGTCCAAGTTATGTCCCGCCAAAGTGTGCCCAAAAACCATATTTTCATACAAAACCACAAAGTGCCAATTTCAAAACAAGCCATTTCCAACTCTTTTCAAAACCAATCAAAACATGCCAAGTTCATCCCTTTTCTTTGAAATCAATCAAAATATATCAAATTCAACATCAAGCCTCCTCAACTCACACATTGACACACATTACCACAAATTACCAAAATCACTATCTCATCATTTTACCCCACTTCACCCAAGTGGCTCAAACTCAAACACATTGACATATCATATACTATTCCTCATGCCAATTCTCAACAACACCAATTCCAATAAATTATTATTGTACACAATCAACATCATACTCACCATCAACATGGTTCAACCCACAATTCAACCATAACCAATCATCAAGTATATATCACAACATGCATATTTCTCATACATCATACCACTAAGGCCTTAATAATCATCATCACATATATGACCACATCATATATCTCAATCATTCAACAACATCAACAATTCAATGCCTATCTTAGGGCCTCTAGCCTAAGTATTTCCTACCACATTACATATTAGATACGGGAAACCGAAACCATACCTTAGCCGATTTTTCCCAAGCTCCCCCGGAGCACTTCCAAACCACTTATCCACAAGCTCTCAAGGCCTCAACACCTCCAAGAACAGATTTTTCACCACCAAACTCTTTCCAAGCTTTTCAAAGTCACCAATCAAGCTCCAATATTCACATATACACAACCTAAGCCACAACCATCATACCCATACACAACATCTCAAAACCCAAACATCATAGAACAACAAAATCACACTAGGGTTGAGAATCTTACCACACCCAAGGTCCAAGGAGACAAGATTAACCTTCTCCTTCAAGAGAGTTGGGTCCTATAACATCAAAGAACCCAAAATCTCAATATTTTACCCATGAAACTCGAAAATAAGGGCTGGAATTTCGAACAGAAACACGTGGCTTACCTCAAGATTAGTTGTATGGGTTTTGTAGAGCTCTCCGCGGTGAACGCGTGGCCGCAAACGGAGCGGCAATCGGAGCTCTAGATCAAAAGTTATGGTGGTTTGAAGATCAAGTGAGAGAAAGAACTTGAGAGAGTGTTCTTCCTCCCCTCTCTTCAATTTCAGCGTGTTTGAGTGTGTTGTGAGGAGAGAGAGTGCTGAAAACTAGGGTTTTGGTTTAGTTATGTTGGGCCAAGGGCCCACTTTGGGTCCGGTTGGCCCGGTTTGGCCCGTTCGGTCCAATCTTGGTCCGAATTCTATAAAATTGGTACCGAAATTCTCGTCTCAATTTCCTCTATCATATTAAGCCATAAAAATATCATTTTTGGCTTTCTAGAATAAATTCTCATATATGGGTTAATTAGCCGTTAATTAACCGGGTCTTACATTAAGCATACTCTTCTTTTGCTTTGGACCTTGACTTTAACCGCTCAGTCTCAAGTTTTCACTTGACACCTTCATGCCACAAGCACATGGTTACGGACAGCTTGGTTTAGCCGCTTAGGCCAGGATTTTATTCCTTTAGGCCCTCCTATCCACTGATGCTCAAAGCCTTGGGATTCTTTTTATTACCCTTGCCTTTTGGTTTTAAGGGCTATTGCCTTTTTGCTCTTGCCTTTTGGTTTTAAGAGCTTTTGGCTTTTTCTGCTTGCTTTTTCTTTTTTTATTTTTTTTTCTGCAAGCTTTGTATTCACTGGTTTTTCTTGCTTTAAGAATCATTTTTATGATTTTTCAGATTATCAAATAACATGTCTCCTGTTCGTCATTCTTTCAAGAGCCAACATATATAACATTCAAAAACACCAACTTCAAAAGACATATGCACTGTTCAAGCATTCATTCAGAAAACAAAAAGTATTGTCTCAACATCAATATAATTAAACTAAGTTCAAGGATGAATTCGAAACCATGTACTTCTTGTTCTTTTATTTTTAAAACATTTTTCATTTAAGAGAGGTGATGGATTCATATTCACTATTTTAAGGCATAGACACTTAGACACTAATGATCATGTAATAAAGACACAAACATAGATAAACATTTAACATAAGAAAACGAAAAACCAAAAATTTGAGAACAAGGAATGAGTCCACCTTAGTGGTGGTGGCGTTTTCTTCTTGAGGTACCAATGATGTCCTTGAGCTCTTCTATGTCTCTTCCTTGTCTTTGTTGCTCCTCCCTCATAGCTCTTTGATCTTCTCTAATTTCATGGAGGATGATTGAGTGCTCTTGATGTTCCACCCATAGTTGTCCCATGTTGGAACTCAGTTTTCCTAGGGAGGTGTTGATTTGCTCCCAAAAGTTCTGTGGAGGAAAGTGCATCCCTTGAGGCATCTCAGGGATTTCCTGGTGATGAGCTTCTTCATGCGTCTCTTGAGATCCATGAATAGGCTCTCTTGTTTGCTCCATCCTTTTCTTAGTGATGGGCTTGTCCTCATCAATGAGGATATCTCCCTCTATGTCAATCCCAGCCGAATTGCATAGATGGAAAATGAGGTGAGGAAAATCTAACATTGCCATAGTGGAGGACTTGTCAGCCACCTTGTAGAGTTCTTGAGGTATAATCTCATGAACCTCCACCTCTTCTCCAATCATGATGCTATGGATCATGATGGCCCGGTCTATAGTAACTTCAGACTGGTTGCTAATGGGAATGATTGAGCGTTGAATGAACTCCAACCATCCTCTAGCTACAGGCTTAAGGTCCAGTCTTCTCAATTGAACCAGTTTGCCTTTTGAGTCAATCTTCCATTGAGCACCTTCCACACATATGTCCATGAGGACTTGGTCCAACCTTTGATCAAAGTTGACTCTCCTTGTGTAGGGGCATGCGTTTTCTTCCATCATTGGCAAGTTGAACGCCAACCTCACATTTTCCAGACTAAAATCTAAGTATTTCCCCCGAACTATGGTGAGATAATTCTTTGGGTTTGGGTTCTTACTTTGATCATGGTTCCTAGTGATCCATGCATTAGCATAGAACTCTTAAACCATTAGAATTCTGACTTGTTGGATGGGGTTTGTTAGAACTTCCCAACCTCTTCTTTGGATCTTATGTTGGATCTCCGGATACTCAATTTTCTTGAGTTTGAAAGAGACCTCGGGGATCACCTTCTTCTTGGCCACAACATCATAGAAGTGGTCTTGATGGGCTTTGGAGATGAATCTTTCCATCTCCCATGACTCGGAGGTGGAAGCTTTTGTCTCTCCTTTCCCTTTTCTAGAGGATTCTTCGATCTTAGGTGCCATCAATGGTAATGGAAAAACAAAAAGCTTTATGCTTTTACCACACCAAACTTAGAATATTGCTCGCCCTCGAGCAAGAGAAGAAAGAAAAGATGAAGAAGAAGAAATGGAGGAGAGGGAGAGAGGTTTGTGTTTCGGCCAAGAAGAGGAAGAGAGGGTTGTGTTGTGTGAAAATGAAGAAGAATCGAGGGGTTTATATAGTGGAGGGAGAGGGGTTAAGGTTCGGCCATATGGGATGGGTTTGGGTGGGAAAGTGATTTTGAATTTTGAAGGTATGTGGGGTTTATGAGGTAGGTTTATGGAGAAGAGTGGATGGATGTGAGTGGTGAAGGGGTAGTAGGGAAGAGAGCTTGAGGTAATTGGTGAAGGGTTTTGGGGAAGGGTGTTTATTGGGCAGAGAGGATGAATGAGAAGAGGGAAGAGTATGAGTGGAGGTAGGTGGGGATCCTGTGGGGTCCACAGATGCTGAGATGATCCTATGGGGTCCACAGATCCTGAGGTGTCAAGGAATTGCATCCCTGCACCAATTAGGCATGTAAAATGCCTTTGCATACAATTCTGGCGTTTAAGCGCCGAATTGGTGCTTGTTCTGGGAATTCAGCGCCCAGATGCAGCATGTTTCTAGCGTTGAACGCTAGTTCTATGCTTGTTTCTGGCGTTCAGCGCCAGCTTTCCTCAGTGTGCATTCTTGGCATCTGAACGCCAGGATGCTTCTTGTTTTGGGCATTCAACGCCAGATCCATGCTCTGTTCTGGCGTTGAACGCCAGCCAGATGCTCCTTACTGGCGTTTAAACGCCAGTAAGCCCTTCCTTCAGGGTGTGATTTTTCTTCTGCTGTTTTTGATTATGTTTTTGATTCTGTTTTTAATTTTTGTATTTATTTTGTGACTCCACATGATCATGAACCTAATAAAACATGAAAGAACAATAAAATAAAAATAAAATTAGATAAATAAAAATTGGGTTGCCTCCCAACAAGCGCTTCTTTAATGTCAATAGCTTGACAGTGGGCTCTCATGGAGCCACACAGGTGATCAGGTCAATTTTATAGATTCCCAACACCAAACTTAGAGTTTGGATATGGGAGTTCAACACCAAACTTAAAGTTTGGCTGAGGCCTCCCAACACCAAACTTAGAGTTTGACTGTGAGGGCTTTAGTTGACTCTGTACTGAGAGAAGCTTTCTATGCTTCCTCTCCATTGTTACAGAAGGAGATTCTTGAGTTTTAAACACAAGGTTGTCCTCATTCAGTTGAAGGATCAATTCTCCTCTGTCTACATCAATCACAACTCTTGCTGTGGCTAGGAAGGGTCTTCCAAGAATGATGGATTCATCCTCATCCTTCCCAGTATCCAAGATTATGAAATCAGCAGGGATGTAAAGGCCTTCAACCTTTACTAACACGTCCTCTACTTGTCCATAAGCCTGTTTTCTGGAATTGTCTGCTATCTCTAATGAGATTCTAGCAGCTTGTACCTCAAAGATTCCCATTTTCTCCATTACAGAGAGTGGCATGAGGTTTATTCCTGACCCAAGGTCACATAGAGCCTTCTCAAAGGTCATGGTGCCTATGGTACAAGGTATTAGGGACTTCCCAGGATCCTGTTTCTTTTGAGGCAATCTCAGGTGATCCAATGCATTTAGTTCATTGGTGAACAGGGGAGGTTCATCTCCCCAAGTCTCATTACCAAATAAATTGGCATTTAGCTTCATGATTGCACCAAGGAACTTGGCAACTTGCTCTTCAGTAACATCCTCATTCTCTTCTGAAGAAGAATACTCATCAGAGCTTATGAAGGGCATAAGGAGGTTTAATGGAATCTCTATGGTCTCTAGATGAGCCTCAGAGTCTTTTGGTTCCTCAAAGGGAAACTCCTTGTTGATCACTAGACGTCCCAGGAGGTCTTCCTCCTTGGAATTCACGTCCTCCCCTTCCTCCTTGGATCCGACCATGATGGTTATATCTATGGCCTTGTAATCTCTCTTTGGATTCTCTTCTGTATTGCTTGGGAGAGTACTAGGAGGGGTTTCAGTGATCTTCTTACTCACCTGGCCCACTTGTGCCTCCAAAATTCTAATGGAAGACCTTGTTTTATTCATGAAACTCACAGTGGCCTTAGATAGATCAGAGACTAAATTTGCTAAGCTAGATGGATTCTGCTCAGAATTTTCTGTCTGTTGCTGAGTGGATGATGGAAAAGGTTTACTATTGTTAAACCTGTTTCTTCCACCATTATTAAAGCCTTGTTGAGGCTTTTGTTGATCCTTCCATGAGAGATTTGGGTGATTTTTCCATGAGGGGTTATAGGTGTTTCCATAAAGTTCATCCATATAATTTACCTCTGCTATTGCAGGGTTCTCAGGATCATAAGCTTCTTCTTCAGAAGATGCCTCTTGAGTACTGTTGGATGCAGCTTGTATTCCATTCAGACTCTGAGAAATCATATTGACCTGCTGAGTCAATATTTTATTCTGGGGCAATATGGCATTCAGAGTATCAATTTCAAGAACTCCCTTCTTCTGAGGCGTCCCATTACTCATAGGATTCCTCTCAGAAGTGTGCATAAACTGGTTGTTAGCAACCTTGTCAATAAGTTCTTGAGCTTCTGCAGGCGTTTTCTTTAGGTGAATGGATCCACCTGTAGAAGTATCTAATGACATCTTAGCTAATTCAGACAGACCATCATAGAATATATCCAGGATGGTCCATTCTGAAAGCATGTCAGAAGGACACTTTTTGGTCAGTTGCTTGTATCTCTCCCAAGCTTCATAGAGGGATTCACCTTCCTTCTGTCTGAAGGTTTGAACATCCACTCTAAGCTTACTCAGCTTTTGAGGAGGAAAGAACTTGGCTAAGAAAGCCGTGACCAGCTTATGCCAAGAGTTCAGGCTATCCTTGGGTTGAGAGTCCAACCATATTCTAGCTTTGTCTCTTACAGAAAAAGGGAAAAGCATGAGCCTGTAGACTTCAGGATCTACTCCATTAGTCTTAACAATATCACATATATGCAAGAATTCAGTTAAGAACTGAAAGGGATCTTCAGATGGAAGTCCATGAAACTTGCAGTTTTGTTGCATCAGAAAAACTAGTTGAGGCTTAAGCTCAAAATTGTTTGCTCCAATGGTAGGGATGGAGATGTTTCTTCCATGTAAATTGGAATTTGGTGCAGTAAAGTCACCAAGCATCTTCCTTGCATTGTTATTATTTTCGGCTGCTATCTGCTCTTCCTTTTCAAAAATTTTTGTAAAGTTGTCTCTGGATTGTTGTAATTTAGCTTCTCTTAGTTTCCTCTTCAGAGTCCTTTCAGGTTCAGGGTCTGCTTCAACAAGAATGTTCTTGTCCTTGCTCCTGCTCATATGAAAAAGAAGGGAACAGAAAATAATAATAGGGATCCTTTTTACCACAGTATAGAGGTTCCCTTGTTGTTAGTAGAAGAAGAAAGGGAGTAAGAGTGAAGAAGAATGGATAATCCAAACACAAGGGTGAGGATAGGACCAGTGATTTGAGATGAAGAGAAGTGTTAGTAAATTAATAAATAAATAGAAGGAGATGGGAGAGAGGGAATTTCAAAAAATAAATTTTTAAAAATAGTTAATGATTTTCGAAAATTAAGATAAAATTAAAATTAAAATTAAAAATTGAAACAATTAATCAATTAAAAAGAATTTTTGAAAAAGAGGGAGGTATTTTCGAAAATTAGAGAGGTAAAGTTAGTTAGGTAATTTTGAAAGAGATAACAAACAAACAAAAAGTTAATTAGTTAGTTGAAACATATTTTGAAAATCAATTTTTAAAAGTTAAGAAGATAAGAAGTTAGAAAAGATATTTGAAAATGATATGATATGAAAAGATAGGATTAAAAAGATATGATTTTGAAAAAGATAAGATAAAAAGATATTTTTGAAAAGATATGATTGAAATTAGTTTTGAAAAAGATTTGATTTTTAAAATCACAATTAATGACTTGATTCACAAGAAATCACAAGATATGATTCTAGAACTTAAAGTTTGAATCTTTCTTAACAAGTAAGTAACAAACTTGAAATTTTTGAATCAAAACATTAATTGTTGATGATATTTTTGAAAATATGATATAAAATTAAGAAAAACATTTTTGAAAAACATTTTTAAAATTTTCGAAAATAAATAAGAAAAATGAAAAAGATATGATTTTTGAAAAAGATTTTGAAAAAGATAAGATTTTTAAATTGAAAATTTGAATTGACTCATAAGAAACAACTAAATTTTAAAAAGTTTTGAAAAAGTCAACTCAAATTTTCAAAAATTTATGAGTGAAAAAGGGAAAGATATATTTTTTTTTATTTTTGAATTTTTAATGAAGAAAGAGAAAAACATGAAAAAGAATCAATGCATGAAAATTTTGAGATTAAAACGATGAATGCATGCAAGAACACTATGAATGTCAAGATGAACACCAAGAACACTTTGAAGATCAAGATGAACATCAAGACTTATTTTTGAAAATTTTTTAATGAAAGAAGAACATGCAAGACACCAAACTTGGAAATTTTCAAACTTCAGAAACTAACAAATTAAAAATGCATATGAAAAACAAGAAAAGACACAAACCAAGAAAATATGAAGATCAAATAAGAAGACTTACCAAGAACAATTTGAAGATCATGAAGAACACTATGAATGCATGAATTTTCGAAAAATGCATAAATTTTTTAGAAAAAATGCAAGTGACACCAAACTTAAAAGTTGACTCAAGACTCAAACAAAAAAAAACACAAAATATTTTTTGATTTTATGATTTTATGATTTTTTTGTATTTTCTTTTAAATTTTTTTCGAAAAACATATAGTAAAAAGAAAATAAGAAATTCAAAATTTTTTATAAGAATCCCAGGAATCTTTCAATATTGGCCTAAAGCTCCAATCCAAGGGTTGGGCATGGCTTAATAGCCAGCTAGCTTTAGGATATAAATCAGGCATGCAACAGCTGATATTCCAATTAACTTGCCTCTATGCTGATGGTTGGAAGCCACAGTCCAAAAGAATTAGACATGGCTTTATAGCCAGCCAGGCTTCAACATGCTTCATGAAACACTAGAATTCATTCTTAAAAATTTAGAATAATTTTCAAAAACAGATGAGAAATTTTTGAAAGATTTTTGAAAAATTTTTGAAAATAAAACAAAAAGAAAATTACCTAATCTAAGCAACAAGATGGACCGTCAGTTGTCCAAACTCGAACAATCCCCGGCAATGGCGCCAAAAACTTGGTGCACAAAATTGTGATTCCTGGTAATGGCTCCAAAAACTTGGTGCTCTAATCTTAATTCATAATTTGTCACAACTTCGATACAACTAACCAGCAAGTGCACTGGTTCGTCCAAGTAATAAAACCTTACGTGAGTAAGGGTCGATCCCACGGAGATTGTCGGCTTGAAGCAAGTTATGGTCACCTTGTAAATCTCAGTCAGGCGGATATCAAATGGTTATGGAGTTTTCGAATAATAATAATAAATAAAAAAAATATAGATAGAAATACTTATGTAAATTATTGGTGAGAATTTCAGATAAGCGTATAGAGATGCTTTCGTTCCTCTAAACCTCTGCTTTCCTGCTGTCTTCATCCAACCAATCCTACTCCTTTCCATGGCAAGCTGTATGTTAGGCATCACCGTTGTCAATGGCTACATCCTGTCCTCTCAGTGAAAATGGTCCAATGCACTGTCACTGCATGGCTAATCATCTGTCGGTTCTCGATCATACTGGAATAGGATCCATTGATCCTTTTGCGTTTGTCACTACGCCCAGCACTCGCGAGTTTGAATCTCGTCACAGTCATCCCTTCCCAGATCCTACTCGGAATACCACAGACAAGGTTTAGACTTTCTGGATCTCAGGAATGGCCATCCATGGGTTCTAACTTATACCACGAAGATTCTGATTAAGGAATCCAAGAGATACTCATTCAATCTAAGGTAGAACGGAAGTGGTTGTCAGGCACGTGTTCATAGGGAATGATGATGACTGTCACGATCATCACATTCATGTTGAAGTACGAATAGATATTTAGAAGCGGAATAAGTTGAATTGAATAGAAAAACAGTAGTACTTTGTATTAATTCATGAGGAACAGCAGAGCTCCCCACCTTAATCTATGGTGTGTAGAAACTCTACCGTTGAAAAATACATAAGTGATGAAGGTCCAGGCATGGCCGAATGGCCAGCCCCCATGATCTAAGAACTAAACATCCCAAGATGATCCGAAGATCATAAGATGATCCGAAGATGTAAATACAATAGTAAAAAGTCCTATTTATACTAAACTAGCTACTAGGGTTTACAGAAGTAGGTAATTGTTGCATAAATCCACTTCCGGGGCCCACTTGGTGTGTGCTTGGGCTGAGCTTGAAGTTTACACGTGCAGAGGCTTCTTTTGGAGTTGAACGCCAAGTTGTAACGTGTTTTTGGCGTTCAACTCTGGTTTGTGACGTGTTTCTGGCGTTTAACTCCAGACTGCAACGTAGAACTGGCGTTCAACACCCTTTTGCGTCGTCTACACTTGGGAAAAGTATGAACTATTATATATTGCTGGAAAGCCCTAGATGTCTACTTTCCAACGCCGTTGAGAGCGTACCATTTGGAGTTCTGTAGCTCCAGAAAATCCTCTTTGAGTGTAGGGAGGTCAGAATCCAACAGCATCAGCAGTCCTTCTTCAACCTCTGAATCTGATTTTTGCTCAAGTGCCTCAATTTCAACCAGAAAATACCTGAAATCACAGAAAAACACACAAACTCATAGTAAAGTCCAGAAATGTGAATTTAACATAAAAACTAATAAAAACATCCCTAAAAGTAACTAGATCCTTCTGAAAACATACTAAAAACAATGCCAAAAAGTGTATAAATTATCCGCTCATCAATGTTCTACACATTTCAATAAAAAATTAAGAAATTACGAATATTAGTGTTCCTTAAACTATGACAAAAGGGCTCCATCACAGCCACAAAAGCTACCAATATTCCTAGTGATGCTTCCTTTAAAATAAACCATCGAGACCTATTTTTCATCACAAAAGAACCTTGTCATACAATGAGAAACCTCAAATGGCCAAAGCAACAAACTAGAAAAAAGGAGCATCATTGAATTACTAGCAGGGTTCCTGGTAATATAAAATAGTGACAACACAGCAAAAAATTAATAGCATACAAGCCAAAAAACATTCATACAAGGTTCATGACAAAAGTTTGTGTAACCAAATGAGATATATATCTACAGAGACACATACACATAAAGCAATGAACGAGACACTTCTCTTGCACATATTTAGGTGTGCCTGAGAAATTTTGGCCAGGTTAAAAAGGAATGAACGAGTCACTTCTCATACATTTATTTAGGTTACAAAAATAATAACTAAATAATTTCAGTTCAATGCTGACTAATATATAGCAATGAGAAAATCTACCTGCTCATTTGTAGGAATAGATATCCACTTGGGCTAACTATCACCACAAAGTTTCTCACAATTATTCCATACGTTCAATGAAACCAATGATCCCTCATTATGCGTTCCCATAGTACCGTACACTTAAACATCAAATTGTCTCAATATTTTGAATTAGATATGTGATCTGATATTTAAACCAAGTAATATTCAATCAAACTTGTTTAAGAACTATCAGAATTGCTAAGCTGCTTTTTGTTACCATCATAATTCATAATTATCAAGATTTTCTTATAACTAGCATAGTCCTTTGTTGGAATATTTTCAGATGTTATTGAACCTAATCTTGAAAAGAACATGTATAGTTTAAAAAGAAACTAACCATAAATTCTTTAGTAGCAACAAACTCAATTGTTATTGAGTAATTAAAACGTTTTCTTTGAAGCTAAGCCACTTTCTATTTTAATAAAACTCAGATCTTTCAAATCTAATGTTATTAAGTCAGACCAATAATTATTAATAAATCAAATCAATAATTTCTCAAAAATAAGCTTATAAATCAAATTTTTAAAATGAAATCACTTTTCATATATTTTTACAAAAATTAGACAACATTTCCCCTTAAAATTGGACTTTGCCACCCTTTTCGGGTTTCCTCTTTCTTAACAAATCACCAGCCCTTTTCATCAGCAGTTATCATAACAACAGATTTTCAATAAACAACTCATCATAAACCAATTTAACGACTATCGTTCAAGAATCCATAAACCCTTTTCATCAGCAGTTATCATAACAACAGATTTTCAAGAATCCATAACCATTATTCAAAAATCAGCCTCACATCATTCCAGCTATTTTAGAGTTACTTATTCATTAGCAAAGTTACACAATTTTATTTTAATATAAATCAAAGTTTAAGAAAACAATTCAATAACCAAACTTCAATCTTTTAACAATCCTCAAAATCAATCCTAATTACTCATAAATTAACATCGACAACAATCTCAACCTCAACCAATAAGCAATTCAATAACCACCAATCCGACATAATCAATCAAAATCAGAATTTCCAACAGTTCAATCACAAGCATGATCTTAACTCAGTTTAATAACCAACACCAATTAAACATCATTCACAATCACAATTCAACCAATTCTTATCAAATAGTAATCCCACACATTTATAATTACTTGCAATTATTCAATAAACCTCCTGGGCATCCTTAAATTAAAACTTTTAATTTTAAAACGAACCCCTACCTCGAAAAGTCGAACCAATGCGTTAAAGAAAACTTTTTACCCTTGGCCAGGAAACAACGGCTTCAACTCCAACTATGTTTCGTAGTGATAACAGCCACAAGAGCACCAGCTAACATCAATAACTCAATCCTGGCATAAAATCGTCGCGCAAAACTCGATAATTTATAACAGAACGCCACAAAGAGAGGTTTTTTGAGCAAATGAGGCTTACTGGACTACTAGAAAGGAAGGACAGGGATAGCAGCACCTCAGGCTTGCTTCCTGGTGACCACACGCCGTTCTCCGACAGCCAGGCATGGCGGTGCAACCTTCTCCTCATCCGGCGGGTTTCCCTCTTCCCTATTCGCGTTCTGCTCGTCCATGACAGCAACGCTCTTCGTGGCTCCCTCTCCTTTGGTGACAATGAAGCAAGGTAACGGCGACTGGGCTTGAATGGCGACCGCTGGAAGCGGCGGCGGTGACATGCAGTGGCATGGAGCGCGGCGACGGAGCACGAATGACGATGAGGACGGGAGGCACGGCGACGCCTTCTTCCTCCCACTCTTGGCTAGCGCTCGTCTCCCTCCTTTGGTTCCTTCTGCAAACGCCGTCACTCAAGATTCGACGATGATGCAGCGCGGCTTCCTCCCATGATGGCAGTGCGTCGGCAGCGGTGGCAAGATGGACAAGGCATAGGATGGTACGACAACTCCCTCCCTTCCCTACTCGGCTCTCTGTCTCTCTCCCTCAAGGCCTCACCATTTCTTTCTTTCCTTGTTTCTTTTCTATTGCTGCTGAGTTTGATATGGAAGGGAACATTGGAGGTTAGGTTAGAAGGGATTAGGGTTTTAATTTGGGGATTAGGGTTTTGTGTATGAAATTGGGGATTTTGAGTAGTTTAGTAATTTTAATAAAATTAGGGTAATAGAGTAATTGAAAACTAATTTTAATCTAACACTAATATTTATAAAAATACTTATTTAATTATCAACTTAATTTATTTTCAAATAAACACTAATTCAATAATTAGAGTTAATCAAATTAATTTCTTTTAAAATCTTAAAATAGAGTTCAAAATCTAATTATTCAAATTAAACCATATATCTAAAACCCTCATTATTTTTCAATTACTCAAACTTTTAAATCAATAATAAGAAAATATCCAACTAATATAAAATTTTCTGAAATTAATATCTTGAATAAATAAAATAAATCATAATTAATATATTATTTAATTTCCAAAAATCTGGGATCTTACAGCGGTGACTCTCTCCTCTGGGCTTGACAGTTCGGCGACGGCAGAACGGGCTGGGCGCGGCAACAACAAGCCAGCGACACTCTTCTCTTCTCTTCCCTCGTTGATCTCTCCGTGGGTGTGTTTGTTGTGAAGTGTGTGTTACGTCTAAGGGGGAGGGTTTGTGGGGCTGAAGGGGTTGGGTTAGGGATAGAAAAAATTAGGGGTTTTTTTGGTTTAATTTGGGAATTTTCGAATTTAGGGTTAGAAATTAAAGATTTTATAAAAGAATAAGGATAAATATGAATAGATATTTAGATAAAATTAGAAGGCAGAGTAAATTTAAAATTAAATATATTTTATTAAAAATATTTAAAAATATTATTTATCAACATATTATTAAGTTTAATTAATTATTTTTAATTTAAATTATAAAATAAAAATATAAAATAACCAATTATAATAAAATTTACAAAAATATTAATTAATTTAACTCTAAATATTCATAAAACTAATTTAATTACTTTAGATTAATTTCTAAAAATAAAGAATTCAAATTACTAAAATAAATCATAATTTATTCATAATAAAAATTACTTAAATTAAACTATATAATTCTTCCATTACTGAATTTTAATCTCTATCATGCAAAATATTAAATTATAATAAAATTACATAAGAATCTTGTTACAAATAGATATTGAATTTTGTGACAAATTAATTTTTTGTTACAAAATAAGTAGAATTTTTGAAACAAATAGATATTTTGTTACAAAATATTTTAAATTTTTGCAACAACTTTATCTTTTGTTACAAAATATTATAAAATTTTGCATCAAAATACCGATTCGTTACAAAAGCTAATATAATTTGTAACAAAAAAAATTAAGTCATTACAAAATAACAAAATATTTTGTAACAAATTATATTGTTGTTACAAAACATTATTATTATGTAACAATTACTAATTTTTGTTACAAAAAAGAAATTTTTTGTAACAATTTTAAATTTGGTACAAAATTTTTGTTACAAATGTTTCATTTTCTTGTAGTGGAAATACATCAGACCCCCAGCAGCCATTACCAGCTGGAACGCAGAGCTGGCCAGAGATATTCCTTCTCCTTCCACATCACAAGCACCTTCAACAAATCAGATGCTCCTACAGTTACTTCAGAGGTTGGACCGGCTTGACCGACAAGCAAAGCAAAGAGAGCGCCGTAACAAGTGCCGATTTACATACCTCAAGGAACTAAATGTTGGCAACCACCCACCTGAAGAAGAACCAGACACTCCGGACTCCACCTCACCTACTAGCACCGAGAGCCATGACGACCCCGACTGTGGAGATGCTGTTAGCAGCCCCCTTTGTTTCTGACTGATGGCACCGAGGACGGTTCCAAGCTTTAAGTGTGGGGAGGTCGATCAGTACCTGACTTCTGGAGGTAATCTCTCTCTCTCTTAACACCAACATTTTAGTTTTTCTTTGGTTAGATAGAATAGATTGCATGATAATAATTGTTTGCATGTATGTTTGCTTGGTTAAAGTAATAAATTTTTTTTCAAGACTCTATTTTATAATATTTTACTAATTTAAATTTGAAAATTTGTGTTAAACTTATTTGAAGACTGTAAATTGGAACATGTTTTTTGAGTTAAGAACACACAACCTGTAAGATTTGAGCTTAATTACATGGTTACACTATTTAACCATAATATTTTATTCTTGTGTCTCTTCTTCTCTATGATTGTAATTTTTATTTTGTTCCACTCTATATGTCCAATGTTTAATGTGTTATATGCATGCATATGATTGAGGCCATTATTTGATTATTAGCTCACTTATCCAAATAGCCTACCCTTTTAATTACCTTTGTTAGCCACCTTGAGCCTTTTAATCCCCATTTGTTCTATATTTTACCACATCACTAGCCTTAAGTGGAAAAACAATTAATTACCCCAACTGAATCTTTGGTTAGCTTAAGATAGAGATTGTGTATCAACTAAGTGTAGAAAAACTATGGGAACATGGGTTAATAGGGAATGTGCTATGATAAAATATTAGGAATTTGGGTACCTACTCATGTGAGACCAGAAAAATTAAAAATCTATGTGCATTGATAAGTTATATTTACTTTTCTATAAAAAAAATTTTTAATAAATAAATAAATAATGGGACAAAATTACCCCAATGTTAAGCTAATAAAAGATCAATGCATATGTGATAAAATTAAAGAAAAGTTGATGCATGAGTATGTGATGCAAAAGTGGGAATTTTGGATAGCTAGGCATGATTTTAGATTTATATAGAGTGTGTGTATAGGTGAGAGCTTAGATTGGTCAAGGATTCAATTTATAGCTCACTTAGCCATATATATATACCCTCACCTTTACCTTAGCCCCATTACAACCTTGAAAAGACCTCATGATGTTTGCATTGGTACATTGAATACTTGTTGATTGGTTAGGTGAAGAACAAAGTTTAGAAAGCATGACTAGAGAAGACTAGAGTGGATTACCCTATACACTTGAGTGATTAGAGTACACATACACTATCAGTGAGGGTTCAATGCTTGATTCTATGTTCCCTGCTTACATGAGCTGTCTTCTTACAAGTTTACTTCTCTTTACTGTATGATTTTAATTAGTGATATCTGATTTATGTTTGTCTTGAAGAACTTATTTACTTTTAACCAAGTAGGCAGAATCATCTTAGCATATAGTTGCATTCATACATAGGTTGCATTTCATGAGTCTTACTTTTCCCTCTTTATTCTTTTGATCTCCTTGAACTTAGCATGAGGACATGCTAATGTTTAAGTGTGGGGAGGTTGATAAACTACTATTTTATGGTTTATCTTGTACTCAATTGAAAGGTTTTTAGCAAGTCTTTGCACACTTATTCATACAAATTGCATGGTTTTACAATTCCTTCCTAGTTTTGTTCTATGGTTGAAAACTTGCTTCCTAACCTCTTAATTTGTGTATTTTAATTCTCTTTTATACCATTCGATGCCGTGATCTGTGTGTTCAGTGTTTTCAGGCTTTATAGGGCAGGAATAGCCTGGAGGATGGAGAGGAAGCTTGCAAAAATGGAAGGAGCACAAGAAATAAAAGAGACAACCAGCGAGCATCGACGCACACGCATGGCTCACGAGTGTGCATGATCTAGAGATTTTTACAGCGACTCGTGCGCATACCTGACGCGTACGCATGGATTGGAGTTCTGCAAGACAACGCGTGCGCGTGACACGCGAAGATGACCATTGAAGCGTACGCGTGACATGCGCGATCTGCAGAAATCACAGAAAACGCTGGGGGCAATTTTGGGCCGAGTTTGGACCCAATTTCCGGCCCAGAAACAAAGATTAGAGTTAGGGGACATGTAGAGACTTAACACACATTCTCATTAGCATAGTTTTAGATTTTTATATTAGAATTTTAGAGAGAAATTACTCCTCTTCTAGGTTTTCTTTTACATTCATAGTTTTATAGTTTTATGCTTTTGCTTTGGATACTGAGAAGAGTCATCACCTCCATTGAAGTTTCTATTCTAGTTTGTTTTCTTATTCCATTACTCTTCCATATCCTTAATTTTTGTTCACAGTTACAATTGGATTGTTTTTAGAATTTGTTAGTGCAAGAAGTATATTTCCATTTAAATTTTATTAATTGTTTAATTGCTTCCAATTGATTTTAATTTCTATGTTCCTTTTTTACTTCTCTTATAAAACAACGAAGATGGTATTCATGTTGACAGAGTAGACTCCCAACTTGACTCCGGGGTTGATTAAGAGGAGACCCTTGAGTTGGAATGCTCAAGTGATTAGTTAATTTGGAAGTTGTTGGCTAATTCTCTATTTACAAATGCTAGTCCTTCCCAAGGGAGAGGACTAGGAATTGCGAATAAGAGTTAGCTCAATCACTTGACTTTCCTTTATTTAGTAAGGGTTAACTAAGTGAAAACAATAACCTCTTGATACTACACTTGAGAGAATTTTAACAAGGATAGAACTTCCAATTAATCATTCCCCCAGTCAAGGCTTTTTATTTTTGAATTTATAAATCTCTTTTAATTTTCATTGCGCTAATTTACAACTATTTATTTTCTGTCACTCAACTCTCAAAATTTCTCAGAAAACTCCTGATTAATAAGATAGCACCCTTTTGTCAACTCATTGGGAGACGACCTGGGATTCATACTCTCAGTATTTTTTTTATTCTAGTTTTGTGACAACCTTTCTAAATTGATAAGCGGATCTTTGCTGGTTAAGAACTATACTCGCAACGTATTTCTTATATTAATTTCTTAATTGGGTGATTTTCACCTCCATCAGAGAGTCAAAGAAAAAGGGGAAGAAAAGTTAGAAAAAAGTGCCTAAGGGGTGGAGGTACAAGAGGATTCCGACAGAAGGATTCTCACCAGGAGACAAAGTGAAGCTGATTTATCAACAGTTGGAAACATCTCCACATCCTTCTAAATACTGCACTGTCAGCAAGATCCTCTCATTGGAGCACATAGAAATTATCAGACAAGACACTGGAAGGAAGTTGACAGTGAGAGGAGACAAACTAAGGCACTATGATCATCAACCTCCCTAACTGAGAACAACTGTCAAGCTAGTGACAATAAAAGAGCGCTCCATAGAAGGCAGCCCATGTTTAGCATTTTTCATTTACTGCTTTTATGCTAATAATCAATTATTTTCCAGCATGAATTCAGACTTTCAGAAACAATTTTATAATTGCATTGAGCATTTCATGAAGCATATGATCAACTTTTAAGTTTGGTGTGCCTAGAGGCACCCTAAGATGATTTCAAGTATGATTAACATATGGACATCTTAGGATATGTACTCAAGCATTTTCTTGAAGTATATAGCCAAACATTAAGTTTGGTGTTCAACATATGCTATAAGTATGAATGATAAGAATCAAATTTGTTTTAAGTCTTGAATTTCATGAGAAGTAAACCATGATCTGCTTCATTTTGAGTTCACATCTTGAAAGTAGATAATAAAGTAGTCCTTCTGATGATTGAATCAAAGGTGACAAGGATTTCATTGAACTTTTGCATGAATCACATGGTGAATAACAAGTTTGGTGTGCAAGGCACCTAGAATGATGCATAAGGATCATAATATGTACATCATAGGGGTTGAATTCAGTTCTTTGAACCACATGACCAAACACTAAGTTTGGTGTTCACCATTGTCACATATATACTTACAAGGAGTCACGTTGGTTGTTGATTCATGAGGAACACTTAGTTTTGGTCAATTTTCAAAAATTCAAAAGTTTGTTAATGTATTTCATTTTTGCCACCATCAATTTGACTTAATTTTTGTCTTGTTGTCTTGAATAAGAGGACAAGATTGATGGAGAGGGACAAGTCAAGCAAGGGGGTTCGGCTACTCTAGTCACAAGTCCTTGGAAAGTGCTCCTTGGAAAGCACAACCTTTCATACATTGGATAGCTAGGTGTGTCATAAGAACACCTTGAGGACCGAACCTACCTACCTCATAAAGAAGCAATCCTTGTCTCCATTCAATCTTACATGCACACCCTCCATTTCCACCATGCCCCATTGAATCCTCACCATCCATTCTTCACCACCTTTTTTTATAAATAAGTCTTCATTTGTTCGGACCTCATGCTTAAAGCTACACCTTCTTGCACCCACATTTTACTTCTTGTATTCCTTTAACTCCAAGTCATACCCATATGCTCTTCCTTGTTCAAATCACTCTTATTTTCACTTAACTAATCACTTACCTTCATCCTCAAGCCATATTAGCCACTCTTCACCACTCCTTCTTTCTCAACTATTCGGATTCATTTAAAGCAACCAATGGCAGCTTCATCAAGTTCTAAAAGGAGAAAGGGAAAGGAGCCCGTTGAAGAAATTCCCTTTGATAATTGGAGGTTCAAGTCTGTATTTCAAGAAATATAACTTGAGTGGATGAGGCCTAAAGGAATATTTCCTAAGATACCATTCTAACTTCCTGAGGATGAGTGCCAAGAAATCAAGGACAACATTGAAAGAGGGAGATAGGAGCTTTTCGCCAGTCTACTAACAATAGTGAATGTAAATCTTGTTAGAGAATTCTATGCCAACACAGTGAGGGAGGATACAAGCAAAGACACCTCTTACAAGAGCTATGTAAGAGGTGTAGAAGTTGACTTTAGCCCCAAGGCTATCATGAAAATTTTTGGGCTTAGAACAATACCTTTCGAACAGAGGCTAGCTGTCATGTAAGAGTGAGTGGCGACCCTGATTGTGAGCAAATTGTCAGCGATATCTGTGTGATTGGGGCTGACTGGGTGAGGGATTCCAAAGGAATGCCAAGGTTTATTGGAAGAGGAGACCTCATCCTGGAAGCCAAAGGATGGCATGAGATTTTAAGGAGATCCATCATCCCTAGTGTAAACACTTCAGAGGTCAACATCAAGAGAGCCACCATGGTGCATTGTGTTATGATAGAAAGGGAGATAAGAGTCCATGAACTCATAGCAAAGAACATCCAAGAGATATCAAGAAAGAGTTATCCTGACTCTTGGCTCTACTATTCAAGCACCATCCTTCGCCTATGCAAAAAAGCTAAGGTGGTGTTTGAGGATGTAGACCCTGATTGGTTAAACCCTGGCAAGCCAATCACCCCCCGAAGAATATCATATGCCACGGTTGCCCAAAGTCAGAGAAGACGGCAAAGGAAGAGAAGAGTGGAACAACAAGAAGAGGAACATCAAGAAAGAGGACAACAAGAGGACGAACCAGCACCAACCACCTTGGATATGAGGCAAATGCAAGAAGCCATTGATAGTCTATCAAGGCAGTTTTTGCAAAGCCAAGAACAATAAAGGCACTTCCAATTCCAGCTCATAAATCAACAAAAAGAGTTGCATATGCAATTAATAGAACAAAATAAGGAATATTACTCCTAACTCTCCCAATCTATCCACCAAGTGATAGAAAGGCAAGACCATCTAGAGAAGCAAATACAAGAGCTTACCCAACGCTAGATTGATAATATGAGAGCATTCAAGGAATTCAACACTGTTTATGAAGGAAGACATATAAACAGAACCGATTATGACATGAATGCCCAGGCTAAGCTCAATTATATAGTTGGATACATGCCTAACCTACATCCAGCAATCAAAAAGTACAATGAAGTCTTTGAGGAGCTGAGGGAAATGGAAGAAAGGAGCACAATTCGCCATGCAAAGGCAGTGGAGAAGAAGATGAAGAAAGATGGATTTTGGAAGAAGCAAAAGGGGAAACAAAAAGAAAAAGAAGACACAAGCAATCCACAAGAGGAAGATCAAGAAGGAGAGAAGAAGAAGAAGGGAAAGCAAGCTAAAGAGTAAAAGGTGGTGCTGCTCCTTGTTCATCAAATTACATAAGGAAGAACATGCTTCCATTTTTAGTTTATGAGTTTAACTTTTGTTTAAGTCATTTCCATTCTGTTTTCTTTCTTTAATTATCATTTTAGCTTGTTAGCCTAAGTGTCTACATCATGCCACCTTGCATGAATGTGTGCTTTGTTCCCTTTGCTTGAATAAAAGAAAATTTTGTGAAACAAAGAAAGAGTAAAAGTCTATCTTAGTAGAAGATAGAATCAGGTTAAATGGTGGTGCATACTTGAATACTTAGCAAGTTCACTAATAAAGTAGAAGGGCAGAATGTCCCTTAAGCATGAACTTAGTTGCTTTATATGAAATCTGTGTGAATAAAGATCCTTGAAAGAAAGAAAAGAAAAAGAAAGAACCAAAGAAAAGCCAATGTTAGTGGCAAAGTTAGGCCACTAACGGGCAGCACTAACGTTGGTAACATAGAAAGAAAGAAACAAGGAATAAACTAGGCACCAATAGCTTGAACCCTAAGATAAATGCATGTGGTGCTTTTGTATTAGGATCTGCTTGGATGATTAGGTTCTAAGAAGTGTTTTAACACTTGGTAACTTGGGTTAACTAACCCGGGATTATCAACCAAAAGTCCACTATCAAGAGCAACCTAAATACAAAGCATTTAGTGACCCAAAGAGGTGATGGGCGTCAATGTCTTTAGGTAAAAATGCAAGAAAAATGCATGTGGTGTGTATGTGTTGAGGAGAGGCTTGAGTTAGTAAGTCTGAGGGGTGCTTCATCACCTAACACCTTGAGCCAACTGGGTCGGGAGTGTTGATTGAAAGCTTACCATAAAGAGTTGCCTCAACACAGAACACTAAGCTTCAAGTAAAGAATAAGTTTCTAACAAGAAAAAGTAAAAAGTAAGCACCAAGGATCAAAGAATAAAAAGGGTTCATAGAAACAACATAGTTAGTGCTTAAGGTGATGTTGTAACCTGGAAATTAATAAGTGTTGAGCTACAAAGACATCATGCATGAAACCCCATGAACTAGGATAAACTATCTTCCAATAAGGACCTATTTCTCTCTTTGTTTTCATTCATTCTTCTTATGTTTTACTGCTTGCTTAGGGACAAGCAAGATTTAAGTTTGGTGTTGTGATGCCTAGGCATCTTAGGCTAGTTTCACAAGCCTTTTCATTAGTTTTCACTTGGTTTCATGCACTTTCTTAGGCAAACAAGTAAGGATTTGGATGAAAAATGTATGCATGTCTTGATTTAATCAAACATTGTTACTTATGCGCATTTTCATCAAATTAAAGCAAGAATTACTTGATGCTATAAATGATGCAATATCTTGTGATTATGGCAAGGCTTTGATGCATTTGTTTGGTTGATGATAGGTGAGGAGAAGCAAAGGAAGGGCAGAGAAGAAGCAGAGGAAGCAACGTTAGTGGCCAAAGTTGGCTCACCAACATTGCCCATAAACGTTGGCAGAGGAAGAGAAGGCAACGTTGGTGGCCAAAGTTGGCTCACCAACGTTGCCCATCAACGTTGGCACAAGGAAGGGTAAGCAACGTTGGTGGCCAAAGATGGCTCACCAACGTTGCCTATCAACGTTACCAAGGAAGGGGAGAAGCAACGTTGGTGGCCAAAGTTTGCTCACCAACGTTGCTCATCAACATTTCCTAGGAAGGGTAAGCAACGTTGGTGGCCAAAGTTGGCTCACCAATGGTGCCTAGCAACATTGCCTAGCATGAGGAGTAACGTTGGTGGCCCAAAGATGGCTCACCAATGTTACCAGCAGAATATGGTGCCAACGTTACTTCAAGTTGGCACACCAACGTCTTCGATAGATGCATGGAGAATTGATCAGCGACGCGTACGCATGGGTGACGCGTACGCGTAACCAAGAGAACGTTGGTTGCAATGTTGGTGAACTAACGCCAGTGGCAATGCTCCTAAAGGATTTCAAAGGCAACGTTGGCCAATGTTTGTGCACTAACATTGGTGACTAATGCCCATGTTGATCTCAATTTCAATGGCACCCATGCAAGCTTGTGAACGTTAGTGAACTAATGGTATGCGAAATTGATACTCTGAGGTTGTAAAATTTGTTGTTCGTTCTCCCCCTGGAAATGGCGCCAATAACTGGTGCACAATACCATGGTCCAAATATAACTTCACAACTTCGCACAACTAACCAGCAAGTGCACTGGGTCGTCCAAGTAATAAAACCTTACGTGAGTAAGGGTCGATCCCACAGAGATTGTTGGTATGAAGCATGCTATGGTCACCTTGTAAATCTCAGTCAGGCAGATATCAAATGGTTATGGAGTTTTTGAAAATAAATAATAAATAAATAGAAAATAAAGATAGAAACACTTATGTAATTCATTGGTGGAAATTTCAGATAAGCGTATAGAGATGCTTTCGTTCTTCTGAACTTCTGCTTTCCTGCTGTCTTCATCCAATCAGTCTTACTCCTTTCCATGGCAAGATTTCTGTAAGGGCATCACCGTTGTCAATGGCTACATCCCATCCTCTTGTGAAAAAGGTCCAAATGCTCTGTCACAGCACGGCTAATCATCTGAGGTTCTTGATCATGCTGGAATAGGATCCACCCTCCTTTTGCATCTGTCACTACGCCCAGCACTCACGAGTTTGAAGTTCGTCACAGTCATTCAATCCCTGAATCCTACTCGGAATACCACAGACAAAGTTTAGACTTTCCGGACTCTCATGAATGCCGCCATCAATCTAGCTTATACCACGAAGATTCTGATTAAGAGATCTAAGAGATACTCATTCAATCTAAGGTGGAATGGAAGTGGTTGTCAGGCACGTGTTCGTGGGGGAATGATGATGATTGTCACGCTCATCACATTCATATTGAAGTGCGAATGAATATCTTAGAAGCGGAATAAGTTGAATTGAATAGAAAAACAGTAGTACTTTGCATTAATTCATGAGGAACAGCAGAGCTCCACACCTTAATCTATGGAGTGTAGAAACTCTACCGTTGAAAATACATAAGTGATGAAGGTTCAGGCATGGCCGAGAGGCCAGTCCCCAAAACGTGATCACAGGATCAAAAATACAATCCAGGATGATTCCAAAGATGTCTAATACAATAGTAAAAAGTCCTATTTATACAAAACTAGTTACTAGGGTTTACAAAAGTAAGTAATTGATGCATAAATCCACTTTCGGGGCCCACTTGGTGTGTGCTTGGGCTGAGCTTGAAGTTTACACGTGGAGAGGTCATTCTTGGAGTTGAACGCCAGTTTGTAACGTGTTTCTGGCGTTCAACTCTGGTTCGTGACGTGTTTCTGGCGTTTAACTCCAGACTGCAGCGTAGAATTGGCGTTCAACGCCCTTTTGCGTCGTCTAAACTCGGCCAAAATATGGACTATTATATATTGCTGGAAAGCCCTGGAAGTCTACTTTCCAACGCAATTGGAAGCGCGCCATTTTTGAGTTCTGTAGCTCCAAAAAATCCACTTTGAGTGCTGAGAGGTCAGAATCCAACAGCATCAGCAGTCCTTCTTCAACCTCTGAATATGATTTTTGCTCAAGTCCCTCAATATCAGCCAGAAAATACCTGAAATCACAGAAAAACACACAAACTCATAGTAAAGTCCAGAAATGTGAATTTAACATAAAAACTAATAAAAACATCCCTAAAAGTAACTAGATCTTACTAAAAACATACTAAAAACAATGCCAAAAAGGGTATAAATTATCCGCTCATTACAACACCAAACTTAAATTGTTGCTTGTCCCTAAGCAACTGAAAATCAAATAAGATAAAAAGAAGAGAATATACTATAAATTCCAAACTATCAATGAAACATAGCTCGAATCAGATGAGCGGGACTTGTAGCTTTTTGCCTCTACAATAGTTTTGGCATCTCACTTTATCCATTGAGGTTCAGAATGATTGGCATCTATAGGAACTCAGAGTTCAGATAGTGTTATTGATTCTGCTAGTTCAGTATGTTGATTCTTGAACACAGCTACTTTATGAGTCTTGGCCGTGGCCCTAAGCACTTTGTTTTCCAGTATTACCACTGGATACATAAATGCCACAGACACATAACTGGGTGAACCTTTTCAGATTGTGACTCAGCTTTGCTAAAGTCCCCAATTAGAGGTGTCCAGGGTTCTTTAAGCACACTCTTCTTTTGCTTTGGACCTTGACTTTAACCGCTCAGTCTCAAGTTTTCACTTGACACCTTCACGCCACAAGCACATGGTTAGGGACAGCTTGGTTTAGCCGCTTAGGCCAGGATTTTATTCCTTTAGGCCCTCCTATCCACTGATGCTCAAAGCCTTGGGATCCTTTTTATTCACCCTTGCCTTTTGGTTTTAAGGGCTATTGGCTTTTTGCTCTTGCCTTTTGGTTTTAAGAGCTTTTGGCTTTTTCTGCTTGCTTTTTCTTTTTCTAATTTCTCTCTCTCTTTTTTTTTTCTGCAAGCTTTGTATTCACTGATTTTTCTTGCTTCATGAATCATTTTAATGATTTTTCAGATTATCAAATAACATGTCTCCTTGTCATCATTCTTTCAAGAGCCAACATATTTAACATTCTTAAACAACAACTTCAAAAGACATATGCACTGTTCAGGCATTCATTCAGAAAACAAGAAGCATTGTCACCACATCAATATAATTAAACTAAGTTCAAGGATAAATTCGAAACTCATGTACTTCTTGTTCTTTTGAATTAAAACATTTTTCATTTAAGAGAGGTGATGGATTCATAGGACATTCATAACTTTAAGACATAGTTACTAAATACTAATGATCATGTAATAAGACACAAACATGGATAAGCACTTATCATAAAGAAAATGAAAAACAGAGAATTTAAGAACAAGGAATGAATCCACCTTAGTGATGGTGGCTTTTCCTTCTTGAGGAACCAATGATGTCCTTGAGCTCTTCTATGTCTCTTCCTTGTCTTTGTTGCTCCTCCCTCATTGCTCTTTGATCTTCTCTAATTTCATGAAGGATGATGGGGTGCTCTTGACGTTCCACCCTTAATTGTCCCATGTTGGAACTTAATTCTCCTAGGGAGGTGTTGATTTGCTCCCAAAAATTCTGTGGAGGAAAGTGCATCCCTTGAGGTATCTCAGGAATTTATTGATGATGAGCTTCCTCATGTGTTTCTTGAGCTCCATGAGTGGGCTCTCTTGTTTGCTCCATCCTTTTCTTAGTGATGGGCTTCTCTTCCTCAATGGGAATTTCTCCTTCTATGAAAGCTTCAGCTGAGTAACATAGATGGCAAATAAGATAAGGGAAAGCTAGCCTTGCCAAAGGGGAGGACTTTTCGGCTATTTTGTAGAGTTCAAGGGAGATGACTTCATGAACTTCTACTTCCTCACCAGTCATGATGCTATGAATCATGATGGCCCGATCCACAGTAACTTCAGATCGGTTGCTAGTGGGGATGATGGAGCGTTGGATGAACTCCAACCATCCTCTAGCCACAGGCTTAAGGTCCAATCTTCTAAGTTGAACCGGTTTGCCTTTTGAGTCAATCTTCCATTTAGCTCCTTCCACACATATGTCCATGAGGACTTGGTTCAACCTTTGATCAAAGTTGACCCTTCTAGTGTAGGGGCGTGTATCTCCTTGCATCATAGGCAAGTCAAACGCCAACCTCACATTTTCCGGACTAAAATCTAAGTATTTTCCCCGAACCATGGTGAGATAATTCTTTGGGTTCGGGTTCTTACTTTGATCATGCTTCCTAGTGATCCATGCATTGGCATAGAACTCTTGAACCATTAGGATGCTGACTTGTTGGATGGGGTTTGTTAGAACTTCCCAACCTCTTCTTTGGATTTCATGTCGGATCTCCGGATACTCATTTCTCTTGAGCTTGAAAGGGACCTCGGGGATCACCTTCTTCTTTGGCCACAACATCATATAAGTAGTCCTGATGAGCTTTGGAGATGAATCTTTCCATCTCCTATGACTCGGAGGTGGAAGCTTTTGTCTTCTCTTTCCCTTTTCTAGAGGATTCTCCGGTCTTAGGTGCCATCAATGGTAATGGAAAAACAAAAAGCTTATGCTTTTACCACACCAAACTTAGAATATTGTTCGCCCTCGAGCAAAAGAAGAAAGAATAGATGAAGAAGAAGAAGAAAATATGGAGGAGAGGAGGGAGAGGTGTATTCGGCCAAGAAGGGGAAGAGAGGGTTGTGTTGTGTGAAAATGAGGAAGAATGGAGGGCTTTATATAGGGAGGGGAGGGGGGTTAATTTTAAGCATTTTGGGTGGTTTGGGTGGGAAATTGATTTTGAATTTTTAAGGTAGGTGGAGTTTATGAGGTAGGTGTATGGGGAAGAGTGGATGGATGTGAGTGGTGAAGTGGTGATAGGGAAGAGAGATTGAGGTGATTGGTGAAGAGTTTTGGGGAAAAGTGTTTATTGGGAGGAGAGGATGAACATTGAGAAGAGGAAAGAGAGTGAGTGGTGGTAGGAGGGGATCCTGTGGGGTCCACAGATGCTGAGTTGATCCTGTGGGATCCACAAATCCTGAGGTGTCAAGGATTTGTATCCCTGCACCAATTAGGCATGTAAAATGCCTTTGCATGCAATTCTGGCGTTTAAACGCCGAATTGATGCTTGTTCTGGGCGTTCAGCGCCCAGATGCTTGTTTTTGGCGTTCTGCGCCAGCTCTTCCTCAGTGTGCATTTCTGGTGTCTGAACGCCAGGATGCTGCTTTTTTCTGGCGTTCAACGCCAGATCCATGCTCTGTTCTGGCGTTGAACGCCAGCCAGATGCTCTTTACTGGCGTTTAAACGCCAGTAAGATCCTCTTCCAGGGTGTGATTTTTCTTCTGCTATTTTTTATTTTTCTTTAATTTTTTCAGTTGTTTTTGTGACTCCACATGATCATGAACCTATGAAGATATATAACTAATAAAAAATATAATTAAATAAAAATTGGGTTGCCTCCCAACAAGCGCTTCTTTAATGTCAATAGCTTGACAGTGGGCTCTCATGGAGCCTCACAGATGTTCAGAGCATTGTTGAGACTCCCCAACACCAAACTTAGAGTTTGACTGTGGGAGCTCTGGTTGACTCTATTTTGAGAGAAGCTTACTGTGCCTCTTTTCCATGTTTACAGAAGGATAACCTTGAGTTGTAAACACAAGGGAGTCCCCATTCAGTTGAAGGACTAATTCACCTCTGTTAACATCTATCACAGCTCTTGCTGTGGCTAGGAAGGGTCTTCCAAGGATGATGGATTCATCCTCATCCTTCCCAGTATCTAGGATTATGAAATCAGCAGGGATGTAAAGGTCTTCAACCTTTACTAACATGTCCTCTACTTGTCCATAAGCCTGTTTTATGGAATTGTCTGCCATCTCTAATGAGATTCTAGCAGCTTGCACCTCAAACATTCCCAGTTTCTCTATTACAGAGAGTGGCATGAGGTTTATTCCTGACCCAAGGTCACATAGAGCCTTCTCAAAGGTCATGGTGCCTATGGTACAAGGTATTAGGAACTTTCCAGGATCCTGTTTCTTCTGAGGCAATCTCAGTTGATCCAATGTATTTAGTTCATTGGTGAACAGGGGAGGTTCATCTCCCCAAGTCTCATTACCAAATAAATTGGCATTCAGCTTCATGATTGCACCAAGGAACTTGGCAACTTGCTCTTCAGTAACATCCTCATTCTCTTCAGAAGAAGAATACTCATCAGAGCTCATGAAGGGCGTAAGGAGGTTCAATGGAATCTCTATGGTCTCTAGATGAGCCTCAGATTTCATTGGTTCCTCAGAGGAAAACTCCTAATTGAACACTGGACGTCCCAGGAGGTCTTCCTCACTGGGATTCACGTCCTTAACCTCCCTTACAGGTTCGGTCATGGTGACTATGTCAATGGCCTTGCACTCTCCTTTTGGATTTTCTTCTGTATTGCTTGGGAGAGTACTAGGAGGGGTTTCAGTGATTCTTTTACTCAGCTGGCCCACTTGTGCTTCCAAATTTCTAATGGAGGACCTTGTTTTATTCATGAAACTCACAGTGGCCTTAGATAGATCAGAGACTAAGTTTGCTAAATTAGAGGTATTTTGTTCAGAGTTCTCTGTCTGTTGCTAAGTGGATGATGGAAAAGGCTTGCTATTGTTAAACTTGTTTCTTCCACCATTATTAAAGCCTTATTCAGGCTTTTGTTGATCCTTCCATGAGAGATTTGGGTGATTTCTCCATGAGGGATTATAGGTGTTTCCATATGGTTCACCCATGTAATTCACCTCTGCTATTGCAGGGTTCTCAGGATCATAAGCTTCTTCTTCAGAAGATGCCTCTTGAGTACTGTTGGATGCAGCTTGCATTCCATTCAGACTCTGAGAAATCATATTGACTTGCTAAGTCAATATTTTATTTTGGGCCAATATGGCATTCAGAGTATTAATTTCAAGAACTCCCTTCTCCTGAGGCGTCCCATTACTCACAAGATTCCTCTCAGAAGTGTACATGAACTGGTTATTAGCAACCATATCAATGAGTTCTTGAGCTTCTGCAGGCGTTTTCTTTAGGTGAATGGATCCACTTGCAGAAGTATCTAATGACATCTTAGCTAATTCAGACAGACCATCATAGAATATATCCAGGATGGTCCATTCTGAAAGCATGTCAGAAGGACACTTTTTGGTCAGTTGCTTGTATCTCTCCCAAGCTTCATAGAGGGATTCACCTTCCTTCTGTCTGAAGGTTTGAACATCCACTCTAAGCTTACTCAGCTTTTGAGGAGGAAAGAACTTGGCTAAGAAAGCCGTGACCAGTTTATCCCAAGAGTTTAGGATATCTTTGGGTTGAGAGTCCAACCACACTCTAACTCTGTCTCTTACAGCAAACGGGAAAAAAATGAGCCTGTAGACTTCAGGATCTACTCCATTAGTCTTAACAGTATCACAGATCTGCAAGAATTCAGTTAAGAACTGAAAAGGATCTTTAGATGGAAGTCCATGAAACTTGCAGTTTTGTTGCATCAGAGAAACTAATTGAGGTTTCAGCTCAAAATTGTTTGCTCCAATGGTAGGGATGGAGATGCTTCTTCCATGTAAATTGGAATTAGGTGCAGTAAAGTCACCAAGCATCCTCCTTGCATTATTATTATTTCCGGCTGCCATCTCCTCTTCCTGTTTGAAAATTTCTGTAAGGTTATCTCTGAGGTTGTATTTTAGCTTCTCTTAGTTTCCTCTTCAGAGTCCTTTCAGGTTCAGGGTCTGCTTCAACAAGAATGTTCTTGTCCTTGCTCCTGCTCATATGAAAAAGAGGGAACAGAAAAATAATAATAATAGGGATCCTTTTTATCACAGTATAGTGGTTCCCCTGTTGTTAGTAGAATAAGAAAGGGAATACGAGTGAAGAAGAATGGATAATCCAAACACAAGGGTGAGGATAAGAGCAGTGAATTGAGATGAAGAGAAGTGTTAGTAAATGAATAAATAAATAGAAGAAGATGAGAGAGAGAGAGAAGTTTTCGAAAATAAAATTTTGAAAAGGGGTTAGTGATTTTCGAAAATTAGGAATGAAAGCAAATTAAAATTAAAAATTGAAACAATTAATTAATTAAAAAGAATTTTTGAAAAAGAGGGAAGAGATTTTCGAAAATTAGAGAGAAAGGGTTAGTTAGGTAGTTTTGAAAAAGATAAGAAACAAACAAAAAGTCAATTAGTTAGTTGAAAAAGATTTGAAAATCAATTTTGAAAAGATAAGAAGATAAGAAGTTAGAAAAGATATTTTAAAATCAAATTTTCGAAAAAAGATATGTTTTAAAAAGATATGATTAAAAGGATATGATTTTGAAAAAGATAAAATAAAAAGATCTTTTTAAAAAGATATGATTAGAATTAGTTTTGAAAAAGATTTGATTTTTAAAAATCACAATTAATGACTTGATTCACAAGAAATCACAAGATATGATTCTAGAACTTAAAGTTTGAATCTTTCTTAACAAGTAAGTAACAAACTTGAAATTTTTGAATCAAAACATTAATTGTTGAGGATATTTTCGAAAATTATGAGATGAAATTAGGAAAAAGATTTTTGAAAAATATTTTTAAAGTTTTCGAAAATAAATAAGAAAAATGAAAAAGATTTGATTTTTGAAAAAAGATTTTGAAAAAGATAATATTTTTTTTAATTGAAAATTTGATTTGACTCATAAGAAACAACTAAATTTTTAAAAAGTTTTGAAAAAGTCAACTCAAATTTTCGAAATTTATGAGTGAAAAAGGGAAAGATTTTTTTTTTATTCTTGAATTTTCAATGATGAAAGAGAAAAACATGAAAAAGACTCAATGCATGAAAGTTATGGATCAAAACAATGAATGCATGCAAGAATGCTATGAATGTCAAGATGAACACCAAGAACACTTTGAAGATCATGATGAACATCAAGAACATATTTTTGAAAAATTTTCAATGCAAAGAAAACATGCAAGACACCAAACTTAGAAATCTTTCATGTTCAGACACTATGAATGCAAAAATGCACATAAAAAAACAAGAAAAGACACAAAACAAGAAAACATCAAGATCAAATAAGAAGACTGGCCAGGAACAACTTGAAGATCATGAAGAACACTATGAATGCATGAATTTTCGAAAAATGCATAAAATTTTTAGAAAAAATGCAATTGACACCAAACTTAAAAATTGACTCAAGACTCAAACAAGAAACACAAAATATTTTTGTTTTTTATGATTTTATGAATTTTTTTTTGGATTTTTCGAAAATTAATGTGAAAAAGAAAATAAGAATTCTAAAATCTTTAAGAAGAATTCCAGGAATCTTTCAATATTAGCCCAAAGCTCCAATCAAAGGGTTGGACATGGCTTAATAGCCAGTCAGCTTTAGGATATAAATCAGGCATGCAACAACTAATATTCAAATTAACTTGCCTCTATGCTGATGGTTGGAAGTCCCTATCCAAAAGAATTAGACCTGGCTTTACAGCTAGCCAGGCTTCACATGCTTCATGAAACTCTAGAATTCATTCTTAAAAATTCTGAAGAAAAATATATTTTATTTTTTTGAAAATATTTTTTTTCGAATATTAATTGGGAAAAACGAAAAAGAAGAAAATATTTTTGAAAAATTTTTGAAAACTTTTTGAAAATAAAATAAGAAGAAAATTACCCAATCTGAGCAACACGATGAACCGTCAGTTGTCCAAACTCGAACAATCCCTGGCAACGGCGGCAAAAACTTGGTATGCAAAATTGTTACTCTGAGGTTGTAAAATTTGTTGTTCGTTCTCTCCCTGGCAATGGCGCCAATAATTGGTGCACAATACCATGGTCCAAACATAACTTCACAACTTCGCACAACTAACCAGCAAGTGCACTGGGTCGTCCAAGTAATAAAACCTTACGTGAGTAAGGGTCGATCCCACGGAGATTGTTGGTATGAAGCAAGCTATGGTCACCTTGTAAATCTCAATCAGGCGGATATCAAATGGTTATGGAGTTTTTGAAAATAAATAATAAATAAATAGAAATTAAAGATAGAAACACTTATGTAATTCATTAGTGGAAATTTCAGATAAGCGTATAGAGATGCTTTCGTTCTTCTGAACTTCTGCTTTCCTGCTGTCTTCATCCAATCAGTTCTACTCCTTTCCATGGCAAGCTTTCTATAAGGGCATCACCGTTGTCAATGGCTACATCCCATCCTCTTGTGAAAAAGGTCCAAATGCTCTGTCACAGCACGGCTAATCATCTGAGGTTCTTGATCATACTGGAATACGATTCACCCTCCTTTTGTGTCTGTCACTACGCCCAGCACTCGCGAGTTTGAAGTTCGTCACAATCATTCAATCCCTGAATCCTACTCGGAATACCACAGACAAGGTTTAGACTTTCCGGACTCTCATGAATGCCGCCATCAATCTAGCTTATACCACGAAGATTCTGATTAAGAGATCTAAGAGATACTCATACAATCTAAGGTGGAACGGAAGTGGTTGTCAGGCACGCGTTCGTGGGGGAATGATGATGATTGTCATGCTCATCACATTCATATTGAAGTGTGAATGAATATCTTAGAAGCGGAATAAGTTGAATTGAATAGAAAAACAGTAGTACTTTGCATTAATTCATGAGGAACAGCAGAGCTCCACACCTTAATCTATGGAGTGTAGAAACTCTACCATTGAAAATATATAAGTGATGAAGGTTCAGGCATGGCCGAGAGGCCAGCCCCCAAAACGTGATCACAAGATCAAAAATAGAATCCAGGATGATTCCAAAGATGTCTAATACAATAGTAAAAAGTCCTATTTATACTAAACTAGTTACTAGGGTTTACAGAAGTAAGTAATTGATGCATAAATCCACTTCCGAGGCCCACTTGGTGTGTGCTTGGGCTGAGCTTGAAGTTTACACGTGGAGAGGTCATTCTTGGAGTTGAACGCCAGTTTGTAACGTGTTTCTGGCGTTCAACTCTGGTTCGTGACGTGTTTCTGGCGTTTAACTCCAGACTGCAGCGTAGAACTGGCGTTCAATGCCCTTTTGTGTTGTCTAAACTCGGCCAAAGTATGAACTATTATATATTGCTGGAAAGCCCTGGATGTCTAATTTCCAACGCAATTGGAAGAGCTCCATTTTGAGTTTTGTAGCTCCAGAAAATCTACTTTGAGTTCAGGGAGGTCAGAATCCAACAGCATCAGCAGTCCTTCTTCAACCTCTGAATCTGATTTTTGCTCAAGTCCCTCAATTTCAGCCAGAAAATACCTGAAATCACAGAAAAACACACAAAATCATAGTAAAGTCCAGAAATGTGAATTTAACATAAAAACTAATAAAAACATCCCTAAAAGTAACTAGATCCTACTAAAAACATACTAAAAACAATGCCAAAAAGCGTATAAATTATCCGCTCATCAACTAACGTCCATGTCAACGTCACTAAGAGTCACTCCTAAATTTCTTTAAATAAGGCCGAAGCCCACATCAAAAGACTTAAAGATTGATCTGGAAAGTATATAAATAGGATAGATTTTAAAGTTAGAAAAAAAAGCTGGGAAGCAGGGACCCTAATTTGGAAACCCTGAATCATTTTCTTTGTACTTTCTTTTACTTTCATGTTCCTTTCTTTTTCCTTTTTGTTCTGCTGAGCAATGATGAACTAAACCCCACATCATTAGGGGGAGGAGCTCTATTGTAATTCACATGATTGAATGAAATTCTTCTTCTTCTCAATCCACTTGTTATAGCTAAGGGATAACTTCTATGTTTATTGAGATCCATTCACTCCGGAAGGGGGTTTGAATCTATTAAATTTCTATGTGAGCCTCGGAAGGAGAATCATAGAAATTAGAATTGAATCTCTATCCCTCACAATTCTCTTGATCAACACCATTCGGGAGAAATTGAGATCTTGAGAATTTGTGTGGCTTATGGATAAGAGAATGCACTTAATATGGCAAGATTGATTGTGTTTTGAGAGATTGGGCTGCCAAGAAATTGGGACTCAATCAATTACAATCCGCTATAGATCTACTTCATATGATTGAGAATGATGTTGAAACCCATTGATTCATGATGGATTATGATATCTTCAATCCCTAATGAATCTTTCTCTTTATTTTTCTTCACTTTAATTTCATTGAATTTCCTTTAATTGCATTGGTTTACTACTTCCTTTGATTTTCCAGCACCCAAAGCCTTTTACATTTCATGCAATTTAATTTCCATTGTCATTTAAATTCTTGCCTTTACTTTCTTGCAATTTAAGATTCAGCTCATTTAAGTTTCTTGCACTTTAAGCTTCTGCCCGTTTACTTTTCAGCATTTAATTTTCCAGTACCTGAGTCATTTAAATTTCTGTCCTTTACTTTCCAGCATTTACATTTCTAGTACTTTACATTTTGTTGTTCTACCTTCATTGTGGATTTACTTTCTGCTCATTAAATTTCACCAAACTCTTTCAAATATTAGCTTGACTAGTCTCATCACCCAACTAAAGTTGCTCAATCCATCAATCCTTGTGGGATCGACCTCATTCTTGTGAATTTTACTACTTGATGCGACCCGGTATACTTGTCGGTAGTTATGCGGATGAAATTTTCCGTGCATCAATAGGTCGGGAACCCGGGTACACGGAGAGCTTATGAGACATCAGGTTGGGATCTATACTAGGCATGTTAGAGATTTTCCAAACGAAGAGGTTTGAGTTTCTTCTTAGGAGGCCAATGAGCTGCTCTTTTCAGGATGATCTCTAATCTACACTTTTTGCACTTTCTCTCTGGGTTGGCTAAACAGTTGGTTTCAAGTTGGAACACCTCCAAGCTCGATGGTGTTGACTTCCTTTTCTCTCATGCTGCCTTTTAAGTTAAGGCTTTCATTATAACACTTGCGTGCTAGTTTTTGGTATCCTTTTATGGTAGCGATTCCTTCTGCAGTGGGGAACTTCATGCATAGATGAGGCATAGAGACAACTACTGCAAGTCGGTTCAAGGTTGTTCGACCTATTAGGGCAATATATGCTGAAGTGACATTGACCACGATATAATGAATGCTTAACATTTTTGACCTCACACCTTTTCCAAAATTAGTGTATAAAGAAATATACCCTAGAGGTCAGATCGGTGCGTCCCCCAATCCGAAGAGGTTATCTAGGTATGCCTGAAGATCTTTTTCCTCTAGTCCAAGTTTATCAAAAGCAGGTTTAAACAATATATTTTCTGAGCTACCTTGATCTATAAGGGTTCTATGGAGGTTTGCTTTAGCGAGGATCACTGTTATCACCATTGGGTCTTCATGACCAGGAGTTTCCCCGTGAGCATCTTCTTTAGTAAACAAGATGGTGAGCTAGTTGGGAGATCTGCTACCTTTTCTGACTTGGTATACCTCTTTAAGATGCCTTTTTTGTGATGGCTTTGAGATTCCTCCTCCAATAAATCCTCTATTAATCATGTGTATGTGTCAGTCGAGAGTTTGAGGGCAACATTCTTGTCGTCCTCCTTTTTCATCTCTTTTCCTTTTCCTTTGATCGTTTGACCTATCTGCCAAGTACCTATCTGGTCGACCTTCTCTAGCCAGCTTTTCAATGACATTCTTTAAATCATAGCAATATTCTGTCTGACTTCTTGCCTTTTTGTGTTTGATTGGACGAGAAGGAGAAATCTTCTCGGTATGACATATCTCATTGTAGACATGTACAGAGAGACCTAGAGGGGAGTATAATTATGATACTTACGAGGTTTCTCTAGGTTGTACTCGTCTTTCTTCTTAGCTTCTTTCTCTTTTTCCTGAGGTGGATAGGGATGGCCGCGTCTTGAAAGAGGTTCTCTTAGTCGAAATTCTCTTCGATGTTGATATACTTCTCTATCCATTCTTGAACTTCGTACAAAGAAGTTGGGTGTCGCTTGGATATGGATTGAGAGAACAGTCCTTCTTTGAGGCCATTAACTAATCCCATTATGACTGTTTTAGTGGGTAAGTTTTGTATCTCCAAGCATGCCTTATTAAAACGTTCCATATAATCTCCGAGCGTCTCTTCGACCTCCTGTTTGATTCCTAGCAGGCTTGGTGCGTGTTTCACCTTATCCTTCTGAATTGAGAATCTTGTGAGACACTTCCTTGCCAGGTCGTCGAAGCAAGTTACCAACCTGGGCTATAAGTTATCGAACCACTTCGTTATAGCTTTAGTCAAAGTCGTTGGGAATGCTTTGAAACGAGTAGCATCAGAAGTGTCAGCTATGTACATCTAACTTTTGAAGTTGCTGAGATGGTGCCTTGGGTCGGTTGTTCCGTCGTAGAGATCCATATCGGGGGTTTTAAAATTTCTTGCGACTTTGGCCCACATGATCTCTTCTATGAATGGATCTTCTCCTCCTAGAGGGCTTTCTTCCCGATCCACTCGATTGCTCCTTCTTCGGAGGTCAGCTTCTAATCTTAAGAGCTTTTCTTCTAGCTCTTTTCGTTGTCGCACCTCCCTTCGCAGTTCTCGTTCAACTTTTTGTTGTCATTCAGCTTCTTGTTCAAGCTGCTTTAGTCATCCACGAGGGCCATGGACTAATTCTAGTATCTCTGTTAGATGGGGAGGTTCTTCGTCTTTTGGTGATGGACCTCCGACTGGATCTTTCTTGGTTGGGGGTTTCTTGAAGTCCCTTCTCCGTGGGGAATGTGTGTTCTTTCTCAGGGAGGGGGTATTACAAGTGTGAGATCATCATGGTAGGGCTTTGGTTGAAATTTAGATGTCGTGTGACCATCTTCGTAGTGATCGTCTGCCATTTTCAAGGGTTGAATTACAGGTCCCCAGCAACGGCGTCACTGTTCCAAGGGTTACTTGAAATGTTTATTTGGGCCTGAGCATGAGACCCAGACTCCTTTTGAGGCAGTGTTTGACTTGTTCTTACGCCGAGGTACCGCCGTCCGAGTTTCTCGTGAGGAGGTGGGTACTGGTAGCTGCAAGAGACTCCGATGTTTAACTTTGCACAGATTTTAGGCAGGTGTTTAGTACATTAGAACGTGAATATGCTTGAGGGGTTTTAGTGTATTTATAACAGAGCTGATAACCACTTTTGTTGGAGTAGTTCCACATTTATTGATGAATAATCATTTCTTTTATCTTTGGGGAGTTTGTTAGGATCTAACTTTTAGAAAGACAGAGATAGTGGCATAGATTCAGAGAGGTAGTTGCTTATTTGGATAAATATAAGCCAGTCTCTTTCACTGTGTTTGACCTCTTTATGCAGTAGGGGCCACCTTTTTGGGTGAGCCTTTCATCCTTATTATTGGGTATGGCTTTTATCTTTTGGGCCTGGGTATGAACAAAACCTTTATTAAATTTACATACAAGTATATATATTTCAATTAAGGTTAATTATCACTTAATATTTAATGGTCATCAAATACTTGAATTCACAATAGGCCTTTGTGTTATTATTATCTCAATTAATTCATATGGCCTAAGTAATATATTCTAAGAAAATTCCATATAACAATAGACACCTGTTAGAAACTCAATCGGTAATTGATCCATATATGTTGTTGGACATTAGGTCAATATATCTCAAGGAGGGAGGAATCAGGAAAGGATAGGGTGGAGGGAGCTAGGGGTCTTTGAAAACCTAAATACCTTTACCAAAACAAACTCACCAATTCGTTCCTTTCTCTAGAATGCTTCGATCTTTTAGCAAAATTTTTCAATCCCAAGATGGTAAATTCCTAATTTCAGACATTTAAAATTAAATTACATCTGAAATATTTACCTTTTACAATTCTTGTTAGAAGGAAAGTAGGTGAAGTAGCAATTCTCTAATACTGTTTAGCTAGAAGTGCTGAATTTTGATCCCTTAGGTCCTCAAACTTAGATCTCCCTCTTTCTTTGGTCTTGTCATTGTAACCCAACTACTCCATACCATCCATCTTTTAGCACCTTGCTGTCCCTACCAAAATTGAGATAGAATTCTATGAATCACATTTAGTAGACCATCTGGTAGTTTGAATCAAGAGAGTATATAGATAGGGATTGCTTCCCCAATTGCTCGAAGTACAACTTGTCTTCCACCACTAGATAAGAGGAAACACTTCCAAATTTGAACCCTTTTAAAAAGTTTGTTCTTAATAGAATTAAAAGTCGCCTTCTTCAATCTATTAACAACTGAGGATAGCCCCAAGTATTTGTCTTGTTCTCCTATATGAGAGATGTTGAAATTGGCTGTCTAAAACCATATAAGAGGGGGAGTGTTGTTGCTGAAAAATAATATCGATTTAGTTAGATTGACTTTGTGGTCACTGAAACTCTCATGACTTATCAATAATTTCGACCATAGTTATCATTGGATGCCTTACAAAAAATAATTGAAGCATATACAAAAAGTAAAAGTTGACGGACTGACATTGACCGCTCACCTGAATTCATTGAATGAGACAATTTTGCTTTGTCTTGTATAGTAGAAAGAAAAGACATTCTGCAAAGAATAACAAAAGATATGAGGATAACGGATCACCCTGTTAGATGTCTCCATTGGTTAAAAACAATTATAGTTTTGACCTTTCACAATAAAAGATTAAGAAACTGTGGTCACCATTTCTCAAATGTCAAATTCAGTCAATCCATCTTGAGTCAAATACAAGATTTTCCATAATAAACCTCAAAAGTGTCATTCTTCTCAGTTATAGACATTGCTCATGTCTAGTTTAAGCGCCATTTAATACTCTATTCTCCTTTTGTTCTGCTTAAGATAGCGCATACATTTATGGACAATGAAGATGTTATAAAAAATAAGCCTTCATTTCAACAAAGCGCTTTAATTAGGAATAATCAACTTCCCCTATCTATGCACAATAACCTTGGAGATAAAATTGTAAATCACAGAAGACAAGCTTATAGGTCTCACCTAGGTCATAGAGCAAGCATCCAGGACCTTGGGGATAAGGCATATGTTAGTGTGATTAAAGGATTTCAATCGTAAAAAAAAGGCCTTTAAGATTCTCCCACCGCCAAAGAAACTTCTTACCGCTCAGAAGACATCTCCCTTGACTATGTCCTAATAACATTGATAGAATTAGGTAGTCATATCGTCCTCTCCTGGAGTACTAAAAGGGTGGATACTGACCGAGAAAAAATTATCGGTAAAGAATTTCTCAAAAAATTCTTGTTACAAGTATAGTTCTAAACCGACAAGCAATCCTTGGTCAACGTTTAAATTGTTTGTCACTTAAGCAAACCCAATAAAAATAAATCGAAGTATTCAAACCTCGGGTCGTCCCTCAAGAAATTACAGGGAAGTGTATTTATTACTGGTTATAGAAAAGTATATTTTTGGGGTTTTATAATAAGAAAAAACAAAGTAAAATGGCAAGAAAATAAACTAATAGCTAAGAAAGCTCTTAGCAAGGAGAGGGAATTGGAAGTCCTATCCTCATTATTATCGATAATGGTGATGGTAAATGTAAATTTCCTTCACTTAGTTAACCTCTAACTTATGAAGAAAAGTCAAGTGCATACAATCAACTTGAGTTCACAAGTCCTAATCAACTCATAGTGAGAGACTAGATTTAGTGAAGTTCAAGTTAACTGGCAATCTTCAATTACCAATCAACAAGAGACTTTGACAATTCAAAAATCTCCAAATCATCAACCCAAGCTAAGAACACAAAAATCTAATTTAAAATCCAACCAAACATTTTATCAAACACTTGGAAGGCACAAAATAAAAACATAGAAAATTGATAAGACATAGGAAATTCTAAGACTAACCAAAGTAAGAAAATAACAATAACAAAGCAATTGAACAATAAGAAACATGAAATATAAATTGCATTAATGAAAATTGAGAGTAACACATGAACTCATAAACTAAATTAGCAAAATAAAGGAATCAATAAGAGAAGTAGATAATTAAAGTGCTAGAACAAATAAAAGTAAGAGAAAACTAAATTAAAATAAGATTAAAACCCAAATCTAAAGAGAAATTTGAAGAAGAAACCCTAAACCTAGAGAGATGAGAGAGCCTCTCTCTCTAGAATTCTACATCTAAAACCTAAAAATTGTGAATGAATGAAAAGTGAATGAATTCCCCAATAATGATCCTTTCAGCTCCACTCTGTAGCCTCTAGTTTGCATTTTCGGGCCAGAAACTCGGTCAAAAGCAGCCCAGAAATTGCCCACAGCGTTTTCTCGTAACTGAGGCACGTGACGCTTGTCACGCGTACGTGTCAGCCACGCGTATGCGTCGCTGGACTTGGAACTTTTCATGCGTACGCATCACCCACGCGTGCGCGTCATTTTTCTGCTGCACCAGTCACGCGTACGCGTCGTCCATGCGTGTGTGTCGGCTCTAGCTTCTCAAATCCTCAATTTCTTGTATTCCTTCCACTTTGGCGTGCTTCCTTTCCATCCTCTAAGTTGTTCCTACCCTATAAGACCTGAAAACAGTTAACACACATATCACAGCATCGAATGGTAATAAGAGAATATTACAAATTTGCAATTTTAAGGCCAAAGAAGCATGTTTTCAATCATAGCACAAAATTAGGAAGGAAACTTAAAAATATGCAATTTATATGGGTAAGTGTGAGAATAGTTGATAAAATCTACTCAATTCAATACAAAATAAACCATAAAATAGTAGTTTATCAATCTCCCCACGCTTAAACATTAGCATGTCCTCATGCTAAGCTCACGGGAACCAAAAGAGTGAAGAGGGATGGTAGGACTTATTAAATGCAACCTATCTATATGAATGCAAATACATGAAATAATACTTCTACCTACTTGGTTAAAAGTAAATAAATCTTTCAAGAACAAATATGAACTGGATTCCACTAATTCAAATCTCAAAATAAAGTACAAGTACACTTACAAGAAGAAAGCTCGTAAAAGCCGGGAACAAAGAATCGAGGATCAGACCCTCACCGGAAGTGTATACACTCTAATCACTCAAGTGTTTGAGATTTGATTCTCTCAATTCTCTACTAATCTTGCTTTTTAAGGCTTGCTCTTTGATGAGCGGATAATTTATACGCTTTTTGGCATTGTTTTTAGGTAGTTTTTAATATGTTTTAGTCAATTTTTATTATATTTTTATTAGTTTTTAAATAAAAATCACATTTCTGGACTTTACTATGAGTTTGTGTGTTTTTCTATGATTTCAGGTATTTTCTGGCTGAAATTGAGAGAGCTGAGCAAAAATCTAATTCAGGCTGAAAAAGGACTGCAGATGCTGTTGGATTCTGACCTCCCTGCACTCGGAATGGATTTTCTGGAGCTACTGGAGTCCAAATGGCGCGCTCTCAATTGCGTTGGAAAGTAGACATCCAGGGCTTTCAAGCAAAATATAATATACCATACTTTGCTCAAGGATAAATGACGTAAACTGCCGTTCAACGCTAGTTCCATGTTGCATTTTGGCGTTAAACGCCAGAAACAGGTTACAAGTTGGAGTTAAACGCCCAAAATAGGTTACAACCTGGCGTTTAACTCCAAAAACAGCCTAGGCACATGTAAAGCTCAAGTCTCAGCCCTAGCACACACCAAGTGGGCCCCAGAAGTGGATTTCTGCACTATCTATCATAGCTTATTCATTTTCTGTAAACCTAGGTTACTAGTTTAGTATTTAAACAACTTTTAGAAATTTATTTTGTACCTCATGACATTTTTAGATCTGAAATTTGTACTCTTTGACGGCATGAGTCTCTAAACTCCATTGTTGGGGGTGAGGAGCTCTGCTGTATCTCGATGAATTAATGCAATTATTTCTGTTTTCTATTCAAACACGCTTGTTTCTATCTAAGATGTTCATTCGCACTTCAATATGATGAATGTGATGATCTTTGACACTCATCACCATTCTCAATCTATGAACGCATGCCTGACAACCACTCTCGTTCTACCTTCGATTGAATGAGTATCTCTTAGATTCCTTAATCAGAATCTTTGTGGTAAAAGCTAGAATCCATTGGTAGCATTCTTGAGAATCTGAAAAGTCTAAACCTTGTCTATGATATTCTGAGTAGGATTCAGGGATTGAATGATTGTGACGAGCTTCAAACTCACAAGGGTTGGGCGTAGTGACAGACGCAAAAGGATCAATGGATCCTATTCTAGCATGAGTGAGAACCGACAGATGATTAGCCGTGCGGTGACAGTGCACCTGGACCATTTTCACTGAGAGGACGGATGGTAGCCATTGACAACGGTGATCCACCAACACACAGCTTGCCATAGGAGGAACCTTGCGTGCGTGAAGAAGAAGACAGGGGAAAGCAGAGATTCAGAAGACAAAGCATCTCCAAAACTCCAACATATTCTCCATTACTGCATAACAAGTATTTATTTCATGCTCTTTTATTTTTCGCAATTCAAACTAATAATCATAATTAATCTCCTGACTATGATTTACAAGGTAACCCTAGATTGCTTCAAGCTAACAATATCCGTGGGATCGACCCTTACTCACGTAAGGTATTACTTGGACGACCCAGTGCACTTGCTGGTTAGTTGCGCGGAGTTGTGAAAAGTGTGAATCACAATTTCGTGCACCAAATTTTTGGCGCCGTTGCCGGGGATTGTTCGAGTTTGGACAACTGACGGTTTATTTTGTTGCTTAGATTAGGAAAATTTTTTTTTAGGTTTAGAGTCTTCTATTATTGTTTTTTTGGTTGAATTTTTTTTAAAATCTTTATTTTCTCTTTTTAATTTTTTTCAAAAATTTTTATAAACTAATAATTGAGTTTTTCTGTTTGAGTTTAGTTTCATATTTTAAGTTTGGTGTCAATTGCATGTTTTTATTTTCTTTTAAATTTTCGAATTTGTGTTCATTGTTCTTTCTTAATCTTCAAGTTGTTCTTGTCTATTTTCCTTGTTTGATCTTTAGTTTTTCTTGTTCTATGTCTTTTCTTGTTTTTCTTGTGCTTTTTCAAAATATCAGTTTTCAAAAAAAAAATTTATTTGTTAAATACCTTTTTAAAACACGTTAAATTTATAGCTCAGTTGGCTAGAATGTTGTGCTTATGTTCTTGGTAATTGGGTATCTTCCTTTTAAAACTTTTTCAAAAATAATTTTTCTTTGATTAAATCTTGTGTCAAGTTTTAAGTTTGGTGTTTTCTTGTCAGTTTTTATTTAATTTTTGAAAATTTATTTTTGGTTTTCTAAAAATTTTAAAGTTGGTGTTCTTTTTATGTTCTTGAGTCTTTGAATTTTTGTTCTTCGTGTTCTTGTGAATCTTCAAGGTGTTCTTGAGTCTTGCTTATGTTTTGATCTTAAAATTTTTATGTTTCGTGTTCTTTGGTGTTTTTCCTCAAAATTTTCGAAAATAAGGAGCATTAGATCTAAAAAATTTTAAATTTTGTGTCTTTTTATTGTTTTTCTCTTTCTTCATTAAATTCAAAAATATTTTCCCTTTTTATTCTAATTGATTTTCGAAATTTTCCTTTAAAAATTCAGATTTTTATTTTAAAATTTCTATTTTATCTTATATTAGTTTTAAAAATTTCGAAATTCAAATTTCTTTTCAAAAAAAATCATATCTTTTTCAAAAACTTAGCTTATTTTATTTCAAATTTCAAATTTCAAAATCCAAAATTCAAATTTCAAAATTCAAATTTCAAAATTTAAAATCTCAAAATTTAAAATTCAAAATTTAATTTTCAAATTTAAAATTTAAATTTCAAATCTTTTTAATTTAAATTTCTTATCTTCTCTTACCTAGCTTATCTTATCTTTTCTAATCTCAAATCTTAAAATCAAATCTTTTTCACATCATTTCTTTTTTTATTTTATTTTATTTTCTTATAAGTATCTTTAATTTTAAGACATATCTTTTTCAAAACTTCCTAACCAATTTCCCTCTCTTTATTTTATTTTTGAAAATCCTCACCCACATCTTTTTCAAATCTTTTTAATTAATTAATTTAGTTTTCAATTTTCTTTTATTTATATTTCTTCAAATTTTCGAAATTATAGTCAATTTTTCAATTATTTTATTTTATTTTATTTTATTTTAATTTTGGTTTTCAAAAAAAAAATTATTTGCAATCCGCATCATCTCCCTTTCTCCATCATGGACCTAAGTGGAAATGAACAGTCCAGAAGGACTCTGGGGTCATATGCTAACCCCACTACTACTGCATATGGGAGTAGCATCTGTATACCTCCCATCAAAGCAGACAGCTTTGAGCTAAATCCTCAGCTCATTGTCATAGTGCAGCAAAACTGCCAGTATTCTGGTCTTCCACAGGAAGAACCTACTGAGTTTCTGGCGCAGTTCTTGCAATTTGCTGACACAGTGCGTGACAAGGAGGTAGATCAGGATGTATACAGGCTGTTACTATTTCTGTTTGCTGTAAAAGATCAAGCTAAATGGTGGTTAAATAACCAACCCACAGCAAGCATAAAGACATGGAAACAGTTATCAGATAAATTCCTGAATCAATATTTCCCTCCAAAAAGGATGACACAGCTAAGGCTGGACATCCAAGGCTTTAAACAAGAGGATGATGAATCCATTTATAATGCCTGGGAGAGGTACAGAAGGATGCTAAGGAAATGCCCCTCTGAAATGTTTTCAGAGTGGGTGCAATTAGACATCTTCTACTATAGGCTTACAGAAAGAGCTCAGATATCTCTAGATCACTCAGCTGGTGGATCTATACACATGAGAAAAACTATTGAAGAGGCTCAAGAGCTTATTGATATAGTTGCTAAAAATCAGCATCTGTACATAAGCAGTGGGTCCTCCATACAAGAAGAAACCAAAGCAGTATCTACTGAACTTGGTCCTCCAGAACAAGTTGCTGAACTCCATCAACAATTGTGTTTTCTAACAAAACAGCTAGCAAAATTCAAGGAGATGCTACAAGACACTAAAAATGCTAATAAAAATATGGAAGCAGAATTGAATCAGACAAAACAGCAGCTATCAAGGCAGATAACAGAAGAATGCCAGGCAGTTCAATTAAGAAGTGGGAAAACATTAAATACCTCACTTCAGAGCAGCAGAAAGCCAAGAAAAGAACAACTGACAGAGGATGAGCAAAATATTATCCAAAATCCCTCTAAGGATAGTAAGAGCACAGAGAGGAATGATTCTGGCGTTCAAACACCAGAAAGGGATGCAAAGCTAGCGTTAAACGCCCAACCTACGCACAATTCTAGCATTCAAACACCAGAAACAGGCAGGGAATTGGTGTCAAACGCCCAATAGAAGCTCAGTTCTGGCGTTCAAACGCCAGGAACAAGTAAGGAGTTGGCGTCCAATGCCAATCCAGCTTCTAACCCTGGCATTCAAATGCCAGTGAGAGATCAGACACACACAGGTGCTGATAGCAACCCCTCTAAAAAGGCTTCTCTAACCACCTCTGTAGGAAATAAACCTGCAACAACTAAGATTGAGGAATACAATGCCAAGATGCCTTATCCTCAAAAACTCCACAAAGAGGAGCAGGATAAGCAATTTGCTCGCTTTGCAGACTATCTCAGGACTCTTGAAATAAAGATTCTGTTTGCAGAGGCACTTGAGCAAATACCCTCTTATGCCAAGTTCATGAAAGATATCTTGAGTCATAAGAAGGATTGGAGAGAAACTGAAAGAGTTCTCCTCACTGAAGAATGCAGTGCAGTCATTCTGAAAAGCTTCCCAGAAAAGCTTAAAGATCCCGGGAGCTTTATGATACCATGCATATTAGAGGGAAATTGCACCAAGACAGCTTTATGTGATCTTGGGGCAAGCATCAACCTAACACCTGCATCCACTATCAGAAAGCTTGGTTTAACTGAAGAAGTCAAACCAACCCGGATATGTCTCCAACTTGCTGATGGCTCCATTAAATACCCATCAGGCATAATTGAGGACATGATTGTCAAGGTTGGGCCATTTGCCTTCCCTACTGACTTTGTAGTGCTGGAAATGGAGGAGCACAAGAGTGCAACTCTCATTCTAGGGAGACCATTCCTAGCAACTGGATGAACCCTCATTGACGTCCAAAAAGGGGAGATAACCCTGAGAGTCAATGAGGATGAGTTTAAGTTGAATGTTATCAAAGCTATACAACATCCAGACACATCAGAAGACTGCCTGAGCATTGATATTATTGACTCCCTGGTGGAAGAGGTCAATATGACTGAGAGTCTCAAATTAGAGCTAGAGAACATTTTTAAAGATGTTCAGCCTGATCTAGAGGAACCAGAGGAAATAAAAGAACCTCTGAAAACTCCTCAGAAAGAGGAGAAACCTCCTAAACCCGAGCTTAAACCACTACCACCATCCCTGAAATATGCATTTCTGGGAGAAGGTGACACTTTTCTGTAATCATAAGCTCTGCTTTAGAGCCACAGGAAGAGAAAGCACTAATTCAGGTCCTAAGGACACACAAGACAGCTCTTGGGTGGTCCACAAGTGATCTTAAGGGCGTTAGCCCAGCCAGATACATGCACAAGATCCTATTGGAGGATCATGCTAAGCCAGTGGTTCAACCACAGAGGCGGCTAAATCCTGCCATGAAGGAGGTGGTGCAGAAAGAGGTCACTAGGTTACTAGAGGCTGGGATTATTTATCCTATTTCTGATAGCCCCTAGGTGAGCCCTGTCCATGTTGTCCCTAAGAAGAGAGGTATGATAGTGGTTCATAATGAAAAAAATGAACTGGTTCCTACAAGAACAGTTACAGGGTGGCGTATGTGTATTGACTACAGAAGGCTCAATACAGCCACCAGGAAGGATCACTTCCCTTTACCATTCATAGACCAGATGCTAGAAAGACTAGCAGGTCATGAATACTACTGCTTTTTGGATGGCTATTCAGGTTACAACCAAATTGCAGTAGATCCTCAGGACCAAGAGAAAACAGCATTCACATGTCCATCTGGAGTATTTGCATACAGAAGAATGCCTTTTGGTCTGTGCAATGCACCTGCAACCTTTCAGAGGTGCATGCTCTCTATCTTCTTTGATATAGTAGAGAAATTTCTGGAAGTCTTCATGGATGACTTCTCAGTATTTGGAGACTCATTTAGCTCCTGTCTTAACCATCTAGCACTTGTTCTGAAAAGATGCCAAGAGACTAACCTGGTTTTAAATTGGGAAAAATGTCACTTTATGGTGACTGAAGGAATTGTCCTTGGGCATAAAATTTCGAACAAGGGAATAAAGGTGGATCAAGCTAAGGTAGAGGTAATTGAAAAATTACCACCACCCACCAATGTTAAGGCAATCAGAAGCTTTCTGGGGCATGCAGGATTCTATAGGAGGTTTATAAAGGATTTTTCAAAAATCGCAAAACCTCTGAGCAATCTGCTAGCTGCTGACATGCCATTTATGTTTAACACAGAGTGTCTGCAGGCGTTTGACACCCTGAAAGCTAAGCTGGTCACAGCACCAGTTATTTCTGCACCAGATTGGACATTACCTTTGGAACTAATGTGTGATGTCAGTGACCATGCCATTGGTGCAGTATTGGGACAGAGGCATAACAAGCTTCTGCATGCCATTTATTTTGCTAGCCGTGTTTTAAATGATGCCTAGAAAAATTACACAACCACAGAAAAAAAGCTGCTTGCAGTGGTTTATGCCATTGACAAGTTTAGATCATACTTAGTAGGATCAAAAGTGATTGTGTACACTGACCATGCTGCTCTTAAATATCTACTCGCAAAGCAGGATTCAAAGCCCAGGCTCATAAGATGGGTGCTGCTTCTGCAAGAGTTTGATATAGAAATAAGAGACAAAAAAGGGACAGAGAATTAAGTAGCTGATCACCTGTCCCGGATAGAACCAGTAGCAGGAGCATCCCTCCCTCCTACTGAGATCTCTGAAACCTTTCCGGATGAGCAATTGTTTGCTATTCAGGAAGCTCTGTGGTTTGCAGACATTGCAAACTATAAGACACAAGGTTCTCCTTCTGTAACCATGGAGAGGAAGCATGAAAAGCTTCTCTCAATACAGAGTCAAACAAAACCCCCACATTCAAACTCTATGTTTGGTATTGAGAGGCCACAACCAAACTCTAAGTTTGGTGTTGAGAGGCCCCAACCCTGCTCTGATTATCTGTGAGGCTCCATGAGAGCTTACTGTCAAGCTATTGATAATAAAGAAGTGCTTGTTGGAAGGCAACCCAATGTTATTTAACTATATCTATTTAGTTTACATTGCTATTTTATGTTTTCTGTAGGTTGATGATCATGTGAAGTCACAAAAACTACTGAAAAATCAAAAACAGAATGAAAAACAGCATTAAAAATAGCTCACCATGGAGGAAGAGCTTACTGGCGTTTAAACGCCAGTAAGAAGCATCAGACTGGCATTTAACGCCAGAAAGAAGCATCAAGCTGGTGTTAAACGCCAGAAACAAGTACCAAGTTGGTGTTCAACGACAAGAAAAGGGAAAAGTTGGCATTTAACGCCAGAAACAAGCAGCAGTCTGGCGTTAAACGCCAGGATTGCACACTAAGGGCGTTTTGCATGCCTCAATGGAGCAGGGATGCTAAGTCCTTGACCCCTCAGGATCTGTGGACCCCACAGGATCTCCACCTACCTCACCATTCTAATTCAAACCATTCCCCTCCCATACCCACCCATTCACACACCTCATTCTGCTATACTTCTCCTTCTACTCCCTTCTATCTTCTTTTGCTCGAGGACGAGCAAACCTTTTAAGTTTGGTATGGAAAAAAGCGTTGCTTTTTGTTTTTCCATAACCATTTATGGCACCTAAGGCCAGAGAAACCTCTAGAAAGAGGAAAAGGAAGGCAGTTGCTTCCACCCCCGTTTCATGAGAGATGAAGAGGTTCATCTCAAGGGTCCATAGTTCAGTGGTAGAGCATTTGACTGCAGATCAAAGAGCTATGAGGAAGGAGCAACAAAGACAAAGAAGAGACATAGAGGAGCTCAAGAGCACCATTGGTTCTTCAAGAAGAGGAAGACACCACCCTCACTAAGGTGGACCGTTCCTTAATCTCCTTGTTCTTATTTCTCTATTTTTCGTTTACTATGCTTTATGTTTATTTATGTTTGGGTCTTATTACATGATCACTAGTATCTAAGTGTCTATGTCTTAAAGATATGAATGTCCTATGAATCCATTACCTTTCTTAAATGAAAAATATTTTCTGAAAAAGAAAAAAAAATACATGAATTTTGAATTTTAAAATAGTTTAATTATTTTGATGTGGTGGCAATACTTTTTGTTTTCTGAATGAATGCTTGAACAGTGCATATGTCTTTTGAATTTGTTGTTTATGAATGTTAAAATTGTTGGCTCTTGAAAGAATGATGAAAAGGAGAAATGTTATTTGATAATCTGAAAAATAATAAAAAATGGTTCTTGAAGCAAGAAAAAGCAGTGAAGAACAAAGCTTGCAGAAAAAAATGCAAAAAAAACGAGAGAAAGAGCAAGAAAAAGAAAAAGCAAGCCAAAAAAGCCAAAAGCTCTTTAAACCAAAAGGCAAGAGAAAAAAGCCAATAGCCCTTAAAACCAAAAGGCAAGGGTAATAAAAAGGATCCAAGGCTTTGAGCATCAGTGGATAGGAGGGCCTAAAGGAATAAAATCCTGGCCTAAGTAGCTAAACCAAGCTGTCCCTAACCATGTGCTTGTGGCGTGAAGGTGTCAAGTGAAAACTTGAGACTAAGCGGTTAAAGTTGAGGTCCAAAGCAAAAACAGAGTGTGCTTAAGAACCCTGGACACCTCTAATTGGGGACTTTAGCAAAGCTGAGTCACAATCTGAAAAGGTTCACCCAGTTATGTGTCTGTGGCATGTATGTATCCGGTGGTAATACTGGAAAACAGAGTGCTTAGAGCCACGGCCAAGTCTCATAAAGTAGCTGTGTTCAAGAATCAACATACTGAACTAAGAGAATCAATAACACTATCTAAATTCTGAGTTCCTATAGATGCCAATCATTCTGAACTTCAAAGGATAAAGTGAGATGCCAAAACTGTTCAGAAGCAAAAAGCTAATAGCCCCGCTCATCTAATTAAGACTAGTCTTCATAGATGTTTTTGAAATTCATTGTATATTCTCTTCTTTTTATCTTACTTTGTTTTTAGTTGCTTGGGGACAAGAATTTAAGTTTGGTGTTGTGATGAGCGGATAATTTATACGCTTTTTGGCATTGTTTTTAGGTAGTTTTTAATATGTTTTAGTCACTTTTTATTATATTTTTACTAGTTTTTAAATAAAAATCACATTTCTGGACTTTACTATGAGTTTGTGTATTTTTCTGTGATTTCAGGTATTTTCTGGCTTAAATTGAGGGAGCTGAGCAAAAATCTGATTCAAGCTGAAAAATGACTGCAGATGCTGTTGGATTCTGACCTCCCTGCACTCGAAATGGATTTTCTGGAGCTACAGAGGTCCAAATGGCGCGCTCTTAATTGCGTTGGAAAGTAGACATCAAGGGATTTCCAGCAATATATAATAGTCCATACTTTGCTCAAGGATAAATGACGTAAACTGGCTTTCAACGCCAGTTTCATGCTGCATTCTGGCGTTAAACGCCAGAAACAGGTTACAAGTTGGAGTTAAACGCCCAAAACAGGTTACAACATGGCGTTTAACTCCAGAAACAGCCTAGGCACGTTTAAAGCTCAAGTCTCAGCCCCAGCACACACCAAGTGGGCCCCAGAAGTGGATTTCTGCACTATCTATCATACCTTATTCATTTTCTGTAAACTTAGGTTACTAGTTTAGTATTTACACAACTTTTAAAAAGTTATTTTGTACCTCATGACATTTTTAGATCTGAACTTTGTACTCTTTGACGGCATGAGTCTCTAAACTCCATTGTTGGGGGTGAGGAGCTCTGCCGTGTCTCGATGAATTAATGCAATTATTTCTGTTTTCTATTCAGACACGCTTGTTTCTATCTAAGATGTTCATTCGCACTTCAATATGATGAATGTGATGATCCGTGACACTCATCACCATTCTCTAATCTCTTGGATTCCTTAATTAGAATCTTTGTGGTATAAGCTAGAATCCATTGGCAGCATTCTTGAGAATCCGAAAAGTCTAAACCTTGTCTGTGGTATTCCGAGTAGGATTCAGGGATTGAATGACTGTGACGAGCTTCAAACTCACAAGGGTTGGACGTAGTGACAGACGCAAAAGGATCAATGGATCCTATTCTAGCATGAGTGAGAACCGACAGATGATTAGCCGTGCGGTGACAACGCACCTGGACCATTTTCACTGAGAGGACGGATGGTAGCCATTGACAACGGTGATCCACCAACACACAGCTTGCCATAGGAGGAACCTTGCGTGCATGAAGAAGAAGACAGGGGGAAAGCAGAGATTCAGAAGACAAAGCATCTCCAAAACTCCAACATATTCTCCATTACTGCATAACAAGTATTTATTTCATGCTCTTTTATTTTTCGCAATTCAAACTGATAATCATAATTAATCTCCTGACTAAGATTTACAAGGTAACCATAGATTGCTTCAAGCCAACAATCTTCGTGGGATCGACCCTTACTCACGTAAGGTATTACATGGACGACCCAGTGCACTTGCTGGTTGATGAGCGGATATTTTATACGCTTTTTGGGGTTAATTTCATATAGTTTTTAGTATGTTTTTGTTAGTTTTTAGTTTATTTTCACTAGTTTCTAGGAAAAATTCATATTAGGACTGCTGACGATCCAGTGCACTTGCTGGACTTTACTATGAGTTCGTGTGTTTTTCTATAATTTCAGGTATTTTCTGGCTGAAATTGAGTGAGCTGAGCAAAAATCTAATTCAGGCTGAAAAAGGACTGCTGATGCTGTTGGATCCTGACCTCTCTGCACTCGGAATGGAATTTCTGGAGCTACAGGAGTCCAATTGACGCGCTTTTATATGCTTTGGAAAGTAAACATCCAGGGCTTTCCAGCAATATATAATAGTCACTACTTTGCTCAAGGATAGACGACGTAAACTGGCGTTCAATGCCTGTTCCATGTTGCAGTCTGGCGTCCAGCGCCAGAAACACGTTACAAGTTGGAGTTCAACGCCAGAAACAGGTTACAGCCTGGCGTTGAACATCCAAAACAGCCCAGGCACGTGAGAAGCTTTAGTCTCAGCCCCAGCACACACCAAGTGGGCCCCAGAAGTGGATTTCTGCACTATCTATAATAGTTTACTCATTTTCTGTAAACCTAGGTTACTAGTTTAGTATTTAAACAACTTTTAGAGATTTATTTTGTATCTCATGACATTTTAGATCAGAACTTTGTACTCTTTGACGGCATGAGTCTCTAAACTCCATTGTTAGGGGTGAGGAGCTCTGCTGTGTCTCGATGAATTAATGCAAGTATTTCTGTTTTCCATTCAAACATGCGTGTTCCTATCTAAGATATCCATTCGCACTTCAATATGAATGTGATGAACGTGACATTCATCATCATTCCCCCACGAACGCGTGCCTGACAACTACTTCTGTTCCACCGTTGAATGAATGAATATCTCTTGGATCTCTTAATCAGAATCTTCGTGGTATAAGCTAGATTGATGGCAGCATTCAAGAGAATCCGGAAAGTCTAAACCTTGTCTGTGGTATTCCGAGTAGGATTCAGGGATTGAATGACTTTGACGAGGTTCAAACTCGCGAGTGCTGGGCGTAGTGACAGACGCAAAAGGATAGTAAATCCTATTCCGGTACGATTGAGAACCTGCAGATGATTAGCCGTGCGGTGACAGCACACCTGGACCCTTTTCACTGAAAGGAAGGATGGTAGCCATTGACAACGGTGATTCACCAACACACAGCTCGCCATAGGAGGACTTGCGTGCGTGAATCAGAAAACAGAGGAAAGCAGAATTTCAGAAGACAAAGCATCTCCAAAACTCCAACATATTCTCCATCATTGCACAATAAGTATTTATATTTATGCCCTCTCACTTGTTACAATTGAACTTGAAAAACACTGTTGTTGGCATCCTGACTAAGAATAATAAGATAACCATAGCTTGCTTCAAACCAACAATCTCCGTGGGATTCGACCCTTACTCACGTGAGGTATTACTTGGACGACCCAGTGCACTTGCTGGTTAGTTGTGCGAAGTTGTAAGAGAGTAATGTGAACATTGACATTACAATTTCGTGCACCAAGTTTTTGGCGCCGTTGCCGGGGATTGTTTGAGTTTGAACAACTGACGGTGAATCTTGTTGCTTAGATTAGGAAAAATTTTTCTTTTTGGTTTAGAGTCTTCTAATATTGTTTTTGGTTAAAATTTTCTTTTTAAAATCCTTTCTTTTAATTTTTCGAAAAAAAATTTATTCTTAGTTATTAAAAATACTTTTTCAAAACAAGTGTTACATTTACTGCCCAATTGGCTAGAGCGTTGGTTTGTGTTCTTGGTAATTGGGTACCTTCTTTTTAAAATTATTTTTTTTCAAAAATAATTTTTACATTAAATCTTGTGCCAAACTTTAAGTTTGGTGTTTTCTTGTTGATTTTTCTTTGGTTTTCGAAAATCTTATTTTGGTTTTCTAAAAATTTTAAGTTTGGTGTTCTTTCTTCATGTTCTTGTGTTCTTGTGAGTCTTCAAAGTGTTCTTGAGTTTTCCTTGTGTCTTGATCTTAAAATTTTTTAAGTTTGGTGTTCCTTGGTGTTTTCCCTCCAAAATTTTCGAAAACAAGGAGCATTAGATCTAAAAATTTTAAATCTTGTGCTATCTTAGTGTTTTTCTCTCTCCTCTTTAAATTCAAAAATATCTTTTCTCTCTATTTTAAAGCAAATTTTCGAAATTTACTTTTAAAATTCAGATTTTTTTTTCAAAATTAAAAATCCTTTTCAAATCATATCTTTTTCAAAACTTCCTAACCATTTTTTCTCTCTCCATTTTTCGAAAATCTTCACCCATTTTTATTTATTTTATTTTAATTTACTTTATTTTCGAAATAAATAAATACTAAATAAATAAATAAAAATATTTTTTCTCTATTTTACATCATCTCCCTTTCTCCATCATGGATCTAAGTGAAAATGAACAGTCCAGAAGGACTCTGGGGACATATGCTAACCCCTCTACTGCTTCATATGGGAGTAGTATCTGCATACCCTCCATTGGAGTCAGTAGCTTTGAGTTGAATCCTCAGCTCATTATCATGGTGCAGCAAAGCTGCCAGTATTCCGGTCTTCCACAGGAAGAACCTACAAAGTTTCTGGCACAATTTTTACAAATTGCTGACACAGTATATGATAAGGAAGTAGATCAGGATGTCTACAGATTATTACTGTTTCATTTGCTGTAAAAGACCAAGCCAAGATATGGTTAAATAACCTACCTAAGGCTAGCATAAAGACATGGAAACAGCTGACAGAGAAATTCCTGAATCAATACTTTCCTCCAAAACGGATGACACAGCTAAGGCTGGACATCCAAGGCTTTAAACAAGGAGATAATGAATCTCTTTATGCCGAGGAAAGATACAGAGAGATGCTAAGAAAATGCCCCTCTGAAATGTTTTCAGAGTGGGTTCAGTTAGACATCTTCTATTATGGGCTTGCAGAAAGAGCTCAGATGTCTCTAGATTACTCAGCTGGTGGGTCTATCCACATGAGAAAGACAATTGAGGAAGCTCAAGAGCTCATTGATACTGTTGCCAGAAATCAGCATCTGTACTTAAGCAGTGACCCTTCCATGAAAGAAAAGGCTAAAACAGTAACTGCTGAACTCAGTCCTGTAGAACAAGCTGCTGAATTCAATCAGCAATTGGACTTTCTAACACAACAGTTAGCCGAATTCAAAGATAGACTACAAGAGACAAGGATGGCTAATATAAATATGGAGGAACAATTGAAGCAAACAAAACAGCAGCTGTCAAAACAAATAACAAAAGAATGCCAAGCAGTTCAATTAAGAAGTGGGAAAATATTAAATACCCCACCTCAAGGCAGCAGGAAGCCAAGAAATGAGCAAACCACCCAAAATCCATCTGAGGACAGTAAGAGCCCAGAAAAAAATAATTCTGGCGTTAAAACGCCAGAAATTGGGTGGAAGGCTGGCGCTGAATGCCCAGACCATGCTCAGGACTGGCGTTCAACGCCAGAAACAAGCAAGGAACTGGCGTTGAACGCCCAAAGGAAGCATAGTTCTGGCGTTCAGACGCCAGGAACAGCTGAGGAGTTGGCATCTAACGTCACTCCAGCTTCCAACCCTGGCATTCAAATGCCAGTGAGGGATCAAACACACACAAGTACTGATGACAACCCCTCTAAAAAGGCTTCTTCAACCACTTCTGTAGGAAATAAACCTGCAGCAACCAAAGTTGAGGAATATAAAGCCAAGATATCTTATCCTCTAAAACTCCACCAGGAGGAGCAGGATAAGCAATTTGCTCGCTTTGCAGATTATCTCAGGACTCTTGAAATAAAGATTCCGTTTACAGAGGCACTTGAGCAAATACCTTCTTACACCAAGTTCATGAAAGAGATCTTGAGTCATAAGAAGGATTGGAGAGAAACTGAAAGAGTTCTCCTCACTGAAGAATGCAGTGCAGTCATTCTGAAAAACTTTCCAGAAAAACTTAAAGATCCCGGAAGCTTTCTAATACCATGCACGTTAGAGGGTAATTGCACCAGGACAGCTCTATGCGATCTTGGGGCAAGCATCAACCTAATACCTGCATCCACCATCAGAAAGCTTGGTTTAACTGAAGAAGTTAAACCAACCCGGATATGTCTCCAACTTGCTGATGGCTCCATTAAATACCCATCAGGTGTGATTGAGGACATGATTGTCAGGGTTTGGCCATTCGCCTTTCCCACTGACTTCGTAGTGCTGGAGATAGAGGAGCACAAGAGTGCTACTCTCATTCTAGGAAGACCTTTCCTAGCAATTGGACGAACTCTCATTGATGTCCAAAAGGGGGAAGTCACCCTGAGAGTCAATGAGGATGAGTTTATGTTGAATGCTGTCAATGCCATGTAGCATCCAGACACACCAAAAGACTGCATGAAAGTTGATCTTATTGACTCTTTGGTAGAAGAGATCAACATGGCTGAGAGTCTCGAATCAGAGCTGGAAAACATCTTTAAAGATGTTCCACCTAATCTAGAGGATTCAGAGGAATTGAAAGAGTCTCTGAAATTTCCTCAGGAAGAGGAAAAACCTCCTAAACCCGAGCTCAAACCATTACCACCATCCCTGAAATATGCATTTCTGGGAGAAGGTGATACTTTTCCAATGATCATAAGCTCTGCTTTAAATCCACAGGAAGAGGAAGCACTAATTCAAGTGCTAAGGACACACAAGACAGCTCTTGGGTGGTCCATAAGTGACCTTAAGGGCATAAGCCCAACTAGATGCATGCACAAGATCTTATTGGAGGACAATGCTAAGCCAGTGGTTTAACCACAGAGGCGGCTAAATCCAGCCATAAAGGAAGTGGTGCAGAAAGAGGTCACCAAATTACTGGAGGCTGGGATTATTTATCCTATTTCAGATAGCCCCTGGGTGAGCCCTATCCAAGTTGTCCCCAAAAAGGGAGGCATGACAGTGGTTCATAATGAAAAAAATGAACTGGTTCCTACAAGAACAGTTATAGGGTGGCGCATGTGTATTGATTACAAAAGGCTCAATACAGCCACCAGAAAGGATCATTTTCCTTTACTATTCATAGACCAGATGCTAGAAAGACTAGCAGGTCATAATTATTACTGCTTTTTGGATGGCTATTCAGGCTATAACCAAATTGCAGTAGATCTCCAGGATCAAGAGAAAACAGCATTCACATGTCCATCTGGAGTATTTGCTTACAGAAGGAAGCCTTTTGGGCTGTGTAATGCGCCTGCAACCTTTCGGAGATGCATGCTCTCTATTTTCTCTAATATGGTGGAAAAATTTCTGGAAGTCTTCATGGATGACTTCTCAGTATATGGAGACTCATTCAGCTCCTGTCTTGATCACCTGACACTGGTTTTGAAAAGATGCCAAGAGACCAACCTAGTTTTAAACTGGGAAAAATGTCACTTTATGGTGACTGAAGGGATTGTCCTTGGGCATAAAATTTCAAACAAGGGAATAGAGGTGGATCAAGATAAAATAGAGGTAATTGAAAAATTACCACCACCTGCCAATGTTAAAGCAATCAGAAGCTTTCTGGGGCATGCAGGATTCTATAGGAGGTTTATAAAGAATTTTTCAAAAATTGCAAAACCTCTAAGCAACCTGCTAGCTGCTGACACGCCATTTGTGTTTGACACAGAGTGCCTGCAAGCGTTTGAAACTCTGAAAGCTAAACTGGTCACAGCACCAGTTTTCTCTGCACCAGACTGGACATTACCATTCGAATTAATGTGTGATGCCAGTGATCACGCCATTGGTGCAGTATTGGGGCAGAGGCATGACAAGCTTCTGCATGTCATTTATTATGCTAGCCGTGTTTTGAATGATGCCCAGAAAAATTACACAACCACAGAAAAAGAATCACTTGCAGTAGTTTATGCCATTGACAAGTTTAGATCATACTTAGTAGGATCAAAGGTGATTGTGTACACAGATCATGCTGCTCTTAAATATCTACTCACAAAGCAGGATTCAAAACCCAGACTCATAAGATGGGTGTTACTTCTGCAAGAGTTTGATATAGAAATAAGAGACAGAAAAGGGACAGAAAACCAAGTGGCTGACCATCTGTCCCGGATAGAACCAGTGGAAGGGGCGTCCTCCCCCTTTATTGAGATCTCTGAAACCTTTCCGGATGAGCATTTGTTCACCATTCAGGAATTACCATGGTTTGCAGACATTGCAAACTACAAAGCTGCAAGGTTCATTCCCAAAGAGTACAGCAGGCAACAAAAGAAAAAATTAATTACTGATGCAAAGTACTACTTGTGGGATGAACCCTATCTCTTTAAGAGATGTGCAGACGGCATAATCCGTAGGTGTGTGCCTAAGGAAGAAGCACAAAGGATCTTATGGCATTGCCATGGGTCACAATATGGAGGTCATTTCGGAGGTGAGCGAACAGCCACCAAGGTCCTCCAATGTGGTTTCTACTGGCCTACACTTTACAGAGATTTCCGAGAGTTTATACGTAACTGTGACAGTTGCCAGAGAGCTGGTAATTTACCTCTCAGTTACGCCATGCCTCAATAAGGAATCTTGGAGATTGAGTTGTTTGATGTATGGGGAATTGATTTCATGGGGCCTTTCCCACCATCATACTCAAACACTTATATTCTGGTGGCGGTTGACTATGTATCAAAGTGGGTAAAGGCCATTGCCACACCTACCAATGATACTAAAATAGTACAGAAGTTCCTCCAGAAACATATCTTCAGCAGGTTTGGTGTCCCTAGGGTACTAATCAGTGATGGGGGCACTCACTTCTGCAACAAACAGCTTTACTCTGCCATGGTCCGGTATGGGATTCGCCATAAGGTGGCAACTCCATATCATCCACAGACAAATGGGCAAGCTGAAGTCTCTAACAGATAACTAAAAAGAATCCTGGAACGGACTATAAGTATCCGTAGAAAAGATTGGGCACGAAGCTTGGATGATGCTCTGTGGGCTTACAGAACAGCATTCAAGACTCTCATAGGGACCTCTCCCTACCAACTTATGTATGGTAAGGCTTGTCACCTGCCCGTGGAACTGGAACATAAGGCCTACTGGGCAACCAGATTCCTTAACTTTGATGCCAAATTAGCTGGAGAGAAAAGATTGCTCCAGCTGAATGAGCTAGAGGAATTCATATTCACTGCTTTCGAAAATGCCAAGCTTTACAAAGAGAAATCTAAAAGTTGGCATGACAGAAAGCTGTCATCTAGAATCTTTGAACCAGGACAAAAGGTTCTGTTGTTTAACTCTAGGCTCAGGCTATTTCCCGGGAAAGTGAAGTCCCGGTGGAGAGGACCATATGTGATTACAAGTGTATCACCATATGGTTATGTGGAGCTTCAAGATATTGATTCTGATAAGAAGTTCATTGTTAATGGACAGAGAATCAAGCACTATCTTGAAGGCAATGTTGAGCAAGAGTGCTCAAGGCTGAGGCTAGATTAAAAACTCAGCAAGGTGCAGCTAAAGACAATAAAGAAGCGCTTGCTGGGAGGCAACCCAGCCATGGGGCATCACTTCCTCTAAGCATTTTACCTTATTCTTGATTTTATTTATTTATATAAAGTTCATTGACACTAAGGTAAAGAGTCAATTGTATAAGTTTACAGGGTTACAAAAGGATTCTGCACACAAAACAGAGAAAAAGAGCTCACTGGCAAGAAAATGCCAGTAAAAGTCTGTTTTAGGCGTTCAACACCCAAAAGAAGCATCCACTGGGCGTTGAACGCCAGTAAGGATAGCCATCTGGGCGTTAAACGCTAGAAAGAAGCATCTTCTGGGCATTGAACGCCAGAAAGAAGCTCCTTCTGGGCGTTTAACGCCAGATTTACAGCGTCCTGGGCATTCAGAAACACGCCCAGTGACAAAGGAGTTCCTGGCGTTGAACGCCAGAAAGAAGCAACAGCTGGGCATTGAACGCCCAGGAGAAGCAGCAGTTGGGCGTTCAAACGCCATGATGGTGGGGAGGAGGTAAATTCGTTTTTACTTCAAATTTTTCATTTCAATTTTAATTTTCATGTTTCAATTCATGATTTCTTGCATAAACATGTTACAAACTCTGATTTCTAAAATCCCTAATTTCTAAAAACCCTACTTTAAAAATATCAAATGTATCTTAATCCATAAGCACAAATCCTTTTTTCAATCCAATTCAACTCTTTTTCAAAATTTTCAAAACAAATCTATCTCTTTTCATTCAAAAATCTTTTCAACTAATCAATATATTTTTTTTAAAAATCTCCATATTATCTTTTTCAAAAATCCAAATTTATCTTTTTCAAATATCTTTCATATCTCTTCAATTTTAAATTATATCTTTTCTTATCATACTTATTTCTTTTTAAATCATATTTTCTATCTTATCTTTCTCCCTATTTTCAAAACCCACCCCCTCCCTTTTAAAAACCCATTCGGCCTCCTTCCTCTCATCCACCATTCAACACTAGCTCTCCTTCTATCCCTCTCCTTTCTTTTCTTTTACTTGAGGACAAGCAATCCTCTAAGTTTGGTGTGTTTATCCGTGATCACTAAACCATACCCACTAAGATCATGGCTCCTAAAGGAAAATAACCCACTCCAAGAGGCAAGAAAGAGAGTGTTCCAAAACCACTTTGGAATCAAGGGAGGTTCTTAACCAAAGAACATTCAGACCATTACTACCAAATAATGGGTCTAAGATCTGTGATCCGGGAAGTCAAGTTCGATCTGAAAGAAGATGAATATCCGGAGATCCAAGAGCAGATTCGAAACAGGAACTGGGAAGTCCTATCTAATCCTGAAATGAAAGTGGGAAGGAATATGGTTCAGGAATTCTACGCTAATCTGTGGCAAACAGACAGGCAGAGAATATCTGGAGCTGCCCTCTATGACTATAGGACTGTGGCCAGAGGAAATATTGTTCACATCCACCCTGACAAAATCAGGGAGATCTTTAAGCTACCTCAGCTGAAAGATAACCCAGACTCCTTCAATAGGAGAATGATGAGAACAAACAAGGACTGGATAAGATTCTAGAGGATATATGCATCCCTGGAACCAGGTGGACCACCAGCACGAGGGGTGTCCCAAATCAACTCAAGAGAGAAGATCTCAAACCAGTCGCTAGAGGATGGCTGGACTTCATTGGGCATTCTATATTGCCAACCAGCAACCGTTCTGAAGTCAATATTAGAAGAGTAGTGATGATCCATTGCATTATGTTGGGAAAAAAAGTAGAAGTTCATCAACTGATCCCATCTGAATTCTACATACTTGCCAACAAGAACTCCAAGGATGCCAGGTTGGCTTATCCAAGCCTAATCTCTATGCTCTGCAAAGATGCTGGAGTAAAGATGGGAATAATAGAGTATATCTCAGTGGAGCAACCAATCACTAAAATCACAATGGAAAAACAACAAATGCAGGATGACCCCATCAAGAGGAGGGCGCAAGAATTCCTACCAGAACTCCCTCAATTTGAATACTGGGAGCATCTTGAGGCATCTGTCACTAAGTTGCAAGAAACCATGGATCAATTGAAGGAAGAACAGCAAAATCAAAACAGCATGCTTTGCAAACTGCTCAGAGAACAAGAGGTGCAAGGGCATGAATTAAGAGAACTAAAGCGTCAGAAACTATCTCTTGAAGGGCCAAGCACCCCACAGACTAAAGAGGCATCCGCTTCCCAAAGTCAAGGTTGTTGAGTTCTGATCTTAACCTTAACCCTATGATAACTTTTTTTTATTATTATTATTTGAGTTTTACCTTAGGAGTCATATAGTGGTAATTAGTATTTATATTTTGATTTTATCCCAAATTAAGCTATAATTTATTTTTCTCATCATCATTAAACATGAATAAAATAGAAGATTTTCTTTAGAATAAGGAGGCAATAATTTTCGAGTTTTTAATAAAACAAATTCTAATTGTTTACATGTGGTGGCAATGCTTTCTGCCTTCTGAATGAATGCTTGAACAGTACATATGTCTTTGGAATTCGATGTTCTTGAATGTTAAATATGTTGGCTCTTGAAAAAATGATAAACATGAGACATGTTATTGGTAATCTGAAAAATCATAAAAATGATTCTTGAAGCAAGAAAAAGCAGTGAATACAAAGCTTGCAAAAAAAAAAAAAGAAAGCAAGCAGAAAAAGCCAATAACCCTTAAAACCAAAAGGCAAGGGTAATAAAAAGTATCCAAGGCTTTGAGCATCAGTGGATAGGAGGGCCTAAGGGAATCAAATCCTGGTCTAAGCGGCAAAACCAAGCTGTCCCTTACCATGTGCTTGTGGCGTGAAGGTGTCAAGTGAAAACTTGAGACTGAGCGATTAAAGTCAAGGTCCAAAGCAAAGAGAAGAGTGTGCTTAAGAACCCTGGACACCTCTAATTGGGGGCTTTAGCAAAGCTGAGTCACAATATGAAAAGGTTCACCCAATTATGTGTCTGTGGCATTTATGTATCCGGTGGTAATACTGGAAAACAAAGTGCTTAGGGCCACGGCCAAGACTCATAAAAGTAGCTGTGTTCAAGAATCAACATACTGAACTAGGAGAATCAATAACACTATCTGAATTTTAAGTTCCTATAGATGCCAATCATTCTGAGCTTCAATGGATAAAGTGAGATGCCAAAACTGTTCGGAAGCAAAAAGCTACTAGCCCCGCTCATTTAATTAGAATCTGAGCTTCACTCAAAAACTCTGAGATATTATTATTTCCTGACTCATTTGTATTCTATTTTATTTATCTAGTTGCTTGAGGACAAGCAACAGTTTAACTTTGGTGTTGTGATGAGCGGATATTTTATACGCTTTTTGGGGTTAATTTCATATAGTTTTTAGTATGTTTTAGTTAGTTTTTAGTTTATTTTCAATAGTTTCTCGGCAAAATTCATATTTCTGGACTTTACTATGAATTCGTGTGTTTTTCTATAATTTCAGGTATTTTCTGGCTAAAATTGAGGGAGCTGAGCAAAAATCTGATTCAGGCTGAAAAAGGACTGCTGATGCTGTTGGATCCTGACCTCTCTGCACTCGGAATGGAATTTCTGGAGCTACAAGAGTCCAATTTATGCGCTTTCAATTGAGTTGGAAAGTAGATATCCAGGGCTTTCCAGAAATATATAATAGTCCATGCTTTTCTCAAGGATAGATGATGTAAACTGGCGTTCAACGCCAATTCCATGTTGCAGTCTGGCGTCCAGCGCCAGAAACACGTTACAAGTTGGAGTTCAACGCCAGAAACAGGTTACAGCCTGGCGTTGAACGCCCAAAACAGCCCAGGCACGTGAGAAGCTTTAGTCTCAGCCCCAGCACACACCAAGTGGGCCCCAGAAGTGGATTTCTGCACTATCTATCATAGTTTACTCATTTTCTGTAAACCTAGGTTACTAGTTTAGTATTTAAACAACTTTTAGAGATTTATTTTGTATCTCATGACATTTTAGATCAGAACTTTGTACTCTTTGACGGCATGAGTCTCTAAACTCCATTGTTGGGGGTGAGGAGCTCTCCTGTGTCTCGATGAATTAATGCAAGTATTTCTATTTTCCATTCAAACATGCGTGTTCCTATCTAAGATATCCATTCGCACTTCAATATGAATGTGATGAACGTGACATTCATCATCATTCCCCCACGAACGCGTGCCTGACAACCACTTCCGTTCCACCCTAGAATGAATGAATATCTCTTGGATCTCTTAATCAGAATCTTCGTGGTATAAGCTAGATTGATGGCATCATTCAAGAGAATCCGGAAAGTCTAAACCTTGTCTGTGGTATTCCGAGTAGGATTCAGGGATTGAATGACTGTGACGAGCTTCAAACTCGCGAGTGCTGGGCGTAGTGACAGACGCAAAAGGATAGTAAATCCTATTCCGGTACGATTGAGAACCTGCAGATGATTAGCCGTGCGGTGACAGCGCACCTGGACCCTTTTCACTGAAAGGAAGGATGGTAGCCATTGACAACGGTGATCCACCAACACACAGCTTGCCATAGGAGGACTTGCGTGCGTGAATCAGAAAACAGAGGAAAGCAGAATTTCAGAAGACAAAGCATCTCCAAAACTCCAACATATTCTCCATCATTGCACAATAAGTATTTATATTTATGCCCTCTCACTTGTTACAATTGAACTTGAAAAACACTGTTGTTGGCATCCTGACTAAGAATAATAAGATAACCATAGCTTGCTTCAAACCAACAATCTCCGTGGGATTCGACCCTTACTCACGTGAGGTATTACTTGGACGACCCAGTGCACTTGCTGGTTAGTTGTGCGAAGTTGTAAGAGAGTAATGTGAACATTGACATTACAATTTCGTGCACCACTGGTTAGTTACGCAGAGTTGTGAAAAGTGTGAATCACAATTTCGTGCACCACTCTTCTTCTACCAATCAACAAAAATTTAATGCACAAATAGACATATCAAGAGGTCTTTTAAGGGTTGTAATGGGGTTAGGGTCAAGGTAGGATTGTATTTGGTCAAGTGGACTAAAATCTGAATCCTTGATTAACCTAAACTTCCCACCTAACTTAAGACAATCCATGTAATCAGAATATAAAATCTAACTACCCATTAACTATGTTTTCCACATATTCATGCAATCGAATTTGAGTACAACTCATATGCATTGCAACCACTATTTACTTTGGGGCATTTTGTCCCCTTTTTATTGTTTTCTTTTTCTCTTTTTTTTCTTTTTCTTTTTCTTTTTCTTATTTTTATCAATGCATATGATTAAGGTATTGAATGTAAGAATATATGCTCAACTATCTTTTTCACATTTTCACAAGAATATACATTACCCAATTCCCAAACCAAATATTCTAAACCCAATTTTTCCACACTTAAATCATGAAAACTCTTACTAGTCTAAGCTAACCAAGGATTCAAATTAAGGACATTTATTATTTTTCGCTTAGAGTTAATGATGTGCTAACATAAAGAACAAATAGGGGTAAAATAGGCTCAACATTGGTTTGCAAAAGGTAATAAAAGGGGTAAGGCCATATGGGTATGTGAGCTATAGAGAACCAAAGGGCTTAATCACATAAGTGCATGCATACATGGTGCATGAAATTGTGATTACACTTTTCACAACTCTGCACAACTAACCAGCAACTGCACTGGGTCGTCCAAGTAATACCTTACGTGAGTAAGGGTCGATCCCACAGAGATTGTAGGCTTGAAGCAAGCTATGGTTATTTTGTAAATCTCAGTCAGGAGATTAATGATAATAGTGGTTATATTTATGAAAATAAATAACATGAAATAAACAGTACTTGTGATTCAGTAATGAGAAGCAGGTTGAGGTTCCGGAGATGCTCTGTCATCTGAATCTCTGATTTTCTACTCTCTTCTTCTCCAAACACGCATGGCTTCCTTCCATGGCAGGCTATATGATCCTCTCGGATGAAAACAAATCCATATGAACTGTCACCGTACGGCTAATCATCTGTCTGTTCCCACTAGCGTCGGAATAGGACCCTTGTCCTTTTGCACACTGTCACTGCGCCCAACATTCGCAGGTTTGAAGCTCGTCACAGTCATTCCTTCCCGGATCCTACTCGGAATACCACAGACAAGGTTTAGACTTTTCGGATCCCAGGAATCCTGCCAATTGGTTCTAGCCTATACCACGAAGGTTCTGATCTCATGGATTAGAGACCCAAGAGATACACACTCAAGCTGTCGCCCAATGACTACGTTGAGCTCAGATAGAATGGGAGTGGTTGTCAAGCACGTGTTCATAGCATTGAGAATAATGATGAGTGTCATGGATCATCATCTTCTCCATATTGAAGTACGAATGAGTATCTTAGAATAGAATCAAGCGTGATTGAATAGAAAACAGTACTAATTGCATTAATCTATTGAAACACAGCAGAGTTCCTCACTCCCAACCATAGGGTTTAGAAACTCATGCCATTAGAATCACAATATCAAGTGTAAAAATATCATGAGGTACAAAATGAATCTCTAAAAGTAGTTTTTTATACTAGACTAGTAACTTAGGTTTACAGAAAATGAGTAACTAAGTGCAGATGGTGCAGAAATCCACTTCTGGGGCCCACTTGGTATGTGCTTGGGCTGAGCATTGAAGCTTTTTCGTGCTTAGGCTGTTTCTGGAGTTAAACGCCAGCTTTGGTGCCAGTTTGGGCGTTTAACTCCAATTCTGGTGCTAGTTTAGGCTTTTTACGCCCGAAATTTTAGGCTGCCTTTGAACGCCGGTTTGGGCCATCAAATATCAGGCAAAGTATGGACTATTATATATTGCTGGAAAGCCCAGGATGTCTACTTTACAAGGCAGTTCAGAGCGCGCCAATTGTGTTTCTGTAGCTCCTGAAAATCTACTTCGAGTGAAGGGAGGTCAGAATCCAACAGCATCTGGAGTCCTTTTTCAGCCTCTGAATCAGATTTTTGCTCAGGTCCCTCAATTTCAGCCAGAAAATACCTGAAATCACAGAAAAACACACAAACTCATAGTAAAGTCCAGAAATGTAATTTTTGCATAAAAAACTAATAAAAATATAATAAAAATTAATTAAAACATACTAAAAAGTATATAAAAACAATGCCAAAAAGGGTATAAATTATCCGCTCATCACCACACCAAACTTAAATTGTTGCTTGTCCCGAAGCAACTAAAAACAAAGTAGGATAAAGAGAAGAGAATATACAATAAATTCCAAACTTATCAATGAAAATTAGTTTCAATTAGATGAGCGGGACTTGTAGCCTTTTTGCTTCTGAACAGTTTTGGCATCTCACTTTATCCTTTGAAGTTCAGAATGATTTGCATCTATAGGAACTCAGAATTCAGATAGTGTTATTGATTCTCCTAGGTCAGTATGTTGATTCTTGAATACAACTACTTTATGAGTCTTGACCGTGACCCTAAGCATTTTGTTTTCTAGTATTACCACCGGATACAAAAATGCCACAAACACATAACTGGGTGAACCTTTTCAGATTGTGACTCAGCTTTGCTAAAGTCCCCAGTTAGAGGTGTCCAGAGCTCTTAAGCACACTCTTTTTGCTTTGGACCACGACTTTAACGGCTCAGTCTCAAGCTTTTCACTTGACACCTTCACGCCACAAGCACATGGTTAGGGACAGCTTGATTTAGCCGCTTAGGCCAGGATTTTATTCCTTTGGACCCTCCTATCCATTAATGCTCAAAGCCTTGGATCCTCTTTTACCCTTGACTTTTGGTTTAAAGGGCTATTGGCTTTTTCTGCTTGCTTTTTCTTTCTCTCTTCTTTTTTTTTCCGCCTTTTTTTTTTGTAAGCTTTGTATTCACTGCTTTTTCTTGCTTCAATAATCAATTTTATGATTTTTCAGATTATCAATAATATTTCTCCTTTTTCATTATTCTTTCAAGAGCCAATAGTTTTAACATTCATAAACAACAAATTCAAAAATATGCATTGTTCAAGCATTTATTTAGAAAACAAAAGGTATTGCCACCACATCAAAATAATTTAACTAATTTCAAGATAGCATTCGAAATCATGTACTTCTTATTCTTTTGCAATTAAAAACATTTTTCATTTAAGAAATGTGAAGGATTCATAGGACATTCATAGCTTTAAGGCATAGACACTAGACACTCATGATCATGTAATAAAGACACAAACATAGACAAAACATAAAGTATAGAATTCGAAAAATAGAAAAATAAGAACAAAGAAGTTAAAGAACGGGTCCACCTTAGTGATGGCGGCTAGTTCTTCCTCTTGAAGATCTTATGGAGTGCTTGAGCTCCTCTATGTCTCTTCCTTGCCTTTGTTGCTTCTCTTCCTAGAGGTTTCTCCGGCCTTAGGTGTCATTAATGGTTATGGAAAGCAAGAAGCTGAGCTTTTCCACACCAAACTTAAAAGCTTTGCTCGTTCTCGAGCAAAATAAGATAGAAGGGAGTAGAAGAAGAATGATGCAATTAATTATGAAAACTTATTACTGTATACAAGAAAAGTTAAGAAGAATTGAAAAGAAATTGAAAAGATATGTAAGTTTTTAAAACGTTTTGGAAGGATTTGAAAAGAATTGAAAAAGAATTAAAAAGAATTGGAAAGATTATTAATTTTTGAAAATAGAAATTGAAAGATGAAAGTTTAAAACATGTTTGATGCACAAAATTATGAATTAAAACATGAAAAATTGAAAAAAAATCGAATTGGAAACAAAATTACCTCCCTTGTGTCATCCTGGCGTTAAACGCCCAGATTGCTACCATTTCTGGCGTTTAACGCCCATCAGACACCACTTTCTGGCGTTAAACACCAGTCTGTCTGCCAATTCTGGCGTTTAACGCCCAGAATGCTGCCAAAATGGGCATTAAACGCCCATTCTGCTATCCTTACTGGCGTTTAAACGCCAGTAAGCTTGTCCTCCAGGGTGTGCTGTTTTTGATGTTGTTTTTTATTCTGCTTTAATTCTGCAGCTGTTTTTATGACTCCACATGATCATCAACCTAAAGAAAACATAAAATAACAATGGAAAAAGAAATGAAAAAGTGATTAACATAGATAAATAAGATTGGGTTGCCTCCCAATAAGTGCTTCTTTAATGTCTTTAGCTGGACTTTTACTGAGCTTTTTAATTTAGTCTCAGTTTCGAGCATTCTTGCTCAATATTGCCTTCAAGATAATGTTTGACTCTTTGTCCATTAACAATGAACTTTTTGTCAGAGTCAATATCTTAAAGCTCTATATATCCATATGGTGACACACTTGTAATCACATATGGTCCCTTCCACCGGGATTTCAATTTCCCAGGGAACAATCCGAGCCTAGAGTTAAACAGCAGGACCTTCTGGCCTGGCTCAAAGACTCTAGATGATAGCCTTTTGTCATGCCATCTTTTTGCTTTCTCTTTGTAGATTTTAGCATTTTCGAAAGCACTGAGTCTGAATTCCTCTAGCTCATTCAACTGGAGTAATCCCTTTTCTCCAGCTACCTTAGCATAAAGGTTTAGGAACCTGGTTGCCCAATAGGCCTTGTGTTCCAGTTCTACTGGCAGATGACAGGCTTTTCCATACACAAGCTGGTATGGAGAGGTTCCTATAGGAGTCTTGAATGCTGTTCTGTATGCCCACAAAGCATCATCCAAACCTTTTGCCCAATCCTTTCTATGGGTACTTACAGTCCGTTCTAGGATTTGTTTTAGTTCTCTATTTGAGACTTCAGCTTGACCATTTGTCTATGGATGATATGGAGTGGCCACTTTATGGTTAATTCCTTATCTGACCAGATCAGAGTCAAGCTATTTATTGCAGAAATGAGTGCCTCCATCACTGATCAGTGTCCTAGGGACACCGAACCTGCTGAAGATATGCTTCTGGAGGAACTTCATCACTGTCTTAGTATCATTAGTGGGTGTTGCAATTGCCTCTACCCATTTAGATACATAGTCTACTGCCACCAGAATATAAGTGTTTGAGTATGAGGGTGGGAAAGGCCCCATGAAGTCAATACCCCATACATCAAACAACTCAATCTCTAGGATCCCTTGCTGAGGCATGGCATAACCGTGAGGCAGATTGCCAGCTCTCTGGCAACTGTCACAGTTACGTACAAACTCTCAGGAATCTCTATAGAGGGTAGGCCAGTAGAAACCACATTGGAGAACCTTGGTGGCTGTTCGCTCACCTCCGAAATGTCCTCCATATTGTGATCCATGGCAATGCCAAAGGATCTTCTGTGCCTCTTCTCTAGGCACGCATCTACAGATCATTCCATCTGCATACCTCTTAAAGAGATATGGTTCATCCCACAAGTAGTACTTTGCATCTGTAATTAATTTTTTAGTTTTCACCTTGCTATACTCTTTGGGTATGAATCTCACAACTTTATAGTTTGCAATGTCTGCAAACCATGGTACTTCCTAAATGGCAAAGAGTTACTCATTCGGGAAGGTTTCAGAGATCTCAGTAGGAGGGAGGGACGCTCCTGCTACTAGTTCTATTCGGGACAACTGATCTGCTACTTGGTTCTCTGTCCCTTTTCTGTCTCTTATTTCTAAATCAAACTTTTTCAGAAGTAACACCCATCTTATGAGTCTGGATTTTGAATCCTACTTTGTGAGGAGATATTTTAGAGCAGCATGGTCAGTGTACACAATAACTTTGATCCTACTAAATAAGATCTAAACTTGTCAATGGCATACACAACTGCAAGCAACTCTTTTTCTGTGGTAGTGTAATTCTTCTGTGCGTCATTCAGAACACGGCTAGAATAGTAAATGACGTGCAGAAGCTTGTTATGCCTTTGTCCCAATACTGCACCAATGGCATGGTCACTGGCATCACACATTAGTTCGAATGGTAATGTTCAGTCTGGTGCAGAAATAATTGGTGCTGTGACCAGCTTAGCTTTCAGAGTTTTAAACGCCTGCAGACACTCCGTGTCAAAGACAAATGGTGTGTCAGCAGCTAGCAGATTGCTCAGAGATTTTGCAATTTTTGAAAAATCCTTTATAAACCTCCTATAGAATCCTGCATGCCCCAGAAAGCTTCTGATTACCTTAACATTGGTAGGTGGGGGTAATTTTTCAATTAGCTCTACCTTATCTGGATCCACCTCTATTCCCTTGTTCGAAATTTTGTGCCCAAGGAAAATTCCTTCAGTCACCATAAAGTGACATTTCTCCCAGTTTAAAACCAGGTTAGTCTCTTGGCACCTTTTTAGAACAAGTGCTAGATGGTCAAGATAGGAGCTGAATAAGTCTCTAAATACTGAGAAGTCATTCATGAAGACTTCCAGAAATTTTTCTATCATATCAAAGAAAATAGAGAGCATGCACCTCTGAAAGGTTGCAGGTGCATTGCACAGACCGAAAAGCATCCTTCTGTAGGAAAATACCCCAGATGGACATGTGAATGCTGTTTTCTCTTAGTCTTGAGGATCAACTGCAATTTGGTTGTAACCTAAATAGCCATCCAAAAAGCAGTAGTATTCATAACCTGCTAGTCTTTCTAGCATCTAGTCTATGAATGGTAAAGGAAAATGATCCTTCCTGGTGGCTGTATTGAGCCTTCTATAGTCAATACACATACACCATCCTGTAACTGTTCTTGTAGGAACCAGTTCATTCTTTTCATTCTGAACCACTGTCATGCCTCCCTTCTTGGGGACAACTTAGACAGGGCTTACACAGGAGCTATACGAAATAGGATAAATAATCCCAGCCTCTAGTAACTTAGTGACTTCTTTTTGCACCACCTCCTTCATGGCGGGATTTAGCCATCTCTGTGGTTGAACCACTGGCTTAGCATCATCCTCCAATAGGATCTTGTACATGCATCTTGCGGGGCTAATGCCCTTAAGATCACTTAAGGACCACCCAAGAGCTGTCTTGTGCGTCCTTAGCACTTGAATTAGTGCTTTCTCTTCCTGTGGATTTAAAGCAGAGCTTATGATCACTAGAAAAGTGTCACCTTCTCCCAGAAATACATATTTCAGGGATGGTGGTAGTGGTTTGAGCCCGGGTTTAGGAGGCTTATCCTTTTCCTGAGGAATTTTTAGAGGTTCTTCTATTCTCTTTGGTTCCTCCAGATCAGGATGAACATCTTTAAAAATATCCTCTAGCTTTGATTCGAGACTCTCAATCATATTGACCTCTTCCACCAAGGAGTCAATAACATCTACGCTTAGGCAATCATTTGGTGTGTCTGGATGCTGCATAGCTTTGACAGCATTCAACTTAAACTCATCCTCATTGACTCTTAGTGTTATCTCTCCCCTTTGGACGTCAATGAGGGTTCGTGCAGTTGCTAGGAAAGTTCTTCATAGAATGAGAGTTGCACTCTTGTGCTCCTCCATTTCCAGTACTACAAAGTCAGTAGGAAAGGCAAATGGCCCAACCTTGACAATCATGTCCTCAATTATGCCTGATGGGATCTTAATGGAGCCATCAGCAAGTTGGAGGCATATCCGGGTTGGTTTAACTTCATTAGTCAAACCAAGCTTTTTGATAGTAGATGCAGGTATTAGGTTGATACTTGCCCCTAGATCGCATAGAGCTGTCTTGGTACAAGCACCCTCTATTGTGCATGGTATCATAAAGCTCCCGGGATCTTTAAGCTTTTCTGGTAAGCTTTTCAGAATGACTGCACTGCATTCTTCAGTGAGGAAAACTTTTTCAGTTTCTCTCCAATCCTTCTTATGACTTAAGATCTCTTTCATGAACTTAGCATAAGAGGGTATTTGCTCAAGTGCCTCTGCAAACCAAATCTTTATTTCAAGAGTCCTGAGATAGTCTGCAAAGCGGGCAAATTGTTTATCCTGTTCCGCTTGGCAGAGTTTCAGAGGATAATGCATCTTGGCTTTATATTCTTCAACCTTAGTTGCTGCAAGTTTATTTCCTACAGAAGTGGTTGGAGAAGCCTGCCTAAGGGGTTGTTATCAGCACTTGCAGGTGTCTTACCCCTTATTGGCGTTTGAACGCTAGAATTGGATGCTGCATGGGCACTTAACGCCAGATTGCCACCCTTTTCTGGCATTTGGATGCCAGAATTGGCCATCCCTTGGGTGTTTGAACGCCAGAATTATTCCTCTCTGGGCTCTTACTGTCCTCAGAGGGATTTTGGGTAGTGGGTTGGTTATCCTCTGTCAGTTGTTCCTTTCTTGGCTTTCTGCTGCTTTGAGTTGAGACATTCAATGTCTTCCCACTCCTTAATTGAACAAATTGGCATTCTTCTGCTATCTATTTAGATAGCTACTGTCTTGTCTGATCCAATTGTGCTTCCATATTCTTGTTAGCATTTTTAGTATCTTGGAGCATCTCTTTGAATTCTTCAAACTGTTTTGTTATGATAAGCAATTGCTAATTGAGTTCAGCAACTTGTTCTTGGGGACTAAGTTCAGTGGATACTGCTTTAGCTTCTTCTTTCATGAAGGACCCACTACTCAAGTATAGATATTGATTTCTAGCAACCATATCAATGAGCTCTTGAGACTCTTCAATTGTCTTTCTCATGTGTATAGATCCACCAGCTGAGTGGTCTAGAGACATCTGGGCCTTTTCTGTAAGCCCATAGTAAAAGATGTCTAACTGCACCTACTCTGAAAACATTTCAGAGGGGCATTTCCTTAGCATCCCTCTGTACCTCTCCCAGGCATTATAAAGAGATTCATTATCCTCTTTTTTAAAGCCTTGGATGTTCAGCCTTAGTTGTGTCATCCTTTTTGGAGGGAAATATTGATTCAAGAATTTGTCTGATAACTGTTTCCATGTCCTTATGCTTGGTGTGGGTTGGTTATTTAACCACCTCTTAGCTTGATCTTTTACAGCAAATGGAAACAGTAATAATCTGTAGATATCCTGATCTACTTCCTTATCACGTACTGTGTCAGCAAGCTGTAAGAACTGTGCCAGAAACTCAGTAGGTTCTTCCTGTGGAAGACCGGAATACTGGCAATTTTGCTGCACCATGATAATGAGCTGAGGATTTAGCTCAAAACTGCTGGCTCTTATGGGAGGTATACAGATACTGCTCCCATATGCAGCAGTAGTGGGGTTAGCATATGACCCCGGAGTCCTTATGGACTGTTCATTTCCACTTAGGTCCATGATGGAGAAAGGGAGATGATATGGATTGTAAAATAATTTTTTTCTTTTTTTTTTGAATACCGAAATTAAAATAAAATAAAATAAAATAAAATAGATAAAAATTCGAATATACGTTCAAAAATTAAAAGATGATTGAAAACTAAAATAATTAATTAATTAAAAAGATTTGAAAAAGATATGACTTTAAAATTTTAAAGATTGAAACTTTCTTATCAATGAAACACCAAAATTAAAATTTTTCAATCAAAATAATAAAAAAGAACAAGTAATTCGAAAATGATAAATAAAAAAGAAAAAGATTTTGAAAAAGATTTAAAAAGATTTGGGATGAGAAAAGATAAGATAAGTTAGTTAAGAGAAGATAAGGAATTTAAATTAAAAAGTTTTGAAATTTAAATTTTAAAATTGAAAATTAAATTTTGAATTTTAAATTTTGAATTTTGAATTTTGAAAAAGTCAACAATATAAGATAAAGATTTGAAAAAGATTTAAATTTTGAAAAGATTTGATTTTTAAATTTGAAAATTAAATTTTGAAATTTAAATTTTGAAATTTGAATTTTGAAATTTGAATTTTGAATTTTAGAAGTTAAAATTTGAAATTTGAATTTGAAATAAGATAAGATAAGATTTTGAAAAAGATATGATTTTTTTTTTAAAAAAAGATTTGAATTTTGAAATTTAAAGCTAAGATAAGATAAAAATTTTAAAATAAAAATCTGAATTTTTAAAGGGAAAATTCGAAAATTTAATTAAAATAAAGAGAAAAGATATTTTTGAATTTAATGAGGAAAGAGAAAAATAATAAAATGACACCAAACTTATAATTTTTAGGTCAAAACAAAGAAAACAAACAAGAAAGCTTTGAATGTCAAGATGAACACCAAGAACACTTTGAAGATCAAGATGAACACCAAGAACAAATTTTGGAAATCTTTAAGAAAATAAGAACCCAAAGGACACCAAACCTAAAAAATTTTATACTTTGGATACTAATAATTCGAAAATGCACAAGAAAAACAAGGAAAGAACAAAATAAGAAAAACTAAAGATCAAACAAGGAAAATAAACAAGAATAGCTTAAAGATCAATGAAGAACACAATGCATATATTTTCGAAAATTAAAGAGAAATTAGAACATGCAATTGACACCAAACTTAAAGCATGAAACTAAACTCAAACAGAAAAACTCAATTATTAGTTTATAAAAAAATTTTCGAAAAATTTTAGAAAAAGAAAATAAGGATTTTAAAATTTTAACCAAAAAGAATAATAGAAGACACAATTTTAGTGACTCTAAACTAAAAAGAAAAATTTTTTCCTAATCTAAGCAACAAAATAAACCGTCAACTGTCCAAACTCGAACAATCCCCGGCAACGGCGCCAAAAATTTGGTGCACGAAATTGTGATTACACTTTTCACAACTCCGCACAACTAACCAGCAAGTGCACTGGGTAGTCCAAGTAATACCTTACGTGAGTAAGGGTCGATCCCACAGAGATTGTCGGCTTGAAGCAAACTATGGTTATTTTGTAAATCTCAGTCAGGAGATTAATGATAATAGTGGTTATATTTATGAAAATAAGTAACATGAAATAAACAGTACTTGTGATTCAGTAATGAGAAGTAGGTTGAGGTTCCGGAGATGCTCTATCATCTGAATCTCTGCTTTCTTACTGTCTTCTTCTCCAAACACGCATGGCTTCCTTCCATGGCAGGTTATATGATCCTCTCGGATGAAAACAAATCCATATGCGCTGTCACCGCACGGCTAATCATCTGTCGGTTCCCACTAGCATCGGAATAGGACCCTTGTCCTTTTGCTCATTTTCACTGCGCCCAACATTCGCAGGTTTGAAGCTCGTCACAGTCATCCCTTCCCGGATCCTACTCGGAATACCACAGACAAGGTCTAGACTTTCCGGATCCCAGGAATCCTGCCAATTGGTTCTAGCCTATACCACGAAGGTTCTGATCTTATGGATCAGAGAACCAAGAGATACACACTCAAGCTGTCGCCCAATGACTACGTTGAGCTCAAATAGAACGAGTGTGGTTGTTAGGCACGCGTTCATAGCATTGAGAATAATGATGAGTGTCACGGATCACCATCTTCTCCAGATTGAAGTACGAATGAGTATCTTAGAATAGAATTGATAAACCACTATTTTATGATTTATCTTCTGCTTAATTGAGTGGTTTTTATCAACTCTTTACCCACTTATTCATACTATTTGCATGGTTTTACAATTCCTTCCCAGAATTTGTGCTTTGATTGAAAACATGCTTTCTTGGCCTTATATTTGCTAATATTAATCCTCTCTTATTACCATTAGATGTCGTGATATGTGTGTTAAGTGATTTCAGGGATTACAGGGCAGGAATGGCTTAGAGGATGGAAAGGAAGCATACAAAAGTGGAAGGAATACAAGAAGTTGAAGAAGTTGCTAAGCTGTCCAGCCTGACCTCTTCGCACTCAAACAGTCATAACTTGAGCTATAGAGGTCCAAATGACGCGATTATAGTTGCGTTGGAAAGCTAACATCCAGGGCTTCGATTTGATATATAATATGCCATAGTTTCAATGACGCTAGGCGACGCGAACGCGCGCTCCACGCGGACGCGTTGCAGTGACAAAAATCAGCGTGGCAGATTTCTTCTCCAGCGATTTTTGGGCTATTTTCGACCCAATTTGCGGCCCAGAAAACACATATTAGAGGCTATAAAGTGGGGGAATCCATTCATTCATAATCATCAGCTCATAATTCATAATTTTTAGTTTTAGATGTAGTTTTTAAAGAGAGAGGCTTTCTCCTCTCTCTTAGAATTTAGGATTCGGATTCCTCTTAAAGGAATTAGGAATATCTTTATTATTTCAACTTACAATTTCTTCTGAGTACCAGGTTCAATGTTCCTTTAATTTAACTTCTATTCTACTTTTATTTGTTCTAGCTTACTAGTTTATTCTATTTTTCTTATTGATTCTCTTTTTAGCCAAATTGGCTTATGAACTCTTCATGTTAGATTATAATTTCTATTTAATGCAATTTGAGGTATTTCAGAATTGTAATTCTTATTTAGTTTTTTTATATATTCTTGGCTTTAATTGATTAACTGGAGGCTCTTGAGTTATCAAACTTATCGTGATTGTTAATTAATTTCTCTAATTGAATTGAATTCCAGTAACTCTAGTCTTTCCTTAGGAGTTGGCTAGGACTTGGGGATCTAACTAATTAGTCTACTTGACTTTTCCTTACTTTCGTAAAGGTTAACTAAGTGGGATTAAACTCAATTCTCATAAGGATAACTAGGATAGGACTTCCGAATTTTCATACCTTGCCAAGAGTTTATTTTATAGTTATTTATTTATTTTTCTTGTCATTTAAATTACCTGTTCCTTATTTTAAAAACCCCCAATTTACAAGATTCATAACCAATAATAAGAACACCTCCCTGCAGTTCCTTGAGAAGACGACCCGAGGTTTAAATACTTCGGTTATCAATTTTAAAGGGTTTGTTACTTGTGACAACCAAACATTTGTACGAAAGGATTTTCTGTTGGATTAGAAGCTATACTTGCAACGCGATTATATTTGTGAATTTCTTTACCGATGGGAAACCCGTTCGTCAAGAATCAAGCGTGATTGAATAGAAAACAGTAGTAATTGCATTAATCCATTGAAACACAGCAGAGCTCCTCACCCCCAACCATGGGGTTTAGAGACTCATGCTGTCAGAAATACAATATGAAGTGTAAAAATATCATGAGGTACAAAATAAATCTCTAAACGTAGTTTTTTATACTAGACTAGTAACTTAGGTTTACAGAAAATGAGTAACTAAGTGCAGATGGTGCAGAAATCCACTTCTGGGGTCCTCTTGGTGTGTGCTTGGGCTGAGGATTGAAGCTTTTTCATGCTTAGGCTGTTCCCGCAGTTAAACGCCAGCTTTGGTGCCAGTTTGGGTGTTTAACTCCAATTCTGGTGCCAGTTTGGGCGTTTTATGCCCGAAATTTTAGGCTGAATTTGAACGCCAGTTTGGGCAATCAAATCTCGAGCAAAGTATAGACTATTATATATTGCGGGAAAGCCCAAGATGTCTACTTTCCAACGCAATTGAGAGCGTGCCAATTGGGCTTCTGTAGCTCCAGAAAATCCACTTCGAGTGTAGGGAGGTCAGAATCCAACAGCATCTACAATCCTTTTTCAGCCTTTGAATCAGATTTTTGCTCAGGTCCCTCAATTTTAGCCAGAAAATACCTGAAATCACAGAAAAACACACAAACTCATAGTAAAGTCTAGAAATATGATTTTTGCATAAAAAACTAATAAAAATATAATAAAAATTAATTAAAACATACTAAAAACTATATAAAAATAATGCCAAAAAGGGTATAAATTATCCGCTCCTCAATACATGAAACAATAGAAATATAGAATCAAGCAAGACGAAGATCACAATATTAGAGAGAACAACACACACCAGAACAAAATATTGGTTGATAAGATGCAACCAATCAAATAAATTCAAAAATCTCACTAGGCTTTATGTGAGCTCTAAAACCATATTCCAAAAATAAATTTCTTCAAACAAGTTCAACAAAAATTTTTAATTCAAATTAGTGAAATGCTCTAAAATACTTTCTTGGAAAAGAAAATATTACTTCAAGCAATTAACTGGATATGCAATCTATAATGCAATGCAACAACTAATCTAACAAAGAAAATTAAACATTGGTATTGAAACAAGAAGTAGTTACCCACAGAAGTTGGTCTCGACCTCTCGACACTTAAAAATTGCACCGTCCTCGGTGCATGCAAGGATGAGCAAAGTGGAGTAGGGTTACTACAACTGACGAGCATCTGCAAAGGATTGTGCAGATGGACTTGGTTGTCACCCCATTTAAAAGCTTTTCCGTTCCCCTTTTTATTGGCCAGCCTAAAAAGAGAAGAAAAAGACAAAAGATTAAGCCAAAAAACAAAGATATCAAAACAAACAAAATATATGTGGGCTAATGCCAAATAAGATTGGGATTCTCAACTACATGGGAGCTACAAAATGTAAGTAAAAATGTAATATAAGCAAGTGGCATGTTAATTAAATATCAAACAAGTCAAGAAGTACCAAAATGATTCAAGAAATTCTCAACAGCTCAGTCGGAGAATTAAACACCAATAGTAAAATAGTAAACTTAAAAAGAACATAAGAACAAGCTACAAAAGCAAAGTTAAAATGAAATGAATGAAAGTATGCAAATGCAATGAACAAAAGAAAAGAAAGATAAAAAAATGAAGTGAAATTTTTTTTTTAAAAAAAAGTGGGAGAAGAAGAAAGTAAGAAAGGAAGAAGAAATGGAAGAAGAAAGGAAAGAAGAAAGAGGAAGAAAGGAAAAAGAAATAGGGCGCAAACGTGACGCGCGTGCATGGGTTACACGTGCCCTTGACCAAGAGGAACAGAGAAGTGACGCGTACGTGTCCGTGACGCTTACGCGTGAGTTGACGATAAAGCTATCGACACGTACGCATCAGGCATGCGTATGCGTGAGGTCTGCGCACAGTAGCCGCACAAATCCATCACAAGTCTCTGGTTTTTGTACCAGCATTGGGGCATTGAGATACGACGCATGCCCGTCATCCATTCTCACGCGTGGATATCCAAAAAAGTAATATGACTCGTACGCGTCAGGCACGCGTACGCGTAGGGTGGGTTGTGCGCCTAGCACCCCACTCGCACAGTTTCAACACAACTCTATGGTTTTTATACCAGAGAGCAGCAGCAACCCATTGACGCATACGCGTCACTCACGCGCACGCGTGGGGTGCTTTCTTTTTTTTTTTTATGTCAAATGTTAATAAACAAGCAAAATCACAATGTAAACCAAATAAACTTAACTAAAAATGAAAATTCAACTTATTACCAATATAAATAAAAGAGAAAGTAGGAAGATTTTAGCATGGTGGGGTGTCTCTCAACTAGCACTTTTATTTAAAGTCCTTAAGTTGGACATTTGGTGAGCTCCTTGTCATGGTGGCTTGTGCTTGAACTCATCTTGAAACTTCCACCAACGCTTGGACTTCCAATAGGCTCTAACATTTTCAAATAAACTCACCAAACCTTGATGAAATTCTTCAGAAGCTTTGAGTTTCCAAAGTAGATCCTCTTGTATGCCGGGTTCCCAAATCTTGTTTCTACACCCGTCTTCAAGTTGTTCATCAAAATTCCATCTGGGTGGTAAGCAAGCCAAATTCTCAATGAAATACAAAATTCTTCTCTTAGACCCATTCAAATAAGCACTAAACCAATCATTACATCTAGTTCTTGAAATCTCAACCTTGATAAGCCTTGATTTGCAACGCTAACCACTAAACGTCCTTCTCTTACGCTTCTTTCCACAAAGCCTCCTAAGTTGACCATCCGTTTCAAGCATACCATACTCCAGTGGGACAATAAAGCTAAGAGAGATTAGTTTTACCCACTCAAATGAAGGATTAAATGGCAACCTAGGTAGAGAAGTCTCCAACATTCTTGACAAAGCATATTCAACTCCCGTCCATCCTTCTCGAAGGACTTTCACTTCCACATCATTCTCAAACTCAATCAGAGAAGGTTCTTCATACTCAAGGAGTTCATTTTGAGATGTAGATTCATCACTAGGAGGACTTGATTCATGATCATAATCACCAAAGGAACTTGCCTCTTGATTTATTCTGTCCAGTTCTTCATAGGGAACATGCATTGGAAGTTGTGCACCTTCTTCCTTAACCTCTTTGTCAAGTCCAATGGGGGAGGATTTAATTATAGATAGAAATTCATCAATTATTGAATCCATCTCTTGATCAACCTCCTCAAAGTCTTCCACCATGATTTGCTAGGGAGGCTCTACACCCTCCACAACATCAAATTCAAACTTCTTGGAGGGAGGCTCTATGACTTGTGATTCCCATGGAGGTTCCGCATCTCCTAAGTCTTCAAGCACATCTTCCTCTTCAACAAATTTGGCTTCCTCCACTTGCTCTAGTACAAAGTCACATGCCTGGTTTTCCACCGGAGTCTCTAGTCTCTCCTTCATGCTACGCTCCTCATTAGATTCTCCACATGTGGCCATGGTGTACTTTGAGTGTCGAAGCGTAGGGTTACTAAATTATTTACTACCTCGGTCAAGGTAGCTGATGAGCGGATATTTTATACGCTTTTTGGTGGTGTTTTCATGTAGTTTTCAGCATGTTTTATTCATTTTTTATTATATTTTTATTAGTTTTTATGCAAAATTTATATTCTTGGATTCTACTATGAGTTTATATATTTTTCTATAATTTCAGGTATTTTCTGGCTGAAATTGAAGGATCTGAGCAAAAGTCTGATTCAGAGGCTGAGAAAGGACTGTAGATGTTGTTGCATTCTGACCTCCCTGCACTCAAACGCATTTTTCTGGAGCTAAAAAAATCCAACTGGCGCGTTCTCAATTGGGCTGGAAAGCTAACATCTTGGGCTTTCCAACAATGTTTAATAGTCCATACTTTGCCCGAGATTTGATGGCCCAAACTGACATTAAACGCCAGCCAGAAACCCTTTTCTGGCATAAAACTCCAGAACTGGCACACTTCTTGGCGTTAAATGCCCATTTTGGCACCCAGGGTGGCGTTTAACTCCAATTAGCACATGGAAGCTTGAAAGCTCAGCCCAAACACTCACCAAGTGGGCCTCGGAAGTAGATTTCTACACTATCTACACCTAGTTACTCATTTTCTGAAAACCTATGTTACTAGACTAGTATAAGAACTACTTTTAGAGATTTATTTTAGTGACTTATGACAGTTTACATCTTATATTGTATCTTCTATGGCATGAGTCTCTAAACCCCATAGGTGGGGTAAGGAGCTCTGCTGTGTTTCAATGGATTAATGCGATTACTATTGTTTTTTATTCAATCACGCTTACTTCTATTCTAAGATACTCACTCGTACTTCAATATAAAGAATGTGATGATCTGTGACACTCATCATCATTCTCAAGTTTATGAATGCGTGCTTGACAACCACTTTCGTTCTATTCGAGCTCAACATAGTCATTGGGCAACAGCTTGAGTGCGTATCTCTTGGGTTTCTGATCCACGAGTTTGATTTGCATCTCCTGACAACAGAGCACTCAAACTCGTGAGATCAGAACCTTCGTGGTAGAGGCTAGAACGAATTGGCAGCATTCCTAAGATCCGAAAAGTCTAAACCTTGTCTGTGGTATTCCGAGTAGGATCTGGGACGGGATGACTGTGACGAGCTTCAAACTCACGAATGTTGGGTGCAGTGATAGTGTGCAAAAGGATAGAGAGATCCTATTGCGAGACAAGTGAGAACCGACAGATGATTAGCCGTGCGGTAACTGTGCCTGGTATTTTTCATCCGAGACGAGAGATCCGACAGTTGATTAGTCATACAGAAATCGTACCTGGACCATTTTTACTGAGAGGACGATGGTAGTCATTGACAATGGTGATCCACCAAGATACAGCTTGCCATGGAAGGAAGCCATGCGTGTTTGGAGAAGAAGACAGTGGGAAAGCAGAGATCCAGACGACAGAGCATCTCCGGAACCTCAACCTGTTCCTCATTACTGAATCACAAGTATCATTCATTTCATGTTATTTACTTTTCATGAACAAAATCATTTTTATCACTAATCTCCTGACTAAGAGTTACAGGATAACCATAGCTTGCTTCAAGCCGGCAATCTCCGTGGGATCGACCCTTACTCGCGTAAGGAATTATTACTTGGACGACCCAGTGCACTTGTTGGTTAGTTGTACCGGAGTTGTGAAAAGTGTGATCACAATTCTGTGCACCAAGTTTTTGGCGCCGTTGTCAGGGATTGTTCGAGTTTGGACAACTGACGGTTCATCTTGTTGCTTAGATTAGAAAAAAATTATCTTTTTTTTGGTTTAGAGTCACTAAATTTGAGTCTTTTATTTTCTTTTTAAAAATCTTATTTTTCTTTATTAATCTTTAATTTTTCTTTGTGTCTTTTATTATTGTTTTTGTTAAAATTTTAAAATTCTTGTTTTTTTTTCTAGATTTTTTCAAAAATTTTTAATAAATAGATAAAAACCAATAAACTAATAATTGAGTCTTCTGTTTGAGTTTAATTTCATGTTTTATGTTTGGTGTCAATTGCATGTTTTTATTTTCCATCAATTTTTTGAATTGCATGTTTTTATTTTTCTTCATATTTTTAATTACATGCTCTTAGTTCTTTCTTGATCTTTAATTTGTTCTTGATAATTTTCTTTATTTGATCTTTAAATTTTCTTGTTCGGTGTCTTTTGTTGTTTATCTTATACATTTTCGAATTATTAGTGTCCAAAGTATAAAAATTTTTAAGTTTGGTATTTTTTTGTGTCCTTATTTCCTTAAAAATTTTCAAAATTTGTTCTTGGTGTTCATCTTGATCTTCAAAGTGTTCTTGGTGTTCATCTTGACATTCAAAGTTTTCTTGTTTGTTTTCTTTGTTTTGATCTAAAAATTCTAAGTTTGGTGTCATCTTATTGTTTTTCTCTTTCCTCATTAAATTCAAAAAAAATATCTTTTCCTTTATTTACTCATCATTTTCGAATTCCTTAGGTTGACTTAGTCAAAATTTTTAAAATTTAGTAGTTTCTTGTTAGTCAAGTCAAAAATTTATTTTTAAAAATTTATCTTTTTAAATCTTTTTCAAAACTTCCTAACCACTTTCTCTCTCCTCATTTTTTTTCGAAAATCCACACCAAAAATTTTCAAATCTTTTTAATTAATTAATTAATTTAGTTTTCTAATTTCTTTTATTTCTTTTTCTTTTCTTAATTTTGGAAACTTGCATCAATTTTTTTATTTACTTTATTTTAATTTCTTTAATTTAAAAAAAAAAGGGGATAAAATTTTTATTTACAATCCACATCATCTCCCTTTCTCCATCAAGGACCTAAGTGGAAATGAACAGTCCAGAAGGACTCTGGGGTCATATGCTAACCCCACTACTACTTCATATGGGAGTAGTATCTGTATACCCCTCATCAGAGCCAGCAATTTTGAGCTAAACCCTCAACTCATTATCATGGTGTAGCAAAATTACCAGTATTCCGGTCTGGCACAGTTCCTACAAATTGCTGACACAGTACGTGATAAGGAAGTAGACCAGGATGTCTACAGATTATTACTGTTTCCATTTGCTGTAAAAGATCAAGCTAAGAGGTGGTTAAATAACCAACCCAACAGCAAGCATAAGAACATGGAAACAGTTATCAGACAAATTCCTGAATCAATATTTCCCTCCAAAAAGGATGACACAATTAAGGATGGACATCCAAGGCTTTAAACAAGAGTATAATGAATCTCTTTACAATTCCTGGGAGAGGTACAGAGAGATGCTAAGGAAATGCCCCTCTGAAATGTTTTCAGAATGGGTGCAGTTAGACATCTTTTACTATGGACTTACAGAAAAGGCCCAGATGTCTCTAGACCACTCAGCTGGTGGATCTATACATATGACAAAGACAATTGAAGAGGCTCAAGAGCTCATTGATACAGTTGCCAGAAATCAGCACCTGTACTCAAGTGGTGAGATCTCCATGAAAGAAGAGGCTGAGGCAGCATCCACTGAACTTAGTCCTCCAGAACAAATTGCTGAACTCAATCAGCAACTATTTTCTATAACAAAATAGTTAGCAGAATTTAATGAGATGCTACAAGAAACCACAGATGCTAACCAGAATATGGAAAAACAATTGAATCAGACAAGACAGCAGCTATCTAAACAGATAACAGAAGAATGCCAAGCTGTTCATTTAAGGAGTGGAAAGACATTGAATGTCTCAACTCAAAGCAGCAGAAAGCCAAGAAAGGAACATCTGACAGAGGATGACCAAACCACTGCCGAAAATCCCTCTGAGGACATTAAGAGCCCAGAGAGGAATGATTCTAGCGTTCAAACGCCCGAAAAGGGTCAGAAGTTGGCGTTGAACGCCCAGTGGATGGCCAATTCTGGCGTTCAAATGCTAAAAAAGGGTGGCAATCTGGCGTTGAACGGCCATACAGCACCTAATTCTGGCGTTCAAATGCCTATAAGGGATCAGACACCTGCAAGTGCTGATAACAACCCCCTTAAGCAGGCTTCTCCAACCACTTTTGTAGGAAATAAACCTACAGCAACTAAGGTTGAAAAATATAAAGCCAAGATGCCTTATCCTCAGAAACTCCGCCAAGCGGAACAGGATAAACAATTTGCCCACTTTGCAGACTATCTCAGAACTCTTGAAATAAAGATTCCGTTTGCAGAGGCACTTGAGCAAATACCCTCTTATGCTAAGTTTATGAAAGAGATCTTAAGTCATAAGAAGGATTGGAGAGAGACTAAAAAAGTTTTTCTCACTGAAGAATGCAGTGCAGTCATTTTAAAAAGCTTACCAGAGAAGCTTAAAGATCCTGGAAGCTTTATGATACCATGCACATTAGAGGATGCTTGTACCAAGACAGCTTTATGTGATCTTAGGGCAAGTATCAACATGATACCTGCATCCACTATCAGAAAGCATGGTTTGACTGAAGAAGTCAAACCAACCCGAATATGTCTCCAACTTGCTGGTGGCTCCATTAAAATTCCATCAAGCGTAATTGAGGACATGATTGTCAAGGTTGGGCTATTTGCCTTTCCCACTGACTTTGTAGTGCTGGAAATGAAGGAGAACAAGAGTGCAACTCTCATTCTAGGAAGACCTTTCCTAGCAACTGGACGAACCCTCATTGACATCCAAAAATGGGAAGTAACCCTGAGAGTCAATGAGGATGAGTTTAAGTTAAATGCTGTCAAAGCTATGCAGCATCCAGACACATAAAAAGACTGCATGAGCATTGATATTATTGACTCCCTAGTGGAAGAGGTCAATATGACTGAGAGTCTCGAATCAGAGCTAGAAGACATTTTTAAAGATGTTCAGCCTGATCTGGAGGAACCAGAAAAAACAAAAGAACCTCTGAAAACTCCTGAGGAAGAGGAGGAGCCTCCTAAACCCGAGCTCAAACCACTACCAGCATCCCTGAAATATGCATTTCTGGGAGAAGATGACACTTTTCCGGTAATCATAAGCTCTGCTTTAGAGCCATAGGAAGAGAAAGCACTAATTCAGGTGCTAAGGACACACAAGATAGCTCTTGGATGGTCCATAAGTGATCTTAAGGGCATTATCTCAGCCAGATGCATGCACAAGATCCTATTGGAGGATGATTGATGAGCGGATAATTTATACCCATTTTGGCATTTGTTTTACATAGTTTTTAGTATGTTTTAGTTACTTTTTATTATATTTTTGTTAGTTTTTATGCAAAAGTCACATTTCTGGACTTTACTATGAGTTTGTGTATTTTTTTGTGATTTTAGGTATTTTCTGACTGAAATTGAGGGACCTGAGAAAAAATCTGATTCAGAGGCTGAGAAAGGACTGCAGATGCTGCTGGATTCTGACCCTCCTGCACTCGAAGTGGATTTTCTGGAGCTACAGAATTCCAATTGGCACTCTCTCAATTGCGTTGGAAATTAGACATCTTGGGCTTTCTAGAAATATATAATAGTTTATACTTTGTCCGATATTTGATGGCCCAAACTGGCGTTCAAACGCTAGCCAGAGACCCTTTTCTGGCGTAAAACGCCAGAACTGGCACCAAAACTGGAGTTAAACGCCCAAACTGGCACCCAAGCTGGTGTTTACCTCCAAGAATGGCCTATGCACGTGAAAGCTTCAATGCTCAGCCCAATCACACACCAAGCGGGCCCCGGAAGTGGATTTCTACACTATCTGCACTTAGTTACTCATTTTCTGTAAACCTAAGTTACTAGTTTAGTAGAAATAGCACTTTTTACTATTGTATTCGCATCTAAGAAGCGTTGAGACACTTTTATGTTATATTTGGAGGCTGGCCTCACGGTCATGCCTAGACCTTTCACTCTTATGTATTTTCTACAGTGGAGTTTCTACACCTCATAGATTAAGGTGTGGAGCTCTGCTATTCTTCATGAATTAATGCAAGTACTATTGTTTCTCTTTCAATTCACACCTACTTCATCTCCAAGATATACTCTTGTACTTAATTCAGTTAAGTCAGAATGAAGGGGTGACCCGTGACAATCACCTACTATCTTCGTTACTCACTTAGCTAAGATCCGCGTGCCTGACAACCACAAGCGGTCTACATGATATTCAACGTAGTCATTAGACAACAGCCAGAGTATATTCTCTTGGGTCTCTGATCTACGGACTGAGTCTGGGAGATTAGAACCTTTGTGGTGTAGGCTAGAATCAATTGGCAGTATTCCTGAGATCCGGAAAGTCTAAACCTGGTCTGTGGTATTCCAAGTAAGATTTGGAAAGGGATGACTGTGACGAGCTTCAAACTTGCGAATGTTGGGCGTAGTGACAGTGTGCAAAAGGATAGAGAGATCTTATTCTGACGCTAGTGAGAACCGATAGATGATTAGCCGTGCGGTAGTTGTACCTGGTATTTTTCATCCGAGACGAGAAATCCGACAGTTGATTAGCCGTGCAGAAACCGTACCTGGTATTTTTCATCCGAGAGGATCATACAGCTTGCCATGGAAGGGAGCACGCATGATTGGATGAAGAAAATAAGAAAGCAGAGGTTCAGAAGTAACAACGCATCTCTAAACGCTTATCTGAAATTCCCACCAATGAATTACATAAGTATCTTTATCTTATTTTATGTTTTATTTATCTTTTAATTATCAAAACCTCATAACCATTTGAATCCGCCTGACTAAGATTTATAGGATGACCATAGCTTGCTTCAAGCCGACAATCTCCGTGGGATCGACCCTTACTCACGTAAGGTATTACTCGGACGAACCAGTGCACTTGCTGGTTAGTTGTGCAGAGTTGTGAAAAGTGTGATCACAATTTTGTGCACCAAGTTTTTGGCACCGTTGCCGGGGATTGTTCGAGTTTGGACAACTGACGGTTCATCTTGTTGCTTAGATTGGGTAATTTTATTTTATGTCTAAGCTTTTTAGTTTTAATTTCGAAAAAAAATGTGTTCTTCAGAATTTTTAAGAATGAATTATAGAGCTTTATGAGATATGTTGAAACCTGGCTGGCTGTTAAGCCATGTCTAATCTTTTGGACTGAGGTTTCCACTTTCCATTGTAGAAAGGGCATGTCTGTATTTGTTATGCTAAAGCTTGGCTGGCCATTGACCATGTCTAATCTTTTGGACCGAAGCTTTAGACTTACATTACAGGAATCTTGGAATTCTTATTAAAAATTTTAAATTTCTTTATTTTCTTTTTCCAAAATAATTTCGAAAAATATACAAAAAAATTTAATAAAATTAAAAAACAAAAAATTTTGTGTTTCTTGTTTGAGTTTAGTGTCAAATTCTAAGTTTGGTGTCAATTGCATATTTTTAATTTTTCTAAGTTTGGTGTTCTTCTTTGATCTTCAAGTTGTTCTTGATGATTTTCCTTGTTTGATCTTTGATTTTTCTTGTTTTGTGTCTTTTCTAGTTTTTCTTATGCATTTTCGAATTCATGGTGTCTAAACATTAAAAATTTCTAAGTTTGGTGTCTTGCATGTGTTTCTTTTCTTAAAAATTTTTCAAAAATATGTTCTTGATGTTCTCATGATCTTTAAAGTGTTCTTGGTGTTCATCTTGACATTCAAAGTGTTCTTGCATGCATTATTTGTTTTGATCTTAAATTTCTATGTCATGTGTCATTTTGTTGTTTTTCTCTTTCTTCATTAATTAAAAAAAATCAAAAATAATATCTTTTCCTTATTTTACTCATAAATTTTGAAATTTTGGGTTGACTTAGTCAAAAATTTTTAAAAATTTCAAGTCAAAATTTCAATTTAAAAATTTTATCTTTTCAAATCTTTTTCAAAAATCAAATCTTTTCCATTTTTCTTCTTAATATTTTCGAATTTCATTCCTAAAATTTTTCAAAATCTTTTTCTTATTTTTGTTTCATATTTTCGAAATTATTGCTAACATTCAATGTTTTGATTCAAAAATTTCAAGCTTGTTACTTTCTTGTTAAGAAAGCTTCAATCTTCAAATTCTAGAATCATATCTTTTAGTTTCTTGTTAGTCAAGTCATTAACTTTGATTTTAAAAATCAAATCTTTTTAATTTTTTTCAAATCTTTTTCAAAATAAATTTCAATCCTATCTTTTTCAAAATTTTAATTTCAAAATCTTTTTCTAACTTCTTATCTTTTCAAAATTTATTTTCAAATCTTTTTCAATTAACTACTTGATTTTTTTGTTTGATTTTAAAAGTTTACTATTTCTTATCTTTTTCAAAACCACCTAACTACTTTTCTGTCTCACTAATTTCGAAAACTAACTAACAAATTTTTCAAAAATCTTTTTAATTAATTAATTTATTTTTCAATTTGCATTTATTTCTTTTCTTAAATTTCGAATTCTAACTTATAATTAAAATAAAAACAAAAATATTTTTCTTTTCTTTTAAATAAATATTCGAATTCCCTCTCTCATCTCTTTCTATTTATTTTATTTATTTACTAACAATTCTCTTCGACTCATAATTCGAACCCTCTTCCCCTCTATGTGTTCGAATTCCTCTCTCTCCTCTCTATTCTCATTCTTCTATTCTTCTATTCTTCTACTCACATAAAAGAATCTCTATACTATGACATAGAGGATTCCTCTTCTCTTCTTCTCTGTTCTCTTTTATATGAGCGGGAACAGAGATAAAGACATTCTTGTTGAAGCTGATCCTGAACCTGAAAGGACTTTGAAGAGGAAGCTAAGAGAAGTTAAAGCACAACACTTTGGAGAGGACCTTACAGAAATTTTCGAAAAAGAAACAGACATGGCAGCCAAACCCAACAACAATGGTGGAGATGCAAGGAAGATGCTTGGTGACTTTACTGCACCATCTTCCGACTTCTATGGAAGAAACATCTCAATTCCTGCAATTGGAGCAAACAACTTTGAGCTTAAGCCTCAACTAGTTTCTCTAATGCAGCAGAATTGCAAGTTTCATGGACTTCCATTGGAAGATCCTCATCAGTTCTTAGCTGAATTCTTGCAAATCTGTGACACTGTTAAGACCAACGGGGTTAATTCAGAGGTGTACAGACTTATGCTTTTCCCCTTTGCTGTAAGAGACAGAGCTAGGATATGGTTTGACTCACAACCTAAAGAAAGCCTGAACTCTTGGGAAAAGTTGGTCAATGCTTTCTTGGCTAAATTCTTTTCACCTCAAAAGATGAGCAAGCTTAGAGTGAAAGTCCAAACCTTCAGGCAGAAGGAAGGTGAATCCCTCTATGAAGCTTGGGAAAGATACAAGCAATTGATCAGAAGGTGTCCTTCTGACATGCTTTCAGAATGGAGAATCTTATGTATATTCTATGATGGTCTATCTGAATTGTCCAAGATGTCATTGGACCACTCTACAGGTGGATCTCTTCATCTGAAGAAAATCCCTGCAGAAGCCCAGGAACTCATTGAGATGGTTGCAAATAACCAGTTCATGTACACTTCTGAAAAAAATCCTGTGAATAATGGGATGACTCAGAAGAAAGGAGTTCTTGAGATTGATACTCTGAATGCCATATTAGCTCAGAATAAAACATTGACTCAGCAAGTCAATATGATTTCTCAGAATCTGATTGGAATGCAAGCTACATCCGGCAGTACTAAAGAAGCCTCCTCTGAAGAAGAAGCTTATGACCCTGAGAACCCTGCAATGGAAGAGGTGAATTACATGGGAGAATCCTATGGAAACACCTATAATCCTTCATGGAGAAATTATCCAAATTTCTCATGGAAGGATCAACAGAAGCCTCAACAAGGCTTCAATAATAATAATGGTGGGAGAAATAAATTTGGCAATAGCAAGCCTTTCCCATCATCTTCTCAGCAACAGACAGAGAATTCTAAGCAGAGCCTCTCTAACTTAGCAACCATAGTCTCTAATCTATCTAAGACCATCCTCAGTTTCATGACTGAAACAAAGTCCTCCATCAGAAATTTAGAGGCACAAGTGGGTCAACTGAGTAAAAGAGTTACTGAAATCCCTCCTAGTACTCTCCCAAGCAATACAGAAGAGAATCCAAAGAGAGAGTGCAAGGCCATCAATATACCCAAAATGGCCGAACCTATAGAGGAGGAGGCAGTGATTTCTGTAACGACCCAATTTTCAGTACGCCTAGGACATACCAGAAATTGAGTGCTACCAATTTGTCATCCTACATATTATCTATTATTTATTATATGAGCCTGATTCGTTGTTAAAAGCGTAGTTAGTTAGCAAGGTACTTTATTTTTTTGAAAACATTTGGATTAATAGACGGAATCATTCATAATCAACTCATAGCTGATAACAGATAAAACAGTTATAAGCAACCACACATAAATACATCATAAGTAGCTTGCAACATTCAGTTATCCAGCCTTTATTAGAGTATAGACCTTTAGTTAGAACACCCCTAGGTATAGCTAGATAATAACTATATACATATACATACATACAACATCCCAGGTCCTGACCTGTTCAAGAGGTCCCTAAGCTGGCACCTAGGCTAGCCTAGACTCTATACTCACCTAGTCCCTCTAAACTACTAAAGCGAGGGAAAGTATGTTTTAAGTCTTCACAACTCAAGTCAGGTGGAACGTCATCAAAAGATAGAACATCATCTGCTACTCCTCTGCACGATCAGACTTTTCCACAGGACGTCTCTCTGGTACCTCATGAAGTATCCACAAAATAGGAATCTCGTACACAGGATTTAGGTTAAAGTGCGCATACGAAGGGGTGCAGACGTTGGCTGGTCTCACAGTATTTACATATAATCAGAGAACGATATTCACCCTAGACTCAGAAAACTATCTAGAGCAGAATCCTCTTCTTGCGAACGGTCATCAGCGAACTATGGTAAGGTACTCTTACTTCCATCTGAAGGGGGAAGGGAGAGAGAAGGGGTAAGAACTGGGGTGTTCTTAGTAGGGTCGGGGTTATTAGTTACGTTCATTAATTCTATGTTGTTTAGCAGACTATTAGCAGAATACAAGGAAGCAGTAATTAGAAAACACAGATAAGTAGAGAAGATAGAGAAAACAGATAGCAGAACACAAACAGAAGAATACAAGAAAATATCACAAGCGCAGAGAATGGAATACAAACAAGGAAAGCATACATTCATACCACAAACATAACAAAGGAAATGCGCAACCAAGTATGATGCATGTCTAGCCCTAGTGCAGGTAATGAGCTCATCTGTCAGTTACTAACCCGGTCCCGACGTTATCCAGCAACCTCTGTCTGGATAAGGCTTTCCTATTGGCTATACCCCTGTGTACAGGAAATAACCCCTCTGCCACCACAGGGTCCACTGCACGCAGGAAATAACACATCTGCCACTGCAGGGATGTACGCCGACACACCTTCTGTATACAGGAAATAACCCCTCTGCCACTACAGAAATGGAACAGGTGGTCACGATACTTCTGTAGCAGGAAATAACCCATCTGCCTTACAGAAATAAAATATGGATCTGTACCATAGGAAAGCATTCTCAGTGATCACACCATTATCTATCTGACTGCCTCACTGCAGCAGATGATCATACAAGTATATCTGGAGTTGTCTTAACGCAACAAATGAATAAACACATCTCTTGGGTTGCCTCAAGCAACAAATAAATATCTCTTGGGTTCCCTCAAGCAACAAATCATCACATAATCATTCTCATTATCATCATTCTCATTATTCATCATCATTTTCACATTCTTATGCAGTACCTCTTTCTTTCTCTGTTCAATCATACTGTACAAACTTTACATCTTTCACTTTTACAATATCTTAATTCAAACCATTTCTCTTTATCACATTACTCTTTTCTCTTTGTCTTTTTACTTTGCTCTGATTACTCTTTTCTCTGTATCCCTTTATTCTACTCTGGTTACTCTGTTCTCTGTGTTTCTTTACTCTGCTCTGATTTCTCTGTTTAACGTATGTATTTAAAGCTTATGTAAATTTCGGTATGAATAGTTAGTCTGTCCCAAGTATAGGTTCATTAAGTCTATACTGAAACAGTTTAACTTTTCATATAATACCTAACCCTATTCGCAATTCCAGGACTAACTATGTTGCCCTAGTTCGTTCACTAGTCTCTGTCTGTTTTTCTGTCATTAAAACCTTACAGACTTTTTCTTTGATTTTTATCTTTTCTTCAACTTTTTATCTTTTATTTATCTTTGCCTCACTAATATGTTTTTACCACTCCCTAAGTGTTTTATGAAAGTAATTATGAGATTCTGTGCTTAAAGTTGTCTTTCTAAAGCTTTTACAGAAAACTACCTTTTCTGTATTATTTTATTATTTTTATTAAAATATTATTTTTAATTAAATATTATTATTTAATATTTTATTATTTTTTTATTATTTTATCATTAAATTTTCAAAAATTAACTTATTTTTACTTTTAACCTTTAAAATTCACTTTTTACCACCCGTAACTTTTAATATTTCTACTTTTACCACCCTAACTTTCAGAAATTACTAAATAACCCACCAAACACCAAATTAATTACTTCCTTGCCCTTTTATGAATTAAAAAGGTGTTCTTCATTGTTCTTCATCACACTCAAAGTGTTCTTCATGTTCTTCATAAATTCTTCAGATTCCTTCTCTGTTTTTACCCGTTTTTTAGTCTTTTTAGCAACCGATTTTTACTATAATTCATAATAAATTAGCAGCCACTAAAACCCCATCTTTTCTACATGATTTCAACACAAATTGAACCTCAATTTAAGCTTAGGGTTTCGTTTTTCCATCTGCCCCAAGAACATGAACTTTAAAGCTTGAATTTCATCAAATTTCATCAAAATTTCACCAAATTTTCACCAAGAATCAATCATATAAGCAACCAATTTTTAGCACAGCCAATTTATACAACATTCACACAACTCAAACACAAATAATCAAGATTAATTTCGTGACACCCTACCTGGTTTTGCTGCTCCTAATTCGGTTAAACTTTCAGGTGGTCCTTAAGCACTTTTTCCTCCTAAATCACATCAAGAACAACTTTAAATCCAAAAACTCTCAACTGACCAAATCTCACTCAGTATGTTAGGAAGAGATATCTCACCTTAGACTTGCTGGAAATTCATGTTTCTTGGCCCTCAAGTCAAGTTAAGCATGATTCCTAAGGAAGAACATCAAGAAAACACATGTTTAAGCATGTTTCATTGAAAACCGAATTGAAATGGGAGGGAGACAGCTATCTCACCTTATTTCCATCCTTTATAAGTTACATGGTTATGTAGAGGAAGAAGAGAGGATCATTTTGGTGAAATCGGAGTTTTGATTTGAGTTTTAGTTCAGAAGAAATCAAGCTTTAAAGATTAAGTGTTCATGAAAGTTTCTCTCTTTTCTCTCTTGTTATTTTCGGCCAAAATGATGAAATGAGACAGCCTTGGAGGTCTTGGGGGTGTAAGGTGAGTTGTGATTGGTTGGCTTGGAGGTGGATTAAAATAATATTAAAATATCTCTGGTGTACAACTACTAAAACTAGGTGTATCGAAACACTCGTAAAAACATCTCTAAAAATTATTTTCTGAGATACTAGCATAAATGACACTAGTAACATATTTATTATGAGAATAGTACATGTATAATGAGGCCTTAGCATTGCTAAATTCATCAGAGAGTGTTGGTGCTAAGCTGCACCAGTAAACCGTAAACCCGGTTAAACCGATTTTCTGTTTTTAACTAAAACTGACCAGGTAACCTTATAATGTTATTCAAGAAGCTTCTAATACTAATATAATGATAATATCATCCTATTATCTCTCTTCTCTCATAAATCGAGTCCGGTTCGTCAAACTGAGACTATTTACAAAAAACCAAATCAAAACTTCTAACCGATACGGTTCAAAAACCAGGTTCTTCGTGACCGCGTTATCGAGCTTGTCTCAGAAAAGTTTCTAACTTAAAGATGACATAATGACAATGAGGATTGAGATACTTGATGATATATCAAAGGTTTTTCCCTTACTGATCTTCCGGAGAAATCTGTACTTTCGGAAAAGATTTCGCGTTCTCGAAAACCAGGGTTGTTACAATTTCCACTGAGGAAGACCTCAATGGACGTCCACTAACCACTAAGGAGTTCCCTACTGAGGAACCAAAGGAATCTGAGGCTCATACAGAGACCATAGAGATTCCACTGAACTTACTGTTGCCATTTATGAGCTCTGATGATTATTCTTCCTCTGAAGAGGATGAAGATATTGTTAAAGAGCAAGTTACTCAGTATTTAGGAGCAATCATGAAGCTGAATGCCAAGTTATTTGGTAATGAGACTTGGGAGGACAAACCTCCATTGCTCATCAATGAACTAAATGCTTTGGTTCAACTGAAATTACCGCAGAAGAAATCGGATCCCGAAAAGTTCTTAATACCTTGTACCATAGGCACCATGACCTTTGAGAAGGCTCTGTATGATCTGGGGTCAAGAATAAACCTCATGTCACTATCTGTAATGGAGAAGCAAGGAATTTTTGTGGTACAAGCTGCAAGAATCTCACTAGAGATGGCAGACAAATCAAAGAAACAGGCTTATGGACTTGTAAAGGATGTCTTAGTGAAGGTTGAAGGCCTATACATCCCTGTTGACTTCATAATCCTAGACACTGGGAAGGAAGAGGATGAATCTATTATCCTTGGAAGACCCTTCCTAGCCACAGCAAGGGCTGTGATTGATGTGCACAGAGGAGAGTTAGTCCTTCAATTAAATGAGGACTACCTTGTGTTTAAGGCTCAAGGATCTTCTTCTGTAACCATGGAGAGGAAGCATGGAAAGCTTCTCTCAATACAGAGTCAAACAAAGCCCCCACACTCAACTTCTAAGTTTAGTGTTGGGAGGCCACCATTAAGCTCTGAGTCTCTGTGAAGTTCTCTAAGAGCTCACTGTCAAGCTATTAACATTAAAGAAGTACTTATTGGGAGGCAACCCAATGTTATTTAATTATATTTATTTTTATAAACATTTGTTTTCCGTTGTCATGTTATGTTTTCTTTAGGTAGATGATCATGTGAAGTCACAAAAATAACGGCAGAATTAAAGCAGAATAAAAAACAGCATCAAAAATAGCACACCCTAGAAGACAGGCTTACTGGCGTTTAAACGCCAGTAAGGATAGCAGAATGGGCGTTTAACGCCCAGTCTGGCAGTATTCTGGGCGTTAAACGCCAGAATTGGCAGACAGACTAGCGTTTAACACCAGAAAAGGGCATCAGCCTGGTGTTTAACGCCAAAAAAGGTAGCAAAGTTGGCGTTAAACGCCAGAAATGGCACACAGAGGGCATTTAAACGCCAGAAAGGTGCAGGGACCAAAATTCCTTGACACCTCAGGATCTGTGGACCCCACAGGATCCCCACCTACCCCACCTCTCTTTTTCTCCTCTTCACACCTTTCCATAACACTCTTCCCCAAACAACATTCACCTTTCAAATCCTACCCTCTTCCCCATAATCTCTTCACCACTCATATCCATCCACTATTCCCAAAACCCATCATAAACCCCACCTACCTCACCATTCAAATTCAAAAATATTTCCCTCCCAAACCTAACCCCTTCATACACGACCCCCCTCTCTCTCTTACCCTATAAATACCCCTCCTTACCACCTTCAATTTCACACATCATAATCACTTAAATCCCCCTTGGCCGGATTCATCACACCCCTCCATCTCCTCCATTTCTTCTTCTTCTCCTCCTTTCTTTCTTCTTTTGCTCGAGGACGAGCAAATCTTTTAACTTTGGTGTGGAAAAAGCTCTGCTTTTTATTTTTCCATAACCATTAATGGCACCTAAGGCCGGAGAAACCTCTAGGAAGAGGAAAGGGAAGGCAGTTACTTCCAACTTCGAGTCATGGGAGATGGAGAGATTCATCTCAAAAGCCCATCACTAGAAAGAGGATGGAGCAAACAAGAGAGCCCACTCATGGACCTCAACATGAGCACTCCATTATCCTCCATGAAATCAGAGAGGACCAAAAGGCCATGAGAGAGGAGCAACAAAGGCAAGGAAGAGACATAGAGGAACTCAAGCACTCCATAGGATCTTCAAGAGGAAGAACTAGCCGCCGTCACTAAGGTGGACCCGTTCTTTAATTTTCTTGTTCTTATTTTTCTATTTTTTGATTTTCTATGCTTTATACTTTGTCTATGTTTGTTTCTTTATTACATGATCATTAGTGTTTAGAGTCTATGTCTTAAAGCTATGAATGATTCCATGAATTTTTCACCTTTCTTAAATGAAAAAATGTTTTCTGAAAAAGAAAAAGAAGTACATGAATTTCGAATTCTATCTTGAAAATAGTTTAATTATTTTGATGTGGTGGCAATACTTTTTGTTTTCTGAGTGAATGCTTGAATAGTGCATATTTTTGATAGTGAAGTTTATGAATGTTAAAATTGTTGGCTCTTGAAAGAATAATGAAAAAAGAAAAATGTTATTGATAATCTGAAAAATCATAAAATTGATTCTTGAAGCAAGAAAAAACAGTGAAAAACACAAAGCTTGCGAAGAAAAAATAGCAAAAAATAAAGAAAAAAAAAAGAGAAGAAGGAAAAAGAAAAAGAAAGCAGAAAAAGCCAATAACCCTTTAAACCAAAAGGCAAGAGTAAAAAGGATCAAAGGCTTTGAGCATTAATGGATAGGAGGGCCCAAAGGAATAAAATCCTGGCCTAAGCGGCTAAAATCAAGCTGTCCCTAACCATGTGCTTGTGGCGTGAAGGTGTCAGGTGAAAAGCTTGAGATTGAGCGGTTAAAGTCCTGGTCCAAAGCAAAAAGAGTGTGCTTAAGAGCTCTGGGCACCTCTAACTGGGGACTCTAGTAAAGCTAAGTCACAATCTGGAAAGGTTCACCCAATTATGTGTCTGTGGCATTTTTGTATCCGGTGGTAATACTGGAAAATAGAATGCTTAGGGTCACGGCCAAGACTCAAAAAGTAGCTGTGTTCAAGAATCAACATACTAAACTAGGAGAATCAGTAACACTATCTGAATTCTGAGTTCCTATGGATGCCAATCATTCTGAACTTCAAAGGATAAAGTGAGATGCCAAAACTGTTCAGAAGCAAAAACCCACAAGCCCCGCTCATCTAATTAAAACTAATCTTCATTGATAATTTTGGAATTTATTATATTTTCTCTTCTTTTTATCCTATTTTGTTTTTAGTTGCTTGGGGACAAGCAACAATTTAAGTTTGGTGTTGTGATGAGCGGATAATTTATACCCTTTTTGGCATTGTTTTTACATAGTTTTTAGTATGTTTTAGTTACTTTTTATTATATTTTTGTTATTTTTTATGAAAAAATCACATTTCTGGACTTTACTATGAGTTTTTGTATTTTTTTTGTGATTTCAGGTATTTTCTGACTGAAATTGAGGGACCTGAGCAAAAATCTGATTCAGAGGCTGAGAAAGGACTGCAGATGTTGTTGGATTCTGACCCTCTGCACTCGAAGTGGATTTTCTAGAGCTACAGAAGCTTAATTGGAGCACTCACAATTGTATTGGAAAGTAGACATCTTGGGCTTTCCAGCAATATATAATAGTCCATACTTTGCCCGAAATTTGATGGCCCAAACTGGCGTTCAAATACCAGCTAGAGACCCTTTTCTGGCGTAAAACACCAGAACTGGCACCAAAACTGGAGTTAAACGCCCAAACTAGCACCCAAGCTGGTGTTTAACTCCAAGAATGGCCTATGCACGTGAAAGCTTCAATGCTCAGCCCAAGCACACACCAAGTGGGCCCTGGAAGTGGATTTCTACACTATCTGCACTTAGTTACTCATTTTCTGTAAACCTAAGTTACTAGTTTAGTATAAATAGCACTTCTTACTATTGTATTCGCATCTAAGGAGCTTTGGAACACTTTTATGTTACATTTGGAGGCTGGCCTCATGGCCATGCCTAGACCTTTCACTCTTATGTATTTTCTACGGTGGAGTTTCTACACCTCATAGATTAAGGTGTGGAGCTCTGCTGTTCTTCATGAATTAATGCAAGTACTATTGTTTTTCTTTCAATTCACTCCTACTTCTTCTCCAAGATATACTCGCGTACTTAATTCAGTTAAGTCAGAATGAAGGGGTGACCCGTGACAATCACCCACTACCTTCGTTACTCGCTTAGCCAAGATCTGCGTACCTGACAACCACAAGCGGTCTACATGATGTTCTACGTAGTCATTGGATGACAGTCGGAGTATATTCTCCTAGGTTTCTGATCTACAGACCGAGTCTAGGAGATTAGAACCTTCGTGGTATAGGCTAGAATCAATTGGCAGCATTCCTGAGATCCGAAAAGTCTAAACCTTGTCTGTGGTATTCCGAGTAGGATCTGGGAAGGAATGACTGTGACGAGCTTCAAACTTGTGAATGTTGGGTGCAGTAACAGTGTGCAAAAGAATAGAGATATCCTATTCCGACGCTAGTGAGAACCGACAGATGATTAGCCATGCGGTGGCTGTACCTGGTATTTTTCATCCGAGACGAGAAATCCGACAGTTGATTAGCCATCCAAAAACCGTACCTGGTATATTTCATCCGAGATGATCATACAGCTTGCCATGGAAGGGAGCACGCATGATTGGAAGAAGACAATAGGAAAGCAGAGGTTCAGAAGCAACAACGCATCTCCAAACGCTTATCTGAAATTCCCACCAATGATTTACATAAGTATCTTTATCTTATTTTATGTTTTATTTATCTTTTAATTATCAAAACCTCATAACCATTTGAATCCACCTGACTAAGATTTACAGGATGACCATAGCTTGCTTCAAGCCGACAATCTCCGTGGGATCGACCCTTACTCACGTAAGGTATTACTTGGACGACCCAGTGCACTTGCTGGTTAGTTGTGCGGATTTGTGAAAAGTGTGATCACAATTTCGTGCACCAATGATGCTAAGCCAGTGGTTCAAGCACAGAGTCGGCTGAATCCAGCCATGAAGGAGGTGGTGCAGAAAGATGTCACTAAGTTACTAGAGGCTGGGATTATTTATCCTATTTTTGATAGCCCCTGGGTGAGCATTATCCAAGTTGTCCCCAAGAAGGGAGGCATGACAGTGGTTCATAATGAAAAGAATGAACTGGTTCCTACAAGAACAGTTACAGGGTGGCATATGTGTATTGACTACAGAAGGCTCAATACAGCCACCAGAAAGGATCATTTTCCTTTACCATTTATAGACCAGATGCTAGAGAGACTAGCAGGTCATGAATACTACTACTTTTGGATGGCTATTCAGGTTACAAGCAAATTGCAATAGATCCTCAGGACCAAGAGAAAACAGCATTCACATGTCCATCTGGAGTATTTGCCTATAGAAGGATGCCATTTGGTCTGTGCAATGCACCTGCAACCTTTCAGAGGTACATGCTCTCTATCTTCTCTAATATGGTAGAGAAATTTTTGGAAGTCTTCATGGATGACTTCTCAGTATTTGGAGACTTATTCAGATCCTATCTTGACCATCTAGCACTTGTTCTGAAAAGGTGCCAAGAGACTAACCTTGTTTTAAACTGGGAGAAATGTCACTTTATGGTGACTGAAGGAATTGTCCTTGGGCACAGAATTTTGAACAAGGGAATAGAGGTGGATCAAGCTAAGGTAGAGGTAATTAAAAAATTACCACCACCTGCCAATGTTAAGGCAATCAGAAGCTTTCCGGGGCATGCAGGATTCTATAAGAGGATTATTAAGGATTTTTCAAAAATTGCAAAACCTCTGAGAAATCTGCTAGCCGCTGATACACCATTTGTCTTTGACACAGAGTGTCTGCAGGCCTTTGAGACTCTGAAAGCTAAGCTGGTCACATCACCAGTTATTTCTACACAAGACTGGACGTTACCATTCGAACTAATGTGTGATGTCAGTGACCATGCCATTGGTGCAGTATTGGGACAGAGGCACGACAAGCTTCTGCATGTCATTTATTATGCTAACCGTATTTTAAATGACGCGCAGAAGAGTTATACAAGCACAGAAAAAGAGTTGCTTGCAGTGGTTTATGCCATTGACAAGTTCAGATCTTATTTAGTAGGATAAAAATTGATTATGTACACTGACCATGCTACACTAAAATATCTCCTCACAAAGCAGGATTTAAAACCCAGACTCATAAGATGGGTGTTGCTTCTGCAAGAGTTTGATATAGAAATAAGAGACAGAAAAGGGACAGAGAACCAAGTAGCTGATCACCTGTCCCGGATAGAACCAGTAGCAGGAGCGTCCCTCCCTCCTACTAAGATCTCTGAAACCTTTCCAGATGAGCAACTCTTTGCCATTCAAGAAGTACCGTGGTATGCAGACATTGCAAACTATAAAGCTGTGAGATTCATACCCAAAGAGTACAGTAGGCAGCAAACGAAAAAATTGGTTTCTGATGCAAAGTACTACTTGTGTGATGAACCATATCTCTTTAAGAGATGTGCAGACGGAATAATCCGTAGATGTGTGCCTAGAGAAGAGGCACAGAAGATCCTATGGCATTGCCATGGATCACAATATGGAGGACATTTCGGAGGTGAGCAAACAGCCACAAAGGTTCTCCAATGTGGCTTCTAGTGGCCTACTCTCTATAGAGACTCCCGAGAGTTTGTACATAACTGTGACAGTTGCCAGAGAGCTGGTAATCTGCCTCACAATTATGCCATGCCTTAGCAAGGGATCTTAGAGATTGAGTTATTTGATGTATGGGGTATTGACTTCATGGGGCATTTCCCACCATCATATTCAAATACTTATATTCTGGTGGCAGTAGACTATGTATCTAAATGAGTAGAGGCAATTGCAACACCCACTAATGATACTAAGACAGTGATGAATTTCCTCCAGAAGCATATCTTCAGCAGGTTCGGTGTCCCTAGGGTACTGATCACTGATGGAGGCACTCATTTCTGCAATAAACAGCTTGACTTTGCTCTGATCCGATATGGAATTAACCACAAAGTGGCAACTCCATATCATCCACAGATAAATGGGCAGGCTGAAGTATCAAATAGAGAACTAAAATGAATCTTGGAACGGACTGTAAGTACCCGTAGAAGGGATTGGGCAAGAAGTCTAGATGATGCTCTGTGGGCATACAGAACCGCATTCAAGACTCCTATAGGGACCTCTCCATACCAGTTTGTGTATGGAAAAGCCTGTCATCTACCAGTGGAACTGGAACACAAGGCCTACTGGGCAACCAGGTTCCTAAACCTTGATGCTAAGGTAACTGGAGAGAAAAGATTACTCCAGTTGAATGAGCTGGAGGAGTTCAGACTCAATGCTTTCGAAAATGCTAAAATTTACAAGGAGAAAGCAAAAATGTGGCATGACAAAAAGCTATCATCTAAAGTCTTTGAGCCAAGACAGAAGGTTCTGCTGTTTAACTCTAGGCTCAGATTGTTCCCTGAGAAATTGAAATCCCGGTGGAAGTGTGTCATAATATGGAAATGTAGAGCTTCAGGATATTGACTCTGATAAAAAGTTCATTGTTAATGGACAGAGAGTCAAGCATTATCTTGAAGGCAATGTTGAGCAAGAATGCTCAAGACTGAGACTAGATTAAAGCTCAGTAAAGTCCAGCTAAAGACAGTAAAGAAGCACTTGCTGGGAGGCAACCTAGCCATTAGCAAAGGTTTTGTTATTTAAATAATAATTATACGAGTTTAATAAAATTTATTTTTAAGGTTCATGGTCAATTGCAAAGGTTTACAGAGTAACAGAAGAGTTCAGAACAGAAAACAGAGAAGCCAATGGAAAAGAAGCTTACTGGCATTTAAACACAAGTAAAGGTGGCAAACTAGGTATTAAATGCCAGAATGGCTATCATTCTGGGTGTTTAACGCCAGAGAAGGTATCATCCTGGGCGTTAAACGCCAGATTGGGCAGCATTTTGGGCGTTTAACGCCAAAAACAATATCATCCTGGGCGTTCAGCAAAAACAGCCCAGTAACAAAGGATTTTTGGCGTTTAACGCCAGCCAGGATACCTGGTTGGGCGTTAAATGCCCAAATGGCCTGTCAGATGGGCGTTAAATGCCAGAATGGCTATCATTCTGGGCGTTTAATGCCAGAACAACACAGGGGAGGTGATTTTGTTTCCAACTCCAATTTTTTCGAATTTTCATGTTTTAATTCAAAATTTTCTGCATCAAAATATTACAAACATTCATTTTTTAATTTCTATTTCCAAAAATTATTAATCTTTAAATTCTTTTTAATTCTTTTTCAATTCTTTTCAACTCTTTCCCAAAACATTTTTTAAAACTCATTTATCTTTTTACTTTTTTTTCCAAATCTTTTTAAATTGCTTCATACGATCTTAGATATATTAACAACATTTCATCTTTAACTTCCTCCTATCTTTGTCATATCTTTTAAATTTTCAATTACTTATCTTTTTCATATCATGTTTATCTTTTATCAATCATACCTTTCATCTTATATTTTAAAAAAAAAACATCAAAACCCATCCCTCCCTCCCCTTTAAAAACACATTCGGGCAGCCCCTTTTCACCCATCATTCGAATCCTTCTCTCCATCTATTCATCTTCTTTTTTTTATTTTTGCTTGAGGGCAAGCAAATCTCTAAGTTTGGTGTGATTTTTGTGATCCCTGAGCTAAAATCAACTAATCTAATGGCTCCCAAAGGAAGACAAACCACTTCAAGAGGCAAGAAAGAAAGAAATCCAAAACCACTTTGGATGCATGAGAAATTCTGCACCAAAGAACATGCAGACCATTACTTCAAAATTGTGTGCAGAAGATCAGTGATCCGGAAGTTAAGTTCAATCTGAAAGAAGACGAATACCCAGAGATCCAAGAGCAGATTCGAAATAGGGGCTGAGAAGTCCTGGATAATCTTGAGATACTTGTTGAAAGAAACATGATCCAGGAATTCCATACAAATCTGTGGATGACGGATAAGCAAAGAATAGAGGGAACTACTTTCTACTCCTTTCGGACTATGGTCAGAAGGAAGACTATTTACTTCCACTTTGACAAAGTGAGAGAAGTTCTCAAGCTTCCTCAACTACAAGATGATCCAGAGTCATTTAATAGGAGAATGGCCAAAGATAAAAGATTAGATCAAGTTATAGAGGACATATGCCTCCCTGGAACAAAGTGGATTACTAATTCAAAAGGTGTCCCAAACCAGCTAAAAAGAGGAGATCTCAAACCAGTTGCTAGAGGTTGGCTGAATTTTATTGGGCATTCTATACTCCCAACCAGCAACCGTTCTGAAGTCACTGTCAAGAGAGCAGTGATGATTCACTGTATTATGCTGGGGAAAGAGGTAGAGATTCATCAGCTGATCCCTGGTGAAATTTACATATTTGCAAACAAGGAATCCACTGATGCCAAATTGGCTTACCCAAGCTTGATTAGTCTGTTATGTAAAGATGCGGGGGTAATGATGGGTGTGTGATGAGCGGATAATTTATAAACTTTTTGGCATTGTTTTTAGTATGTTTTTAGTAGGATCTAGTTACTTTTAGGGATGTTTTCATTAGTTTTTATGTTAAATTCACATTTCTGGACTTTACTATGAGTTTGTGTGTTTTTCTGTGATTTCAGGTATTTTCTGGCTGAAATTGAGGGACTTGAGCAAAAATCAGATTCAGAGGTTGAAAAAGGACTGCTGATGCTGTTGGATTCTGACCTCTCTGCACTCAAAGTGGATTTTCTGGAGCTACAGAACTCGAAATGGCGCGCTTCCAATTGCGTTGGAAAGTAGACATCCAGAGCTTTCCAGCAATATATAATAGTCCATACTTTGGCCAAGAATAGACGACGTAAACTGGCGTTCAACGCCAGCCTTCTGCCCAAATCTGGCGTCCAGTGCCAGAAAAGGATCCAAAACCAGAGTTGAACGCCCAAACTGGCACAGAAACTGGCGTTCAACTCCACAAATGGCCTCTGCACGTGGAACACTTAAGCTCAGCCCAAACACACACCAAGTGGGCCCCGGAAGTGGATTTATACATCAGATACTTACTCATGTAAACCCTAGTAGCTAGTTTATTATAAATAGGACCTCTTACTATTGTATTAGGCATCTTTGGTCTCAGTTTTAATCCATTGTTCATCTTAGGAGACTATTGATCTCGTTTAGGGGGCTGGCCATCTCGGCCATGCCTGGACCTTCACTTATGTATTTTCATACGGTAGAGTTTCTACACTCCATAGATTAAGGTGTGGAGCTCTGCTGTCCCTCAAAGATTAATGCAAAGTACTACTGTTTTTTATTCAATTCTTCTTATTTCTCTTCTAAGATATCCATTCGCACCCAAGAACGTGATGAAGGTGATGATTATGTGTGACGCTCATCATCCTTCTCCCTTATGAACGCGTGCCTGACAAACACTTCTGTTCTACATGAAATAAGCTAGAATGAGTATCTCTTAGATCTCCTAACCAGAATCTTCGTGGCGTAAGCTAGAATGATGGCGGCATTCAAGAGAATCCGGAAGGTCTAAACCTTGTCTGTGGTATTCTGAGTAGGATTCAATGATTGAATGACTGTGACGAGCTTCAAACTCGCGAGTGCTGGGCGTTAGTGACAGACGCAAAAGGAGGGTGAATCCTATTCCAGCATGATCGGGAACCAACAGATGAATAGCCGTGCCGTGACAGGGTGCGTGAGCATATTATTCACTGAGAGGAGGGGATGTAGCCACTGACAACGGTGATGCCCTTGCATAAAGCCAGCCATGGAAAGGAGTAAGACTGATTGGATGAAGATAGCAGGAAAGCAGAGGTTCAGAGGAACGAAAAGCATCTCCATTCGCTTATCTGAAATTCATACTAATGATTTACATAAGTATTTCTATCCCTATTTTATTATATTAAATTCGAAAACACCATTATCACTTTATATCTGCCTGACTGAGATTTACAAGGTGACCATAGCTTGCTTCATACCAACAATCTCCGTGGGATTCGACCCTTACTCACGTGAGGTATTACTTGGACGACCCAGTGCACTTGCTGGTTAGTTGTATCGAAGTTGTGACAATTATGTATTGAGATCAGAGCACCAAGCTTTGGAGCCATTACCAGGGATTGTTTGAGCCTGGACATCACAATTTCGTGCACCAAGTTTTTGGCGCCGTTGCCGGGGATCGTTTGAGTTTGGACAACTGACGGCTCATCTTGTTGCTCAGATTAGGTAATTTTCTTTTCGTTTTGTTTTCAAAAAAAAATCTTTCAAAAATATTTTCAAAAATCTCTCATCTGTTCTCGAAAAAAAAAAATATAAAAATGTTTTCAAAAATTTTATTCAAGATTTTTAAGAATGAATTCTAGTGTTTCATGAAGCATGTGAAGCCTGGCTGGCTGTAAAGCCATGTCTAAATTCATTTGGACTGAGGCTTGCAATTTGTTATCAAGAGCAACTTAGTTGTTGCTCATCCACCAGCTGCTGATCCATGATCACCTGCTGAAGCTTGGCTGGCCATTGGCCATGTCTAGTGTTTTGGACTGGAGCTTTCTTTGAAAGCTTGGCTGGCTAGTGAGCCATGTCTAATTCCTGGACTGAAGCTTTAGACTAAGAATGCAAGATTCCTGGAATTCATATTAAAAATTCTGGAATCCTTATTTTCCCTTTTCAATAAATTTTCGAAAAAAAATCCAAAAAAATTAGAAAATCATAAAAATCAAAAATATTTTCTGTTTTTTGTTTGAGTCTTGAGTCATGTTATAAGTTTGGTGTCAATTGCATATGCATCTTACATTTTTTCGAAAATTTTATGCATTCATGGTGTTCTTCATGATCTTCAAGTTGTTCTTGGTAAGTCTTCTTGTTTGATCTTGATGATTTTTTGTTTTGTGTCTTTTCATGTTTATCATATGCATTCTTGAATTCTTAGTGCGTAAGCATTAAAGAATTCTAAGTTTGGTGTCTTGCATGTTTTCTTTGCATTGAAAATTTTTCAAAAATATGTTCTTGATGTTCACCATGACATTCAAAGTGTTCTTGGTATTCATCTTGACATTCATAGCATTCTTGCATACATTCATTGTTTTGATCTAAAAATTTCATGCATTGCATATTTTTCATGTTTTTCATAAAAATTTCAAAAATCAAAAAAATATCTTTCCCTTTTTCTCTCATCAAATTCGAAAATTTGGATTGACTTTTTCAAAAATTTTTAAAATCAAATTGTTTCTCATGAGTCAAATCAAATTTTCAATTTGAAAATCTTATCTTTTTTCAAAATCTTTTTCAAAAATCAAATCTTTTTCAAAATTCTTAGTTATTTTCGAAAATTCCAAAAATATTTTTCAAAAATCTTTTTCTTATTTTTATACCAAATTTTCGAAAATAACATAATCAATTAATGTTTTGATTCAAAAATTTGAAGTTTGTTACTTCCTTGTTAAGAAAGATTCAAACTTTAAAATCATATCTTGAGATTTCTTATGAATCAAGTCATTAATTGAGATTTTAAAAATCAAATCTTTTTCAAAACTAATTTCAATCATATCTTTTTCAAAAATATCTTTTCAAAATATCTTTTCTAACTTCCTAACTTCTTATCTTTTCAAAATTTGTTTCAACTAACTAACTAACTTTTTGTTTGTTTCTTAACTTTTTCAAAACTACCTAACTAACTCTCTCTCTCTCTAATTTTTGAAAATATCTTCCCTCTTTTTCAAAAATTTCTTTTTTATTAACTAATTATTTTTACTTTTTAATTTTTAAAACTTAATTTTCGAAAATTACTAACATTTTTTCAAAAACCATTTTTCAAAAATCACTAACTCTTTTTCAAAATAATTTTCGAAAATTATCCCTCCCCCATCTCATTCTATTTATTCATTCATATCCTAACATCTCATCTCACATCTCTTCCATCCGTACAGTTGTGTTTCTTCCTTTACATCACATTCTTTGTCTCCTCCTCTTTTCTTCCACTCACAAAGGGATCCCTATACTGTGGTATAAAGGATCTCTATTATTATTATTATTTTTCTGTGCCTTCTTCTTTGTCATATGAGCAGGAGCAAGGATAAGAACATTCTTGTGGAAGCAGATCCAGAACCTGAAAGGACTCTGAAGAGAAAATTAAGAGAAGCTAAAATACAACAATCCAGAGATAACCTTTCAGAAATTTTCGAACAGGCAGAGGAGATGGCAGCCGAAAATAATAATAATGTAAGGAAGATGCTTGGTGACTTTACTGCACCTAATTCCAATTTACATGGAAGAAGCATCTCCATTCTTGCCATTGGAGCAAACAACTTTGAGCTGAAACCTCAATTAGTTTCTCTGATGCAGCAGAACTGCAAGTTTCATGGACTTCCAGCTGAAGATCCTTTTCCATTCTTAACTGAATTCTTGCAGATATGTGATACTGTTAAGACTAATGGAGTAGATCCTGAAGTCTACAGGCTCATGCTTTTTCCTTTTGCTGTAAGAGACAGAGCTATATTATGGTTGGATTCTCAACCCAAAGACGGCCTGAACTCTTGGGATAAGCTGGTCACGGCTTTCTTAGCCAAGTACTTTCCTCCTCAAAAGCTGAGCAAGCTTAGAGCTGATGTTCAAACCTTCAGATAGAAAGAAGGTGAATCTCTCTATGAAGCTTGGGAAAGATACAAACAGTTGACCAAAAAGTGTCCTTCTGACATGCTTTCAGAATGGACCATCCTGGATATATTCTATGATGGGTTATCTGAGCTATCAAAGATGTCACTGGACACTTCTGCAGGTGGATCCATTCACCTAAAGAAAACGCCTGCAGAAGCTCAAGAACTCATTGACATGGTTGCTAATAACCAGTTCATGTACACTTCTGAAAGGAATCCTGTGAGCAATGGGACGCCTATGAAGAAGGGAGTTCTTGAGGTTGATACTCTGAATGCCATATTGGATCAGAATAAAATATTGACTCAGCAAGTCAATATGATCTCTCAGAGTCTGCATGGAATGCAAGCTGCATCCAACAGTACTCAAGAGGCTTCTTCTGAAGAAGAAGCTTATGATCCTGAGAACCCTGCAATAGCAGAGGTAAATTACTTAGGTGAACCTTATGGAAACACCTATAACTCAACATGGAGAAATCATCCAAATTTCTCATGGAAGGATCAAAAGCCTCAACAAGGCTTTAATAATGGTGGAAGAAACAGGTTTAGCAATAGCAAGCCTTTTCCATCATCAACTCAGCAACAGACAGAGAACTCTGAACAAAATGCTTCTAATTTAGCAAATCTAGTCTCTGATCTATCTAAGGCCACTGTAAGTTTCATGAATGAAACAAGGTCTTCCATTAGAAATCTGGAAGCACAAGTGGGCCAGCTGAGTAAAAGGATCACTGAAATCCCTCCTAGTACTCTCCCAAGCAATACAGAAGAGAATCCAAAAGGAGAGTGCAAGGCCATTGACATAAGCGCCATGGCCGAACCTGTGAGGAGAGGAGAGGACGTGAATCCCAAGGAGGAAGACCTCCTGGGACGTCCAGTGGTCAATAAGGAGCTTCCCTCTGAGGAACCAAAGGACTCTGGGGCCCATCTAGAGACCATAGAGATTCCATTGACCCTCCTTATGCCCTTCATGAGCTCTGATGAGTATTCCTCTTCTGAAGAGAATGAGGATGTCACTGAAGAGCAAACTGCCAAGTTTCTTGGTGCAATCATGAAGCTGAATGCCAAATTGTTTGGCATTGATACTTGGGAAGTTGAACCTCCCTTGTTCGTCAATGAACTAAGTGATCTGGATCAACTGACATTGCCTCAGAAGAGACAGGATCCTGGAAAGTTCATAATACCCTGTACCATAGGCACCATGATCTTTAAGGCTCTGTGTGACCTTGGTTCAGGAATAAACCTCATGCCCCTCTCTGTAATAGAGAAACTGGGAATCTATGGGGTGCAAGCTGCTAAAATCTCATTAGAGATGGCAGACAGCTCAAGAAGACAGGCTTATGGACAAGTAGAAGATGTATTAGTAAAGGTTGAGGGCCTTTACATACCTACTGATTTCATAGTCCTGGATACTGGAAAGGAAGAGGATGAATCCATCATCCTAGGAAGACCTTTCCTGGCCACAGCAAGAGCTGTGATTGATGTTGACAGAGGTGAAATAGTCCTTCAATGGAATGAGAACTCCCTTGTATTCAAAACTCAAGGATCTCCCTCTGCAACCATGGAGAGGAAGCTTGAAAAGCTTCTCTCAAAGCAGAGTCAACCAGAGCCCCCACAGTCAAACTCTAAGTTTGGTGTTGGGAGGCCACAACCAAACTCTAAGTTTGGTGTTGAACTCCCATATCCAAACTCTAAGTTTGGTGTTGGAGAGTCTCAACAAAGCTCTGCACATCTGTGAGGCTCCATGAGAGCCCACTGTCAAGCTATTGACATTAAAGAAGCGCTTGTTGGGAGGCAACCCAATGTTTATCTAATTCTTATTTTTATTATTTTTCATGTTTTCTTAGGTTCATGATCATGTGGAGTCACAAAATAAATAGAAAAATTGAAAACGGAATCAAAAACAGCAGAAGAAAAATCACACCCTGGAGGAGCATCTGTCTGGCGTTCAGCGCCAGAACAGAGCATGGTTCTGGTGCTGAACGCCCAAAATGGGCAGCTTCTGGGCGCTGAACGCCAGAACAGGCATGGTTCTGGCGTTCAACGCCAGAAATGGCACACAAATGGGCGTTGAACGCCCAAAATGGCCACCAACCTGGCGCTGAACGCCCAGAGTTGGGTACAAAGGCATTTTTACATGCCTAATGGGTGCAGGGATGTAAATCCTTGAAAACCTCAGGATCTGTGGACCCCACAGGATCCCCACTTACCTCCACTCACTTCTTCTCACCACTCTCTTTCACACAACCCCATAAACACTCTTACCCAAAAACCCTTCACCAATCACCTCAAACTCTCTTCCCCATCACCTCTTCACCACTCACATCCATCCACTCTTCCCCATAAACCTACCTCATAAACTCCACCTACCTTCAAAATTCAAAACCAATTTCCCACCCAAACCCACCCATATGGCCGAACCTTAACCCCCCCTCCCTTCCCTATATAAAGACCTCCATTCTTCTTCAAATTCACACAACACACCCCTCTACACTTCTCTTGGCCGAAACCACATCTCCCTCTCCCTCTCCATATTTCTTCTTCTTCTTCTTCTATTCTTTTGTTTATTGCTCGAGGGCGAGCAATATTCTAAGTTTGGTGTGGTAAAAGCATTGCTTTTTTGTTTTTCCATTACCATTGATGGCACCCAAGACCGGAGAATCCTCTAGAAGAGGGAAAGGGAAGACAAGAGCTTCCACATCCGAGTCATGGGAGATGGAAAGGTTCATCTCCAAAGCCCATCAAGACCACTTCTATGATGTTGTGGCCAAGAAGAAGGTGATCCCTGAGGTCCCTTTTAAACTCAAAAGAAATGAGTATCCGGAGATCCGACATGAAATTCAAAGAAGAGGTTAGGAAGTTCTAACAAATCCCATCCAACAAGTCGGCATCCTAATGGTTCAAGAGTTCTATGCCAATGCATGGATCACCAAGAACCATGATCAAAGTAAGAACCCGGATCCAAAGAACTATGTTACAATGGTTCGGGGGAAATACTTAGATTTTAGTCCGGAAAATGTGAGGTTGGCGTTCAACTTGCCATACATGGAAGAGAACGCACGCCCCTACACAAGGAGAGTCAACCTTGATCAAAGGTTGGACCAAGTCCTTATGGACATATCTGTAGAAGGAGCTCAATGGAAGATTGACTCCAAAGGCATGCCGGTTCAACTAAGAAGATTGGACCTCAAGCCTATAGCTAGAGGATGGTTGGAGTTTATTCAATGCTCAATCATTCCCACTAGCAACCGGTCTGAAGTTACCATAGACTGGGCCATCATGATCCATAGCATCATGATTGGAGAAGAGGTGGAAGTTCATGAGATTATACCTCAAGAACTCTACAAGGTGGCTGACAAGTCCTCCACCATGGCAAGGTTAGCCTTTCCTCACCTCATTTGCCACCTATGCAATTCAGCTGGAATTGACATACAGGGAGATATCCTCATTAAAGAGGAATAGCCCATCACTAAGAAAAAGATGGAGCAAGCAAGAGAGCCCACTCATGGATCTCAAGAGGCGTATGAAGCTCATCACCATGAGATTCCGGAAATGCCTCAAATGCACTTTCCTCCACAAAACTATTGGGAGCACATCAACACCTCCCTAGAAGAATTGAGTTCCAATATGGGACAACTAAGGGTGGAACATCAAGAGCACTCCATCATGCTTCATGAAATAAGAGAAGATCAAAAAGCAATGAGGGAGGAGCAACAAAGACAAGGAAGAGACATAGAAGAGCTCAAGGACATCATTGGTTCCTCAAGAAGGAAACGCCACCATCACTAAGGTGGATTCATTCCTTGTTTTTGCTTTTTCTGTTTTTCGTTTTCTATGTTATGTGCTTATCTATGTTTGTGCCTTCATTACATGATCATTAGTAGTTAGTAACTTTGTCTTAAAGATATGAATGTCCTATGAATCCATCACCTCTCTTAAATGAAAAAATGTTTTAATTCAAAAGAACAAGAAGTACATGAGTTTCGAATTTATCCTTGAACTTAGTTTAATTATATTGATGTGGTGACAAAGCTTCTTGTTTTCTGAATGTATGCTTGAACAGTGCATATGTCTTTTGAAGTTGTTGTTTAAGAATGTTAAATATGTTGGCTCTTGAAAGAATGATGACTAGGAGACATGTTATTTGATAATCTGAAAAATCATAAAAATGATTCTTGAAGCAAGAAAAAGCAGCAAAGAACAAAGCTTGCAGAAAAAAAAAAAATAGGCGAAAAAAAAATAGAAAGAAAAAGAAAAAGCAAGCAGAAAAAGCCAATAACCCTTAAAACCAAAAGGCAAGGGCAAATAAAAAGGATCCCAAGGCTTTGAGCATCAGTGGATAGGAGGGCCTAAAGGAATAAAATCCTGGTCTAAGCGGCTAAACCAAGCTGTCCCTAACCATGTGCTTGTGGCGTGTAGGTATCAAGTGAAAACTTGAGACTGAGCGGTTAAAGTCAAGGTCCAAAGCAAAAAAAAAAAAAAAGAGTGTGCTTAAGAACCCTGGACACCTCTAATTGGGGACTTTAGCAAAGCTGAGTCACAATCTGAAAAGGTTCACCCAATTATGTGTCTGTGGCATTTATGTATCCGGTGGTAATACTGGAAGACAACGTGCTTAGGGCCACGGCCAAGACTCATAAAGAAGCTGTATTCAAGAATCATCATACTGAACTAGGAGAGTCAATAACACTATTCGAAATCTGAAGTTCCTATAGATGCCAATCATTCTGAACCTCAATGGATAAAGTGAGATGCCAAAACTATTCAAGAGGCAAAAAGCTATAAGTCCCGCTCATTTGATTGGAGCTATGTTTCATTGATAGTTTGGAATTTATAGTATATTCTCTTCTTTTTATCCTATTTGATTTTCAGTTGCTTGGGGACAAGCAACAATTTAAGTTTGGTGTTGTGATGAGCGGATAATTTATACGCTTTTTGGCATTGTTTTTAGTATGTTTTTAGTAGGATCTAGTTACTTTTAGGGATGTTTTCATTAGTTTTTATGTTAAATTCACATTTCTGGACTCTACTATGAGTTTGTGTGTTTTTCTGTGATTTCAGGTATTTTCTGGCTGAAATTCAGGGACTTGAGCAAAAATCAGATTCAGAGGTTGAAAAAGGACTGCTGATGCTGTTGGATTCTGACCTCTCTGAACTCAAAGTGAATTTTCTGGAGCTACAGAACTCGAAATGGCGCGCTTCCAATTGCGTTGGAAAGTAGACATCCAGGGCTTTCCAGCAATATATAATAGTCTATACTTTGGCCAAAAATAGATGACGTAAACTGGCGTTCAACGCCAGCCTTCTGCCCAAATCTGGCGTCCAGCGCCAGAAAAGGATCCAAAACCAGAGTTGAACGCCCAAACTGGCACAGAAACTGGCGTTCAACTCCACAAATGGCCTCTGCACGTGGAACACTTAAGCTCAGCCCAAACACACACCAAGTGGGCCCCGGAAGTGGATTTATACATCAAATACTTACTCATGTAAACCCTAGTAGCTAGTTTATTATAAATAGGACCTCTTACTATTGTATTAGGCATCTTTGGTCTCAGTTTTAATCCATTGTTCATCTTAAGAGACTATTGATCTCGTTTAGGGGGCTGGCCATCTCGGCCATGCCTGGACCGTCACTTATGTATTTTCATACGGTAGAGTTTCTACACTCCATATATTAAGGTGTGGAGCTCTGCTGTCCCTCAAAGATTAATGCAAAGTACTACTGTTTTTTATTCAATTCTTCTTATTTCTCTTCTAAGATATCCATTCGCACCCAAGAACGTGATGAAGGCGATGATTATGTGTGACGCTCATCATCCTTCTCCCTTATGAACGCGTGCCTGACAAACACTTCTGTTCTACATGAAATAAGCTAGAATGAGTATCTCTTAGATCTCCTAACCAGAATCTTCGTGGCGTAAGCTAGAATGATGGCGGCATTCAAGAGAATCCGGAAGGTCTAAACCTTGTCTGTGGTATTCTGAGTAGGATTCAATGATTGAATGACTGTGACGAGCTTCAAACTCGCGAGTGCTGGGCGTTAGTGACAGACGCAAAAGGAGGGTGAATCCTATTCCAGCATGATCGGGAACCGACAGATGAATAGCCGTGCCGTGACAGGGTGCGTGAGCATATTATTCACTGAGAGGAGGGGATGTAGCCACTGACAACGGTGATGCCCTTGCATAAAGCTAGCCATGGAAAGGAGTAAGACTGATTGGATGAAGATAGCAGGAAAGCAGAGGTTCAGAGGAACGAAAAGCATCTCCATTCGCTTATCTGAAATTCTTACCAATGATTTACATAAGTATTTCTATCCCTATTTTATTATATTAAATTCGAAAACACCATTATCACTTTATATCTGCCTGACTGAGATTTACAAGGTGACCATAGCTTGCTTCATACCAACAATCTCCGTGGGATTCGACCCTTACTCACGTGAGGTATTACTTGGACGACCCAGTGCACTTGCTGGTTAGTTGTATCGAAGTTGTGACAATTATGTATTGAGATCAGAGCACCAAGCTTTGGAGCCATTACCAGGGATTGTTTGAGCCTGGACATCACAATTTCGTGCACCAGTATGGATGAATATATCCCAGTTGAACGCCCAATCACCAAAAAGGTGATGGATGGAACTCAAGTTCAAGACAACCCCATCAAGAGGAGAGCGCTTGAGCTCCTCCTAGAAATTTCTCAATTTGAATTCTCGGCCCGCTTAGAAGCTTTTGTCACCAAGCTGCAAGAAGCTACGGATCAACTCGAAGAAGAGCAACAAAATCAAAACAGCATGCTTTGCAAACTGCTCAAGGAACAGGAGAAGCAGGGGCATGATCTACAGGAGCTGAAGTGCCAGAAGCTGTCCCCTGAAGCGCCAGATGTCCCACAGATAGAATGAGCCAACACCCTTCAAAGCTAAAGGTTGTTTAGTCCTAACTCTGTGATAACTTTTATTGAACCTATTGCAAGAGATATATGACGCATTAGTATTAGAGTAGTTTATTTTTATGTCTTTAATTATTATTCCATAAGTATTAGTAGTATTTAAATTTCCATTTTAATTCTCCGTTATTTTAATTAATAAAATCCGAATTGCATGGGTAGTATTTTATTTTTATTTTCCAAATTGGCTATAATTTATTCCTCTTATCATCATTAAACATGAATAAAATAGTAGACTTTTAGGAATAAGGGTGCAACCATTTTGAGTATCTATAACAATATATAATGGCAAAACCTGTTTTGGTGTCCAAAACTTTTTTTCCATTTCTATCCTTCTTAATAACCTACCCCACGTCAGTTATTCGGCATTACAAAATCTTCATTCACGTTTTCTCTTATTTTATAAATCCCCGTAACTTCTATAATAATTATCTATTTCTTCCCTTATTCTCTCTCACTTCACGTTGCTGTTACTAGAAAAACTTCTTTCATTTATCATCCATCTTTTCATGCATCTTTCTCACTTCATCTAATATAATTTATTTTTTGTCGTTAAATAAAAATGTGAAACTATGTTTATATGTTTTGTTTGATTAATTACCGTTGAGAGGATACCAATGGAAGTGGTCAACCGACTTGGCAAGACTATGCCTGTCGACGAAGACAAAACATGAGCGAAGAACAGAGGCAGCAATACCTCGCCAGAAGGCGTGCCAGTTAAGTTATACATCACATTAATAAATTTATGTAGTTAGTATATCATTTAATATGAATTATCTTTTACAATATATTTTCATGCTAATAACAAATTTTTTAAATATGCAGATACTAATAATAACAGTGTAGTTGGTCCAAGTAATAGACCGAATGATCTAAATATAGGTAAAAATTCTGTATATTTATTTAATTAATAATAATTTATTTTTTCTTAAGTTTTGATTCGATAAACCTTCCATAATTGTCCTAAATAATATTGTATAGATATTATTATAATATCTTATTGTACTTTAAATTAAATATCTATAACAATATATAAAGGGAACAAGGGAGTTTAGTGTCCAATTTTCACTTTTCTATCTTAATCTTATTGATAAATAGTTTTAATATAATTTTCGTCTTAAAATTTGGTCAAAAATGTAATTATTAGTTAATTTTTCATTATTCTTTGTACAGTTACTTTTTTATTCTACACATAACTTCTACCCACGTTGTCTTTTTCTTTGTTCTATGGAGTACATGTAGTAATCTCTCCCTATCTTTATTTCACTTAATTAAAAAAAATAATAATAAATATGTGTATGGAGAATAATAAAAAATAATAAAAATAAAAATAAAATTTTTTTAAAAAATAATGAAAAAAAAAAGATAATTTAACATATTGAATATAAAATAAAAAAAAGCAATTAAAATTATGCGAGAAAAGGAGTTCTTTAAATTTAAATTTTTATATCTGTTTCAAATTAAATAAGATTGAAAAAATAAATAAATTTATAAATATTTATAAATCTTTATCTTAATTGTTACATATAAAAATAACATAATAATTTTAGTATCATACTTAAATTAATTTAAATTTTATTATTCTATACATTAAAAAATAAATAACTTATAAAATTTTTATTTTTATTTTTATTTTTATTTATTAATAATTTATTATTCATTAAAATTTTTATTTTTTATCTCAAATTTATAATTTAAAAAACATAAAAATTAATTTCCTAAAAATATTTTTAAAAAATAAAAATATAAAAATTACAATTTTGTTTTGAAATTAAATAAAATTTTAAGAAAATCTTAATAATTTTATTAGTTAGAGACATAGAAGTTAACATATTATATCTATAGAAATATTAAGAATTATTACAAATAAGTGTTAAGAATAGGAAAGATATTCACCAATAATATAATATTTTTATATTCAATTATATATGTTAATAGCAGCTAAAGTAGTAGTATCCATATAATATTACTCTTTTAAGAAGGTATAAAATATTTGATATTATTTTTTTATAATTGTTGGTAAATTTTATAATTTGATTAACAAAAAATCTGAATACTTGATATCTTAAATTTTGTATGAAAATAATCCAAATATGACTTAACAAGTAAGTCTGAAAAATAACAAGGATCTATATAATAGGTATACATCTAGATATCTAAATCCAAGAAGAAGAAGAAAAAATCCCTTTAGCAAATTTTTAATAACTCAAAAGTTAACACAATGGTAGTTATGGATCAAAGTGATAAACAAAAATGAGAGTTGGAATAATAGTATGGGGATAATTAATTACGATTGGGATGAATAAAAGAAGAAGAAAAAAAAAATAAAACAAGGCAGCATCTATAATCTATAACAATATATAATGCCAAAACATGGAGGTTTGGTGTCCAATTTTCTATTTCCTATTTTAACCCTACTAACATAATTGAAAAATATTATACAGTTACTTATTTCACTAACAGTTATCATGTAACTTCTATTCAATTCTTTACTCCCACAATCTCTCTTTTTTTTATTTTTTTTATTTTATTCTGATTCTTCTTTATCTTATAAACTCTTCTCTGTACCGCACAATTATTTAAAGGAGTTTTTTTGACATCTTAAACTAGGTAAAGATGATGTCAAAAGATTTATTTTCGTGGCCATATATGAAATGAAAAAAAAAATTAGAAGCCAACAAGTGTTTAACCAATAGTGATAAATAGTTTTTTTTGTATAGATCTTATTATATTCGGAAGTATTCATTTAAATTATGTTTTGTTTAATTTTATATTGGTCTTTGTTTGTATAGTGTTGTTTTAAGTATATCTGTGAGTACTGTACTCTGATGGTCTGTCCAGTAGTTTAGCCTCATTCTAATTATTCTATTAGAATTTTTTTTATAATCATAAAAAATATATCTTTTTTATTTTTTTTTATAATTTCATCTATTTTACTGGTTCTTTTTTTACCTCCTAATACACGTTGTTATATTTTTCTTGCTGCCATTATTTTTTTACCTTCAACGCTATCGATTTCATCACATCCATCGTTACAAATTTTATTTAATTTTATTGCAGTTACTACGTTCACGTATAACTTCTACCTATATTTTTTTTTCTCTTTAATTTACTTATCCAATTAATATTTTCATGGTTCTTTTATTTTTTTTTAATTTGTTTCCAATATTTTACGTACAAAAGATAATGTTCTATCTTTTTCTTTTACCAAGGAAGAACTAATTTTTTTCATATTATATGTATTTTTTTTAAATATGTCTGTACTTATCAATGACGAATTGAAAAAGTCTAATATTTTGTTAAATTCATTTTTTTTTCTTTTTAAATTTACTTCATATGTGATAATATTATTTTTTTAATTTTAAATTATTAATTATACAGAGTATTATATTTAAAATTTGAGTACATGAATATTTATTTTTAAATTAAACTAAAATAAATGAATTATATTATAAAAATATAATTTATTTTGACTTCTATAATATCATTTGTTTGGTATATGGCACTGGTTATTTGATTAACATATAAAAGATGTAACATATAAATAGTGATAATTAATTACGGTGGGTGAAGAGAAGGTGGAAAGAGAAAAAAAAAACGAGAAAGAACAAAGTAATATAATAACAGTTATTAGACAATGATAGGTATGTGTATAGAGAATAATAATAATAAGAGAAAGAATAATGTTTGATATAGTAAGGGGATATAATAAAAATTATAAATTAATAATTTAGAAAAATAATGAAATTAAAAAAATTTTAAAAATTAAATATAAAATTAAATGCTTTATGTCTTACTTTTTTTAGCGAAACTTCAACAACTCATAAAAGTTAACGGAATAGATGGTTATAAATCAAAGTGATAGACAAGATTAAAATTTGCGATAATAATACTTGGTGATAATTAATTACAGACGTTCGGGTGAAGAGAAGATGGAAGGAAAAAGAAAAAATGAGAAAGGAGAACAAGGTAATATATAATAATAATAACGGTGATGAGACAATGACATACATGTATGTGTATAGAAAATAATAACAAGAGAAAGAATAGTGTTTGATATAGTAAGAGATATAATAAAAATATAAATTAATAATTTTAAAAAATAATAAAATTAAAGATAATTAAAAAAATTAAATATAAAATTATAAAATAAAATATTTTTAACCATTGAAATTATGCATGAAGATAGAGAGTGTTTTGAATATAAATTTTTATCTCGGCTTCAAATTAAATACGAATTAAAAATAAATAATTAAACTTAATAACGTTTATAAATAGTTAATTTGTAAATAATATTCCTAAATTTTTATTTTGATTTTATTACACATCATTTTTAATTGAATAATCTTGAAGGGTTTATATATTTATTTTTATGGTCAATAAATCTGACAGTTTTTTAAGACTAAAAAAGTTATTAATAAGAAGATGTACATGAATTAAGAAGGATTTTGTTCAGATACACAATTTTTATAATTTTCTATTTTATTTATTAATTATTCTTATATTTTGATATTTAAAACGAAAAAAATAAGCATTCTTATTTATTTTATTTTTTCACTATTTATAAAAAAATAAAGAACTCTTTGTATTTAGATTTATATTTTGGCTTAATACTTAAAAAAGATGAAGACAAATATGAATATCCATGATATTTAAATAAAAATTATCTTTTATAAATAACTAACATGTATTTTGATTTATATATATTTTTTTGAATCAGAATAATGTTATCATCATTATTTTTTGAATGATATTTTAGTTTATAATAATTTTAATTTTAATAAAATATAATATAAATAAAGTCACATCAATATTAAAATTAAAAAAATACTTATCTAATAAATTTGAAAAATGAATAATATATTAACAAAAAGATAATATTAATTTCTTAAAAACAATATAAAAGCGGCTGAACAGGCACGTTAGTGCCTGTTGAGCCGCTAGTATTAATAAAAAAAATTCAAATTATTTATATGTGGTGGCATTACTTTAGCTCTCTGAATGAATGCATGAACAGAGCATGTTTTGATACTAAAGATGTAAGTAAGTATTGGCTCTTGAAGGAATGACGAAAAAGAGACATGTTATTGAGAATCTAAAAAATCATAAAATTGATTATTGAAGCAAGAAAAAGCAGTGAAAAAGAAAGCTTATTAAAAAAAAAAAGCCAGTAACCCTTTAAACTAAAAGGCAAGGGTAAAGAGGATCCAAGGCTTTGAGCATCAGTGGATAGGAGGGCCCAAAAGGAATAAAATCCTGGCCTAAGCGGCTAAATCAAGCTGTCCCTAACTATGTGCTTGTGTCATGAAGGTCCAAGTGAAAAGCTTGGGACTGAGTGGTTAAAGTCATGATCCAAAGCAAAAGAGTGTGATTAAGAACTCTGGGCACCTCTAACTGGGGACTCTAGCAAAGCTTAGTCACAATCTGAAAAGGTTTACATACCCAGTTATGTGTCCGTGGCATTTATGTATCCGGTGGTAATACTGGAAAACAAAATGCTTAGGGTCACGGCCAAAACTCATAAAGTAGCTGTATTCAAGAATCAACAAAACTAAAACTAGGAGAGTCAATAACACTATCTGAATTCTGAATTCCTAAAGAATCCAATCATTCTGAGCATTAGAGGATAATTAAGATGCCAAGACTGTTCAGAAGCAAAAGCTATAAGCCCCGCTCATTTAATTTGAATTGTGAGCTTTATTGTAGACTCTGAGATGTTATTGCATCATTATCTTCTTTTTATCCTATTTTATTTATCTAGTTGCTTGGAGACAAGTAACAGTTTAAGTTTGGTGTTGTGATGAGCGGATATTTTATACGTTTTTTGGTGGTGTTTTCATGTAGTTTTTAGCATGTTTTATTCACTTTTTATTATATTTTTATTAGTTTTTATGAAAAAATTATAATCTTGGGTTCTACTATGAGTTTGTGTATTTTTCTATAATTTCAGATATTTTCTGGCTAAAATTGAAGGATCTGAGCAAAAGTCTGATTCAGAGGCTGAGAAAGGACTGCAGATGCTGTTGGATTCTGACCTCCCTGCATTCAAACACGTTTTTCTGGAGCTACAAAAATGCAATCGGCGCGTTATCAATTGGGCTAGAAAGCTAACATCTTGGGCTTTCCAGTAATGTATAATAGTCTATCCTTTGCCCGAGATTTGATAGCCCAAACTGGCGTTAAACGCCAGCCAGAAACCCTTTTCTGGCGTAAAACGCCAGAATTGGCCCACTTCTTGGCGTTAAACGCCCATTTTGACACCCAGGGTGGCGTTTAACTCCAATTTGAGGCACATGCATGTGGAAGCTTGAAAGCTCAGCCCAAACACTCACAAAGTGGGCCCCAGAAGTGGATTTCTGCACTATCTATACCTAGCTACTCATTTTCTGAAAACCTAAGTTACTAGACTAGTATAAGAACTACTTTTAGAGATTTATTTTGGCGACTTATGACATTTTACATCTTATATTGTATCTTCTATGGCATGAGTCTCTAAACCCCATAGGTGGGGGTGAGGAGCTCTGCTGTTTTTCAAAGGATTAATGCAATTACTATTGTTTTTTATTCAATCACGCTTGCTTCTGTTCTAAGATACTCACTCGTACTTCAATATGAAGAATGTGATGATCCGTGACACTCATCATCATTCTCAAATTTATGAACGTGTGCTTGACAACTGATAAATCCTGATTTCATGGTTTATCTTGTGCTTATTTTAGGGGATTTATTCACCTTTTCCCACATTTAATCAATGAAATAGCATGTTTTTGTAATTTTGCCTTAATTTATGGTTAAATGTAAAAACATGCTTTTTAGGCCCTTAAATTCGTGATTTTAATTCACCTTAATTCCATTCGATGCCTTGATGTGTTTGTTGATTGAATTCAGGTTCATAAGGAAGTATTGGATGGAAGAAATGAGAAGAAAAGCATACAAAGAGGAGAATGCATGAGGAAACAAAGATTGGGAATGCATCAATGGGCGCGCACGCGTACAAGGCGCGCACGCGCAGAAGTGGTTTCGCATAGAGACGCGCACACGTACATGACGCGTCCGCGCAGATGAAGAATTTGCCAATCGACGCGCATGCGCACATGGAACGTACGCGCTGATACTCTCACGTTACCCATTAAAGGCAAAATGCTGGGGGCAATTTCTGAGCTGCCCAGGCCCAAATCCAACTTGTTTCTGAGTGTATTTCATACAGAATTGAAGTCCAAGCAAGGGGGAGTAATTAGTTGTAGGATTAGCATCATGTAGTGTAGTTTCTAGAGAGAGAAGCTCCCTCTTCTCTCTAGAATTAGGGTAGATTAGGTCAATTTCATCTTAGATCTAGTTCCATTTTCATGTTCTCATCTTGTTTTCTCTATAATTTCATGTTCCTATTCTTGATTCCTCTTAGTTTCCATGTTAATTCCCCTTTTTATTACCTTTTGTGATGATGACTCTTGTTGGATGTGGATCTTTTCTTTAATGCAAGTTGATATTTAGGTTTCCTTTTCTTGATGAATTGAGTTGTGATCTTACTTTCCTTGCAATTGGTAGTTGATAGATTTTATTATTCTTGCAATTTATGATGTTTACTTTTATTGCATTCTACATGTTTGATGAAATGTTTTCCTTAGTTTTTGAGTAGTCTCCTTGCTCTTGGCCTAGGCTAAAAGAATTGGGTGACCTTGAGTCATTGGGTCTCAATGATTTGATGATTTGAGAGTCCTTGGTGATCCATTTGATACTCATTGATACCAACCCACTACTAATCTAATTAGTAGATAGGTTGGGACTTATGGGATGATGTGATCAAAGCCATTTGACGTACTTCAAGTCTAGGAGTAGATATCACGTACTTAAGACTTTCGGAGGTAGACTTAATGCGGTTGGTTCCTCATAATTATCAATGTATGGTTTGTTGACAAGGATGGTGATCTTAATTCCTATGCTTAGCCAAGAGTTGTTTACCATTTCTTTATTAGCCCTTGTCACTTTACCTTCTTGCCATTTACTTTTCTTGCCCCTCTTATAAGTCAAAACCCCCCTTTGCCCCCTTTATAGCCAATAATTGACCACTTCATTGTAATCCTAGGGAGACGACCCAGAGTCTAAATACTTCGGTAAATTTTTATTTGGGGTTTGTTCTTTGTGAGAAAACCAAACTTTTGATTGGGAGGATTGTTTGTTGGTGTAGAACTATAACTGCAACGAGAATTCATTCATTTGAGGAAATTCTATACCATCAAGGAATTCGCTTAATCAAAATGGCACCGCTGCCGGGGATCACAATGGTGCTATGTTATTGGCTATTGTATATATTCTGAATAGCTTGATTTTTGGTTTGCTTGTTGGTTTTTGCTAGTTGTAGGACTTAGTTTTCTTTATTTGTTGTTAGCTTTTGTTTTTATTTTCTCTTATCACTATGAATTCTCATTCTTTTGGCTATGAGTGTAGTTCAAACTATGTTGTAGGAAATGAAAGCTCAAATGAGGATGTGCATCAAGGATTTGGAAATCAAGGATGTGAGGAACCCCAAGCTCAAGAACAACCTTCTTGGAAACAACTTCCTCCGAACTCATATGGGTATAATCCTGATCCTAATGCATACCAATCCAATATGTGTGATGACCCTTATTGTGATTGTCAACCCAAACCACCACATGCATATGAACCTCCTCCGCAACATAATTTTGAACCACCCTACTCACAAGCCTACACCACCATTTACCTCCATATGACCATAATCCATACCCACCATATCAACCACCATATGAATCACATCTAGAGCCAACACCATCCCAATTGTAACGACCCAACTTCCAATACGTCATGATCGTACCAAAAGTAAGGCGTTACTGACCTGTTTTCCTTATTAACTATTTACTATTAAGCCTTTGGTTCGATATCGCGATTCAATTTTAGTAAAAATACCAGAAATTTTTGTTTTTATTAATTAAAATCATATAGCAAACATCACCAAGTAATAATAATCACATAATTATTAATAATAGTAATATTATACAAAAGAATTTAAATAAAATTCAGGTACAACTCCTATCCCTCTGCATAAAATAAAACCTTAAGCAGTAAGGGCGAGGGAATTCTATGAAAGAAACTCAAGTCATAAACTTAACTCGTAAGTAAATTCTAAAATCGCCTGCAGCTTCAAACTGAATCTTCAAACCTGTGTCACTGAAAGGGTGGAAGATTTTGGGGTGAGAACAAACCACACGTTCTCATTAGGGAATGGGAATGACGTAAAAGTAATGATTAACATGCAAATAATTAACTTTGCTTAATAAACATTCTTTGTCAACCCATTGAAATACTTTTTAATCTTACTTTAGATAAATAGTTACTTTCTTTAGATTCCTAAACCCAAAACAGATCTCAATCTCAAAATTTGACATATTAAATATCTTTCAGCCACATAATTGAATCTCAGTCACAATTGATTCTCAGTCACAACAAACAGTTATTAATCAGTTCTATATATTCACAGACTACTAGCACAAGTAAGAAACTCAATTCAACAGACAAACAAATCACAATAAAACAAACAACACAATCGCAGAGAAGTAATACAAGCAAACACAACCAAAAGTAAATGCACAACCAATATGATGCATGTCTGTCCTAAGCAGGCCATGAGCTCACGTGTCGGTTTACACCCTACAGCCTGACATTACCTAGGAACAAGTCCCAGATATGGCTTCCCTTTGTGTCCTTAGTGCATATGTGTCGGTGGTAAGAATACCACTCCTTCGTGACTACCGGCAGTCGGCGCAAAGCCCGACCCCATAATATACGCACAAGGGGAAACAGTGATCCTCCGTTCGTGGGCGTCCCCGAGATCATTTCACAAACAAAACAGAGATCTTCAGTTCGTGGGTTATACCCGAGATCAATACACAATAACATTGCGATCTTCAGTTCGTGGGTTATACCCGAGATCAACATACAACAATTCATGGGTTATTCACGTAATCAATGATTATCAGTCCGTGGGTTTTTCCCACATATAAAACAAATAACAATCTATAGGTTTTCCCCGAGATCAATGATCATTCAGTTCGTGGGTACTTCCCGAATTTTACCAATTATCAATTCATGGGTTTTCCCCGTAGTTAAACAACTAACAGTTCGTGGGGTTTTTCCGTATTTTATCACTTTTCATTTTCCTTTCTAAAACTCAACAATCCATATATCAGTTCCCCATTCTCTTTTCCCTTTGAATCCTTAGCATATTTTCTTAAACCTTTCTTAACTTTCTCAAGCATTTGTTCGCAAAAATCTCAATCATCAATTCAGTTCATAATCTCTGCTTTAGCAACCTTGAGTCAAGCCAACTTTAAAACTATTTTTCAGTTTAGTCCTCTATCAAAAGACTCAAGAAAATCATTTATTTTAATTTCATTAAACACCTTTCAAAACATAACCTCTCATTAGAAGTAATCAAATAAAACTTAAATAATCATTTTTCAAATCCAAATCTTCTAAAATAACTTCTCAAATAAAACCTCAAATTTTATAAAATTTCGCCAGCACCTCCCCTAAAACTCGAACTTAGCCACCCTTACGGGTTCCCTCTTTCTCAACAAGTCTCCCCCTTTCCTCAACAACTACCAAATAAGAGGTTCTCAAATCAGTCAAAAAATTCACAATTTACAATAGCCAACAGTTCGGTCATAACCCACAATTCCCATATAACCCATCAATTCAACTTTCACCTCATCAATTCGTAACTAACTTTCACTTATCATAGGATTCTTTCAAAATTAAACTCAATAAACTAGTATTCCAAGAAACTTGGTATTGAGGTAATTTGGTCACAATAAAAACTTGTACCATCTCTCTTAAAATTCTGTTATTGTTTCCTAAGAAAATGCAGAAAAACAGCAGCAAGTAGTAAGTTTGATAAATTCCTTAAAGATCCAGTTTTCACCCAATGCCTTTCAATATTCACGACCTCAAACAAGACTCTTTTAGCTTTTTATTGAATCAAATTCCAGATTAATACCATGTCATATGAAAAAGTTATGAAGTGAGAAACACAGCCAGGCCTTTTAGAATTCGGTTTCCAAAATCCAGTGAGTTATCCATACTCTTTTCAACATATCTACTTGGTTAAATAGGATATTGACATGAAATTTACAATGAAGATTGTGGACACAGGAAGCTTGAAAATGCCGGTGGTTTCAGCTCAAATACTTACCAGAATTGAAAGTTAAGTGAGTTGGAAGTTGGTGCTTCTGCAGTAAAGAAACAGAATTTTCTACAGAAACCATCAATCTTCAAAAATTCATTTCTCCCAAAATACTCATCAATAAATTCTAAATTTTTTATGAGATGCTCAAAACACAGTAAAGTTTCATGCAAAAATAGTTTCATTCAAGTATATGACCTGGGATGCTACCAGAAATTGATTCTTTCTATTGTCATGTATGCAGAAATTCTGCCTTAAGCATTTTCAACAACCTTACTTATCAAAAACCACATTTGAACTTATAACCCTTCCAAAATCACACGTTTAACCTCTTTCCACTTATTCAAAATTGTCTTCATTGCCAACACAGCCCAAGAACCCAGAATCAATAATTCACACGATGTCAAGTACTTAAGCATCATCAAACCTTTTCTTTTCTACACTATACCAAGCATAATTTTCCATATACACTCATCATCATTCAAACACACAATAACTCATCAATTCACACCAGCAAGCTCAGCAAGAAAAGTAACACCATTTATTCTATCCCTTACAACATTCAATACGCACAATCATCAAATCAATCACCAACTACAGTTATAATTCAACTCAATTCTATCCATATCAGAGAAAACAATATCAATTACAACTTCAAACACTCACAACAAAGCCCAAAGACATTCACAGCCTTAACCTGAATTCAATAATCCAATTGAAGTACTAAAACATCATCAAACTTACTCCAAATTTCACAACCTCAAACCAAGCTTATTTCTATCAATTAGTCTCTCATAACAACAAAACTAATTATATTCACAGCAATAATCAAAACTCAATTCATGAGTTATCCATACCACAGCTTTTCAATAATTAACTCGGCATATTGCAATTTAATAAACTATACTAAATTAATCATTATTCACAACAGCATCTAAATTCAATCACAGCTCAGAATAATCACAACAACTAACTAATTTCAAATGCATTTCAAATCATTCATATCAATTAAGAAATTCTTAACCATTTGCACTTATCCAAATAACTTTGTAGGCATTCTAAATTAAAAACGTTAAATCCCCTACCTCAAAGTCGAAACTCGCGGAAATCACTAAACCCAGCAGCTCCATTGGCAGTTCTAACATCCGTTCTGCTCTTTTAGCAGCTACCATGATGATTCTGGACAGCTCCAGTGATGGTGAAAGGTCTCAGCTTCAGCCAAACAGCAGCAGCAGTAGCCTCACTTCTTCTGGGGCAGCAACAACAATGACAATCGCGCCTATCCCAATCATCTCTATAGCGGTGACATCAGTGGTTCCGGATAAGGACGATAATACAAAACAGAGACATTAACATATACTATTGTAATCAAAACAAAATATGGTAGAGAAATAGATTCGGGAAACAGAGCATGAGCAAGAGTGTTACAGTTTCAAGAATGGAATTGGGAACACAAGGGAAGCTGCTGTCGGGCAATAGTAGTGGGGCTTCCCTTCAGGCTTGATGGTAACTGAACTGTGACGGCGAGGTTTCCTTCGACGGCAATGGTGACAATGGCGTGCGGCATTGGCGTCGATGATTCCAGTGCAGCGACGGAAATGAAGCTTCTTCTTGGTCAGTGGCTCACAGCTCGCAGTTCCCTCTCAACGTCTCTCTCTCATCTCTGTTCCACAGCAGCGACCTCAACTGGCGCCGGTGGCGGACTTCACCCACGGCGATGGGGATGGCTCGGACAACAGCGACGGCACACGACGGCGCGCAACAACAACAGCAAATCCCTCTCTGCGCGACGTTGAATCTATGCCTCCCCCTTTCTTCGACTCGGACCTGACGACGGACTCCAAGGCGGTGGCAAGAAGCGCGACGGCGTTTGGTCTCCATAGTGACGGCGATGAGACGCCGGTGATGGCGAGCTAGACAGCGGCTGGGTGCGACGATGGAGTCTCCTTCAACGGCAAGCACGGGCTTTCTCTCTCTCCAGCGGTAGTGGCTCCGACCACACCAGCGGCGGCGACGCAGGGGTTAACGACGACGGCTCCATGGAACGGTGGTGATGGCACAGGCAAGATGCGACGGTGGCGGCAAACTGGACGGCGTAGAGTGCGGCTCCCCCTTCTCCGATTCCAAGCCCTTTGTTCTCCCTTTCCATTTTTCTGAGTTCCTTTCTTTTGTTTGTGTTAGTGTTTAGGATGGAAGGGGGTGGGGTTCGGCGGCTGAAGGGAGAAGAAAATGGGTAGGTTAGGATTTCTGATTAGGAACTTAGGGTTTCCAGTTTGGAAAATTAGGGTTTCTGACTTTGATTTGGGAATTAGGGTTAGAAATCAGGGATTTTATAAAGTAATATGGATATATATGAATAGATATTTTGATAAAATTGGAGGATAGGATAATTTTAAAATCAAATGTACTCTATTAAAAATATTTAGAAACATTATTTATCAACATATTGCTAAGTTCAATCAATTATTTCTAATTTAAATTATAAAATGAACAAGTTAATTACATTTTGTAAAGTACAATTTAAATTCAAATATCAATTTTCTAGATTAAATCATACAAATCTCTATTATTTTTCTATCTTCGAAACTTTAATTTCAATTTATAAAATAATTAATTATAATAAAAATTGTACATAAATATTAATTGACTTAAACTTAAAGTATTTATAAATATCAATCTAATCATTTATAATAAAATAATTTTTAGGAGTTCAAATTAATAACATAATTCATTCAAAATAGAATTTATTTAAATTAAATTATACAATTCTTCTATTTTTTTTTCAATTATCAAAATTATAATTTCAATTATACCAAATATCTAATAAAAATTATATAAAAATTCTAATTAATTTAAACTTCAATTATCATGAAATTCTATTTAATTACTTTTAGTAAAATAATTTTCTTAAAATAAAGTTATCAACAAATATAATAAATCACAAATAACTAATTATTTGAATTTCAAAAACTAGGGTTGTTACACCAATACCAATGCTTCCAAGAACCACAAATTCCACACACACCACCTCAAGAATTCCACCAATATGAACCACCTTCCAATTACAACAATCTTCCCTCAACCAATGAACCCTCTCCTCCACCACCACCTCCCGATGAAGCCTTCATGTTAGAACTGAGAGACCTTGAATCTCGTATCTTAAGGTGATAAGAGGAGGATGAAACTAAGTTTAAGGAGCTAAGAGCAAGGATGGCTGGCATAGTAGATGCCGTGAGTCACCTAACATCCCACCTAAGCTCATACATCATAAGTACTCCAATTGGTGAACATAGAGAAACGATCAAGGAGCCTAGTGAGGGAGTGAACTTGAAGCTCCATGTTGAGGAAGAAGAGTTGAAGCAAGAAGTGCAACAAGAGGAGAAGGTTGAGATTAGCGAACAAAAGGAAGTAGTGGGTGGATGTTTAGGATATGTTGAGGACGTAAAGGAATATCAAGTTGAAGAGCCCTCTTCTAAGAAGTTTGGAGGGGATATTAAAGAGAAAAGTAATATTGCAGAAGTAGACAAAGAGTCGAAGGAAATTGATCAAGAAGTGGGTTTCATCACTAGTGATTTTTTGTCCACATTGATCAATCCCCTTGACGATCTTGTTGAACCTTATCCTAGTAGGCTAGGAAGTAATGTTGAAGAGGATGCGCAACCTCCGAGGCAATTGGTGAATGAAGAAGTGGAAGTGTCCCAAGCAACAAGCTCTTCTATCTATGATGATTCCGAATCAACATGTGATCCTTTTGAACTTGAAGAGTCCTTCCCCAATATGCTTAGACTTGATGAGGGGGTAGATTTCACTAGACCTCCTATCTATGATGAGAGTGATGGGGAAGAGATAGAAGAAATTGGTGAAGAAGAATGTGAACTTGAGGAAACTTAGCTAGAGGAAGAACTTGAAAAACCTTGCCAAGTGGTGGAAGCCTCTAGAAGAGGATGGATGGGAGTAGAGCGTGCTTTATCAAGATCTTTGGGAACTCCTCCACCTAGGTTGCCATCCAGTCCTTTGCTTGAGTGGGTAAAACTTCTAACTCTTAGTTTTATTATCCCACTTGAGTATGGTTTGCTTGAGACGGATGGCCAACTTAGGGCGCTTTGCGGAATTAAGCGAAAGAGGAGGATGTTTAGTGGTTGGCGTTGTAGGTCTAGGCTCATTATGGTTGGAAGCTCAAAACTGAAGAGCATGGATTGGTGTGATGCTCAATTAAATGGGTCTAGGAAGATAGTTTGGTGCTTTTATGAGAATTCAACTTTCTTGTCACCCGGACGGAATCAAGGCGATCAATTAGAAGACGGGTGCGAAGATAAGATATGGGATCCTGGATCACACTACGGAAGTTAATTTTGGGAGCTCATATCTTGGAGAGAACCTCACCAATGCTTGGTGAAGATGGTTGGAACTTCTGACAACCGATTGAAGGACAAGCACTCTTGGAGGTTCAAGGATGGATACAAGCGTAAGCCACCTTGACAAGGAGCCTCCCAAATGTCCAACTTAAGGACTTAAACTAAAAGTGTTTGGTGGGAGACACCCCACCATGGTAAACTCTTTCCATTCTCTTGTAGATATAATGAATGAATGAATTGGGTTCCATTGTATATAATTTCTTTACTTCTTAGTATATTTTGCTTTGCTTGCTAAGGTGTTTATACATTCTATGCTTTAATTAGGGATAATTCTTTGAATTTGAGTTTTTGCTTGGATTGCAAGTTTTCTCAATTTGTTTGAAGAATGCCCAATATTTCAAAATGTGTTTAATTTTGCATGTTAGCTAGTTCTAGAGTCTTAGGGAAGGATGGGAAGCGTAAGCGCACAGTGCGCGCGCGCGTCGATGCGTTTTTACATCACCCAGGCCAAAGGACCCGAGAGTTGTGCCAACTCTGGGCCCCTTTTGTGCCTCTGGCCCAGCGCACTGTACGCGTCCGCGCCGATTTCCAATTTTCCCATCTACGCGCAAGCACAGATGGCGCTTCCACGCCCCCCTCCTTATTCCCTCACCCAGGTGGACGCGCATGGTGCGCGCGCGCGTGGATTCAAATTCCCACTTACCCCAGGGACGCGAAGCCCTAGCGCATTCGCGCAGCCATCCACTCTCCTTCTCAAACGTCTCTCCCTCTTCTTTTCTCCCTAACCAGCGCTGCAACCACCTCCGGCGACACCATCGCCACCGCCAGCGCCCTCATCTCTCTTCTTTCCTCTCTTTCTCACTCTCACTGCTCCGCCCCTGCCCTGTCTTCCCTCGCCCCCTCTTTCTCACAGCGCCTCAGCGTCGCCACAAGCACCGCCGCAACCTCCATTGTTGCCAGCGCACATTCCACTGTATCACCAGGTCGCCGCTCCTACTCTGGCCGGTTCACTCTCCTTCCTCCACCCTCTTTTCCCTTTGTCTGCTCTGTTCAGTTTTTGTTTCCCAGGTCTCTGCTTTCCCCTGTTCTATTTCCTTTACTGTTGTATTAATTCTATAATTAGCTTAGTTAATTAGAAATGCATGTTAGTTTAATTAGGTGGTTAGAGAATCTGGGCTGAGTAGTGGATTTAGGCTTGTTTGAATTTATGCCACTGTTTGGAATTGTTCTGTTTCATTGATTTGCTCTGTGCTCATTTGATTTGTTGATGCTTCTTCCTGGTTATTTGCTTTTGCTGGTTGCTGAATTCCTATTTTACTTTGTTCATGAGGCTGTTCTGGTGCTGTGCTGAAAGCCAGTATTTTGTGCATTGTTTAAAGAAAGAATACTGTTTGTAGCTGGCTGGTTTGTATGAATTGCTTTCTAATGTTTGCTGCTGAAAGATTGGCTATTTGTCAATTCATATGAACTCACATATGGTTTTTGTGCTTTTGATTTTTAATGAATTCATATGAAATTGATTTGACTGTTTGAATTTAGGAAATAGCCAATTTACTGCTGAAATGATGCTGGATTTTTCCTAACCACATCTCATGAGTGATATTGCTTTATTTGGTGCAGCAAGCTTCTATTTGACAAAATTTTGCGTCAATAGGATCTTGTTTGCTAAATGGTTTTGGAAACTTCTCAAGGACATGTTTACAAGTTTTGATCATGCTTATATTTGACATGCTTATAGATTTGATAAACCCCGATTTCATGGTTTATCTTGTGCTTATTTTAGGGGATTTTTTCACCTTTTCCCACATTTATTCAATGAAATAGCATGGTTTTGTCATTCTCCCTTAATTTATGCTTAAATGTAAAAACATGCTTTTTAGGCCCTTAAATTCGTGATTTTAATTCACCTTAATTCCATTCGATGCCTTGATGTGTTTGTTGAGTGAATTCAGGTTCATAAGGCAAGTATTGGATGGAAGAAATGAGGAGAAAAGCATACAAAGAGGAGAATGCATGAAGAAACAAAGATTGGGAATGCATCAATGGGCACGCACGCGTACAAGGCGCGCACGCGCAGAAGTGGTTTCACATAGAGACGCGCACGCGTACATGACGCGTCCGCGCAGATGAAGAATTTGCCAATCGACGCGCATGCACACATGGCGCGTACGCACCGATACTCTCACGTGACCCACTTAAAGGCAAAATACTGGGGGCGATTTCTGAGCTGCCCAGGCCCAAATCCAACTTGTTTCTGAGTGTATTTTATGCAGAATTGAAGTCCAAGCAAGGGGGAGCAATTAGTTGTAGGATTAGCATCATGTAGTGTAGTTTCTAGAGAGAGAAGCTCCCTCTTCTCTCTAGAATTAGGGTAGATTAGGTCAATTTCATCTTAGATCTAGTTCCAATTTCATGTTTTCATCTTGTTTTCTCTATAATTTCATGTTCCTATTCTTGATTCCTCTTAGTTTCCATGTTAATTCCCCTTTTTGTTACCTTTTGTGATGATGACTCTTGTTGGATGTGGATCTTTTCTTTAATGCAAGTTGATGTTGAGGTTTCCTTTTCTTGATGAATTGAGTTGTGATCTTACTTTCTTTGCAATTGGTAGTTGATAGATTTTATTATTCTTGCAATTTATGATGTTTACTTTTATTGCATTCTACATGTTTGATGAATTTTTTTCTTAGTTTTTGAGTAGTCTCCTTGCTCTTGGCCTAGGCTAAAAGAATTGGGTGACCTTAAGTCATTGGGTCTCAATGATATGGTGATTTGAGAGCCCTTGGTGATCCATTTGATACTCATTGATACCAACCCACTACTAATCTAATTAGTAGATAGGTTAGGACTTATGGATTGATGTGATCAAAGCCATTTGACATAATTCAAGTCTAGGAGTAGATATCACGTACTTAAGACTTTCGGAGGTAGACTTAATGCGCTTGGTTCCTCATAATTATCAATGTATGGTTTGTTGACAAGGATGGTGATCTTAATTCCTATGCTTAGCCAAGAGTTGTTTACCATTTCATTATTAGCCCTTGTCACTTTACCTTCTTGCCATTTACTTTTCTTGCCCCTCTTATAAATCAAAACCCCTCTTTGCCCCTTTATAGCCAATAATTGACCACTTCATTGTAATCCTAGGGAGACGTGATTTAAGAAAATTGTCGTGTTGGTATAGAATTTCACACAAAATGAATTCTCATTGCAAGTATAGTTCTACACCAACAAACAATCCTCCCAATAAAAAATTTGAGTCGTCACAAGTAACAAACCCCTAAATTTATAAACTGAAGTATTTGGACTCCGGGTCTTCTCCCTAGGAAACAATGTAGTGCTCAATTATTGGCTATGGAGGGGTAAAGGGGGGTTTTGGTTCATGAGATGGCAAGAAAGTAAATTAAGTAAGTAAGTAAAGAAAGCAAGATAAAGAACTCTTGGCTAAGACTTAGGTAATTGAGATCACGATCCTTGTCAACAAACCAAATATTGATAATTATGAGAGGCCAACCTATTAATTCTACTTCCCAAAAGCTTTAAGTACGTAACATTTACTCCTAAGCTTGAAGTACGTCAAATAGGTTTGATCACATCAACCCTTAAGTCCTAACCTACCAACTAACTAACTTAGTAGTGGGTTAGCGTCAATGGGTATCAAATTGATCACCATGGGTTCTCAAATCACCAAACCCATCATACCCAATAACTCAAGTTTACCCAATTCCCTTGGCTTAGACCAAGAGTTGACAAAACTACTCAAAAACTAAGGAGAACATTTCATCAAACACATGGAGTGCAATAAAAGTAAACATCATAAATTGCAAGAATAATAAAATCTAACAACTACTAAGTGCAAGAAAAGTAAGATCATAACTCAATTCAACAATTAAAGAAACATCAACATCAAAATTGCATTAAATATAAACCAAATCTAACATGAGTTCATCATCACAAAAGAGAGCAAAATGAGAAATTACCATAAAAAATAAGGGGATCAAGATGTAGAAATGAGAAATTATAAAAGAAACAAGATGAGATCAAGTGATTAAACATGAATCTAAGATAATCTAACCTAATCCTAACCTAATTCTAGAGAGAAGAGGGAGCTTCTCTCTCTAGAAAACTAACTAAAGTCTCATGTTGGCTAAACTAATTGCTCCCCCTTTGCTTGGACTTCAATTCTGCATGAAATACACTCAGAAACAAGTTGGATTTGGGCCTGGGCAACTCAGAAATCGCCCTCAGCGTTTTGCCTTTAAGTGGGCCATGTGAGAGTACCGGCACGTGCGCGCCATGTGCTCGGGCGCGTCGATTGACAAATTCTCCATCCGCGCAGACGCGGCGTGTACGCGTGCGCATCTATAGGCGAGACCACTTTTGCGCGTGCGCACCTTGTGCGCGTGCACGTCCTTTGATGCATTCCCAATCTTTGTTTCTTTATGCATTCTCCCCTTTGTATGCTTTTCTACTTATTTCTTCCATCCAATACTTGCCTTATAAACCTGAAATCACTCAACACACACATCAAGGCATCGAATGGAATTAAAGTGGATCAAAATTACCAATTTAAGACCTAAAAAGCATGTTTTTATACTTAAGCAAAATTCAAGGGAGAATTACAAAACCATGCTATTTCATTGAATAAATGTGGAAAAAGGTGGTAAAATTCCCCAAAATAAGCACAAGATAAATCACGAAATCGGGGTTTATCAAATCTCCCCACACTTAAACTAAGCATGTCCTCATGCTAAAATCAAGAAGAAGCAAAGGGTTTTAACATTTATTCAATGCAACTAACTAAATGCAATCTATCTATATGTAATCTGTTTACATGATGCAATGGCTTAGTCAAAATAAATCAATTTTCAAGAATACACATGTAAGCGCAAGGGCTAAGGTATTAGCAATCAAAGCAAACCACAATTGGATTGAATCATTGAAAGAGTTCACAAACTTGCAAGAAAGGATGATCATGGGTGGAAACATGTAATTGAGCGATTGAAACCTCACCGGATGTGTATCCGCTCTAGGCACTCAAGTGTATGGGGTTGATTCACTCAATTCTCCTTTAATCATGCTTTCCAAGATTTGTTTTTCATCTAATAGTCAACAATTACTTTATACATGCATACAAATATCAAGAGAACTTTCCATAGGTTGTAATGGGGTTAGGGTCAAGGTAGGATGCATATGGTCAAGGGGGCTTGAGATTTGAATCTTTGATTAACTTAAACTTCTCACCTAACCTATGACAACCATTACAATTCTAAACAAACCTAACTACCCATTCTTCACTTTTCACACATTCATGCATTTCCTTTTTAATCACCACCCAGATGTATTGACTTTTATTAAACTTCAAACTTTGGGACATTTTGTTCCCTTCTTGTTACATTGTAAATTTTGAAATTTTTTTTTTGAGCTGAAATATATACAAGAGCATCAATGCATATGGTTTACAGATGATTAATACATGAGTATGTATACAATTCCTAAAAAAATTTTTTTCAACAAAAACATATACACTTTTATCTCTACCCAATGTTCCCAACTTTTCCATTTTCTAATGATGAACACTCTCACTAGCCTAAGCTAATTAAAGATCCAAACAAGGGAAATTTATTGTTTTTCATTTAAGTTTGTAATGTGCTACAATTATGAACAAATGGGTTAAGCATAGGCTCAAGATTGGTTAACAATGGAAGATAAAAGGTAGGTTATTTGGGTAAGTGAGCTAATTGAACAATGGCCTCAATCATATAAATGCATGTATACACAAAATAATGGACATAAAGAATCAAACAAATCAAAAGTTACACTCATAGGAAGAGAATAATGCACACAAGAATGAAAGTAAGTGGTCATAGGATGTAACCACATAATTAGGCTCAAATCTCACATGCTTGTGTTCTTTGCTCAAAACATGATCCATAAGTGTATAATTCAAGCAAGTTCTAAAAAAATTTTTTTTTTCAACCAATTGGGTGGTACCCTAAAAATGAATTTCTTGGAAATTTTCATCATATTGACTAAGCTTATTCCAATGCAATGTTACGATTTATAAAATTTTAAAAATTTTCCTAGTTTACCCCTTTTTCAATCAAAACACAATTCTTATATAAAAAGGGTTAACTAGATTTTTTTTACAATCCAGAATATTTTTCCTAATCACAATAAAAAAAAAAGATGCAAAATATATATATACTAAAAGTTTGCAACTACTAAAATGAAGGTATCCACAATAGCAAATATGTACAGTAATCCTACAAAATGATATGAAAGATAAAGTGCAAAATAAAATAAAGTAGCAGTGAACAGGAATAGATGTCTGAAAGTTCACCACATAAATATAAACACCGGTCACGAGCGGTGACCTCCCCACACTTTAGAATCAAACATCGTCTTTGATGCTATTGCTAAAGCTCGGGATGGGGTCAACAATCGCGCCGGGCTATGGCTCAGGCTGTAGCTGTGAGACTAGGACTGGCTGTGGCTCTGGCTGTGGCTGTGGATCCTCAGGGGGCTGCTGGACCTCGGTAGTGGCCTATGTCTCTAGAGGTGCATTCTGATGAGTCGGGTCCTCAGCCAACTCCTCCTCCTGATCCTGCTCATCGGAAACGGGAGAGTCTGGGAGTGGCAGTAACTCGATGCCCTGCGATACAAATACCTAGTCGATGCGGTCGAGATGTCGCATGACACGACGCTCGAAGCGCTCCATGAAGTGAAGCAGGTGCTGCACCAACAGATAAGTCGGCTTAGGTGCTGGTGGTGGTGGTGGTAAGGATGTTGTGGTTGTTGAGGAGGAGGCGGGTCCTCCTGTCGTGGAGGATGAGGGTCTAGCTGCCTCAACCACCGCTCTCGCTCGAGAATGGTGGCTGGTTGGGGGCTTCTCGTGCATCCATCCACCCCGTGGAATGGTAACCTCCTTGTCGCCGTCCTCTAGGGGTGGTGGTGTCACATCGTCGTCCTCCTACGGGACATCAGCCAGCTCAACCAAACTAGTGACCAGTGTAGGAAATGGTAGCAAGCCGCGAATATGAGCTCTCCACATGCTATGCCTGATCAGCCAGGGGAAATACACCTCTTTCCCCACCATGACACACCCAATCAGAACTAGCATCTCCATTGGAATCTCTGAGAAGTGAGTGGTAGGCAAGGCATAGTGGGCAAATATCTGCTGCCAGGTCCTAGCCTCCTTAGCCAGATATATGGATAGCATCCCCTTGGGCTTCTTGTTGTTCGAATCCATCACCCAGGGGGCGTCCGGTGTGGCAATCATGCGCTTAAGCGCCTCATAGTCAAAAGTCATGGAGAGGAGAGCTACCACTGCCTGCTGGTAGGCACAAGTGTCAGGAGTACCAACTCTGCAAAGTAGTGCATCCCCTATGGCAGCCTCAGTGACCATAATCTCTCTACCCCTTAAGTGCACTGAATCCAAGCCTGCTCGGAAGAAGTTATAATAAAACTCCTTAACCCATGAGATGTTAATCCTTCCCAAGTTCCTATCAACAAAATCTAATCCCAACTCTGAGATGCGGGTGTTTATGGCACGCCTCACTTCATTGGGAAGGTTCAGCTTCTTCTCAATGTTCAGATTTTTCTTCTTATAACTGGAGAAGCGTAGCTCGCTGTAGAGGTTTGGGAATTTGATCGGGTCAGTGGATAGCAGCAGCTGATTTTCCTTATCCTCTTCGTTTAGCGGATTCTTAGCATAGTTAGCATATGGTGAGGGGGTAGAGGTCTTAGAGTGCTTTTTCTTTTTGGAGGTAGTGGCTATGGCCTTTTCTTTGTCTGACATCCTGAAAAATAGAGATGATATAATATAAGCAAATAGCCAAACAGATACAAAGCACTTAAAGCAAAGCATATTCATGAAGTGAATAAAGTAAAGGGATTTCTTGGAATGCAAGCAACATAATTCAGAATTCAAACCAAACTTCAAACCAAGAATTCAAACCACTTTTTCACATTACTCGTTTATTAAGCCTAGGAAACACCATATCCAAAATAATGATCAAAAGAGTTAGGTTGAAAACCAAAAGAAGTTAGTTGGTTAAACAGATTAAAGTTAGAAATCAGTTTGAAAATTAGTGATATGGTGGTTACTAGCTCTATTCAAAAGGGAATGCACAAAATAGGAATGTAAGCATGTTCACAATCATGAAATGCATCAAGTCATTGATGATGAAATATGGCATAGCTAAAAAGCAACTAATATGAAACAGACCATCAATCAATGCAAGGATTGCTAGAGTTATATGAATTGGTATTGGTGAAAGCAAAACCTTGAGAAACAAGTAATTTAAGCACATTTAACACCAATTCCAGCAATGCATGCAAGTCATAAAGATTGAGGTGAGATTTGAAAAATTAATGCACCATGTGACCAAGGGCATAGAGGAATTGAATCACAATGGCCACATAGGTAGAAGAAACCATCAATCTTGTAAAAGCAAGCAAGTTGGGCTTAACTCTAAATGAAAACCAAGTTTATGGTCAATCTGAGAATTTACTCATTCATGCAATGCATATAGCAAATTAGCACTGCAAGCAAGTAAAGAGTATTAGAAGCATAACCAAAAACCTATAAACATGCCCACGAGGATTTTCCAAAACCATTTAGGTAACAAAATTCTATTTGACACAGAAATCATCAACTAGAGCTTCTTACACCAATTAAAGCATTGTTAATTCGTGAAACATGGTTAGGAAAAATCTGGCAGCATTTCAGCAGTAAATTGGCTATTTTCCAAGTTCAAACAGTCAAATTAGATTCCATATGAGTTCATCAATACTCAAAAACACAAAGCCATATATATTAATTCACATGCATGTAACAAATAGCCAATAATTCAGCAGCAAAGTAAATTAAACAGCATAAAGAACAGCAACAGTTCCTTTCATCAATCAAACACAAGCAAGCAGCATCAACAAATTAAATGAACACATAATAATTCAAGAAAACAGAGCAATTTCACACAGCAGCAAAAATTCAGATAAACCTAAATCTACTACTCAGCCCAGATTCACTAACCACCAAAGTAAACTAAACTAACTAACTAAGCTAACTAATTAATAAAATCATCATAAAGAAGTAACGGGAAGCAGAACAGGGGAGGTTAGAAACCTGGGAGACAGAGACTGAATGGGGCAAACGAAGGGAAGGGAGAGCGGAGGGATGAACCGGCCAGAGCAGAATGGTGGTCTGGTGGCACGGGGGAGCTTGTGCCGGCGACAATGGAGTCACAGCTGTGCTCATGGTGGAGCAGTGGCTGGCTGCAAGAGAGAACAGAGAAGAGAGGGTTGAATGAGAGAGAGGGAGTGAGGAAGAGAGGGCTGGGGCGCGTGCGGTGACGGCGGCGGTGGTGTGCCGGAGTGCTCGCTGGAGTGTTGGTTGTGGAGGGAGAAGGGAAAAGAGACGTTGGGTGAGGGAGGGAGAGGGAGAAGAGACGTTAGGTGAGGGATGAAGGGAATTTGCGCGACTGTGCTAGGGCTTCGCGTCCCTGAGGTAAGTAAAAATTTGAATCCACATGTGCGCACACCTCTAAAGAGTGTGCTTAAGAGCTCTGGACACCTCTAAATGGGGACTCTAGCAAAGCTGAGTCACAATCTGAAAAGGTTCATCCAGTTATGTGTCTGTGGCATTTATATATCTGGTGGTAATACTGGAAAACAAAATACTTAGGGTCACGGCCAAGACTCATAAAGTAGCTGTGTTCAAGAATCAACATACTGAACTAGGAGAATCAATAACACTATCTGAATTATGAGTTCCTATAGATGCCAATCATTCTGAACTTCAAGGGATAAAGTGAGATGCAAAAACTGTTCAGAGGCAAAAAGCCACTAGTCCCGCTCATCTAATTGGAGCTAAGTTTCATTAATATTTTAGAATTTATAGTATATTCTCTTATTTTTATCCTATTTGATTTTCAGTTGCTTGAGGACAAGCAATAATTTAACTTTGGTGTTGTGATGAGCGGATAATTTATACACTTTTTGGCATTGTTTTTAGTATGTTTTTAGTATATTTTAGTTAGTTTTTATTATGTTTTTATTAGTTTTTAAATAAAAATCACATTTCTAGAATTTACTATGAGTTTGTGTGTTTTTCTGTGATTTCAGGTATTTTCTGGCTGAAATTGATGGACTTGAGCAAAAATCTTATTCAGAGGCTGAAAAATGACTGCAGATGTTGTTGGATTCTGACCTCCCTGCACTCGAAGTGGATTTTCTGGAGCTACAGAAACCCAATTGGTGCGGTCTTAATTGCGGTGGAAAGTAGACATCCTGGGCTTTCTAGCAATATATAATAGTCTATACTTTTCTCGAGATTTGATGGCCTAAACCGGCGTTCCAAGTCAGCATAGAAATTCTGGCGTCAAAACGCCAGAACTGGCATAAAAGCTGGAGTTAAACGCCCAAACTGGCACAAAAGCTGGCGTTTAACTCCAAGAGAAGTCTCTACACATAAAAGCTTCAATGCTCAGCCCAAGCACACACCAAGTGGGCCCAGAAGTGGATTTCTACATTAATTACTTATTTCTGTAACCCTAGGCTACTAGTTATCTATAAATAGGACCTTTTACTATTGTATTTTCATCTTTGGACGTTTAGTCCTTAGACCTTTGAGGCTGGCCATTCGGCCATGCTTAGACTATTTTCACTTTTGTATTTTCAACGGTGGAGTTTCAACACACCATAGATTAAGGTGTGGAGCTCTGCTGTTCCTCATGAATTAATGCAAAGTACTATTGTTTTTCTATTCAATTCACGCCTACTTCTTCTCTAAGATATACACTCGTTCTTCAACCTGAAGAAGGTGATGATCCGTGACACTCATCATCATTCTTACCTATGAACGCGTGCCTGATAATCACTTCCGTTCTACTTGCAATAGCTTGAATGTGTATCTCTTGGGTTTCTAATCTAAGATTAGAACCTTCGTGGTATAGGCTAGAATCAATTGGCGGCCATTCCTGAGATCCGGAAAGTCTAAACCTTGTCTGTGGTATTCCGAGTAGGATCAGGGAAGGGATGACTGTGACGAGCTTCAAACTCGCGAGTGTTGGGCGTAGTGACAGACGCAAAAGGATCAATGGATCCTATTCCAACATGATCGAGAACCAACAGCTGATTAGCTGTGAGGTGACAGCGCATTTGGAACATTTTCACTAAGAGGACGGGAGGTAGCCATTGACAACGGTGAAACCCAACATACAGCTTGCTATGGAAAGGAGTATGAATGATTGGAAGAAGGCAATAGGAAAGCAGAGGTTCAGAAGGAACAAAGTATCTCTATCCTATTTTATGTTTTATTCATATTTTTATTATCAATTCTCCATAACCATTTGAATCCGCCTGACTAATATTTACAAGATGACCATAGCTTTCTTCAAGCCGACAATCTCCATAGGATCGACCCTTACTCACGTAACGTTTATTACTTGGACAACCCAGTGCACTTGCTGGTTAGTTGTGCGGAGTTGTGACAAAAAATTGAGATTACAATTGTGCGTACCAAGATGTTGGCGCCATTGATGATCACAATTTCGTGCACCAAGTTTTTGGCGCCGTTGCCGGGGATTGTTCAAGTTTGGACAACTGACGGTTCATCTTGTTGCTTAGATTAGGTAATTTTATTTTATGTTTAAGCTTTTTACTTTTTATTTTCGAAAAAAATTTTTCAAAAATACAAAAAAACTTTCTATTCTGTTCTTCAGAGTTTTTAAGAATGAATTCTAGAGTTTTATGATGATTTGTTGAACTCTGGCTGCCTGAGAAGCCATGTCTAAAATTTTGGACCGAGGTTTCAACTTATCATCACAAAGAGCTTGTTGATTTCTATCAATCTTGCTGTTAAAAGTAATGATCTGCTAAAGCTTGGCTGGCCGTTGGCCATGTCTAGTGTTTTAAGAAAGGATCAAATTTTAATTATAGAATCATATCTTTTAATTTCCTGTTTGTCAAGTAATCAACTTTAATTTTAAAAAAAAAATTTCTCTTTTTAATTTGATTCTCAATCATATCTTCTCAATCATATCTTTTCAATCACATCTTTTTCAAAATTAATTTTCAATCATATCTTTTTTATTTCTAATTTCAAAATCTTTTCCAAAAATCACTTAATTTCTTTTCCAATCTTAGTTTTCGAAAATCATTTACCAAATTTTCAAAATTTCTTTTAATTATTTCAAAATCTTTTTACTTTAATTTCGAAAATTCTTCCCCTCTTCTCAAATCCTTCTATTTAAAGGACTAACACTTCTCCATTATCAGCAATTCGAACTCTGTCCCTCTTGATAAGTTCGAATTCTCTCTTCTCTACCTCATCCTTCTATTTTTATTTTCCTCTGACACCTCAAGGAATCTCTATACTGTGACATAGAGGATTCCATATTTTCTTCTCTTCTTTTTTCATATGAGCAGGAGCAAGGAAAAGGGCATTCTTCTTGAAGCTGATCCTGAACCTGAAAGGACCTTGAAGAGAAAGCTAAAAGAAGCTAAAGTACAACTCTCTATAGAGGACCTAACAGAAACTTTCAAACAAGAAGAAGACATGGCAGCCGCAAACAACAACAATACCAAGAATGCAAGGAAGGTGCTTGGTGACTTTACTGCACCTACTCCCGACTTCTATGGGAGAAGCATCTCAATCCCTACCATTGGAGCAAACAACTTTGAGCTTAAGCCTCAATTAGTTTCTCTGATGCAACAGAATTGCAAGTTTCATGGACTTCCATTGGAAGATCCTCATCAGTTCTTAGCTGAATTCTTGAAAATCTGTGACACTGTCAAGACCAATGGGGTTGATCTCGAGGTCTATAAGCTTATGCTCTTTCCCTTTTGCTGTAAGAGATAAAGCTAGGATATGGTTGGATTCACAACCTAAAGAAAGCTTGAACTCTTGTGAAAAGCTAGTCAATGCCTTCTTGGCAGAGTTCTTTCCACCTCAAAAATTGAGCAAGCTTAGAGTGGAAGTCCAAACCTTCAGACAGAAGGAAGGTGAATCCCTCTATGAAGCTTGGGAAAGATACAAGCAATTGATCAGAAGGTGTGATAAACCCATATTTCATGAGTTATTTTGTGCTTAGTTTGAGTGATTTATTCAATCCTTCACCCACTTATTCATATTAATTGCATGGTTTTACTTTCCCTTCCTTATTACGTGATGTATGTGAAAAACATGTTTCCTAAGCTTTAAAATCAATTATTTTAATTACCTTTACTTCCATTCGATGCCGTGATTAGTGTGTTGAGTAGTTTCAGATTTTCTAACGCAGAATGGCTTAAAGGATTTAAAAGGAAACGTACAAAAATGGAAGGAAAAGTGCGAAACGGAGTTTTGAAGAAACTGGTATCCACGTGATCGCATGGACGACGCGATCGCGTGCCAGAAGCGAAGAAGCAGCGATGCGGCCGCATGACTGACGCGACCGCGCGCCTTATGTAGAACGCATACGATGCGGACGCGTGACTGACGCGACCGCGTGGCAAGGAAATGCTCCGAATGACGGGACCACGTGACCCACGCGGACGCGTGACAGAGGCTACGTATCAAAATTTACAGAATACACGCCCAGCGATTTCTGAAGCCCTTTTGGCCCAGATCCAAGTACAGAACACACAGACTAGAGGCAATAAAGTGGGGGAATGCATCCATTCAAAGAGAGCTCGCATTTTTTTTACTATTTTCCATGATTTAGATTTAGTTTGAGAGGGAGATCCTCTCCTCTCTCTCTTAGGATTAGGATTTAGGACTTCTCTTAGTTTTTAAGAGTGACTCTCGATCCAGGTTTTATGTTTCTTTGTTTTAAGCTTTCCTTTTCACTTTTATTTATTTATTCCTGCACTTGAGTTGATCAATTACCTTTCTAATTGAATTTATGAATTATTCCATGTTACAGATTATTATTTGAATTAATGATTATTTGAGGTATTTCAGTTATTGATTGCTTTCTCTTTAATTTGCGTTACCATTGCTTTCCATCTAAGGACATTTTTATTCCAGCAATTTTACTTTTTCCCCTTTTGATCTTGGTTAAGAAATCAGTAACTCAACATTATCAAACTCAACATAATTGATAATCGCTATCTTGCTAATTGAACTGGACTTCAATAATCCCAACTTTTTCTTAGGAATTAAATAGGATTCGAAGGTCAAACTAATTAGTCCCTTGACTTTCCTTTGCTTTAGTAAAGGTTGACTAAGTGGAATTTAGATTCAACTTTCATTATTGTTGAGAGAGATAATTAAGTTGGACTTTCAAATTCTCTTACCTTGCCAAAAGTTGCTTTACAGTATTTATTTATTTTAATTGCCATTTACTTTACTTGTTATTCAAATCACTTGCTTCTCACCTTCTAAACCCCGATTACAACCTTTATAGCCAATAATAAGAACATACTTCCTTGCAGTTCCTTGAGAAGACGACCCAAGGTTTGAATACTCAGTTAACAATTTTTAAGAGGTTTGTTACTTGTGACAACCAAAACGTTTGTACGAAAGGGATTTCTGTTGGTTTAGAGACTATATCTACAACGCGACTGTTTTTATGAACTTCTTTACTGGCAAAAATCCCCAACGTCAAAATGGCGCTATTTCCCGGGGATCTGCTAACGTGTGCCTTATTATTGGTTATTGTAAATATTTTTCTTTTGCTTGTTTATTTATTTTTGTTTTTCCCTTTTTATCTCTATTTGCTACCATGAACTCTCACCCCTCTCGCTTTGAGTTTGGTTCTAACTTTGTTGAAGGAAATAGAAGTTACAGCAGGAATATGCATCAAGGTCAGACCAATCAAGGATGGATGGAGCCAATACGATCTAATCAAACCTTTAGGCAGCAACACCCTCCGAGATATCCTGGACAAAGACCGTTCTACCGTGCATACCCAGCTGAAAGATATGGTGGACAGCCTTGTAACTACCAACAAGCCCCACCCCATGCATACAAACCATCCTTTCAACATGACCTCAAACCACCACACTCACAAGCTTCTCTTCACCATTCGCCACCATATGATCCTTCCTTACCCCAGTACCAATCCAATCACTCCCAATCACCACCATTTTCCTATGTATCATACCCAAGTCCGCCAACCCGAGAAGCAGAGGTTCACCTAAAGAAAACAGTAAATAAATTTCAAACAACCATTCGACAACTGGAGCAAGTAGTAATTCAATGGGTTTCTAGGTGCTCAAATACACAAGGATCAACCACAGCCCCTTGTGAATAGTCTAACGAAGAGTGTAGCATGAGGGAGATACCAGAAACTCCAGTGGACGAGACAGAGAATGAATTCGTACTAGAACAGATAGAAGAAGCTGTCATTGTTCAAGAAGAAGAGTTGGTTGAAGATCTAGGAGATGCTAAACCTCTATGGGAATCCAGAACTGAAGAGAACTCTGTCAAAGACACTACAGTTGATGCTAAGGAGGATATTGTACAAACTCCAAGGCAAGTTGTTTATGAAGAATCAGACGGAATAACCCAGGACACAAATTCCCTTGATGATGATAGTCACAAGTCAAATTCTCTTAGTAATGAATTTGCATCTGCAAGTGAATTCTCTGAGATCGAAGAATCTTCCCCAAGTGAATATGAAGACAATGCGGAGGTAGATTTCTCTCAACCTCCAATCTATGACTCAAGTGATGAGGAAGACATAGAAGACTTTGACCAGGACACAGATATAATTGTAGAACCTTGCAAGGAAGTGGAGGAATTCACAGATGAGCACAAGGGAGTAGAACTTACAAAACCACCAGAAACACCGATCCCAAGGCCATTACCACCTAATACAAGCTTCAAGTGGGTACAATCCTTAACCTATAACTTTACTTATTCACTTGAATATGGTTTGCTTGAAACAGATGGCCAGCTTAGAGCTCTTTGCGGCTTTAAGAGTAAGAGGGAAATGGCTCGTAATCAGAGTTGGTGCAAAAGGTTCAATAAGGTTCCACGCTTCACCTCGAAGTACACGGATTGGTATCATGCTCAATTGCATGGATCACGGAAAACGTTTGGTTACCATGGTGAGATTCTACTCTTTAAACCGCCCGGATGGAAACATATAGATCAAGACGGAGGCGGATTTAATAGCAAGGCTTGGGATACTGGATTCTATTCTGACATTCGTCACCCCGGGAGCCTGAAAATCTGTTTGAAGCTGCTCAGAAGCTTTACAAGCCTAGTTTGGGACACTGGAGGCTATTGGCATTCCAAGCACTGGTGGAGATTTTTGGATGAATTTAAACATAAGCCGCCATAGCAGGAAGCTCCTCCAATGTCCAACTTAAGGACTTTAACTAAAAGTGCTAGGTGGAAGACAACCCACCATGGTATGGTCGCTTCTTTTTCAATTTAATCCTTGTTAATTGCTTTCATTTTTTTTAAACCTGGAATCATGCATAGTATTCATATTAATCATTGCATTCTGCATTTATCTTACATACAAAAAAAAGGGGATGCACGACGCGACCGCATGCCCCATGCGATCGCGTCATATGGAGAAAACACTATCCATGCGACTGCGTCATCCACGCGGCCGCGTGACCTGGAGATCGGCGTAAATATCCAACGTCCAGAAAGTTAGGCTGGAATCGTGCGGCCCTTGTGCGTTTTGCACAAATTGGCCCACGCGATCGCATGCCCCATGCAATCGCGTCACTTGCACAATACCAATCCCACGCGACCGCGTGAGCGACGCGATCGCGTCGCATGGATTGTACATCAGCCCAGAAGGAGACAGAGAGTTGCGCTAAAACGGTGCTGGAGTCGTGCGTTTAGCACAATTTCCAGCGACGCGATCGCGCGAGCCACGCGATCGCGTCACCCCCTCTCCTACCCCTCTCACGCGATCGCGCGACCTACGCGATCGTGTCACCCCCATTTTCACCCCCCACCACGCGACCGCGTGCCCCACGCGGCCGCGTGGATTCCAATTTAAACCCCCCCAGATCACGCGAACCCTATTCTCGCGCCACCACCCCCCTGAACCCCAACCCCTTCTTTTCCCCTCCTCCAAACCCCAGCCACCACTGCACCACCACCCAACCACCATCTCCGACCCCCGTCGACGCCGTCAATCGCCCAGACACCGCCGCCGTACCACCCCCACCCCTTCTCTCTTCCTCTTTCTCCTTCTTCCTCTTTCTCCCTCTTCCTCCGCCACTGCCCACCTCACACCGCCGCACCCAACCCAGTCGCGCCCCCTCCGCCACCCACACGCAACCCCCCTTCCTTCCTCTATCAATTACCCTAAACCCTATCCCTATTACCCCCTTCTCCACTGCCCCCTCAGCCGCCACCGCGCCGCCGTACCCCTCCACCGCGCCGGACGCCGTCGCAGCCACCACCCAGCCGCTTTCTTACCCCGTTCTACTCCTCACGCCTACCAGGTTCCGATGAACGCCGCCTTTCTGTCCTTCGCAGTTATTTTACAATTTTTTTCTATTTCTGTTCATAATTAGGATAGATAAATATGCATGCTGTAGTGGATTTTTAGATTGTTAGGTAGCTTAGGCTGTGGTTAGTGGATCTAGGTCTGTTTACTTGCACTATTCATGCTTCTATTTTATCAAAACTGCAATTTTGCTGTTCCTGTGACCTTGTTCATATGCTGTGATTTCCTGCATTTGCTGCTTGTTACTCTGAATTTTCCTGTTTCTATTAATTATAGGTAACTGCAGAAAGTTTTTTTAATTCATATGAACTGCCTTGTTTGCTGTTTATTTTCCGGAACAATCCATCTTTAGCCGGAATGCTGCCCAAATTTTTTGTGAATTATTTTCATTCATGTTTTGGTTTGGCAATCTAAACTCTGTTGTCCTCTGCTTTACCCAAACCACTTCATGAATGCTATGGCAGACTTTTTTATCCTCTTTGATTTCCTGGTTTATAAACTGCATCTGTGATATTCTGATTGCAATTCTTGCTTTCTTTATATCTATTAGAATCAACATCACCCTGTTTTCCTTGTTCAGTTATGAGTTATTTCTAGTCATAATTATGAATCCTTGTTACATGGACTATTTTCTTTATGCCACTTACTTTAACCCGCATTTTACTGACTCACTAATTTTAATTTACTAACTTCTTTTTCAAATTCTAACCATACTAACCTTTTAGAATCTCTTTTCTGATTTTTCACTTTCCTCTAACTTTCTAACCATGGCATAATGACAATTTTTTCTATTTAACTTGGATTCTGATACATTTTGGATTGTAAATTCTTCCTTTCAAACTTTTAAACTACTATACAATCCTTAATATACCATTACTTAACTCATTTACCTATTTCCCATTCTCCTTTGCCACTTTGAGTTTTCTTTGTTTAAATTGCCTATTTGCTTCCCTATTTTTATCCATATCCTGGTTTCCCATTTTTCAGGATGTCTGCCTCGCAGAGGAAAGGAAAAGGCAAGGCTACTGGCAAGCGCAAGAGAGGAGATTCCTCCCAGTCCATCATTGACCTAATGCATGATTCCTCATGGCGCGAGAAGAACTTTACACAGCAGGAAAAAGCTGACCAGCTGCTTCCTGCAAATGATCCAATAAAATTTGCAAACCGGTACTGTGAGCTGAAGTATACGGCATTTGAAAACTCCAGGAATCTATACCTAGAGAGAACTCTGAGGATTCCAGAAGCATTCCAGCAGTACACCACTGAGCAAATCAAGCAAAGAGGCTAGTTCTTTCTGGAGAGAGCACTGACAGAGGTCAATGCATCTTGGGTCCGGGAATTCTACTACAACTACTACATCACCACCCTCGATGCAGTAAACCTGAGAGGAAAACAAATTCTAGTCACTGAGGAGGCCTTAGAGGACATTCTCCGGCTCCCAGCCAAGTCCGATCAGCCTGATGGTTATCAAAAGGCTGAGGAGGACATGCGCCTGATGCAGTTTGATAGGGATACTGTGAAGGTACGGATATCTCTTGACCCGACTGTTCCTTGGGAGATGGGTCAGGACACCACCATGCCTAGAAGGATCAAGAGGGCGTACTTAAATGATGAGGCTCGGTTATGGCACCAGATCTTGAGCAATTATGTGATGCCGAGTACTCATGAGACGGAGATCCCAGCTGCTATGATCGCCCTCCTATGGTGTGTGATGGAGGGTAAGGACCTTTATCTGCCACGCTTTATCCGGCATTGTATGGCCAGGGTCCACGTTTGAGGCACCCTCCCTTTTCCATACCTGGTTACACAGCTAGGCCGTCGAGCTGACGTGCCATGGGAGGATGCCGATGAGAGACCACCAGCGACGGAATGCAGGAAGATCATTCCTCACAGTAGGAACTTCCTAGCTTTGGGCTACAGACCACCACCCTTCACTGCTACTGATGAGACAGCCCCACTGTCTGCTGGACCCTCTTCATCCACGGCTGCCTATGCTACCCCTGCTGCCACCACTGCACCTCCACCTGCCTCTGAGCCCATCTACCGCCTCGTGCACTGCCTATTCCGACAGCTTGATCAGATGGAGCGCCGTAACCAGCGCCGGTATGAGAGATTGGAGCGTCGCAGCCAGCGACGCTATTCACATCTGAAGCTGATGATCCGATAAGGTGGTGACATCCCCTCCGAGCCCAACACACCATCAGAGCCTTCGGAGGAGGAGGAGGATGAGCCCCAGGAGGAGACCCATCAGCAGGCAGACACCGAGCAGGCTGCCCCACATCAGGAGGTTACGCATCAGATCAAGGCTGCAGATCCGGAGATCCCGATCCAGTCAGCACCGCCTCTACAACAGCCAGACCCTCAGCCCACCACCACCACAGAGCCTCCAGCTACCATCTCTACAAGTGATGACACCCCTTCACACCCGGCTTGACTGAGCATCAGAGACGATGCTTCATTTTAAGTGTGGGGAGGTCGCCATCTCTGGCGTTTTATTTTGGTGAACCACTACATCTCTTTTTTCTTTTACTTTGGATATTTTTCTGTATTTTTCATTTTACTGTTATTTTCTGAGTACTTATACATTGCTGCTTTTATGTATTTTTACTCTATTTCCGCATTTTGCATTTTTAGTTCATATTTTTAGTTATTTAGTTTAGTTTGCAATTCTGACTTATTAGTGGATTAATTAGTATAGTTTACCCTTTTTAGCATAAGATAGCATAGTTAAATTGAAAAATATAAAAGGGAAGTAAGCTAGGAAATTGAACATAACAGATTTAAATCCATAAACCTTGTATATACAGCATTACATCATATAGTTAAGTTGACAACATTTCATCAAGAAGGAACATCAAAACTTTAAAGGCTACCCTAAATAATTTTTTTATGAGAATAATGGGAAATTTTAACTAAACCTGCATAACATATATGAATGATATATGATGCTTGAGTTAGAGAACACACAGCCTGTGAGTCTTGAGCATAATTGTGTGGTTGCATTCAAACCATAATTTCATTTTTGTGTGTTTCACTTCTTTTTATTCTGATGTTCTTTACTTTGCTTTAATCTATATGTCCAATTATAGAATATAGAATATAGGATATAGATAAATACCAAAAGAATGATTGAGGCCATCAATTGATTTTAGCTCACTTACCCCAAAATAACCTACCTTTCACATCACCCTTGTTAGCCCCCTTGAGCCTTTAAAATCCCTTTTATTTTATTTAGCCACACTACTAGCCTTAAGCTGAAAAACAAAATAAAATCCCAAGTTGAATCCTTGGTTAGCTTAAGATAGAAAATTATGAATAGATTTAAATGTGGGAAACTTATTGGGAACATGGATGATAGAAACAAAAGGTAGAAAAGTTGAAAGAAATAAAATAACTCAAAAAAAAATTTGGGAAGCATGCTCATGAGAAATCAAAGTGATTCAATGACCATGTGCATTAAAAAAAAAGTTATTTTTCAGCATTTAATAAAAGGGGATACAAAAGAATTCCCCAATGCAAAATAAAAGCAATACACATGGGATAAAAATATAATTAAAACATGAGCATGTAACAAAAAGTGGGATAATATGGGAAAATTGGTAAAGAAGCTTATTCTACTAAATATGTATGTTAGGTGAGATCTTAGTCTAATTAAGGATTCACTTATTAGCTCACTTAGCCTTATACATATATCCTTACCTTTACCTTGGCCCCATTACAACCTTAATTAAAGACCTCATAATTTTTGGTATGACTGTACTCTATAATTGTTGATTGGTTAGATGAAGAACAAAGTTATAGAAAGTAGGAATAAAAAGAAAAGTAGAGAGAATAAACCCAATAAACACTGAGTGGCTAGAGGGTAAACACAAAATCCAGTGAGGGTTCAATAACTCATCAACATATATCTGTGCTTAATTTACCAATTGTTTTGCAAGTTTATATTTTTATTTCCCATCTCATTTGCTAAAATGCTTTATTATTTAAGGGTTGGCTATATATATATATATATATATATATATATATATATATATATATATATATATATATATATATATATATATATATATATATATATATATGACTCCTTGAGAATGTAAATTAATTTGACCACATGTAAGCTTTATATATGAGTGGAGAAATTGGAATTGCATGACTCATTTAGGTAGATGCATTTAGAATAGATTGTATTGCATAACATTCCACCACTTTAACCTTACCTTATTCTCTACCTTGGATTTAGCATGAGGACATGCTATTGTTTAAGTGTGGGGAGGTTGATAAACCCATATTTCAAGAGTTATTTTGTGCTTGGTTTGAGTGATTTATTCAATCCTTCACCCACTTATTCATATTAATTGCATGGTTTTACTTTCCCTTCCTTATTACGTGATGTATGTGAAAAACATGTTTCCTAAGCTTTAAAATCAATTATTTTAATTACCTTTACTTCCATTCGATGCCGTGATTAGTGTGTTGAGTAGTTTCAGATTTTCTAAGGCAGAATGGCTTAAAGGATGGAAAAGGAAACGTACAAAAATGGAAGGAAAAGTGCGAAAAGGAGTTTTGAAGAAACTGGTATCCACGTGATCGCATGGACGACGCGATCGCGTGCCAGAAGCGAAGAAGCAGCGATGCGGCCGCATGACTGACGCGACCACGCGCCTTAAGTAGAACGCATACGACGCGGACGCGTGACTGACGCGACTGCGTGGCAAGGAGATGCTCCGAATGACGCGACCGCGTGACCCACGTGGACGCGTGACAGAGGCCACGTATCAGAATTTATAGAATACGCCCCCAGCAATTTCTGAAGCCCTTTTGGCCCAGATCCAAGTACAGAACACACAGACTAGAGGCTATAAAGTGGGGGAATGCATCCATTCAAAGAGAGCTCGCATTTTTTTTACTATTTTCCATGATTTAGATTTAGTTTGAGAGGGAGATCCTCTCCTCTCTCTCTTAGGATTATGATTTAGGACTTCTCTTAGTTTTTAAGAGTGACTCTCGATCCAGGTTTTATGTTTCTTTATTTTAAGCTTCCCTTTTCACTTTTATTTATTTATTCCAGCACTTGAGTTGATCAATTACCTTTCTAATTGAATTTATGAATTATTCCATGTTACAGATTATTATTTGAATTAATGATTATTTGAGGTATTTAAGTTATTAATTGCTTTCTCTTTAATTTGCGTTACCATTGCTTTCCATCTAAGGACATTTTTATTCCAGCAATTTTACTTTTTCCCCTTTTGATCTTGGTTAAGAAATCAGTAACTCAACATTATCAAACTCAACATAATTGATAATCGCTATCTTGCTAATTGAACTGGACTTCAATAATCCCAACTTTTTCTTAGGAATTAAATAGGATTCGAAGGTCAAACTAATTAGTTCCTTGACTTTCCTTTGCTTTAGTAAAGGTTGACTAAGTGGAATTTAGATTCAACTTTCATTATTGTTGAGAGAGATAATTAAGTTGGACTTCCAATTTCTCTTACCTTGCCAAAAGTTGCTTTATAGTATTTATTTATTTTAATTGCCATTTACTTTACTTGTTATTCAAATCACTTACTTCTCACCTTCTAAACCCCGATTACAACCTTTATAGCCAATAATAAGAAAATACTTCTTTGTAGTTCCTTGAGAAGACGACCCGAGGTTTGAATACTCGGTTAACAATTTTTAAGGGGTTTGTTACTTGTGACAACCAAAACGTTTGTACGAAAGGGATTTCTGTTGGTTTAGAGACTATATCTACAACGCGACTGTTTTTATGAACTTCTTTACTGGCAAAAATCCCCAACGTCAAGGTGTCCTTCTGGCATGCTTTCAGAATGGAGCATCATAGGTATCTTCTATGATGGTCTGTCTGAACTGTCCAAGATGTCATTGGATAGCTCTGCTGGAGGATATCTTCATCTGAAGAAGATGCCTGCAGAAGCTCAGAAACTCATTAAAATGGTTGCAAATAACCAATTCATGTACACCTCTGAAAGGAATCCTGTGAATATGGGACAAGTTAGAAGAAAGGAGTTCTTGAGATTGATACTCTGAATGCCATATTGGCTCAGAACAAAATATTGACTTAGCAAGTAAATATGATTTCTCAGAGTCTGTCTGGAATGCAAGCAGCAACAGTCAGTACCAAAGAAGCTTCATCTGAGGAAGAAGCTTATGATCCTGAGAACCCAGCAATGGAAGAGGTGAATTACATGGGAGAATCCTATGGAAACACTGATAAACGAAATTTATCATGCCGATATCGAATTCAATAATGGATATAATCGTGAGTATAGTCAAATCGACATTCAAACTTCGCATCAAACAATCCTACAATCTATAACCGAGAGTACTAGTCCCCCGAGTCGTCCTACCTTGGAATTGCTAGAGCATGCATCTTATCGATTAAGAAGCCTTGTTGTGGTTCTTTTGAAGGTTTAGCAAAATAAATGGCAAACAAGCAATCAATTTTTAGAAGACTTGGCCTAGGGTCGGCATTAGAAATTCTATCCTTATAGTCCCGTCAATGATGACAACAATTAGGCCTTGCTTCATTTAGTTAACCCCTAGGTATAGAGGAAAGTCAAATGAGAGTAACTAACTTAAGTCACAAGTCCTAGTTTTCACCTTAGGGAAATCTAGCTTTAGTGCACTCCAAGTCAATTAGCAATTTCTAATTCCAAATCAACAATTGACATAAACTATTCAACTCTTTCTAATGACTCAAACCCTATGCCAAGTAAGAAACTTTTACTCCATAACTAATGTTGGCATTTTATCAAACAATTGATGAGCAAGGAAAAAAAAGCATAGTAAAAAAATGAGAAGGATGTAGAATTGAAAGTGCTTCAACACAAGGAACTAACAACAATTAACAAAGAACAACAATGGAAATGAGCTTCTCAAGAAATTGAAAAAAATCCAAAACTACAAAGTTGAATCTAGGATCTATGAGGATTGAGCAATTACAAGCACTAATTGAGATTGGAGAAGAAGATCTATAACATGAACAAATAAATTGAGAATTGCAATGGATCTCACCAAAGTGTGATTGGAAATTCAGAAAATGGATGAAAATGAACCCTAATGAGAGCTTGGAATCTTCCTCTCTCTCTCTACCCAAGAGTGTAACTAACAATAGCCAAAAAAATCTAGAACCATCTAAAAATGAGCCAAAAGTCCTTAACCCTTCAACCCTTGGTCTTCTTAAGCTTTTCCCGCCAAGGCACTTCCCCCAAGATGAGATCTCCAACTGTCTCCACGCCCAGGTCACGTGACTTCTAAAAAAAATCATGTTCGAGCATTGGCGCGCACGCGCAAAGCACGCGTGCGCGCCACTGGGGCATCTTGCAATGTGAGCGGAGGCGCAGCGTACGCGTGCGCTCCCATGGGGGTTATGGCCTAGCCGCTACACAAGCCGGCTCGTGGCTTGGCTTCTGGCTTTGACTTCTAGCTGCACAATCCACGCGGGCGCGCCAAGTACGCACACGCGCCCTTGGTGAAGTTTCCAAAGCTCAATTTCTCATGCTCCTTTCCTTCGCGCCCATTCTCCTTCTCTCTTCCGGTTCATCCCTGCCCTATATTCTGAAACCACTTAACACACAGGTCACGGCATCGAACGGCATCAAGAGAAGATTAGAAATGTATCTAATTTAGTGCAAAATAAGCATGTTTTCATCCATGAGGCAAAAGTTAGGAAAGGAACACAAAGTCTTGTATTTTCATATGAAAAGCGTGTGGAATCATTGATAAAACCCCTGAAATCGATACAAGATAAACCCTCAAAATGGGGTTTATCAACCTCCCCACACTTAGATTCTAGCATGTCCTCATGCTTAGAGAAACGCAAAAGACCGAAGGATCATGGAGGTATAAGACTCATGAGGTGCAACCTAATTACGTGAATGCAACTACGACTAGTGCTACCATCTACTTGGTTAGGAACAAATCAACCTTCCTAAGATATATGCAAGCATATAGGGCACGATGGCGGTCAATATATGGGATTCACCAATTTTTTCGAGCATCAAGTGCAATATATGCAACTTGGCATGAAGCATGCTCGTGAGAGCCGGGAATCATGAATTAGAGCCTTCGAACCCTCACCGGAAGTGTTTACACTCTATTCGCTCGAGTGTCTAGGGTTGATTCTCTCAATTTTCTCCTAATCATGCTTTCCAAGATTTGTTCCTCATCTAATCAATCAACATATATTTCCTGCATGCATACATCTATCATGAGGTCTTTCTTTGGTTGTAATGGGGCTAGGGTTAAGGTAGGATGCATATATGGTTAAGTGAGCTTGAAATTTGAATCTTTGATAAGCTTTAAACTTTCTACCTAACCTATGACATCCTATACAATTGAGTTCTAATCTAACTACCCATTCTTCACTTTTTCACATACTCATGTATTTTCTTTTTTTTCATTTCACAACACTTATGCATTGATCTTATTAAGCTGCACCTTGCTTTAGGGCATTTTGTCCCCTTTTTATTCCTTTCTTCTCTCTTTTTTTTTCTTTCTTATTTCTATTTTTTCTTTCTTTTCATATTATTTTTTTCTATTTTCTTTTTCATTTGTTTTTCTCATTTTATCAATGCATAAGGTTTTACATCTGGCCAATACATGAGTATGTACCCAATTCCCAATATTTTCAATAACAATACAAAACTGCCCCTTTTATTCCCCCAATGTCCCAAGGTTCCCACGCTTGAATGATACTCACACACACACTAGCCTAAGCTAATCAAAGATCCAAATGAGGACAATTATGGTTTTCCGCTTTAGGCTTGTAATGTGCTAATTTAAAGAACAAGTGGGTTAAGCGTAGGCTCAATTCTTGGCTAACAAGTGAATATAGAGGGTAAGGCTATTTGGTAGGTGGGCTAACGAAGTGATGGCCTCAATCATATAAATGCATGAATACAAGGAATAATGGACATATAGACTCAAAAAAAGCAAGGATTACACTCATAGAGAGAAAACAATTGCACACAAGAAAGAGAATAAGTGACTATAAGATGTAGCCACAAAACAAGGCTCAAAGCTCACTAGCTTGTGTTCTTAACTCAAAATTCATGTTCCAAAATACAGTTCTTCAAGCAAGTTTGGCATCAAGATATTCAAAATTGGCAATGTCAAGGTTGCCCCAAAGTATTAGTTTCCTAAGAGAGAGTTTCATTGTTCCAACCAAGTAAACTTATCATGCAAATGATATCAAAGAAAACCTAATCATGCAACCTATCCTACTACAAAGGAGTTCAGAAAACAAAAATTTATTTGGGTGTTACCTACGGAGATCGGTCGGCCGACCTCCCCACACTTAAAACTTAGCACGGTCTTCCGTGCTAGAGGTGATGCGCAATGGTGGCAATGGCCGAGTCCCGAGTGTCCTTCATCTCCGTTATCATCAGTACTTCCGCTTAAAGTTGCGGTGGATGTGGAGATATCTGGTTCCTCCATGGGTGGGGTGACAATGCTTAGAAGTTTCTTCACGTGAGCATATCGGCGTTGGTTACGCCTTTCATAACGGTCCAACTTCTTGTGAAGGTCTTCAAGGCGTTGGGTGGCTGATTTTTGTGGCATGGATGATGTAGTGGTGTTGCGAGTTGGTGTGGGCAGTCCAATGTCCTTGGTGACTTCCGGAGGCTTGAGGCACCTCTTGGTTGGAATAACATCGCCCTCGACCGGGATTGAGGTCCTCCTATCCTTAGTCTCTCGGTGGACGCCGGCTGCCGCCACTAATTCGGTCACCATAGCGGGGAATGGTAGATTTCCCTTGGCATGAATGCGCCCCATGGATTGGCGAATGGCATGCGAAATGTCGACCGATTTCTCGGTTAAGATGCACCATACCAATAAGGCAAGCTCGGCGGTAATGGATGACCCATGGGTACTTGGGAGCACGTAGTGAGCTAGAATTTGGGCCCATGCCGTGGCTTCTTGAGTGAGGAAGTGTGCATCTAAACCTTTTGGTCTTTGCTTTATGGTCCCCCGAATCCAACATGCTTTGGGTGAGGCAATTACGCTGAGGACTGCGTTCCAATCGAACTCACAGTTGTCGCATGCTGTCAAGACTTCTTGATAGGCGTCATATCCATCCGCTAACGGCCCAATCCCAAGGACTCCTCGGATGGCTTCCACTGTGATTGACACTTGCTTCCGGCGCACAAAGATTGATGTGAGAAGGGGTGAGTGGTAGTTGGTGTAGAATTCCACTACCCATGATAAATTGACCTCCTTGGGTTGCCTCAAGAGGAACCTCCATTGCCTCCGGTCAATGTGTGGCATCACTATCGGAGTGAGGTGGGCCGGGAGGACTAGAAGAGGCTCTGGGTGATAATTCCTTTCAATCATCCTTGAGTAAACAAGTTCGCAGTAGCGGTTAAGGAACTTGTTTGGATCCTTCGGAGGGTTGTCCTTCTCTAGAACATCAACGGGGCCCTTAGCCTTCTTTAGGAGTGGCTTGGCCGTTAGTTCCTGGCATGCTGTATTGGATGCTGGCTTCTTCGGGGCTTTCCCGTTGCTCTTTTTGATGACCATCCTATGAGAGTAAAGAAAGGAGATAACATCAAACCCAAAGAAGCATAATTGAATATGATTATGCAAATGAGAAATTGTGCCGTAAGAATATGGGTATCCTTATTACATGACAGCTGCAACATGTAACGAAGATAACATGTGATGGGCAAGGCAAATCATTGGCATGTGGTATAGGGGTAGTGTAGGCATGCAAGGAAAAGGCATGAGAAGCATACACCCTCAAATACCAAAAGTGGGAAGCAATTTATGAAATGGTGAGTGGGTAGATTGTAGAATGTGAAGGTGCACCCAAAAGTGACTAGTTAAGAAGCAAGAGTCACAATGAGTTCAAAAAGTATCATGTATGCATTTCTTCAAACACTTGGGGTGCATCCTTTTGTAGTATGTAAATAGATGGGGGGAAATGTAACATTCCACAAACCAACATTAATCACTACAATGCACAGTGGTTATAAGAAAATCATGCAACACATCTCATCCATCAATGCAAGAGAAGTTATGACCCAAGTGCCTATGAAGAGTTAAATGGAAAAGGAGCTAAAAACACACCCCAAGGAAGTGAGGGGCTCAAAAGTGGGGGGGAAAAAGAAAGAGACTACCTAAAAGAGAATGAAATTAACTGACTAAGAAGCAAAAGAGAGAAGTAGAGCAAGAGGGGAGCCTAGTATAGTACCTTGAGAGAGATGGAAAAGGGTATGGGGGAGGAAGTTGTGGGTTGGAATGATGGAGAATGGAGGGGCCAATGTAGGGGCCACCAGAGGTGGGTGGTCGCCGGAGGTGATGGTAGGGGGTGGTTGTTTGAGAGGAGAAATAGTAGTAGGTAAATGGGTAGTAGAGGAGGTATGAAGAAAAAGGGAGAAGAAGAATGAAGGGAGCAAGTGTGCTCCCTATTATGTTTACGTCGGTCACCCACGCGTGCGCGCACGGGGCGCGCAAGCGCAAGGAAGCGGGGTGGAGTGATGGCGCGCACGCGCACGGTGCGCGCACGCGGCAATGTGATTATGCCCCAGGCTTGAGATGGGCTTGGGGTTGGCTTAACTCTCTGGAATATGTACCAGGATTGCACAGGAGCAAGGGACGCGTGCGCGGCATGGGCGCGTGCGCGTGCCTCGCGTTGCGGGGATGTGGGCGCGTTGGCGCCTAGTGCGCGCACGCGGCAGAGGTGGTGGGCTGGTGGCTTAGTGCAAGCGCGAGAGTGGCCTAACTATCTGGAATATGTACCAGGAGTGCACAGGGGCGATCGGCGCGCGCGCGCGAGGTGTGCTAGCGCGTCGATCTGAGGATTTGTCAAGGAGTGCGTACGCGCCCTGTGCGCGCACGCGTGAGCGGCCTGTGCCTCAGGCATGGTGCGGGCGTGAGAGTGGCCTAACTCTCTGGAATATGTATGGAGGGGTACTTCTTGCAATCCACGCGTCCGCGCACATCGCGCGTCCGCGTGGATGGTCGGAAATGCTTCATGGGCGCGTGCGCGTTAGGTGCGCGCACGCGCGGAAGGGTGCCTTTTTCAAAGTTGCAAGTTCTCGCACCACTTTCAGCATTCCAACCCTCCAAACAACCACTTTAGGTACTATAGAAGGATGTTTTGACATGATAAAGTACCAAATGAACTCAACAAATGAAACAAAATTTGAAACGAAATCTAGCTACAACTTCATCGATCACCTAGCTACCAAACATGAAGTCAAGTAGTAAGCAAGTATCAATCAAAGAAGAATTCAATGGCTATGTACAAATGGTAGATCTTACCATGGTGGGGTGTCTCCCACCTAGCACTTTTGTTTACCGTCCTTAAGTTGGACGTCCACTAGCTCAAAGCTTTTGTTCAAGAGATGCATCCCTCAAGAAGAACACTTCAAATTCCTTGGAGTTCTTTCTTTGCTCACCATGGTACAATTTGAGACAGTGCCCATTCACCTTGAAAATGTCCGGACTTGATGAGTGGCGCAAGTGATAGACCCCGTAAGGTTCTACTTTCTCTACTTGGTAAGGTCCATCCCATCTTGATCTAAGCTTTTCGGGTAGTAATCTCAACCTTGAGTTGTAAAGGAGCACTAGGTCACCGGGTCTAAATTCCCTTCTCCTAATGTTCTTGTCATGAATGGCTTTCATCTTTTCCTTGTAGAGTCTAGAATTGTCATAGGCTTCTAATCTCAAGCACTCCAGTTCCGCCAATTGAAGCTTTCTCTCTACTCCGGCTCCACCCAAACTCATATTGCATTCCTTTATGGCCCAATAAGCTTTGTGTTCGATTTCTACCAGGAGATGGCATGCTTTACCATATACATGTCTAAAAGGGCTTATGCCAATGGGTGTTTTGTAAGCCGTTCGATATGCCCAAAGTGCATCGGAGAGTTTAGCGCTCCAATCTTTCCTATTCAGCTTCACAATCCTTTCCAACACATGTTTAATTTCCCGGTTAGACACCTCGGCTTGGCCGTTTGTCTGAGGGTGGTAGGCCGTGGCGACTGTGTATGATTGATGAGTATTTTGGAGGAAAAGTGAATTTCTCCCAAAACACACAAATCTAACCGGCAAGTGTACCGGGTCGCATCAAGTAATAAAAACTCACGGGAGTGAGGTCGATCCCACAGGGATTGAAGGATTGAGCAATTTTAGTTTAGTGGTTGATTTAGTCAAGCGAATTGAGTGTTGGTTGGGTGATTTGTGATTTGCAGAATGTAAATTGCATGAAAGTAAAGAGAGCAGGAAATTAAATTGCCGAATCTTAAGGAACAAGAAATTAAATGGCAGAAACTTAGAGTGCAAGAAATGTAAATTACAGAATCTTAAAGTGCAAGGAATGTAAATTGCTTGACATGTAAAGGGGATTGGGACGTGGGTTTGCAAAAATTAAACAAGGAAAAGTTAAATTGCATCAAACAGAAGAGTAAAAGGGAATTGGGATTGGATCGGATCTTATAGCAGAAAAGTAAATAAACATGGAAAGCAAGAAACAGAATGTAAATTGGAGATTTGGATCTCAGGACCCAGAGACTAGAAAACTAAGTCTAGATCTCAATGCCTTCCTAGATCCAATAAGAGCAATTGCAAGGGAATTGTAAATTGCAAAGAGAATAGATGAAGAGCAATTAACCGGAAATGAAATTCAATTAACAGTAAAGAAACAGAGAGATCCAAGATTGAGATTGAAACAGAATTTCTTCAATTCTCCAATCCAAGATCCAAGACAAGTGTAAATGAAATTGAAAGCAATGAAAACAAAGAAATTAAAGTTCACTCAATAACAAAAGCTCTCCGAAAACTATTATGAAAATTCCAAAAAGAAAGCTCTCCGAAGAACTTGAATTCTATCCTATTTATACACTTTCTTCAAATGATCTTCAAGCCTTGAGTTGGGCCTTTGCTCTTGGTGGAATTGGGTTGAAAGAGGCCTTGGTTGATTGCTCTTGAAGTTTGGAGAAGAACCGAAGTGAACCAATTGAACCGGTTTTGAGGTTAGCAAAAGTTGGACCAAAAGTTTGAGCCAAAGTTAGGGGTCTAACTTTGGCTCCAACTTTTCATATCAGCTAGCACATTTTGCTGATATCAACGTTGGTGCCAACGTTAGGGGTCTAACTTTGACCCTAACGTTGGCCTTGCCTAGTGTGCTTGTGGCGCCAACGTTAGCCACCAAGTTAGGGGGCTAACGTTGGCGCAAACTTTTGCTCCTTCCCCATTGAATTTTCATGTGCCAACGTTAGCCTCCAAGTTAGGGGTCTAACGTTGGCGCAAACGTTGGTGCCCAGGGGAGAAATTCATGTGCCAACGTTAGCCTCAAAGTTAGGGGGCTAACGTTGGCGCAAACTTTTGGTGCCCAGGGGAGAAATTCATGTGCCAACGTTAGCCTCAAAGTTAGGGGGCTAACGTTGGCGCAAACTTTTGGAGCCCAGGGGAGAATTTTCAAGTTCCAACGTTAGCCTCCAAGTTAGGGGGCTAACGTTGGGGCTAACTTTTCAACCAAAAGTTTGTGCAAAAGTTTGATACTAACTTTAGGTCCAGCTTCTTGCTTCCTGGTTCAATTTCACTTATTCCATTGTCCTCTCTTCACTCCTAGCCATTCCTTCTTGCTTCAACCTTTTTCCAAGCTTTCTTCACCTATCATTAATCAACCAAACTCATCAAAGCTATGCTCAAAATCATGAGATATTCATTCTTTCATAATATGCAACAAATATAGCATAAAACCTCATGAAATGGCATGAATTCATATATGGTTGGTTCAATCAAGGGAAACATGAAAATCTACTCAATTAGCTTGCTTGTAGCTCAAGAAAGTGCATAATTCTAATGAAAACAAAAGAAAAAGACTAGTTAAAATAGGCTAGGATGACTTGTCATCAATGATGCCATACTTTCTCATGAGGCCGTCCATTTTTTTGTTGCAAAAATGGGATCCTTGATCACTTATGATTGCTCTTGGGGAGCCAAAACGACAAATGATATCATTCCTCACAAAAGAATAAACAACATGGGCATCATCCGTCCGGGTGGGGATTGCCTCCACCCATTTTGACACATAATCGACGGCTAACAAGATGTAGAGAAAGCCATTGGAATTTGGAAATGGTCCCATGAAGTCGATTCTCCATACATCAAAGATTTCACAAAAAAGTATATTTTGTTGGGGGATTTCGTCCTTCTTAGAAATATTTCCAAACCGAATGCATTGGGGACAAGATTTGCAATAGAGGGAAGAATCTTTGAGAAGGATTGGCCACCAAAATCCACAATCAAGGACCTTTCTTGCCATTTTTTGGGGGCCGTAGTGGCCACCTCCTTCGGAAGAATGGCAAGCGTCCAAGATTGCTTGGAATTCGGTTTGAGGTATGCACCGTCGCACTATTTGGTCCGCTCCACACCTCCACAAATAGGGATCGTCCCAAACATAGTATTTGGATTCGCTTTTCAGCTTATCCTTTTGATGTTTGTTGAGATTGGGAGGGAAGGTGCGTGAAACCAAGTAGTTTGCTATTGGGGCATACCAAGGAACTACTTCCGAGATTGCGTGCAAACTATCTAGAGGAAAGGAGTCATTGATAGGAGTGGTGTCGTCGTTTGTGTGTTCGAGGCGACTTAGATGGTCCGCCACTAAGTTTTGGGAACCACTCCTATCCTTGATCTCCAAGTCAAATTCTTGTAACAAAAGCACCCAACGAATTAATCTCGGTTTTGATTCCTTTTTGGCCAACAAATACTTTAGTGCCGCGTGATCCGAGAACACTACTACCTTGGAACCAAGAAGATAGGCTCAGAACTTGTCCAAAGCAAAAACAATAGCTAGGAGTTCTTTCTCGGTAGTAATGTAGTTGGATTGGGCTCCGTCTAGTGTCTTTGAAGCATAAGCTATGACATAGGGAATCTTACCCTCGCATTGTGCTAACGCGGCTCCTATCGTATAATTCGAAGCATCACACATGATTTCAAATGGTTGAGCCCAATTCGGTCCTCGCACAATAGGAGCTTGTGTCAATGCCACTTTAAGTTTGTCATATGGTTCCATACATTCCTTGCTTAGCTCAAATTCAGTGTCCTTTTGCAGTAGTCGAGAGAGAGGTAGGGCTACCTTGCTAAAGTCTTTGATGAATCTCCGGTAGAATCCTGCATGTCCAAGAAAAGAGCGGACTTCCCTCTCGGAGGAGGGGTAAGGCAAACTAGATATGACATTTATTTTGGCTGGATCTACGGAGATGCCTTCTTTTGAAACTATGTGCCCCAAAACAATGCCTTGTTTGACCATGAAATGACACTTTTCAAAATTTAAGACAAGGTTTGTTTTGGTGCATCTCTCTAAGACTTTTTCAAGGTTACCTAAGCAATAATCAAATGAATCACCGTACACGCTAAAGTCGTCCATGAAGACTTCCATACATTGCTCTAGAAAGTCCGCAAATAGGCTCATCATGCATCTTTGAAATGTTGCCGGTGCGTTGCATAGGCCAAATGGCATATGTTTGTAAGCATACGTTCCAAAGGGGCAAGTAAATGTTGTTTTTTCTTGGTCCTCTAGAGCAATGTGTATTTGGAAGTATCCGGAGTAACCATCAAGAAAGCAATAATATGATTTACCGGCTAGTCGATCAAGCATTTGATCGATGAACGGTAGTGGGAAGTGGTCTTTTCTTGTGGCCGCATTCAACCTTCGGTAGTCTATGCATACTCTCCAAGAATTTTGCACTCTTGTTGCTATAAGTTCACCGCTTTCATTTTTGATTGTGGTCACTCCGGATTTCTTTGGCACCACTTGGACCGGGCTTACCCACTCGCTATCCGAGATAGGATAGATGATGTCCGCTTCAAGTAGCCGAGTGACCTCTTTTTTCACCACCTCAAGAATGGTTGGATTAAGTCTCCTTTGAGGTTGTCGGACCGGTCTTGCTCCTTTTTCAAGGAATATGCAGTGCTCGCATACTTGGGGGCTTATTCCCACTAGATCCGCCAAACTCCACCCGATTGCCCTTTTATTTTTTCTCAATACCTCTAGCAACTTTTCTTCTTGTTGAGGAGTTAGCTCTTGTGCGATTATCACGAGGAGCCTTTGGGCTTCATCAAGATATGAGTACCTTAGGTGGGGAGGTAGTGGCTTTAATTCCATCTTTTTGTCATGATTTGATGTTTGGGTTTCCGGATGGTTTGTATGGTGTGTGGTGTTTAATTTGCTTGGATCTTCATTTGCCTCTTCAATCATGTACTTCTCATCTAACTTTGCAAGGTGCACTTCAGCGACAATGTTGTCAATTGGGTCACACCGGAATAGAGAGTGATTTTCCGGTGGATGCTTTATTGCTTCTTCTAGGCTAAAACTCACGACTCTCCCATCTATCTCAAATGAGTATGTTCCCGAGTAAGCATCTAGCTTAAATCTAGAAGTTCTCAAAAATGGTCTTCCAAGTAGGATGGATGATGCTCTCTAGGTTTCACTTGATGGCATTTCAAGGACATAGAAGTCAATCGGAAATACCAACCCTTTGATATTCACCAATACATCTTCCGCAACAGCCGTCACGGTTATTATGCTTTTATCCGCTAGGGCAAATCTCGCCGTCGACCTTTTTAGTGGTGGTAACTTTAATACCCGGTAGACGGAGAGAGGCATGATGCTAACACATGCTCCGAGGTCACACATACAATCTACGAATTGAACTCCATTGACGGTGCAAGTGACCATACAAGGGCCCGGATCATCACACTTCTCGGGCAATGCTCCTATTAAAGCGGAAATAGAACTCCCCAATGGGATGGTTTCCAATTCAAGAATTCTATCCTTGTTCATGCATAGATTTTTAAGGAATTTTGCATATCTAGGAACTTGATGGATAGCATCAAAGAGGGGGATGGTTACCTCAACTTTCTTGAACATTTCTACCATTTTGGGGTCGAGTTCTATGCGCTTCCTAGCTTTCTTTGCAAGTGTTGGAAATGGGAGTGGTTGAGCAATTTCTTCTTCCAAGATTCTCTTGGTCTTGGGGGTCTCTTTTGTTGATTGAGTTTCATCCTCAACTATGACTTGTGGTGTCTCCTTTTCCACTACCTCTTCTATATCTATTCTCTCCTCCTCCTGAGTGATTGTGATGGAATTTGAATCCTTTGCTTCCTTCTCTTTTAATTGTGTTCCGGATCTCAGGGTGATGGCATTGATGCCCCCTTAGGATTGGGTTGAGGTTGAGAGGGAATGACGCTTTGGATTGGGGGTTGAAGAGTGGGATTTGATGATGTGTCCATTCGTGCAAGAAGAGCTTGTAGTGTAGAGGTGAGGCCGGTGAGACTGGAAGCAAGTGTGTTTTGTAGTTCCTTTTGGCCTTGGATGATGGTCCGGAGTGTTTCATCTTGGTTGGAGGGGGCGGTTGGATATGTGAGTTGAGGAGCTTGTGATTGGTTGGGTGGTGGTCTTTGATGTGGTGGTTGATATGTTTGGTAGTTTCTTTGTTGGTTTTGTTGATTGTATGGTGGGTTGTTTTGGTTGTATGGTGGCCGGTTTTGTGAATTGTTGTTCCATCTTTGACCTCCTCCATTGTTGTTGTTGTCCCTATTTCCTTGTTGATGATTGTCTCTCCAATTTTGATTGTGGTACCCACTCCCTTGATTGTAGCTTCCTCCTTGATTTGGGCGGTCATAGAAATTGTGGGTAGCCGCCAAAGTGTTGTCCTCTTGAAGGCTTGGGCACTCATCCGTGTAGTGGGAATAGCAAGAACAAATGCCACACACTTTTTGAGGGACCAATTGTTGATTGTGTTGTTGAGGGGGTGGAGAGTGTTGTTGATATGGTTGAGGTTGAGGTTGAGGTTGAGGTTGTTGTGGTTGTTGTTGGCTCAATTGGAGTTGCCTCAAGACGGATGTCATTTCACTCAAGGATTTGGTTAGAGCGGTGGTTTCACTACTAGTGGATACCTCATTCACGGTTCTTGGGCGGTTGACTCTTCGTCTCATATGTTGATTGGATTCGGCTAAGTCAATGATAAGTTGCCATGCCTCCTCCGCTGTTTTATATTTAGACAAAGAAGCATTGCTAGAGGTGTCCAAGAGGGTTCTATCTTGTTCTCGCATCCCTTGACATATGTATCCAAGCAATACTTGAGTGTCAAGCATGTAATTAGGTCATGTGTCTAATAGCTTACGAAACCGTTCCCAATACTCGTACAGTGGTTCCGTTTCACCTTGTACAATACAAGACATTTCCTTCCTTAGCCTATCCATCTTCTCCGGGGGCAAGAATTTATCCAAGAATCCTCGTCTAAGCAAGTCCCAATCGGAGGTGACTTCACTAGATAAAGTGTAGAACTATTCTTTAGCCTTGTCCTCAAGAGAGAAAGGGAAAGCAAACAACCATATAGCAACCTCATCAGATCCTTCCCGTTTTGTTGTTGAGCATATACGATGAAATTCCTTGAGATGTCGAATAGGGTCTTGTGCGGGAAGCCCATGAAATTTGGGTAGGAGGTTGATCAAAGCGGTCTTGAGTTCAAAGTTTGCATTCAAATTGGGGTGAGTTACATGAAGGGGTTGAAGGATGTAATTCGGTGCACCCGCTTCCTTGATAGTAACTCTCCTCGGAGCATCCATGGCGTTAGTACCTAAAACAAGAAAAGAATTGTTAGTGATTTTGATGGGAGAATGATTATTGCCTTCGTTGAGTGACGGTTCAATGTTCACTTTTAGTGAGGTGGTTGAGGTGGTGAAAACCTCTTCACTTTGTCCAAACCTTAACCGCTTCCGAGCTTGTCTAATATGAAACAAAGTTCGTTCTGTTTCCGGATCAAAGGGGACTAAGCTCGGATTCGGTTGTGAACGTGTCATGCAATGAAGGGGAAGTGAAATTCATGGTAACGATGAGGGGTTAGTCACTTGGACAAAGAATCACAAAAAAATGCAACTATATGCATGCACACATAACTACTCTAAGTAAAAACATGGCACACTAAGCAATATCCCCGGCAACGGCGCCATTTTGATAAACGAAATTTATCATGCCGATATAGAATTCAATAATGGATATAATCGTGAGTATAGTCTAATCGACATTCAAACTTCGCATCAAACAATCCTACAATCTATAACCGAGAGTACTAGTCCCCCGAGTCGTCCTCCCTTGGAATTGCTAGAGCATGCATCTTATCGATTAGGAAGCCTTGTTGTGGTTCTTTTGAAGGTTTAGCAAAATAAATGGCAAACATGCAATCAATTTTTAGAAGACTTGGCCTAGGGTTGGCATTAGAAATTCTATCCTTATAGTCCCGTCAATGATGACAACAATTAGGCCTTGCTTCATTTAGTTAACCCCTAGGTATAGAGGAAAGTCAAATGAGAGTAACTAACTTGAGTCACAAGTCCTAGTTTTCACCTTAGGGAAATCTAGCTTTAGTGCACTCCAAGTCAATTAGCAATTTCTAATTCCAAATCAACAATTGACATAAACTATTCAACTCTTTCTAATGACTCAAACCCTATGCCAAGTAAGAAACTTTTACTCCATAACTAATGTTGGCATTTTATCAAACAATTGATGAGCAAGGAAAAAAAAGCATAGTAAAAAAATGAGAAGGAAGTAGAATTGAAAGTGCTTCAACACAAGGAACTAACAACAATTAACAAAGAACAATAATGGAAATGAGCTTCTCAAGAAATTGAAAAAAATCCAAAACTACAAAGTTGAATCTAGGATCTTTGAGGATTGAGCAATTACAAGCACTAATTGAGATTGGAGAAGAAGATCTATAACATGAACAAATGAATTGAGAATTGCAATGGATCTCACCAAAGTGTGATTGGAAATTCAGAAAATGGATGAAGATGAACCCTAATGAGAGCTTAGAATCTCCCTCTCTCTCTCTACCCAAGAGTGTAACAAACAATAGCCAAAAAAATCTAGAACCATCTAAAAATGAGCCAAAAGTCCTTAACCCTTCAACCCTTGGTCTTCTTAAGCTCTTCTCGCCAAGGCACTTCCCCCAAGATGAGATCTCCAACTGTCTCCACGCCCAGGTCACGTGACTTCTAAAAAAAATCATGTTCGAGCATCGGCGCGCACGCGCAAAGCACGCGTGCGCGCCACTGGGGCATCTTGCAATGTGAGCGGAGGCGCAGCGTACGCGTGCGCGCCCATGGGGGTTATGGCCTTGCCGCTAGACAAGCCGGCTCGTGGCTTGGCTTCTGGCTTTGACTTCTAGCTGCGCAATCCACGCGGGCGTGCCAAGTACGCGCACGCGCCCTTGCTGAAGTTTCCAAAGCTCAATTTCTCATGCTCCTTTCCTTCGCGCCCATTCTCCTTCTCTCTTCCGGTTCATCCCTGCCCTATATTCTGAAACCACTTAACACACAGGTCACGGCATCGAACGACATCAAGAGAAGATTAGAAATGTATCTAATTTAGTGCAAAATAAGCATGTTTTCATCCATGAGGCAAAAGTTAGGAAAGGAACACAAAGTCTTATATTTTCATATGAAAAGCGTGTGGAATCATTGATAAAACCCCTGAAATCGATACAAGATAAACCCTCAAAATGGGGTTTATCAAACACCTATAATCCTTCATGGAGAAATCATCCAAACCTCTCATGGAAGGATCAACAGAGGCCTCAACAAGGCTTCAACAACAATAATGGTTGAAAAAATAGGTTTAGCAATGGCAAACCTTTTCCATCATCTTCTCAGCAACAAACAGAGAATTCTAAGCAGAACCACTCTGAATTAGCAACTGTAGTCTCTGATTTAATTAAAATCACTCAAAGTTTCATGACTGAAACAAGGTCTTCCATTAGAAATTTAGAGGCACAATTGGGTCAGCTGAGTAAGAAAGTTACTGAACTCCCTCCTAGTACTCTTCCAAGCAATACAGAAGAGAATCCAAAAGGAGAGTGCAAGGCCATCAACATAACCCACACGAGCGAACCTGGAAAGGAGGAAGAGGCAGTGATCTCCACTGAGGAAGAGCTCAATGGACGTCTATTGGCCCCCATGGGAATCTGAGGCTCACACTGAGACCATAGAGATTCCATTGAATTTACTTTTTCCATTCATGAGTTCTGATGAGTATTCTTCCTCTGAAGAGGATGAAGATGTTACTGAAGAACAAGTTGCTAAGTACCTTGGAGCAATCATGAAGCTAAATGCCAAGCTATTTGGTAATGAGACTTGGGAGGATGAATCCCCCTTGCTCACTAAAGAACTGGATGATTTTACTAGGCAGAAATTACCTCTGAAGAGACAAGATCCTGGAAAGTTCTCAATACCTTGTACCATAGGCACCATAACCTTTGAGAAGGCTCTGTGTGACCTAGGGTCAAGCATAAACCTCATGCCTCTCTCTTTAATGGAGAAGCTAGGGATCTTTGAGGTACAAGCTGCAAGAATCTCACTAGAGATGGCAGACAATTCAAGGAAACAAGCTTATGGACTTGTAGAGGATGTCTTGGTAAAGGTTGAAGACCACTACATCCCTGCTGATTTCATAATCCTAGATACTAGGAAGTGTATGGATGAATCCATCATCCTTGGCAAACCCTTCCTAGCCACAGCAAAAGCTGTGATTGATGTTGACAGAGGAGAATTGGGCCTTCAAGTGAATGAGGACTCCCTTGTGTTTAAAGCTCAAGGATCTCCCTCTGTAACCTTGGAGAAGAAGCATGAAAAGCTTCTCTCAATACAGAGTCAAACAAAACCCACACATTCAAACTCCAAGTTTGGTGTTGGGAGGCCACAACCAAACTCTAAGTTTGGTGTTAAAAGGCCATCATCATGCTCTGAGTATCTGTGAGGCTCTATGAGAGCCCACTGTCAAGCTATTGACATTAAAGAAGCGCTTGTTTGGAGGCAACCCAATTTTATTTACTCATATCTATTTATTTTCCATTGTTATTTTATGTGAAGTTACAAAAACAATTAAAAAACATAATGGTGTTTAAAAAACATAAAGCGCTTGATGATCATGTGAAGTCACAAAAACAATTAAAAAAAGCAAAAATAAACTGAAAAACATAATGAAAAATAGCACACCCTGGAGGAGAAGCCTACTGGTGTTTAAATGCCAGTAAGGGCACCAGACTGGCGTTTAACGCCAGAAAAGGGCAAGAAGCTAGCGTTAAACGCCAGAAATGGGCAGCAACCTGGCGTTTAACGCCAGGATTGGTAGCAAAGGGCATTTTGCAAGCCTAATTGGTGCAGGGATGAGAAATCCTTGACACCTCAGGATCTGTGGACCCCACAGGATCCTAACCAACCTCAACTCACTCTCTCCCTTCTTCACACCTTTTCATTATACTCTTCCCCAAATACCCTTCACCAATCACCTCAATACCTCTTCCCCAAAAACCCCTCACCTATCAAATCCTACCCTCTTCTCCATAAACCCTTCACTAATCCACATCCATCCATCATAAATCCCACCTACCTCACCATTCAAATTCAAACCATTTTCCCTCCCAAACCTACCCCTACATGGCCGAACCTTACCCTCTCCCCACTCCTATATAAACCCATCTTCACCCCTTTATTTTTACACATCTTAAACACTACTTCTCCCCCTTGGCCGAAACACTAACCCCCTCCATCTCCTCTATTTTTTCTTCCTCTACTCTCTTCCTTCTTCTTTTCCTCTATTTTTAATTGTTGGGAGGCCACAACCAAACTCTAAGTTTGGTGTTAAAAGGCCATCATCATGCTCTGAGTATCTGTGAGGCTCTATGAGAGCCCACTGTCAAGCTATTGACATTAAAGAAGCGCTTGTTGGGAGGCAACCCAATTTTATTTACTCATATCTATTTATTTTCCATTGTTATTTTATGTGAAGTTACAAAAACAATTAAAAAAACATAATGGTGTTTAAAAAACATTAAGCACTTGATGATCATGTGAAGTCACAAAAACAATTAAAAAAAGCAAAAATAAACTGAAAAACATAATGAAAAATAGCACACCCTGGAAGAGAAGCCTACTGGTGTTTAAATGCCAGTAAGGGCACCAGACTGGCGTTTAACGCCAGAAAAGGGCAAGAAGCTAGCGTTAAACTCCAGAAATGGGCAGCAACCTGGCGTTTAACGCCAGGATTGGTAGCAAAGGGCATTTTGCAAGCCTAATTGGTGCAGGGATGAGAAATCCTTGACACCTCAGGATCTGTGGACCCCACAGGATCCTAACCAACCTCAACTCACTCTCTCCCTTCTTCACACCTTTTCATTATACTCTTCCCCAAATACCCTTCACCAATCACCTCAATATCTCTTCCCCAAAAACCCCTCACCTATCAAATCCTACCCTCTTCTCCATAAACCCTTCACTAATCCACATCCATCCATCATAAACCCCACCTACCTCACCATTCAAATTCAAACCATTTTCCCTCCCAAACCTACCCCTACATGGCCGAACCTTACCCTCTCCCCACTCCTATATAAACCCATCTTCACCCCTTTATTTTTACACATCTTAAACACTACTTCTCCCCCTTGGCCGAAACACTAACCCCCTCCATTTCCTCTATTTTTTCTTCCTCTACTCTCTTCCTTCTTCTTTTCCTCTATTTTTAATTATTGGGAGGCCACAACCAAACTCTAAGTTTGGTGTTAAAAGGCCATCATCATGCTCTGAGTATCTGTGAGGCTCTATGAGAGCCCACTGTCAAGCTATTGACATTAAAGAAGCGCTTGTTGGGAGGCAACCCAATTTTATTTACTCATATCTATTTATTTTCCATTGTTATTTTATGTGAAGTTACAAAAACAATTAAAAAAACATAATGGTGTTTAAAAAACATAAAGCGCTTGATGATCATGTGAAGTCACAAAAACAATTAAAAAAAGCAAAAATAAACTGAAAAACATAATGAAAAATAGCACACCCTGGAGGAGAAGCCTACTGGTGTTTAAATGCCAGTAAGGGCACCAGACTGGCGTTTAACGCCAGAAAAGGGCAAGAAGCTAGCGTTAAACGCCAGAAATGGGCAGCAACCTGGCGTTTAACGCCAGGATTGGTAGCAAAGGGCATTTTGCAAGCCTAATTGGTGCAGGGATGAGAAATCCTTGACACCTCAGGATCTGTGGACCCCACAGGATCCTAACCAACCTCAACTCACTCTCTCCCTTCTTCACACCTTTTCATTATACTCTTCCCCAAATACCCTTCACCAATCACCTCAATACCTCTTCCCCAAAAACCCCTCACCTATCAAATCCTACCCTCTTCTCCATAAACCCTTCACTAATCCACATCCATCCATCATAAACCCCACCTACCTCACCATTCAAATTCAAACCATTTTCCCTCCCAAACCTACCCCTACATGGCCGAACCTTACCCTCTCCCCACTCCTATATAAACCCATCTTCACCCCTTTATTTTTACACATCTTAAACACTACTTCTCCCCCTTGGCCGAAACACTAACCCCCTCCATTTCCTATATTTTTTCTTCCTCTACTCTCTTCCTTCTTCTTTTCCTCTATTTTTAATTGTTGGGAGGCCACAACCAAACTCTAAGTTTGGTGTTAAAAGGCCATCATCATGCTCTGAGTATCTGTGAGGCTCTATGAGAGCCCACTGTCAAGCTATTGACATTAAAGAAGCGCTTGTTGGGAGGCAACCCAATTTTATTTACTCATATCTATTTATTTTCCATTGTTATTTTATGTGAAGTTACAAAAACAATTAAAAAAACATAATGGTGTTTAAAAAACATTAAGCACTTGATGATCATGTGAAGTCACAAAAACAATTAAAAAAAGCAAAAATAAACTGAAAAACATAATGAAAAATAGCACACCCTGGAAGAGAAGCCTACTGGTGTTTAAATGCCAGTAAGGGCACCAGACTGGCGTTTAACGCCAGAAAAGGGCAAGAAGCTAGCGTTAAACTCCAGAAATGGGCAGCAACCTGGCGTTTAACGCCAGGATTGGTAGCAAAGGGCATTTTGCAAGCCTAATTGGTGCAGGGATGAGAAATCCTTGACACCTCAGGATCTGTGGACCCCACAGGATCCTAACCAACCTCAACTCACTCTCTCCCTTCTTCACACCTTTTCATTATACTCTTCCCCAAATACCCTTCACCAATCACCTCAATACCTCTTCCCCAAAAACCCCTCACCTATCAAATCCTACCCTCTTCTCCATAAACCCTTCACTAATCCACATCCATCCATCATAAACCCCACCTACCTCACCATTCAAATTCAAACCATTTTCCCTCCCAAACCTACCCCTACATGGCCGAACCTTACCCTCTCCCCACTCCTATATAAACCCATCTTCACCCCTTTATTTTTACACATCTTAAACACTACTTCTCCCCCTTGGCCGAAACACTAACCCCCTCCATTTCCTCTATTTTTTCTTCCTCTACTCTCTTCCTTCTTCTTTTCCTCTATTTTTAATTGTTGGGAGGCCACAACCAAACTCTAAGTTTGGTGTTAAAAGGCCATCATCATGCTCTGAGTATCTGTGAGGCTCTATGAGAGCCCACTGTCAAGCTATTGACATTAAAGAAGCGCTTGTTGGGAGGCAACCCAATTTTATTTACTCATATCTATTTATTTTCCATTGTTATTTTATGTGAAGTTACAAAAACAATTAAAAAAACATAATGGTGTTTAAAAAACATAAAGCGCTTGATGATCATGTGAAGTCACAAAAACAATTAAAAAAAGCAAAAATAAACTGAAAAACATAATGAAAAATAGCACACCCTGGAGGAGAAGCCTACTGGTGTTTAAATGCCAGTAAGGGCACCAGACTGGCGTTTAACGCCAGAAAAGGGCAAGAAGCTAGCGTTAAACGCCAGAAATGGGCAGCAACCTGGCGTTTAACGCCAGGATCGGTAGCAAAGGGCATTTTGCAAGCCTAATTGGTGCAGGGATGAGAAATCCTTGACACCTCAGGATCTGTGGACCCCACAGGATCCTAACCAACCTCAACTCACTCTCTCCCTTCTTCACACCTTTTCATTATACTCTTCCCCAAATACCCTTCACCAATCACCTCAATACCTCTTCCCCAAAAACCCCTCACCTATCAAATCCTACCCTCTTCTCCATAAACCCTTCACTAATCCACATCCATCCATCATAAACCCCACCTACCTCACCATTCAAATTCAAACCATTTTCCCTCCCAAACCTACCCCTACATGGCCGAACCTTACCCTCTCCCCACTCCTATATAAACCCATCTTCACCCCTTTATTTTTACACATCTTAAACACTACTTCTCCCCCTTGGCCGAAACACTAACCCCCTCCATCTCCTCTATTTTTTCTTCCTCTACTCTCTTCCTTCTTCTTTTGCTCGAGGATGAGTAAACCTTCTATGTTTGGTGTGGTGAAAGCGTTGCTTTTTGTTTTTCCATAACCATTTATGGCACCTAAGGCCGGAGAAACCTCTAGAAAGAGGAAAGGAATGGCAAAAGCTTCCACCTCCGAGTCATGGGAGATGGAGAGATTCATCTCAAGGGATGCATTTTTCTCCACAAAATTATTTGGAGCAAATTAGCACCTCCTTAGGAGAATTAAGTTCCAATATGGGACAGCTATGGGTGGAACACCAGGAGCATTCTATCTTCCTTCATGAAATTAGAGAAGATCAAAGAATCATGAAAGAGGAGTAACAAAGGCAAGGAAGAGACATTGAGGAGCTCAAGCACTCCATAAGATCTTCAAGAGGAAGAACTAGCCGCCATCACTAAGGTGGACCCGTTCTTTAATTTTCTTGTTCTTTATTTTCTGTTTTTCGAATTTTTATGCTTTATGTTTATCTATGTTTGTATCTTTATTACATGATCACTAGTGTCTTAGTGTCTATGTCTTAAAGCTATGAATGTCCTATGAATCCATTACCTTTCTTAAAAGAAAAATGTTTTAATCATAAAAGAACAAGAAGTACATGATTTCGAATTCATCCTTGAAACTAGTTTAATTATTTTGATGTGGTGACAATACTTTTTGTTTTCTGAATGAATGTTTGAATAGTGCATATTTTTGAATTTGTTGTTTATGAATGTTAAAATTGTTGGCTCTTGAAAGAATAATGAAAAAGGAGAAATGTTATTGATAATCTGAAAAATAATAAAATTGATTCTTGAAGCAAGAAAAAGCAGTGAGAAGCTTGCAGAAAAAAATGGCAAAAAAAATAAAAGAAACAAAGAAAAAAAAGCAAGCAGAAAAAGCCAATAGCCCTATAAACCAAAAGGCAAGGGTAAAATAAAAAGGATCCAAGGTTTTGAGCATCAGTGGATAGGAGGGCCTAAAGGAATAAAATCCTGGCCTAAGCGGCTAAACCAAGCTGTCCCTAACCATGTGATTGTGGCGTGAAGGTGTCAAGTAAAAACTTGAGACTGAGCGGTTAAAGTCGTGGTCCAAAGCAAAAAGATTATGCTTGAGAGCTCTGGACACCTCTAAATGGGGACTCTAGCAAAGCTGAGTCACAATCTGAAAAAGGTTCACCCAGTTATGTGTCTGTGGCATTTACGTATCCGGTGGTAATACTAAAAAACAAAATGCTTAGGGTCATGGCCAAGACACATAAAGTAGCTGTGTTCAAGAATCAACATACTAAACTAGGAGAATCAATAACACTATCTGAATTCTGAGTTCCTATAGATGCCAATCATTCTGAACTTCAAGGGATAAAGTGAGTTGCCAAAACTTTTCAGAGGCAAAAAGCCACTAGTCCCGCTCATCTAATTGGAGCTAAGTTTCATTGATATTTTGGAATTTATAGTATATTCTCTTCTTTTTATCCTATTTGATTTTTAGTTGCTTGGGGACAAGCAAAAATTTAAGTTTGGTGTTGCGATGAGCGGATAATTTATACGTTTTTTGGCATTGTTTTTAGTATGTTTTTAGTATATTTTAGTTAGTTTTTATCATGTTTTTATTAGTTTTTAAATAAAAATCACATTTCTGGACTTTACTATGAGTTTGTGTGTTTTTGGCACTGCAGATGTTGTTAGATTCTGACCTCTCTGCACTCGAAGTGGATTTTCTAGAGCTATAGAAGCTCGATTGGCACGCTCTTAATTGAGTTGAAAAGTAGACATCCTGGGCTTTCCAGCAATATATAATAGTTCATACTTTGCTCGAGATTTGATGGCCCAAACCGGCGTTCCAAATCAGCATAGAAATTCTGGCGTCAAAACGCCAGAACTGGCATAAAAGCTGGAGTTAAACGCCCAAACTGGCACAAAAGCTGGCGTTTAACTCCAAGAAAAGTCTCTACACATGAAAACTTCAATGCTCAGCCCAAGCACACACCAAGTGGGCCCGAAAGTGGATTTCTGCATTAATTACTTATTTCTGTAACCCTAGGCTACTAGTTATCTATAAATAGGACCTTTTACTATTGTATTTTCATCTTTGGACGTTTAGTCCTTAGACCTTTGAGGCTGGCCATTCGGCCATGCTTAGACTATTTTCACTTTTGTATTTTCAACGGTGGAGTTTCTACACACCATAGATTAAGGTGTGGAGCTCTGCTGTTCCTCATGAATTAATGCAAAGTACTATTGTTTTTCTATTCAATTCACGCCTACTTCTTCTCTAAGATATACACTCGTTCTTCAACCTGAAGAAGGTGATGATCCGTGACACTCATCATCATTCTTACCTATGAACGCGTGCCTGACAACCACTTCCGTTCTACTTGCAATAGCTTGAATGTGTGTCTCTTGGGTTTCTAATCTAAGATTAGAACCTTCGTGGTATAGGCTAGAATCAATTGGCGGCCATTCCTGAGATCCGGAAAGTCTAAACCTTGTCTGTGGTATTCTGAGTAGGATCAGGGAAGGGATGACTGTGACGAGCTTCAAACTCGCGAGTGTTGGGCGTAGTGACAGACGCAAAAGGATCAATGGATCCTATTCCAACATGATCGAGAACCAACAGCTGATTAGCCGTGAGGTGACAGCGCATTTGGAACATTTTCACTGAGAGGACGGGAGGTAGCCATTGACAACGGTGAAACCCAACATACATCTTGCCATGGAAAGGAGTATGAATGATTGGAAGAAGGCATTAGGAAAGCAGAGGTTCAGAAGGAACAAAGCATCTTCATACGCTTATCTGAAATTCTCACCAATGAATTACATAAGTATCTCTATCCTATTTTATGTTTTATTCATATTTTTATTATCAATTCTCCATAACCATTTGAATCTGCCTGACTGATATTTACAAGATGACCATAGCTTTCTTCAAGCCGACAATCTCCATAGGATCGACCCTTACTCACGTAAGGTTTATTACTTGGACGACCCAGTGCACTTGCTGGTTAGTTGTGCGGAGTTGTGACAAAGAATTGAGATTACAATTGTGTGTACCAAGATGTTGGCGCCATTGATGATCACAATTTCGTGCACCACCTCCCCATCACTCTCATCATAGATAGGAGGTCTAGTGAAGTCTACCTCATCATCAAGTCTAAGAATTTTGGGGAAGGACTCTTCAAACTCGAAAGGATCATATGTTGATGCGGAATCATCATAGATGGGAGGGCTTGTTGCTTGGAACACTTCTTCCAGTTCTTCACTTACAATGGGTTTTGGAGGTGGTGCATCTTCCTCAACCTCGCATTCTAGTCCACCGGGAGAAGGCTTAACAAGGTTGTCAAGGGGATTGATCAATGTGGGCAAAAAATTACTGGTGATGGAGTCCACTTCTTGATCAATTTCCTTCAACTCTCTGTCTACTTTTGCAACTTTACTCTCCTCTTTAACATTTCTTCCATGCTCCATGGAGAACAGTTCTTCAACTCGGGATTCCTTAATGTGTTCAACATACCCTAAACATCCATCCACTACTTTCCTTTGTTCGCTAATCTCCATCTTCTCCTCTTGTTGCACTTCTTGCTTCAACTCTTCTTCCTCACTGTGAAGCTTCAAGTTCATTCCTCCACTAAGCTCCTTGATTATTTCTCCGTATTCAACAATGGGGGTACTTAAGGTGCATGACCTTAGGTGGAATGTCAGGTGATTCACGGCTTCTACCATGCTAGCTGTCCTTGCTCTTAGCTCTTTAAATTTAGTTTCATCCTCCTCTTGTCACCTTAAGATACGAGATTCAAGATCTCTCAATTCTAATATGAAAGCTTCATCGGGAGGTAGTGGTGGAAAGTTTGGTTCATTGTTTGAGGGAAGATTTTTGATGTTGAAAGGTGGTTCATATTGGTGGAATTCTTGAGGTGATATATGTGGAATTTGTGGTTCTTGGGAGTATTGGTGTTTGAATAGTGGTTGTTCTAGATATGGTTCATATGGTGGTTGATATGGTGTGTATGAGTTGTGGTCGTATGGAGTTGAATGGTGGTGTGAGGCTTGTGAGTATGGTGTATGGCTATATTGAAGAATGGGATTACAAGCATATAATGATTGTGGTTGACAACCATAATGAGGATCATCACACACTTTGGATTGATACACATTAGGATCAGGATTATACCCATAAGAGTTCGTAGGAGGTTGTTGCCATGAAGGTTGTTCATAAGCTTGAGGTTCCTCCCATTCTTGATTTCCAAATCCTTGATGTATATCCTCATTGGAGTTTTCATTTTCTACAACATAGTTTGAACTACACTCATAGCCAAAAGGATGAGAATTCATAGTGAAAGAGAAAATAAAAACAAATATTAATAAGAAACAAAGAAGATAAAATCCTAAACTAGCAAAAACTAGCAAACAAACTGAAATTCAAGGTATTCACAATATATACAATAGCCAATAACATAGCACCATTATATCCCCGGCAACGGCGCCATTTTGATTTAAGAAAATTGTCGTGTCGGTATAGAATTTCACACAAAATGAATTCTTGTTGCAAGTATAGTTCTACACCAACAAACAATCCTCCCAATCAAAAATTTGAGTTGTCACAAGTAACAAACCCCCTAAATTTATAAACCAAAGTATTTGGACTCCGGGTCGTCTTCCTAGAAAATAATGTAGTGCTCAATTATTGGCTATGGAGGGGTAAAGGGGGGTTTTGGTTCATGAGATGGCAAGAAAGTAAATTAAGTACGTAAGTAAAGAAAGCAAGATAAGGAACTCTTGGCTAAGACTTAGGTAATTGAGATCACCATCCTTGTCAACAAACCAAATATTGATAATTATGAGAGGCCAACTTATTAAGTCTACTTCCCAAAAGCTTTAAGTACGTAACATTTACTCCTAAGCTTGAAGTACGTCAAATAGGTTTGATCACATCAACCTTAAGTCCTAACCTACCTACTAATTAACTTAGTAGTGGGTTAGCATCAATGGGTATCAAATTGATCACCATGGGTTCTCAAATCACCAAACCCATCATACCCAATAACTCAAGTTTACCCAATTCCCTTGGCTTAGACCAAGAGTTGACAAAACTACTCAAAAACTAAGGAGAATATTTCATTAAACACATAGAGTGCAATAAAAGTAAACATCATAAATTGCAAAAATAATAAAATCTAACAACTAATAAGTGCAAGAAAAGTAAGATCACAACTCAATTCAACAATTAAAGAAACATCAACATCAAAATTGCATTAAATGTAAACCAAATCCAACATGAGTTCATCATCACAAAAGAGAGCAAAATGAGAAATTACCACACAAATAAGGGGATCAAGATGTAGAAATGAAAAATTATAAAAGAAACAAGATGAGATCAAGTGATTAAACATGAATCTAAGATAATCTAACCTAATCCTAACCTAATTCTAGAGAGAAGAGGGAGCTTCTCTATCTAGAAAACTAACTAAAGGCTCATGTTGGCTAAACTAATTGCTCCTCCTTTGCTTGGACTTCAATTCTACATGAAATACACTCAGAAACAAGTTGGATTTGGGCATGGACAACTCAGAAATCGCCCCCAATGTTTTGCCTTTAAGTGGGCCATATGAGAGTACCGGCGCGTGCGCGCCATGTGCACGTGCGCATCGATTGGCAAATTCTCCATCCTTTGATGCATTTCCAATCTTTGTTTCTTTATGCATTCTCCCCTTTGTATGCTTTTCTACTTATTTCTTCCATCCAATACTTGCCTTATAAACCTGAAATCACTCAACACACACATCAAGGCATCGAATAGAATTAAAGTGGATCAAAATTACCAATTTAAGGCCTAAAAAGCATGTTTTTACACTTAAGCAAAATTCAAGGGAGAATTACAAAACCATGCTATTTCATTGAATAAATGTGGAAAAAAGTGGTAAAATCCCCCAAAATAAGCACAAGATAAATCACAAAATTGGGGTTTATCAAGATGACCCAAAGCCTAAATACTTCGGTAAATTTTCATTTTAGGTTTGTTCTTTGTGACAAAACCAAACTTTTGATTGGGAGGATTGTTTGTTGGTGTAGAACTATAACTGCAACGAGAATTCATTCATTTGAGGAAATTCTATACCATCAAGGAATTCGCTTAATCAACAACCACTTCCGTTCTATCCGAGCTCAACGTAGTCATTGGGTGACAGCTTGAGTGCATATCTCTTGGGTTTCTAATCCACAAGTTTGACATGCATCTCCTGACAACAGAGCATTCAAACTCGTGAGATCAGAACCTTCGTGGTAGAGGTTAGAACTAATTGGCAGCATTCCTGAGATCCGGAAAGTCTAAACCTTATCTGTGGTATTCCGAGTAGGATCTGGGACGGGATGACTGTGACGAGCTTCAAAATCACGAATGTTGGGTGCAGTGACAGTGTCCAAAAGGATAGAGAGATCCTATTCCGACACAAGTGAGAACCGACAGATGATTAGCTGTGCGGTAGCTGTGCCTGGTATTTTTCATCCGAGACAAGAGATCCGACAGTTGATTAGCCGTACAGAAACCGTACCTGGTCCATTTTCACTGAGAGGACGGATGGTAGCCATTGACAACGGTGATCCACCATTATACAGCTTGCCATGGAAGGAAGCCATGCGTGTTTGGAGAAGAAGACAATAGGAAAGCAGATATTCAGACGACAGAGCATCTCCGAAACCTCAACATGTTCCTCATTACTGAATCACAAGTATCATTCATTTCATGTTATTTACTTTTCATGAACAAAATCATCTTTATCACTAATCTCCTGACTAAGAGTTACAGGATAACCATAGCTTGCTTCAAGCCGGCAATCTCCGTGGGATCGACCCTTACTCGCGTAAGGAATTATTACTTGGACGACCCAGTGCACTTGCTGGTTAGTTGTACCGGAGTTGTGAAAAGTTTTATCACAATTTCATGCACCAGTAGCCATGAATTCTAGTGTCTTCCTTTGAGTTTCACGTTGCTCATGAAGTAATGAAGCGAGAAAATCATCTATTGGGGCTTGGGGTGGATGGGAAGGTTCATTGGTTGGAAAAAAGGGCTCATAATAGGAAGGTGGTTCATCTTGATAAGGATATAGAGATGGTGTATATGGAGGTGATGGTTCTTGGGAGTAATTATGTTGGAATTGGGGAGGTTCTATAAATGGTTCATATGGCTCAAAAGGTGGTTGGTATGATGGATATGGGTTAGGGTCATATGGAAGTGTTTGATTGTAGAGAGCTTGTGAGTATGGTGGTTCAAAACTATATTGAAGAGGGGGTTCATAAGCATATGGTGGTGGTTGTTGGTATTCACAAGAAGGTCCATGAAGAACGGATGATTGACGGTTTAGAATTCAGAATAAATTCTCGTTGCAAGTATAGTTTCTAAACCAAGCAATCAACCTTTCTTACAAAAGTTTTGGTTGTCACAAGTAACAAACCCCTTTAAAATTTATAACCGAAGTATTCAAACCTCGGGTGGTCTTCTCAAGGAATTGCAGGGACGTATGTTCTTATTATTAGTTATGAGTTTTGTAAATTGGGGGTTTTTGAAATAAGGAGAAAATAATTTAAATGACAAGAAAAATAAATTAATAATAATAAAATCTCTTGGCAAGGTATAAGAATTTGGAAGTCCTGTCCTAGTTATCCTTATCAGATGTGATGAGAATTGGGTTTTAATCCCACTTATTTAAGTCAAGTGGACTAATTAGCTTGATCCTCAAGTCCTAGTCAATCCTTGTGGGAAGACTAGCTTTAGAGCGATCTAGATCAATTAGTAATCTGCCAATTTCAACCACTGCTGAGTTTAACAACTCAAGTATTACCAATTACTTAACCAAAGCCAAAAGAAAGAAAATATCTAAATTAAATTAAAAGCATTCATAAATAGAATAAAACAATCATAAACTGAAATACCTCAAATAATATTAATTAAGAAAATCATAACATGAATGTAGTATAAGCCAAATTGAAAAGATAAATAATAATTAAAGTAATAAATAAAAATAGAAAATAAATTAAAGGAATATTAAACCTGTACTTGAAGAGAAGTAATCCTAAAATTAAGAGAAATCCTAATCCTAAATCCTAAGAGAGAGGAGAGAACCTCTCTCTCTAAAAACTACATCTAAAAACCTGAAATTGTGAATTATGAGAGCATGTTCATGAATGGATGCATTTCCCCACTTTATAGCCTCTAATCTGTGTGTTCTGGGCTGAAAACTGGGTCAAAAACAGCCCAAAAATTGCCCCCAGCGATTTCTAGTACGTTTAGGTCGCCGGAAAGTGACGCGGAAGCGTCGTTTACGCGTTAGCGTGGATTGGAGTTTTGCCAAGTCACTCATCCGCGTGATCCACGCGTTCACGTTGCCTGGCTTTGGGGAAGCTATGGCAAATTATATATCGTTGCGAAGCCCCGAACGTTAGCTTTCCAACGCAACTATAACCGCATCATTTGGACCTTTATAGCTCAAGTTATGGTTGTTTGAGTGCCAGGAGGTCAGGCTGGACAGCTTTAGCAGTTCCTTCAGTTTCCTGTATTCCTTCCACTTTTGCATGCTTCCTTTCCATCCTCTAAGCCATTCCTGCCCTGTAATCTCTGAAAACAATTAACACACATATCAAAGCAGCGAATGGTGATAAGAGGGAATTAATTTTTGGTAATTAAAAGGCTCGGGAAGCAAGTTTCCAATTATAGAATAAAATTAGGAAGGAAAATATAAAACCATGCAAATAGTATGAATAAGTGGGTAAAGAGTTGATAAAAACCACTCAAATTAGCACAAGATAAACTATAAAATAGTGGTTTATCAACCTCTCTACACTTAAACACTAGCATGTCCTCATGCTAAGCTCAAGAGAAGCTATAAAGGAGTGAAGAGGAATGGTAGAATGTATGAAATGCAACCTATCTATATGAATGCAACTACATGCAAAATGTTTCTACCTACTTGGTTTAAAAGTAAATAAATTCTTCAAGAATAAATATGAACTGGATTTCAGTAATTCAAATCATAAAAATGAAGTACAAATAGGCTTGTAGAAGAAAATAGCTCATGAAAGCCGGGAACAAAGAATCGAGCATCGAACCCTCACTGGGAGTGTATGCACTCTAATCACTTAAGTGTTTTAGGTTCGATTCTCTCAATTCTCTACTAACCTTGCTTTCTAAGGATTGCTCTTCTTCTAACAATCAACATAAATTTAATGCACAAAATACACATATCAAGAGGTCTTTTAAGGGTTGTAATGGGGTCAGGGTCAAGGTAGGATTGTATTTGGCCAAGTGGACTAAAATCTGAATCCTTAATTAATTTAAACTTTCCACCTAACTTTAGACAATCCATGTAATTATAATACCATATCTAACTATCCATTAACCATGTTTTCCACATATTCATGCATTCTAATTTCAAGTACAGTACATATGCATTGCTTTCACCACTTACTTTGGGGCATTTTGTCCCCTTTTAGCTTAATTGCTCTTTTTTCTTTTCTTTTTCTCACTTTTTTTTATTTTATATATATTTTCTCAATGCATATGATTAAATTATTGGATGCATGAATCATGTCCTAAACATTTTTTTTTACATTTTCAGAAAATTCTAACATACTCAATTCTCAAACCAAATGTTTCCAAATTCAACTTTCCCCATACTTAATTCATGAGCACTCTCACTAGTCTAAGCTAACCAAGGATTCAAATTAAGGACATTATTATTTTCCGCTTAGAGTTAATGATGTGCTAAAGTAAAGAACAAAGGGGTATAATAGGCTCAACATTGGTTTGCAAAGAATAATGAAAGGGTAAGGCCATATGGGTATGTAAGCTCAGTGAAACAAAGGCCTCAATCATATAAGTGCATGCATACATTAAACAATGGAAATATAGAATCAAGCAAGACAAAGATCACAATTTTAGAGAGAAAAATACACATCAAAAATAAATTATTGGTTGATAAGATGCAACCAATCAAGTAGCTCAATATCTCACAGGTTTTGTGTGTTCGAACTCTAAAACCATGTTCCAAAAGAAAATTTCTTCAAACAAGTTTAACAAAAAGTTTTAATTTAAATTAGTGAAATACTCTAAAAAGTTTCTTGAAAAAGAAAATATTACTTTAACCAAGTGGTGGTAAAATATGCACAAAATCAAACATGCAAATGCAACAACTAATAAGGAAGATAAACCATTGGTGTTGAGATAGAAGAGTAACTAACCCATGGAGATCGGTATCGACCTCCCCACACTTAAAGATTGCACCGTCCTCGGTGCATGCTAAGATGCACAAGTGGACGGGCTGCTCCAACTGATGTCTTTCTCTATAGATTGTGCAGATTGACTTGCCTGTCTCCCCAGTTAGAAGCTTTCCCTTTTTCTTCCTCGGTGGCCTTCCTGAAAGAAGAGAAAAAGAAGGAAAGTAACCCAGAAATAAAGATAAGAACATAAATAAAATATGGGTGTTAATGCCAAATAATAAAGGTTTCAATTACATGGTAGCTACATGATGAGCGGATATTTTATACGCTTTTTGGGGTTAATTTCATGTAGTTTTTAGGATGTTTTAGTTAAGTTTTTAGTATATTTTCATTAGTTTCTAGGAAAAATTCATATTTCTGGACTTTACTATGAGTTTGTGTGCTTTTCTATAATTTCAGGTATTTTCTGGCTGAAATTGAGGGAGCTGAGCAAAAATCTGATTCGGGCTGAAAAAGGATTGTTGATGCTGTTGGATTCTGACCTCTCTGCACTCGGAATGGATTTTCTAGAGCTACAAGAGTCCAATTGGCGCGCTTCCAATTGCGTTGGAAAGTAGATATCCAGCGCTTTCCAGCAATATATAATAGTCTATACTTTGCTCAAGGATAGACGACGTAAACTGGCATTCAACGCCAGTTCCATGTTGCAGTCTGGCGTCCAGCGCCAGAAACAGGTTACTAGTTGGAGTTCAACGCCAGAAACAGGTTATAACCTGGCGTTGAATGCCCAAAACAGCCTAGGCACGTGAGAAGCTTTAGTCTCAGCCCCAGCACACACCAAGTGGGCCCCAGAAGTGGATTTCTGCACTATCTATCATAGTTTACTCATTTTCTGTAAACCTAGGTTACTAGTTTAGTATTTAAACAACTTTTAGAGATTTATTTTGGATCTCATGACATTTTAGATCTAAACTTTGTAATCTTTGACGACATGAGTCTCTAAACTCCATTGTTGGGGGTGAGGAGCTCTGCTGTGTTTCGATGAATTAATGCAACTATTTCTGTTTTCCATTCAAACATGCGTGTTCCTATCTAAGATATTCATTCGCGCTTAATTATAGAGAAGGTGATGATCCGTGACACTCATCACCATTCTCAACCTATGAACGTATACCTGACAACCACTTCCGTTCTACATTAGATTGAATGAGTATCTCTTAGATTCCTCAATCAGAATCTCCGTGGTATAAGCTAGAATCTATTGGCGGCATCCTTGAGAATCCGGAAAGTCTAAACCTTGTGCCAAACTTTAAGTTTGGTGTTTTCTTGTTAATCTTTCTATAATTTTCGAAAATTTTAGTTTGGTTTGCTAAAAATTTTAATTTTGGTGTTCTACCTTCATGTTCTTGTGGTTCTTGTGATTCTTCAAAGTGTTCTTAAGTTTTCCTTGTGTCTTGATCTTAAAATTTTTAAGTTTGGTGTTTCTTGGTGTTTTTCCTCCAAAATTTTCGAAAACAAGGAGCATTAGATCAAAAAAATTTTAAGTCTTGTGCTATTTTATTGTTTTTCTCTTTCCATATTAAATTCAAAAACATATCTTTTCTAACTATTTTTAAGCTAATATTTCGAAAATCCTCATAAAATATTTTCAATTTTTTTTATTATAGTTTTTATTTTATTTTATTTTATTATTTCGAATTTTTTTATATAATAAAATAAATAAAATAAAGCCACATCATCTCCCTTTCTTCATCATGGATCTAAGTGGAAATGAACAGTCCAGAAGGACTCTAGGATCATATGCTAACCCCACTACTACTTCATATGAGAGTAGTATCTGTATACCCTCCATCGGAGTCAGTAGCTTTGAGTTGAATCCTCAGCTCATTATCATGGTGCAGCAAAGTTGCCAGTATTCCGGTCTTCCACAGGAAGAACCTACAGAGTTTTTGGCACAGTTTTTACAAATTGCTGACATAGTACATGATAAGGAAGTAGATCAGGATGTCTACAGATTATTACTGTTTTCATTTGCTGTAAAAGATCAAGCTAAGAGGTGGTTAAATAACCAACCTAAGGCTAGCATAAGGACATGGAAACAGCTGTCAAAAAAATTTCTGAATCAATACTTTCCTCCAAAACGGATGGCACAGCTAAGGCTGGACATCCAAGGCTTTAAACAAGGAGATAATGAATCTCTTTATGATGCCTGGGAGAGATACAGAGAGATGCTAAGAAAATGCCCCTCTGAAATGTTTTCAGAGTGGGTTCAGCTAGACATCTTCTATTATGGGCTTACAGAAAGAGCTTAGATCTCTCTGGATTACTCAGCTGGTGGATCTATCCACATGAGAAAGAAAATTGAAGAAGCTCAAGAGCTCATTGCTACAGTTTCCAGAAATCAGCATCTGTACCTAAGCAGTGAACCTTCCATGAAAGAAGAGGCTAGAACAGTAACTGCTGAACTCAGTCCTGTAGAACAAGCTACTGAATTCAATCAGCAATTGGATTTTCTAACAAAACAGTTAGTCGAATTCAAGGAGAGACTACAAGAGACAAGAATGGCTAATATAAATATGGAAGTATAATTAAAGCAAACAAAGCAGCAGCTGTCAAAACAAATAACAGAAGAATGCCAAGCAGTTCAATTAAGAAGTGGAAAAACATTAAATACCCCACCTCAAGGCAGCAGGAAGCCAAGAAATGAGCAAACTACCCAAATTCCATCTGAGGACAGTAAGAGCCCGGGGAAAAATATTTCTGGCGCTAAAACGCCAGAAATTGGGTGGAAGGCTGGCGCTGAACGCCCAAACCATGCTCAAGACTGGCGTTCAACACCAGAAACAAGCAAGGAACTGGCGTTGAACGTCCAAAGGAAGCACAGTTCTGGCGTTCAAACGCCAGGAACAGATGAAGAGTTGGCGTCTAACGTCACTCCAGCTTCCAACCCTGGCACTCAATTGCCAGTGAGGGATCATACACACACAAGTGCTGATGACAACCCCTCTAAAAGGGCTTCTTCAACCACTTCTATAGGAAATAAACCTGCAGCAACCAAAGTTGAGGAATATAAAGCCAAGATACCTTATCCTCAAAAACTCCGCCAAGAGGAGCAGGATAAGCAATTTGCTCGCTTTGCAGATTATCTCAGGACTCTTGAAATAAGGATTCCGTTTGCAGAAGCACTTGAGCAAATACCTTCTTATGCCAAGTTCATGAAAGAGATCTTATCTTAAGTCATAAGAAGGATTGGAGAGAAACTGAAAAAGTTCTCCTCACTGAAGAATGCAGTGCAGTCATTCTGAAAAGCTTCCCTGAAAAGCTTAAAGATCCCGGAAGCTTTCTGATACCATGCATATTAGAGGGTAATTGTACCAAGACAGCCTTATGTGATCTTGGGGCAAGCATCAACCTAATACCTGCATCCACTATCAGAAAGCTTGGTTTAACTGAAGAAGTTAAACCAACCCGGATATGTCTCCAACTTGCTGATGGCTCCATTAAAAACCCATCAGGCGTGATTGAGGACATGATTATCAGGGTTAGGCCATTCGCCTTTCCCACTGACTTCGTAGTGCTGGAGATGGAAGAGCACAAGAGTGCTACTCTCATTCTAGGAAGACCTTTCCTAGCAACTGGACGAACTCTCATTGATGTTCAAAAGGGGGAAGTCACCCTGAGAGTCAATGAGGATGAGTTTAAGTTGAATGCGGTCAATGCCATGCAGCATCCATACACACCAAAAGACTGTATGAAAGTTGATCTTATTGACTCTTTGGTGGAGGAGATCAACATGGCTGAGAGTCTCGAATCAGAGCTGGAAAACATCTTTAAAGATGTTCCGCCTGATCTAGAGGATTCAGAGGAATTGAAAGAGTCTCTGAAATTTCCTCAGGAAGAGGAAAAACCTCCTAAACCTGAGCTCAAACCATTACCACCATCCCTGAAATATGCATTTCTGGGAGAAGGTGATACTTTTCCAGTGATCATAAGCTCTGCTTTAAATCCACAGGAAGAGGAAGCACTAATTCAAGTGCTAAGGACACACAAGACAGCTCTTGGGTGGTCCATAAATGACCATAAAGGCATAAGCCCAGCTAGATGCATGCACAAGATCTTATTGGAGGACAATGCTAAGTCAGTGGTTCAACCACAGAGGCGACTAAACCCTACAATGAAGGAAGTGGTGCAGAAAGAGGTCACCAAATTACTGGAGGCTGGAATTATTTATCCTATTTCTGATAGCCCCTGGGTGAGCCCTGTTCAAGTTGTCCCCAAAAAGGGAGGCATGACAGTGGTTCATAATGAGAAAAATGAACTGGTTCCTACAAGAACAGTTACAGGGTGGCGCATGTGTATTGACTACAGAAGGCTCAATACAGCCACCAGGAAGGATCATTTTCCTTTACCATTCATAGACCAGATGCTAGAGAGACTAGCAGGTCATGATCATTACTGCTTTTTGGACGGCTATTCAGGCTACAACCAAATTGCAGTAGATCCCCAGGATCAAGAGAAAACAGCATTCACATGTCCATCTGGAGTATTTGCTTACAGAAGGATGCCATTTGGGCTGTGTAATGCAGCTGCAACCTTTCAGAGATGCATGCTCTCTATTTTCTCTGATATGGTGGAAAAATTTCTGGAAGTCTTCATGGATGACTTCTCAGTATATGAAGACTCATTCAGCTCCTGTCTTGATCACCTGACACTGGTTTTGAAAAGATGCCAAGAGACCAACCTGGTTTTAAACTGGGAAAAATGTCACTTTATGGTGACTGAAGGGATTGTCCTTGGGCATAAAATTTCAAACAAGGGAATAGAGGTGGATCAAGCTAAAATAGAGGTAATTGAAAAATTACCACCACCTGCCAATGTTAAGGCAATCAGAAGCTTTCTGGGGCATGCAGGATTCTATAGGAGGTTTATAAAGGATTTTTCAAAAATTGCAAAACCTCTAAGCAACCTGCTAGCTGCTGACACGCCATTTTTGTTTGACACAGAATGACTGCAGGCGTTTGAAACTCTGAAAGCTAAGCTGGTCACAGCACTAGTTATCTCTGCACCAGACTGGATATTACCATTCGAATTAATGTGTGATGCCAGTGATCACGCCATTGGTGCAGTACTGGGGCAGAGGCATGACAAACTTATGCATGTCATTTATTATGCTAGCCGTGTTTTAAATGATGCCCAGAAAAATTACACAACCACAGAAAAGAAATTGCTTGCAGTGGTCTATGCCATTGACAAGTTTAGATCATACTAAGTAGGATTAAAAGTGATTGTGTACACTGACCATGCTGCTCTTAAATATCTACTTACAAAGCAGGATTCAAAACCCAGGCTTATAAGATGGGTATTGCTTCTGCAAGAGTTTGATATAGAAATAAGAGACAGAAAAGGGACAGAAAACCAAGTGGCTGATCATCTATCCCGAATAGAGCCAGTAGAAGGGGCACCCTCTCCCTCTATTGAGATCTCTGAAACCTTTCCGGATGAGCATTTGTTCACCATTCAGGAAACACCATGGTTTGCAGACATTGTAAACTATAAAGCTGCAAGGTTCATACCCAAGGCGTACAGCAGGCAACAAAAGAAAAAATTAATTTCTGATGCAAAGTACTACTTGTGGGATGAACCCTATCTCTTTAAGAGATGTGTAGACGGAATAATTCGTAGGTGTGTGACTAGAGAAGAAGCACAGAGCATCTTATGGCATTGCCATGGGTCACAATATGGAGGTCATTTCAGAGGTGAGCGAACAGCCACCAAGGTCCTCCAATGTGGTTTCTACTAGCCTACACTCTACAGAGACTCCCGAGAGTTTGTACGTAACTGTGACAGTTGCCAGAGAGCTGGTAATTTGCCTCATAGTTACGCCATGCCTCAACAAGGAATCTTGGAGATTGAGTTGTTTGATGTATGGGAAATTGATTTCATGGGGCCTTTCCCACCATCATACTCAAACACTTATATTCTGGTGGCAGTTGACTATGTATCAAAATGGGTAGAGGCCATTGCCACACCCACCAATGATACTAAAACAATGCTGAAGTTCCTCCAGAAACATATATTCAGCAGGTTTGGTGTCCCTAGGGTACTAATCAGTGATGGGGGCACTCACTTCTGCAACAAACAGCTTTACTCTGCCATGGTCCGGTATAGGATTCGCCACAAGGTGGCGACTCTATATCATCCACAGACAAATGGGCAAGCTGAAGTTTCTAACAGAGAACTGAAAAGAATCCTAGAACGGACTGTAACTACCCGTAGAAAGGATTGGGCACGAAGCTTGGATGATGCTCTGTGGGCTTACAGAACAGCATTCAAGACTCTTATAGGGACCTCTCCGTACCAACTTGTGTATGGTAAGGCTTGTCACCTGCTCGTGGAACTTGAACATAAGGCCTACTGGGCAACCAGATTCCTAAACTTTGATGCCAAATTAGCTGGAGAAAAAAGATTGCTCCAGCTGAATGAGCTAGAGGAATTCAGATTCACTGCTTTCGAAAATGCCAAGCTTTATAAAGAGAAATCTAAAAGGTGGCATGACAGAAAGCTGTCATCTAGAATCTTTGAACCAGGACAAAAGGTTCTGTTGTTTAACTCTAGGCTCAGGCTATTCCCAGGGAAACAAAAATCCCGGTGGAGGGGACCATATATGATTACTAGTGTATCACCATATGGTTATGTGGAGCTTCAAGACATTGATTCTGATAAGAAGTTCATTGTTAATCGACAGAGAATCAAGCATTATCTTGAAGGAAATGTTGAGCAAGAGTGCTCAAGGTTGAAGCTAGATTAAAAGCTTAGCAAGGTCCAGCTAAAGACAATAAAGAAGCGCTTGCTGGGAGGCAACCCAGCCATTGGGAAGACTTTTTCTGTTATTTTGCCCTATTCTTGATTTTATTTGTTTATATAAAGTTCATTGCTACTAAGGTAAAGAGTCAATTGTATAAGTTCACAGGGTTATAGAAGGATTTAGCACACAAAACAGAGAAAGAGAGCTCACTGGCAAGAAAACGCCAGTAAAAGTCTGTTTTGGGCGTTCAACGCCCAAAAGAAGCATCCACTGGGCGTTGAACGCCAGTAAGGATAGCTATCTGGGTGTTAAACGCCAGAAAGAAGCATCTTCTGGGCGTTGAACGCCAGAAAGAAGCTTTTTTTGGGCATTTAACGCCAGATTTACAGAGTCCTGGGCGTTCAGAAAAAAACGTCCAGTGATAAAGGAGTTCTTGGCGTTCAACGCCAGAAAGAAGCAACAGCTGGGCGTTGAACGCCCAGGAGAAGCAGCAATTGGGCGTTAAACGCCCAAAACATGCAGTGTTTGGGCGTTTAACGCCAGGATGGTGGGGAGGAGGTAAATTCGTTTGTACTTCATATTTTTCATTTTAATTTTAATTTTCATGTTTCAATTCATGATTTCTTGCATAAACATGTTACAAACCCTGATTTCTAAAATCCCTAATTTCTAAAAACCCTACTTTAAAAATATCAAATGTATCTTAATCCACAAACACAAATTCTTTTTCAATCCAATCCAACTCTTTTTCAAAATTTCCAAAACAAATCTATCTCTTTTCCTTCTAAAATCCTTTCAACTCATCAATATCTTTTTCAAAATCCAAATCTATCTTTTTCAAATATCTTTCATATCTTTTCAATTTTAAATCACATCTTTTCATATCATACTTATTTTTTTTAAATAAATCATATCTTCTATCTTATCTTTTTTTTAAATTTTCGAAAACCCACCCCCTCCCTTTTAAATCCACATTCGGCCTCCCTCCTCTCATCCACCATTCGACACTAGCTCTCCTTCTGTCCCTCTCCTTTCTTTTCTTTTGCTTGAGGACAAGCAAACCTCTAAGTTTGGTATGTTTATCCGTGATCACTAAATTATACCCACTAAGATCATGGCTCCTAAAGGAAAACAAACCACTCCAAGAGGCAAGAAAGAGAGTATTCCAAAACCACTTTGGAATCAAGAAAAGTTCTTAACCAAAGAACATTCAGACCATTACTACAAAATAATGGGTCTAAGATCAGTGATCCCGGAAGTCAAGTTTGATCTGAAGGAAGATGAATATCCGGAGATCCAAGAGTAGATTCGAAACAGGAACTGGAAAGTCCTAGCTAATTCTGAAACAAAAGTGGGAAGGAATATGGTTCATGAGTTCTACGCTAATCTGTGGCAAACAGACAGGCAGAGAATATCTGGAACTGCCCTCTATGACTATCGAACTATGGTCAGAGGAAAGATTGTTCACATCCACCCTGACAAAATCAGGGAGATCTTTAAGCTACCTCAGCTGAAAGATGACCCAGACTCCTTCAATAGGAGAATGATGAGAATAAACAAGGGCCTGGATAAGATTCTAGAGGATATATGCATCCCTGGAGCTAGGTGGACCACCAGCAGCAAGGGTGTCCCAAATCAACTCAAGAGAGAAGATCTCAAACCAGTCGCCAGAGGATGGCTGGAATTCATTGGGCGTTCTATATTGCCCACTAGCAACCGTTCTGAAGTCACCGTCAAAGGAGCAGTGACGATCCATTGCATTATGTTGGGAAAAGAAGTGGAAGTTTATTAACTGATTCCATCTGAATTTTACATACTTGCAAACAAGAACTCCGAAGATGCCAGGTTGGCTTATCCAAGCCTAATCTCTATGCTTTGCAAAGATGCTGGAGTAAGGATGGGAATAACGGAGTACATCTCAGTAGAGCAACCAATCACTAAAACCACAATGGAAAAACAACAAATGCAGGATGACCCCATCAAGAGGAGGGCGCAAGAATTCCTCCCGGAAGTCCCTCAATTTGAATATTAGGAACAGCTTGAAGCATCTGTCACCAAGTTGCAAGAATCTATGGACCAAATAAAGGAAGAACAGCAAAATCAAAACAGTATGCTCTGTAAACTGCTCAGGGAACAAGAAGAGCAAGGGCGTAACTTAAAGGAACTGAAGCGTCAGAAGTTATCTCTTGAAGGACCAAGCACTCCACAGACTAGAGGAACATCCACATCCCAAACTCAAGGTTGTTGAGCTCTAATCTTAACATTAACTCTGTGATAATTGTTCTTATTTGAGTTTTACCTTAGAAGTTATAGTAGTAATTAGTAGTTATTTTATCTCCAATTAAGCTATAATTTATTTTTTTCATCATCATTAAACATGAATAAAATAGAAGATTTTCTTTAGAATAAGGAGGCAATATTTTTCGAATTGTTAATAAAACAAATTCTAATTGTTTACATGTGGTGGCAATGCTTTCTGCCTTCTGAATGAATGCCTGAACAGAGCATATGTCTTTGGAATTTGATGTTCTTGAATTTTAAATATGTTGGCTCTTGAAAGGATAACGAACATGAGACATGTTATTGATAATCTGAAAAATCATAAAAATGATTCTTGAAGCAAGAAAAAGCAGTGAATACAAAGCTTGCCAAAAAAAAAAGCAAGCAGAAAAAGCCAATAGCCCTTAAAACCAAAAGGCAAGGGTAGTAAAAAGGATCCAAGGCTTTGAGCATCAGTAGATAGGAGGGCCTAAGGGAATCAAATCCTGGTCTAAGCGGCTAAACCAAGCTGTCCCTAACCATGTGCTTGTGGCGTGAAGGTGTCAAGTGAAAACTTGAGACTGAGCGGTTAAAGTCAAGGTCCAAAGCAAAAAGAAGAGTGTGCCTAAGAACCCTTGACACCTCTAATTGGGGACTTTAGCAAAGCTGAGTCACAATCTGAAAAGGTTCACCCAATTATGTGTCTGTGGCATTTATGTATCCGGTGGTAATACTGGAAAACAAAGTGCTTAGGGCCACGGCCAAGACTCATAAAAGTAGCTGTGTTCAAGAATCAACATACTGAACTAGGAGAATCAATAACACTATCTGAATTCTAAGTTCCTATAGATGCCAATCATTCTAAGCTTCAATGGATAAAGCGAGATGCCAAAACTGTTCGGAAAAAACTCTGAGATATTATTTCTTCGTGACTTATTTGTATTCTATTTTATTTGTCTAGTTTCTTGGGGACAAGCAACAATTTAAGTTTGGTGTTTTGATGAGCGGATATTTTATACGCTTTTTAGGGTTAATTTCATGTAGTTTTTAGGATGTTTTAGTTAAGTTTTTAGTATATTTTCATTAGTTTCTAGGAAAATTCATATTTCTGGACTTTACTATGAGTTTGTGTGCTTTTCTGTAATTTTAGGTATTTTCTGGCTGAAATTGAGGGAGCTGAGCAAAAATCTAATTCGGGCGGAAAAAGGATTGCTGATGCTGTTGGATTCTGACCTCTCTACACTCGGAATGAATTTTTTGGAGCTACAGAAGTTCAATTGGCGCGCTTCCAATTGCGTTGGACAGTAGACATCCAGGGTTTCCAGCAATATATAATAGTCCATACTTTGCTCAAGGATAAACGACGTAAACTGGCGTTCAACACCAGATCCATGTTGTAGTCTGGCGTCCAGCGCCAGAAATAGGTTACTAGTTGGAGTTCAATGCCAGAAATAGGTTACAACCTGGTGTTGAACGCCCAAAACAGCCCAGGCACGTGAGAAGCTTTAGTCTCAGCCCCAGCACATACCATGTGGGCCCCAGAAGTGGATTTCTGCACTATCTATTATAGTTTACTCATTTTCTGTAAATCTAGGTTACTAGTTTAGTATTTAAACAACTTTTAAAGATTTATTTTGGATCTCATGACATTTTAGATCTGTAAATCTTTGACGGCATGAATCTCTAAACTCCATTGTTGGGGGTGAGGAGCTCTGCTGTGTTTCGATGAATTAATGCAACTATTTCTGTTTTCCATTCAAACATGCGTGTTCCTATCTAAGATATTCATTCGCGCTTAATTATAGAAAAGGTGATGATCCTTGACACTCATCACCATTCTCAACCTATAAACGTGTGCCTGACAACCACTTCCGTTCTACATTAGATTGAATGAGTATCTCTTAGATTCCTCAATCAGAATCTCCGTGGTATAAGCTAGAATCTATTGGCGGCATCCTTGAGAATCCGGAAAGTCTAAACCTTGTTTGTGGTATTCTGAGTAGGATTCTGGGATTGGATCACTATGACGAGCTTCAAACTCGCGAGTGCTTGGCATAGTGACAGACGCAAAAGGATAGTAAATCCTATTCCGGTATGACCGAGAACCTACAGATGATTAGCCGTGTGGTGACAGCGCACCTGGACCATTTTCACTGAGAGGAAGGATGGTAGCCATTGACAACGGTGATCCAACAATACACAGCTTGCCATAGGAGGGACGTGCGTGCGTGAAGAAGAAGACAGGGAGAAAGCAGAGATTCAAAAGACAAAGCATCTCCAAAACTCCAACATATTCTCTATTACTGCATAACAAGTATTTATTTCATGCTCTTTTATTCCTCGCAATTCAATTTGATAAGTGAATTGTTTTCCTGACTAAGAGCTACAAGGTAACCACAGATTGCTTCAAGCCAACAATCTCTGTGGGATTCGACCCTTACTCACGTAAGGTATTACTTGGACGACCCAGTGCACTTGCTGGTTAATGGTACGAGTTGTGAAAAGTGTGATTCACAATTCGTGCACCACTACAACATGCAAGTGAGAAAATAGTAGAAGCAAATGGCATACCAGTGGTGCAAAAGTTGCAACAAATGAGGGAGAAGTGTGGGTAATGAAAGACAATATTAATTCATGTCAATGCCAAAGTAATGCCAGTATTATAAAAATTAGCATTGAAATATAATTGATAATACCCAATCAGAATAAAACAAGTCATGAAGCACCAGAATAATTCAAGAAAAGATGTAACAGTTGAATAAGAAAATTTAATACCAATGGAAAAATGAATTTAGAAAAGAAAAATAAAAATATGCACTAAAGTAAAATGCAATGAATGAAAGTATGCAAATAAATTAAATAAAATAAGATGAAAGTGAAAAAGGATGAGAAGTTAAAAAGATGAAGAAAAAGAAAGTAAGAAAGGAGAGAGAAAGAAGAAAAGATAGAAGAAATTACGGTTAGAAAAGAAAAGATAAGATAATTGGCGCTGATCTGGATGAGTTGTGCGGCGCAGGTGACGCAGACGCGTGAGTGACGCGGTCGCGTGGTGCGCGATAAGGTCAGGTGACACGGACGCGTGGGTCACGCGATCGCGTGGCCTGATTTGTGTGATTGGCGCGAGTGCAGCCTTGCGTTCGCGCAACTCTCTATTCGAAACTCTTTTCGCCAAATTTTTGGGTGACGCGGTCGCGTGGTTGACGCGATCGCGTGGATGGCCATACTTTGAAAAACGATGCGGACGCGTGGGGCACGCGTTTGCGTGCTGGGGCTTGTGCTTCTAGCGTGGTTCCAGCCCCATTCCAGCCTAACTTGCTGCCAAACACCCTTTTTACGTCGATTTTCAGGGCACCCGTTCGCGTGGGTGACGCGGACGCGTGGAAGGCATTTTTTCGCAAATGACGCGGACGCGTCAGCAACGCGGTCACGTGGATCAATTTGTGCCAAAGGCACTCCTCTAGCCACGCTCTCGCGTGACTTTCTGTTCAATTTTCTTTTCTTCCCAATGCATTGGTGACGCGGACGCGTCAGCGATGCTTCCGCGTCGCGTGCGTGCTTTTTTTTTATGCAGGATGCAAAATGCAATGATAATATGGATGCTATGAATAATTCCAGGTTCAATGAAAATAGAATAAAATAAAACTCAAAAATAAACAAAATGAAATAAAATCAAAATTGAAGAAAAATGAACGATCATACCATGGTGGGTTGTCTCCCACCTAGCACTTTTAGTTAAAGTCCTTAAGTTGGACACTTGGTGAGCTCTCTATTATGGTGGCTTGTGCTTGAACTCATCCAGGAATCTCCACCAATGTTTGTAATTCCAATGGCCTTCGGGATCCCAAATCTTGTTTCTACACCCGTCTTCAAATTGATTATCATGATTCCATTCGGGTGGTTCAGCTTTAGAATTCTCAGTGAATCGTCCAAACAACTTCCTATACCCATTCAATTGAGCTCTACACCAACCTTTGCATTTAAACTTAAAGATTCCAACCATAATGAACCTTGCAGGACAAAATTTACCACTGACCATCTTCCTCTTACTCTTAATGCCACAAAGAGCTCTAAGCTGACAATCCGTCTCTAGTAGCCCATATTCAAGTGGGAAAGTAAAGGTTAAGGATGAGAATTTTACCCACTTGAATGTTGTGTTCGACGGTAATGGCCTTGGAAGAGGTGTTTCTAATGAACTTGCAAGCTCCACTCCCTTGTGCTCTTCTTTGACAACTTCCACCTCCTTGTAAGTTTCTTCAATATCAACCTCTTCCTCTTGGTAGTTTTCTTCCAATTCAATCTCTTCTTCATTGCTCACCAAGGGCATGGGAGGTTGTGCTTCTTCTTCTGTAATCTCCATCTCTTGACCAACCTCTTCCAAGTCTTCAGCTATGATATGCCTTGGAGGTTATACACCCTCCTCAGTATCAATTTCAATCGCCTTGGAAGGAGGTTCTATAACCTGACTCTCCCATGGAGGTTCAGCATCTCCTAAATCTTCAACCACTTTTTCTTCTTTAATAATTACTGCTTTGCCCAGTAGTTTTAATATAAAATCATACTCATCCTTGATGATTTTCTTTCCATGACAATTCCTTTCAACTATTCTTTCATCTTCAAGGGTCTTTACTACCTTCACCTTTAGGGCCTCCTCTAGCTCCTTATGAAGTATGGATTCGCGAAGATGATCCCTTCTCTCTTGTTCCATGTCAATAGCATCATTGGGATCATGTTGCTCTTGGATTGATGGATGTGGGTGCTCTTCCATGGATGGTGGTGATGGGATGGAGAGATCATTCTGTGGTTGAAAAAGAAGTGCACTAGAGCTTGAGGGTTGATTGTTGAAGGTATTTGGTGGTCCGATTTGGGCGACAAGAGCTTGTATAGTAGAGTTTAGATCGGTAAGTACTTTCTCCATGGAGGTTTGGGGTGGATAGGATGGTTCATTTGGCTTATAGGGTGGTTGGTATGGTGGATACGGGTTAGGGTCATATGGAGGTGAATGGTTGTAGGTGGCTTGTGAGTATGGTGGTTCAAAGCTGTGTTGAGGAGATGGTTTATAGGTGTATGATGGGGCTTGTCGGTAATTACAAAGGGGTCCACCATAACTATTGTCTTGACATGCATTAGTAAATGGTCGTTGTCCATGGTAGTTTGGAAGGTGTTGTTGCCTAAAGGGTTGATCAGATCTTCGTGGCTCCATCCATCTCTGATTGTTCTGACCTTGATGCATGTTCCTGTTATAGCTTCCATTCCTTACAACAGCATTAGAACCAGCTCAAAGCGATGGAGGTGAGAATTCATAATAACAAATAAAAATTAAAAACGAAAATAAAAATAATTTTAAATTAAAAGGTTATTGAAATTTAAATTTTGAATTTGAAAATTAAATTTTGAAATTTGAATTTTGGAATTTGAAATTTGAATTTTAAATTTTTGAAATTTGAAATTTAAATTTTGAAATTTGAATTTTTGAAGTTGAAATTTGAATTTTGAATTTTGAATTTTAAATTTTTTGAAATTTGAATTTTGTAAAAGTCAACAATATAAGATAAAGTTTTGAAAAAGATTTAACTTTTGAAAAGGTTTGATTTTTTAAAATTTTAAATTTAAATTTTGAAATTTGAATTTTAGAATTTAAATATTGAAATTTGAAATTTGATTTTGAAATAAGATAAGATAAGATTTTGAAAAAGATATGATTTTTGAAAAAGTTTTGAATTTTGAAATTTAAAACTAAGATAAAAAAAATTTTAAAATAAAAATCTGAAAAAAAAATTTTTTTATATATAAAAACAAATAAGCAAGCAAAAAGCAAATATTTACAATAACCAATAATAAGGCACACGTTTGCAATTCCCCGGCAACGGCGCCATTTTGAAGAACGGATGATTGACGGTTTAGAATTTAGAATAAATTCTCGTTGCAAGTATAGTTTCTAAACCAAGCAATCAACCTTTCTTACAAAAGTTTTGGTTGTCACAAGTAACAAACCCCTTTAAAATTTATAACCGAAGTATTTAAACCTCGGTTCGTCTTCTCAAGGAATTGCAGGGAGGTATGTTCTTATTATTGGTTATGAGTTTTGTAAATTGGGGGTTTTTGAAATAAGGAGCAAGTAATTTAAATGACAAGAAAAATAAATTAATAATAATAAAATCTCTTGGCAAGGTATAAGAATTTGGAAGTCCTGTCCTAGTTATCCTTATCAGATGTGATGAGAATTGGGTTTTAATCCCACTTAGTTAAGTCAAGTGGACTAATTAGCTTGATCCTCAAGTCCTAGTCAATCCATGTGGGAAGACTAGCTTTAGAGCGATCTAGATCAATTAGTAATCTGCCAATTTCAACCACTGCTGAGTTTGACAACTCAAGTGTTACCAATTACTTAACCAAATCCAAAAGGAAGAAAATATCTAAATTAAATTAAAAGCATTCATAAATAGAATAAAACAATCATAAACTGAAATACCTCAAATAATATTAATTAAGAAAATCATAACATGAATGTAGCATAAGCCAAATTGAAAAGATAAATAATAATTAAAGTAATAAATAAAAATGGAAAATAAATTAAAGGAATATTAAACCTGTACTTGAAGAGAAGTAATCCTAAAATTAAGAGAAATCCTAATCCTAAATCCTAAGAGAAAGGAGAGAGCCTCTCTCTCTAAAAACTACATCTAAAAACCTGAAATTGTGAATTACGAGAGCATGTTCATGAATGGATGTATTCACCCACTTTATAGCCTCTAATCTGTGTGTTTTGGGCTGAAAACTGGGTCAAAAACAGCCCAGAAATTGCCCCCAGTGATTTCTGGTACGTTCAGGTGGCGGGAAAGTGACGCGGAAGCGTCGTCCACGCGTTAGCGTGGATTGGGGTTTCGCCAGGTCACGCGTCCGTGTGATCCACGCGTTCGTGTCACCTGGATTCAAGGCAGCTATGGCAAATTATATATCGTTGCAAAGCCCCGGACGTTAGCTTTCCAATGCAACTAGAACCGCATCATTTGGACCTCTGTAGCTCAAGTTATGGTCGTTTGAGTGCCAAGAGATCAGGCTGGACAGCTTTAGCAGTTCCTTCAGTTTCCTGTATTCCTTCTAATTTTGCATGCTTCCTTTCCATCCTCTAAGCCATTCCTGCCCTGTAATCTCTGAAAATACTTAACACACATATCAAAGCATCGAATGGTGATAAGAGGGAATTAATTTTTGGTAATTAAAAGGCTCGGGAAGCAAGTTTCCAATTATAGAATAAAATTAGGAAGGAAAATATAAAACCATGCAAATAGTATGAATAAGTGGGTAAAAAGTTGATAAAAACCACTCAAATTAGCACAAGATAAACCATAAAATAGTGGTTAATCAGTCCACCATATCCATTATCTTGGTATGCATCATGGAATGGCTCTTGCTCGTAGTACATTGGAGAGGGTTGTTGCCATGGAGGTTGTCCATAAGCTTGAGGCTCTTCCCGCCTTTGATTGTTCCATCCTTGATGCATGTTCTCATTGTAGCTTCCATTCCCTACAACATAATTTGAACCAAACTCATAGCCAAAGGGGTGAGAATTCATAGTAGCAAGAGAAAATAAAAACAAAATCTAACAAGAAATAATGAAAATAAACTCCTAAAACTAGCAACAACTAACAAAGAAACAAAAAGGCAAACATATTCACAATATTCACAATAACCAATAACAAGGCACACATTTGCAATGCCCCAGCAATGGTGCCAAAAACTTGACAGAGAAAAAATTGTCGGTGAAGAATTTCTCAAAAAATTCTCGTTACAAGTATAGTTCTAAACTGACAAGCAATCATCGGTCAACGTTTAAATTGTTTGTTACTTAAGCGAACCCAATAAAAATAAGCCGAAGTATTCAAACCTCGGGTCGTTGGTGCACGAAATTGTGATCTCAACTGTGCCAACAACTTGGTACACCCGATCATAATCTAAATTCTTTTTCATAATTCCGCACAACTAACCAGCAAGTGCATTGGGTCGTCCAAGTAATAGTCGATCCCACGGAGATTGTCGGCTTGAAGCAGTCTATGGTCATCCTTGTAAATCTCAGTCAGGCAGATTCAAATGATTATGAAGTTTTGATGATTAAAAGATAAATAGAACATAAAATAAAATAGAGATACTTATGTAATTCATTGATGAGAATTTCAGATAAGCGTATGGAGATGCTTTGTTCCTTCTGAATTTCTGCTTTCCTACTGCCTCCATTCAATCATTCATACTCCTTTTCTATGGCAAGTTGTATGTTGGGTATCACCGTTGTCAATGGATACCTCCCATCCTCTCAGTGAAAATGGTCCTCTATGGTTTCTGTACGGCTAATCAACTGTCGGATTTCTCGTCTCGGATGAAAAATACCAGGCACAGCTACCGCATGGCTAATCAGCTATTGGTTCTCGATTGTGTCGGAATAAGATTCAATGATCCTTTTGCGCACTGTCGCTGCGCCCCACAGTCGCGAGTTTGAAGCTCGTCACAGTCATACCTTCCCAGATCCTACTCAGAATACCACAAACAAGGTTTAGACTTTCCGGATCTCAGGAATGCTGCCAATTGATTCAAGCCTATACCACGAAGATTCTAATCTCAGATTCAGATGCTCTGTTGTCAGGAGAGACGATGTGAATCGTTGAAGAGAGATCCAAGAGACACTCATTCAAGCTTGTTTTCATGTAGAACGGAAGTGGTTGTCAGGCACGCGTTCATAAGTGAGAATGGTGATGAGCGTCACATAATCATCACATTCATCATGTTCTTGTATGCGAATGAATATCTTAGAATAAGAATAAGCTTGAGTTGAAGAGAAAAATAATAGTACTTTGCATTAATTCATCAGGAACAGCAGAGCTCCACACCTTAATCTATGGGGTGTAGAAACTCCACCGTTGAAAATACATAAGTGAATATAGTCTAGGCATGGCCGAATGGCCAGCCCCCAAACGTGTACAATATGATCCCAAGATCACTGGTCTAAAAGACTCTTTAAAATAAATCACTAAAAGTCATTTTTATACTAAACTAGTAACTAGGGTTTACAGAAAATGGGTAAATGATGCAGAAATCCACTTCCGGGCCCACTTGGGGTGTGCTTGGGCTGAGCATTGAAGCTTTCATGTGTAGAGATTCTTGTTGGAGTTAAACACCAGGTTGCAGCCTGTTTGTGGCGTTTAACTCTGGTTTGTAACCTGTTTCTGGCGTTTAACTTCAGAATATGGCAGGAAGTTGGCGTTTGAATGCCAGTTTGCGCCATTAAAACTTAGGCAAAGTATGGACTATTATATATTGCTGGAAAGCTCTGGATGTCTACTTTCCAACGCAGTTAAGAGCGCGCCAATTGGATTTCTGTAGCTCCAGAAAATCCATTTGGAGTGCAGGGAGGTCAGAATCCAACAGCATCTGTAGTCCTTTTTCAGCCTCTGAATCAGATTTTTGCTCAGGTCCCTCAATTTCAGCCAGAAAATACCTGAAATCATAGAAAAACACACAAACTCAGTAAAGTCCAGAAATGTGATTTTTTCTTGAAAACTAATAAAAATATATTAAAAAGTAGCTAGATCCTACTAAAAACTACCTAAAAATAATGCCAAAAAGCGTATAAATTATCCGCTCATCAGTCGTTCCTCAAGAAATGGCAGAGAAGTGTATTTATTATTGGTTATAGAAAAGTATATTTTTGGGGTTTTATAATAAGAAACAAAAAAGTAAAATGGCAAGAAAATAAACTAATAGCTAAGAAAGCTCTTAGCAAGGAAAGGGAATTGGAAGTCCTATCCTCATTATCATTGGCAATGGTGATGGTAAATGTAAATTGCCTTCACTTAGTTAACCTCTAACCAATGAAGGAATGTCAAGTGCATCTAATCAACTTGAGTTCACAAATCCTTAACTCATAGTGAGAGACTAGATTTAGTGAAGTTCAAGCTAACCGGCAATCTTCAATTACCAATCAACAAGAGACTTTGACAATTCAAGAGTCTCTAAATCATCAACCCAAGCTAAGAACACAAAAATCTAATTTAAAATCCAACTAAATATTTTATCAAACACTTGAAAGGCACAAAAAAAGAAATATAGAAAATTGACAAGACATAGGAAATTCGAAGACTAACCAAAGCAAGGAAATCACAATAACAAAGCAATTGAACAATAAGAAACATAAAACATAAATTACATTAATGAAAATTGAGAGTAACACATGAACTCATAAACTAAATTAGCAAAATAAAGGAATCAATAAGAGAAGTAGATAGCTAAAGTGCTAGAACAAATAAAAGTAAGAGAAAACTAAATTAAAATAAGATTGAAACCTAAATCTAAATAGAAATTGGAAGAAGAAACCCGAACTCTAGAATTCTATATCTAAAACCTAAAAATTGTGAATGAATGAAAAGTAAATGAATTCCCCATCAATTATCCTTCCAGCTCCACTCTGAAGCCTCTAGTTTGCATTTTCGGGCCTGAAACTGGGTCAAAAGCAGCCCAGAAATCGCCTCCAGCGTTTTCTCGTAACTGAGGCACGTGACGCTTGTCACGCGTACGCGTCAGCCACGCGTATGCATCACTGGACTTTGAACTTTCCACGCGTACGCGTCATCCACGCGTGCGCGTCATTTGTCTGCTGCACCAGCCACGCGTACGCGTCGTCCATGCATGCGCGTCGGCTCCAGCTTCTCAAATCCTCAATTTGTTGTGTTCCTTCTACTTTGGCATGCTTCCTTTCCATCCTCTAAGCCATTCCTGCCCTATAAAACTTGAAAACACTTAACACACATATCACGGCATCGAATGGTAATAAGAGAAGATTACAACTTAGCAATTTTAAGGCCAAAGAAGCATGTTTTCAATCATAACTCAAAATTAGGAAGGAAACTTAAAAACATGCAATTTATATGGATAAGTATGAGAATAGTTGATAAAATCCACTCAATTCAATACAAAATAAACTATAAATAGTAGTTTATCAGATACTAAATGTTGCTTCTTTATTATTTCCATTATCATCAATCTTCTAATAATATGATTCATATTATCTATTATCTTAGGCTTGAAGTTGGTAAAAAAGACTTAGGATCTACCTGGTTGGTAAAAGAAAAGATGTCTTTAAAGTAATCCTCTGGCACTCCTGCAATTTCTGAGTGAGTACTAGTCATTTTGTAGTTTTCCCCACCAATCTCCAAATCTTATTACTCCTTGTTCTAGATTTGAATTTTTTATGGAAGAAGGTTGTATTTTATTTGGCTTCCTTCCTTCAACCAATTAAATTTTAGATTTATCCTTCCTTAAGAATAGCTTTGTACAATTTGTGCTCAAGTTCAGTTATCTTAGGACCACCCATACTATCTGCTGCTCGTTTTTCCTCCAATAAGCTTTTGTATTTCCACCTTAGAGTTAGAGTTATTGTTTGATGGTGGATTTTACAATCCACAAGACACCAGCAAGTGCACCGAGTCGTATCAAGTAATAACTCACGGTGAGATGAGTGTCGATCCTATGAGAATTAACAGATTAAGCAAGCAAAATCAACCAATTAATCTAGTCAGACTAGCAAATTAGGGTTTTGAAATGCTTTAAGCATAAATAGCAAATAAACAAAACTAAAACAAAAGCAACAATGATTATAAAAAGGATATGAATTGAGAAAATCAAGGTTTTAGAGATGTTAATTCTTCCGAATTATTACTTTTCACATTTCACCTTGATCATGCAAAGATACAATCATGGCAAATCATTAGTAATCAAACCCCAATTTCTTGGTGATTTAATATCTATTTAGCCTAATTAATCGCTAATCCCTTAGTCAATTATTTAAGAAAAGAGTTAAGAAATGTCTACTGATTTATAAAGCTACACAAGTCATAAGAATCTCTCTAGTTGATTTTATGCCACTTATCAATCCAGCTTCAAAACTTAAGAATTATGAGAATTGGTTTTCAAGCTAAATTCAATTAATAAACTTTTCCAAGATATTAAAAGGATTCAAATCAGAAAAGAATTGTTTCCTAACACATTCAAACCCTTTAAGATGAAGAATGAAAACCTTTTCTTGAAAAGATATCAATGCATAAATCAAAGATAGAAAATTTATTGTATTAATCCATAGATATAATAGAGCTTCTAACCTTAACTGAGAAGAATTAGAAACTCATTTTCATCCTTGAAATCCATAACAAAAAGCTGCCAAGTGTCGAAGAAGAGCAGAGATCCGAAGATCCCCAGAGGGAGAGAAGACGCCGGAAGAGAGCCTCCCTTTACATTAAATTCTAACCCTAATTTAAAATTCAAATTTAAATTAAAACATAATCAAAACTAAAACAGAATCAAATCTATCTAATTAATGATTTCCTCTAGCATGACTTCCAATCTTTATCTCCTTGCAATCTCCAATTAATGTTGTCATCAATGGGCTTGTGATTGATCTTCCAAAAAGTTGAGAAATTAGAGGAAATCTGGCCTTGATTGAAGTCTTGTGAGAAGCAACAAAGCCCACATAGTGCATGGCTTATATTAAGTTGTACATGAAGCAAACTTTGATCCTGGGACACCATTCGATGGGCTCACATACAACGTGAATTAGACTACGTTGTACGTGAGCCAATTTTCTTTAATTTGGCCTTGTAATAGTGCTCTAGCGTTGTACGTGGTGAATTCCACGTACTACGCGAAAATCAACTCGTGCGTACACGTGATTGCTGCGTTATACGTGAAATCTCCAACGTACTACGTGAAAGTGATGGTCATGTGTACGCGCGCTTCATGAGTATGCGTGACATTCGAAATGCCTCCAACGTAGTACGTGAAAGCCTTCATGTTGCACACCCTTCATCTTCTCCTTCCAGTAAGCTTTTTGTCCTTCACAGAAAGCATTATGTTTGTTACTGTTTATCACAAAGGGCTTTCTGTGTCTTGCTCTCCTTCCTCCTTTCTGTTTTGTTTCTTCCTGTTTTATTTCTAAAATTTTCTGTAATCAACAAAATTCAACTAATCAAAGTAATATCTATTCTAACATTAAATTCATTGATTATACACAAAAATTCTTAATAAATCAATTAAAATTAAAAAGGAAAAATACTAAAGATGCGCATGCATCATTGTTCCATTTCTAATGAACCAATCGGTATATACAAAACTTTAGTTTCTGTGCCGATATGTACATAGGAGATCCCTCAAATTTAGAATTTCAAACCTCACTAATAGTAGCACAAACAACATCATCATTACACCATCTTGATTGGAATTTGAACTTTTCTTTACAACGTTCATATTGAGGATTTGTGTCTAGTAGCAATGGAGAATGATCTAAACATGTTTCAAAAAATCTGAGTACAATTGAATGAGGGTAGAGCTACATCCATTGTTCATCCGCCAAAACTCAGTCAAATCTTTCCTATATCGACTCCCCTTCTTTCCTCTTGTTACTCCAAGTAAATAGTTTACCAACTATTTTTAGATCAAGCAATGTGTTAATGTATTATATCCAATAAAATATTTAAAGGCAATAATAGATGATAGAGTTTTGTTATTACCTCGAGATTTTTCATTTTTGTCAACAATGGCATTAAAATCTACAAAAGCAGCTGATTTACCTTCATATTGGTTCAAGATAGTAGTAATATCCTAAAATTAAGTCAATTTCAGCAACTCATTGCTATGTAAGTAAACTTCTATGAGGTATGAGCTGCCATTCAACATTGGACACCATAACTTTAATCATGGTAGCAATGAAGAAGTCAGAACTACAAGTAATTCGAACCACACTATCATCTTTTCATCCTAGAGCTAGTCCACCTGCACTACCCACTGGGTCTATAAGATGCCAATTGAAAAATCTACACAACCATAACCTCATTTTCACCATTTAAGATTGGTTATTTGTTTTACAGAGAAAAACCATTTCGAGAGAGTGAAATTTAGACATCCCTTTCACATTGTGGATTGTCAGGATCTTTCTAAACCCTTACAATTTCACATGATGAGCTTCATATCAACTGGAGTGCTATTGAACAGCTGGCACCTTCCATCTTCTGATTAGTAATTTGCAACTCATCCACACAAATCTTTTTTGTCAAGTAGTAACTTTCTCCCCCCATGTATCCTCTTTTAGTTCTAACCACCTTATTCTGCATTCCTGCATTATGTCTAGCAAGATTTTTCAATTTCAGTTTTTTACCACTCTTGATCTCGACCATAATGAAATTTACATACCTTGGATTGAGAAACTGATGAGCGGATATTTTATACGCTTTTTGGGGATAATTTCATATAGTTTAGAGTATGTTTTAGTTAGTTTTTAGTCTATTTCTAGTAGTTTTTAGGAAAAATTCATATTTCTGGACTTTACTATGAGTTGTGTGTTTTTCTGTAATTTCAGGTATTTTTCTGGCTGAAATTGAAGGAGCTGAGCAAAAATCTGATTCAGGCTGAAAAAGGACTGCTGATGCTGTTGGATTCTGACCTCCCTGCACTCAAAGTGGATTTTCTGGAGCTACAGAACTCGAAATGGCATGCTTCCAATTGCGTTGGAAAGTAGTCATCCAGGGCTTTCCAGAAATATATAATAGTCCATACTTTGCACAAGGATAGATGACGTAAACTGGCGTTCAACGCCAGTTCTCTGCCCAATTCTGGCGTCCAGCGCCAGAAAAGGATCAAAAACTGGAGTTGAACGCCCAAACTGGCATAAAAACTGGCGTTCAACTCCACAAATGGCCTCTGCACGTGACTCACTTAAATCTCAGCCCCAGCACACACCAAGTGGGCCCCAGAAGTGGATATCTGCATCATCCATCATAGTCCACTCATATTTTGTAACCCTAGGCTACTAGTTTAGTATTTAAACAACTTTTAGAGACTTATTTGGTATCTCATGACATTTCAGATCTAAACTTTGTATTCTCTGACGGCATGAGTCTCTAAACCCCATTGTTGGGGGTGAGGAGCTCTGCTGTGTCTCGATGAATTAATGCAAGTATTTCTGTTTTCCATTCAAACACGCTTGTTCCTATCTAAGATGTTCATTCGCGCTTAACTGTGATGGAGGTGATGAGCTGTGACACTCATCACCTTCCTCAAATCATGAACGTGTGCCTGACAACCACCTCCGTTCTATATACGATTGAATGAGTATCTCTTAGATTCCTTAATCAGAATCTCCGTGGTATAAGCTAGAACTGATGGCGGCATTCATGAGAATCCGGAAAGTCTAAACCTTGTCTGTGGTATTCCGAGTAGGATTCAAGGATTGAATGACTGTGACGAGCTTCAAACTCCTGAAGACTGGGCGTTAGTGACAGACGCAAAAGGATAGTAAATCCTATTCCAACCGGATCGAGAACCAACCGGTGATTAGCCGTGCTGTGACAGAGCGCGTGAGCGTAGTTTTCACTGGAAGGATGGAAGGTAGCCATTGACAACGGTGATCCACCAACACACAGCTTGCCATAGGAGGACGTGCGTGCGTGAATCAGAAGACAGAGGAAAGCAGAGATTCAGAAGATAAAGCATCTCCAAAACTCCAACATATTCTCCATTACTGCACAACAAGTAACCTTTAATTCGCAATTCAACTAATAAACATAATTGACTTCCTGACTAAGATTTACAAGATAACCATAGATTGCTTCAAACCAACAATCTCCGTGGGATTCGACCCTTACTCACGTAAGGTATTACTTGGACGACCCAGTGCACTTGCTGGTTAGTGGTACGCGTTGTGAAAAGTGTGATTCACAATTCGTGCACCAAGTTTTTGGCGCCGTTGCCGAGGATTGTTCGTGTTTGAACAACTGACGGATTATTTTGTTGCTTAGATTAGGAAAAATCTTTCTTTTTCTTTTGGTTTAGAGTCTTTTATTATTTATCCCTTGTTAAAATACTTTAAACTTATAGCTCAATTATTTAGAACGTGGTGTTTATGTTCATGATAATTGGCTATCATATTTTTAAAACCTTTTTCAAAAATAATTTTTCTATTAAATCCTGTGCCAAACTTTAAGTTTGGTGTTCTCAAAAATAATCTTTCTTAAAATTTTCGAAAGGTCCAAAACTCATTTGGCTAGAGCGTTAATCTGTGTTCTTGGTAATTGGGTTAGAGTCTTTTATACTCTTTTCAAAACCTTCTTTTTCATAAATAATATTTTCTCTATTAAAATTGTGTGCCAAACTTTAAGTTTGGTGTTTTCTTGTTGAATTCCCTTTGGTTTTCGAAAATTTTTGGTTTGGTTTTCAAAAAATTTTAAGTTTGGTGTTCTTTCTTCATGTTCTTGTGTTCTTGTGAGTCTTCAAAGTGTTCTTGAGTTTCCCTTCTGTCTTGATCTTAAAATTTTTAAGTTTGGTGTTCCTTGGTGTTTTCCCTCCAAAATTTTCAAAAACAAGGAGCATTAGATCTAAAAATTTTAAATCTTGTACTATCTTATTGTTTTTCTCTCTCCTCACTAAATTCAAAAATATCTTTTCAAAATATCTCTTCTAACTTCCTAACTTCTTATCTTTTCAAAATTTGTTTCAACTAACTAACTAACTTTTTGTTTGTTTCTTAACTTTTTCAAAACTACCTAACTAACTCTCTCTCTCTCTAATTTTCGAAAATATCTTCCCTCTTTTTCAAAAATTTCTGTTTTTTTTTAACTAATTATTTTTAATTTTTTTACGAAAAAAAAAATTTAATTTCAAAATTCAAATTCTTTTTAGTTATTTTATTTTATTTAAGTGTTTACTTCTTATAAAATAAAATAAATAAAAAGATAAATCAGTCCAAGTTATATCCATACATCCATCATGGACATAAGTGGAAATGAACAGTCCAGGAGGACTCTGGGGTCATATTCTAACCCCTCTACTGCTTCATATGGGAGTAGCATATGCATACCCTCCATTGGAGTTAGTAGCTTTGAGTTGAATCCTCAGCTCATTATCATGGTGCAGCAAAGTTGCCAGTATTCCGGTCTTCCACAGGAAGAACCTACAGAGTTTCTGGCACAATTTTTACAAATTGCTGACACAGTACATGATAAGGAAATAGATCAGGATGTCTACAGACTATTACTGTTTCCATTTGCTGTAAAAGATCAAGCTAAGAGGTGGTTAAATAACCAACCTAAGGCCAGCATAAGAACATGGAAACAGCTGACAGAAAAATTCCTGAATCAGTATTTTCCTCCAAAAAGGATGACACAGCTAAGGCTGGACATCCAAGGCTTTAAACAAGGAGATAATGAATCTCTTTATGATGCCTGGGAGAGATACAGAGAGATGCTACGAAAATGCCCCTCTGAAATGTTTTCAGAGTGGGTTCAGTTAGACATCTTCTACTATGGGCTTGCAGAAGGAGCTCAGATGTCTCTAGATTACTCAGCTGGTGGATCTATCCATATGAGAAAGACAATTGAAGAGGCTCAAGAGCTCATTGATACAGTTGCCAGGAATCAGCATCTGTATCTAAGCAGCAACCCTTCCATGAATGAAGAGGTTAAAATAGTAACTGCTGAATTCAGTACTGTAAAACAAGCTGCTGAATTCAATCAGCAATTGGATTTTCTAACAAAGCAGCTAGCTGAATTCAAGGACAGGCTACAGGAGACAAGGATAGCTAATATACATATGGACGAACAGTTTAAGCAAACAAAGCAGCAGCTATCAAGACAAATAGCAGAAGAATGCCAAGCAGTTCAATTAAGAAGTGGGAAAACATTAAATACCCCACCTCAAGGCATCAAAAATTCAAGAAATGAGCAACCCACCAAAGATTCACCTGAGGACAGTAAGAGCCCAGGGAAAAATAATTCTGGCACTAAAACGCCAGAAAATGGGTGGAAGGCTGGCGCTGAACGCCCAGACCATGCCCAAAACTGGCGTTCAGCGCCAGAAACAAGGCAGGATTGGCGTTCAACGCCAGAAATGGGGCAGAATCCAGCGTTGAACGCCCAAAATGGGCATATTTCTGGCGTTCAGGCGCCAGGAACAGACAGTGAGTTGGCGTCTAACGTCACTCCAGCTTATGACTCTGGTACTCAATTGCAAGTGAGGGATCAGACACACACAAGTGCTGATAACAACCCCTCTAAAAAGGCTTCTTTAACCACTAAGGTTGAGGAATATAAAGCCAAGATACCTTATCCTCAAAAACTCCGGAAAGAGGAGCAGGATAAGCAATTTGCTCGCTTTGCAAATTATCTAAGTACTCTTGAAATAAAGATTCCATTTGCAGAGGCACTTGAGCAAATACCTTCTTATGCCAAGTTCATGAAAGAGATCTTGAGTCATAAAAAGGAGTGGAGAGAAACAGAAAGAGTTCTCCTCACTAAAGAATGCAGTGCAATCATTCTGAAAAGCTTTCCTGAAAAGCTTAAAGACCCTGGGAGTTTTCTGATACCATGCATATTAGAAGGTGACTGCACCAAGACAGCTTTATGCGATCTTGGGGCAAGCATCAACCTAATACCTGCATCCACTATCAGAAAGCTTGGCTTAACTGAAGAAGTTAAACCAACCCGGATATGTCTCCAACTTGCTGATGGTTCCACTAAATACCCATCAGGCGTGATTGAGGACATGATTGTCAGAGTTGGGCCATTCGCCTTTCCCACTGACTTTGTTGTGCTGGAAATGGAGGAGCACAAGAGTGCCACTCTCATTCTAGGAAGACCCTTCCTAGCAACTGGACGATCCCTCATTGACGTCCAACAGGGGGAAATAACCCTGAGAGTCAACGATGACGAGTTCAAGTTGAACGCTGTCAAAGCCATGCAGCATCCAGACACATCAACAGACTGCATGAAAGTTGACCTTATTGACTCTTTGGTAGAAGAGATCAACATGGCTGAGAGTCTCGAATCAGAGTTGCAAAACATCTTTAAAGATGTTCAGCCTGATTTGGAGGATTCAGGGGACATGAAAGAGCCTCTGAACTTTCTTCTGAAAGAGGAAAAACCTCCTAAACCAGAGCTCAAGCCACTGCCACCATCCTTGAAATATGCATTTCTAGGAGAAGGTGACACTTTTCCAGTGATCATAAGCTCTGCTTTAAATTCACAGGAAGAGGAAGCACTTATTCAAGTGCTAAGGACACACAAGACAGCTCTTGGGTGGTCCATAGGTGACCTTAAGGGCATAAGCCTAGCTAGATGCATGCACAAAATCCTATTGGAGGATAATGCCAAACCAGTGGTTCAACCACAGAGGCGGCTAAATCCAGCCATGAAGGAAGTGGTGCAGAAAGAGGTCACCAAATTACTAGAGGCTGGGATTATTTATCCCATTTCTGATAGCCCTGGGTGAGCCCTGTTCAAGTCGTCCCAAAAAAGGGAGGCATGACAGTGATTCATAATGAAAAAAATGAACTGGTTCCTACAAGAACAGTTACAGGGTGGCGCATGTGTATTGACTACAGAAGGCTCAATACAGCCACCAGAAAGGATCATTTTCCTTTACCATTCATAGACCAGATGCTAGAGAGACTAGCAGGTCATGATTATTACTGCTTTTTGGATGGCTACTCAGGCTATAACCAGATTGCAGTAGATCCCCATGATCAAGAGAAAACAGCATTCACATGCCCATCTGGAGTGTTTGCTTATAGAAGGATGCCATTTGGGCTATGTAATGCGCCTGCAACCTTCCAGAGATGCATGCTCTCTATTTTCTCTGACATGGTGGAAAAATTTCTGGAAGTCTTCATGGATGACTTCTCAGTATATGGAGACTCATTCAGCTCCTGTCTTGATCACCTGAAACTTGTTCTGAAAAGATGCCAAGAAACCAACCTAGTTTTAAACTGGGAAAAGTGTCACTTCATGGTGACTGAAGGAATTGTTCTTGGGCATAAAATCTCAAACAAGGGAATAGAGGTGGATCAAGCAAAAATAGAGGTAATTGAAAAATTACTACCACCTGCCAATGTTAAGGCAATCAGAAGCTTTCTGGGGCATGCAGGATTCTATAGGAGGTTTATAAAGGATTTTTCAAAAATCGCAAAACCTCTAAGCAACCTGCTAGCTGCTGACACGCCATTTGTGTTTGACACAGAGTGCCTGCAGGCGTTTGAAACGCTAAAAGCTAAGCTGGTCACAGCACCAGTCATTTCTGCACCAGACTGGACATTACCATTTGAGCTAATGTGTGATGCCAGTGATCATGCCATTGGTGCAGTATTGGGACAGAGGCATGACAAGCTTCTGCATGTCATTTATTATGCCAGTCGCGTTTTAAATGATGCCCAGAAAAATTACACAACCACAGAAAAGGAATTACTTGCAGTGGTTTACGCCATTGACAAGTTCAGATCCTACTTAGTAGGATCAAAGGTGATTGTGTACACTGACCATGCTGCTCTTAAGTATCTACTCACAAAGCAGGATTCAAAACCCAGGCTCATCAGATGGGTATTGCTTTTGCAAGAGTTTGATATAGAAATAAGAGACAGAAAAGGGACAGAGAACCAAGTAGCTGATCATCTGTCCCGGATAGAGCCAGTGGAAGGGACGTCCCTCCCCTTCCTTGAGATCTCTGAGACGTTCCCTGATGAGCATCTATTTTCCATCCAGGAAGCACCATGGTTTGCCGATATTGCAAACTATAAAGCTGCAAGGTTCATACCCAAGGAGTACAATAGAATACAAAAAAAGAAACTAATTACTGATGCAAAGTACTACTTGTGGGATGAGCCCTATCTCTTTAAGAGATGTGCAGACGGAATTATCCGTAGGTGTGTCCCCAGAGAGGAAGCACAGAGAATCCTATGGCATTGCCATGGATCTCAATATGGAGGCCATTTCGGAGGTGAGCGAACAGCCACCAAGGTCCTCCAATGTGGCTTCTATTGGCCCACACTCTATAAAGATTTCCGAACTCTATAAAGATTCCCGAGAGTTTGTACGTAATTGTGACAACTGCCAAAGAGCTGGTAATCTGCCTCATGGTTACGCCATGCCTCAACAAGGAATCTTGGAAATAGAGTTGTTTGATGTATGGGGAATTGACTTCATGGGACCTTTCCCACCATCATACTCAAACACTTACATTCTGGTGGCAGTTGACTATGTATCAAAATGGGTTGAGGCTATCGCCACACCCACCAATGATACTAAAACAGTACTGAAGTTCCTCCAGAAACATATCTTTAGCAGGTTTGGTGTCCCTAGAGTGTTAATCAGTGATGGGGGCACTCACTTCTGCAATAAACAGCTTTACTCTGCCATGGTTCGGTATGGAATTCGCCACAAAGTGGCCACTCCATATCATCCACAAACCAACGGGCAAGCTGAAGTCTCTAACAGAGAATTAAAGAGAATCCTGGAACGGACAGTAAATACCCGTAGAAAGGATTGGGCAAGGAGCTTGGATGATGCTCTGTGGGCTTACAGAACAGCATTCAAGACCCCTATAGGGACCTCTCCATACCAACTCGTGTATGGTAAGGCATGCCACTTGCCCGTGGAACTGGAACATAAGGCCTACTGGGCAACCAGATTCCAAAACTTAGATGCCAAATTAGCAGGAGAAAAACGATTGCTCCAGCTAAATGAGCTAGAGGAATTCAGATTCACAGCTTTCGAAAATGCCAAGCTTTATAAAGAAAAATAAAAAAAATGGCATGACAGAAAGCTGTCATCTAGAATCTTTGAACCAGGACAGAAGGTCCTGTTGTTTAACTCTAGACTCAGGCTATTCCCCGGGAAACTGAAATCCCGGTGGAGGGGACCATACGTGATTACAAGTGTGTCACCATATGGTTACGTGGAGCTTCAAGATATTGATTCTGATAAGAAGTTCATTGTCAATGGACAAAGAATCAAGCATTATCTTGAAGGCAACATTGAGCAAGAATGCTCAAGGCTGAAGCTAGATTAAAAGCTCAGCAAGGTCCAGCTAAAGACAATAAAGAAGCGCTTTCTGGGAGGCAACCCAGCCATGGGGCATTAATCCTCTAAGCATTTTGCCCTATTTTTCTTTTTTTATTTGTTTATATAAAGTTTACTGACACTAAGGTAAAGGATCAATTGCATAAGTTTACAGGGTTACAGAAGGAATTTGCACACAAAACAGAGATTGGAAGCTCAATGGCAAGAAAACGCCAGTAAAGGGGCATTTTGGGCGTTCAGCGCCCAAAATGGGCATCCACTGGGCGCTGAACGCCAGTAATGGCAGCAATTGGGCGTTCAACGCCAGAAATGGCCACCCACTGGGCGTTGAACGCCAGGAATGACAGCAACTGGGCGCTGAACGCCCAGGAGATCAGCATTTGGGCGCTGAACGCCCAAAACAGGCAGTGTTTGGGCGTTCAAACGCCAGGAGGAAAGGGAGGAGCCAAATCCAGTAATCCCACACGTATTTCCATTTTAATTTCAAATTTTATGCTTCAATGCATGATTTTTACATGAACATATCAAGAACCCTGGTTTCTAAAATCCCTAATTTCTAAAAATCCATCTTTCCAAATTCAATCCAACTCTTTTCAAATCTTTTCCAAAAACAAATCTATCTTTTTCACTCTAAAATCTTTTCAATATCTTTTTCATATTATCTTTTTCAAAAATCCAGATTTATCTTTTTCAAAAATCTATCCTATCTTTTCAAAATCAAATTATATCTTCTATCTTATCTTTTTCAACTAAATCTTTTTATCTTATCTCTTCCAATTTTTCGAAAATCCACCACCCGAACCCTTTAAATTTGGGTTCAGCCTCCCCCCTCCTCCATCAACAAGTGCACCTCGATCTCCTTCTATCCCTCTCCTTTCTTTTCTTTTGCTTGAGGACAAGCAAACCTCTAAGTTTGGTGTGTTTATCCGAGATCACTACTAAGATCATGGCTCCCAAAGGAAAACAATCCACTCCAAGAGGCAAGAAAGAGAGCGTTCCAAAATCACTTTGGAATCAAGGGAAGTTCTTATCTAAAGAACATTCAGACCATTATCTTAAAGTAATGGGTCTGAGATCAGTGATCCCGGAAGTGAGATTCGATCTGAAAGAAGATGAATATCTGGAGATCCAGGAGCAAATTCGAATCAGGAACTGGGAAGTCCTAGCTAATCCTGAAATGAAAGTAGGAAGGAACATGGTCCAGGAGTTCTATGCTAACATGTGGCAGACTGACAAGCAAAGACTATCTGGAACTGCTTGCTACGAATTTCGGACCATGGTCAGGGGAAAGATTGTTCATACCACCCCTGACAAGATCAGAGAGATATTAAAGCTACCTCAGTTAAAGGATGATCCAGACTCCTTCAACAGGAGGATGATGAGAGCAGACATTGGCCTGGATAAGATTCTAGAGGACATATGTATCCCTGGAGCCAGGTGGACCACCAACACCAAGGGCGTCCCAAATCAGCTCAAGAGAGAGGATCTCAAACCAGTTGCCAGAGGATGGCTGGACTTCATTGGGCGTTCTCTGTTGCCCACTAGCAACCGTTCTGAAGTCACAGTTAAAAGAGCAGTGATGATTCATTGCATCATGACTGGGAAGGAAGTGGAGGTTCATCAGCTGATTTCCACTGAACTCTACAAGATAGCTAATAAAAATTCAAGAGAGGCCAGGTTGGCTTATCCAAGCGTGATTTCTCTGCTCTGCAAGGACGCTGGAGTCAAGATGGGAATAACTGAATATATCCTAATTGAAAAGTCAATCACCAAAGCATCAATGGAGAGGCAACAAGCACAGGAGGATCTTATCAAGAAGAGAGCACAGGAATTCCTCCCAGAGATTCCTCAAGCGGAATATTGGGAATATCTTGAGACGTCTGTCACCAAGATACAGGAAGCTATGGAGCAAATAATAAAACAACAGAAGGAACACAATCAAATGCTGACCCATATGTTTAAAGAACAAGAGGAGCAGGGACGTGACTTAAGGGAACTGAAGCGCCAAAAGTCTTCTGTAATAGCAAGCCTCCCAAGGATCAGAGGAACCCCCATACCCCCAGAATAAAGGTTGTTAATTTCCAATTTCTGCCTTAACTCTGTGACAGTGTCCTTATAAAAAGTCTACCTTAGAAGTCATATAATAGTAATTAGTATCTATTTGATTTTATCTCCAATTAAGCTATAGTTTATTTTTCTCATCATCATTAAACATGAATAAAATAGTAGATCTTTTGAATAAGAGGCAATAAAATTTCGAGTTTTAATAAGAGAAATTCTAATTAGCTAAATGTGGTGGCAATGCTTTCTGTCTTCTGAATGAATGCTTGAACAGTGCATATATCTTTTGAATTTGTTGTTTAAGACTGTTAAATATGTTGGCTCTTGAAAGAATGATGAACATGAGACATGTTATTGATAATCTGAAAAATCATAAAAATGATTCTTGAAGCAAGAAAAAGCAGCAAAGAACAAAGCTTGTAGAAAAAAAAAAGAAAAAGAAAGAAAAAAGAGAAAGCAAGCAGAAAAAGCCAAAGCTCTTAAAACCAAAAGGCAAGGGCAATTAAAAGGGATCCCAAGGCTTTGAGCATCAGTGGATAGGAGGGCCTAAAGGAATAAAATCCTGGTCTAAGCGGCTAAACCAAGCTGTCCCTAACCATGTGCTTGTGGCGTGAAGGTGTCAAGTGAAAACTTGAGACTGAGCGGTTAAAGTCAAGTTCCAAAGCAAAAAGAAGAGTGTGCTTAAGAACTCTGGACACCTCTAATTGGGGACTCTAGCAAAGCTGAGTCACAATCTGAAAAGGTTCACCCAATTATGTGTCTGTGGCATTTATGTATCCGGTGGTGATACTGGAAAACAAAGTGCTTAGGGCCACGGCCAAGACTCATAAAGAAGCTGTGTTCAAGAATCATCACACTGAACTAAGAGAATCAATAACATTATCTGAATTCTAAGTTCCTATAGATGCCAATCACTCTGAGCTTCAATGGATAAAGTGAGATGCCAAAACTGTTCAGAAGCAAAAAGCTACTAGTCCCGCTCATCTAAGTAGAATCTGAGCTTCATTCAAAAACTCTGAGATATTATTGCCTCTCAACCTATTAGTCTTCTATTTTATTTGTCTAGTTGCTTGAGGACAAGCAACAGTTTAAGTTTGGTGTTGTGATGAGCGGATATTTTATACGCTTTTTGGGGATAATTTCATATAGTTTAGAGTATGTTTTAGTTAGTTTTTAGTCTATTTCTAGTAGTTTTTAGGAAAAATTCATATTTCTGGACTTTACTATGAGTTGTGTGTTTTTCTGTAATTTCAGGTATTTTTCTGGCTGAAATTGAAGGAGCTGAGCAAAAATCTGATTCAGGCTGAAAAAGGACTGCTGATGCTGTTGGATTCTGACCTCCCTGCACTCAAAGTGGATTTTCTGGAGCTACAGAACTCGAAATGGCATGCTTCCAATTGCGTTGGAAAGTAGTCATCCAGGGCTTTCCAGAAATATATAATAGTCCATACTTTGCACAAGGATAGATGACGTAAACTGGCGTTCAACGCCAGTTCTCTGCCCAATTCTGGCGTCCAGCGCCAGAAAAGGATCAAAAACTGGAGTTGAACGCCCAAACTGGCATAAAAACTGGCGTTCAACTCCACAAATGGCCTCTGCACGTGACTCACTTAAATCTCAGCCCCAGCACACACCAAGTGGGCCCCAGAAGTGGATATCTGCATCATCCATCATAGTCCACTCATATTTTGTAACCCTAGGCTACTAGTTTAGTATTTAAACAACTTTTAGAGACTTATTTGGTATCTCATGATATTTCAGATCTAAACTTTGTATTCTCTGACGGCATGAGTCTCTAAATCCCATTGTTGGGGGTGAGGAGCTCTGCTGTGTCTCGATGAATTAATGCAAGTATTTCTGTTTTCCATTCAAACACGCTTGTTCCTATCTAAGATGTTCATTCGCGCTTAACTGTGATGGAGGTGATGAGCTGTGACACTCATCACCTTCCTCAAATCATGAACGTGTGCCTGACAACCACCTCCGTTCTATATACGATTGAATGAGTATCTCTTAGATTCCTTAATCAGAATCTCCGTGGTATAAGCTAGAACTGATGGCGGCATTCATGAGAATCCGGAAAGTCTAAACCTTGTCTGTGGTATTCCGAGTAGGATTCAAGGATTGAATGACTGTGACGAGCTTCAAACTCCTGAAGGCTGGGCGTTAGTGACAGACGCAAAAGGATAGTAAATCCTATTCCAACCGGATCGAGAACCAACCGGTGATTAGCCGTGCTGTGACAGAGCGCGTGAGCGTAGTTTTCACCGGAAGGATGGAAGGTAGCCATTGACAACGGTGATCCACCAACACACAGCTTGCCATAGGAGGACGTGCGTGCGTGAATCAGAAGACAGAGGAAAGCAGAGATTCAGAAGATAAAGCATCTCCAAAACTCCAACATATTCTCCATTACTGCACAACAAGTAACCTTTAATTTATGCTCTCTTGGTTATTCGCAATTCAACTAATAAACATAATTGACTTCCTGACTAAGATTTACAAGATAACCATAGATTGCTTCAAACCAACAATCTCCGTGGGATTCGACCCTTACTCACGTAAGGTATTACTTGGACGACCCAGTGCACTTGCTGGTTAGTGGTACGTGTTGTGAAAAGTGTGATTCACAATTCGTGCACCAAAAACCTATAGTGAATTGGTAATATTTCCCAAGATGATGGATGTTCATGTTGATGTTGTATCTGACCTCCCAAATCAATAACATTATTATCCATTCTATCAATCTCAGCCAGTTCGGTCCCCTCCATCCCTGAATCTCCAATCATCCCCTAATTTTGCTTATCCTTTTTTGTACAAAGACACTCAAATTATTGAAACTCTCAAGTGACCAACCCAAAGTTGGCGTTCTTCCTGGCTGATTGGGTTTAGAAAATTAGAAGTGATTATTCATATCTTCAACATTATCTCCCTCTTTAATTCTTCTACCAACTTGGTCTGCCTTTACCAAATATCCAATCCTATCTTATTTGATATTTATAGCAGTAGCGTCAGTTGTGAATTTGTTGCAGTGTTTATGATCATCGCCAATATGAGCATAATAAGTGCAAAATATTCCAGTTTTCTCATACCTCAGCCCAATCTCCATAGTTTTATTATTTGAACCACTCAATTGAATACTATCTCTAACCTTTTTATCACCATCAATTAGTTTTTTAGCCTTTATTTATAATGTGAGTCTATCTATCCCTAACTTGAAAAAAAAATTATGTTTGTGATTTCACCAAACCACTCCCCAATCTTCTGACCAACTTCCAAAGTTTTGAACTATTCTAGTAGACCCTAAGATTGAGTCTAAATAGGAAAGTCTTGATCCCATCATTATTCTGCGCATCTGAGTTCTCCAAGTTTTTAAAATGGAGAACGAAGTCCTTGAACAATTAGGTGATCCTTTTTCGTCTTGATAACATCAATTTCATTGTCAAAAAATAATTAAAATCAATTATCTCCTTTCTCAATCCTATGAAATCCATTTGTTCTTCCCCAAATCATTCTTAGTACATTGTCAATACTACCAATAGAAAAGACTTTACTTGTAAATCGTTTAACCAACGAGGCTCTTAGAGCAAGCGGCTAAACTCTCAAAAATATCTTTCTCTACCAAGATAATCACTTTCTTCTCATCTACCTTACTCCCCGGATCATTAGGATTAGAGTCTTTGCCCCCTGTGTTCATTGTAAATTATGGGATGAGAAGATTTGTGTTGAAATTACAATGTAAAATAAAATTGTGAATGAATGGAAAGAATAGTAATAGTAAAAAAAATTGAAAGGTGATTGTTAATGATGAAAGGAGAAAAAACTAGATTAAATATAAGAAACAAAATTTAGAACAACAATAAAAATAAGATGATAAAAATAAAATAAAAACATGACTGTGAATGGAATGGAAGAAGCATACAAGATTAGATGGAAGGAACATAACTAAGAATAATGAAAAAAGTAGATGATGATAAAAGAAAAGAAAACGTGGTTGTGAGTGAATAAAAGAAAAGAACGTGATTAGATGGAATTAGTAGAAATGAGGATCAATTTGATTGATTAGCAAAGGAAAATTTAGAATGTTGAGGGAGACATACTTAGGCGGAACACTTCAAAACCCTAGTATGCTCACTTGGAAACCCTAGGCACGACATTATTTTCTTCAACCCAATATTTTTTATGTCTAATATTTCACATGATTTAAATCGAAATAAATTTTATATAAAATTTCTTGCTTTGATAGGAGATATATAATTCATAGTTTCCGGTAGCTTTGTATTCATTACTCATTAATTAGTTTAAAGGCATCATTCAACGTTGCGTCTTCTCTTCAATTTATACACCTATTCGTATGACTCTTATGTAATATATATTTGGTGAAAACTCAGGTATACTCGACTTTACGTGAAGTTGATAGTCGGGAGCCGTTAGATAAAAATTTAGTCAAATCAATCAAATCATCTAACAGCTCTCAATTATCAACTTCACGTAAAGTCGATTACACCTGAGTTTCTACCTATATATTTTTATTAGCATATAATATAATACGAACAATGGCAGCTCAGTGGCAAAGTGTGGTGCAGCCAAGGTTCAAGCCAAATCTGGGCCATTTTTGTTAATTATTTCACAAGGCAGTCTCCTACTATGGTTCAACGTTCTGCTAGTGTATCGTGGAGGTGTGCGGGACCACTAGTTCACCGGTCGGACCGATCAATACAGGCCAATTTTGACAATAGTGCCTATTAGTTATTTTTTTAAACAAAATGATCTAATATATAAGCTATGAAAGTTAGTGATCATTTTGTTACTCCATTATTAGTTTAAGAGTAACATACGTCAAAATTGATTTAAAAAAAACTAAAATATTATTTTTGTCTCAAATATTTGCATGCTTTAAAGTTGTCCTTAACATTTTAAATATCATATTTAAGTGTTTAACATTTTATTAAATGTGTTACAATATTATTTACCGTCAATTCTGTTAATAATTTTGTAAAAAAAATACACACAAAGACGTTATAATCCACTAATTGTTACCATCACTATTTTAGAATTTTAACGCTAATTATAATTATAATATTCTGATTCGTAGATAAAATAATACTTTAAATAAAATACTGTCATTTTTAACCCCGATTCTTTTTGGGTACATACAATGATGATTTTAATTATTTTGCAGTTGCACCATTTTACAAAAGCTTATCCTTTTTAGTTTTGGCATTTTTATTTAAATAAAGAATTCATTATTTACAGATTTAAATTAGAATACAAAAATTTCTCAGTTTGTGTATTCAGGGATATTTTCGCAGTCACAAAAAAGTTATTTTTACATTTTCAGACATATAGTTTGCAAAAACAAAAAAAAGATTTATACAATTTTTGGACTTTGAGACTGCGAAAATATGACAAAATAATCACTTATTTTTTGTCATGGAACCAGCAAAAACTAGCCTCAAAATTCAAACGTAACATCCCATTCTATCTTATTTTCCTGCCTATGAAAGCAAAAATGGTTTATTTTTTCTGGTTTATTTTCGCTGGTACAGTCACTAAAAGCCTTACACATCTTATTTTCTCAGTTTTTGTGAAAATGAGATTAAGTGCAAAAATTAATAAATTTTTCTATCTTAATTTAAATTTTAAATAATAACTTTTTATTTAAATAAAAAACCTTTTATTTTTTTTATATTTTAGAAATAATTATTTCAAAATAACAAAAAAAATACATTACGGAAACAAAAAGTTGGCACGCTAGAAAATTATATAAGTAAATAGAATTATCTTCATAAACTAAACACTTTAAAAAATACAAATAATACCACATTCATTCTACAAAAAGAAAAATTACATGATTAGAGAAGTGAGTAAGAACTTGTTTTAATGAGTTTCTACAAAAAAAAAATTATTTTTTATTTTGATTTTTTTAATATTTTTATTTTTACTATTAAATTTTTATTTTTTTTAACAAATTAATGACATCCAAACAAAATCTAAATAATATTGTGGTTTGTGACTTTTTGAGTAACTAAAAGACACCTCGTTCTTGTTTGTTTTTTTCAATTGCAAACCTTTAATTTTGGAATTAAATTAAATTAAACACTTCATATATGGAAACCATAATAAAAATATAAACATATTATGTGGACATAAAAAATTAGACACCATGTATTTAACTATGAATAGAAATATTGATTGTAATGTATTTGGCGATGTTGTTGAGTTGCTATTAATTGGATAAACCACTAAAAACGTTTTCAAATAATCAAATTGTTGATAAAAAAAACTTTTTAAATTTATTAATAATAAAAATATTTTTAAAATATGATAAATATTTGTAATATTCTCAAAAAATTCAAATTAAATATATGAGGGATTTGTCAAACACAAAAATCATTTATGCTATTTATAAAAAAAATATTTTTTTATGTTAGTTTTATATTATTTAAAAATATTTTATGTCTATCTTTGTCATTAATAAATTTAAAGAATATTTTTATCTACAACTTAAGGGTTTGAAATTTTTTTTATAAATTACTCTCTAATAAATTAATAATTCGTGCACATGTTAATCCAAAATAGTCAAAATTAATTCACAAATATTGTTGACACAAAAATTCACAAAATTAACTATAAAGTACGGACACTTTACAGATACGATTGATGTGCGAAAAACTTGTCTCTCAACAAATTTTCTTCGGCAAGTGTACCGAATTTGTCATCAAGTAAAAACTCACAATAGAGTGAGGTCGAATCCCATAGAGATTGATTGATCAAGCAACTTTAATTAGAGGAATGTTCTAGTTGAGCGAACCAGAATTTGATTTGAGATTTGCAGAAAATTAAATGGCTGGAAAGTAAATAGCAGAAACAGTAAATGCTAGAAGTAAGAGCTGAATGTAAATGGCGGAAAGTAAATTGCAGAATCTTAAACGGGAATGGGGTAATTGCTCATAAAAGTAAATGGCAGAAATTAAAGAGAATGGGTAAGATCAGAAATGGGGAGTTCATTGGGCTCAGGAGATGTTGCATTCTCCGGATCAAGTTCATTTTCATCTCTTCCTCAATCAATGCATTCATTGATCTCCTTGGCAATCTTAAGTGATCGAATTCCAATTTCTTGGTAATTCAATCTTTCAAATCTTGATCAATAGCCAATTCCTTGGTCAATTGCTCATGAGAAGAGATGAAGTATGGTCACTGATTATACCAAATGCATTTTCCAAATCAAGTGTTGGTAGGATTATAGTCACATATCCATCCAAACCCAATTTGGTCCAGCATGAGAAAGCATTTCTAGCATGATCTCTTCATTCCTCTTTCAAGGTTCAGAAGAGATCCAAGTATAAATAGCTTCTTTTCCAAGATAACTACCCAATTGGATGAAGATCGAAAGTTTTCTAGTAAAATCAAGAGAAAAGATAGAAGAAGGAAAATGAAAACTAATATTGATCCATCAAATTACAACAGAGCTCCCTAACCCAATGAAAGGGGTTTAGTTGTTCATAGCTCTGGAAAATAAAAACAAAGATGGAGAATACATGATGAAAGTAAAACTAGAAGTGCAGAGAAAGTAAAATACAGAGAGTAGTTCTATGCCAAAGGCTCCCTAAAGTTTCCAACTCCCCAAACTAATTCAAAGCTACTCCAATATATACTACTCTTCTCATCTTCTAGTTGGCTCTTCAAGTCTTGGGTATGGGCCTCTGAATCTTGAGTTTAAAGCAGTTATCCTTTTCATTGGGCTTAGCTTTGCTTGCAGAGAGAAAAGGTGAAGTATGCAGGGACTTTGACTCAGGACGTTAGTGGTGTCAACGTTAAGTGAAAGTGTGGGTTCGAGAACGTTAGTGACAATCACCTTTTTCACTAACGTTCCTAACCCAAATATGATCACGTTGACTTCAACGTTAGTGACACTAACATGACCACTAACGTTGCCTCTTAGTCCTTCGCACACGTTATTGGGACTTACCTTTCCCAATAACGTGGAGAGTCCTCCCTTGTCCCTACGTTAGAGTCCACATTAACTAGGTTAACGTGGCTTCTAACGTAGTAATGCCAATCCTTCGAGAACGTTAGTGACACTTACCTTTGTCACTAACGTTCCAATGTGCCCTTATTTCTCACGTTAGAGTCTACGTTAACTAAGTTAACGTGGCTTCTAACGTAGTCATGCTAGCCATCTCCAACGTTAGTGACAAAGGTGAGTGTTACTAATGTTGGCTCATCATCTCTTTATCCACGTTAGCTTCCACGTTAACTAAGTTAACGTGGGAGTTAACGTTGCTCATGGTGGCTCTTGGTGGTGCACCCCAACGTTAGTGACAAAGGTAAGTGTCACTAACGTTTAGGGGTGTGCATGGTTCAGTTTTTCCATAAACTGAACTGAAACTGCACTAAACCATTTTAAATGGTTTAGAAACTGAACCAAACTACTTTGTCATATAAGAAACTGGTTTTAAACCAGTTTATAATACAGTGCACCAGTTTAAACCAGTTCATAAAAATAAAACTGGTTTTAATTAAAAAAACCAGTTTAAACTGGTTTATGCCTAAAACTAGTTTTCACACCCTCTCTCTCCCTCTCTTCCTTTCCTCTCTCTTTCTCTCTCTCTCTCTCTCTCTTTCCTCTCTCTCTCTCCCCTTTTCTCTCCCTTCCCCTCTCTCTCTCTCCTACCCTCCTCTCTCTCTCTCTCCCCCTTTTCCCATTCTCTCTCTCTCCTCTCTCTCTCCTACCCCCCTCTCTCTCTCCCTCCTCCTTCTCTCCTCTTCCCCTCTCTCTCTCTCCCTTTCTTTCTCCCCTTCCTCTCTCTCTCTCTCTCCTTCCTCTCTCTCCCCTTTTCTTTCCCTTCCCCTCTCTCTCTCCTACCCTCCCCTCTCTCTCTCTCCCCCTTCCCCTCTCTCTCTCTCTCCACCCACTCTCTCTCCCTCTCTCCCTCTCTCTCCCCCCTTTCCCACTCTCTCTCCCTTCTCCTCTCTCCCTCTCCTCCTTCCTTTCTCTCTCTCTCCCCCTTCCTCTCTCTATCCTCCTCTCTCTCTCCCCTCCTCTCTCTCTCTCTCCCCTTTCTCTCTCTCTCTCTCTCCCTTTCACTTTCTCTCTCCTCTCTTTCTCTTTCTTTCTTTCTCTCCCTTCTACTTTCTCTCTCCCCTCTCTCTAAATCAAAAGTTGAAAGAATCATAAAATATTCACATACTAATAAACTAAAGCATGGTCTTACTTTTTGTTCAATGACAACATTCAAAATATGATATAATATGATACTAACCTAAATGAAGTTAAAATAAACTAATTCAAATCTAACAGACTAACACAATATTGGCCCATTACAATATTCTAATCATCTTCAAGAGAAACAAGCGTGCCAACATTTGTTGAAGAATTTCTCCCTACATAAAAAAAATATCTCATTAATTATAGAAAACTAACAATTAGTAACAAACAAGCAATAAGAAAAAAATATATATTACCTTGTTCAGCTTTTTCAATCTCTTCAAAATTTTCAATTAGTCCAAATGGGTCATCTATTACCCAATCTTGAGTGCATAAAAGAGCTTCCACCATATATGGTGTCAAGGAGCTCCGATAAGGGTCAATAATCCTTCCTCCTGTACTAAACGCACTCTCAGAAGCAACTGTAAAAACCGGCATGGCTAAAACTTCTCGAGCCATACGTGCAAGAATAGGAAATCGGGTTGAATTTTCCTTCCACCAACCCAAAATATCCAACTCTGCCGACTTGTTTATAGGCTCACAATCTTCTTTCAGATATCTGTCAAGTTCAGATTTAGCATCTGAATCACGTCCAGTTGACTGCAAATAAATATTCAGGATATCATCTTCATCATCTTCATTGATCATTGCATCTTGATTGCTTTGAGATTCATCTTCTTTGCCTTGGTAGTGATTATAAAGGGAATTCAAGCAAATAGACAATTTTGACTTGAGTTCTCCTCCCTTTTCAACACCAAATGACTCATCCAAGATCCAATTTACAAAATCCAACTTGTGACATGGATCAAGCACAATTGCAATCAACAACAACATGTTAATGACATTTGGAGTTCCCCAATACTTGTCATATTTCCTTTGCATCTTGGACGCCATTAACCTTATGCTCAAATCAGTATTTTCACAATGCAACTTGATTTTTCTTCCGATGCTAAACACTTCTTTCATGTATTTATTACTAGTGACATACAAACTCCCAGAAATGCGCAATGTAGCATCATAGAATATTTTCAAGAATGGTAAAATTGACTCCGCATAAGTCCAATCATCATCTGTAGGCACACCATAAGATTTTCTCAGCTCATTATTATATTTATCATCTTGCAACTCAAGCAAATCAAACGCTGCTCGAAGCTTCAATGCTGCCTCCAACATTAAATATGTCGAATTCCACCGAGTTTCAACATCCAAAGAAACAAGCCCTTTATAATTGATGCTCTCCCGCTCAATGCACGCTTTGAAGCTTTCACATCTCATAGGAGATGATTTGACATATTTTACTGCATTGCGAATTCTTGTAATTGAATCATCAATCTCTTTCAAGCCATCTTTCACTATCAAATTTAGGATATGAGCACAACAACGCATATGAAGATAGTCCTCCTTTAAAACAAGACTATTCTGCATTTAATCTCTTTTTCAAGTATAAAATTGCACCATCATTAGAAGTTGCGTTATCAACCGTTACAGTAAAAACTTGATGCAATTTCCAAGCATCCAAACAACCTTCAATAGCTCTACCAAGTACTTCTCCTGAATGACCCTCAACCCGGCAAAAATTCAATATCCTCTTTTGCAACTTCCAATCATTGTCAATAAAGTGTGCCGTTAGAGACGTATAAGTCAAATTTTGACTCGATGTCGTCCAAGTGTCAGTTGTAAGGCACACTTTTTGACAATGATGAGAGAGATAACTTTGTAACTTCATTTTCTCTGTTTCATAAAAAGAAAGTATATCACGGGCCAATGTAGTACGCGAAGGGATTTTAAACTTAGGTTGCAAGCTATGCAATAGCGTTCGAAACACATTTCTTTCTACAAATCGGAAAGCTAGCTCTTCAGTCACAAACATCTCAGTGAGGATACTTCGAGATACTGCTTGGTCAAACTTTGTAACACTTGGTGAGGATATAGGTCCACTTGTTCCCCCTTCTATCCTTTGTCTCTTGCTCTGTTCATTGTTCGAGTCAAAACATCGCTTCCAATGTTGCCGCATAGCACTTGTTCCCCCCGCATATTTTATTTGACCGTTGCAGTTTTTACATCTCGCATACTTCTCTATCCCTTTGATTGGAATGAAATGTTCCCATATCTCTGATCGATTCTTACACCCAGAAGATCCACTAGGTTGAGGAGGTAATGAGGGATGAGCAGGAAGAACAGCAGGATTTGAATGCTCCTCTCTCTCAGACATTTTTAATATGAGCAACAAACCTAATTGTAAATTAAAAGTGTTATCTATATATAATAACCAATAATAGGAAAGAGATATATATGTAATGAGGGGAGAAGAGATTTAATTATATCTATGCAGAAAACCCATCTCACTTTGGGTGTTTGGCTTTGTGTTTCAATTGTATAAACTAAGTTCTGCTTATGAGCTGACTAAATTTGAGGATCCAAACAACATTTATAAATTATAAACAATCATGTAAGTGGATATCGAAAATTATATATCAAATTAATTACCAATGTACAATATACATTAAAATATAAAATACAAACTAAAAATAGGTTAAATAATATATATTATATAAATATATAATAACTAATTTTTTGTGTGTCTAACTATTTTCGTTATTCAATTTAGAACAAATAAAACCTCATTTATTGGAGATATGGCAACAACAGAAACCAAAGAAAACCATATTCACCTGATTTGAACATGAACTCTTTCTAATAAAAAATGAGGTTATTTAATTTTTTACTCATGAAATTAAATTCTTTATAAAGTTTCAAATTAACTCATACATTCAATTTACTAAATGCACTAACTTAAGATTGTATGCTTTCACAGATTTTAATTGGGAAGAAGACTTAGAAGATAGAAAATCTGTTACTGCTATTGTGTGTATTTGGAGAGTAATTTAGTGTCTTGAAAAAGTAACAAACAAGATAAAGTGAGCAGGAGCAGTACCAAAGCTGTTAGCATTAACTTGAGTTAGTTAGAATTAGTTTTACCAGCTGTGATTAGTGTATGTTTAAGCTAATCTCAGTTGACATCTCTTATATATACGACCAACTCAGTGTAATCAATATACAGTAAATTCAATCATAATTCAATCAATATACATCATATTTTATAGGAGAGCAAGATTTTGTTGCCCCGTCGGAACCAAACAGCATCCAAAAATGACACATGTGACCAATGCAAACAACTTAACAACACTTTAAAAAGGAAAATAAATAAATAAAATGACACAAACTATGAAGTAATAAATATATCATTACATGCTAACACTAACAGAGTTACTTAGACCAAGTTTGGAACTTACTTTTTCTTCAGCAATGCTCTCTTTAGAAATCTGAGAAACGCCTCCAAAAAATGAAAGCCGCAGGAACCAGTTTGCAAGTCAACAATGCAAGGGCATTTTAGAGCTCTCTGAGCTTTCACCTCATCTAGTCTACAACAACATCAACAATAAGCAAACGTAAGAGTACTGGAAAGCAAACAGAAGAAATAGCACAGTTAAGACTAACAGTGAACTGGAATGAAACTATATAGACTAGAATTATAAAACAAAGTTTATAAGATTTGACAGAAAGCTTTTCTACAAATTGCATACCAACACATTAATTGGGCATTAGTTAGAAATACTAGTATCTAGTTAATTTGGGTACAATATATTATTCAATAACCTACGAGAAATTTGTGGCACAAATTGCAGTAGATTCTTCGTGTAGTTTTTAAGATATATATAACTGGGAGAAAAACCCTTCATTATGTAGGCCTATACACTATATATATATATAACAAGTTAAAACTGACCCAAATTTTCTGCAGACACCCCGCCTTCAAAATCTTTCTGAAAGTGTCCCAGAACATCTTGGATTTTTTCATCCTTATCAAATGAAATCCAAAAGTAAATTATCAAGGAAAATAACAAGAATAGATGATTAAAAATTGAAGACGGTCTCAAATTATATTAATGAAGTTGAATACATGTAATGTAGGCATGTTAATATAGAAACATATGCCAATACATTTGGATGTGTCAGATAGCCATCTTACAGTCGGCTAGTTTACAAATTAAGGAATAGAATTTCCATCTTAAGTTATATCACTTTATGGACCTGATATAATGTATGCATTTCATGCTATCTCATAATTAATAAGCAGACTACACACATAATAACTCCAATATTTGTATGTGCACAGTGGAAATTGTATTTAAGTTTATGTAAAGGGAAAGGAAATTCCAAAACTGTGAATTTTTAGCATTTTAACTGAAGCAAAAAGCACATCAATAATGGAAAACTTTCTACTTCAAAAAAGGTAAACCATGAAAAACCAGAGAAATAGAAAGGGAGGAAAGGAGAGATTGAGAAATCTTTTACACAACCAAGCTAGTTCAAACTGCATTCCCATCAACATCTGATCAAACGGGTTGACCAGAGATTTCTTCAACAATCCAAAACTTTCTCTAACATCCATAATGTAAAAAACACCAAATCCATTCAACTCACACTAACAAAAACACAATTCAGCACAGCAAATCACAAAAAGTACATAAACCATACCAACCAAATTTCAGGTTTTGGATCTAGCAGGCTAAAACAAGTAAACATCAACAATTCAAAGCTTCCGAATCAGAAAAGAGAAATGGGTAACTGTAAAAATGGCTTACTAATTGACTATGTAAAAAAGTATTGTCTCCTCTGCTTCCAATCATAGTAAAACATAAGAGAAAAGAGATTACCTACTGTGTTAGATTGCAGCAGCATGGGTTGGTAGCGACGGTGATGATGGCAGTGGTGGGTTGGTAGCGGCGGCAGCAAGGGAGAGACGAGAGAGAAATGGTAGCGACGGCAGCAACCAGCAAGGGAGAGATGATACTGTGTTAGACGACGGTGAACGACAGTGAGCGACGGCGGCGAATAGTTTGACGGCGGTGAATAGTTCGACGACGGCGGCTCTGACGGTGGCAGCGGTGGGTTGGTTGCGACGGCAGAAGGGGAGAGACGAGAGAGGATGTTGAAACGCGATTAGGGTTTTTGCGTTTTCAGTTTTCACATTTTCAATTTTTGAGTTTGGAAGATTGAATTGAAGTTACTGATGTGAATAAACCAGTTTTGATTTGGTTTAAAACTAAACTGAACCATAAAAACTGGTTTTTAATAAACTGGTTTTTATAAAAAACTATGGTTTCAGTTCAGTTCAGTTAAACCAGTTTTTTTGCACACCCCTATTAACGTTGGCTATCAATTGCTCTCTCCACGTTAGCCTCCACGTTAACTAAGTTAACGTGGCTTATGGAAGCTTGGCCAACGTTAGTGACAAAGGTGAATGTCACTAACGTTGGCTTCTCTTTTGCTTCTTAACGTTAGAGTCCATGTTAACTAAGTTAACGTGGCAACTAACGTGGCCAATTATGAGCTTGGTCCAACGTTAGTGACAAAAGAGAGTGTCACTAACGTTGGCCTTGTTGTCTTCTTCCACGTTAGAGTTCACGTTAACTTAGTTAATGTGACTCTTAACGTGGGCTTATGATGGCTTTGAGGGCGTTATTGGCGATTACCTTTCTCATTAACTTTGCAAATTAGCACCCATTCCATGTTAGAGGTCACGTTAGTGGGACTAACGTGACTGCTAACGTGGTTCTTCTTTGCTTCCTTTGTCCTGAAATCAAGCAACAAAGTGCATCAAAGTTCTAGTCCAAGTCATGAGTCATGCATCATCAAATTTGTCATATAATTCATGCAAAATTCTCATGAAATCATGTAAAGTGCACAATGTATGCTTGAATCAAGATGTAATTGAATATCTACCCAAAACTAGCTTATTTTCTAAGAAAATGCATGAAACTACCTTAAAAACAGTAAAGAAAAGGTCAGTAAAACTGGCCAAAATGCCCTGGTATCACAACACCAAACTTAAAGCTTCCTTGTCCCTAAGCAAGTACTGAAACAAGAGAATGATGAATGGAATGCCAAGAGAAATGAGTCATTCTTGTGGAAGTCATGTTCCTGGTTTTATGGTGGTTTCATGCATAGCAACTTAGGTATATTCCTTCACTGGCTTTCAGACCTTTATCATGTTCTAGAATACTCACTTGATTGCATCCCATGAGACTTTTATCCATTGATCCTTTTGTTGTCATTTCAGGGCTTATTTGTGTTCTTAGGCTAAGTGCTCTGTAAGGGGGCAACTCTTTAGAATAAGCTTTCAGCCAACACTCCCGAACCAGTTGGTTCAAGGTGCTAGGTGTTGAAGCACCCCTAAGGACCTACTTTCTCAAGTCTCTCCCCCATACATACACACCACGGGCACATGGTTTGTTTATTTTCTTTCCTTGAGGTCTTGGTGTCTAGCACCTCTTTGGGTTACTAAATGTTATGTAGCAAAGATTGCTCTTGATAGTGGACTTTCAGCTGATAATCCCGGGTTAGTTAACCCAAGTTACCAGGTGATAAAGCACCCCTGAGAGCTTAGTAATCCAAGCAGATCCTTGGTACAGGAACACTACAGACACATCCCTCAAGACTCAAACCCTTGGTGCCTAGCCTCTTTTCTTGCTATTTTTTTCTTTTATTCTTCAACTTTGATTGTTCTTTCCCTTTTTCTTATTAGGATCTTGTTGTTTAGCTAGTCTCATGGGGTGTGTTCAAAGCATATGATTTAGGACAGATAGTTGTCTTCCCACCTTGTTGGTGAACCAACTTAGCTAACTTATGACTACACCACAAACTTAGGAACTTGCTCCATAGTATGAACTCCACTCTGGTCTTTTATAAAACACTCATTCTCTTTTCATTTGATTCAAAAGGACAAGCATACAAGTAAGCATAGTAAGGATGCAGTGACATCTAGACAGCACACATATGACAAGAGCAAATAAGCAACATTAAACTCTAATTATCTAAATTAATGAGCAACTATAAAACCAAGTTCCTTTGGACTTCCAAGTTTTAGCATTTTAAGTATATGGAATTAAGTAACAACACAACCTTCGGGTGATGTTTTCTTGCTATCTCCTTGTTGTTCTCCTCCCTAGTTTTTGCTCCTTCACTTCCTTGGATGATGGTGCACCCTTTCGTCAGAAGGTTCCTGCAAAGTTATTGGAAGTTGCTTGTTTCCAAAGCACTTGAGACATAGTTAGCTTGCATGTATGCCTGCGAATTTTCTGAACTTAATTTGGTGTGTGAACACCAAACTTAGTTCTTTTGCCTAGTGCAACAGATTGCTTACTTGCAGAGAGCCTCATATGTTGTTATTAACAAAACAACCATTATCTTCAGACTAAACTACTGCTAAGTGGTTCCCCTGATTGTTTGGAGCTAGCAATCTGTCATTGGAGTGTAGTATGATTATAACTCATATCTTTGATGGAACACCAAACTTAAAGCTACACTTTCACTCTTGGATTTGTTTTGGTGTGGAACACCAAACTTAGCTCCTAGCAATACAGGGGAAACAACTTGTGATTTTTATTGAAATGACGATGAAAAAGAAACTACCTCAGGTTGGGTTGCCTCCCAACAAAACGCTCTTTTAGCGTCGCTAGCTCGACGATTCCTCCATTACTTGAGATGATACTTCACTTTGGGGTTTTTCCCCATGTTGCCCAGGTAGTGTTTGAGCCTTTGTCCATTCACAGTGAAAGTCCTCTCCGAGCTTTTATCCATGATTTCTATGTGCCCATATGGCGAGACCTTTGTGACAAGGAAGGGTCCTGACCACCTTGACTTGAGTTTGCCAGGGAACAGTCTCAATTTGGAGTTGTAAAGGAGTACTTGCTGCCCCTTTTTGAAACTCCTTGGTGCCATATGCAAGTCATGTCTTCTCTTCGCCTTTTCTTTATAAATCTTGGCATTTTCATAGGCTTGCGACCTGAATTCCTCCATCTCTTGCAGCTGCAAGATTCTCTTTGCACCAGCAGCAATGCTGCCAAAATTTAGTATCTTGATAGCCCAGAGAGCTTTCTGTTCCAGCTCTAGTGGTAAATGACAAGCTTTCCCATACACCAGTTGATATGGGGACATTCCAAGTGGTGTTTTGAATGCTGTTCTGTATGCCCAAAGAGCATCATCCAGCTTCTTCGACCAATCCTTTCTTGATGCACCCACAGTCTTTTCCAAAATCCTTTTTAGCTCTCTGTTTGATATCTCAGTTTGCCTACTTGTTTGGGGGTGGTAAGGCGTGGCCACCTTGTGTTTTACCCCATATCGTAGGAGAAGAGCTTCTAGTAGTCTGTTACAAAAATGGCTCTCCCCCATCACTGATGAGTGCTCGTGGGACTCCAAACCGGCTAAAGATATTCTTCCTGAGGAAGTTCATGACCACCTTGTTATCATTCGTTAGGGTTACAATAGCCTCTACCCACTTGGAAACGTAATCCACTGCTATCAAGATGTACTTGTTTGAATATGAGGTTGGGAATGGTCCCATGAAATTGATTCCCCACACATCAAATAGTTCCAGTTCCAAGATGAAATTTTGTGGCATCTCATTTCTTTTGGGCAAGTTTCCAGATCTTTGGCATTCATTGCAGCTCTTTACTAGTTCTTTGGCATCCTTGAAAAGGGTGGGCCAAAAGAATCCGCTTTGTAATACTTTTGCTGCAATTCTGTCCCCTCCGAAATGTCCTCCATAGCAAGAGCCGTGGCAATTCCATAGGACCTCTCGTCCTTCCTCTTCCGAAACACATCTTCTAAGGATTCCATCTAAACACTTCTTGAAGAGATATGGCTCATCCCAGACAAAGTACTTTGCATCATTTATGAGCTTCCTTTTTTGATGTTTATTGATCCCTGGAGGTAGAGCCCCAGTTGCCTTGAAGTTGTCAATGTCTGCAAACCATGGTGCTTTATGAACTGTCATCAACTGCTCATCAGGGAAAAGCTCGTTCACACTTGTATCATGTGTTCCACCTTCCTCATGAGAGATTCTAGATAGGTGATCCGCTACCTTGTTCTCCACTCCTTTCTTGTCTCTGATTTCAATATTGAATTCCTGCAACAATAAGATCCATCTTATTAATCTTGGTTTTGATTCTTGTTTGGCAAACAAATATTTAAGTGCTGTGTGATTTGTGAAAACAATCACTTTAGCACCAATGAGGTATGACCTGAACTTGTCAAATGCAAAAACTATGGCTAGCAACTCCTTTTCAATAGTGGTATAATTTCTTTGAGCATCATTGAGGACTTTGCTAGCATAGTATATCACATGGACTAAGTTATCTTTCCTCTGCCCTAACACTGCCCCAACTGCAAAATCAGATGCATCACACATCAATTCAAAGGGTAAGTTCCAATCAAGTGGGGAAATGATAGGGGCAGATGACAATCTTTCTTTCAACTGCTCGAATGCTAACATACATGTTTCATCGAAGATAAATGGTGTATCTGATATAAGGAGATTGCTCAAGGGCTTAGCTATTTTTGAAAAATCTTTAATAAACCTTCTGTAAAAGCCAGCATGCCCTAAAAAACTTCTAATTGCCTTAACATCACTGGGTGGAGGAAGTTTTTCAATAAGTTCCACTTTAGCTCTGTCCACTTTAATGCCTTGGTTAGAAACCTTATGGCCAAGGACTATTCCTCCTGTCACCATAAAGTGACATTTCTCCCAGTTCAAGACCAGATTAGTCTCTTGGCACCTTTTCAATACTAAGGCCAGGTGACTCAGGCAGCTAGTAAAGGAATCTCCGAATACCGAGAAATCATCCATAAAAACTTCAATGAATTTCTCTATCATATCTGAGAAGATAGAAAGCATGCAGCGTTGGAAAGTCGCAGGTGCATTACATAGCCCAAATGACATGCGCCTGTAGGCAAACACTCCATATGGAAAAGTAAATAAAGTTTTCTCTTGGTCTCTGGGATCAACCACTATTTGGTTATATCCTGAATAACCATCGAGGAAACAGTAATATGCGTGTCCTGCGAGTCTTTCCAACATCTGATCCATAAATGGGAGGGGGAAATGGTCCTTTCGTGTAGCCTCATTGAGTTTCCGATAGTCTATGCACATTCGCCATCCTGTGACGGTCCTTGTAGGAATTAGTTCGTTCTTCTCATTGGGAACTACAGTGATTCCTCCCTTTTTGGGCACGACATGCACGGGGCTGACCCAGGGGCTGTCTGAGATCGGGTAGATTACCTCTCCCTGCCATAACTTTATAACTTCTTTCTGTACCACTTCTTTCATGATTGGGTTCAGCCTCCTTTGGGATTGAATGGATGCTTTGGCATCATCTTCTAGTAGTATCTTATGCATGCATATGGCTGAACTTATTCCTTTCAGGTCAGCAAGAGTCCATCCAATGGCATCCTTGTGCTTTCGCAATACTTTGAGTAGTTCATCCTCTTGATCTTGGCTGAGGCACGAGCTTATGATCACTGGGTAACTTTCATTTTCTCCTAAGTATGCATATTTGAGAGTGGGTGGCAGTGCTTTGAGTTCAAGTTTGGGTGCTTCTGACTTTTCGTTCTCTTCTTTTGATGCCCTTTGTATATGAATCTCTGCTGTTGCAACCTCTTCACTAAACGTTGACTCCTCTTCTGTTAACCCTTCAAGTTCTTCTTCTTCAAAACTCTCCTGCACTGCATCTTCAAGTGAGTCCAACCTCATACATTCTCCCAATTGTTCTGGTGGGTAACTCATGGCTTTGAACACATTAAATGTCATCTTTTCATTGTGTAATCTTAGGGTGAGGTCCCCCTTTTGTACATCAATGACAGCTCCAGCAGTGGCCAAGAACGGCCTTCTCAGGATGATGGAAGCCTTGGTTTCCTCCTGCATGTCCAGCACTACAAAGTCTGCTGGGAAGATGAAATCTCCCACTTTCACCAGCAAGTCTTCTACTACGCCATGAGGGAACTTGAACGATCTGTCTGCCAATTGTAGGGCCATCTTTGTTGATTTAGCCTCTTCAATCTTCATTTTTCTCATCATGGCTAACGACATCAAATTTATGCTGGCTCCTAAGTCACATAGAGCCTTTTCCACTGTGATTTCCCCTATGATACAAGGGATCTGAAAGCTCCCCGGATCCTTTAATTTCTGGGGTAGTTTATGCTGAATGATAGCACTACATTCTTCGGTTAGTATCACAGTCTTGCTGTTCTTCCAGCTTCTCTTCTTAGTCATTAGCTCCTTTAAAAACTTGGCGTAGAGGGGCATTTGCTCTATTGCTTCAGCAAAAGGTATGTTGATTTGTAGTTTCTTGAAGATTTCCAAAAATCTCAAGAACTGGCTGTCATCCCCCTTCTTCTTCAATTGCTGAGGGTATGGGACTCTTGGGACGTCTGGCTTCAGCACTCCTTCCCCTTTTTGCAAACTCGAAGTGGAAGCTTGAGCTCCATCGTGCTTTTCTCCCTTTTCATTTGAGCCCTCTTCTTGTGGTTTCTGGGAGAATTCCTTCAGTTCCTTCCCATTCCTAAGGGTGATAGCTTGACACTCCTCCCTTTTGTGTGAGTCAGTATCACTGCGAAGGTTGTGGCTGGCAATCTGCTTGAATAGGTAGCCAATTTGTGTCTCAAGTTTATTGATGGCAGCATCTTGATTCTGCATATTGGACTGCACTTCCTCTCGGAATGCTTTACTGTCTTGGATCTCTTGGCATATGCCTTCAAGCAGGTTCTCAATCTTTGAGAGTCTGTCATCAGATGATGGTAGGTTGGGATTGGAGGTAGAAGGATGAGGAGTGTTATTCTGGTTTTGATATAGATGTGGAGAGGTGTTGTTATGGTGGTGTTGATATGTTCTCTGTGTTAATTATTGGTGAGCTGCATTGTTGTTGGGGTTGTGACGTCTCTGATCTTGGCTTTGATCTTGTTGATTCCCCCACCCAAAGTTTGGGTGATTCCTCCAACCAGGGTTGTAGGTCTTGGAGTATGGGTCATGATTTTGTCTAGGTGAATTCCCAATGTAGTTGGCTTGCTCCTGCTCACTCTCTGCCTCTGCATTCACTTCCTCTTGGGTTGTTGATGAGGTGGTGATTGCTGCTACTTGGTTCCTCTCTATCTTCTTGGTGAGGTCAGCCAACTGCTTAGTAATGATCTTGTTTTGGGCCAGCAGAGCATCTACATTATTTACCTCCATCACTCTTCTAGTGTTCCCTCTTTCGGAGGCATAGAAGTAGTCATTCTCTGCTACAGTTTCAATGACATTTATGGCCTCCTCAATGGTCTTCTTCTTGTTCAGAGATCCCCCGGATGAGTGGTCTACTGCTTTCTTTGATTCATAAGAAAGACCTTCATAGAAAATGTGTAGCTGCACCCATTCATTGAACATATCTGGCGGACACCTCCTTGTTAGGTCCTTAAACCTCTCCCATGCTTCATATAGAATCTCACCATCCTACTGCTTGAATGTTTGTACCTCAGCTCTCATCCTGTTAATCCATTGAGGAGGATAGAATCTTCCCAAGAATTTGTTCACCACATCTTCCCAGGTTGCTAAACTCTCCTTTGGGAAGGACTCCAACCATTTAGAAGCCTTGTCCTTTAGTGAGAAAGGGAACAGAAGTAGTCTATAGGTGTCAAGATGAACACCATTAGACTTCACAGTATCACATATCCTCAGGAAGGTGGTTAGATGTTGATTGGGGTCTTCTTGGATACTCCCTCCGAATGAACAGTTGTTCTGAACAAGGGTGATGAGCTGTGGCTTTAGTTCAAAGTTGTTGGCATGTATGGTTGGCCTTTGGATGCTACTTCCACAATTTCCTGGGTTTGTGTTGATGTAAGAACCCAGAACTCTTCTCTCCTGCCCAGCATGATTTGCTAAACCTTCTCTGCCATGGTTGTGAGCCTCTTCTTCATGATGGTTCTCCATATTCTCCTCCATGTTTGGTTCAAAGTACTCTTCCTCTTCCTCAGCACCAACTACTCTCTTTCCTCTTGCTTCCCTCATTAATCTAAGGAAGGTCCTCTTAGGTTCAGAATCAAAAGAAGTTGAAGCCCCGCTTCTTCTCCCTGTCATACAACCAACAAGGTACAAGCAAAGAAATAGATCCAGAGACTATTCTAAAAAAAATGCTGTTAGTGTTAGTGATGCAATATATCAAACAGTTAGTGGGTGAGTGAAACAGAGTGTAAACAACTGAAATAAAGGGGTTAAAGGGATGGGAATACAAAACAACTGAAACCGAAAGTAAAGTGTTCAAACAGAAATTTAAATCAACAGAATAAAAAATGCTCAATCTAGTGATCATCCAACTTAATCATTGTTGATACAAAATCAATCCCCGGCAACGGCGCCATAAACTTGATGCGCGGAAAACTTGTCTCTCAACAAATTTTCTTCGGCAAGTGTACCGAATTTGTCGTCAAGTAAAAACTCACAATAGAGTGAGGTCGAATCCCACAGAGATTGATTGATCAAGCAACTTTAATTAGAGGAATGTTCTAGTTGAGCGAACCAGAATTTGATTTGAGATTTGCAGAAAATTAAATGGCGGGAAAGTAAATAGCAGAAACAGTAAATGCTAGAAGTAAGAGCTGAATGTAAATGGCGAAAAGTAAATTGCAGAATCTTAAGCGGGAATGGGGTAATTGCTCATAAAAGTAAATGGCAGAAATTAAAGAGAATGGGTAAGATCAGAAATGGGGAGTTCATTGGGCTCAAGAGATGTTGCATTCTCCGGATCAAGTTCATTTTCATCTCTTCCTCAATCAATGCATTCATTGATCTCCTTGGCAATCTTAAGTGATCAAATTCCAATTTCTTGGTAATTCAATCTCTCAAATCTTGGTCAATAGCCAATTCCTTGGTCAATTGCTCATGAGAAGAGATGAAGTATGGTCACTGATTATACCACATGCATTTCCCAAATCAAGTGTTGGTAGGATTATAGTCACATATCCATCCAAACTCAATTTGGTCCAACATGAGAAAGCATTTCTAGCATGATCTCTTCATTCCTCGTTCAAGGTTCAGAAGAGATCCAAGTATGAATAGATTCTTTTCCAAGATAACTACCCAATTGGATGAAGATCGAAAGCTTTCTAGTAAAATCAAGAGAAAAGATAGAAGAAGGAAAATGAAAACTAATATTGATCCATCAAATTACAACAGAGCTCCCTAACCCAATGAAAGGAGCTTAGTTGTTCATAGCTCTGAAAAATGAAAACAAAGATGGAGAATACATGATGAAAGTAAAACTAGAAGTGCAGAGAAAGTAAAATACAGAGAGTAGTTCTATGCCAAAGGCTCCCTAAAGTTTCCAACTCCCCAAACTAATTCAAAGCTACTCCTATATATACTACTCTTCTCATCTTCTAGTTGGCTCTTCAAGTCTTTGGTATGGGCCTCTGAATCTTGAGTTTGAAGCAGTTATCCTTTTCATTGGGTTTAGCTTTGCTTGCAGAGAGAAAAGGTGAAGTATGCAGGGACTTTGACTCAGGACATTAGTGGTGTCAACGTTAAGTGAAAGTGTAGGTTCGAGAACATTAGTGACAATCACCTTTTTCACTAACGTTCCTAACCCAAATATGATCACGTTGACTTCAACGTTAGTGGCACCAATGTGACCACTAACGTTGCCTCTTAGTCCTTCGCACACGTTATTGGGACTTACCTTTCCCAATAACGTGGAGAGTCCTCCCTTGTCCCTATGTTAGAGTCCACGTTAACTAGGTTAACGTGGCTTCTAACGTAGTAATGCCAATCCTTCGAGAACGTTAGTGACACTTACCTTTGCCACTAACGTTCCAATGTGCCCCTATTTCTCATGTTAGAGTCCACTTTAACTAAGTTAATGTGGCTTCTAACGTAGTCATGCTAGCCATCTCCAATGTTAGTGACAAAGGTGAGTGTTACTAACGTTGGCTCATCATCTCTTTATCCACGTTAGCTTCCATGTTAACTAAGTTAACGTGGGAGTTAACATTGCTCATGGTGGCTCTTAGTGGTGCACCCCAACGTTAGTGACAAAGGTAAATGTCACTAACATTGGCTATTAATTGCTCTCTCCACGTTAGCTTCCACGTTAACTAAGTTAACGTGGGAGTTAACGTGGCTTATGGAGGCTTGGCCAACGTTAGTGACAAAGCTGAATGACACTAATGTTGGCTTCTCTTTTGCTTCTTAACGTTAGAGTCCACATTAACTAAGTTAACGTGGCAACTAACGTGGCCAATTATGAGCTTGGTCCAACGTTAGTGACAAAGGAGAGTGTCACTAACGTTGGCCTTGTTGTCTTCTTCCACGTTAAAGTTCACGTTAACTTAGTTAACGTGACTCTTAATGTGGGCTTATGATGGCTTCGAGGGCGTTATTGGCGATTACCTTTCTCATTAACTTTGCAAGTTAGCACCCATTCCACGTTAGAGGTCACGTTAGTGGGACTAACGTGACTGCTAACGTGGTTCTTCTTTGCTTCCTTTGTCCTGAAATCAAGCAACAAAGTGCATCAAAGTTCTAGTCCAAGTCATGAGTCATGCATCATCCAATTTGTCATATAATTCATGCAAAATTCTCATGAAATCATGTAAAGTGCACAATGTATGCTTGAATCAAGATGTAAGTGAATATCTACCCAAAACTAGCTTATTTTCTAAGAAAATGCATGAATCTACCTTAAAAACAGTAAAAAAAAGGTCAGTAAAACTGGCCAAAATGCCCTGGCATCAACGATGCATAAAGACACTCATTTAACATGCGTGTCTATCGTGTTCATAAGTATCCTATCCAAAAAATCAAAATAATTTGGCAAGCACAACCCATAAAAGAGCAAACACGACCCATTTGTTAAAAAGTTTAATTTTCTTTCCTTAATTTTACAAAAGCAAAATTCCTTTTATCCTTTGCACCCAGACCTAGCCCCTTTGACTCTCTAGTTTCTACCCGTTACATATACAATTACTCACTTCCAAACTCTTTGTAATGATATGATTTTTAGCACATCATGACCAATGTTAGTCTTCATATGTTACCATTAAGTTGACTTTAGGGACTTTAAACAATATATTAAGCATAATAATGTGAGCCTGTAGCGTGTGTTGAAAATCGTGACTTAGTCAAATTTTAAGATACGCAATTAAACATACACACACATCACAGTGCCTAAGGGCACAAGTAGTTTTATACAAGACCATTAGTCAGAGAATGCATCAGACCTCTGATTTAAATACTAATCGTGTGTATATATATATATATACTCTTGAAATTTGTTACCAGGTTTGTGCTTACAAAAGCCACCATAAATTGAAACCTGTCTACTTGTTTATATACAAAAGTCCTAACCCTCAAAGTCTATACATGAGAGGAAAAAAGAAACTAGACTCTTAATATCAAGATAACTGAAAAATTCTTCACAGATGGTGTGAGTCATTCGATCATGATCGTCGGGCTACTGTCCAGGAGCTCCTATTCTCTCCGCCTCAATTTACTCTGATGAACTAGAGGTCAGGTCCTCAATCATCTGGTCTATCCATGATGGTATCTCTACCCACGGGTTTACAAACGGCTCTGCCATGGGCGCACCTAATATCACTGGGTCTTGTGCAGATCGAACCATAGAGGATACTCAGGCTGGGAGAACACATGAGACTCTAGCTCGGCTTCCATCGAGTATAGTGACTGTGGAGGAAAGGGGTAGTGCATATGTCATGACCCGAATCAAGCCATGACTAGCGCTCGAGGAACAAGTCCCTCAGCAAGCCAACCAACCAAATTTATAGTTGAATATTATCGTCCTGTATCAATAATAAACAGTTATTTCTAATAACAACAGCAGCATATTCTAAATATATTCACAAACCAAACATATCAAAAGTCGCATCATATATACTAAGTTGATAACTAAATCATATAGTTGAATCCGTAGCTCTTACATAACCAAATTATAATTAGTATCTAAACAGTTTGAGACTAAAAATAACATAACCCACACGAGGACCCTACTTATTGTAAACCCCGGGTAATTAGTAAATATTTAACTAATAAATTAATTTTTATTTAAAGAAAATAGAAAATTAAATTTGATAAGTTAGTAAGGTAGAAATAATTAAAATATGAATTTTGACACTAATTTTAAAGATTTTGACCTAAAATTGGGCCAAACAGATCGAACCAAACGAATCGGGTCCATAATGGGCCTAAGGCCCAATCCAACTCCCCATATATGAAGAGCTTCAGATCTTCCTTTCCCTCCCTCCATGAAAAACATTGCTGCTTGCATGAGGAGAAGGAAAGAAGCTCCAAACCCTAACTTCCCCTTTCAACCTCACATAACTTTCAATCCGGAACTCCGATTGATAAGCCATCAACAGCCACGCATTCGTCTTGAAATTGTCTACAAAACCCACTAAAAAAATTTGGTATGAATCTAACAATTTCTCACTTATCCACTCTTCTCCTAATTTCAAAAATTTGAGGTTTTGATTATGAGAGATTATGTGAGTTTGGTGTTTAGGTTCAAATTAGCCTTGTGGACTTGCTGGGTCTTGTCCCAAATTTTCATCGGTAAGGTGAGGAACCACTAACTCTTGTGAACCATTAATAATTATGAACCCTAATGAGCGGATATTTTATATACTTTTTGGCATAATTTTCATATAGTTTTCATTATGTTTTGTCTATGTTTTATTCCATTCTCATAGGTTTTAGTGTAAAATTCATATTTTTGGATTCTACTTTGAGTTTATGTGTTTTATGATGATTTCAGATATTTTCTGGCTAAAATTGAGGAGCATTGGAAAAAGTCTGATTCAGAGGCAGAGAAAGGACTGCAGATGCTGTCAGGATCTGACCTCCGTGCATTTGAAGGAGCTTTTCTGGAGCTACAGAAGTCCAAATGGCGCACTCTCAACAGCTATAGAAAGCTAACATCTAGGGCATTCTAGAAATATATAATAGTGCATACTTTGTGATGAGGGAAAAATGATTCCATACAAACTCACCGGCAAGTGTACCGGGTCGCATCAAGTAGTAATAACTCACAAGAGTGAGGTCGATCCCACAGGGATTGATGGATTGAGCAATTTTAGTTAGGTGATGAATTTAGTTAAGCGAATATTTGATGATTTGAGTGATTTTGATTTAACAGAAGCTAAATTGCAGGAAAATAAAGGTGCAGAAGGTAAATTAGGCAGAAAAGTAAAGTGCAGAAGAGATAAATTACAGAAACTTAAAGTGCAAGAAAGTAAAAGAGCTGAAACTTATATTGCAAGAAAAGTAAATTGCAGAAACTTAAAGTGCAAGAAATATAAATTGCTGAATCTAAATTGCTGAGAAATGTAAATTTGCTTGAAGAATAAAAGTATTTGGGTGTTGGGATTCAGAATTGAACAATAAAATGCAAGCTAAAGTAAATCAGAGAGCTAGGAGATGAAGAGATTCAACTCAGTAGCCAAACAGGAATGGAAAATTGCTTGAAAAGACAAACAGCATGAAAGCTTAACTCAATTATGAAATTCTTAAAGAGAAATTGAAGATCGAAGTAGAGCAATGAGATTAGAAAGTAGATCTAGATCTCAATTACTCGCTTGATCAAACAGAAAGAAATTGCAGAAGAAAATGAAATTGAAAACAGCAAAAGAAACTTAGATCCAAAAATTCTCCAAATCCCAAAACTATATGAAAGAAAAGCAAAGATGATTTTCAGATCAGGAATTAATGGAGCTCTTCAATCTCAATTCAAAAACCCAAAACAGAAAAGTAGAAGTTGCAGAAGAAATAAAATGAAGAAAGAAAACTAGATCCAATTCCCAAATCCCAAATTCAAAACAAATGAAAATTAAAAGTGAAAACTAAAAAATGAGCTAAAGGTTTTTTTACAAATCAAACTTGATCCTATTTATACACTTTCTATTTTGGTCTTCAAAGTTTGGAGTGGGCCTTTTGATTTTTGGATTTGATGAAAGATGGATCCGGTTGGCTTCGGTTCAAGTTGGGTTGGAGGCATGGGTCAGCTCCCAGGGAAGCGCTCAGTTCACTTAAGTGAACTTGGTGTTCACTCCTTGTGTGCCTCGACCATGTCATGGCATGCACCTAGCACTCACATGTTAAACGCTACGTTGCCTTGTTTGAGCGCTGCTTCCTTAATTGAGAGCTCCCCCTTCGAGCCTTGGTGTGTGCCTCCCGAAAACGTTTACAAAAGCTAACGCTACGTTCTCTTTGCTGAACGTGGCTCCTTCCTTGCCTTGGCCCTTCTCACTAGCGTTCACTTTGTGAACATTCCGCTCACTCTTTGAGCGCTACATTCCCTTTCTTCCTTAAGCGTGCCTTGCTTCCTTGGTTGAGAGGCACGAAAACTTGCATAATAGTGAACGTAGTGTTCACTCCTTAGAACGCTACTCCTTCCTTGGTGCATTGGCCTTTGCTCCTTTGGCTTGAAAGGCACGAGAAAGGGAAGGATAGTGAACGTAGCGTTCACTTCTCAGAACGCTACCCCCTGGCCTTTGCTTAGTGCGCGAGTTTGGTTCCTCTCTTGGGCGCTCCGTTTGCAAATTCAAATGCTGGCCCTTGCTCCCTTTTTTTATCGCAACGCTTTACTATCATGGGCCACACTTTTCAAAGCGTGGCCTAAGGTCCAAAGCGTGCTCCAAAACTCTTCTTTCCTTTTTTCATCATTTCTTCACCTACAAGCAACCAAACAACTAATCAAAGTCCCACAAAAATCACTAGATCTTTGCATCATTTATAAAATCAATTAATTCTAGCTTAAAACCTATGATTTTATGTAAAATAGATAATGTTTGATTGATTCAATAAAATCATGAAAATCCACTCCAATTACTTACTTATTATGTAAGAAAGTGCATAAAACCTAATGAAACTAATGAAAAATGCTTGTAGAACTAGCATAAGATGACTTGTCAACACAACAGCAAACTTAAATCTTGCTTGTCCCCAAGCAAGCACTAAACATGAGAAGAAATGAAATGAAACAGAGAAGCATACATGTCCTTATTTAGCAGATAATAGAATTTGAACCATGGGATTTTATGCAGACAAAAATGCAGCTCAATTATTCTTTGCTGATAGATAAAAAATGCTTCTTTGAGGATTCACTAGAGTTGCTGTCATAATGCCTTGCTTTTTGATTGATCCCTTTTTGGTTTGTCCTTCTTTCTTTTGCTTAGAAAGCTTATTTCTCAATGATAACTCAATGTCAAGTGTTGCAGCAGCCTTGTGGCTCAATTTTGCTCAACACTTCTTCACTACAGACACTTAGCTCACAAATTCTCTTAGGAATATTGATGCCCAACATCTCTTTGGATAACTAAATGCATTGTAGCTAGGTTGCTCATAATGATGGACTTTCAGTTGGTAATCCCAGATTAGTTAATCCAAGTTACCAAGTTTTAAAAGACTCCTCAGAACCTAATTGTCCAAGCATATCCTAGTACAAAAAGTACCACAGACATATGTCCTAAAGTCCAAGCTATTGGTGTCTAGCCTTATTGTTTGTTTCTTTGCCAAATCTTGGCTTTTCTTTTCTTTTTCTTTCTTACTTTGCTTCATTTTCCAAGGAATTTCATTAATGAAAGGTTTTATGACAGCAATCTAGTTCACACTACAAAGAACACTCTATTATGCAGCTTTTATTATTGAGCTTATCATCTTAATCAAGCAATTACCACCACAAATTTTATTCTAATTCCTACAACATTGGACAATCACTTTCTATTTCAAACATTTTCTCTTATTGATGCAAAAAGGGAAACAAAACATGAGTTTAAGATAGATGAGTGATAACAAGCATAATGCAAATCCTAACAAGAAAACTACTCAAGATATGAAAGTGCAGAATATGAAATATTTGGAGGCATATCATGTTTTAGATATGCATCATCCTTATTTGATTAAAACTATAAAAAGAACTCCACTACCTCTAGTTGTCGCGCTCTTTCCCCTTGCTGCTTTCTCCTTTCTTCTTCTTCTTCTTTCTTTTTTGGGGTTCTTCAACAGGGCACCTACGATCCCAAATTTGGTCTACCTGATCCCAGAGCCCAGCATCTTTCAATCCTTGTTGCATGTGTATTGTCTGTTTATTGGCTAGTGCTCTCTGATGATCTATCAACTCTTGGCATTGCTCAAATGGCTTAATCTGTTGGTTCAATGCTGGCATGCTATGGACTACATAGTCCAACTTTGCTTGAGTTGCTATATCATACTCCATTCTGTCCACATATCTATGCTCTCCAATTGTATGATATATATTCTTCCATTGGTAGAGATTTTGGGTGTACTCCCCATACTTGGCCTATCGTAGGAACAATCCATTAATTGATTCTTGAACGTTTGCTGATTGTTCCTTTTGCCCCTCAAGAATTCTTGCTTGAAACTCTCTCTGTTGATCCAACATTTGGAGATGAAAATTTTTTTGCTTCTCCATCATTTGCTGCTGCCAATGCTGTTGTTGCTCACGATCCTTCAAATATTGCTCTTGTTGCCTCAAGTATTGCTCCTGTTGTTGCTCCTGTACTCTCATGTATTGTTGAGACATTTCTTCAATGGCTCTTTGCATTTAGCTTAGATCCATTGCACCAGGAGCTTTTTCCTCCTCTACTTGTGGTCTCCTCCTTCTTCCTTGAGCTCTCCTCTCTTGCTAATTGTCAGTGTCGTCAGTGACCCCTTCCATGCTTTGCTTAGTGATCCCTCTGCTTCCTTTTACCTTCTCAGTATTTTCATCCTCAAAGAGTACTCTTGCTCTTTTGCACAGCCTCAAAATAGTGCTTGGGTGACCAAGCCTACTTGATTTACCAGTATCCTCAGCTATCTCTTGAATGCTATCTGCTATGAGCTGAGGTTCATTGATTTCTCCTTCCCCTAAGTATGCAATATGTCAGAATTGCACTCATTATTGTGACCTCAGATGTTTTTGCAGTGTGGAGTATGGATCTTCTCACTATCTCATACCACCCTTTGGCTTCAAGTATGAGATCCATTCTCTTCAAGTGGCTTGGATTTCCTTTTCAGTCCCTTTCCCAGTCTTTGCCTTCAAAACATAAGCTATTTAGTATCTCATCAGGATCACTTTCACCTTGTATTCTGTCCTCAAAGCTGAGTTCTCCATAGGTTATCACTCTTATTTGTAAGACTCTCATGATGGATGATGGGCTGAAATCTACCTCAACCCCCCTAACATAACTCTTATATAGAGGGCTGTCCTTGCTTGACCTCACAGTATTTGTATAAAATTCCCTTATCATGACTGCATTGATGTCTGTGAGAGGTTTACACAAAAGCTCCTATCTCCTCTCTGCTTCTATTCTTCTCATGATGGTATATTCTCCATCTTTCAGTCTGAACCCCGTCTCTTGAATGAATTTTTTTGATTCCATTAGCCCATAATACCTTGATTCATGGAATTGAGACTTAAATTTCTTGGTATCATAGGTTGGTGGTTCGGCTACTACTGGTTCCTTTCTCTTTCCTTCTTTTGGAACTTGACGAAGCCATGAGTTAGGAAGGAATGAAAGAAGAAGAAAAGATAGGTCTTGGTTAGAGCACAATTTTGATGGAAGGAATGGGAGGTAAGGTGTTGTGTGATGCCTTTGGATGAGAGAATGGGGATGTACCGTGTTTGGGAGGAATGTTTGAGTGAAACAAAGGTAAATAAGCGAGGAGGTCTTATATAGAGAAAGCAAGGATATGTGAACTCAGGAAGTATCATTGTCAATTTATAGCCAAGGCATGAAGCATAGCAAAGAGTGGGAGGATCCGATTGAGTTGTAAGGAAAGGTGGGGATTGAGCAATTCATTGTTAAAGATCCATGAAATGGACGGCCTGCATGTGAAGATGAGTGAAGACAAGGATTGCTCCTCCATTGGTTGCATGTGGTTTGGCCTCCTAAGTGTTGATTCCATGCAGCATTGTGCTTCCCAAAAATACACATGTGACTTGCCTTTTTTCCTTGGAAAGACCGTCCGTGCATGCTTTCTTTTGTCTCCTTCTCAATCTTCTTTACTTCTATCCACGTGAACCAAACAATTTAGTGAGCTTAAACTTTTAAATGTCATACGGTGGTTGTGTACTATGTATATAGAAAGAAAATGTTGCTATGTGTTCCTTATTATTGAATTACCAACCATGCCCCTTAGAAATTGAACAAAATTTTGGTGGACAACAAACTTGTTTTCTTCTAAGTGATTTATATAAAATCCAATGAATATCCATCACAATTAGTATATTTATTATAAGGAACATTTTATTTGCTACCATGCTACCATAAACTCATAAAATGATGCAATGTATGGTTTATTTATTCATTAATTTTGAGCCTTTGAGTAAAAATTGACTTTCTTGAAATTCATAGCATATACAGACACCAAACTTAAGGTTTGGCTATATACTTAAACAGAAATAATGAGTATATATCTTAGAATGGTTCTATGATCACTCATGGTTGAAAAGCTATTTTAAAGTGCCTTTAGGCACACCAAACTTAGGAGTCAAACATATGCTCTAAAATGATATGTGCAATTATTAAATCCACTCATGAGAGCTCAAATTCATGCTAGAAAAACCAGTAATTATTGAAATTAAAATAACAGCAAGAACATTAAATCATGGGCTGCCTCCCATGGAGCTCTCTTTTATTGTCACTAGCTTGACATTGGTCCGTTATTAGGGTGGTTGATGATTGTGGTGCCTCAATTTGTCTCCTCTCACTGTGAGCCTTCTTCCTGTACGTTGATGGTCAATCTCTACATGCTCCAGTGATAGTATCTTGTTGATGGTGCAGTAATCATCAGTTTGTGGATCTGTGATGAGCATATAATTTATACGCTTTTTGGCATTGTTTTTAGGTAGTTTTTAGTATGTTTTAGTTAATTTTTAGTATATTTTTATTAGTTTTTAAATAAAAATCACATTTCTAGACTTTACTATAAGGTTTTGTGTTTTTCTGTGATTTTAGGTATTTTCTGGCTGAAATTGAGTGACCTGAGCAAAAATCTGATTCAGAGGCTGAAAAAGGACTGCAGATGCTGTTGGATTCTGACGTCCCTGCACTCGAAATGGATTTTCTGGAGCTACAAAAACCCAATTGGCGCGCTATCAATTGCATTGGAAAGTAGACATTCTGGGCTTTCCAGCAATATATAATAGTCCATACGCTTATCTGAAATTCTCACCAATGAATTACATAAGTATCTCTATCTTATTTTCTATTTTAATTACATTTTAATTATCAAAACCTCATAGCCATTTGAATCCGCCTGATTAAGATTTACAAGGATGACCGTAGCTTGCTTCAAGCCGACAATCTCCGTGGGATCGACCCTTACTCACGTAAGGTTTATTACTTGGACGACCCATTGTACTTGCTGGTTAGTTGTGCGGAGTTGTGAAAAGGAGTTGAGATTACAATCGTGCGTACCAAGTTTTTGGCGCCGTTGAGATCACAATTTCGTGCACCAAGTTTTTCGCGCCGTTTTCGGGGATTGTTTGAGTTTGGACAACTGATGGTTCATCTTGTTGCTCAGATTAGGTAATTTTATTTTGTTTTTATTTTGGAAAAATAAATAAATAAATAAATTATTCTATGTCTTCAGAATTCTTAAGAATGAATTCTAGAGTTTCATGATGATTTGTTGAAGTCTGGCTGGCTGTGAAGCCATGTCTAATCTTTTGGACCAAGGTTTGAACTTATCATCACAAGAGCTTATTGATTTCTATCAATCTTGCTGTTGAATGTAATGATCTGCTAAAGCTTGGCTGGCCATTGGCCTTGTCTAGTGTTTTGGACCGAAGCTTTCACTGAAAGCTTGGCTGGCTAGTAAACCATGTCTGATTCCTGGACCGGAGCTTTAGACTAACATTGCATGATTCCTGGAATTCTTATTAAAAATTTTGAAATCTTTATTTTCTTTTCCAAAATAATTTTTGAAAAATCCAAAAAAATTTATAAAGTCATGAAAATAAAAAATAATTTGATGTTTCTTATTTGAGTCTAGTGTCAATTTTTAAGTTTGGTGTCAATTGCATCTTTTTAATTTCCTAAAAATTTTCGAAAATTCATGCATGTGTCCTTCATAATCTCCAAGTTGTTCTTGATGATTCTCTTTGTTTGATCTTTGCATTTTCATGTTTTGTGTCTTTTCTTGTTTTTCATATGCATTTTCAATTTGTTAGTGTCTAAACATTGAAAATTTCTAAGTTTGGTGTCTTACATGTGTGTCTTTTCTTAAAAATTTTCAAAAATAAGTTCTTGGTGTTCATCTTGACATTCAAAGTGTTCCTGGTGTTCATCTTAACATTCAAAGTGTTCTTGCATGCATCATGTGTTTTGATCTTGAATTTTCATGTTTTGAGTCATTTTGATGTTTTTCTCTCTCCTTATTAAAAATTCAAAAAATCAAAAAAATATATTTCCCTTATTCTTCTCATAAATTTCGAAAATTTAGATTGACTTAGTCAAAAATTTTTAAAAATCTAGTTGTTTCTTATGAGTCAAGTCATATTTTCAATTTAAAAATCCTATCTTTTCAAAACCTTTTCAAAAATCAAATCTTTTTCATTTTTCTTTCATTTTTTTCAAAAATTTCAAAATGATTTTCAAAATCTTTTTCTTATTTTTATTTCATATTTTCCAAAATCTTTACTAACAATTAATGTGATTGATTCAAAATTTTAAGTTATTACTTGCCTAGTAAGAAATGTTCAATCTTTAAATTTTAGAATCATATCTTTGTGTTTATTGTTTGTCAAGTAATTAACTTTAATTTCAAAAGTAAAATCTTTTTAAATTTCTTTTTTCAAATCTTTTTCAAAATAAATCTCAATCATATCTTTTTCAAATCTTAATTTCAAATTCTTTTCTAACTTCTTATCTTTTCAAAATTGATTTTCAAATCTTTTTCAATTAACTACTTGACTTTTTGTTTGATTTTAAAAGTTTTCTATTTCAATCATATCTTTTTCAAAACCACCTAACTACTTTTTCTTCCTGATTTTCGAAAATCACTAACACTTTTTATCAAAAATGTTTTTAATTAAGTAATTTATTTAGTTTTCAAATTTTATTTTATTTCTTTTTTTAATTTTTGAATTATAACTGATTTTTAAATAAAAACAAAAATATTTTCCTTTTCTTTTTAATTATTTTCGAAAACTCTCCCTCTCATCTCTCTCTATTTATTTATTTATCTACTAACACTCCTCTTCTACTCATAATTCGAACCCCCTCTTTTTCTCTGTGTTCAAAATTTTCTCTTCCCCTTCTTCTATTCTTCTCTTCTTCTACTCACATAAAAGAATCTCTATAGTGTGACATAGAGGATTCCTCTTCTTTTCTGTTCTCTTCTTTTTCATATGAGCAGGAACAGAGATAAAGACATCCTCATTGAAGCTGATCCTGAACCTGAAAGGACTCCTAAGAGGAAACTAAGAGAAGCTTAAGCACAACCCTCTGGAGAGGACCTGACAGAAATTTTCGAAAAAGAAGGAGACATGGCCGAACTCAATAACAATGGTAGAGATGCAAGGAAGATGCTTGGTGACTTTATTGCACCCTCTTCTAACTTCTATGGAAGAAGCATCTCAATTCCTGCCATTGGAGCAAACAACTTTGAGCTTAAGCCTCAATTAGTTTCTCTAATGCAACAGAATTGCAAGTTTCATGGACTTCCATTGGAAGATCCCCATCAGTTCTTAGCTGAATTCTTGCAAGTCTGTGACACTGTCAAGACCAATGGAGTTGCTCCCGAGGTCTACAGGCTTATGCTTTTCCCTTTTGCTGTAAGAGACAGAGCTAGAACATGGTTAGATTCACAACCTAAGGAAAGCCTGAACTCTTGGGAAAAGCTGGTCAGTGCTTTCCTGGCCAAGTTCTTTCCACCTCAAAAGATGAGCAAGCTTATAGTGGAAATCCAAACCTTCAGACAGAAGGAAGGTGAGTTCCTCTATGAAGCTTGGGAAAGATATAAGCAATTGATCAAAAGGTGTCCTTCTAACATGCTTCCAGAATGGAGCATCATATGTATATTCTATGATGGTCTGTCTGAGTTGTCAAAAATGTCGTTGGACCATTCTGCAGGAGGATCTCTTCATCTGAAAACCCCTGCAGAAGCTCAGGAACTCATTGAAATGGTTGCAAATAACCAGTTCATGTACACCTCTGAGAGGAGTCCTGTGAACAATGGGACGCCTCAGAAGAAGGGAGTTCTTGAAATTGATACTTTGAATGCCATATTGGCTCAGAAAAAAATATTGAGTCAGCAAGTCAATATGATTTCTTAGAGTCTGAATGGATTGCAAGCTACATCCAACAGTACTAAAGAAGCATCTTCTGAAGAAGAAGCTTATGATCCTGAGAACCCTGCAATGGCAGAGATGAATTACATGGGAGAACCCTATCGAAACATTGATGAGATATTTTGGTGAGAAACGAATTTCTACCAAAACACCCAAAACTAACCGGCAAGTGTACCGGGTCGTATCAAGTAATAAAAACTCACGGAAGTGAGGTCGATCCCACAGGGATTGAAGGATTGAGCAATTTTAGTTTAGTGGTTGATTTAGTCAAGCGAATCAAGTGTTGGTTGGGTGATTTGTGATTTGCAGAATGTAAATTGCATGAAATTAAAGAGAGCGGGAAAGTAAATTGCTGAAACTTAAAGGACAAGAAATTAAATGACAGAAACTTAAAGTGCAAGAAATGTAAATTGCAGAATCTTAAAGTGCAAGAAATGTAAATTGCTTGAAAAGTAAAGGGGATTGGGATGAGGATTTGCAGAATTTAAACAAGGGAAAACTAAATTGCATCAAACAGAAGAGGAAAAGGGAGTTGGGATTGAACCGGATCTTATAACAGCAAAGTAAATGAACAATGAAAGCATTAAACAGAGAATTGAAATGAGAATTTAGATCTCAGGACCCAGAGACTAGAAAACCAAGTCTAGATCTCAATGCCTTCCTAGATCCCACAAGAACAATAGCAAGGAAATTGTAAATTGCAAAGAAAAGAGATGAAGATCAAGTAACAGAAACAGAAATGCTAATTCAATTAACAGTAAAGGAAACAGAGAGATCCAAGATTGAGATTGAAACAGAATTTCTTCAATTCTCCAATCCAAGATCCAAGACAAAAGTCAAATGAAATTGAAAGCAATTGAAAACAAGAAATTAAAGTTCACTCAGTGACAAAAGCTTCCCAAAAACTCTTATGAAAATTCTAAAAGGAAAGCTCTCAAAGAAAACTCTCCCGAAAAAGCTCTCCAAACAAATTGAATTCTATCCTATTTATACACTTTCCAAAATGATCTTCAAGCCTTGAGTTGGGCCTTTGTTCTTGGTGGAATTGGGTTGAAAGAGGCCTTGGTTGATTGCTCTTGAAGATTGAAGAAGAACCGAAGTGAACCAATTGAACCGGAAATGGAGTTAGCCAACGTTGGTCTTCAACGTTAGGGTCAAAGTTAGGGGTCTAACTTTGACCCTAACTTTTCATATCAGCAAACCACATTCTTCTGGTTTAGACGTTGGCGCCAACGTTAGGGGTCTAACTTTGACCCTAACGTTGGCCTTGCTTGGTGTGATTGGTGCCAACGTTAGCCTCCACGTTAGGGGGCTAACGTTGGCGCAAACGTTGCCTACTCCCCCATTGTGATTTAAGTGCCAACGTTAGCCTCCAAGTTAGGGGGCTAACGTTGGCGCAAACGTTGGTAGCCCAGGGAGAAACTCTCAAGTTCCAACGTTAGCCTCCAAGTTAGGGGGCTAACGTTGGAGCTAACGTTGGCTACTTCCAAAGAGTGATTCATATGCCCAACGTTAGCCTCCAAGTTAGGGGGCTAACGTTGGGGCTAACTTCATGCAACCCGGTTCAATTTTCACTTATTCCATTGTCCTCTCTTCACTCCTAGCCATTCCTCTTTGCTTCAACCTTTCTCCAAGCCTTCTTCACCTATCATTGATCAACCAAACTAATCAAAGTTTTGCTCAAAATCATGAGGTATTCAATCTTCCACAATATGCAACAAATATAGTTCAAAACCTCATGAAATGGCATGAATTCACATATGGTTGGTTCAATCAAGGGAAACATGAAAATCTACTCAATTAGCTTGCTTGTAGCTTAAGAAAGTGCATAATTCTAATGAAAACAAAAGAAAAAGACTAGCTAAAATGGGCTAGGATGACTTGTCATCACAACACCAAACTTAAAGCTTGCTTGTCCCCAAGCAAGAAATGAATTTATTAAGAAGAAAGAATGAAATGGAAGAGGAAGTTCATGCTAGCAAAGTGTTATTGATAGTTCATGGGGTTTTATGTGGATATGCAAATGCTCACTTCTTATTGACTCCTAGGCCTAGAAAGTTTCCTTCAAGTTTCAAGTGACATACTGCTATGACCTCTCATTATTCCTTTATCCTTGGCTATTACTTTATTCAAAAGCTTTATTTGAGTGTCATGTGTAGCAAGTTCATTTTCTTTTTATACTTGACACATTATTCACCATAGACACTTGGCTCACATTCCTTCTTAAAACATTGATGCCCAGCACCTCTTTGGGCTACTAAATGCTTTGTAGTTAGGTTGCTCTTGATAGTGGATTTTCAGCTGATGATCCCGGGTTAGTTAACCCAAGTCACCAAGTGTTGAGGCACTCCTAAGAGCTTACTAATCCAAGCAGATCCTAGTACAAAAACATCACAGGCATATATTTCAGAGTTCAAGCTATTGGTGTCCAGCTTTATTTCTTTTTGTTTTTCTTTTGTTTTGCCACCTTTTAGCTTTCTTTGTTCTTTCTTTCTTTTTTTTTGTTTTTCTTTCTAACCAAGGAATTCTATTCAATTGAGATTCATAGACAATAGGCCACTCTCTACTTAGAAGGAGATATCTTAGCTCTTTATTCACTAAAGTGAGTTATAATGCAATCACACACACCACCACTTACTTTTATTCCACTTCTAACTAACAGAGACCATTTCACTTCACATTCAAACCGTTCTTTTATTAAATTTAAAGATGCAGGGGACAACACATACTTCTTGTTAAGTGAAAATGAACACACAAGCCAACACATGAACTAGCTTACTTATTTTGAAATAACCAACACAATGCAAAGACTTTTAAATGACTACAAAAAAAAAAAAAAAAAAATTTCAAAAACAGATTGGAACAGATAGAATGCATGTTGTGATGATCAAGGAGCAAATCCACCTTTTATTTGTCATGCCTTTTCTTTCTCCTTTCATATACTTGGCTGCTAGTGTTCCCACCATCTTTGTTTGGTGGTTCTTGATCTTGCCAAAAGCCAGCCTTGTTCATAGCCTCCTCCACTCTATCTTCAAGTCTCATAGCCCTGTTCACTTCCATCTCACTTCTCATTTTGAAAAATTCATCAAAAGTTGGGAATGCCGGATCCATGTGATGCAAATGTTCTCCAATATAGTTTAGTTTGATTTGGCTATTGACATTGTAATCGGCTTGCACTTCATACCTTGCTTCTTGGAGTGTTGTGAACTCCTTGAAGGCCTTCAAACTTTCAGCTTGCATTTGTTCCAACTTCCCAAAAGATTCATGAGATTGAAAGGCATGTTCTTCTTGCATCGCAAGAAATCTTGACTCGAATTCATTTTGTTTGTTGATTATTCTCAGCTCTCTTTCTTCTTGTGCTTGTTGGTTTTGCATGTACAGAGAATGATATTCCTCTTGCCTTGCTTGGATTCTTGTGTATTGCTGAGATAACCTCCCTATTGCTTCTTGCATTTGAGTCATGTCCATATTGCCTTGTGAGAAAAAGTGTGGCTGTTCCTCCTCCTCTTGTGGCTCTTCTTCCATGTGGGGCTCATCTTCTTCCATTTGCTCTTCTCTTTCCCTTCCTCCATGTGGCCTTCGGCCTTGGTGTGCTTCAAGGGGCATCGTCATTCGTTCAATAGTTATGGGCATGCCTTGGCTTAGCCACATTGGATTCTCCTCTTCCAATGGAACTTTGGCCTTTGCACACAACTTCCAAATGGTGCTTGGATAGTACAACCAAGATCCGGCCGAATTTTTTTCAGCTATCTTTAGGATGTCTCTTGCAAGGATCTCATGAACTCTTATCTCTCCACCCACCATGATACAATGCAGCATTAAGGCTCTCTCCCTGTTAACTTCTGAGGTGTTCACTGTCCCCAGAATTGACCTTTTCATCAACTCATACCATCCTTTTGCCTCCGGAATGAGGTTACATCTCTTCAAGAACTTGTATCTGTTCTTGTCATCTCCCTCCCATCTTGAGTTCTCAAAACAAATGTCTCTTGCAATCTCTTCATAATTTTGATCCTCAGTCAATCTTTGTTGGTATCCCGGTTCATCAAAGCGCACTGACTTTAGTTTCAAAACTTTCTTGATTGCATCTGGGCCAAAGTCTACTTCCACCCCACGCACATAGCTCTTGTACGTTGGGGGTTCACGCATGTCAATCCTTGGGGCATTTGCATAAAACTCTCTTATAATATTGGCATTAATTCGAGAGATTGGTGATGTAAGTTCCTCCCATTTCCTCTTCCGGATCTTGTTCTTTATTTCTTGACACCCATCATCCGGCAACATGAATGGAATCTCAGGATAAATTTTTTTCTCGTTCATCCATTGAATTTGCATTTGATGAGACCAAGACTTGAACTTCCATTGGTCATACTCATGTGTTTCTTCCTCTACTATTGGATCTTTTCCTTTTCGTCGTTTGGTTCTTGAGGAGGATGCCATAATCACTTGGTTGGTTGAGAGGGAATGTGGAGAGTGTTGGAGAATTTGATGTGTGGTTGGAGGAAAAAAGAGGTTCGGACTGAACTTGCTAGGGAATTATGAAGAGAAGATTGAGTGTTTGGAGTTTAAAGTAAAAGAAAAGGTTGCACAAGACTTGTAATGTTGAGGAGTGATTCGGTCATGTGCATGGCTTGAAGGTGGTATGCTTTTATATGAGAAATAGAGGGCTAGGATGCAATTAAGCACCATGGGGATCAAGGGTGTGCATGTATGGATGAATGAAGACAAAATTTGCTCCTTCCCTAGCCTTTGCCGTGATCATTTTCAATGAGGGGCAGATTTCTTCCTTGAAGCATGTGATATGATTTTGTCCTTATGCTAAGCTTTCTTTTGTCTTGTCCTTCTTTTCATTGAAGATTCTTTGACCTCCTAGTCATCACAACAAGACACATGCATTAGTCTTATCCCACCGTAGCAATATTATTCTTTTTAGTTAAAAATATGTGAACTATCAATTCTTATCTCATGTGAGCCGTGACACTTCCTTTGGGGGACACCAAACTTGATGTTTGGTAATATATAAGGAAAATGAGTTTCTTCCTCCAATTAGTGAAGTTTAAATGTTCATAAGAATTGTTTTCATCATACTTTTCTTTTTCTCTTTTTTTTTTTTTTTTTTTTTTTTTTTTTTTTCATGAAGGATTAATTGTATCCTTGAATTGGTGCATCAAGGTTTGATGAACACCAAACTTGCTTCTTGTCAAAGGGTTCATCACAATTAATACCTTCATTAAAAGAAAATTCTATTTATAAGGTTTTGAAAAAAATGACAAATGTATGATTATTGATGCATGAATTTCAGATTCTCATGAAGCTATGTGGACACCAAACTTAGTGTTCGGCCATATGCTCTATCAAAACATTTTAAGCATGTAAAACAAAATTCTTTATGATATTGGTTAAGTGTGCTTAAAGATATATCAACTTAGCATATGTTTCAAAATAGTGCATGCAATAAGTGGACATGTTCATGAAAAGAGAAAAGAATTCATGCATCAGGTGACCATAGTTTATTGAATGTAAAATGACAAGAATCTTAAAGCATGGGTTGCCTCCCATGGAGCGCTCTTTTATTGTCACTAGCTTGACATTGAAGCTTTCTTTTATGGTGGTTGATGACTGTAGTGCCTCAACTTGTCCCCTCTGATCGTGAGCTTCTTCTTTGTTCCTTGGTGCTCTATCTCAGCATGTTCTAGTGATAATATTTTGCTCACAGTGTAGTAATCGTTAGTCTGTTGGTCTGTTCCCAGTTGTTGATAGACTAACTGCACTTTGTCACCTTTGAAGAGCCCTTCTGTTGGGATTTTTTTGTTCTTCCACCCCTTTTTGATTCTGTTTTTGTTTTTCTTCCTTCCTTTTGTTAATTCTTCTTCTTTGAAAACAGGCTCCCTTTTGAAATTCCTTTTCTTAGTTGCCAATACTACAATGTTCCCTTGAGCTTCTTCATTACTTTGCACAGTCTCTTTCTCTTTTTGGCCTGCTGTATCGTCTATCTCTTGCTTGGGAGGGCAGTTGTTGTTTGTCTTGTTGATTTCCTCCCTCCACTGCAGATTCTCCTTGTCTGTTTCTGTACCATCCTTCTTTTCATTACTGTTCGGTGTTTCTGGTAGTACACTCAGAGTGATACTTTCATTATGCATCCTGAGGGTTAATTCTCCTTGCTCTATGTCTATGATGGCCCTAGCAGTGGCTAAAAACGGTCTTCCCAGTATAATGGAATCGCCCTCATCCTGATTCGAATCCAGGATCACAAAATCTGCTGGGAAGATGAATCTGTCTACTTTGACTAGAAGGTTCTCAATTATACCACTGGGGCATATCACTGATTTGTCCACCAATTCTAGAGACATCTGTACCGGTTTTACCTCTTTTATGCCTAACTTTTTCACTAGAGAAGCAGGCATCAGATTGATACTAGCTCCCAAGTCACACATCGCCTTCTTGATAGTCATACTGCCAATGGCGCAGGGTAGAAAGAAACTCCCAGGGTCCTCAAGTTTGGGAGGAAGTCCCTTCTGGATTAGTGCTCTGCATTCCTCAGTGAGCAGTACAGTTTCATTAACTTGCCAACTCCTCTTCTTGTTGATAAGTTCCTTCAAGAACTTTGCGTACAGGGGCATTTGCTCAAGTGCTTCAGTTAAGGGAATATTGATTTCTAACTTCTTGAAGATTTCAAGAAATTTTGGGAAGTGTTGGTCCTTAGTTTCCTTGTTAAACCTTTGAGGATATGGCAAGGGAGGAGTGAAGTTATTTCCCTGCCTTTGGTCCTCAGTTGGCTCTTCAATTACTTCCTTTCCCTTTCTTGATTTTTGTGGCTGATCTTCTTTTTCTTGAGCTTGATCCTGAGTTGGCTTGCTTGCTGCCTCCTTCTTGTCATTGACTTTCTCTTCTTCAGCTTGTTTCTTGTCACTTTCCTTTGGCTTCTTGGTTGCTTCTTCATTTTTCACCAAGACTTTTCCACTCCTCAATTGTATTGCCTTGCATTCTTCCTTAGGATTTGGGATTGTGTCACTTGGCAGTGAGCTTGAAGATTTCTCAACAGAAATCTGTTTGGAGATTTGCCCAATTTGCCTCTCTAGGCTCTTCATGGAGGCTTCATGGTTCTTGGTTGTCATTTCTTGGTGTTTCCACATTTTGTCTATCAAGGTTTCCAAGTTGGTGAGTCTGTGAGATTCAGGTGATGCTTGTGGTGGGTTGTGAAATGTGGATGGTGGATGGTAGACATTTTGGTTGGTGGGTTGGTTATTAGATTGGTAATGGTTGGGGTTGGAGTAGTTGTTTTGAGGTTTTCTGTAGGGGTTTTGGTTGGTTTGCTGCTGGTTGTGGTTTTGGTTGTTTCTTAAAGTGTTTTGGTTTGAGTTTCTCTGCCATGGTTGTTGATTTTGGTTGTGATTGTCTCCCCACCTAAGGTTTGGGTGGTTCTTCCAAGAAGGGTTGTAAGTGTCACCATATACTTCATTTGGCCCAGAATTTTGGTTGTGCATGTACTGGACTTGTTCTTGTTGTTGCTCCTCTTGAGTCTCTTCACTCTGACCCCATGTGGTTGATGGCTGGCTAGTGTTGACTGCTGCAACTTGGAGACTGTCAATCCTCTTAGCCATTTGCTCAAATTGTTGTTGAAATTGCTGCTGCATCATCTTGTTTTGAGCTAGGATTGAATCCACTCCGTCTAGTTCCATTACTCCTCTTCTTTGTGATGGTTGGCGGCTTCTTTGATGAGCAAAGAAATATTGATTGTTGGCCACCATGTCCACAAGATTCTGAGCTTCCTCAGCAGTTTTCATTAGTTGTAGTGAACCTCCAGCAGAATGATCTAATGCCTCCTGAGATTTCAATGTCAGGCCTTCATAGAAATTTTGCAGCACATCCCATTCATTGAACATCTCTGGAGGGCACTTTCTGATTAAGGCTTTGTACCTCTCCCATGCTTCATACAAGGATTCAGCATCTAATTGTGTGAATGTCTGCACCTCAGTTTTCAGCCTGATGACTCTCTGGGGTGGATAGAATTTGGCTAGAAATTTAGCCACCAAGTCATCCCAACTAGTGATACTTGCTTGGGGAAAAGTTTCAAGCCATTGTGCAGCCTTATCCCTTAATGAGAACGGGAACAGCAGAAGCTTGTAAGTCTCAGGATTCACACCATTGGATTTGACAGTGTCACAGATCCTCAAGAAGGTAGATAGATGTTGATTTGGATCCTCCAATGGTCCTCCTCCAAATGAGCAGTTATTCTGGACCAATGTGATGAGTTGTGGCTTCAGTTCAAAGTTATTTGCATTGACATTAGGGGTGAGAATGCTGCTTCCACAATGTCTAGCATTTGCAAAAGTATAGGAAGCCAATACTCTCCTCTGTTGTGGTGGATTATTAACTCCTTCTCCTGGATTAGATGTATCTCCTTCCATCTCGTGGTATTCTTCCTCAGATTCTTCTTCTCCAACAATACTTTTCCCTCTTTCGGCTCTTCTTAACCTCCTGAGAGTTCTTTCGTCTTGTTCATGAAAATTGGGTATGGCTCTTTGTGTACCTGACATACAAGCAGAACATAAGAGCACACAAACCAGTGATACTTCAATCTACTGCTAGAATGAAGTTTTAGTTAGCTTAAGCAAAAATTCAAACAGTTAGTGGGTTAATCAAAAGTTAAAGAAAAATAAAGAAAAAGTGCTTGATCTAGATTACCACCTCACTTAATCATTGTCAATCTAATCAATCCCCGGCAACGGCGCCAAAAACTTGATGAGATATTTTGGTGAGAAACGAATTTCTACCAAAACACCCAAAACTAACCGGCAAGTGTACCGGGTCGAACTCAATAACAATGGTAGAGATGCAAGGAAGATGCTTGGTGACTTTATTGCACCCTCTTCTAACTTCTATGGAAGAAGCATCTCAATTCCTGCCATTGGAGCAAACAACTTTGAGCTTAAGCCTCAATTAGTTTCTCTAATGCAACAGAATTGCAAGTTTCATGGACTTCCATTGGAAGATCCCCATCAGTTCTTAGCTGAATTCTTGCAAGTCTGTGACACTGTCAAGACCAATGGAGTTGCTCCCGAGGTCTACAGGCTTATGCTTTTCCCTTTTGCTGTAAGAGACAGAGCTAGAACATGGTTAGATTCACAACCTAAGGAAAGCCTGAACTCTTGGGAAAAGCTGGTCAGTGCTTTCCTGGCCAAGTTCTTTCCACCTCAAAAGATGAGCAAGCTTATAGTGGAAATCCAAACCTTCAGACAGAAGGAAGGTGAGTTCCTCTATGAAGCTTGGGAAAGATATAAGCAATTGATCAAAAGGTGTCCTTCTAACATGCTTCCAGAATGGAGCATCATATGTATATTCTATGATGGTCTGTCTGAGTTGTCAAAAATGTCGTTGGACCATTCTGCAGGAGGATCTCTTCATCTGAAAACCCCTGCAGAAGCTCAGGAACTCATTGAAATGGTTGCAAATAACCAGTTCATGTACACCTCTGAGAGGAGTCCTGTGAACAATGGGACGCCTCAGAAGAAGGGAGTTCTTGAAATTGATACTTTGAATGCCATATTGGCTCAGAAAAAAATATTGAGTCAGCAAGTCAATATGATTTCTTAGAGTCTGAATGGATTGCAAGCTACATCCAACAGTACTAAAGAAGCATCTTCTGAAGAAGAAGCTTATGATCCTGAGAACCCTGCAATGGCAGAGATGAATTACATGGGAGAACCCTATCGAAACATTGATGAGATATTTTGGTGAGAAACGAATTTCTACCAAAACACCCAAAACTAACCGGCAAGTGTACCGGGTCGTATCAAGTAATAAAAACTCACGGAAGTGAGGTCGATCCCACAGGGATTGAAGGATTGAGCAATTTTAGTTTAGTGGTTGATTTAGTCAAGCGAATCAAGTGTTGGTTGGGTGATTTGTGATTTGCAGAATGTAAATTGCATGAAATTAAAGAGAGCGGGAAAGTAAATTGCTGAAACTTAAAGGACAAGAAATTAAATGACAGAAACTTAAAGTGCAAGAAATGTAAATTGCAGAATCTTAAAGTGCAAGAAATGTAAATTGCTTGAAAAGTAAAGGGGATTGGGATGAGGATTTGCAGAATTTAAACAAGGGAAAACTAAATTGCATCAAACAGAAGAGGAAAAGGGAGTTGGGATTGAACCGGATCTTATAACAGCAAAGTAAATGAACAATGAAAGCATTAAACAGAGAATTGAAATGAGAATTTAGATCTCAGGACCCAGAGACTAGAAAACCAAGTCTAGATCTCAATGCCTTCCTAGATCCCACAAGAACAATAGCAAGGAAATTGTAAATTGCAAAGAAAAGAGATGAAGATCAAGTAACAGAAACAGAAATGCTAATTCAATTAACAGTAAAGGAAACAGAGAGATCCAAGATTGAGATTGAAACAGAATTTCTTCAATTCTCCAATCCAAGATCCAAGACAAAAGTCAAATGAAATTGAAAGCAATTGAAAACAAGAAATTAAAGTTCACTCAGTGACAAAAGCTTCCCAAAAACTCTTATGAAAATTCTAAAAGGAAAGCTCTCAAAGAAAACTCTCCCGAAAAAGCTCTCCAAACAAATTGAATTCTATCCTATTTATACACTTTCCAAAATGATCTTCAAGCCTTGAGTTGGGCCTTTGTTCTTGGTGGAATTGGGTTGAAAGAGGCCTTGGTTGATTGCTCTTGAAGATTGAAGAAGAACCGAAGTGAACCAATTGAACCGGAAATGGAGTTAGCCAACGTTGGTCTTCAACGTTAGGGTCAAAGTTAGGGGTCTAACTTTGACCCTAACTTTTCATATCAGCAAACCACATTCTTCTGGTTTAGACGTTGGCGCCAACGTTAGGGGTCTAACTTTGACCCTAACGTTGGCCTTGCTTGGTGTGATTGGTGCCAACGTTAGCCTCCACGTTAGGGGGCTAACGTTGGCGCAAACGTTGCCTACTCCCCCATTGTGATTTAAGTGCCAACGTTAGCCTCCAAGTTAGGGGGCTAACGTTGGCGCAAACGTTGGTAGCCCAGGGAGAAACTCTCAAGTTCCAACGTTAGCCTCCAAGTTAGGGGGCTAACGTTGGAGCTAACGTTGGCTACTTCCAAAGAGTGATTCATATGCCCAACGTTAGCCTCCAAGTTAGGGGGCTAACGTTGGGGCTAACTTCATGCAACCCGGTTCAATTTTCACTTATTCCATTGTCCTCTCTTCACTCCTAGCCATTCCTCTTTGCTTCAACCTTTCTCCAAGCCTTCTTCACCTATCATTGATCAACCAAACTAATCAAAGTTTTGCTCAAAATCATGAGGTATTCAATCTTCCACAATATGCAACAAATATAGTTCAAAACCTCATGAAATGGCATGAATTCACATATGGTTGGTTCAATCAAGGGAAACATGAAAATCTACTCAATTAGCTTGCTTGTAGCTTAAGAAAGTGCATAATTCTAATGAAAACAAAAGAAAAAGACTAGCTAAAATGGGCTAGGATGACTTGTCATCAAACATCTATAATCCTTCATGGAGAAATCATCCAAATTTCTCATGGAAGGACCAACAGAAGCCTCAATAAGGCTTCAACAATAATAGTGGAAGAAATAGGTTTAGTAATAGCAAGCCTTTTCCATCATCTTCTCAGCAACAGACAGAGAATTCGGAACAGAGCCATTCTAGCCTGGCAACCATAGTCTCTGATCTATCTAAGACCACACTAAGTTTCATGAATGAAACAAGGTCATATATTAGAAATTTAGAGGCACAGGTGGGTCAGCTGAGTAAGAAGATTACTGAAACTCCTCCCAGTACTCTCCCAAGCAATACAGAAGAAAATCCCAAGAGAGAGTGCAAGGCCATAACCATGGCCAACATGGCCGAACTTGGAGAGAGTGAGAAGGACGTGAGTCCCAGTGAGAAAAGCCTCATGGGACATCCTCTGGACAGAAAGGAGTTTCCCTTTGAGGAACCAAAGGAATCTGAGGCTCATACAAAGACCATAGAGATTCCATTGAACTTTCTTCTGTCATTCATGAGCTCTGATGAATATTCTTCCTCTGAAGAGGATGAAGACATCACTGAAGAGCAAGTTGCTAAGTATCTATGAGCAATCATGAAGCTGAATGCCAAGTTATTTGGTAATGAGACTTGGGAGGATGAACTCCCCTTGTTCACCAATGAACTGAATGCATTAATGAGGCAGACATTACCTCAGAAGAAATCGCATCCCGAAAAAATTTTCATACCTTGTACCATAGGCACCATGACCTTTGAGAAGGCTCTGTGTGACCTGGGGTCAGGGATAAACCTCATGCCACTCTTTGTAATGGAGAAACTGGGAATTTTGAGGTAAAAGCTACAAGAATCTCACTAGAGATGGCAGATAAATCAATGAAATAGGCTTATGGACTAGTAGAGGACGTGCTAGTGAAGGTTAAAGGCCTTTACATCCCTGCTGATTTCATAATCATAGACACTGGGAAGGATGATGATGAATCCATCATCCTTGGCAGACCCTTCCTAGCCACAGCAAAAGCTATGATTGATGTTGACAGAGGAGAGTTGGTCCTTCAGTTGAATGAGGACTACCTTGTATTCAAGACTCAAGGTTCTCCTTCTGTAACCATGGAGAGGAAGCATAAAAAGCTTCTCTCAATACGGAGTCAAACAAAACCCCCACATTCAAACTCTAAGTTTGGTGTTGAGAGGCACCAACCCTGCTCTGATTATCTGTGAGGCTCCATGAGAGCTCACTGTCAAGCTATTGACATTAAAGAAGCACTTATTGGGAGGCAACCCAATGTTATTTAATTATATCTATTTATTTTCCATTGTCATTTAATGTTTTCTTTAGGTTGACGATCATGTGAAGTCACAAAAACAACTGCAAAATCAAAAATAGAATGAAAAATAGCATTAAAAAATAGCTCACCCTGGAGGAAGAGCTTACTGGCATTTAAACGCTAGTAAGAGTAGCAGAATGGATGTTAAATGCCCAGTCTGGCACCATTCTGGGCGTTTAACGCCAGAAATAGGCACCAGACTGGCGTTTAACAACAGAACAGGGCACCAAGTTGGCACTAAATGCCAAGAAGGGGAGAAAAGCTAGCGTTAAATGCCAGAAACAAGCAGCAACCTGGCGTTTAACGCCAGAATTGCACTCTAACGGCATTTTGCACGCCTAAATGGAGCAGGGATGCTAAATCCTTGACCCCTCAGGATCTGTGGACCCCACAGGATCCCCACCAACCTCAACTCACTCTCTCTTCTTTACACCGTTTCATAACACTCTTCCCCAAATACCCTTCACCAATCACCTCCATATCTCTTCCCAAATACCCTTTACCAATCACCTCATTCACTTTTCCCCAAAATACCACCTACCTTCAAGTTCAAACCTCTTTTTCTCTCCCAAACCCAACCCCTAATACATGAACCTAACTCTCCCCCCACTTCTATATATACCCCTCATCACTCCTTCAATTTCACACATCACAAACACCTTATACCCCCTTGGCCGAATTCACCCTCTCCTTCCATCTCCTCCATTTTCTTCTTCTTCTCCTTCATTCTTTCTTTTTTGCTCGAGGACGAGCAAACTTTTTAAGTTTGGTGTGGTAAAAGCATTGCTTTTTGTTTTTCCATAACCATTTATGGCACCTAAGGCCAGAGAAACCTCTAGAAAGAAGAAAGCGAAGGCAAAAGCTTCCACCTCCGAGTCATGGGAGATGGAGAGATTCATCTCAAAGGTTCATTAAGACCACTTCTATGAAGTTGTTGCCAAGAAGAAGGTGATCCCTGAGGTCCCTTTCATGCTCAAAAGGAGTGAGTATCCGGAGATCCGACATGAGATTAGAAAAAGAGGATGGAACCATGAGGGAGGAACAACAAAGGCAAGGAAGAGACATAGAGGAGCTCAAGAGCACCATTGGTTCTTCAAGAGGAAGAAGATGCCACCATCACTAAGGTGGACCCGTTCTTTAATTTCCTTGTTCTTTATTTTTCTGTTTTTCGTTCTCTATGCTTTATGTTTGTTTATGTTTTTGTCTTTATTTACATGATCATTCGTGTCTAGTGTTTATGCCTTAAAGCTATGAATGTCCTATGAATCCATCACCTTTCTTAAATGAAAAATGTTCTTAATTGTAAAAGAAAAAGAAGTACATGGATTTTGAATTTTAAAATAGTTTAATTATTTTGATGTGGTGGCAATAATTTTTGTTTTCTGAATGAATGCTTGAACAGTGCATATTTTTGATATTGTTGTTTATGAATGTTAAAATTGTTGGCTCTTGAAAGAATAATGAAAAAGGAGAAATGTTATTGATAATCTAAAAAATCATAAAATTGATTCTTGAAGCAAGAAAAAGTAGTGAAAGACAAAGGCTTGCGAAAAAAAAGGGGGCGAAAAAAATAACAAAGGAAAAATAAAGAAAAAGAAAAAGCAAGCAGAAAAAGCCAAAAGCTCTTTAAACCAAAAGGCAAGAGCAAAAAGCCAATAACCCTTTAAACCAAAAGGAAAGGGTAAAAAGGATCCAAGGTATTGAGCATTAATGGATAGGAGGGCCCAAAGGAATAAAATCCTGGCCTAAGCGGCTAAACCAAGCTGTCCCTAACCATGTGCTTGTGGCATGAAGGTGTCAAGTGAAAAGCTTGAGACTGAGCAGTTAAAGTCGTGGTCCAAAGCAAAAACGAGTGTGCTTAAGAGCTCTGGACACCTCTAATTGGGGACTCTAGCAAAGCTGAGTCACAATCTGAAAAGGTTCACCCAGTTATGTGTCTGTGGCATTTAGGTATCCGGTGGTAATCCTGGAAAACAAAATGCTTAGGGCCACGGCCAAGACTCATAAAGTAGCTGTGTTCAAGAATCAACATACTGAACTAGGAGAATCAATAACACTATCTGAATTCTGAGTTCCTATAGATGCTAATCATTCTGAACTTTAAAGGATAAAGTGAGATGCCAAAACTGTTCAGAAGCAAAAAGCTAAGAGCCCCGCTCATCTAATTAAGACTGATCTTCATAGATGTCTTTGGAATTCATTGTATATTCTCTTCTTTTTATCCTACTTTGTTTTTAGTTTTTTGGGGACAAGCAACAATTTAACTTTGGTGTTGTGATGAGCGGATAATTTGTACGCTTTTTGGCATTGTTTTTAGGTAGTTTTTAGTATGTTTTAGTTACTTTTTAGTATATTTTTATTAGTTTTTAAATACAAATCACATTTCTGGACTTTACTATGAGTTTGTGTATTTTTCTGTGATTTCAGGTATTTTCTAGCTGAAATTGAGTGACCTGAGCAAAAATCTGATTCAGAGGCTGAAAAAGAACTATAGATGCTGTTGGATTCTGACCTCCCTGCACTTGAAATGGATTTTCTGGAGCTACAAAAACCCAATTGGCACGCTCTCAATTGCGTTGGAAAGTAGACATCCTGAGCTTTCCAGCAACATATAATAGTTCATACGCTTATCTGAAATTCTCACCAATGAATTACATAAGTATCTCTATCTTATTTTCTATTTTAATTACATTTTAGTTATCAAAACCTCATAGCCATTTGAATCCGCCTGACTGAGATTTACAAGGATGACCATAGCTTGCTTCAAGCCCACAATCTCCGTGGGATCGACCCTTACTCATGTAAGGTTTATTACTTGGACGACCCGGTGCACTTGCTTGTTAGTTGTGCAGAGTTGTGAAAAGGAGTTGAGATTACAATCGTACGTACCAAGTTTTTGGCGCCATTGAGATCACAATTTCGTACACCAGTCTGTCACTAACTGCTGGTATATCAATCTCACTCTGTCCCCTTTTGAGAATCCTTAAGTTGGTATCTTCTTGTTCTTCCACCCTCTTGGAACCCTTTTCCTACTCTTCTTTCCTTTCTTCATTTGTCCTTCTTTCTTTGCATCATGTTTTATGTCAGGGACCTCCTTCTCAAAAATCAAGTTCTCAACCCCTTCCTGCCTTCTCTTCTTAGCCTTTACCTATTCCTTACCCTCTTTCCCTTCTCCACTGTCCATCTCTTGCTTTACAGGTGAGATGATGAATGTTTTAGTGGGTTTTTCTTTCCATTGCAACTCTTCTTCTTCAACCTTCATGCAGCTCTTCTCTTTAACAGTGTGCTGTACTTCCTAGAAGACATTCAGAGTGATCTTCTCATCATTTACCCTCAAAGTCATTTCTCCTTGTTCTACATCGATGATGGCCTTTGCTGTGGCCAGGAAAGGTCTTTCCAGTATAATAGAATCATTCCCTTCTTCTTCTTCTAAGTCCAGGATTACAAAGTCTGCTGGAAATATGAATTTTCCTGCTCTAACCAAGAGATTTTCAATCACCCTTTTGGGAATTACCAGAGATCTATCCACTAGCTCCAATGACATCTGTGTAGACTTCACTATTTCTATAGATAGCCTTCTCATCATGGACAGAGGCATGAGGTTAATACTAGATCCTAAATCACACGGTGCCTTGTCAATGATTATGTCACCAATGGTACAAGGTAAGAAGAAGCTCCCAGGGTCTTTGAGTTTTGGTGGGATGCTTTCTTGGATCGTTGCACTACATTCCTGGGTTAAGATCACTGTCTCTTTCTCATTCCAGCTCTTTTTCTTGTTGATGAGCTCTTTGAGAAATTTTGCATATAGAGGCATTTGTTCTAGAGCTTCAGGAAGTGGAATATTGATCTCCAACTTCTTAAACAATTCTAAGAACTTAGGGAACTGTTGGTCTTTGATCTCCTTCTGCAATCTCTGAGGGTATGGCAAAGGAGGAGTGTAAGTCTTCACCATTGTCCTCTGTTCTTGTGATTGTTCCTCCATGACTTCCTCTCCTTTCTTTGAAGCTTGAGGTTCGTCTTTCTCCTTAAACTTCTCTTGGTCTTGCTTGTCTTTGAGTGTCACTTCTTCCTTGCTGCTGGCCTTATGATTCTCCATAGGCTTCTTGTTTGTTTCTTTGTCATTTACCAAATTTCTTCCACTCCTTAATTGGATGGCTTTGCATTCTTCCTTGAGGTTAGGAATGGTGTCACTTGGTAGTGTATTAGGTGCTCTTTCAGTCACTGCTTTCTTGGATAATTGACCAATTTGCCTCTCTAGATTCTGCAGTGAAGCTTCATGGTTCTTGTTGGCCAATTCTTGATGTTTCATCATCTTCTCCATCAATATCTCCAAGTTGGAGATCCTTTGAGACTCTTGGGGTGGTTGTGGTTGATTATGGGATTTTGAGGTTGAATAATAAGTGTTTTGGTTAGTGGATGGGTTGTTAGGTGGATAGTAGTTGGATTGGGGTTGATTATTTTGTGGTTTTCTGTATGGATTTTGGTTAGTATTTTGATGGTTTTGATGGTTTGTGTTTCTGAAGTTGTTTTAGTTTGAATTTCTCTACCAAGGTTGCTGGTTTTGGTTCTCTCCCCATTTCAGATTTGGGTGGTTTCTCCAGGATGAGTTGTAAGTATCTCCATGGAAGTCATTTGATCCAGAACTTTGATTATGCATGTACTGTACTTGCTCAGGCTGCTGCTCCTCATAACTTTCCTCCTGCTATCTCTACACCACTGATGGTTGGTTATTTGCGCTCACTGCTGCAAGTTGCAATCCATCCATCCTCTTTGACATTGTTTCAATTTGTTGTTGGAGCTGCTGGTGCATGAGTTTGTCCTGAGCCAATATGGTATCAACTCCTTCAAGCTCAAATACACCCTTCTTTGGAGCTGCTTGCCTTTCAGAGGAGTAGAAATACTCATTGTTGGCCACGATGTCTATGAGATCATGTGCCTCTTGAGCAGTTTTCATCATTTGCAAAGATCCTCCTGATGAATGATCCAAAGCTTTCCTTGAAGGTAAAGACAAGCCTTCATAGAAATTTTGCAACTCCACCCATTCACTGAACATTCCCTCTGGACACCTTCTAATTAGAGCTTTATATCTCTCCCAAGTTTCATACGATGGCTCTCCTTCCTGCTGTCTGAAGGTTTGCACATCAGTTTTTAGCTTGATGACTCTTTGAGGTAGATAGAATTTGGCTAAGAATTTGCTAACCAAATCATCCCAGCTGGTAATGCTCTCCTTAGGGAAGGTTCCTAACTAATGTGTGGCTTTTTCTTTCAGTGAAAATGGGAATAAAAAAAGCTTATAGATGTCAAGATTGACTCCATTGGTTTTGACAGTGTCACAGATTCTCAAAAATACAGAGAGGTGTTGGTTTGGATTTTCAGCAGCACTTCCTCCATATTGACAATTGTTTTGAACCAGGGTAATCAATTGAGGCTTGAGTTCAAAGTTATTGGCATTAACATTGGGGTTAGGATGCTACTCCCACAATTCTTTGGGTTGGGGATAGTGTAGGAGGCTAAGACTCTTCTTTGTGGTTGACCATTGTTGTTGGCCACACCATCAGTATGATCTGGAATGTTATCATCCATTACTTGATCTTCCTCCTCTAATTCCTCTTCACCAATAACTCCTTTTCCTCTTGCTTCTCTTCTCAATCTTCGGAGGGTTCTCTCGTCAAGGTTAAAAGATGTGGATTCACCTCTTCTTCCTCCTGACATAAACACAAAACCAGAAACCAAAATGAAACACTCTACTGCTAGAGTGGGGTGAGTGTTAGCTTAAGCAAAAATTCAAACAGTTAGTGTGCTTAGTAAAAATAAAAAGAAAATGCTTAATCTAGATTATCACCCTACTTAATCATTGTCAATCTAAATCAATCCCCGGCAACGGCGCCAAAAACTTGATGAGGGAAAAATGATTCCACATAAACTCACCGGCAAGTGTACCGGGTTGCATCAAGTAGTAATAACTCTCAAGAGTGAGGTTGATCCCACAGGGATTGATGGATTGAGCAATTTTAGTTAGGTGATGAATTTAGTTAAGCGAATATTTGATGATTTGAGTGATTTTGATTTAACAGAAGCTAAATTGCAGGAAAATAAAGGTGCAGAAGGTAAATTAGGCAGAAAAGTAAAGTGCAGAAGAGATAAATTGCAGAAACTTAAAGTGCAAGAAATTAAAAGAGCTGAAACTTAGATTGCAAGAAAAGTAAATTGCAGAAACTTAAAGTGCAAGAAATGTAAATTGCTGTATCTAAATTGCTGAGAAATATAAATTTGCTTGAAGAATAAAAGGATTTGGGTGTTGGGATTCAGAATTGAACAATAAAATGCAAGCTAAAGTAAATCAAAGAGCTAGGAGATGAAGAGATTCAACTCAGTAGCCAAACAGGAATGGAAAATTGCTTGAAAACACAAACAGCATGAAAACTTAACTCAATTATGAAATTCTCAAAGAGAAATTGAGGATCAAAGTAGAGCAATGAGATTAGAAAGTAGATCTATATCTCAATTACTCCCTTGATCAAGCAGAAAGAAATTGCAGAAGAAAATGAAATTAAAAATAGCAAAAGAAACTTAGATCCAAATTCTCCAAATCCCAAAACTATATGGAAGAAAAGCAAAGATGATTCTCAGATCAGGAATCAATGGAGCTCTTCAATCTCAATTCAAAAACCCAAAACAGAAAAGTAGAAGTTGCAGAAGAAATAAAATGCAGAAAGAAAACTAGATCCAATTCCCAAATCCCAAATTCAAAACAAATGAAAATTAAAAGTGAAAACTAAAAAATGAGCTAAAGGTTTTTTTACAAATCGAACTTGATCCTATTTATACACTGTCTATTTTGGTCTTCAAAGTTTGGAGTGGGCCTTTTGATTTTTGGATTTGATGAAAGATGGGTCCGGTTGGCTTCGGTTCAAGTTGGGTTGGAGGCATGGGTCAGTTCCCAGGGAAGCGCTCAGTTCACTTAAGTGAACTTGGCGTCACTCCTTGTGTGCCTCATCCGTGTCATGGCATGCATCTAGCGCTCACATGTTGAACGCTACGTTGCCTTGTTTGAGCGGTGCTTCCTTAATTGAGAGCTCCCCCTTCGAGCCTTGGTGTGTGCCTCCCGAAAATGTTTACAAAAGCAAACTCTGCATTCTCTTTGCTGAACGTGGCTCCTTCCTTGCCTTGGCCCTTCTCACTAGCGTTAACTTTGTGAACGTTCCGCTCACTCTTTGAGCGCTACATTCCCTTGCTTCCTTAAGCGTGCCTTGCTTCCTTGGTTGAGAGGCACGAAAACGTGCATAATAATGAACGTAGCGTTCACTCCTTAGAACACTACTCCTTCCTTGGTGCATTGGCCTTTGCTCCTTTGGCTTGAAAGGAACGAGAAAGGGAAGGATAGTGAACGTAGCGTTCACTTCTTAGACGCTACTCCCCTAGCCTTTACTTGGTGCGCGAGTTTGGTTCCTCTCTTGGGTGCTCCGTTTGCAAATTCAAACGCTGGCCCTTGCTCTCTTTTTTTATCGCAACGCTTTACTATCATGGGCCACGCTTTTCAAAGCGTGGCCTAAGGTCCAAAGCGTGCTCCAAAACTTTTCTTTCCTTTTTTTCATCATTTCTTCACCTACAAGCAACCAAACAACTAATCAAAGTCCCACCAAAATAACTAGATCTTTGCATCATTTATAAAATCAATTAATTCTAGCTTAAAACCTATGATTTTGTGTATAATAGATAATGTTTGATTGATTCAAGAAAATCATGAATCAACTCTAATTACTTACTTATTGTGTAAGAAAGTGCATAAAACCTAATGAAACTAATGAAAAAGGCTTGTAGAACTAGCATAAGATGACTTGTCATCACTTTGCTCTCGAAATAAAGGTCCAAAATTGGCATTCAATGCCAGTACTCTACCCTCTTCCTGGCGTTGGACGCCCAAAAGGGAGCAGCTGGCGTCCAACGCCCAAACAGGAGTCCAAGGCTGGCGTTCGACGCCCAAGAAGTGTCCTAGGACATGGAGACACCCTTAGCTCAGCCCAACACTCACCAAGTGGGCCCGAAAAGTGGATTTTTACACTACAAGACTAGTCTATCTTTTTTCTGTAATCCTTAGTTATTAGATTAGTATATATAGGAGAAGATCACCCATATTTAGAAGATTCTACCTCATCTTCTTCCTCCATTTTTACATTTGAACACTATTCTATGTACAATATGAGTCACTAACCTCCTAGGTTAACGCTAGGAGCGCTGCTAATTCTTTTGGATTAATAATATCACTATTCTATTTCTATCTATGCTTGATTCCATTCTAAGATGTATCTTTGTTCTTCATCCTAATGAATTGGGAGTGTAACTTGACCGTCATCCCTATTCACATGGGTTCTTGGGAGTCCTTAAAGGGATAGTATTGAACTACAAGCTTGATTATATATCTCTTAGACAGCTAATCCACGACTTCGTTGGGTACTTGGAGACATCAGTGCAGCTGAGGTATGGGGCGATTACGGCCTGTGTAGTATATGCTAGAACCAAGACGCAGTATTCTCTGATCCGAAAGATTCGACCTTGTCTATGGCGCTTTGAGTAGGATCACCAACGGGACTGGAGTGCAGAAGCTTCACCCCCGTTCAGATTGGATGATCGCTGACCCGGCGTTTGATCTGAAGCAGAGGAGATTAATGACCGCTGACCTGGCGTTAATCATTTATAACCTGCCATGGAATGAATCAATTAGAAGTTGGAGTAGATGGTGAGAAAAATTGATCTAGAAGGAAGAAGCATCTCTGAAGCCTCAACCGTTCTCTCATCACTGATCTCACACCTACCTAGTAACATTTTATTTATTTATTTTGTTTTATGTGTTTTTTGTGACAACTATATTTTCTATCCACCTGACTAAGATCTACAAGATAGCCATTGCTTGTTCAAACTAACAATCTCCATGGGATCGACTCTCACTCACCCGAGGTATTACTTGGACAACACAGTGCACTTGTCGGTCTATCTATGCAAATATTGAGGAGTCAGTTTTGTACACCAAGTTTTTGGTGTCGTTGCCGAGGATTGTTTGGATTTGACAAACTATTGGATTATCTTGTTGCTTAGATTAGGTTCTTTTTACTATTTTGTTTCCTGCCTTTTGTTTTCTTTTTCAAAAATCCATCTTTTCTTTGTCTTTTGTTTGAGTCTACTGTTAGTTCTTAAGTGTGGTGTCCCTTGTGTGTTCTTTATTTTCTTTAAATTTTCGAATTTGTCCTTGAGTGTTCTTCTTGGTATTCAAGTTGTTCTTGTTCCTTTTCTTGTTTTGATCTTAAAATTTTTATAGTTTGGTGTTCTTTAGTGTTTTTCTTTTTAATTTTCAATAATTAGTGTCCTTTGATCTAAAAATTTTAAGTTTGATGTCTTTTAGTTGTTTTTCTCTTTCTTCATTAATTCGAAAAAACCAAAAATATTTCTTTTATTTTTATTCAAAATTTTCGAAAATCTTGCTTTCTTTTTCATCTTGATTTAAAAATTTTAAGTTTAGTATTTTCTTGTTAGTAAAGTATGAATTTTAAATTTTGAATTTTATCTTTTCATATCTTCTTTTTCTTTCTTATCTTTCTTTTAAAATTTTAAAATTAAAAACTTTTTCAAACCTTTATCTCATCTTTGGTTTATTTTTCTTTAAGTTTGAAATCATTATCTTATCTTATCTTAATTCTAAATTTCAAATTCAAACCTTTTTAAAATTTTCACCATATCTTATCTTTTTAACTTATTTTCAAAATCTTTATCTTATCTTGCTTCATTTTCAAAATTTAAAATTAAATCTTTTTCAAATCTTTTCAATTCTTATCTTATCTTGTTGACTTTTCCTTTCCAATTTTTAAATTTAAAAAATTTCAAATTCAAATCTTTTTCAAATCTCCTATCTTATCTTATTTTCAAATCTTTCTTAATTAGTTACTTGTTTTCCCTTTCCTTCTTTTTTAAAACTTCCTAACTAATTCCTCTCTCTTTTAATTTCGAAAACTACTTACCTCTTTCTCTCTCTTCTTTTTCGAAAACCACCTTTTAATTTTTAAATCTTTTTGGTTAATTAGCTTTTAATTCCCTTATTGTTTTTTGAATTTAATAAATAAATAAAATAAAAACAAAAATATTTTTCAAATTCCACTTTCTATTCTTAATTTTTGAATTCTTCTACCCTATTTATTCGCATTCTTCTTCTCATTGTTTTACCCTCATTCTTCTTTCTTCTTCATATTTTAGGGAATTCTCCATACTTTGACATAGAGCTCCCATTCTTTTTCTTTCTTGTTTTCTTTTTCTTGTTTATGAGCAAGAATAGAGATAAAGAACCTCTCTTTGATCTTGATCCTGAACTTGAGAGGACCCTAAGGAGGTGTTTACAACAAGTTAAAGCACAACACTCCGGAAGAGACCTCACAGAACTTTTCAAACAAGAAATTGAAAATACAAACATGGCAGCTGGTGCACGAATTGTGAATCACACTTTTCACAACTCGTACCACTAACCAGCAAGTGCACTGGGTCGTCCAAGTAATACCTTACGTGAGTAAGGGTCGAATCCCACGGAGATTGTTGGTTTGAAGCAATCTATGGTTATCTTGTAAATCTTAGTCAGGAAGTCAATTATGTTTATCAATTGAATTGTGAGTAACCAGTAGAGCATAAATTAAAAATTACTTGTTGTGCAGTAATGGAGAATATGTTGGAGTTTTGGAGATGCTTTGTCTTCTAAATCTCTGCTTTCCTCTGTCTTCTTGTTCACGCACGCACGTCCCCCTATGGCAAGCTGTGTGTTGGTGGATCACCGTTGTCAATGGCTACCTTCCGTCCTCCCAGTGAAAACTACACTCACGCGCTCTGTCACAGCACGGCTAATCACCGGTTGGTTCTCGATCCGGTTGGAATAGGATTTACTATCCTTTTGCGTCTGTCGCTAACGCCCAGCCTTCAAGAGTCTGAAGCTCGTCACAGTCATTCAATCCTTGAATCCTACTCGGAATACCACAGACAAGGTTTAGACTTTCCGGATTCTCATGAATGCTGCCATCAGTTCTAGCTTATACCACGGAGATTCTGATTAAGAGATCTCAGAGATACTCATTCAATAGGATATAGAACGGAGGAGGTTGTCAGGCACACGTTCATGGTTGAGGAAGGTGATGAATGTCACTGATCATCACCTTCATCACAGTTAAGCGCGAATGAACATCTTAGATAGGAACAAGCGTGTTTGAATGGAAAACAGAAATACTTGCATTAATTCATCGAGACACAGCAGAGCTCCTCACCCCCAACAATGGGGTTTAGAGACTCATGCCGTCAGAGAATACAAAGTCTAGATCTGAAATGTCATGAGATACAAAATAAGTCTCTAAAAGTTGTTTAAATACTAAACTAGTAGCCTAGGGTTACAAAATATGAGTGGACTATGATGGATGATGCAGAGATCCACTTCTGGGGCCCACTTGGTGTGCTGGGGCCCACTTGGTGTGTGCTGGGGCTGAGACTTTAAGCAATTCACGTGCGGAGGCCATTTGTGGAGTTGAACGCCAGTTTTTATGCCAGTTTGGGCGTTCAACTCCAGTTTTTGATCCTTTTCTGGCGCTGGACGCCAGAATTGGGCAGAGAACTGGCGTTGAACGCCAGTTTACGTCGTCTATCCTTGTGCAAAGTATAGACTATTATATATTGCTGGAAAGATCTGGATGTCTAATTTCCAACGCAATTGGAAGCATGCCATTTCGAGTTCTGTAGCTCCAGAAAATCCAATTTGAGTGCAGGGAGGTCAGAATCCAACAGCATTAGCAGTCCTTTTTCAGCCTGAATCAGATTTTTGCTCAGCTCCTTCAATTTCAGCCAGAAAAATACCTGAAATTACAGAAAAACACACAACTCATAGTAAAGTCCAGAAATATGAATTTTTCCTAAAAACTACTAGAAATAGACTAAAAACTAACTAAAACATACTCTAAACTATATGAAATTATCCCCAAAAAGCGTATAAAATATCCGCTCATCACAACACCAAACATAAACTGTTGCTTGTCCTCAAGCAACTAGACAAATAAAATAGAAGACTAATAGGTTGAGAAGCAATAATATCTCAGAGTTTTTGAATGAAGCTCAGATCCTAATTAGATGAGCGGGACTAGTAGCTTTTTGCTTCTGAACAGTTTTGGCATCTCACTTTATCCATTGAAGCTCAGAGTGATTGGCATCTATAGGAACTCAGAATTCAGATAGTGTTATTGATTCTCTTAGTTCAGTGTGATGATTCTTGAACACAGCTTCTTTACGAGTCTTGGCCGTGGCCCTAAGCACTTTGTTTTCCAGAATTACTACCGGATACATAAATGCCACAGACACATAACTGGGTGAACCTTTTCAGATTGTGACTCAGCTTTGCTAAAGTCTCCAATTAGAGGTGTCCAGAGTTCTTAAGCACACTCTTCTTTTTGCTTTGGACCTTGACTTTAACCGCTCAGTCTCAAGTTTTCACTTGACACCTGCACGCCACAAACACATGGTTAGGGACAGCTTGGTTTAGCCGCTTAGACCAGGATTTTAGTCCTTTAGGTCCTCCTATCCACTGATGCTCAAAGCCTTGGGATCCTTTTTATTTTCCCTTGCCTTTTGGTTTTAAGGGTTATTGGCTTTTTCTGCTTGCTCTCTCTTTTTTTTTTTTTTTCTGCAAGCTTTGTTCTTTGCTGCTTTTTCTTGCTTCAAGAATCATTTTTATGATTTTTCAGATTATCAATAACATGTCTCATGTTCATCATTCTTTCAAGAGCCAACATATTTAACAGTCTTAAACAACAAATTCAAAAGACATATGCACTGTTCAAGCATTCATTCAGAAGACAGAAAGCATTGCCACCACATTTAACCAATTAGAATTTGTTTTATTTAAACTCGAAATTTTATTGCTTCTTATTCAAAAGATCTACTACTTTATTCATGTTTAATGATGATGAGAAAAATAAACTATAGCTTAATTGGAGATAGAATCAAAATAGATACTAATTACTACTATATGACTTCTAAGGTACTTTTTATAAGGACACTGTCACAGAGTTAAGGCAGAAATTGGAAATTAACAACCTTTATTCTGGGGGTATGGGGGTTCCTCTGATCCTTGGGAGGCTTGGTATCACAGAAGACTTTTGGCGCTTCAGTTCCCTTAAGTCACGTCCCTGCTCCTCTTGTTCTTTAAGCATATGGGTCAGCATTTGACTGTGTTCCTTCTGTTGTTTTATTATTTGCTCCATAGCTTCCTGTATCTTGGTGACAGACGTCTCAAGATGTTCCCAATATTCTGCTGGAGAAATCTCTGGGAGGAATTCCTGTGCTCTCTTCTTGATATGATCCTCCTGTGCTTGTTGTCTCTCCATTGATGCTTTGGTGATTGACTTTTCAATTAGGATATATTCAGTTATTCCCATCTTGACTCCAGCGTCCTTGCAGAGCAGAGAAATCACACTTGGATAAGCCAACCTGGCCTCTCTTGAATTTTTGTTAGCAATCTTATAGAGCTCTGTTGAAATCAGCTGATGAACCTCCACCTCCTTTCCCATCATGATGCAATGAATCATCACTGCTCTTTTAACTGTGACTTCAGAACGGTTGCTGGTGGGCAACAGAGAACGCCCAATGAAGTCCAGCCATCCTCTGGCAACTGGTTTGAGATCCTCCCTCTTGAGTTGATTTGGGACGCCCTTTGTGTTAGTGGTCCACCTGGCTCCAGGGATACAGATGTCCTCTAGAATCTTATCCAGGCCAATGTCTGCTCTCATCATCCTCCTGTTGAAGGAGTCTGGATCATCCTTTAGCTGAGGTAGCTTTAGTATCTCTCTGATCTTGTCAGGGGTGGTATGAACAATTTTTCCCCTGACCATGGTCCGAAACTCGTAGCAGGCAGTTCCAGATAGTCTTTGCTTGTCAGTCTGCCACATATTAGCGTAAAACTCCTGGACCATGTTCCTTCCTACTTTCGTTTCAGGATTAGCTAGGACTTCCCAGTTCCTGATTCGAATTTGCTCCTGGATCTCCGGATATTCGTCTTCTTTCAGATCGAATCTAACTTCCGGGATCACTGATCTCAGACCCATTACTTTAAGATAATGGTCTGAATGTTCTTTAGATAAGAACTTCCCTTGATTCCAAAGTGGTTTTGGAACGCTCTCTTTCTTGCCTCTTGGAGTGTATTGTTTCCCTTTGAGAGCCATAATCTTAGTAGTGATCTCGGATAAACACACCAAACTTAGAGGTTTGCTTGTCCTCAAGCAAAAGAAAAGAAAGGAGAGGGATAGAAGGAGATTGAGTAGCACTTGATGATGAAGGAGGGGGGAGGCCGAACCCAATTTAAAGGGGTGGGGGGTGGGTTTTCGAAAAATTGGAGGAGATAAGATAAAAAGATTGAGTTGAAAAAGATAAGATAGAAGATAGAGTTTAATTTTGAAAAGATATGATAGATTTTTGAAAAAGATAACTCTGAATTTTGAAAAAGATAATATGGATATTTGAAAAAGATATGGATTAGTTGAAAAGATTTTTGAGTGAAAAAGATAGATTTGTTTTCAGAAAAGATTTTGAAAAGAGTTGGATTGAATTTGGAAAGATGGATTTTTAGAAATTAGGGATTTTAGAAACCAGGGTTCTTGATATGTTCATGTAAAAATCATGCATTGAAGCATAAAATTTGAAATTAAAATGGAAATACGTGTGGGATTACTGGATTTGGCTCCTCCCTGTCCTCCTGGCGTTTGAACGCCCAAACACTGCCTGTTTTGGGCGTTCAGCGCCCAAATGCTGATCTCCTGGGCGTTCAGCGCCCAGTTGCTGCCATTCCTGGCGTTCAACGCCCAGTGGATGCCCATTTTGGGCGCTGAACGCCCAAAATGCCCCTTTACTGGCGTTTTCTTGCCATTGAGCTCTTTTACTCTGTTTTGTGTGCCGAGGTCTTCTGTAAATGATTATTTACCTTGTTGTCAATGAACTCTATATAAAAAAATAAAGATAGAAATAGGGCAAAATGCTTAGAGGATTGTTGCCCCATGGCTGGGTTGCCTCCCAGCAAGCGCTTCTTTATTGTCTTTAGCTGGACCTTGCTGAGCTTTTAATCTAGCTTCAGCCTTGAGCATTCTTGCTCAGTGTTGCCTTCAAGATAATGCTTGATTCTCTGTCCATTGACAATGAACTTCTTATCAGAATCAATATCTTGAAGCTCCACATAACCATATGGTGACACACTTGTAATCACGTATGGTCCCCTCCACCGGGATTTCAGTTTCCCGGGGAATAGCCTGAGTCTAGAGTTAAACGACAGGACTTTTTGTCCTGGTTCAAAGATTCTAGATGACAGCTTTCTGTCATGCCATTTTTTTGATTTTTCTTTATAAAGCTTGGCATTTTCGAAAGCTGTGAATCTGAATTCCTCTAGCTCATTTAGCTGGAGCAATCATTTTTCTCCTGCTAATTTGGCATCTAAGTTTAGGAATCTGGTTGCCCAGTAGGCCTTATGTTCCAGTTCCACGGGCAAGTGGCATGCCTTACCATACACGAGTTGGTATGGAGAGGTCCCTATAGGGGTCTTGAATGCTGTTCTGTAAGCCCACAGAGCATCATCCAAGCTCCTTGCCCAATCCTTTCTACGGGTATTTACTGTCCGTTCCAGGATTCTCTTTAATTCTCTGTTAGAGACTTCAGCTTGCCCGTTGGTTTGTGGATGATATGGAGTGGCCACTTTGTGGCGAATTCCATACCGAACCATGGCAGAGTAAAGCTGTTTATTGCAGAAGTGAGTGCCCCCATCGCTGATTAACACTCTAGGGACACCAAACCTGCTAAAGAGATATTTCTGGAGGAATTTCAGCACTGTTTTAGTATCATTGGAGGGTGTGGCGATAGCCTCAACCCATTTTGATACATAGTCGACTGCCACCAGAATATAAGTGTTTGAGTATGATGGTGGGAAAGGTCCCATGAAGTCAATTCCCCATACATCAAACAACTCTATTTCCAGGATCCCTTGTTGAGGCATGGCGTAACCATGAGGCAGGTTACCAGCTCTTTGGCAACTGTCACAATTACGTACAAACTCTCGGGAATCTTTATAGAGTGTGGGCCAATAGAAGCCACATTGGAGGACCTTGGTGGCTGTTCGCTCACCTCCGAAATGGCCTCCATATTGAGATCCGTGGCAATGCCATAGGATTCTCTGTGCTTCCTCTCTGGGGACACACCTACGGATAATTCCGTCTGCACATCTCTTAAAGAGATAGGGTTCATCCCACAAGTAGTACTTCGCATCAGTAACTAATTTCTTCTTTTGTATTCTATTGTACTCCTTGGGTATGAACCTTGCAGCTTTATAGTTTGCAATATCGGCAAACCATGGTGCTTCCTGAATGGCAAATAGATGCTCATCAGGGAACGTCTCAGAGATCTCAAGAAAGGGGAGGGACGTCCCTTCCACTGGCTCTATCCGGGACAGATGATCAGCCACTTGGTTCTCTGTCCCTTTTCTGTCTCTTATTTCTATATCAGACTCTTGCAGAAGCAATACCCATCTGATGAGCCTGGGTTTTGAATCCTGCTTTGTGAGTAGATATTTAAGAGCAGCATGGTCAGTATACACAATCACTTTTGATCCTACTAAGTATGATCTGAACTTGTCAATGGCGTAGACCACTGCAAGTAGTTCTTTTTCTGTGGTTGTGTAATTTTTCTGGGCATCATTTAGAACGCGACTGGCATAATAAATGACATGCAGAAGCTTGTCATGCCTCTGTCCCAATACTGCACCAATGGCATGATCACTGGCATCACACATTAACTCAAATGGCAATGTCCAGTCTGGTGCAGAAATGACTGGTGCTGTGACCAGCTTAGCTTTCAGCATTTCAAACGCCTGCAGGCATGCTGTGTCAAACACAAATGGCGTGTCAGCAGCTAGCAGATTGCTTAGAGGTTTTGCGATTTTTGAAAAATCCTTTATAAACCTCCTATAGAATCCTGCATGCCCCAGAAAACTTCTGATTGCCTTAACATTGGCAGGTGGTGGTAATTTTTCAATTACCTCTATTTTTGCTTGATCCACCTCTATTCCCTTGTTTGAGATTTTATGCCCAAGAACAATTCCTTCAGTCACCATGAAGTGTCACTTTTCCCAGTTTAAAACTAGGTTGGTTTCTTGGCATCTTTTCAGAACAAGTTTTAGGTGATCAAGACAGGAGCTGAATGAGTCTCCATATACTGAGAAGTCATCCATGAAGACTTCCAGAAATTTTTCCACCATATCAGAGAAAATAGAGAGCATGCATCTCTGGAAGGTTGCAGGTGCATTGCATAGCCCAAAGGGCATCCTTCTATAAGCAAACACTCCAGATGGACATGTGAATGCTGTTTTCTCTTGATCCTGGGGATCTACTGCAATCTGGTTATAGCCTGAGTAGCCATCCAAAAAGCAGTAATAATCATGACCTGCTAGTCTCTCTAGCATCTGGTCTATGAATGGTAAAGGAAAATGATCCTTTCTGGTGGCTGTATTGAGCCTTCTGTAGTCAATACACATGCGCCACCCTGTAACTGTTCTTGTAGGAACCAGTTCATTTTTTTCATTATGAATCACTGTCATGCCTCCCTTTTTTGGGACGACTTGAACAGGGCTCACCCAGGGGCTATCAGAAATGGGATAAATAATCCCAGCCTCTAGTAATTTGGTGACCTCTTTCTGCACCACTTCTTTCATGGCTGGATTTAGCCGCCTCTGTGGTTGAACCACTGGTTTGGCATTATCCTCCAGTAGGATTTTGTGCATGCATCTAGCTGGGCTTATGCCCTTAAGGTCACCTATGGACCACCCAAGAGCTGTCTTGTGTGTCCTTAGCACTTGAATAAGTGCTTCCTCTTCCTGTGAATTTAAAGCAGAGCTTATGATCACTGGAAAGGTGTCACCTTCTCCTAGAAATGCATATTTCAAGGATGGTGGCCGTGGCTTGAGCTCTGGTTTAGGAGGTTTTTCCTCTTTCAGAAGAAAGTTCAGAGGCTCTTTCATGTCCCCTGAATCCTCCAAATCAGGCTGAACATCTTTAAAGATGTCTTCCAACTCTGATTCGAGACTCTCAGCCATGTTGATCTCTTCTACAAAAGGGTCAATAAGGTCAACTTTCATGCAGTCTGTTGATGTGTCTGGATGCTGCATGGCTTTGACAGCGTTCAACTTAAACTCGTCATCGTTGACTCTCAGGGTTATTTCCCCCTGTTGGACGTCAATGAGGGATCGTCCAGTTGCTAGGAAGGGTCTTCCTAGAATGAGAGTGGCACTCTTGTGCTCCTCCATTTCCAGCACAACAAAGTCAGTGGGAAAGGCGAATGGCCCAACTCTGACAATCATGTCCTCAATCACGCCTGATGGGTATTTAGTGGAACCATCAGCAAGTTGGAGACATATCCGGGTTGGTTTAACTTCTTCAGTTAAGCCAAGCTTCCTGATAGTGGATGCAGGTATTAGGTTGATGCTTGCCCCAAGATCGATAAAGCTGTCTTGGTGCAATCACCTTCTAATATGCATGGTATCAGAAAACTCCCAGGGTCTTTAAGCTTTTCAGGAAAGCTTTTCAGAATGACTGCACTGCATTCTTCAGTGAGGAGAACTCTTTCTGTTTCTCTCCACTCCTTTTTATGACTCAAGATCTCTTTCATGAACTTGGCATAAGAAGGTATTTGCTCAAGTGCCTCTGCAAATGGAATCTTTATTTCAAGAGTCCTTAGATAATCTGCAAAGCGAGCAAATTGCTTATCCTGCTCCTCTTTCCGGAGTTTTTGAGGATAAGGTATCTTGGCTTTATATTCCTCAACCTTAGTGGTTAAAGAAGCCTTTTTAGAGGGGTTGTTGTCAGCACTTGTGTGTGTCTGATCCCTCACTGGCAATTGAATGCCAGAGTCAGAAGCTGGAGTGACGTTAGACGCCAGCTCACTGTCTGTTCCTGGCGCCTGAACGCCAGAAATGTGCCCCTGTTGGGCGTTCAGCGCTGGATTCTGCCCCATTTGGGCGTTCAACGCCAGATTCTTGCCCATTTCTGGCGTTGAACGCCAATCCTGCCTTGTTTCTGGCGCTGAACGCCAGTTTTGGGCATGGTCTGGGCGTTCAGCGCCAGCCTTCCACCCATTTTCTGGCGTTTTAGTGCCAGAATTATTTTTCCCTGGGCTCTTACTGTCCTCAGGGGAATCTTTGGTGGGTTGCTCATTTCTTGAATTTTTGATGCCTTGAGGTGGGGTATTTAATGTTTTCCCACTTCTTAATTGAACTGCTTGGCATTCTTCTGCTATTTGCTTTGATAGCTGCTGCTTTGTTTGCTTAAACTGTTCTTCCATATGTATATTAGCTATCCTTGTCTCCTGTAACCTGTCTTTGAATTCAGCTAGCTGCTTTGTTAGAAAATCTAATTGCTGATTGAATTCAGCAGCTTGTTTTACAGTACTGAATTCAGCAGTTACTGTTTTAACCTCTTCATTCATGGAAGGGTTGCTGCTTAGATACAGATGCTGATTCCTGGCAACTGTATCAATGAGCTCTTGAGCTTCTTCAATTGTCTTTCTCATATGGATAGATCCACCGGCTGAGTAATCTAAAGACATCTGAGCTCCTTCTGCAAGCCCATAGTAGAAGATGTCTAACTGAACCCACTCTGAAAACATTTCAGAGGGGCATTTTCGTAGCATCTCTCTGTATCTCTCCCAGGCATCATAAAGAGATTCATTATCTCCTTGTTTAAAGCCTTGGATGTCCAGCCTTAGCTGTGTCATCCTTTTTGGAGGGAAATATTGATTCAGGAATTTTTCTGTCAGCTGTTTCCATGTTCTTATGCTGGCCTTGGTTGGTTATTTAACCACCTCTTAGCTTGATCTTTTACAGCAAATGGAAACAGTAATAGTCTATAGACATCCTGATCTATTTCCTTATCATGTACTGTGTCAGCAATTTGTAAAAATTGTGCCAGAAACTCTGTAGGTTCTTCCTGTGGAAGACCGGAATACTGGCAACTTTGCTGCACCATGATAATGAGCTGAGGATTCAACTCAAAGCTACTAACTCCAATGGAGGGTATGCATATGCTACTCCCATACGAAGCAGTAGAGGGGTTAGAATATGACCCCAAAGTCCTCCTGGACTGTCCATCTCCACTTATGTCCATGATGGATATATGGATATAACTTGGACTGATTTATCTTTTTATTTATTTTATTTTATAAGAAGTAAATACTTAAGTAAAATAAAATAACTAAAAAGAATTTGAATTTTGAAATAAATTTTTTTTTTCGTAAAAAAAATTAAAAATAATTAGTTAAAAAAAAAGGAAATTTTTGAAAAAGAGGGAAGATATTTTCGAAAATTAGAGAGAGAGAGTTAGTTAGGTAGTTTTGAAAAAGTTAAGAAACAAACAAAAAGTTAGTTAGTTAGTTGAAACAAATTTTGAAAAGATAAGAAGTTAGGAAGTTAGAAGAGATATTTTGAAAAGATATTTTTGAATTTAGTGAGGAGAGAGAAAAACAATAAGATAGTACAAGATTTAAAATTTTTAGATCTAATGCTCCTTGTTTTTGAAAATTTTGGAGGGAAAACACCAAGGAACACCAAACTTAAAAATTTTAAGATCAAGACACAAGGAAACTCAAGAACACTTTGAAGACTCACAAGAACACAAGAACATGAAGGAAGAACACCAAACTTAAAATTTTTAGAAAACCAAACCAAAATTTTCGAAAATCAAAGGGAAATCAACAAGAAAACACCAAACTTAAAGTTTGGCACAAGATTTAATAGAAAAAAAATATTTTTGAAAAAGAAGGTTTTGAAAAGAGTATAAAAGATTCTAACCCAATTACCAAGAACACAGATTAACGCTCTAGCCAAATGAGTTATGGGACCTTCAAAAATTTTAAGAAAGATTATTTTTGAAAACACCAAACTTAAAGTTTGGCACAGGATTTAATAGAAAAATTATTTTTGAAAAAGGTTTTTAAAAAATATGATAGCCAATTATCATGAACATAAACACCACGTTCTAAATAACTGAGCTATAAGTTTAAAGTATTTTAACAAGGGATAAATAATAAAAGACTCTAAACCAAAAAAAAGAAAGATTTTTCCTAATCTAAGCAACAAAATAATCCGTCAGTTGTTCAAACACGAACAATACCCGGCAACGGCGCCAAAAACTTGGTGCACGAATTGTGAATCACACTTTTCACAACTCGTACCACTAACCAGCAAGTGCACTGGGTCGTCCAAGTAATACCTTACGTGAGTAAGGGTCGAATCCCACGGAGATTGTTGGTTTGAAGCAATCTATGGTTATCTTGTAAATCTTAGTCAGGAAGTCAATTATGTTTATCAATTGAATTGTGAGTAACCAGTAGAGCATAAATTAAAAATTACTTGTTGTGCAGTAATAGAGAATATGTTGGAGTTTTGGAGATGCTTTGTCTTCTGAATCTCTGCTTTCCTCTATCTTCTTGTTCACGCACGCACGTCCCCCTATGGCAAGCTGTGTGTTGGTGGATCACCATTGTCAATGGCTACCTTCCGTCCTCCCAGTGAAAACTACGCTCACGCGCTCTGTCACAGCACGGCTAATCACCGGTTGGTTCTCGATCCGCTTGGAATAGGATTTACTATCCTTTTGCGTCTGTTACTAACGCCCAGCCTTCAAGAGTCTGAAGCTCGTCACAGTCATTCAATCCTTGAATCCTACTCGGAATACCACAGACAAGGTTTAGACTTTCCGGATTCTCATGAATGCTGCCATCAGTTCTAGCTTATACCACGAAGATTCTGATTAAGAGATCTAAGAGATACTCATTCAATCGGATATAGAACGGAGGTGGTTGTCAGGCACACGTTCATGGTTGAGGAAGGTGATGAATGTCACTGATCATCACCTTCATCACAGTTAAGCGCGAATGAACATCTTAGATAGGAACAAGCGTGTTTGAATGGAAAACAGAAATACTTGCATTAATTCATCGAGACACAGCAGAGCTCCTCACCCCCAACAATGGGGTTTAGAGACTCATGCCGTCAGAGAATACAAAGTCTAGATCTGAAATGTCATGAGATACAAAATAAGTCTCTAAAAGTTGTTTAAATACTAAACTAGTAGCCTAGGGTTACAAAATATGAGTGGACTATGATGGATGATGCAGAGATCCACTTCTGGGGCCCACTTGGTGTGCTGGGGCCCACTTGGTGTGTGCTGGGGCTGAGACTTTAAGCAATTCATGTGCGGAGGCCATTTGTAGAGTTGAACGCCAGTTTTTATGCCAGTTTGGGCGTTCAACTCCAGTTTTTGATCCTTTTCTGGCGCTGGACGCCAGAATTGGGCAGAGAACTGGAGTTGAACGCCAGTTTACGTCGTCTATCCTTGTGCAAAGTATGTACTATTATATATTGCTGGAAAGCCCTGGATGTCTACTTTCCAACGCAATTGGAATCATGCCATTTCGAGTTCTGTAGCTCCAGAAAATCCAATTTGAGTGCAGGGAGGTCAGAATCCAACAGCATTAGCAGTCCTTTTTCAGCCTGAATCAGATTTTTGCTCAGCTCCTTCAATTTCAGCCAGAAAAATACCTGAAATTACAGAAAAACACACAACTCATAGTAAAGTCCAGAAATATGAATTTTTCCTAAAAACTACTAGAAATAGACTAAAAACAAACTAAAACATACTCTAAACTATATGAAATTATCCCCAAAAAGCGTATAAAATATCCGCTCATCAGCAGCCGATTAGAATAATAGATGACATGCAAGGAAGGTTCTTGGTGACTTCATTGCACTCACTTCTGACTTCTATGGAAGAAGTATCTCCATACCTGGCATTAGAGCAAATAACTTTGAGCTTAAGCCTCAGTTAGTCTCTCTAATGCAACAAAATTGAAAATTCCATGGACTTTCACTGGAAGATCCCCATCAATTCCTATCTGAATTATTGCAAGTTTGTAATATTGTTAAGACCAATGGAGTGGATCCTGAGGTCTACAGGCTTATGCTTTTCCCTTTTGCTGTTAGAGACAAAGCTAGGATGTGGTTGGATTCTCAACCTAAGGAAAGCCTAGACTCTTGGGAAAAGTTGGTCAATGCTTTCTTGGCCAAGTTCTTTCCACCTCAAAAGATGAGCAAGCTCAGGGTGGAAGTTCAAACCTTCAGACAAAAAGAGGGTGAATCCCTCTATGAAGCTTGGAAAAGATACAAGCAACTGATCAGGAGATGTCTTCCTGACATGCTCTCAGAATGGACTATCCTATGTATTTTCTATGATGGTCTATCTGAAATATCCAAGATGTCCTTGGACCACTCTGCTGGTGGATCACTCCACTTGAAGAAAATGCCTGAAGAGGCACAGGAACTCATTGAAATCATTGCAGACAACCAATTCATGTACACTTCTGAGAGAAACCCTACGAACAATAGGGTAGCTCAGAGGAAAGAAGTCTTGAAGGTTGACACTCTGAATGCCATATTGGCTCGGAATAAGATCTTGACTCAACAGGTCAATATCATCTCTCAGCATTTGACTGAATGCAAGCTGCAGCTGGCAGCACTCAAGACACCTCTTATGACAGAGATGCCTATGATCCAGATCAACCTATGATGGAAGAGGTGAATTACATGGGAGAACCCTTTGGAAACACCTACAACTCCTCATGGAGAAATCATCTTAACCTTTGATGGAGAGATCAATAGAAGCGTCAGCAAGGCTTCAACAATAATCAAGGTGGGAGAAACCAGAATAGATTTAATAATAAACCATTCTCGTCTTCACAGGAACATATAGAGACTTCTAAATAGAGCCTTTCTGACTTAGCAACCATAGTCTCTGAACTCTCTAAAACCACTGACAGTTTCATAACAGAAATTAGGTCCTCCATCCGAAATCTGGAGGTACAAGTTGGTCACCTAAGAAAGAAAATCCCTGAGACCCCTCCTAACACTCTTCCTAGTAACACTAAAGTGAACCCAAGAGAAGAGTGCAAGGCCATCACTGTTGAAGTGGAGGCCAAATTTGAAGGGGATAATCTGGCATTGAATGCCAGTGAGAAAGTCCTTACTGGATGTTCAACGCCCAAAGAAGCACCATCACTGGCTTTGAACACCAGTAAGAAAGGCCTTACTGGGCGTTCAACGCGTAAAGAGGTACAAAAGCTGGCGTTGAACACTAGTAATAGGGCAGCTGGGCACTCAATACCCACTCAAGATTTCCCTATTGAAGTACTGAAGGTAACTAAGGCTCATGAGGAGACTATAGAAGTTCCCTTGAATGCCTTGTTGCAAATTATGGAGTGTTCATTATAGAGCCGAGCGGATATTTTATACGCTTTTTGGCATCATTTTCATATAGTTTTCATTATGTTTTGTCTAAGTTTTATTCCATTTTATAGGTTTTAGTGACAAATTAACATTTTTGGATTCTACTTTGATTTTGTGTGTTTTATGATGATTTCAGGTATTTTCTGGTTGAAATTGAGGAGCTTTGGAAAAATTCTGATTCAGAGGCAGAGAAAGGACTATAGATGCTATCAGGATCTGACCTCCATGCATTCAAAGGAACTTTTCTGGAGCTACAGAAGTCCAAATGGTGCGTGATGGGTGGAAAAATGCCGGTTAAGAATTTATAAAAATTATATTTTTTAAACTGCGTTGTGAGTACAGTCTTAACCGACGAAATTTCCACTATCAATTTAAAAGATGTCACAATTAAGATTAAATAAATAGGAGTAGAATTCCCAGGTCATTTTCCCAAAGAGTTGACACAAGGTACAATTTATTGGTCAGAAATTTTCTGAGAAATTTTAGAATTGGAAGCAGAAAAGTAAATGGTGATCAAAATAAAGTAACAAATAATGACAAGAGGTATTAGATATTTGAAATAAATGGCCTTGGCTAGGAGAAGATTAATTGTAGTTTCTATCCTTGTTGATTTTCTTAAGTATAATAGTAAAAGGTTGTTGCTTCCACTTAGTTATCCTCTAACTAATAAAGGAAAGTCAAGCAGGGAACACTAACTCTGATTCACAAATACAAATTACTTCACAGGGAAGGATTAGAGCTAGTGAAAATTGAGTTAGCCAGCAATTTTCAATTACAAATTAATACTTGAGTATTCCAACTCAAAGGTTTCCTATTAATCAACTCCAAAGCCAAGTTGGGAGCTCTACTCCATTAACATGAATGCCATTTTCACAAACATGTAAAGGGAGTAGATAGGAGACATGGTAATTAAAATTAAATTAATAAAAGCAAATTTAGAGTTGATAACTAATTAAAGGAAATCAAACAAGTAATGGAATTAATCATAAAAATAGTTCATTGCATCAATAAATTCAAAATTAACAATATCCAAATATGACCACGAACAATTAATGGAAAACAAAAGAGTAGAGTGATAGAAAGGCAAACTATAACGATGAAGACTTCACTCGAAGGTTGATGAGTGAATTCGTTGTACGATTTAGAATTTCACAAATGAAATCTTGTTGCAAGTATAGTTCTAAACCAACAGAGAATCCTCACATGCAAATAAATTGGTTGTCACAAGTACAAACCCCAAATAAGAATTAACCGAAGTATTTAGACTCTGGGTTATCTCAGAAGAGATTGCAATGAAGTGGTCAATTATTGGCTATGAAGGGGCAAAGGGGTTTTAATTTATAAAGGGAGCAAGAAAGAGGTAAATCAAACAACTAATTAAAGAAAGTAAGATAAAGAACTCTTGGCTAGATATGGAAAATTGAGATCACCATCCTTGTCAACAAATCAATTATTGATAATTATGAGGAACCGAGCTCATTAGATCTACTCACTAAAGCCTTAAGTACGTAATGTCTACTCCTAGGCTTGGAGTACGTCAAATGGCTTGATCAATATCAATCCATAAGTCCCAACCTAGCTACTAATTAACTTAGTAGTAGGATAGAGTTAATGGTTATTGAATTGATCCCCAAGGGTTCTAGAATACCAATTCAATGAAGCCCAAGGACTCAAGATCTCTCAATTCCCTTAGCCTAGGCCAAGGGTCAAGAGAACTACTCACAAACTATAGGTAGCATTCTATCAAACACCTAATGTGCAATAAAAATAAACATCCCAAAACACTAAAATTAAGGAAACCCATAACTAACATAAGCAAAAACTCAACAATAACAATGAAGATAAACAATAAAGAGACATGGAAATATAAAATTGCATTAAAAAGAAATTAGATCCAACAATGTTCATCAACATACAAGAGAGCAAAATGAGAAAGTAACATTACAACTAAGAAAGTCAAGATGTAGAAATGAGAAATTGTAAAAGAAACAAGATGAAATCAAGTAATTAATTCAAGATCCAAGACAAATTAACCTAATCCTAACCTAATTCTAGAGAGAAGAGGGAGCTTCTCTCTTTAGAAAACTAACTAAAGGCTCATGTTGACTAACTAATTGCTCCCCATTTGCTTGGACTTCAATTCTGCATGAAATACACTCAGAAACAAGTTGGATTTGGGCCTGGGCAGCTCAGAAATCGCCCCCAGTGTTTTGCCTTTAAATGGGTCACGTGCGAGTATCGGCGCGTACGTGCCATGTGCGCGTGCGCGTCGATTGGCTCTTTCTTCATCTGCGCGTACGCGTCATGTACGCGTGCGCGTCTCTATGCGAAGTCACTTCTACGCAATTACGCCTTGTACGCTTGCACGCCCATCGATGCATTTCCAATCCTTGTTTCCTCATGCATTCTCCACTTTGTATTCTTTTTTCCTCATTTCTTCCATCCAATACTTGCCTTATGAACCTGAAATCACTCAACAAACACATCAAGGCATCGAATGGAATTAAAGTGAGTTAAAATCACCAATTTAAGGGCTTAAAAAGTATGTTTTTACACTTAAGCATAATAGAAGGGAGAATTACAGAACCATGCTATTTCATTGAATAAATGTGGGAAAAGGTGATAAAATTCCCTAAAATAAGCACAAGATAAACCACAAAATTGGGGTTTATCAAATCTCCCCACACTTAAACTAAGCATGTCCTCATGCTAAAATCAAGAAAGAAGCAAAGGGGTATCAACATTTATTCAATGCAAACTAACTAAATGCAATCTATCTACATGAATGCATCCACTTGGTCAAAATAAATCAATTTCTGGGAATACATATACAAACACAAGGGCTAAGGCAATAGCAATCAACTCAACCCACAATTGAATTAAATCATTGAAAGATGTTACAAACTTGCAAGAAAAGATAACTATGAGTGGAAACATGTAATTGAGCAATCGAACCCTCACCGGATGTGTATCCGCTCTAGGCACTCAAGTGTATGGGGGTTGATTCACTCAAGTCTTCTCTAATCATGCTCTCTAAGGTTTGTTTTTCATCTAACAATCAACAATTACTTTATGCATGCATACAAATATCATGAGGACTTTCCCATGGGTTGTAATAGGGCTAGGGTCAAGGTATGGTTCATATGGTCAAGTGAGCTTGAGATTTGAATCTTTGATTAACTTAAACTTTCCACCTAACCTATGATAACCTATACAATTCTAAACAATCCTAGCTATCCATTCTTCACTTTTCCACACACTCATGCATTCTCTTTTGATCACCATACATATGCTTTGATTATTATTGAACTTCACCTTGGGGCGTTTTTGTCCCCTTTTTATTGCACTTCTTTTTCTTTCTTTCTTTTTTTTTTTGGAACTAAAATATGTACAAGAGCATCAATGCATATGGTTGACACATGATTAATATGTGAGTGTGTACCCAATTCCCAAGATTTCCAACACAACTATAAAAACACACTTTTATCTCTACCCAATGTACCCAACTTTCCCATAATATAGTAATGAACACTCTCACTAGCCTAAGCTAATCAAAGATCCAAATAGGGGACATTTATTATTTTTCACTTAGGCTTGTAATGTGTTACACTTATGAAAAAATGGGTTAAGCATCGGCTCAAATTGGCTAACAATGGAAGATAAAAGGTAGGCTATCTGGGTAAGTGAGCTATTTGAACAATGGCCTCAATCATATAAATGCATGCGTACACAAAGTAATGGATATAAAGAATCAAACAAATCAAAGATTACACTCATAGGGAGAGAATAATGCACACAAGAATGAAAATAAGTGGTTATATGATGTAACCACACAATTAAGACTCAAAATTCGCATGCTTGTGTTCTTTGCTCAAAACATGATCCACAAAGTGTGTAATTCAAGCAAGTCCTAAAAAAATTTTTCAACCAATTGGGGTGGTGCCCTAGAAATGGATTTCTTGGAAATTTTCATCATATTGACTAAGCTTATTCTAATGCAAGGTTGTGATTTAGAAAACTAACTAAAAATTTTTTTTTCTTAGTTTACCCCTCTTCCAATCAAAGCAAATTTCATACGCAAAGGGGATCAACTAGGTTTCAACAATTCACAATATTTTTCCAATTCACAACCAAAAGGGCTAAAACAACTATATAATAAAAATCCAACCAAAATATGGAATGTATACAATCTAAGGTGTAAAATGTAACAACTACGATAAAGTAATCCCAAGATAACAAATATATACAATAGTCTCAAAGTGATCTCAAAGATAAAGTGCAAAATGAAATAAAGTAGCAGAAACTAGAAGATAAATGTCCGAAAGTTCACCACACAAATGCTATCCACCGGTCACGAACGGTGACCTCCCCACACTTTAGGATGAAGCATCGTCCTCGATGCTACTACTGAAGCACGGGCTGGGGGTCAACAGTCGCGCCGGCCTATGGGTCAGGCTCAGGCTGTGGCTGTGGCTCTGGCTCTGGCTGTGGAACTGGCTGTGAGTCCTCAGGGGGATGCTGAACCTCTGTGGTCGCCTGTGTCTCTGGAGGTACCTCCTGCTGAGTCGACTCCTTGACATGCTCCTCCTCGTGATCCTGCTCATCGGAGGCGGGAGAGTCTGGGAGCGGAGATAGCTCAATGCCCTGCGAGACAAACACCTGGTCTATGCGATCAAGACGTCGCATGATACGACGCTCGCTGCACTCCATGAAGCGAAACAGGCGCTGTACTAATAGGTATGTCGGCTCAGGTGCTGGCGGTGGTGGCAAAGGTGCTGCGGCTGCTAAAGCAGAGGAAGGTCCTGCTGCTGCTGCGGAAGATGAAGGCTAAGCTGCCTCCACCACTGCTCTAGCTTGAGAACGGCGTCTGGGTGGAGGCTTCTCGTGCACCCACCCACCCCACAGAATAGTAGCCTCATTGTCGTCGTCATCTGGGGGTGGTAGTGTCATGTCATCGTCCATCCAAGGGACATCGGCTAGCTCAATCATGCTGGTGACCGATGTAGGAAATGGTAATAGGCCACGGATGTGCGCTCGCCACATGCTCTGCCTGATCAACCGGGGGAAGTCTACCTTTTTCTCTTCCATGACACAGTGGTGCACAAAATTGTGATCATCAATGGCGCTAAAAAACTTGGTACGCACAATTGTAATCTCAACTCTTTATCACAACTCCGCACAACTAACCAGCAAGTGCACTGGGTCGTCCAAGTAATAAACCTTACGTGAGTAAGGGTCGATCCCACAGAGATTGTCGGCTTCAAGCAAGCTATGGTCATCTTGTAAATCTCAGTCAAGCAGATTCAAATGGTTATGGAGAATTGATAATTAAAAGATGAATAAAACATAAAATAGGATAGAGATACTTATGTAATTCATTGGTGAGAATTTCAGATAAGCGTATGAAGATGCTTTGTTCCTCCTAAACTTCTGCTTTCCTATTGCCTTCTTCCAATCATTCATACTCCTTTCCATGGCAAGCTTATGTTGGGTTTCACTGTTGTCAATGGCTACCTCCCGTCCTCTCAGTGAAAATGGTCCAAATGTGCTGTCACCGCACGGTTAATTAGCTGTTGGTTCTCGATCATGTTGGAATAGGATCCATTGATCCTTTTGCGTCTGTCACTACGCCCAACACTCACGAGTTTGAAGCTCGTCACAGTCATTCCTTCCCAGATCCTACTCGGAATACCACAGACAAGGTTTAGACTTTCTAGATCTCAAGAATGCTGCCAATTGATTCTAGCCTATACCATGAAGACTCTGATCTCATGGAATGGAAGGCTCGGTTGTCAGGCGAGGCAACCATGCGTCATGAACCAGGAGGCTAAGAGATACGCACTCAGGCTATTGCAAGTAGAATGGAAGTGGTTGTCAGGCACACGTTCATAGGTGAGAATGATGATGAGTGTCATGGATCATCACCTTCTTCAGGTTGAAGAACGAGTGTATATCTTAGAGAAGAAATAGGCTTGAGTTGAATAGAAAAACAATAGTACTTTGTATTAATTCATGAAGAACAGCAGAGCTCTACACCTTAATCTATGGTGTGTAGAAACTCCACCGTTGAAAATACAAAAGTGATAATGGTGGTCATTGGCTTCGGCCCTAGAGAGGGAACCAGAAGAACAAAGATGATCCCAAGATGAAAATACAATAGCAAAAGGTCCTATTTATAGAGAACTAGTAGCCTAGGGTTTACAGAAATAAGTAATTAATGCAGAAATATTCTTCCGGGCCCACTTAGTGTGTGCTTGGGCTGAGCATTAAAGCTTTCACATGTAGAGACTTTTCTTGGAGTTAAATGCCAGCTTTTGTGCTAGTTTGGGGGTTTAACTCTAGCTTTTATGCCAGTTCTGGCGTTTTGACGCCAGAATTTATATGCTGACTTGGAACGCCGGTTTGGGCATCAAATCTCGAGCAAAGTATGGACTATTATATATTGCTAGAAAGCCCAGGATGTCTACTTTCCAACGCAATTGAGAGCGCGCCAATTGGGCTTCTATAGCTCCAGAAAATCCACTTCGAGTACAGAGAGGTCAGAATCCAACAGCATCTGTAGTCCTTTTTCAGCCTCTGAATCGGATTTTTGCTCAGGTCCCTCAATTTCAGCCAGAAAATACCTGAAATCACAGAAAAACACACAAACTCATAGTAAAGTCCAGAAATGTGATTTTTATTTAAAAACTAATAAAAATATAATAAAAACTAACTAAAACATACTAAAAATATACTAAAAATAATGCCAAAAAGCGTATAAATTATCCGCTCATCACACAGCCAATCAGAACTAGCATATCCATCAGAATCTCAGAAAAATGAGTGGTGGGCAGGACATAATGGGCGAATATCTGCTGCCAAGTCCTAGCCTCTCTCGATAGATAAGTGAATAGCATCCTCTTGGGCTTCTTGTTGCCAGAATCCATCACCCAAGGCGCATCCGGTGTGGCAGTCACGTGCTTCAGTGCCTCATAATCAAAGATCATGCAGTGGATAGCTATCTTTGCCTGCTGATAGGCGCATGTGTCACCAGTACGAGGTCGACAAAGCAATGCCTACCCAATAGCTGCCTCAGTAATCAAGATCTCCTACCCCATAGGTGGACTGAATCAAGAGTTGCGCGAAAGAAGTTAACTCCTTCACCCACGAAGTTTTTATCCTGCCCAAATCCCTATCAACAAAGTCCAAGCCCAATTCCAAAATACGAGTATTAATGGCGCGTCTCACGTCATTGGGAAGGACTAATTTCTTCTCAATATTCAGATTCATCTTCCGATATTTAGGGAAGTGAAGCTCACAGTAGAGGTTGGAAAATTTGGTTAGGTCAGTGGATGGTAGCAGTTGATTCTCTTTATCAACATCATTCAGCGAATTCATAGCATAGTTGGCATAAGGGGAAGGGGTAGAGGCTTTGGAGCGCTTCCTCTTCTTTGAGGTAGTAGCTATGGCTTTTCCTTTATCCAATATCCTGAAAATAGATGTGATATGATATAAGCAACTAGCCAAGTAGATGTATAGCACTCAAGGTAAGACATATTCATGAAGTGAGTAAAGAAAAGAGAATTCTTGGAATGCAAGTAACAAAATTCAGAATTCAAACCAAGTCACAAACCAAGAATTCAAACCACAATTGCACAATACTTTATGTATTAATCTCAAGAAACATCATACCCAAAAAAATGATCAAAAGGGTTAAGTTGAAAACCAAAAGAGAAGTTAGTTGGTTAATCAAGTTAGACGTTAGAAGAATGGTTCAAAACTTAGTGATATGACGGCTACTGGCTCAATAAAAAGAAGTGCGCAAAGTATGGAGAATAAGTATACTCATATCCATGAAAAAGATGTATCATTGATGATGAAATATGAAAATTTTTGCACAGAAGCATATAAATGGGAAGTAAATCATCAATCAATGTCATGGTCATGCAGTTTTGCAACAATTGGAGTTGAAAGAGTAAAATATGCATTAGTGTAACCGAATGCAAGTTAAAAACCATTTTGAATTAAAAAGGGTTGCGTTACTGAATGCACCAAACATTGCAAGTGAATGAACCATGTTCAAAGAGTTCAAGTTAAGGTCAATCGGTAAGCTCAGTTTGAGTCAAAAGTCATTTGACTTAACTTGAATCATGAAAGCACATGAAGGTTCAAATTGGTGAGTCAGGCAAGGTATTATTTGTCACAGAAATCCGACAAACAACGCCTTGAACTCACTATGTCCATGCATATCACGGAAAACACAAATCAGCATGGAAATGCCAACCATAGTAACCTAAGAATTGAGCTTGTTGAAGTTAGCTAAAACTCAATTTGAAAAGTGTCAAGTTTAAGTCTTAGGTTGCAAGTTAAGAACAAAATAATTTTCTAAAAATTTGGGCAGCATTCCGGCAGTAAAACGGATATTCCCGGATAGCAAACAATAGCAAAATTCACATATGAATCCAAGAATGCAACAAAATATAGTAAGAGCATGGATTACATATTTTTCAGGCAACAGTAAAGCAAAGCAGATAAAACAGAAATCAGTACAGCACACTATCTATCATTCAGCAAAGCATTTAATACGCAGAAAATAAACAAGAACGGAGCACTTATCAGTCCTAGAATCCTCTAACCACATCCTAACTACCTAACCGCAATTATTTCTATCTAGCCTAGCATGCAGAATTAAGCAATAACTAACTGAAAGTTAACAAATAGAATTATTTGAAGGAAAAGCATAAACAGGGGTGTAGCAGGGGAACCTGAGAAGTACAGCAGAAGAAGAAATGGGGAAAGGAAGAAATGGAAAGAGGGAGCAGCAAGGTAATGCTGCCAGCAACGGTGCACGGCAGCGTAGGTGGTCGTAGTGGCGCAGAGCAGTAAAACGGCGAGGAGGGGAAGATGGGGAAATAGGGTTTCTGAACAAGGGTTGAGTATGGCCCTTGGGTGGAGGAAGAAGAAGAAAGGTTGGTGGTGGTTGCGGGGTGCTCGCCAGCGACAACGGACGTCGCGGTGGTAGCGGCAGCGGAGTTGTGAGGGTGAGGGAGGGAGGAAGAGGGGAAAAAATGAGGATTGGGGATGAGAAGAGGAGTGAGGGTGATGGCGTCGCCGGAGGTGCTCGGTGCTGGTTGCAGAGAGGATAAAGGATGGTGGTTATGGAGGGAGAAAGGAGAGGGAGAGACGTTAGGGGAAAGGATGAGGGTACGTGAATGCTAGGGCTTTCGCGTCCCTGGGGTAAATGAAATTTTGAATCCACATGTGCACGCACAGTGCGCGCACCGTGTGCGTCCGCATGGGTGGGAGAATAAGGAAGTGGTGCGGGAGCGTCACATGCGCCTGCGCATGGATGGGAGATGTGGAATTGGCGCGGACGCGTACGGTGCACGTCCGCGCAGGTGAGTTGGGCCAGAGGCACAAAAGTGGCCTAGAGTTGGCATAACTCTCAGGTCTTTGGCCTGGGTGATGCAAAAATGCATCGACACGCGCACGCACAGTGCGCGTCTGCGTGGATGAGTTGGGCGATGATGGGACGCAGAGGCGCCAGGTGCGCCTACCCGCAGGTAGGAAAACGCAAAGGGGCACGGACGCGTCATGTACACATCTGCGTGGCTTAAGGCTCAGAGTTGGCCTAAAAGTGGCACAACTGTCTGGTCCTTGGCCCGGAAATTGTGAAATGCACAGCCGATGCGTGCGCACACTGTGCGCTTACGCGTGGCTTCTTTCTCTCTTTTTTTTTTGTAAGAAACACCAAGAAGAGCTCATAATCCTCCCAACCTCCTCTAGGACTCTAAAACCAGGTAAAATGCAAAATCAAACACATTTTTGAATTTTTGGAATTTTTCAAACAATTTGAGGAAACTTGCAATCCAAGCAAAAACTCAAATTCAAAGAATCATCCATAATTAAGGCATAGAGTGTATAAAAAACTTATCAAGCAAGGCAAAATATACTAAGGGGGGTAAGGAAGCTATATACAATGGAACCTAATTCATTCATTCATTCTATCTACAAGAGAATGGAAAGCGTTTACCATAGTGGGGTGTCTCCCACCAAGCACTTTTAGTTTAAGTCCTTAAGTTGGATATTTGGAAGGCTCCTTGTCAAGGTGGTTTACCCTTGTATTCATCCTTGAACCTCCAAGAGTGCTTGTCCTTCAATCGGTCGTCAGAAGTTCCAACCATCTTCACCAAGCTTGGGTGAGGCTCTCTCCAAGATATGAGCTCCCAAAATTGGTTTTCATGGTATGATCCAGGGTCCCATATCTTATCTTCGCACCCATCTTCTAGTTGACCGCCTTGATTCTGTCCGGGTGACAAGAAAGCTAAATTCTCATGAAGGTACCAAACTACCCTCTTAGACCCATTTGATTGAGCACTACACCAATCCATGCTCTTCAATTTTGAGCTTCCAACTATAATAAGTCTAGATTTACAACGCCAACCACTAAACATCATCCTCTTTTGATTAATTCCACAAAGCGCCCTAAGTTTTCCATCCGTCTCAAGCAAACCAAATTCAAGTGGGATAATAAAGCTAAGAGTTAGAAGTTTTACCCACTCAAATGAAGGATTAGATGACAACCTAGGTGGAGGAGGTCCCAATGATCTTGACAAAGCACGCTCCACTCCTGTCCATCCTCTTCTAGAGGCTTCCACCATTTGGCAAGGTTTTTCAAGTTCCTCCTCTTGCCAAGCTTCCTCAAGTTCACATTCTTCTTCACCAATTTTTTCTATCTCTTCCCCATCACTCTCATCATATATATGAGGTTTAGTGAAGTCTACCTCATCATCAATTCCGAGCATTTTGGGGAAGGACTCTTCAAACTCGAAAGGGTCATATGTTGATGCGGAATCATCATATATAAGGGGGTTTGTTGCTTGGGGCACTTCTTCCAATTCTTCATTCACAATATGCCTTGGAGGTTGCACATCCTCCTCAACATTGCTTCCTAGTCCACTAGAAGAAGGCTCAACAAGATCATCAAGGGGATTGATCAATGTGGACAAAAAATCACTAATGATGGAATCCACTTCTTAATCAATTTCCCTCAACTCTCTATCCACTTCCGCAACATCACTCTCCACTTTAACATCACTTCCAAACTCCATGGAAGAGGGCTCTTCAACTTGAGATTCCTTTATGTGCTCAACATATCCTAAACATCCACCCACTACTTCCTTTTGTTCACTAATCTCTACCTCCTCCTCTTGTTGCACTTCTTGCTTTAACTTCTCTTCCTCACCATGGAGCTTCAAGTTCACTCCCTCACTAGGCTCCTTGATTGTTTCTCCACATTCAACAATGGGGATACTTAGGATGCATGAGCTTAGGTGGGATGTTAGGCGACTCACGGCTTCTACCATGCTAGCCATCCTTATTCTTAACTCCTTAAACTTATTTTCATCCTCCTTTTGTTCTTATTCCAATTCTTGAATGCTGCCATCAATCTAGCTTATACCACGAAGATTCTGATTAAGAGATCCAAGAGATATTCATTCATTCTACGGTGAACGGAAGTGGTTGTTAGGCACGCGTTCGTGGGGGAATGATGATGATTGTCACGTTCATCACATTCATGTTGAAGTGCGAATGGATATCTTATATAGGAACACGCATGGTTCAATGGAAAACAGAAATACTTGCATTAATTCATCGAGACACAGCAGAGCTCCTCACCCCCAACAATGGAGTTTAGAGACTCATGCCGTCAAAGAGTACAAAGTTTTGATCTAAAATGTCATGAGATACAAAATAAATCTCTAAAAGTTGTTTAAATACTAAACTAGTAACCTAGGTTTACAGAAAATGAGTAAACTATGATAGATAGTGCAGAAATCCACTTCTGGGGCCCACTTGGTGTGTGCTGGGGCTGAGACTAAAGCTTCTCACGTGCCTGGGCTATTTTGGGCGTTCAACGCTAGGCTATAACCTGTTTCTGGCGTTGAACTCCAACTTGTAACGTGTTTCTGGTGCTGGACGCCAGACTGCAACATGGAACTGGCGTTGAACGCCAGTATACGTCGTCTATCCTTGAGCAAAGTATGGACTATTATATATTGCTGGAAAGCCCTAGATGTCTACTTTCCAAGGCAATTGGAAATGCGTCAATTGGACTCCTGTAGCTCCAGAAATTCCATTCTGAGTGCAGAGAGGTCAGGATCCAATAGCATCAGCAGTCCTTTTTCAGCCTAAATCAGATTTTTGCTCAGCTCCCTCAATTTCAGCCAGAAAATACCTAAAATTACAAAAAAACACACAAACTCATAGTAAAGTCCAGAAATATGAATTTTGCCTAGAAACTAATGAAAATAAACTAAAAACTAACTAAAACATACTAAAAACTATATGAAATTAACCCCAAAAAGCGTATAAAATATCCGCTCATCACAACACCAAACTTAAACTGTTGCTTGTCCTCAAGCAACTAGATAAATAAAATAGAATACAAATGAGTCAAGAAACAATAATATCTCAGAGTTTTTGAGTGAAGCTCAGATTCTAATTAAATGAGCGGGGCTAGTAGCTTTTTGCTTCCGAACAGTTTTGGCATCTCACTTTATCCATTGAAGCTCAGAATGATTGGCATCTATAGGAACTTAAAATTCAGATAGTGTTATTGATTCTCCTAGTTCAGTATGTTGATTCTTGAACACAGCTACTTTTATGAGTCTTGGCCGTGACCCTAAGCACTTTGTTTTCCAGTATTACCACCGGATACATAAATGCCACAGACACATAATTGGGTGAACCTTTTCAGATTGTGACTCAGCTTTGCTAAAGCCCCCAATTAGAGGTGTCCAGGGTTCTTAAGCACACTCTTCTCTTTGCTTTCAGATTACCAATAATATGTCTCATGTTTATCATTCTTTTAAGAGCCAACATATTTAACATTCAAGAACATCAAATTCCAAAGACATATGCACTGTTCAAGCATTCATTCAGAAGGCAGAAAGCATTGCCACCACATGTAAACAATTAGAATTTGTTTTATTAAAAACTTGAAAATTATTGCCTCCTTATTCTAAAGAAAATCTTCTATTTTATTCATGTTTAATGATGATGAGAAAAATAAATTATAGCTTAATTGGGGATAAAATCAAAATATAAATACTAATTACCACTATATGACTCCTAAGCTAAAACTCAAATAATAATAATAATAAAAAAGTTATCACAGGGTTAAGGTTAAGATCAGAACTCAACAACCTTGACTTTGGGAAGCGGATGCCTCTTTAATCTGTGGAGTGCTTGGCCCTTCAAGAGATAGTTTCTGACGCTTTAGTTCTCTTAATTCACGCCCTTGCACCTCTTGTTCTCTGAGTAGTTTGCAAAGCATGCTGTTTTAATTTTGCTGTTCTTCCTTCAATTGGTCCATGGTTTCTTGCAACTTAGTGACAGATGCCTCAAGATGCTCCCAGTATTCAAATTGAGGGAGTTCTGGTAGGAATTCTTGCGCCCTCCTCTTGATGGGGTCATCCTGCATTTGTTGTTTTTCCATTGTGATTTTAGTGATTGGTTGCTCCACTGAGATATACTCTGTTATTCCCATCTTTACTCCAGCATCTTTGCAGAGCATAGAGATTAGGCTTAGATAAGCCAACCTGGCATCCTTGGAGTTCAGATGGGATCAGTTGTTGAACTTCTACTTCTTTTCCCAACATAATGCAATGGATTATCACTGCTCTTCTAATATTGACTTCAGAACGGTTGCTGGTGGGCAATATAGAATGCCCAATGAAGTCTAGCCATCCTCTGGCGACTGGTTTGAGATCTTCTCTCTTGAGTTGATTTGGGGCACCCTTCGTGCTGGTGGTCCACATGGCTCCAGGGATGCATATATCCTCTAGAATCTTATCCAGGACCTTGTTTGTTCTTATCATTCTCCTATTGAAGGAGTCTGGGTCATCTTTCAGCTGAGGTAGCTTAAAGATCTCCCTGATTTTGTCAGGGTGGATGTGAACAATCTTTCCTCTGACCACAGTCCTATAGTCATAGAGGGCAGCTCCAGATATTCTCTGCCTGTCTGTTTGCCACAGATTAGCATAGAATTCCTAAAGCATATTCCTTCTCACTTTTGTTCCAGGATTAGCTAGGACTTCCCAGTTCCTATTTCGAATCTGCTCTTGGATCTCTAGATATTCATCTTCTTTCAGATCGAACTTGACTTCCGAGATCACAGATCTTAGACCCATTATTTTGTAGTAATGGTCTGAATGTTCTTTGGTTAAGAACCTCCCTTGATTCCAAAGTGGTTTTGGAACACTCTCTTTTTTGCCTCTTGGAGTGGGTTGTTTTCCTTTAGGAGCCATGATCTTAGTGGGTATGGTTTAGTGATCACGGATAAACACACCAAACTTAGAGGATTGCTTGTCCTCAAGCAAAAGAAAAGAAAGGAGAGGGATAGAAGGAGAGCTAGTGTTGAATGGTGGATGAGAGGAAGGAGGCCGAATGGGTTTTTAAAAGGGATGGGGGTGGGTTTTCGAAAATAGGGAGAAAGATAAGATAGAAGATATGATTTAGAAAGAAATAAGTATGATAAGAAAAGATATAATTTAAAATTGAAGAGATTTGAAAGATATTTGGAAAAGATAAATTTTGATTTTTGAAAAAGATAATATGGAGATTTTTAAAAAAAGATATTGATTAGTTGAAAAGATTTTTGAATGAAAAGAGATAGATTTGTTTTGAAAATTTTGAAAAAGAGTTGAATTGGATTGAAAAAAGGATTTGTGCTTATGGATTAAGATACATTTGATATTTTTAAAGTAGGGTTTTTAGAAATTAGAGATTTTAGAAATCAGGGTTTGTAACATGTTTATGCAAGAAATCATGAATTGAAACATGAAAATTAAAATTGAAATGAAAAATTTGAAGTAAAAACGAATTTACCTCCTCCCCACCATCCTGGTGTTTGAACGCCCAAACACTGCATGTTTTGGACGTTCAACGCCCAACTGCTGCTTCTCCTGGGCCTTCAACGCCCAGCTGTTGCTTCTTTCTGGCGTTGAACGCCAGGAACTCCTTTGTCACTGGGCGTTTTTCTGAACGCCCAGGACACTGTAAATCTGGCGTTAAACGCCCAGAAGGAGCTTCTTTCTGGCATTTAACGCCCAGATGGCTATCCTTACTGGCGTTCAACGCCCAGTGGATGCTTCTTTTGGGCGTTGAATGCCCAAAACAGACTTTTACTGGCGTTTTCTTGCCAGTGAGCTCTTTTTCTCTGTTTTGTGTGCAGAATCCTTTTGTAACCCTGTAAACTTATACAATTGACTCTTTACCTTAGTGTCAATGAACTTTATATAAACAAATAAAATCAAGAATAGGGCAAAATGCTTAGAGGAAGTGATGCCCCATGGCTGGGTTGCCTCCCAGCAAGCGCTTCTTTATTGTCTTTAGCTGGACATTGCTGAGTTTTTAATCTAGCCTCAGCCTTGAGCACTCTTGCTCAACATTGCCTTCAAGATAGTGCTTGATTCTCTGTCCATTAACAATGAACTTCTTATCAGAATCAATATCTTGAAGCTCCACATAACCATATGGTGATACACTTGTAATCACATATGGTCCTCTCCACCGGGACTTCAGTTTCTCGGGAAATAGCCTGAGCCTAGAGTTAAACAACAGAACCTTTTGTCCTGGGTCAAAGATTCTAGATGACAGCTTTCTGTCATGCCACCTTTTTTATTTCTCTTTGTAAAGCTTGGCATTTTCGAAAGCAGTGAATCTGAATTCCTCTAGCTCATTCAGCTGGAGCAATCTTTTCTCTCCAGCTAATTTGGCATCAAAGTTAAGGAATCTGGTTGCCCAGTAGGCCTTATGTTCTAGTTCCACGGGCAGGTGACAAGCCTTACCATACACAAGTTGGTAAGGAGAGGTCCCTATGGGAGTCTTGAATGCTGTTCTGTAAGCCCACAGAGCATCATCCAAGCTTCGTGCCCAATCCTTTCTATGGGTACTTACAGTCTGTTCCAGAATTCTTTTTAATTCTCTGTTAGAGATTTCAGCTTGCCCATTTGTCTGTGGATGATATGGAGTTGCCACTTAATGGCGAATCCCATACCAGACCATGGCAGAGTAAAGCTGTTTGTTGCAGAAGTGAGTGCCTCCATCACTGATTAGTACCCTAGGGACACCAAACCTGCTGAATATATGTTTCTGGAGGAACTTCAGTACTGTTTTAGTATCATTGGTAGGTGTGGCAATGGCCTCTACCCACTTTGATACATAGTCAACCGCCACAAGAATATAAGTGTTTGAGTATGATGGTGGGAAAGGCCCCATGAAATCAATTTCCCATACATCAAACAACTCAATCTCCAAGATTCCTTGTTGAGGCATGCCATAACAGAGAGGTAAATTACCAGCTCTCTGGCAACTGTCACAGTTACGTTCAAACTCTCGGGAATCTCTATCAAGTGTAAGCCAGTAGAAACCACATTGGAGGACCTTGGTGGCTGTTCACTCACCTCCGAAATGACCTCCATATTGTGACCCATGGCAATGCCATAAGATCCTTTGTGCTTCTTCCTTAGGCACACACCTACGGATTATGCCGTCTGCACATCTCTTAAAGAGATAGGGTTCATCCCACAAGTAGTACTTTGCATCAGTAATTAATTTTTTCTTTTGTTGCCTGCTGTACCCTTTGGGAATGAACCTTGCAGCTTTGTAGTTTGCAATGTTTGCAAACCATGGTAATTCCTGAATGGCGAACAAATGCTCATCCGGAAAGGTTTCAGAGATCTCAATAGAGGGGGAGGACGCCCTTTCCACTGGTTCTATTCGGGACAGATGGTCAGCCACTTGGTTCTCTGTCCCTTTTCTGTCTCTTATTTCTATATCAAACTCTTGCAGAAGCAACACCCATCTTATGAGTCTGGGTTTTGAATCCTGCTTTGTGAGTAGATATTTAAGAGCAGCATGATCTGTGTACACAATCACCTTTGATCCTACTAAGTATGATCTAAACTTGTTAATGGCATAAACCACTGTAAGCAATTCTTTTTCTGTAGTTGTGTAATTTTTCTGGGCATCATTCAAAACACGGCTAGCATAATAAATGACATGCAGAAGCTTGTCATGCCTCTGCCCCAGTACTGCACCAATGGCGTGATCACTGGCATCACACATTAATTCGAATGGTAATGTCTAGTCTGGTGCAAAGATAACTGGTGCTGTGACCAGTTTAACTTTCAGAGTTTCAAACGCTTGCAGGCACTCTGTGTCAAACACAAATGGCGTGTCAGCAGCTAGCAGGTTGCTTAGAGGTTTTGTAATTTTTGAAAAATCCTTTATAAACCTCTTATAGAATCCTGCATGCCCCAGAAAGCTTCTGATTGCTTTAACATTGGCAGGTGATGGTAATTTTTCAATTACCTCTATTTTAGCTTGATCCACCTCTATTCCCTTGTTTGAAATTTTATGCCCAAGGACAATCCCTTCAGTCACCATAAAGTGACATTTTTCCCAGTTTAAAACCAGGTTGGTCTCTTGGCATCTTTTCAAAACCAGTGTCAGGTGATCAAGACAGGAGCTGAATGAGTCTCCATATACTGAGAAGTCATCCATGAAGACTTTCAGAAATTTTTCTACCAAATCAGAGAAAATAGAGAGCATGCATCTCTGAAAGGTTGCAGGCGCATTACACAGCCCAAAAGGCATCCTTCTGTAAGCAAATACTCCAGATGGACATGTGAATGCTGTTTTCTCTTGATCCTAGGAATCTACTGCAATTTGGTTGTAGCCTGAATAGCCATCCAAAAAGCAGTAATAATTATGACCTGCTAGTCTTTCTAGCATCTGGTCTATGAATGGTAAAGGAAAATGATCCTTTCTGGTGGCTGTATTGAGCCTTCTGTAATCAGTACACATGCGCCACCCTGTAACTGTTCTTGTAGGAACCAGTTCATTTTTTTCATTATGAACCACTGTCATGCCTCCATTTTTAGGGACAACTTGAACAGGACTCACCCAGGGGCTATCTAAAATAGGATAAATAATCCCAGCCTCCAGTAATTTAGTGACCTCTTTCTGCACCACTTCCTTCATGGTTGGATTTAGCCACCTCTGTGGTTGAACCACTGGCTTAGCATTGTCCTCCAATAAGATCTTGTGCATGCATCTAGCTGGGCTTATGCCCTTAAGGTCACTTATGGACCACCCAAGAGCTGTCTTGTGTGTCCTTAGCACTTGAATTAGTGCTTCCTCTTCCTGTGGATTTAAAGCAGAGCTTATGATCACTGGAAAGGTATCACCTTCTCCCAGAAATGCATATTTCAGGGATGGTGGTAATGGTTTGAGCTCGGGTTTAGGAGGTTTTTCCTCTCCCTGAGGAAATTTCAGAGGCTCTTTCAATTCCTCTGAATCCTCTAGGTCAGGCGGAACATCTTTAAAGATGTTTTCCAGCTCTGATTCGAGACTCTCAGCCATGTTGATCACCTCCACCAGAGAGTCAATGAGATCAACTTTCATGCAGTCTTTTGGTGTGTCTGGATGCTGTATGGAATTGACAGCATTCAACTTAAACTCATTCTCATTGACTCTCAGGGTTATTTCCCCCTGTTGGACGTCAATGAGAGTTCGTCCAGTTGCTAGGAAAGGTCTTCCTAGAATAAGAGTAGCACTCTTATGCTCCTCCATTTCCAGCACAACAAAGTCAGTGGGAAAGGCGAATGGCCCAACCCTAACAATCATGTCCTCAATCACGCCTGATGGGTATTTAATGCAGCCATCAGCAATTTGGAGACATATCTGAGTTGGTTTAACTTCTTCAGTTAAACCAAGCTTTCTGATGGTGGATGCAGGTATTAGGTTGATGCTTGACCCAAGATCACATAGGGCTGTCTTGGTGCAATTACCCTCCAGTATGCATGGTATCAGAAAGCTTCCGGGATCTTTAAGCTTTTCAGGAAAGCTTTTGAGAATGACTACACTGCATTCTTCAGTGAGGAGAACTCTTTCAGTTTCTCTCCAATCCTTCTTATGACTCAAGATCTCTTTCATGAACTTGGCATAAGAAGGTATTTGCTCAAGTGCCTCTGCAAACGGAATCTTTATTTCAAGAGTCCTGAGATAATCTGCAAAGCGAGCAAATCCCTTATCCTGCTCCTCCTGGTGGAGTTTTTGAGGATAAGGTATCTTGGCTTTATATTCCTCAACTTTGGTTGCTGCAGGTTTATTTCCTACAGAAGTGGTTGAAGAAGCCTTTTTAGAGGGGTTGTCATCAGTACTTGTGTGTGTCTGATCCCTCACTGGCATTTGAATGCCAGGGTTGGAAGCTGGAGTGACGTTAGATGCCAACTCCTCAGCTGTTCCTGGCGTCTGAACGCCAGAACTGTGCTTCCTTTGGGCGTTCAATGCAGTTCCTTGCTTGTTTCTGGCGTTGAACGCCAGTCCTGAGCATGGTCTGGGCGTTCAGCGCCAGCCTTCCACCCAATTTCTGGCGTTTTAATGCCAGAATTATTTTTTCCTGGGCTCTTACTGTCCTCAGATGGATTTTGGGTGGTTTGCTCATTTCTTGGCTTCCTGCTGCCTTGAGGTGGGGTATTTAATGTTTTTCCACTTCTTAATTGAACTGCTTGGCATTCTTCTGTTATTTCTTTTGACAGCTGCTGTTTTGTTTGCTTCAATTGTTCTTCCATATTTATATTATCCATCCTTGTCTCTTCTAGTCTATCTTTGAATTCGGCTAACTGTTGTGTTAGAAAGTCCAATTGCTGATTGAATTCAGCAGCTTGTTCTACAGGACTGAGTTCAGCAGTTACTGTTTTAGCCTCTTCTTTCATGGAGGGGTCACTGCTTATGTACAGATGCTGATTTCTGGCAACTGTATCAATGAGATCTTGAGCTTCTTCAATTGTCTTTCTCATGGGGATAGATCCACCAGCTGAGTAATCTAGAGACATCTAAGCTCTTTCTGCAAGCCCATAATAGAAGATGTCTAACTGAACCCACTCTGAAAACATTTCAGAGGGGCATTTTCTTAGCATCTCTCTGTATCTCTCCCAGGCATCATAAAGAGATTCATTATCTCATTGTTTAAAGCCTTGGATGTCCAGCCTTACCTGTGTAATCCATTTTGGAGGAAAGTATTGATTCAGGAATTTCTCTATCAGCTGTTTCCATGTCTTTATGCTAGTCTTAGGTTGGTTATTTAACCATCTCTTGGCTTGGTCTTTTTCAGCAAATGGAAACAGTAATAATCTGTAGACATTCTAATCTATTTCCTTATCATGTACTGTGTCAGCAATTTGTAAAAATTGTGCCAGAAACTCTGTAGGTTCTTCCTGTGGAAGACCAGAATACTGGCAGCTTTGCTGCACCAAGATAATGAGCTGAGGATTCAACTCAAAGCTACTGACTCCAATGGAGGGAATGCAGATACTACTCCCATATGAAGCAGTAGAGGGGTTAGCATATGACCCCAGAGTCCTTCTAGACTATTCATTTCCACTTAGATCCATGATGGAGAAAGGGAGATGATGTAAAATAAAAAAAATATTTTTTTTATTTTATTTATTTATCTATTTATTTATTTATTTCGAAAATAAAATTAATTAAAATAAAATAAATAAAAATGGGTGAAGATTTTCAAAAAAATGAGGAGAGAGAAAGTGGTTAGGAAGTTTTGAAAAGGATATGATGATTTTTGAAAAAGGTTTTAAATTTTGAAATAAAAAATCTGAATTTTAAAGGTAAATTTCGAAAATTTGCTTTAAAATAGAGAGAAAAGATATTTTTGAATTTAAAGAGGAGAGAGAAAAACAATAAGATAGCACAAGATTTAAAATTTTTAGATCTAATGCTCCTTATTTTCGAAAATTTTGGAGGGAAAATACCAAGGAACACCAAACTTAAAAATTTTAAGATCAAGACACAAGGAAGACTCAATAACACTTTGAAGACTCACAAGAACACAAGAACATGAAGAAAGAACACCAAACTTAAAATTTTTAGAAAACCAAAATAAGATTTTCGAAAACCAGAGAAAAATCAACAAGAAAACACCAAACTTAAAGTTTGGCACAAGATTTAATGTAAAAATTATTTTTGAAAAAAATAATTTTAAAAAGAAGGTTCCCAATTACCAAGAACACAAACCAACGCTCTAGCCAATTGGGCAGTAAATGTAACACTTGTTTTGAAAAAGTATTTTTAATAATTAAGAATAAAAATTTTTTTTTTGAAAAATTAAAAGAAAGGATTTTAAAAAGAAAATTTTAACCAAAAACAATATTAGAGGACTCTAAACCAAAAAGAAAAATTTTTTCTAATCTAAGCAACAAGATTCACCGTCAGTTGTTCAAACTCAAACAATCCCCAGCAACGGCGCCAAAAACTTGGTACACAAAATTGTAATGTCAATGTTCACATTACTCTCTTACAACTTCGCACAACTAACCAGCAAGTGCACTGGGTCGTCCAAGTAATACCTTACGTGAGTAAGGGTCGAATCCCACGGAGATTGTTTGTTTGAAGCAAGCTATGGTTATCTTATTATTCTTAGTCAGGATGCCAACAACAGTGTTTTTCAAGTTCAATTGTAAAAAGTGAGAGGGCATAAATATAAATACTTATTGTGCAATGATGGAGAATATGTTGGAGTTTTAGAGATGCTTTGTCTTCTGAAATTCTGCTTTCCTCTGTTTCCTGATTCACTCACGCACGTCCTCCTATGGCAAGCTGTGTGTTGGTGGATCACCGTTGTCAATGGCTACCATCCATCCTTCCAGTGAAAAGGGTCCAAGTGCGCTGTCACCGCACGGCTAACCATCTGCAGGTTCTCAATCGTACCGGAATGGGATTTACCATCCTTTTGCGTCTGTCACTACACCCAGCACTCGTGAGTTTGAAGCTCGTCACAGTCATTCAATCCTTGAATCCTACTCGGAATACCACAGACAAGGTTTAGACTTTCCGGATTCTCTTGAATGCTGCCATCAATCTAGCTTATACCACGAAGATTCTGATTAAGAGATCCAAGAGATATTCATTCATTCTACGGTGAACGGAAGTGGTTGTCAGGCACGCGTTCGTGGGGGAATGATGATGATTGTCACGTTCATCACATTCATGTTGAAGTGAGACTGGATATCTTAGATAGGAACACGCATGGTTGAATAGAAAACAGAAATACTTGCATTAATTCATCGAGACACAGCAGAGCTCCTCACCCCCAACAATGGAGTTTAGAGACTCATGCCGTCAAAGAGTACAAAGTTTTGATCTAAAATTTCATGAGATACGAAATAAATCTCTAAAAGTTGTTTAAATACTAAACTACCTAGGTTTACAGAAAATAAGTAAACTATGATAGATAGTGCAGAAATCCACTTCTGGGGCCCACTTGGTATGTGTTGGGGCTGAGACTAAAGCTTCTCACGTGCCTGGGCTGTTTTGGGCATTCAACGCCAGGCTATAACCTGTTTCTGGCGTTGAACTCCAACTTGTAACGTGTTTCTGGCGCTGGACGCCAGACTGCAACATGGAACTGGCGTTGAACGCCAGTTTACGTCGTCTATCCTTGAGCAAAGTATGGACTATTATATATTGCTGGAAAGCCCGGGATGTCTACTTTCCAACGCAATTGGAAGCGCGTCAATTGGACTTCTGTAGCTCCAGAAATTCTATTCCGAGTGCAGAGAGGTCAGGATCCAACAGCATCAGCAGTCCTTTTTCAGCCTGAATCAGATTTTTGCTCTGCTCCCTCAATTTTAGCCAGAAAATACCTGAAATTACAGAAAAATACACAAACTCATAGTAAAGTCTAGAAATATGAATTTTGCCTAGAAACTAATGAAAATAAACTAAAAACAAACTAAAACATACTAAAAACTATATGAAATTAACCCCAAAAAGCGTATAAAATATCCGCTCATCAGGTTGATACGGTGGTTGGTATGGTGGATGCGGGTTGGGATCATATGGAGGTGGATGCTGGTATGGGGCTTGTGAGTATGGTGGAGGGTTATGTTGAGGAGGGGGTTCATATGCATGTGGTGGTTATGGTTGACAATCACAATAGGGGTCATTACACACATTGGATTGGTATGCATTAGGATTAGGGTTGTACCCATAAGAGTTCGGAGGAGGTTATTGCCAAGAAGGTTGTCCATAAGCTTGGGGCTCCTCCCATCTTTGATTTCCAAATCCTTGATGCACATCCTCATTGAAGCTTTCATTTCCTACAACATAGTTTGAACCACACTTATAGCCAAAGTAATGAGAATTCATGGTGAAAGAGTGATAAACCCCAATTTTGTGGTTTATATTTTTGTCAATATTTTTCACATTTATTCACAAGAAATGCATGGTTTTGTGTTCTCTTCCTAATATTGCTTCATGATGAAAAACATGCTTATTTTACCTTAAAATTGCTATATTTTGATTCTCTTCTATTACCATTTGATGCCGTGACGTGTTTGTTGAGTGATTTCAGAATTTATAGGGCAAGGATGGCCTGGAAGAGAGAAAGAAAGCATGCACAAGAAGAATGAACATGAAGATTTAGATTTTGGGAATTCCAGCAAGGACGCACACGTGCACCTCGCGCGCACGCGTGGATAAGGGCAGCTGGAAGTGGCACTCAAGGATGGACGCATCTGCGCGGATCAGAGAAATCACACCGACGCACGTGCGCACATAGCGCGCACGCGTAGATCACAAAAGCAATTAGCGCGCACGCGCAGAAAGCTGCACGTGACGTCATTAAAGGAAATCATGTCTGGCGATTTCTGAGGCTCATCAGGCCCAAATTCAAGCTGTTTCTGCATGGAAAAGACCCAAGGATGCTAGGGGGAAAGGGGGGATCAATCATTTTACACTTAGACACAATTTTTAGATAGTTTTTGGTTCTTTGTTCTTCTAGAGAGAGAAACCGTTATTCCTCTCTAGATCTAGCTTTAATTTGATCTTCCCTTGTTGAATTCTGAATTGGATCTTGTTAATTACTAGTTTTAATTGTTTAATTTGAATTCTTTAGTATAATTTTGTTTAGATCTTGTGTTAGTTTTATGTTTCCTTGTTGTTTATCATTTTATACTCATTTCATGAATCTTGTAGATCTTGATTTGTTATTGTTGCATTGATGATTTCCATGATTAATTATGTTGTTTGAGTGATTGTATGTTGATAATTGTTAGTGGGTACTTGTTAGTTCCAATTTAATTACAATTTGAATAGGTCTTTTATTAATGCTTACCATGTGTTTGATGAAATGTTTCCTTTGATTATGGAGTAGTTCTCCTTACTCTTGGCCTAGGCTAAGGGAATTGGGTAAACTTGAATCATTGGGTCTAATGGATTTGATGATTTGGGCACCCTTAGTGGTCAATTTGATAGCCATTGACACTAGCCTACTACTAGGTTAATTAGTAGTGAGGTTGGACGTTATGGGTTGATGTTGACTAAACCATTTAACATACTTCAAATATAGAAGTAAACTTAATGAGTTTGGTTCCTCATAATTGTCAAGATATGGTTATTAGACAAGGATAGTGACCCCAATTCCCATGTCTAGCCAAGAGTTGCTTTTATTATTTATATTTGAAAACCCAAAATTCTTACTTGCTTTGTCTTAGTTATAGTTGACTGTTTAGTTTTAGAATAGAATTATATTGAATGTTATCTTGTTAGTTAGAATTACTCACATCTTGCTTTAGTTGTTTGAATTAGTTTCTTGCATTCCAAGATTACTTGCTTGTTAAGATTCCTAGTTTAATTTCTTGCTCATGACTTGCAACCCCGGATTTCTAACCAATGTCGAAGCACATGTTCGCACTTCGGTTACTTTTATTGGGGTTGAACTTGTGACAACCAATTTCCTTCTAAATTTGATACTCGAGGATTGTTGTTGGGAAGAACTATACTTGTAACGGGATTTTATTGAGAAATTCTATACCAACATAGTCTTCGGGGCCATCAAATTTTTGGCGCCGTTGCCGGGGAATGGTTGCAACATATGCCTAGACATTGGTTATGTGAATATATGGATATTGTAGATAGCTTACTTGCTTTAAATACTTAGCTATAGTTTAGATTTCTTTTGCATTTATGCTATGACTCCCAAGTTTGATTACTCGGTCTCAACCGAATTCTAGCTTAGCCGAGTTTGACCCTGAGATTGAAAGAACCTTGTTACACACTTGGCAAGCTAGACGGCGGTTGGATTATACGGCTAGTACTTTGGCCTCTTTTGAGGAACATAACGAATCACTAGACGGTACCGAGAGTGACTTGGAGTCTGCTACTTCCTATCCTTCTGTTGGCACTACTAATACATCTTTGCATCCTACAGGTGAGCCATACATGGCGGAGCCACGACGGATCACTTTGCATGAGCAAGGAGCTCCGGATATCATACTTCAACCTTTGCAAGAAAGGTATCCCAACCTTGATCCAAACTTTGAGTTGAAGAGTAGCTTGATAAATCTACTTCCTAAGTATCATGGGTTGCCGGGTCAAGACCCCATCCGACATCTAAGAGATTTTCAAGTTGCTTGTTCTACGGCTCGAAGGCATGGAGCCGATGAGTTGGCTATTATGGTTTTTGCCTTCCCTTTCTCTCTTGAAGGGCAAGCAAAGACGTGGTTTTATTCGCAATCGGATGATATTGTGACCAATTGAGATTTCTTGAGAAGATAGTTTTTAGATAAATTCTTCCCACCGGAGAAGACTAACTACATCCGGAAGGAGATTTCGGGTATAATACAAAGAGACCAAGAGAGTTTGTATGAGTATTGGACTCAGTTCAAGAGGGTATTGGAATCTTGTCTACACCATGGATTGAACACTCACTTGCTCATTAGTTACTTCACCGGAGGTCTTTGTGCGGAAGATAGAAGATTGCTCACCGCTTCTAGTGGCGGTTTCCTTTCAAAAAACAAGACGGAGGGAGAAGCTTGGAAATTGATAAATGATGTTGCCGAGGCTACACAACATGTAAGGGTGAGAAGTAATCCTCTCAAGGGTGTGGTAGAACCATCCCCTTCCGAAGCAAGCTTGACCAAGGCGCTTGGGGACATGACCACTATCCTCACGCAAATACAAAAAGATCAAAAGGAATATTACTCCATCCAAGCCATCCAAGCCCCACCTCAAGTTGCTCAACTTGAAGGCCCTCCTAGAATTTGTGGTTTGTGCTCTAATGGAGCATGCCCTTGTCGTAGCCAATGTGAATTACAACAATCGTCTGCCCTATCCCTCTCAAGGCCAAAACAACTACTCTCATGGTAGTAATCAAAATCAAAGGTGAAGGGATAATGCACAAGGGAGCAATCAAAACCCAAGATGGAACAACTCTTCTTCTCATTACAACAACAACAATCACCAAGCCAACCAAAATCACCACAACCAAAACCAAAACAACTACACCAAATACCAAGCACCACACCATAGACAACAATCCAACCAATCCTCTTCATCTTCCAACAATCAATTTGATGAGCTTAGAACCACTATGGAGAAACGGGACGAGGGCTATAAGGCTCAATTCGATACCATGGGCGCTTAATTGGCCAATCTCACCGATATGATCTCAAAGATGGCCATGTCCTCCAATAATACCAACCAATCCTCAAGCTCTTCTAGCCTTCCCTTCCAACCCCAACCAAATCCCTAGGGCGGTCTCAACGCCATCACTCTACTGTCGGGGACTACATTGGAGGAGATACCTCCTAGGGTCATGAAAGACATTCATGAGGAAGTGGTGGTCATTGAAGCTCCACGTGAAGAGGAGGAGGTAGACAAAAGGCAAGATGAAGAAGGTGTAAGCCTTAAGGAACCCAAGAGGAAAGCTATAGTGAATGAGTCCATTCCTATCCCATTCCCTTCATTGGTGAAGAAAGCAAAGAAGACCCCGAAATTTGATTTGAACATGCTTCAAGTGTTCAAGAAAGTTGAGGTAACCATACTACTTCTTGATGCTATCCAACAAATTCCAAAGTATGCAAAATTTTTGAAAGACTTGTGTACACACAAGGATAGGATAGGAGAGTTGGAGATATTATCCTTGGGTAGTTTAATTTCTTCGTTGATGGAATCTATTCCAAAGAAATATGGTGACTCTGGACCTTGTTTGGTGTCTTGTTGTATTGGTGGGCGCACTTTTCATGACTGTATGTGTGATCTAGGAGCTTGCGTAAGCATTATAACACTTTCTATCTTTATGCGGTTGAATTTAGCTCCATTAAAGAAGTCGGCGGCAAAGTTTGCATTAGCCGATAAGAGTGTGATCACTGTGATGGGAATAGCAGAAGATGTACTTGTGGCAATCAAGGACTTTGTCTTTCCGGTTAACTTTTACATCCTTGAAATGCCTCCAACAGAAAATATAAGCTCATCTTCCGTTCTACAGTAGACCCTTCCTTAAGACCTCTAAATTCAAGTTAGATGCCTTTACCGGCACATATTCTTTTGAGGTTGGAGACAAGACTATCAAGTTCAATTTGAAAGAAGCCATGAAGCATCCTCCCGAAGAACATTTCGTTATCAGATGTTATGTAATTGATGAAGTGGTAGCGGAAGTGCAAGAAGAAGACGACAACAAGTTGTGCTACCCTATTGATGAGGAGACGGATGTCCAAGAGGATGAACATGAGAGAGTTGTTGAGAATGAACTCTGTGAGCTTGATGAAAAGGAACCTCAGCTGGAGGCAAAGAGTGAACTGAAGCCTCTTCCATCTCATTTGAAGCATGCTTTCTTAGAGAACAACCAAAAATTTCCGGTCATTATTGCTAGTGAGCATTCGAGTGAAGAAGAAGAAAAGCTCCTAGATGTTCTCAGAAAGTACAAGAAGGCAATTGGTTGGAGCCTGGCCGATATTGTGGGGATTGACCCCCGCAAGTGCATGCATCGGATATTTCTCCAAGAGGGAGCTCGGCCGGTTAGGCAACTGCAAAGAAGGCTCAACCCAACCATCCTTGATGTGGTAAAGAAAGAGGTCACTAGATTACTTGATGCGGGTATCATATACCCAATTTCTGACAGTGAGTGGGTGAGCCCGGTCTAGGTTGTTCCCAAGAAATTGGGCATCACTGCGGTTAAAAAGGATGATGGTGAAGTGGTCACCAAGAGAGTACATAATGCGTGGCGCGTGTGCATCGACTATAGAAGATTGAACGCCGCTACAAGAAAGGACCACTACCCTTTGCCCTTTATCGATCAGATGTTGGACCGTTTGGCGGGTAAATCCCATTATTGCTTTCTTGATGGATTCACTGGTTATTTCCAGATTTACATTGCTCCTGAAGATCAGGAAAAGACCACATTCACTTGTCCTTTTGGCACCTTTGCCTATAAAAGGATGCCATTCGGACTATGCAATGCACTTGCTACTTTTCAGCGGTGTATGACAAGTGTCTTTTCCGATCTAATGGAGAATTGTCTGGAAGTCTTTATGGATGACTTCAGTGTTTATGGAACTTCATTTGATTGTTGCTTAGAGAACTTGGCCAAGGTTTTAGCTAGATGTGTTGACACTAACCTTGTCTTAAACTTTGAAAAATGCCACTTTATGGTAAGGCAAGGTATAGTGTTAGGGCATGTAGTATCTAGTGAAGGCATTTCTGTAGACCCGACCAAGGTCGATGTTATCACCATTTTACCTCACCCCTCATCTGTGAGGGAGGTTCGCTCGTTTTTAGGACATGCAGGATTTTACAGGCGCTTTATTAAGGATTTCAGCAAGATTGCTTTGCCATTGTCGCGCCTCCTCCAAAAAGATGTAGACTTTGAGTTTGACAGTGCATGTGTGAATACGTTTGAAGAGTTAAGGAGAGTTTTGACCACAGCACCGATTGTGCGAGGACCCAACTGGACACTACCATTCGAGATAATGTGCGATGCGTCAAACCATGCTGTAGGTGCCGCACTTGCACAACGCGATGGTAAACTCCCTTATGTCATTGCTTACTCTTCTAAAACATTAGATTCAGCACAATCCAATTATACCACTACAGAAAAGGAAATTCTTGCTATTGTTCATTCTTTAGATAAATTCATATCTTATTTGCTAGGGTCCAAGATAGTGGTATACACGGATCATGCAGCTTTGAAGTACTTGTTAACAAAGAATGAGTAAAAACCTAGACTCATACGTTGGATCTTGCTTTTGCAAGAATTCGACATTGAGATTAGGGATCGGAGTGGGTCTCAAAATTTAGTTGCGGATGATTTAAGCCGCCTTGAGAATTTAAAATTTGACCCATTTTCGATCAATGACTCATTCCCATTGGATAGTTTGCATGCTTTGTCGGATAGCTTTCCTTGGTTTGCCCCAATGGCGAACTACTTGGTTGCGAAAATCTTCCCTCCCAACTTCTCTAAAAACCAAAGGGACAAGTTGACGAGTGATTCCAAATATTACATTTGGGATGACCCTCACTTGTGGAAGAGAGGCGCAGACCAAGTATTTCGAAGATGTGTGCCGGAATCCGAAATTCAACCTATTCTTGGAGCTTGCCATTCGTTTGAATGTGGTGGCCACTTTGGCCCACAAAGGATAGCTAAAAAGGTGTTGGATTATGAATTCTGGTGGCCAACCTTATTCAAGGATGCTAACTGGTTATGTGTGTCTTGCCATCAGTGTCAGAAGTCGGGAAACACATCCCAAAGGGATGAGATGCCTCAACAACCTATGTTGTTCTGTGAGATATTTGATGTATGGGGCATTGACTTTATAGGACCGTTTCCCAACTCATGTGGGTATCTATATATTCTGTTAGCGGTTGAATACGTGTCAAAGTGGGTAGAAGCAATACCCACCCGCCTTGACGATGCCAACACCATTGTTTCTTTTATTAGAAATCACATTGTATGCCATTATGGGTCACCACGAGCAATCGTGAGCGACCAAGGATCCCACTTTTGTAACAGAAAAGTAGAGGCACTGCTCAAGCGCTATGGGGTATTGCATAAGGTTGCCACTGCTTATCATCCGCAAACCAATGGACAAGCGGAAGTGTCCAACCAGGAGATCAAGAGAATCTTGGAGAAAGTGGTCAATCCACAAAGGAAGGATTGGAGCTTCCGGCTAGGAGATGCACTGTGGGCGTATAGGACCGCCTACAAGACTCCGTTAGGGATGAGTCCCTTCCGGATCATTTATGGTAAGGCATGCCACCTTCCGGTGGAAACTAAGCATAGAGCCTATTGGGCGGTAAAGCAGTGCAACATGGATCCAACCAAGGCGGGTGTGGCCAGGAAATTACAGCTAGAGGAGCTCGAGTGTTTGAGGAATGAAGCATATGAGAATGCCAGGATTTACAAGGAAAAGACTAAGGCATTTCATGATCATCACATCCGGATGAAAGATTTTCAAGAAGGTGATGAGGTTCTCCTCTACAACTCGAGGCTTAGATTCATGCCTGGAAAGCTCCGTTCTAGATGGGAAGGACCCTTCAAGGTGAAGGAGATAAAGCCCTATGGAGTGGTGGAATTGTTTGATCCTAAAAGTGAAGCAACTTTCAAGGTGAATGGACATAAAGTGAAGAAGTACCATGGCTACAAGATTCCAAAAGAGCTAGAGGTGTTCCTGCTAACGGATGCACCTAAAGGAGGAGAAACTTAAGCGACTGAGCGTCCAACTTAAGGACGTTAAAGAAAAGTGCTTGGTGGGAGGCACCCCACCGTGGTAAGATCTTCCTTATGTATACATTCTTGCTTTTAGCTCTAGATTTTTTTTTGTGAATTTTGTGACTTCTTGATGTTGTTGATTGCATAGGATTGCTAGTTTTGTTGATCTTGTTAGATAATTAGGATGTTCATATAGATTTCATCATTTTGGCATGGATAAATTGTTGAAGTAAAGAGAATGTTATGTTTTGAATAGTGCATGAATTTATGGGTGTTTTCTTGACTCCTAGCTTGAACACCTGCCAAAGATGTATTAGAATAGCTTTTTCCTATGTTGTATAAAAAAAAAGAAGCAAGGAAAACGGGCATCTGCGCACAAGTGCCCTGTGCGCGCGCACGCCGGTGGTGTATTTCATACTCCTGGGCCAAAAACCTGAGAGTCATGCCCACTTTGTGCCCATTCCGTGCTAGACACCCATGCGCCAGCATACGTGCCGCCTGCGCGTCCCTTGCAATTTGCCATCGATGCGCAAGCGCATTGTGTGCTTATGCGCCGATGGCGCTATATGGACACCCTGGTACAAAACTAGAGAGTTGTGCCATACTTGTGCCTAACCTGTGCCCGCACCGACGCGTCCGCGCACTGCGTGCATCCCCATGGGTCGCCAATTCACTCAGGCACGCGTCCGCGCACTGTGCACATCCGCGCGCCTGCGCTGCATGCCAACTCTATTACATATAACCCGAGAGTTATGCCCATTTCGTGCTAACTCTGTGCCAGGAGTCTAACCGACTTCGCGCGTACGCACCCTTGACGCGTGCGCGTCCATCGCCCAACCCTCACCAACGCGCCAGCGCACTGTGCGCGCGTGCGTCGGTCACGTGAACTAGTTTTTAAGCTAGCGCGCCCTGTTATGTCTCTCTTTCTCATTTCCTTTCTTTTTTCCCTCTCCTTCTTCTTTCTCCATCACCCCTCTTCTCTTCCTTTTCTTCTTCCATACTTCACCACCATCTCCGGCCACTCACCGGCGACCACCACCACTTCCGGTGGCAATACATCTCTTCCCTTTCTTTCTCATCTTCAAAAAGGGAAACTCACCCTTGTTCTTTTCCATTCTCAAGGTTCTACTTCTTCTATATCTCTTTTCTTACTCTCTTTGCATAATCTTCTTTCTTTTACCTAGATGTTTCTTGTTAATCTCTTTATTTTCTCTTTTAGTTGGTTGATTATACTACTTGCTTTTTGCTTGTTTACTTTTTCTTTTTCTTGTTTTTCCATGGATGTTGAACTTGAACTTCAATTTGTTTGATGGATCTTCTTGTTATTTCTCACTATCTTTGTAAGTAGGTGATGTTATATGATGATTGATATTTTATTTTGGTCCCCTAATAGATTGAGTTCTCATAATTGCTCACTACTTGTTAATTGCACACCAAGTGTTCGGGGAAATGCACAAATGCCATTTTGGTTTATTTTAGTCATATACTTTCAAATTGGTGCACTCTCCTCATTCACTTACTCTCTTCTACGTGTGTTGAGTTCATTTTTCTTTATGCATGCTAATTAGATACTCATTGAATATGACTTGCTCTTTGTGATGGATGCTTGAGCTTATACTTCTCATGCCATTTTGCATGCTTTACTCACTCTTGCATCCCAAGGCAAGTGTTGTGACCCATGCCTTTATAATTGTTTTGTTGAACAACTCCTTTTGGGCACTATTCCTCACTTGAATGTTTTTGTCAAGATGACTTTTGGATTTAATATTTTCCTTCTTCCCCTTCCTTTTTCAGGATGGCCACCAAGAAAGGCAAGGAGAAAGCTCCAAGAAGACCGGCCACAAAAAGGGCACCCCAAAAGTCAAACTCTATGGCGCACTCTTCAATAGGAGCCAAACCCCTATCTAAGAAGGCGAAGGCACCCGCTCCTATTGATGAAAAGGAGAAGAGCAAACCGGTAAAGGATTCTTCAAGGTTCCCCAACCGCTTCTGTGAACTTGTGTTCCCCTCCATGGTTGTGAGGAACTATCATCCTGAGCATCTACTCACTTCGCTGGACAAGGTTGCTCCTTGTATTCTACCCCGCATTGAATGGCGAGGATGGGAGTTTCTTTTGAGGAATCCACAAGAGATCAACCTCTCTTGGGTGGTAGAATTCTATACTAGCTACCATCTTCCCTCTCATCAATTGGTATACGTGCGCTGGAAGCAAGTCTCAGTTTCAGAAGAGGCTATTCAGCAAATGCTTAATGTCCTACCGGTACCAAGTGACATGGATGGCTACCAAGAAGTCTTACGTCAGCGAGAAGAGTTTGGGTTCGATTGGGACTCGATCCTCCGAGTTATTGCTGAGCCAGAGACATTTTGGACCCACGGTCGACTCCGGATGCGGCCCAAGTGCATTGATGCACGCTCCCTCACTGTAGAAGCTAGAGCTTGGGCCCAGATCCTATCCCACTATGTGCTACGTAGCACCCACAAGTCGTCCTTCACGGCAGATCTTGCCTTGACTGTTTGGTGTGTTCTCACGGAGAGACCGGTGAACATTCCGCTTCTTGTCAAGCACGCGATGGGTCAAGTGCACGCCCAGGGCAATTTGCCATTTCCAGCATTGGTATCTGATTTAGTTGCTGCTGCGGGTGTTCCTTGGGAAGCCACGGACACGAAGGCGATAATTCCGGCTAAGGGCGATGTTGTCCCTAGCAGAAAATACTTACAGCTTCCCATGAGCAACCCTAGCCTTGACATGGCCCCTCCACTCATTTTTCCTTCTACCTCATCATCACCACCGCCACAAAGATCCACCCATCAAAGGATAGAAGATCTACACTGGAAGATTGATAGATATGAGCAGCGCAACCAACGCCGATACACTTATATCAAGAAGCTTCTGCGTTGTGTTACCCCTAGCATGGAGGAACCCGAAATATTCACATCCACTATAAACCCAAGTGATGGGAGCTCTGATGAAGGGGATAGTGACGGTTCCGGTCCCAACTGCCCTTTGCGCATTGTTAGTAACACGGAGGACCGTGCTAAATTCTAAGTGTGGGGAGGTCGTTCGACCGATCTCCATGGGTAACAATCTTCTCCTTTCGACACCCATGGATTTATCTTTTGCTTAGTAGATTAGTACATTGCATACGTAGTTAGTCTTGCTTGTAAATATTCCTTGCATGATAGCTAGTCTTTATAGAGTTACTTGGTCAGAATAATGACTTCTTCCCCAAGAAACTGTGATTCCGGGGTACCCTACCAATTTTGAAAAATTTTTGTGGTAAACTTACTTTAAGAATGTATTTTGGAACATAGTGATTGAGCTAAGAACACAAGCATGTGAGTTTTGAGCCTATTGCGTGGTTGTATCTTCTAACCACTATTTTCCCGTTCTTGTGTCCATTATTCTCTCTCTATGATTGTAATCCTTGCTTTGTCTGATTCTATATGTCCATTACTTGTCTATGAATGTATTTACATGATTGAGGCCATCATTTCAATAGTCACTTTTCCCAATTGGCCTTGACCCTTTTATCTGCCATTGCTAACTAATTTTGAGCCCATGATAAACCCTTTTTGTTCTTAATTAGAGCACATCAACAACCCTAAGTGAAACAAAATGAATGTCCCTAAATTTGGATCCTTGATTAGCTTGGGTAAGTGAGGGTGTGTATCATTCAATTGGGATGGTATACTTGGGAACTTGGGTAGATATAGAGGTGTGTATTTGTAGTTGTAATTGAAAATTACGGGATTCGGGAACATACTCATGTATTGAATGATTGAACTATATGCATTGAAACTTGTGTACACGAAACCCCAGGAAAAAAGGGACCAAAAAAAAGGAGAAAGCAATGAAAGGGGACAAAAATGCCCCAAGACAAAGTAATAGTGACAATGCATATGGGATGTGAATTGAAAAGAATGCATGAGTATGCGAAAAAGTGAAACTCATGGGTAGTGATGCCAGGGCATTTCGGCCAGTTTCACTAATCTTTTCTTTACTGTTTTAGGGTAGTTTCATGCATTTTCTTAGGAAATAAGCAAGTTTTGGGTAGAAATTTCACTTACATCTTGATTCAAGCAAACATTGTGAATTTTATATGATTTCATGAGAATTATGCATGAATTTAATGACAAATTGGATGATGCATGACTCATAACTTAGATTAGAGCTTTGATGCACTTTATTTGCTTGATTTCAGGACAAAGGAAGCAAGGAAAAGCCACCTTAGTAGCCACGTTAGTCTAACTAACGTGACCACTAACGTGGAATAGGAGCTAGCTTGCAACGTTAATGAGAAAAGTGATCGCCAATAAAGTCTTCGAAGCCATCATAGCCCACGTTAATTACCACGTTAACTACATTAACGTGGTAGTTAATGTGGAGGAAAAGGAAGCTCCAAGCGTTAGTGGTAAAAGTGAGTGCCACTAACTCTCCAAAAGGGCAATTGGCCACGTTAAGAGTCACGTTAACTCAGTTAACGTGAACTCTAACGTGGAAGAAGAAGATAATGCCAACGTTAGTGACACTCACCTTTGTCACTAACGTTGGACAAAGCCCATATTGGCTACGTTAAGAGCCACGTTAACTTAGTTAACGTGAACTCTAACGTGGAAGGAGCAAGGAATCGCCAACGTTAGTGACACTCACCTTTGTTACTAACGTTGGACTAAGCCACTATGAGCCACGTTAGTTACCACGTTAATTACATTAACGTGGAAGCTAACGTGGAGGAAAGGGATGATGAACCAACGTTAGTGACACTCACCTTTCTCACTAAGATTGGATATGGCAATCAACACCACGTTAGTGGTCACGTTAATGTAATTAACGTGAGGCACTAATATGGGAAAGGGGCGTTTTGGAGCGTTAGCGATAAAGGTAGGTGTCACTAACACTCTCGAAGATTTGGCAAGCCTACGTTAAAGGTCACGTTAACTATACTAACGTGAACTCTAACGTAGGGAGAAAGGGGTACTCTCAACGTTATTGGGAAAGGTAAACTGCAGTAACGTTTGCAAAGGGCCAAGAGGCAACGTTAGTGGTCACGTTAGTGCCACTAACGTTGAAGTTAACGTGGACTATTTTGGGTTAGGAACGTTAGTGAAAAAGGTGATTGTCACTAACGTTCTCGACCCTACATTTTCACTTAACGTTAACACCACTAACGCCCTAAGCTAAAGTCCATGCCTACTGCATACTTTTTCTGCAAGTGAAGCTGAGCCCACTAAAGATGATAACTGCTTCAACTCAAGATCCAAAGGCCCATATCCAAGACTTGAAGAGCCAACTAGAAGATCAGAGGGGTAGTATAAATAGGAGTAGTTTTGAACTAGAGAGGAGCTTTTGGATTCAAAATGTACTCTCCATCTTTGCTTTCCATTCCCAGAGCCATGAATAACTAAACCCCTTTCATTGGGTTAGGGAGCTCTGTTGTAATTTGATGGATCAATAATAGTTTTCATTATTCTTCTTCTTTCTTTTCTCTTGATTTTACTAGAAAGCTTTCAATCTTCATCCAATTGGGTAGTTGTCTTGGAAAAGAAGCTATTCATACTTGGATCTCTTCGGAACCTTTGAAGAGGAATGAAGGGATCATGCTAGAAATGCTTTCTCATGTTGGACCAAATTGGGGGTTGGGAGGATATGGTGACATATAATTCTCCCAATACTTTGATTTGAAAATACATGTGATATAATCAGTGACCATACTTCATCTCTTCTCATGAGCAATTAGACCAAGGAATTGGCTATTGATGAAGATTTGAGAGATTGAATTACCAAGGAATTGGAATTCAATCATTTAAGATTGCCAAGGAGATCAATGAATGCATTGATTGAGGAAGAGATGAAAATGAACTTGATCCGGAGAATGCAACATTTCCTAAGCCCATTGAATCCCCCATTTCTTATCTTACCCATTCTCTTTACTTTCTGCCATTTACTTTCATGCTAAATTTCCCATTCTTCATTTAAGATTCTGCAATTTACTTTCCGTCATTTATATTCAGCTCTTTATTTCCAGCATTTACATTTTCTGCCATTTACTTTCTCGCCATTTAATTTTCTGAAATTCTCAAATCAAATTCTGCTTAGCTCAACTAGAACATTCCTCCAATTAAAGTTGCTTGACTAATCAATCCCTGTGGGATTCGACCTCACTCTATTATGAGTTTTTACTTGACGACAATTTGGTATACTTGCCGAGGGAAATCTATTGAGAGACAAGTTTCCGTGCATCAAGTTTATGGCGCCGTTGCCGGGGATTGATTTTGCATCAACAATGATTAAATTGGTGGATAACTAGATTGAGCATGTTTTTTTCTTTTGTTTGATTTAATTTCATTTGAGTAATTTACTTTCAGTCTTAGTTATTTTCTTCCCTTTACCCCTTACCCGTTTGTGGTGTTACCTGCATTTTTTTTTATTTAGTTAACTGACCCATTAACTGTTTGATATATTGTATCACTCACACTAACAGCATTTCTGCAGAGAATATTGTCTGCATCTATCTTTCTTGCTTGTGACTTGTGGGTTGTATGACAGGTAGAAGAAGCAGGTCTTCAACTTCCTTTGATTCTGAACCTGAGAGGACCTTCCTTAGATTGAGGAGGGAAGCAAGAGGAAAGAGAGTCATTAGTGCTGAGAAAGAGGAGGAGTATTTTGAACCAGACATGGATAAGAATATGAAAAACCATCATGAGGAAGAGGCTCACAACCATGGCAGAGAAGGCCCAGTGCATCATGCTGCGCAAGAGAGAAGAATTCTGGGATCTTACATCAATCCAAACCCAGGAAACTGTGGAAGTAGCATCCAAAAGCCAACCATACATGCCAACAACTTTGAACTAAAGCCACAGCTCATCACCCTTGTTCAGAACATCTGTTCATTCAGAGGAAGTGTTCAAGAAGATCCCAATCAAAATTTAACCACCTTCCTGAGGATATGTGATACTGTGAAGTCTAATGGTGTTCATCCTGACACCTACAGACTGCTTCTATTCCCCTACTCACTCAAGGACAAGGCATCTAAATGGCTGGAATCCTTCTCGAAGGAGAGCTTAACAACCTGGGAAGATGTGGTGAACAAGTTCTTAGCAAGATTCTATCCTCCTCAAAGAATCAACAGGATGAGAGCTGAAGTTCAAACTTTCAGGCAACAGGATGGTGAGACCCTCTACGATGCATGGAAGAGATTTAAAGACTTGACAAGAAGGTGCCCGCTAGATATGTTCAATGAATGGGTGTAGTTACACATTTTCTATGAAGGTCTTTCTTATGAATCAAAGAAGGCAGTAGACCACTCATCCGGGAGATCTCTGAACAAGAAGAAGACCATTGAAGAAGCCATAGATGTCATTGAGACTGTAGCTGAGAATGACTACTTCTATGCTTCTGAAAGAGGCAACACTAGAGGAGTGATAGAGCTGAACAACGTGGATGCACTGCTAGCTCAAAACAAGATAATCACCAAGCAGCTGGCTGACCTTACCAAGAAGATGGAGAGGAATCAAGTAGCAGTAATCACCACCTCAACAGCAGCTCAAGAAGGAGTGAATGAAGAAGCAGAGGGTGATCAGGAACAAGCCAACTACATTGGAAATCTACCTAGGCAGAACCATGACCCATACTCCAAAACCTATAATCCTGGTTGGAGGAACCACCCAAACTTTGGGTGGGGAAATCAACAAGACCAAGGCCAAGATCAGAGAGGCCACAACCCCAACAACAATGCAGCTCACCAATATTCCACACAGAGATCATATCAGCACTCACCTAACAACACACCTCAACACTCATATCAAAACCCAAATGGTCATTCTTATCCATCCAACCCCAACCCACCATCATCCGAAGACAGACTCTCAAGGATTGAGACTCTACTTGAAGTCATATGTAAGGAAGTCCAGGACAGTAAAGTATTCCGAGAGGAAGTGCGGTCCAATATGCAGAATCAAGATGCTGCCATCAAGAAACTTGAGACACAAATTGGCTACCTATTCAAGCAAATTCCCAGTCATAACCTGTGTAGCAACTCTGATCCAAACCCAAGAGAGGAATATCAGGCTATGAAAGAACTGAAGATTGATGGTTTAGAAGTTATAGTAAACTCTCGTTGCAAGTATAGTTACTAAACCAAGCAATCAACCTTTCTTACAAACGTTTTAGTTGTCACAAGTAACAAACCCCTTTAAAATTGATAACCGAGTATTTAAACCTCGGGTCGTCTTCTCAAGGAACTGCAGGGAAGTATGTTCTTATTATTGGTTATGAAGATTGTAAATTGGGGTTTTGAAGGTAGGGAGCAAGTAATTTAAATTACAATTAAAATAGGTAAAAGACTGTAAAATAAATAAATAACTGTAAAAACATACTTTAGGCAAGGTGTGAGAAATTGGAAGTCCTATCCTAGTTATCCTTATCAATGATAATGAAAATTGAACCTTAATTCCACTTAGTTAACCTTTGCTAGAGCAAGGGAAGGTCAAGTGACTAATTAGTTAGATCCTCAAATCCTAGTTAATCCCTAAGGAAAGATTGGGATTATTGAAGTTCAATTCAATTAGCAAAGATAACGATTATCAATCATATTGAGTTTGATAACTCCTGAGTTACTGATTTCTTAACCAAGACAAAAAGGGAAAAAGTAAAGCTACCGGAATAAAAATGTCTTCAGATTAATAAACTGAAATACCTCAAATAACATTAATTCAAAAGAGTAATCTTTAACATAGAAGAATTCATAAATTAAATTAAGAAAATAATAAAAGAAAAATTGAACCAGATAAAAAGAAACAATCCTGAAAGTAAGAGAAATCCTAATCTTAAATCCTAAGAGAGAGGAGAGAACCTGTCTCTCTAAGAACTACATCTACTCCAAAAATTATGAATATGAAAAGCATGATTATGAATGGATGCATTCCCCCACTTTATAGCCTCTAATCTGTGTGTTCTGGGCTGAAAACTGGGTCAAAAACAGCCCAGAAATCGTCGGAGAGGAAATCTGCCACGCTGGTATTTCGTCACTGCGATGCGTCCGCATGGAGCACGCGGTTGCGTCGCCTAGCGTCGAGGCAACTCTGGCATATTATATATTAAATCGAAGCCCCGGATGTTAGCTTTCCAACGCAACTAAAACCGCATCATTTGGATCTCTGTAGCTCAAGTTATGACTGTTTGAATGCGAAGAGGTCAGGCTGACAGCTTAGCAATTTCTCCAACTTCTTGTATTCCTTCCACTTTTGCATGCTTCCTTTCCATCCTCTAAGCCATTCCTGTCCTGTAATCTCTGAAATCACTTAACACACATATCAAGGCATCTAATGGTAATAAGAGAGGATTTAAACATAGGGAACTTAAGGCCAAAGAAGCATATTTTCAATCAAAGCACATAATTAGGAAGGCAAATGTAAAACCATGCAAATAGTATGAATAAGTGGGTAAAGAGTTGATAAAAACTACTCAATTGAGCACAAGATAAACCATGAAATAGTGGTTTATCAGGCTATCACCCTCAGAAGTGGGAAGGAATTGAAGGAAATTCCCAAGAATTCACAAGAGAAGAACTCAAATGAAAAGGAAAAGGAGCGAGATGAAGTCCAAATTCCCATTCCCAGTTCACAGCAAAAAGGAGAAATACTGAAGCCAGGCGTCCCAAAAGCTCCATACCCTCAGCAATTAAAGAAGAAGGGGGATGACAACCAGTTCTTAAGATTTTTGGAAATCTTCAAGAAACTACAAATCAACATACCCTTTATTAAAGCAATAGAGCAAATGCCGCTCTATGCCAAGTTTTTAAAGGAATTAATGACTAAGAAGAGAAGCTGGAAGAGCAATGAAACCGTGATACTAACCGAAGAATGTAGTGCCATTATTCAGCACAAACTACCCTAGAAATTGAAGGACCCTGGGAGTTTCCAGATCCCTTGCATTATAGGGAAAATCACAGTGGAAAAGGCTCTGTGTGACTTAGGAGCAAGCATAAATCTGATGTCAGTAGCTATGATGAGAAAAATGAGGATTGAGGAGGCTAAGCCAACAAAAATGGCCCTACAACTGGCAGACCGATCATTCAAGTTTCCTCATGGCATAGTAGAAGATTTGCTGGTAAAGGTAGGAGATTTCATCTTCCCAGCAGACTTTGTAGTGCTGGACATGCAGGAGGAAGCCAAAGCCTCCATCATCCTGGGTAGACCGTTCTTGGCCACTGTTGGAGCTGTCATTGACGTTCAAAAAGGTGAACTCACCCTGAGATTACATAATGAAAAGATGACATTCAATGTGTTCAAGGCCATGAGTTACCCACCAGAACCATTGGGAGAATGTATGAGGTTGGATTCACTGGAAGAGGCAGTACAGGAGATTTTTGAAGAAGAAGAACTTGAAGGGTTAATAGAGGAGGAATCAACATCTAGCGAAGAGGCTGCAACAGCAGAGATTCATATACAGGGTGCACCAAAGAAAGATAATGAAAAGATAGAAGCACCCAAAGTTGAACTCAAAGCTCTGCCACCCACTCTCAAATATGCATACTTAGGAATGAGTGAAAGTTACCCAGTGATCATAAACTCATCCCTCAGCTGAGATCAAGAGGATGAATTACTCCAAGTATTGCGAAAGCATAAGGATGCCATTGGATGGACCCTCGCTGACCTGAAAGGAATTAGTTCGGCCATATGCATGCATAAGATACTGTTGGAAGATGATGCCAAACCATCCATTCAACCCCAAAAGAGGCTGAATCCAGTCATGAAGGAAGTGGTACAGAAGGAAGTTATGAAGTTATGGCAGGGAGGGGTAATCTACCCGATCTCCGACAGCCCATGGGTCAGCCCCGTGCAAGTTGTCCCAAAAATGGAGGAATCACTGTAGTCCCCAATGAGAAGAATGAACTAATCCCTACAAGGACCGTCATAGGATGGCGGATGTACATAGACTACAGAAAACTCAATGAAGCTACAAGAAAAGATCATTTCCCCTTTCTTTTCATGGATCAGATGCTGGAAAGACTTGCAGGACACGCATATTACTATTTTCTCGATGGTTATTCAGGATATAACCAATTAGTGGTTGATCCGAGAGACCAAGAGAAAACCTCATTCACTTGCCCATATGGAGTATTTGCCTACAGGCGCATGCCATTTGGGCTATGTAATGCACCTGCAACTTTCTAACGCTGCATGCTCTCCATTTTCTCAGATATGATAGAAAAATTCATTGAAGTATTTATGGATGACTTTTTGGTATTCGGAGATTCCTTCACTAATTGCCTAAATCACTTGGCCCTGGTATTAATAAGATGTCAAGAGACTAACTTGGTCTTGAACTGGGATAAATGTCACTTTATGGTGATAGGGGGAATAGTTCTTGGCCATAAGGTTTCTAACCAAGGCATTGAGGTAGATAGAGCTAAGGTGGAACTCATTGAAAAATTACCCCCACCAAGTGATGTCTAGGCAATTAGGAGCTTTTTAGGGCATGCCGGCTTTTACAGAAGGTTTATTAAAGATTTTTCAAAGATAGCCAAGCCCTTAAGCAATCTCCTTGTATCTGATGCACCATTTGTCTTTGATGAAAAATGCATGCTAGCATTCGAAAACTTGAAAAAGAGGCTGTCCTCTGCCTCTATCATTTTCCAACCTGATTGGAACTTACCATTTGAACTGATGTGTGATGCATCTGATTTTGCAGTAGGGGCAGTGTTAGGGCAAAGGAAAGATAACTTAGTCCATGTGATATACTATGCCAGCAAAGTCCTCAATGACACTCAAAGAAATTACACCACCACTGAAAATGAGTTACTGGCAATAGTGTTTGCATTTGACAAGTTTAGATCATACCTCATTGGTGCCAAAGTGATTGTTTTCACAGACCACACAGCACTTAAATACTTGTTTGCCAAGCAGGAGTCAAAACCAAGACTGATAAGGTGGATCTTATTGTTGCAGGAATTCAATATTGAGATTAGAGACAAGAAAGGAGTGGAGAACAAGGTAGCCGATCACCTATCCAGGATCCCTCATGACAAAGGTGGAACACATGATACAAGTGTAAATGAATGTTTCCCAGATGAGTAGTTAATGACGGTTCACAAAGCACCCAGGTTTGCAAACATTTCCAATTTCAAGGCAACTGGGGCTTTACCTCCAGAGATCAACAAACATCAAAAGAGAAAGCTCATCAATGATGCAAAGTATTTTGTTTGGGATGAACCATATATCTTCAAGAAGTGTTCAGATGGAATCCTGAGAAGATGTGTTTCAGAAGAAGAGGGATGAGAGGTCTTGTGGAACTGCCATGGCTCGTGCTATGGAGGCCATTTTGGAGGGGATAGAACTGCAGCCAAGGTATTACAAAGCGGATTCTTTTGGCCCACCCTTTTCAAGGATGCCAAAGAACTAGTAAAGAACTGCAATGAATGTCAAAGAGCTGGAAACTTACCCAAAAGAAATGAGATGCCACAGAATTTCATCTTAGAACTGGAATAGTTTGATGTGTGGGGAATCGATTTCATGGTACCATTCCCAACCTCATATGCAAACAAGTACATCTTGGTAGCAGTGGATTACGTTTTCAAGTGGGTAGAGGCTATTGCAACCCCAACGAATGACAACAAGGTAGTCATGAACTTCCTCAAAAAGAACATCTTTAGCCGGTTCGGAGTCCCCCGAACACTCATCAGTGATGGAGGGAGCCATTTTTGTAACAGACCACTAGAAGCGCTCCTCCTACGATACGGGGTGAAACACAAGATTGCCACACGTTACCACCCCCAAACAAGTGGGGAAACTGGGATATCTAACAGAGAGCTAAAAAGGATTTTGGAAAAGACTGTAGGAGCATCAAGAAAGGATTGGTCGAAGAAGCTGGATGATGCTCTTTGGGCATACAGAATGGCATTCAAAACACCAATCGGGATGTCCCCATATCAACTGGTGTATGGAAAAGCTTGTCATTTACAATTGGAGCTGGAACACAAAGCCCTCTGGGCTCTCAAGCTACTAAATTTTGATATCGTTGCTGCTGGTGAAAAGAGGGTCTTGCAGCTGTAGGAAATGGAGGAGTTCAGATCTCAAGCCTATGAAAAAGCCAAGATTTATAAAGAAAAGGCAAAGAGAAGGCACGACCTCCATCTGGCACCCAGGAGCTTCGAAAAAGGACAGCAAGTGCTCCTCTACAATTCCAAATTAAGACTTTTCCCTGGGAAACTCAAATCAAGGTGGTCAGGACCCTTTCTTGTCACAAAGGTCTCGCCGGATGGACACATAGAAATCATGGAGGAAAGTTCAAAGAGGACGTTCACTGTGAACGGACAAAGGCTCAAGCACTACATGGGCAACATGGGGGAAAGCCCCAAAATGAAATATCGTCTCAACTGATGGAGAAATCGTCGAGCTAGCGACGCTAAAAGAGCGCTTCGTTGGGAGGCAACCCAACCTAAGGTAGTTTCCTTTTCATGATCATCTCAATAAAGGATATAAGCAGTTTCCCTCGTATTGTGAGGAGCCAAGTTTGGTGTTGCACACCAAACCAATCCAAGAGTGAATGTGTAATTCTAAGTTTGGTTTTCCACCAAAGATTTCAGTTAGAATCACATTAAACCTCTTCAATGGCAAGTTGCTAGCCCCAACCAATCAGGGAAACCGCTTAACAATAGTTTAGTTTCTCTTTCATAGTTGTTTATTCAATAAAAGCACATGAGGTTCTACATTAGGCAATGAACTAAGTTTGGTGTTCACACACCAAATTAAGTCCAGAAATTTACAAGCATGCATGCAAGCTAACTATTCCTCAAGTGTTTGGGGAACAAGCAACTTCCAATAACTTTGCAGGAATTCAATTAACCTTCTAGAAAAATAGTGCACCACCATCCAAGGAGGCGAAGAAGGACACAGAAGCTATGGATGATGACAACAAAGAGATAACCAGAAGGCACCACCAAAAGGTTGTATTGCTACTTGATCCCATATGCTTGGAGATGTTAAAAAAAAGTTGGAAGTCTGAATGTGCCCCTGATTAATAGTTACTCTTTAGCTTAAATCCCTAGAATTTAATATTTGCTTTCATTTCCTTTGTCATATGTGTGCTGGTCCGAGTAACCTGTCTTCATTTTCACCTTGCTCACTTGTATGCTTGTCCCTTAAGTCAAATAAAAAAAAGAGATGTTATGAAAGACCAGAGTGATGATCAATTGTGGAGTAGGTTCTTAAGCTTGTGGTGTAGTAATCACTTAGCTAAGTTGGTTCACCAACAAGGTAGGAAGGCAACTATCTGTCCTGAAGTCATATGCTTGAAACACACCCCATGAGACTAGCTAAATAACAAGATCCTAATAAGAAAAAGGAAAAGAACAATAAGAGTTGAAAAAGAAAGAAAAGTAATAAGAAATAAGGCTAGGCACCAAGGGCTTGAATCTTGAGGGATGTGTCTGTGGTGCTCTTGTACCAAAGATCTGCTTGGATGAATAAGTTCTTAGGAGTGCTTCATCACTTGGTAACTTGGGTTAACTAACCCGGGATTATCAACTGAAAATCCACTATCAAGAGCAACCTTGCTACAGAACATTTAGTAACACAAAGAGGTGCTAGACACCAAGGCCTCAAGGAAAGAAAATAACAAACCATGTGGCTGTGGTGTGCATGTATGGGGGAGAGAGACTCGAGGGAGTAAGTCCTTAGGGGTGTTTCAACACCTAGCACCTTGACCCAACTGGTTCGGGAGTGTTGGCTGAAAGCTTATGTTAAAGAATCGCCCCCTCACAGAGCACTTAGCCTAAGGATGCAATAAACCTTGAAAAGACAAAGGGATCAATAAATAAAAGTCTCAAAGGGTGCAATCAAGTGAGTATTCCAGGGCATGATAAAGGTCTGAAAGCCAGTAAAGGATTGAACCTAGGTTGCTATGCATGAAACCCCATAAAACAAAGGACATGACTTCCACAATAATGATTCATTCCTCTTGTCATTTCATTCATCATTCTCATGTTTCAGTACTTGCTTAGGGACAAGCAAGCTTTAAATTTGGTGTTGTGATGCCAGGGCCTTTCGGCCAGTTTCACTGACCTTTTCTTTACTGTTTTAGGATAGTTTCATGCATTTTCTTAGGAAATAAGCAAGTTTTGGGTAGAATTTCACTTACATCTTGATTCAAGCAAACATTGTGAATTTTATATGATTTCATGAGAATTATGCATGAATTTAATGACAAATTGGATGATGCATGACTCATAACTTGGATTAGAGCTTTGATGCACTTTATTTGCTTGATTTTAGGACAAAGGAAGCAAGGAAAAGCCACGTTAGTAGCCACGTTAGTCTAACTAACGTGACCACTAACGTGGAATGGGAGCTAGCTTGCAACGTTAATGAGAAAAGTGATCGCCAATAAAGTCTTCGAAGCCATCATAGCCCACGTTAATTACCACGTTAACTACATTAACGTGGTAGTTAACTTAACGTGGTAGTTAACGTGGAGGAAAAGGAAGCTCCAAGCGTTAGTGGTAAAAGTGAGTGCCACTAATGCTCCAAAAGGGCAATTGGCCACGTTAAGAGTCACGTTAACTCAGTTAACGTGAACTCTAACGTGGAAGAGGAAGATAATGCCAACGTTAGTGACACTCACCTTTGTCACTAATGTTGGACTAAGCCCATATTGGCTATGTTAAGAGCCACGTTAACTTAGTTAACATGAACTCTAACGTGGAAGGAGCAAGGAATCGCCAACGTTTGTGACACTCACCTTTGTAACTAACGTTGGACTAAGCCACTATAAGCCACGTTAGTTACCATGTTAATTACATTAACGTGGAAGCTAACGTGGAGGAAAGGGATGATGAGCCAACATTAGTGACACTCACTGGTACACGAAATTGTAATGTCAATGTTCACATTACTCTCTTACAACTTCGCAAAACTAACCAGCAAGTGCACTGGGTCGTCCAAGTAATACCTTACGTGAGTAAGGGTCGAATCCCACGGAGATTGTTGGTTTGAAGCAAGCTATGGTTATCTTATTATTCTTAGTCAGGATGCCAACAACAGTGTTTTTCAAGTTCAATTGTAAAAAATGAGAGGGCATAAATATAAATACTTATTGTGCAATGATGGAGAATATGTTGGAGTTTTGGAGATGCTTTGTCTTCTGAAATTTTGCTTTCTTCTGTTCTCTGATTCACGCACGCAAGTCCTCCTTGGCAAGCTGTGTGTTGGTGGATCACCGTTGTCAATGGCTACCATCCATCCTTCCAGTGAAAAGGGTCCAGGTGCGCTGTCACCACACGGCTAATCATTTGCAGGTTCTCAATCGTACCGGAATAAGATTTACTATCGTTTTGCGTCTGTCACTACGCCCAGCACTCGCGAGTTTGAAGCTCGTCACAGTCATTCAATCCCTGAATCCTACTCGGAATACCACAGACAAGGTTTAGACTTTCCGGATTCTCTTGAATGCTGCCATCAATCTAGCTTATACCACGAAGATTCTGATTATGAGATCCAAGAGATATTCATTCATTCTAAGGTGAACGAGAGTGGTTGTCAGGCACGCGTTCGTGGGGGAATAATGATGATTGTCACGTTCATCACATTCATGTTGAAGTGCGAATGGATATCTTAGATAGGAACACGCATGTTTGAATAGAAAACAGAAACACTTGCATTAATTCATCGAGACACAGCAGAGCTCCTCACCCCCAACAATGGAGTTTAGAAACTCATGCTGTCAAAGAGTACAAAATTCAGATCTAAAAATGTCATGAGATACAAAATAAATCTCTAAAAGTTGTTTAAATACTAAACTAGTAACCTAGGTTTACAGAAAATGAGTAAACTATGATAGATAGTGCAGAAATCTACTTCTGGGGCCCACTTGGTGTGTGCTGGGGCTGAGACTAAAGCTTCTCACGTGCCTGGGCTGTTCTGGGCGTTCAACGCCAGGCTGTAACCTGTTTCTGGCATTGAACTCCAACTTGTAACGTGTTTCTGGCGCTGGATGCCAGACTACAACATGGAACTGGCGTTGAACGCCAGTTTACGTCATTTATCCTTGAGCAAAGTATGGACTATTATATATTGATGGAAAGCCCTATATGTCTACTTTCCAAAGCAATTAGAAGCGCATCAATTGGACTCCTGTAGCTCCAAAAATTCCATTCCCAGTGCAAAGAGGTCAGGATCCAACAGCATCAGCAGTCCTTTTTCAGCTTGAATCAGATTTTTGCTCAGCTCCCTCAATTTCAGCCAGAAATTACCTGAAATTATAGAAAAACACACAAAATCATAGTAAAGTCCAGAAATATGAATTTTGCCTAGAAACTAATGAAAATAAACTAAAAACTAACTAAAACATACTAAAAACTATATGAAATTAACCCCAAAAAGCATATAAAATATCCGCTCATCATAACACCAAACTTAAACTGTTGGTTGTCCTCAAGCAACTAGATAAATAATATAGAACACATATAAGTCAAGAAACAATAATATCTCAAAGTTTTTGAGTAAAGCTCAGATTCTAATTAAATGAGCGGGGCTAGTAGCTTTTTGCTTCCGAACAGTTTTGGCATCTCACTTTATCCATTGAAGCTCAGAATGATTGGCATCTATAGGAACCTAAAATTCAGATAGTGTTATTGATTCTCCTAGTTCAGTATGTTGATTCTTGAACACAGCTACTTTTATGAGTCTTGGTCGTGGCCCTAAGCACTTTGTTTTCCAGTATTACCACCGGATACATAAATGCCACAGACACATAATTGGGTGAACCTTTTCAGATTGTGACTCAGCTTTGCTAAAGCCCCCAATTAGAGGTGTCCAGGGTTCTTAAGCACACTTTTCTCTTTGCTTTGGACCTTGACTTTAACCGCTCAGTCTCAAGTTTCCACTTGACACCTTCACGCCACAAGCACATGGTTAGGGACAGCTTGGTTTAGCCGCTTAGACCAGGATTTGATTTCCTTAGGCCCTCCTATCCACTGATGCTCAAAGCCTTGGATCCTTTTTATTACCCTTGCCTTTTGGTTTTAAGGGTTATTGGCTCTTTCTGCTTGTTTTTTTTTTTTTTTTTTGCAACCTTTGTATTCACTGCTTTTTCTTGCTTCAAGAATCATTTTTTTTATTTTTCAGATTACCAATAACATGTCTCATGTTTATCATTCTTTCAAGAGCCAACATATTTAACATTCAAGAACATCAAATTCCAAAGACATATGCACTGTTCAAGCATTCATTCAGAAGGCAGAAAGCATTGCCACCACATGTAAACAATTAGAATTTGTTTTATTAAAAACTCGAAAATTATTGCCTCCTTGTTCTAAAGAAAATCTTCCATTTTATCCATGTTTAATGATGATGAGAAAAATAAATTATAGCTTAATTGGGGATAAAATCAAAATATAAATACTAATTACCATTATATGACTCCTAAGATGAAACTCAAATAATAGAAAAAAGGTTATCACAGGGTTAAGGTTAAGATCAGAACTCAACAACCTTGACTTTGGGAAGCGGATGCCTCTTTAGTCTGTGGGGTGCTTGGCCCTTCAAGAGATAGTTTCTGACGCTTTAGTTCTCTTAATTCACGCCCTTGCACCTCTTGTTCTCTGAGCAGTTTGCAAAGCATGCTGTTTTGATTTTGCTGTTCTTCCTTCAATTGGTCCATGGTTTCTTGCAACTTAGTGACAGATGCCTCAAGATGCTCCCAGTATTCAAATTGAGGGAGTCCTGGTAGGAATTCTTGCGCCCTCCTCTTGATGGGGTCATCATGCATTTGTTGTTTTTCCATTGTGATTTTAGTGATTGGTTGCTCCACTGAGATATACTCTGTTATTCCCATCTTTACTCCAGCATCTTTGCAGAGCATAGAGATTAGGCTTGGATAAGCCAACCTGGCATCCTTGGAGTTCTTGTTGGTAAGTATGTAGAATTCAGATGGGATCAGTTGTTCAACTTCTACTTCTTTTCCCAACATAATGCAATGGATTATCACTGCTCTTCTAATATTGACTTCAGAACGGTTGCTGGTGGGCAATATAGAACGCCCAATGAAGTCTAGCCATCCTCTGGCGACTGGTTTGAGATCTTCTCTCTTGAGTTGATTTGGGGCACCCTTCGTGCTGGTGGTCCACCTGGCTCCAGGGATGCATATATCCTCTAGAATCTTATCCAGGACCTTGTTTGTTCTCATCATTCTCCTATTGAAGGAGTCTGGGTCATCTTTCAGCTGAGGTAGCTTAAAGATCTCCCTGATTTTGTCAGGGTGGATGTGAACAATCTTTCCTCTGACCACAGTCCTATAGTCATAAAGGGCAGCTCCAGATATTCTCTGCCTGTCTGTTTGCCACAGATTAGCATAGAATTCTTGAACCATATTCCTTCCCACTTTCGTTTCAGGATTAGCTAGGACTTCCCAGTTCCTGTTTCGAATCTGCTCTTGGATCTCCAGATATTCATCTTCTTTCAGATCGAACTTGACTTCCGGGATTACAGATCTTAGAGCCATTATTTTGTAGTAATGGTCTGAATGTTCTTTGGTTAAGAACCTTCCTTGATTCCAAAGTTGTTTTGGAACACTCTCTTTCTTGCCTCTTGGAGTGGGTTGTTTTCCTTTAGGAGCCATGATCTTAGTGGGAATGGTTTAGTGATCACGGATAAAAACACCAAACTTAGAGGATTGCTTGTCCTCAAGCAAAAGAAAAGAAAGGAGAGGGATAGAAGGAGAGCTAGTGTTGAATGGTGGATGAGAGGAAGGAAGCCGAATGTGTTTTTAAAAGGGAGGGGGTGGGTTTTCGAAAAAAGGGAGAAAGATAAGATAGAAGATATGATTTAAAAAGAGATAAGTATGATAAGAAAAGATATAATTTAAAATTGAAAAGATATGAAAGCTATTTGAAGAAGATAAATTTGGATTTTTAAAAAAGATAATATGGAGATTTGAAAAAGATATTGATTAGTTGAAAAGATTTTTGAATGAAAAGAGATAGATTTGTTTTGAAAATTTGAAAAAGAGTTGAATTGGATTGAAAAAAAAGGATTTGTGCATATGGATTAAGATACATTTGATATTTTTTTAAAGTAGGGTTTTTAGAAATTAGGGATTTTAGAAATCAGGGTTTGTAACATGTTTATGCAAGAAATCATGAATTGAAACATGGAAATTAAGATTAAAATAAAAAATATAAAGATAAAACGAATTTACCTCCTCCCCACCATCCTGGCATTTGAACGCCAAAACGCTGCATGTTTTGGGCGTTCAACGCCCAACTGCTGCTTCTCCTGGGCGTTCAACGCCCAGCTGTTGCTTCTTTATGGCGTTGAACGCCAGGAACTCCTTTGTCACTGGGCATTTTTCTGAACGCCCAAGACGCTGTAAATCTGGTGTTAAACGCCCAGAAGGAGCTTCTTTCTGGCGTTCAACGCCCAGAAGATGCTTCTTTCTGGCGTTTAACGCCCAGATGGCTATCCTTACTAGCGTTCAACGCCCAGTGGATGCTTCTTTTGGGTGTTGAACGCCCAAAACAGACTTTTACTGGCGTTTTCTTGCCAGTGAGCTCTTTTTCTCTATTTTGTGTGCAGAATCCTTCTGTAACCCTGTAAACTTATACAATTGACTCTATACCTTAGTATCAATGAACTTTATATAAACAAATAAAATCAAGAATAGGGCAAAATGCTTAGAGGAAGTGATGCCCCATGGCTGAGTTGCCTCCCAGCAAGCGCTTCTTTATTGTCTTTAGCTGGACCTTGCTGAGTTTTTACTCTAGCCTCAGCCTTGAGCACTCTTGCTCAACATTGCCTTCAAGATAGTGCTTGATTCTTTGTCCATTAACAATGAACTTCTTATAAGAATCAATATCTTGAAGCTCCACATAACCATATGGTGATACACTTGTAATCACATATGGTGCCCTCCACCGGGACTTCAGTTTTCTGGGGAATAGCCTGAGCCTAGAGTTAAACAACAGAACCTTTTGTCCTGGTTCAAAGATTCTAGATGACAGCTTTCTGTCATGCCACCTTTTTTATTTTTCTTTATAAAGCTTGGTATTTTCGAAAGTAGTGAATATGAATTCCTCTAGCTCATTCAGCTGGAGCAATCTTTTTTCTCCAGCTAATTTGGCATCAAAGTTTAGGAATCTGGTTGCCCAGTAGGCTTTATGTTCCAGTTCCACGGGTAGTGGCATGCCTTACCATACACAAGTTGGTATGGAGAGGTCCCTATAGGAGTCTTGAATGCTGTTCTGTAAGCCCACAGAGTATCATCCAAGCTTCGTGCCCAATCCTTTCTACGGGTACTCACAGTCCGTTCTAGGATTCTTTTTAGTTCTCTGTTAGAAACTTCAGCTTGTCCATTTGTCTGCGGATGATATGGAGTTGCCACCTTATGGCGAATCCCATACCGGACCATGGCAGAGTAAAGCTGTTTGTTGCAGAAGTGAGTGCCCCCATCACTGATTAGTACCCTAGGGACACCAAATCTGCTGAATATATGTTTCTGGAGGAACTTTAGTACTGTTTTAGTATCATTGGTGGGTGTGGCAATGGCCTCTACCCATTTTGATACATAGTCAACTGCCACCAGAATATAAGTGTTTGAGTGTGATGGTGGCAAAGGCCCCATGAAATCAATTCCCCATACATCAAACAACTCAATCTCCAAGATTCCTTGTTGAGGCATGGCGTAACTGAGAGGTAAATTACCAGCTCTCTGGCAACTGTCATAGTTACGTACAAACTCTCGGGAATCTCTATAGAGTGTAGGCCAGTAGAAACCACATTGGAGGACCTTGGTAGCTGTTCGCTCACCTCCGAAATGACCTCCATATTGTGATCCATGGTAATGCCATAGCTTCCTTAGGCACACACCTACGGATTATTCCGTCTGCACATCTCTTAAAGAGATAGGGTTCATCCCACAAGTAGTACTTTGCATCAGTAATTAATTTTTTCTTTTGTTGCCTGCTGTACTCCTTGGGAATGAACCTTGCAGCTTTGTAGTTTGCAATGTCTGCAAACCATTGTAATTCCTGAATGGCAAACAAATGCTCATCCGGAAAGGTTTCAGAGATCTCAATAGAGGGGGAGGACGCCCCTTCCACTGGTTCTATCCGGGGCAGATGGTCAGCCACTTGGTTTTCTTTCCCTTTTCTGTCTCTTATTTCTATATCAAACTCTTGCAAAAGTAACACCCATCTTATGAGTCTGGGTTTTGAATCCTGCTTTGTGAGTAGATATTTAAGAGCAGCATGATCTGTGTACACAATCACCTTTGATCTTACTAAGTATGATCTAAACTTGTCAATGGCATAAACCACTGCAAGCAATTCTTTTTCTATGGTTGTGTAATTTTTCTGGGCATCATTCAGAACACGGCTAGCGTAATAAATGACATGCAGAAGCTTGTCATGCCTCTACCCCAGCACTGCACCAATGGCGTGATCACTGGCATCACACATTAATTCGAATGGTAATGTCCAGTCTGGTGCAGAGATAACTGGTGTTGTGACCAGTTTAGCTTTCAGAGTTTCAAACTCCTGCAGGCACTCTGTGTCAAACACAAATGGCGTGTCGGCAGCTAGCAGGTTGCTTAGAGGTTTTGTAATTTCTGAGAAATCCTTTATAAACCTCCTATAGAATCCTGCATGCCCCAGAAAGCTTCTGATTGCCTTAACATTGGCAGGTGGTGGTAATTTTTCAATTACCTCTATTTTAGCTTGATCCACCTCTATTCCCTTGTTTGAAATTTTATGCCCAAGGACAATCCCTTCAGTCACCATAAAGTGACATTTTTCCCAGCTTAAAACCAGGTTGGTCTCTTGGCATCTTTTCAAAACCAGTGTCAGGTGATCAAGACAGGAGCTGAATGAGTCTCCATATACTGAGAAGTCATCCATGAAGACTTCCAGAAATTTTTCCACCATATCAGAGAAAATAGAGAGCATGCATCTCTGAAAGGTTGCAGGCGTATTACACAGCCCAAAAGACATCCTTCTGTAAGCAAATACTCCAGATGGACATGTGAATGCTGTTTTCTCTTGATCCTGGGAATCTACTGCAATTTGGTTGTAGCCTGAATAGCCATCCAAAAAGCAGTAGTAATTATGACCTGCTAGTCTTTTTAGCATCTGGTCTATGAATGGTAAAGGAAAATGATCCTTTCTGATGGCTGTATTGAGCCTTCTGTAATCAATACGCATGCGCCACCCTGTAACTGTTCTTGTAGGAACCAGTTCATTTTTTTCATTATGAATCACTGTCATGCCTCCCTTTTTAGGGACAACTTGAACAGGACTCACCCAGGGGCTATCAGAAATAGGATAAATAATCCCAGCCTCCAGTAATTTAGTGACCTCTTTCTGCACCACTTCCTTCATGGCTGGATTTAGCTGCCTCTGTGGTTGAACCACTGGCTTAGCATCATCCTCCAATAGGATTTTGTGCATGCATCTAGCTGGGCTTATGCCCCTAAGGTCACTTATGGACCACCCAAGAGCTGCCTTGTGTGTGATGCTGCATAAACTTGTTATGCTACGATTTAGGAAATTGCACGATCGGCAAAATTCCTTCCGGCAAGTGCACCGGTTATCGTCAAGTAAAAACTCACAATAGAGTGAGGTCGAATCCCACAAGGATTGGTTGAGTGAGCAATTCAGATTAGAAGTGTGTTCTAGTTGAGCGGAATCAAGATTTAGATGAGAATTGCGGAATGTAAAATTGGCGGGAAAAGTAAATGACAAGAAATTGAAATGGCGGAATCTTAAATTGCATGAATTAAAGAGCAGAATGTAAATTGCTGAAATTAAAAGGGAATGGGGGTGATTGCAAGAATTGAGTTGCAGAATGTAAAGAGAAATTGGAAATCAGAAATGGGGAATTCATTGGGTGTTAGGAGATATTGAGATCTCCGAATCAAAACATGTATATCTCTTCCTCAACCAATGCGTTCATTAAATTTTGCTTGGCAATCTTATATGATTGGATCCCAATCCCTTGGCTCACCAATTCTCTCTAAAAACAAACAAATTCCCAATCCCTTGGTTTAAATGTTCATAAGAAGAGATGATGCTCGATCACTGATTATACCACACAGTTTCATCAACCACAATTTGGTAGGATTACATGTCACAATATCCATCCAAACCCCAATCCAATTCACTGTGAGAAAGCTTCTCTAGCATGAATCCTCCATTCCTTTCCCAAGGTTCCGAAGGATTCCAATTATGGGTAGTTTCTTTCCCAAGACAACTACCCAATGGAATTAGAACGAGAAGCTTTCTAACAAAATTCAAGAGAAAAGATTGAAGAAGAAGATAAACTATTATTGATTCATTGAATTACAATAGAGCTCCCTAACCCAATGAAAGGGGTTTAGTGAGTCATAGCTCTGAATTCAACTACAAAGATATGAAAACTAGCTAAAAAAATGAAAAGGTAAAAGTTTTCCCCCTCAGGGGCTGGATTCCCCTTCAATCCCCCCCGTCTTGAGTCGTCACTTTGTTCTCTTGTCAACCTTGCCAATTTGATGCCAAATATAGACTATTATACCTCGTTGGAAAGCTATGGATGTCAGCTTTCTAACGCAACTGGAAGCACCTCATTTGGATCTCTATAGCTCAAGTTATGCTTGATTGAAGGTGACAAGGTTGCTGGTTGGTTTGACAGCGTTTAAGCCAACGTTTAAGTCACTTAAACGTGCTCGAAAATGCCAATTTTGGGAGCTCAGTTGCATTGTCCACCCCATACTTCTATATATCGTTGGAAAGCTCTGGATGTCTACTTTCCAATGCAACTGGAAGCGCATCATTTGGAGCTCTACAACTCGAGTTATACTCCATGGAAGGTGAAGAGGTCAGCTGGCCTGATTGCATGTTGGTACTATGCTCTTCTATGCACATTACGGGGCTGTTTTCTCCCTCAATTTTTAGTATCCACCATGCATGCCATATATGCTTGGAAAGCTCTAGATGTCTTCTTTCCAATGCATTTTGAATCACCTCATTTGGAGTTTTGTAGCTCAAGTTATTTATGTTTGAAGAAGGCATGGTCAAGCTGTTCCATATAACACGTTTAAGCTTCAGTTTAAGGTTAAACTGAAGCTTAAACGTGGAAATGGAAAAGGTAGCCCTGGAGGTCGAACACGTTTAAGCTCCAGTTTAAGGTTAAACTGGAGCTTAAACGTGGAAGCTTAGAAAGGTAGCCCTGGAGGTGTCGAACACGTTTAAGCTCCAGTTTAAGGTTAAACTGGAGCTTAAACGTGGAAATGGAGAAAGCAACCCTGGAGGAGAAACTTGGTCGAACACGTTTAAGCTCCAGTTTAAGGTCAAACTGGAGCTTAAACGTGGAAATGGCTCCCTGGTGCACTTCCCATTTCTGGCGTTTAACCTCCAGTTTAAGGTTAAACTGGAGGTTAAACGTGGACATGCTTCCTGATTGGCATTCTCATTCTGGCGTTTAACCTCCAGTTTAAGGTTAAACTGGAGGTTAAACTTCAATTCCAGCATTATATGGCTTGGTAGTTTAAGTTCCAGTTTAAGCTTAAACTGGAACTTAAACTCCACATGTGATATTCAAGCTTCCTTTATTGATTTTGTTGCTTCCTTGCCTAGCCTCTTCTTCCCTGAAATCATCCAAACAATTGCATCAAAGTCTTGCAAAAATTCATGAGAATTCTTCCATTCATAGCTTTCAAGGAATATAACTAAAAACTCATGGAATTTGCATCAAAATCTTCATGTTGAATGATTTAAGACAAGCATGACTATTTGGCCCAAAATGATTACTTAAGGCTCAAGAAAATGCATAAAACAACTAAAAATAAAAGAAAAAGGCTAGTGAAACTAGCCTAAGATGCCTTGGCATCAGAACCACTGGCTTAGCATCATCCTCCAATAGGATTTTGTGCATGCATCTAGCTGGGCTTATGCCCCTAAGGTCACTTATGGACCACCCAAGAGCTGCCTTGTGTGTCCTTAGCACTTGGATTAGTGCTTCCTCTTCCTGTGGATTTAAAGCAGAGCTTATGATCACTGGAAAAGTATCACCTTCTCCCAGAAATGCATGTTTCAGGGATGGTGGTAATGGTTTGAGCTCGGGTTTAGGAGGTTTTTCCTCTCCCTGAGGAAATTTCAGAGGCTCTTTCAATTCCTCTGAATCTTCTAGATCAGGCGGAACATCTTTAAAGATGTCTTCCAGCTCTGATTCGAGACTCTCAGCCATGTTGTTCTCCTCCACCAGAGAGTCAATAAGATCAACTTTCATGCAGTCTTTTGGTGTGTCTGGATGCTGCATGGCATTGACAGCATTCAATTTAAACTCATCCTCATTGACTCTCAGGGTGACTTCCCCCTTTTGGACATCAATGAGAGTTCGTCCAGTTGCTAGGAAAGGTCTTCCTAGAATGAGAGTAGCACTCTTGTGCTCCTCCATTTCCAGCACAACAAAGTCGGTGGGAAAGGCGAATGGCCCAACCCTGACAATCATGTCCTCAATCACGCCTGATGGGTATTTAATGGAGCCATCAGCAAGTTGGAGACATATCCGGGTTGGTTTAACTTCTTCAGTTAAACCAAGCGTTCTGATGGTGGATGCAGGTATCAGGTTGATGCTTGCCCCAAGATCGCATAAAGCTGTCTTGGTGCAATTTCCCTCTAATGTGCATGGTATCAGAAAGCTTCCGGGATCTTTAAGCTTTTCAGGAAAGCTTTTCAGAATGACTGCACTGCATTCTTCAGTGAGGAGAACTCTTTCAGTTTCTCTCCAATCCTTCTTATGACTCAAGATCTCTTTCATGAACTTGGCGTAAGAAGGTATTTGCTCAAGTGCTTCTGCAAACGGAATCTTTATTTCAAGAGTCCTGAGATAATCTACAAAGCGAGAAAATTGCTTATCCTGCTCCTCTTGGCGGAGTTTTTGAGGATAAGGTATCTTGGCTTTATATTCCTCAACCTTGGTTGCTGTAGATTTAATTCCTACAGAAGTGGTTGAAGAAGCCTTTTTAGATGGGTTGTCATCAGTACTTGTGTGTGTCTGATCCCTCTCTGGCAATTGAGTGCCAGAGTTAGAAGCTGGAGTGACGTTAGACGCCAACTCCTTATCTGCTCTTGGCATCTGAACACCAGAACTGTGCTTCTTTTGGGCATTCAACACCAGTTCCTTGCTTGTTTCTGGCGTTGAACGCCAGTCCTGAGCATGGTCTGGGCGTTCAGCGCCAGCCTTCCACCCAATCTCTGGCGTTTTAACGCTAGAATTATTTTTTTCTGGGCTCTTACTATCCTCATATAGATTTTGGGTGGTTTGCTCATTTCTTGGCTTCCTGCTGCCTTGAGATGGGGTATTTAATATTTTCCCACTTCTTAATTGAACTGCTTGGCATTTTTCTGTTATTTGTTTTGACAGCTGCTGTTTTGTTTGCTTCAATTGTTCTTCCATATTTATATTAGCAATCCTTGTCTCTTGTAGTCTATCTTTGAATTCGGCTAACTGCTGTGTTAGAAAGTCCAATTGCTGATTGAATTCAGTAACTTGTTCAGCAGGACTGGGTTCAGTAGTTACTGTTTTAGCCTCTTCTTTCATAGAAGGGTCACTGCTTAGGTACAGATGATGATTTCTGGAAATTGTATCAATGAGCTCTTGAGCTTCTTCAATTGTTTTTCTCATGTGGATAGATCCACCAGCTGAGTAATCTAGAGAGATCTGAGCTCTTTCTGTAAGTCCATAATAGAAGATGTCTAACTAAACCCACTCTGAAAATATTTCAGAGGGGCATTTTCTTAGCATCTCTCTGTATCTCTCCCAGGCATCATAAAGAGATTCATTATCTCCTTGTCTAAAGCCTTGGATGTCCAGCCTTAGCTGTGTCATCCGTTTTGGAGAAAAGTATTGATTCAGGAATTTTTCTATCAGTTGTTTCCATGTCTTTATGCTAGCCTTACGTTGGTTATTTAACCACCTCTTAGCTTGGTCTTTTACAGCAAATGGGAACAGTAATAATCTGTAGACATCCTGATCTACTTCCTTATCATGTACTGTGTCAGCAATTTGTAAAAACTGTGCCAGAAACTCTGTAGGTTCTTCCTGTGGGAGACCGGAATACTGGCAGCTTTGCTGCACCATGATAATGAGCTGAGGATTCAACTCAAAGCTACTGACTCCAATGGAGGGTATGCAGATACTACTCCCATATGAAGCAGTAGAGGGGTTAGCATATGACCCCAGAGTCCTTCTGGACAGTTCATTTTCGCTTAGATCCATGATGGAGAAAGGGAGATGATGTAAAATAGAAAAGAAATATTTTTATTTATTTAATTATTTATTTATTTCAAAAACAAAATAAATTAAAATAAAATAAATAAAAATGGGTGAAGATTTTCGAAAAAATGAGGAGAGAGAAAGTAGTTAGGAAGTTTTGAAACAGATATGAATTTTTTTTTTTGAAAAAGGTTTTAAATTTTGAAATAAAAATCTGAATTTTAAAGGTAAATTTCGAAAATTTGCTTTAAAATAGAGAGAAAAAAATATTTTTGAATTTAAAGAGGAGAGAGAAAAATAATAAGATAGCACAAGATTTAAAAATTTTTAGATCTAATGCTCCTTGTTTTCGAAAATTTTGGAGGAAAAACACCAAGGAAAACCAAACTTAAAAATTTTAAGATCAAGACACAAGGAAAACTTAAGAACACTTTGAAGACTCACAAGAACACAAGAACATGAAGAAAGAACACCAAACTTAAAATTTTTGGAAAACCAAAATAAGATTTTTGAAAACCAAAGAAAAATCAACAAGAAAACACCAAACTTAAAGTTTGGCACAAGATTTAATGTAAAAATGATTTTTGAAAAAGAATTTTAAAAAAATGGTACCCAATTACCAAGAACACAGACCAACGCTCTAGCCAATTGGGCAGTAAATGTAACACTTGTTTTGAAAAAGTATTTTTAATAACTAAGAAAAAATATTATTATTATTTTATTTTTGAAAAGAATATAAAAGACTCTGACCCAAAAGACAAAATTTTCCTAATCTAAGCAACAGGATTCACCGTCGGTTGTTCAAACTAAAATAAATTCCCGGCAACGGCGCTAAAAACTTGGTACACGAAATTGTAATGTCAATGTTCACATTACTCTCTTACAACTTCGCACAACTAACCAGCAAGTGCACTGGGTCGTCCAAGTAATACGTTACGTGAGTAAGGGTCGAATCCCACGGAGATTGTTGGTTTGAAGCAAGTTATGGTTATCTTATTATTCTTAGTCAGGATGCCAACAATAGTGTTTTTCAAGTTCAATTGTAAAAAATGAGAGGGCATAAATATAAATACTTATTGTGCAATGATGGAGAATATGTTGGAGTTTTGGAGATGCTTTGTCTTCTGAAATTCTGCTTTCCTCTGTTTTCTGATTCACGCACGCAAGTCCTCCTATGGCAAGTTGTGTGTTGGTGGATCACCGTTGTCAATGGCTACCATCCATCCTTCCAGTGAAAAGGGTCCAGGTGCGCTGTCACCACACGGTTAATCATCTTTAGGTTCTCAATCGTACCGGAATAAGGTTTACTATCCTTTTAAGTCTGTCACTACGCCCAGCACTCGCGAGTTTGAAGCTCGTTACAGTCATTCAATCCCTGAATCCTACTCGGAATACCACAGACAAGGTTTAGAATTTTCGGTTTCTCTTGAATGCTGCCATCAATCTAGCTTATACCACGAAGATTCTGATTAAGAGATCCAAGAGATATTCATTCATTCTACGGTGAACGGGAGTGGTTGTCAGGCACGCGTTCGTGGGGGAATAATGATGATTGTCACGTTCATCACGTTCATGTTGAAGTGCGAATGGATATCTTAGATAGGAACACGCATGTTTGAATAGAAAACAGAAACACTTGCATTAATTCATCGAGACACAGCAGAGCTCCTCACCCCCAACAATGGAGTTTAGAAACTCATGCTGTCAAAGAGTACAAAATTCAGATCTAAAAATGTCATGAGATACAAAATAAATCTCTAAAAGTTGTTTAAATACTAAACTAGTAACCTAGGTTTACAGAAAATTAGTAAACTATGATAAATAGTGCAGAAATCTACTTCTGGGGCCCACTTGGTGTGTGATGGGGATGAGACTAAAGCTTCTCACATGCCTGGGCTGTTCTGGGCGTTCAACGCCAGGCTGTAACCTGTTTCTGGCGTTGAACTCCAACTTGTAACGTGTTTTTGGCGCTGGACGCCAGACTGCAACATGGAACTGGCGTTGAATGCCGGTTTACGTCGTCTATCCTGGATGTCTACTTTCCAACTCAATTGGAAGCGCGTCAATTGGACTCCTGTAGCTCCAGAAATTCCATTCCGAGTGCAGAGAGGTCAGGATCCAACAGCATCAGCAGTCCTTTTTCAGCCTGAATCAGATTTTTGCTCAGCTCCCTCAATTTCAGCCAGAAATTACCTGAAATTATAGAAAAACACACAAACTCATAGTAAAGTCCAGAAATATTAATTTTGCCTAGAAACTAACGAAAATAAACTAAAAACTAACTAAAACATACTAAAAACTATATGAAATTAACCCCAAAAAGCGTATAAAATATTCGCTCATCATTCACCTTTGTCACTAGCGTTGGAGATGGAAATCAACACAATGTTAGTGGTCACGTTAATGTAATTAACGTGAGGCATTAACATGGGAAAGGGGCATTTTGGAGCGTTAGTGAAAAAGGTATGTGTCACTAACGCTCTCGAAGATTTGGCAAGCCTACGTTAAAGGTCACGTTAACTATACTAACGTGAACTCTAACGTAGGGAGAAAGGGGTACTCTCAACGTTATTGGGAAAGGTAAACCCCTGTAACGTTTGCGAAGGGCCAAGAGGCAACGTTATTGGTCACGTTAGTGCCACTAACGTTGAAGTTAACGTGGACCATTTTGGGTTAGGAACATTAGTGAAAAAGGTGATTGTCACTAACGTTCTCGACCCCACATTTTTACTTAACATTAACACCACTAACGCCTTAAGCTAAAGTCCATGCCTACTGCACACTTTCTCTGCAAGTGAAGCTGAGCCCACTAAAGATGATAACTGCTTCAACTCAAGATCCAAAGGCCCATATCTAAGACTTGAAGAGCCAACTAGAAGATCAGAGGAGTAGTATAAATTGGAGTAGTTTTGAACTAGAGAGGAGCTTTTGGATTGAGAGAACTACTCTCTGTATAATTTTACTTTCTCTGCGACTTCTAGTTTTACTTTTAGAATGCATTCTCCATCTTTGTTTTCCATTCCCAGAGCCATGAACAACTAAACCCCTTTTATTGGGTTAGGGAGCTCTGTTGTAATTTGATGGATCCATAATAGTTTTCATTATTCTTCTTCTTTCTTTTCTCTTGATTTTACTAGAATGCTTTCAATCTTCATCCAGTTGGGTAGTTGTCTTGGAAAAGAAGCTATTCATACTTGGATCTCTTCGGAACCTTGGAAGAGGAATGAAGGGATCATGCTAGAAATGCTTTCTCATTTTGGACCAAATTGGGGGTTGGGCGGATATAGTGACATATAATTCTCCCAATACTTTGATTTGGAAATACATGTGGTACAATCAGTGACCATACTTCATCTCTTCTCATGAGCAATTAGACCAAGGAATTGGCTATTGATCCAGATTTGAGAGATTGAATTACCAAGGAATTGGATTTCAATCACTTAAGATTGCCAAGGAGATCAATGAATGCATTGATTGAGGAAGAGATGAAAATGAAGTTGATCCGGAGAATGTAACATCTCCTAAGCCCAATGAATCCCACATTTCTGATCTTACCCATTCTCTTTACTTTCTGCCATTTACTTTCATGCTAAATTCCTCATTCCCCATTTAAGATTCTGCAATTTACTTTCCGTCATTTACATTCAGCTCTTTATTTCCAGCATTTACATTTTCTGCCATTTACTTTCCCGCCATTTAATTTCCTGAAATTCTGAAATCAAATTCTGCTTAGCTCAACTAGAACATTCCTCTAATTAAAGTTGCTTGACCAATCAATCCCTGTGGGATTCGACCTCACTCTATTGTGAGTTTTTACTTGACGACAATTCGGTATACTTGCCGAGGGAAATCTGTTGAGAGACAAGTTTCCGTGCATCAAGTTTATGGCGCCGTTGCCGGGGATTGATTTTGCATCAACAATGATTAAATTGTTGGATAACTAGATTGAGCATTTTTTTTCTTTTGTTTCATTTAATTTCATTTGAGTAATTTACTTTCAGTCTTAGTTATTTCCTTCCCTTTACCCCTTACCCGTTTGTGGTGTTATCTGCATTTTTTTTTACTATTTAGTTCACTGACCCACTAACTGTTTGATATATTTTATCACTCACACTAACATCATTTCTGCAGAGAATACTGTCTGCATCTATCTTTCTTACTTGTGACTTGTGGGTTGTATGACAGGTAGAAGAAGCAGGGCTTCAACTTCCTTTGATTCTGAACCTGAGAGGACCTTCCTTAGATTGAGGAGGGAAGCAAGAGAAAAGAAAGTCGTTAGTGCTGAGGAAGAGGAAGAGTACTTTGAACCAGACATGGATGAGAATATAGAGAACCATCATGAAGAAGAGGCTCACAACCATGGCAGAGAAGGTCCAGTGCATCATGCTGGACAAGAAAGAAGAGTTCTAGGCTCTTATATCAATCCAAACCCAGGAAACTGTGGAAGTAGCATCCAAAAGCCAATCATACATGCCAACAACTTCGAACTAAAGCCACAGCTCATCACCCTTGTTCAGAACAACTGTTCATTCGGAGGGAGCGTCCAAGAAGACTCCAATCAACATCTAACCACATTCCTGAGGATATGTGATACTGTGAAGTCTAATGGTGTTCATCCAGACACCTATAGACTGTTTTTGTTTCCCTTCTCACTCAAGGACAAAGCATCTAAATGGCTGGAATCCTTCCCAAAGGAGAGTTTAACAACCTGAGAAGATGTGGTGAACAAATTCTTGGCGAGATTCTATCCTCCTCAAAGAATCAATAGGTTGAGAGCTAAGGTACAAACATTCAGGCAGCAAGATGGTGAGACTCTATATGAAGCATGGGAGAGGTTTAAGGACTTGACAAGAAGGTGCCCACCAGATATGTTCAATGAATGGGTGTAGTTACACATTTTCTATGAAGGTATTTCCTATGAATCAAAGAAGGCAGTAGACCACTCAACTGGGAGATCTCTAAACAAGAAGAAGACCATTGAAGAAGCCATAGATGTCATTGAAACTGTAGCTGAGAATGACTACTTCTATGCTTCTGAAAGAGGCAACACTAGAGGAGTGATGGAGCTAAACAACGTGGATGCACTGCTGGGCTAGAACAAGCTGATTATCAAGCAGCTGGCTGACCTTACCAAGAAGATGGAGAGGAATCAAATAGCAGTAATCACCACCTCAACAGCAGCTAAAGAAGGAGTGAATGAAGAAGCAGAGGGTGATCAAGAACAAGCCAACTACATTGGAAATCCACCTAGGTAGGCACATGATCCATACTCCAAGACTTACAATCCTGGTTGGAGGAACCACCCAAACTTTGGGTGGGAAAACCAACAAGATCAAGGCCAAGATCAAAGACGTCACAACCCCAACAACAATGCAGCTCACCAACATTCTACCCAGAGATCATATCAGTACCCACCTAACAACACACCTCAACATCCATACCAAATCCAAAATGGCCCTTCTCATCCCTCCAATCTCAACTCACCATCATCAGAAGAAAGACTATCAAGGATTGAGACTCTACTTGAAAGCATATGTAAGGAAATCCAAGATAACAAAGTGTTCAAGGTGGAGGTGCGAGCCAATATCAAGAACCAGGGAGACACCATCAAGAGGCTGGAATTTCAAGTGGAATACCTCTCTGAGAAGATTCCCAAACCTACTGATAGCTTCCCAAGTGACACAGAGAAGAACCCGAGAGGTGAAGCAAAGAAGGTCAGATGGGAAGATTGCAAGATGGTCACTATAAGTGATAAGGGGACTGAGGAAGAGCGGAACAAACCATTAGAAAAACCTGGAGATACATCAGTAGAGAAACAGGAAGAGGATCACCAAGAAACCAAAATTTCACAGAAGGAGCTGCTGAGACTCTATGCACCTTTTCCCCAAAGACTCAAGGGTGGTGTAGAAAAGAGAATATACTCAAGGATTCTTGACATGTTTGTATCTCTCCATATAAACATACCATTCATCAAGGCCCTCCAACAAATGCCCCCATACATTAAGTATATGAAGGAGTTGCTGACCAGGAAAAGCTCACTCAAAGGAGGGCAAACAATAGTGATGAATAAGGAGTGCAGTGCTCTCATTCAACCAGAGATGCCTACAAAAAAGAAGGACCCAGGGAGTTTTCACATCCCCTGTGCCATAGGAGAAACAATGTTTGATAAGGGATTCTGTGATCTGGGAAGAAGTATCAACTTAATGCCTTTATCCCTTATGAAGAAGCTGCAGATCAATGAGCTAATGCCCACAGATGTAGTCATCAGGCTGGCTGACAAAACTCAAAAACAAGCAGTAGGAGTGGTGGAAAATGTGTTAGTGAAGGTTGGGAACTATTTCCTTTCCACAGACTTTGTCATAGTAGAAATGGAAGAGAGTCACCTTCACCCAATCATATTGGGAAGACCATTCCTAGCTACAGCCAGAGCGCTCATAGATGTGGAGCGAGGAGAGCTAATATTGAGGATACATGACGAACAACTCGCATTCAATATCTTCAAACCCTCACAAGAAGCAGATCAGAAAAGCAAGGAACCAAGGGGAGAGCACGACAAAGCACTGGTGGAAGAAACAAGCATTGAAGCATAAGCTGTACACCTGGGAACCCCTTTGGTTGATGAACAAGATAATCGGCAGTTGTCACAGCCCAAGGAAGATCAGGAGGAACCTAAACCACCAGAGTCATATGAGACCAGCAACAAAATTTCCTTGAAAGAAGAAGTCACAAAGAGTGGGGCAACATCAAAAGGAATAAAGAAGAAGGCACCAAGGAGGTGGAGAAACAAGAAGATCCCTATAGAGGATTTCTCTCCAGGGGATAAAGTGATCTCAGCTTACTTCCTAGATATCCACCTCATCTCCCCACCATCCCGTCTCAGCTACCTAAGGTTTTCACCATCAACAAAGTTCTCTCCCTAGAACATGTAGAGATCCTTGATGAAGCCAATGGATATAGGTTTACTACAAGAGGGAAAGATCTGAAGCATTACCAACTACCCTGACAAAGGGCAGAACGTCAAGCTAGTGACGCTAAAGAAGCGCTTCATGGGAGGCAACCCATGTTTTATATGCTTTTAAAGTAATTAATAATGCAAGGTTCAAGAATTCCAAATCAGCTTTGACATATCCTTGAATGAATCCTTTTATGCAACACATATCGGAGAACAAGTTTGGTTTTCAAGGCACAATAAGAGAACATGAATGAAACTCATAGCATGTCACTCTTAGCACCTTGAACAATTCTTTTTACACCATATGACCACAAACTAAGTTTGGTGTCACCAATGTTGCATATATGGGCAAATAATTTGTCAGTTGGTTTGCATTCATGAATAGCACTTAGTTAGTTAAAAACAAAAACAAACAAAAAAATTTTTGTTTTTTTTTTTTTTGAAAAGTAGTTATCCCACTTTTCCAATATTTGCCGCCAACTTTCAATCTTATTAATTTTGTTCTTTTATCCTGAAGGAGAAATGAGAGGAGGATTGGAAAGAATTGATTGGACAATTGAATAAGGAGGATTCGGCCACCACAAAAGGAGAGTACTATACACGTGTTTTCACGGGGGATGCATTGGGAAATGTTGCCATGCAACATTGGAAGAGTGACACGCTTGGAAATCGAACCAACCCCCCTTCATAAAGTTGATGATCCTTGTGCTCATCCTATGCTGAACCCCATCCGTTCATCACACAACCACTCCATCAATCCACACCTTTCATTCACTCACTATCTCCCTATATAAAGTGGTTCTTATTCCATAACCCTTCCACATCCCAAATTCTCATTCTTTGTACTTCTAACTTTCGGAACCCAATACCTCTTACCCCATCAAAAACACTCTCACTCACTCCCTTCACTACACCCTATCTTAACCGGCCGAAGCCCATTATCCACACCCTTTACATCTTCACATATCAAAAATCACTTATGGCATCATCAAGCTCTAAGAGAAGAAAATGGAAGGAGCCTATGGAGCAACGCCCTTTCGATGAGAAGAAATTCAGAACCTTTCACCATGCATTGCAATATGGGTGGATGGTTGATAAGGAGATCATATATGAGCTAGGCTTTCAAGTCAGAAAAATTGAGTGCCCCGAAATCACAGAGAATGTGGAAAAGAGGAGATGGGAGCTCCTTACTGATCCAGTCCTAAAAGTAAATGCAAATATTGTAAGAGAGTTTTATGCAAATGCAGTCTGGTATGATAAGGCAGATGACTCCTATATAAGCTTCGTGAGAGGGGTAACTGTGGACTTCAGCCCCATGAGCATGATGAGGGCGTTAAAGCTACGGGCCATACCATTTGCAGAAGAAAGCTATCACTCCAGAATAGATGGCAGCCCCAATCATGACCAGATTGAGCAAGATATTTGCGTGCAAGGAGCTGATTGGGTACGAGATCCTTAGGGGAAACCCAAGTTCATCAAGAGAGGGGACCTCACCCCTGAAGCAAAGAGGTGGTTTGAAATTGTGAGGAGATCCATCCTTCCTGCCAGGAATAACTCAGAGGTGAATCTTAAGAGAGCAACAATGGTGCAATGTATACTTAAAGGGGGAGAGATCAAGGTCCATGAACTGATAGCCCAAGGTATTAGGAAGATGGCTGAAAAGAGCGATTCTGGAGGAAGGATAGGCTACCCCAGCACTATTTTTCGTCTGTGTGACATGGCTGGGGTGGTGTTCAAGGATGAGGACCCCGAGTGGATAAAAGTGGGTATCCCAATTACTGTTCGACGGATGCATGCTGTTGCATCTCCCTTACCTCAACGAAAGCCAAGAAAGAGGCCAGCCAATCAAGTAGTAGAAAGACAAAACTTAGAGGAGCAAGCCTCTTTAGACATGCACCAACTACAGGAAGCCATTGATGGCTTATCTAAACAATACTTGGAAAATCAAGGGGCACAGAAAGAGTTGCAATTACAATTGGTAAGCCGTCAAGAAGAATTACTTTCTGGATGGATGAATCAACAGGGGAAATGGCAAAAGCAAATCATGGAGTAGCAACTGGAACACGGGAAACATTGGGGTGAATCCTTCCACATGATAGAGCAAATGCAATATCAACAACAAGAAGCCATCCAAAAGCTAATCAACATCCAAGCACATCTAGGTGCACACATACATCAAATGCATCAGAAACAATTGGAACAGGCAGAACTCTTTGACGAATACAGAGCGTTTGCAGAGGGAGTTTACATGAACGAGACTGGACATCATGTAAACACTCAAGCCAGGCTCGGGTACTTAGTTGGACAACTGCCTGTACTGCACCCGGGAATCGCAATATATGAAGAAGTAAAGGATGAATTAGCGCGAGAAGAAAGAGAGAGGGTAGAAAAGAGTCATGAATCAGTAAGGACGGCACTTGAGGAATGGAAGAAAGCCAGACTAGCACAGATACGAGGAAATACAAGTGGACACAAAGAGGACAAACAAGAGGGAGAGCATGAGCACTCCCATGAGTAAAAGGTGGTGGAGTTCCCTCTTTGTTCCATCTTTTTCAAAGCTTTAAATAAGGAAAATCATGTATGAAATAGAACATGTTCCCATGGTAGGTTAGGATTTTAAATTCTGCCTTTAAGTTTTCATTGCTTAGGTCTATGCTTGCTAGTCTAATGTCACTGTTGCATCTTCACCTTGCTTACTTGTATGCTTGTCCATTTTGAATCAAATAAAAAGAGATGTTATGAAAGACCAGAGTGATGATCAATTGTGGAGTAGGTTCTTAAGCTTGTGGTGTAGTAATCACTTAGCTAAGTTGGTTCACCAACAAGGTAGGAAGGCAACTATCTGTCCTGAAGTCATATGCTTTAAACACACCCCATGAGACTAGCTAAATAATAAGATCCTAATAAGAAAAAGGAAAAGAACAATAAGAGTTGAAAAAGAAAGAAAAGTAATAAGAAATAAGGCTAGGCACCAAGGGCTTGAATCTTGAGGGATGTGTCTGTGATGCTCTTGTACCAAGGATCTGCTTGGATGAATAAGTTCTTAGGAGTGCTTCATCACTTGGTAACTTGGGTTAACTAACCCGGGATTATCAACTGAAAATCCACTATCAAGAGCAACCATGCTACAGAACATTTAGTAACCCAAAGAGGTGCTGGACACCAAGGCCTCAAGGAATGAAAATAACAAACCATGTGCCTGTGGTGTGCATGTATGGGGGAGAGAGACTTGAGCGAGTAAGTCCTTAGGGGTGTTTCAACACCTAGCACCTTGAACCAACTGGTTCGGGAGTGTTGGCTGAAAGCTTATTTTAAAGAGTCGCCCCCTCACAGAACACTTAGCCTAAGGATGCGATAAACCTTTAAAAAAACAAAGGGATCAATAAATAAAAGTCTCAAAAGGTGCAATCAAGTGAGTATTCCAGGGCATGATAAAGGTCTGAAAGCCAGTAAAGGAATGAACTTAAGTTGCTATGCATGAAACCCCATAAAACCAAGGACATGACTTCCACAATAATGATTCATTCCTCTTGTCATTTCATTCATCATTCTCATGTTTCAGTACTTGCTAAGGGACAAGCAAGCTTTAAGTTTGGTGTTGTGATGCCAGGGCATTTCGGCCAGTTTCACTGACTTTTTCTTTACTGTTTTAGGGTAGTTTCATGCATTTTCTTAAGAAATAAGCAAGTTTTGGGTAGAATTTCACTTACATCTTGATTCAAGCAAACATTGTGAATTTTATATGATTTCATGAGAATTATGCATGAATTTAATGACAAATTGGATTATGCATGACTCATAACTTGGATTAGAGCTTTGATACACTTTATTTGCTTGATCTTAGGACAAAGGAAGCAAGGAAAAGCCACGTTAGTCTAACTAACGTGACCACTAACGTGGAATGGGAGCTAGCTTGCAACGTTAATGAGAAAAGTGATCGCCAATAACGTCTTCGAAGCCATCATAGCCCACGTTAATTACCACGTTAACTACATTAACGTGCTAGTTAATGTGGAGGAAAAGAAAGCTCCAAGCGTTAGTGGTAAAAGTGAGTGCCACTAACGCTCCAAAAGGGCAATTGGCCACATTAAGAGTCACGTTAACTCAGTTAACGTGAACTCTAACGTGGAAGAGGAAGATAATGCCAACGTTAGTGACACTCACCTCTGTCACTAACGTTGGACTAAGCCCATATTGGCTACGTTAAGAGCCACGTTAACTTAGTTAACGTGAACTCTAACGTGGAAGGAGCAAGGAATTGCCAACGTTAGTGACACTCACCTTTTTCACTAACGTTGGACTAAGCCACTATGAGCCACGTTAGTTACCACGTTAATTACATTAACGTGGAATTAACGTGAGGCACTAACGTGGGAAAGGGGCGTTTTGGAGTGTTAGTGAAAAAGGTAGGTATCACTAATGATCTCGAAGATTTGGCAAGCCTACGTTAAAGGTCACATTAACTATACTAACATGAACTCTAACGTAGGGAGAAAGGGGTACTCTCAACGTTATTGGGAAAGGTAAACCCCAGTAACGTTTGCGAAGGGCCAAGAGGCAACGTTAGTGGTCATGTTAGTGCCACTAACGTTGAATTAACCTGGACCATTTTGGGTTAGGAACGTTAGTGAAAAAGGTGATTGTCACTAAAGTCCATGCCTACTGCACACTTTCTCTGCAAGTGAAGCTGAGCCCACTAAAGATGATAACTGCTTCAACTCAAGATCCAAAGGCCTATATCCAAGACTTGAAGAGCCAACTAGAAGGTCAGAGGAGTAGTATAAATTGGAGTAGTTTTGAACTAGAGAGGAGCTTTTGGATTGAGAGAACTACTCTCTGTATAATTTTACTTTCTCTACGACTTCTAGTTTTACTTTTAGAATGCATTCTCCATCTTTGTTTTCCATTCCCAGAGCCATGAACAACTAAACCCCTTTCATTAGGTTAGGGAGCTCTGTTGTAATTTGATGGATCAATAATAGTTTTCATTATTCTTCTTCTTTCTTTTCTCTTGATTTTACTAGAATGCTTTCAATCTTCATCCAGTTGGGTAGTTGTCTTGGAAAAGAAGCTATTCATACTTGGATCTCTTCGGAACCTTGGAAGAGGAATGAAGGGATCATGCTAGAAATGCTTTCTCATTTTGGACCAAATTGGGGGTTGGGCAGATATAGTGACATATAATTCTCCCAATACTTTGATTTGGAAATACATGTGGTACAATCAGTGACCATACTTCATCTCTTCTCATGAGCAATTAGACCAAGGAATTGGCTATTGATCCAGATTTGAGAGATTGAATTACCAAGGAATTGGAATTCAATCACTTAAGATTGCCAAGGAGTTCAATGAATGCATTGATTGAGGAAGAGATGAAAATGAACTTGATTTGGAGAATGCAACATCTCCTAAGCCCAATGAATCCCCCATTTCTGATCTTACCCATTCTCTTTACTTTCTGCCATTTACTTTCATGCTAAATTCCCCATTCCCCATTTAAGATTCTGTAATTTACTTTCCGTCATTTATATTCAGCTCTTTATTTCCAGCATTTACATTTTCTGCCATTTACTTTCCCGCCATTTAATTTCCTGCAATTCTCAAATCAAATTCTGCTTAGCTCAACTAGAACATTCCTCCAATTAAAGTTGCTTGACCAATCAATCCCTGTGGGATTCGACCTCACTCAATTGTGAGTTTTTACTTGACGATAATTCGGTATACTTGCCAAGGAAAATCTGTTGAGAGACAAGTTTCTGTGCATCAAGTTTATGGCGCCGTTGCCGGGGATTGATTTTGCATCAACAATGATTAAATTGGTGGATAACTAGATTGAGCATTTTTTTCTTTTGTTTGATTTAATTTCATTTGAGTAATTTACTTTCAGTCTTAGTTATTTCCTTCTCTTTACCCCTAACCCGTTTGTGGTGTTATCTGCATTTCTTTTTATTTAGTTCACTGACCCACTAACTGTTTGATATATTGCATTACTCACACTAACAGCATTTCTGCAGAGAATACTGTCTGCATCTATCTTTCTTGCTTGGCCTTATTGGTTGTATGACAGGTAGAAGAAGCGGGGCTTCAACTTCTTTCGATTCTGAACCTGAGAGGACTTTCCTTAGATTAAGGAAGGAAGCAAGAGGAAAGAGAGTTGTTGGTGCTGAGGAAGAGGAAGAGTACTTTGAACAAGACATGGATGAGAATATGGAAAACCATCATGAAGAAGAGGCTCACAACCATGGCAGAGAAGACCCAGTGCATCATGCTGGGCAAGAGAGAAGAGTTCTGGGATCTTACATCAATCTAAACCCAAGAAACTGTGGAAGTAACATCCAAAAGCCAACCATACATGCCAACAACTTTGAACTAAAGCCACAGCTCATCACCCTTGTTCAGAACAACTGTTCATTCGGAGGGAGCGTTCAAGAAGACCCCAATCAACATCTAACCATATTCCTGAGGATATGTGATACTGTGAAGTCTAATGGTGTTCATCCTGACACCTACAGACTGCTTTTGTTTCCCTTCTCATTCAAGGACAAAGCATCTAAATGGCTGGAATCCTTCCCAAAGGAGAGTTTAACAGCCTGAGAAGATGTGGTGAACAAATTCTTGGCAAGATTCTATCCTCCTCAAAGAATCAACAGGTTGAGAGCTGAGGTACAAACATTCAGGCAGCAAGATGGTGAGACTCTATATGAAGCATGAGAGATGTTTAAGGACTTGACAAGAAGGTGCCCGCCAGATATGTTCAATAAATGGATGCAGTTACACATTTTCTATGAAGGTCTTTCCTATGAATCAAAGAAGGCAGTAGACCACTCATCCGGGGGATCTCTGAACAAGAAGAAGACCATTGAAGAAGCCATAGATGTCATTGAAACTGTAGCTGAGAATGACTACTTCTATGCTTCTGAAAGAGGCAACAATAGAAGAGTGATGGAGCTGAACAACACGGATGCACTGCTGGCCCAGAACAAGCTGATTACCAAGCAGCTGGCTAACCTTACCAAGAAGATGGAGAGAAATCAAGTAGCAGTAATCACCACCTCAACAGTAGTTCAAGAAGGAGTGAATGAAGAAGCAGAGGGTGATCAGGAACAAGCCAACTACATTGGAAATCCACCTAGGCAGAACCATGACCCATTCTCCGAAACCTATAATCCTGGTTGGAGGAACCACCCAAACTTTGGGTGGGGAAACCAACAAGATCAAGGCCAAGATCAGAGATGTCACAACCCCAACAACAACGCAGCTCACCAACATTCCACAGAGAGATCATATCAGCACCCACCTAACAACACACCTCAACATCCATACCAAAGCCAAAATGGCCCTTCTCATCCCTCCAATCTTAACTCACCATCATCGGAAGAAAGACTATCAAGGATTGAGACTCTACTTGAAGGCATATGTAAGGAAATCCAAGATAGTAAGGTGTTCCGAGAGGAAGTGTGATCCAACATGCAGAATCAAGATGCTGCCATCAAGAAACTTGAGACACAAATTGGCTACCTATTTCAGCACGCTCCCGGCCATGACCTTTGCAGTAACATTGAACCAAACCCAAGGGAGGAGTGTCATGCTATCACCCTCAGAAGTGGAAAGGATTTGAAGGAGGCTTCCAAGCAACCACAAGAGAAAGATTCAATTGGAAGGAAGGAGGAACAAGATGAAGTTAAAGTCCCCACCTCCAATTCACATCAAAAGGGAGAAGAGTTGAAGCCATATGTTCCGAAAGCCCCATATCCTCAACAATGGAGGAAGAAGGGGGATGACAGCTAGTTCTCCAGATTTTTAGAAATCTTCAAGAAACTACAGATTAACATACCCTTTGCTGAAGTAATAGAGCAAATGCCGCTCTATGCCAAGTTCTTGAAGGAGTTGATGACCAAGAAGAGAAGCTGGAAGAACAACGATACTGTGATACTAACCGAAGAATGTAGTGTCATCATTCAGCATAAATTGCCCCAGAAATTGAAGGATCCTGGGAGCTTTCAGATTCCTTGTATTATAGGAGAAATAACAGTGGAAAAGGCTCTACGTGATTTAGGAGCCAGCATAAATCTGATGTCTGTAGCTATGATGAGAAAAATAAAGATTGAGGAGGCCAAACCAACAAAAATGGCCTTACAATTGGCAGACCGATCATTCAAGTTTTCTCACGGCATAGTGGAAGACTTGCTAGTAAAGGTAGGAGACTTTATCTTCCCAGCAGACTTTGTAGTGTTGGACATGAAGGAAGGTGCTAAGGCTTCTATCATATTAGGGAGACCATTCTTAGCTACTGCCGGAGCTATCATCGATGTCCAAAAGGGTGAACTTACCCTTAGACTACACAATGAAACAATGATGATCAATGTGTTCAAGGCCATGAACTACCCACAAGAACCATTGGGAGAATGTATGAGGTTGGATTCACTGGACGATGCAGTACATGAGATTTTTGAAGAAGAAGAACTTGAAGGGTTAACAGAGGAGGAATCAACATCTAGCAAAGAGGCTGCAACAGCAGAGATTCATATACAGGGTGCACCAAAGGAAGATAATGAAAAGATAGAAGCACCCAAACTTGAACTCAAAGCTCTGCCACCCACTCTCAAATATGCATACTTAGGAGAGAGTGAAAGTTACCCAGTGATCATAAATTCATCCCTCAGCCGAGATCAAGAGGATGAATTACTCCAAGTATTGCAAAAGCATAAGGATGCCATTGGATGGACCCTTGCTGATCTGAAAGGTATCGGTTCGGCCATATGCATGCATAAGATACTGTTGGAAGATGATGCCAAACCATCCATTCAACACCAAAGGAGGCTGAATCCAGTCATGAAGGAAGTGGTACAGATGAAGTTATGGCAGGGAGGGGTAATCTACCCGATCTCTGATAGCCCATGGGTCAGTCCCGTGCAAGTTGTCCCAAAAAAAGGAGGAATCACTGTAGTCCCCAATGAGAAGAACGAACTAATCCCTACAAGGACCATCACAGGATGGCAGATGTGCATAGACTACAGAAAACTCAATGAAGCTACAAGAAAAGATCATTTCCCCCTTTCTTTCATGGATCAGATGCTGGAAAGACTTGCAGGACACGCATATTACTGTTTTCTCGATGGTTATTCAGGATATAACCAAATAGTGGTTGATCCAAGAGACCAAGAGAAAACCTCATTCACTTGCCTATATGGAGTGTTTGCCTACAGGCGCATGCCATTTGGGCTATGTAATGCACCTGCAACTTTCCAACGCTGCATGCTCTCTATTTTCTCAGATATGATAGAAAAATTCTTTGAAGTCTTTATGGATGACTTTTCGGTATTCGGAGATTCCTTCACTAATTGCCTAAATCACTTGGCCCTGGTATTAAAAAGATGTCAAGAGACCAACTTGGTCTTGAACTAGGAAAAATGTCACTTTATGGTGACAGGGGGAATAGTTCTTGGCCATAATGTTTCTAACCAAGGCATTGAGGTAGATAGAGCTAAGGTGGAACTCATTGAAAAATTACCCCCACCAAGTGATGTCAAGGCAATTAGGAGCTTTTTAGGGCATGCCAGCTTTTACAGAAGGTTTATTAAAGATTTTTCAAAGATAGCCAAGCCCTTAAGCAATCTCCTTGTATCTGATGCACCATTTGTCTTTGATGAAAAATGCATGCTAGCATTCGAAAACTTGAAAAAGAGGCTGTCCTCTGCCCCTATCATTTCCCCACCTGATTAGAACTTACCATTTGAACTGATGTGTGATGCATCTGATTTTGCAGTAGGGGCAGTGTTAGGGCAGAGGAAAGATAACTTAGTCCATGTGATATACTATACTAGCAAAGTCCTCAATGACACTTGAAGAAATTACACCACCACTGAAAATGAGTTGCTGGCAATAGTTTTTGCATTTGACAAGTTTAGATCATACCTCATTGGTGCCAAAGTGATTGTTTTCACAGACCACACAGCACTTAAATACTTATTTGCCAAGCAGGAGTCAAAACCAAGACTGATAAGGTGGATCTTATTGTTGCAGGAATTCAATATTGAGATTAGAGACAAGAAAGGAGTGGAGAACAAGGTAGCCAATCACCTATCCAGGATCCCTCATGACAAAGGTGGAACACATGATACAAGTGTAAATGAATGTTTCCCAGATGAGCAGTTAATGACGGTTCACAAAGCACCCTGGTTTGCAAACATTGCCAATTTCAAGGCAACTGGGGCTTTACCTCCAGAGATCAACAAACATCAAAAGAGAAAGCTCATCAATGACGCAAAAGTATTTTGTATGGGATGAACCATATCTCTTCAAGAAGTGTTCAGATGGAATCCTGAGAAGATGCGTTTCGGAAGAAGAGGGACGAGAGGTCTTGTGGAACTGCCACGGCTCGTGCTATGGAGGCCATTTTGGAGGGGATAGAACTGCAGCCAAGGTGTTACAAAGCGGATTCTTTTGGCCCACCCTTTTCAAGGATGCCAAAGAACTAGTAAATAACTGCAATGAATGTCAAAGAGCTAGAAGCTTACCCAAAAGAAATGAGATGCCACAGAATTTCATCTTAGAAATGGAACTATTTGATGTGTGGGAAATTGATTTTATGGGACCATTCCCAACCTCATATGTAAACAACTACATCTTGGTAACAGTGGATTACGTTTTCAAGTGGGTAGAGGCTATTGCAACCCGAACGAATGACAACAAGGTAGTCATGAACTTCCTCAGAAAGAACATCTTTAGCCGGTTCGGAGTCCCCCGAGCACTCATCAGTGATAGAGGGAGCCATTTTTGTAACAGATCACTAGAAGCGTTCCTCCTGCGATATGGGGTGAAACACAAGATTGCCACGCCTTACCACCCCCAAACAAGTGGGCAAACTGAGATATCTAACATAGAGCTAGAAAAGGATTCTGGAAAAGACTGTAGGAGCATCAAGAAAGGATTGGTCGAAGAAGATGGATGATGCTCTTTGGGCATACAGAACGGCATTCAAAACACCAATCGGGATGTTCCCATATCAACTGGTGTATGGAAAAGCTTGTCATTTACCATTGGAGCTGGAACACAAAGCCCTCTGGGATCTCAAGCTACTAAATTTTGATAGCGTTGCTGCTGGTGAAAAGAGGGTCTTGCAGCTGCAGGAAATGGAGGAGTTCAGATCTCAAGCCTATGAAAATGCCAAGATTTATAAAGAAAAGGCAAAGAGAAGGCATGACCTCCATCTGGCACCCACGAGCTTCAAAAAAGGACTGCAAGTGCTCCTCTACAATTCCAAATTAAGAATTTTCCCTGGAAAACTCAAACTAAGGTGGTCAGGACCCTTTCTTGTCACAAAGGTCTCGCCGTATGGACACATAGAAATCATGGAGGAAAGTTCAAAGAAGACGTTCCCCGTGAACGGACAAAGGCTCAAGCACTACATGGGCAACATGGGGGAAAGCCCCAAAATGAAATATCATCTCAACTGATGGAGAAATCGTCGAGCTAGCGACGCTAAAAGAGCGCTTCGTTGGGAGGCAACCCAACCTAAGGTAGTTTCCTTTTCATGATCATCTCAATAAAGGATATAAGCAGTTTCCCTCGTATTGTGAGGAGCCAAGTTTGGTGTTGCACACCAAACCAATCCAAGAGTGAATGTGTAATTCTAAGTTTGGTGTTCCACCAAAGATTTCAGTTAGAATCATATTACACCTCTTCAATGGCAAGTTGCTAGCCCCAACCAATCAGGGAAACCGCTTAACAATAGTTTAGTTTCTATTTCATAGTTGTTTTATCAATAAAAGCACATGAAGTTCTGCATTAGGCAATGAACTAAGTTTGGTGTTCACACACCAAATTAAGTCCAGAAATTTACAAGTATACATGCAAGCTAACTATTCCTCAAGTGCTTAGGGAACAAGCAACTTCCAATAACTTTGCAGGAATTCAATCAACCTTCTATAGAAACAGTGCACCACCATCCAAGGAGGCGAAGAAGGACGCAGAAGCTATGCATGATGACAACAAAGAGATAACCAGAAGGCACCACCAAAGGTTGTATTGCTACTTGATCCCATATGCCTGGAGATGTTAAAAAAAATTGGAAGTCTGAATGTGCCCCTAATTAATGGTTACTCTTTAGCTTAAATCACTAGAATTTAATATTTGCTTTCATTGCCTTTGTCATATATGTGCTGGTCCAAGTAACCTGTCTTCATTTTCACCTTGCTCACTTGTATGCTTGTCCCTTAAGTCAAATAAAAAAGAGATGTTATGAAAGACTAGAGTGATGATCAATTGTGGAGTAGGTTCTTAAGCTTGTGGTGTAGTAATCACTTAGCTAAGTTGGTTCACCAACAAGGTAGGAAGGCAACTATCTGTCCTGAAGTCATATGCTTGAAACACACCCTATGAGACTAGCTAAATAACAAGATCCTAATAAGAAAAAGGAAAAGAACAATAAGAGTTGAAAAAGAAAGAAAAGTAATAAGAAATAAGGCTAGGCACCAAGGGCTTGAATCTTGAGGGATGTGTCTGTGGTGCTGTTGTACCAAGGATCTGCTTGGATGAATAAGTTCTTAGGAGTGCTTCATCACTTGGTAACTTGGGTTAACTAACCCGGGATTATCAACTGAAAATCCACTATCAAGAGCAACCTTGCTACATAACATTTAGTAACCCAAAGAGGTGATGGACACCAAGGCCTCAAGGAAAGAAAATAACAAACTATGTGCCTGTGGTGTGCATGTATGGGGGAGAGAGACTTGAGGGAGTAAGTCCTTAGGGGTGTTTCAACACCTAGCACCTTGAACCAACTGGTTCGGGAGTGTTGGCTGAAAGCTTATGTTAAAGAGTCGCCCCCTCACAGAGCACTTAGCCTAAGGATGCAATAAACCTTGAAAAGACAAAGGGATCAATAAATAAAAGTCTCAAAGGGTGCAATCAAGTGAGTATTCCAGGGCATGATAAAGGTCTGAAAGCTAGTAAAGGAATGTACCTAAGTTGCTTTGCATGAAACCCCATAAAACCAAGGACATGACTTCCACAATAATGATTCATTCCTCTTGTCATTTCATTCATCATTCTCATGTTTCAGTACTTGCTTAGGGACAAGCAAGCTTTAAGTTTGGTGTTGTGATGCCAGGGCATTTTGGCCAGTTTCACTGACCTTTTCTTTACTGTTTTAGGGTAGTTTCATGCATTTTCTTAGGAAATAAGCAATTTTTGGGTAGAATTTCACTTACATCTTGATTCAAGAAAACGTTGTTAATTTTATATGATTTCATGAGAATTATGCATGAATTTAATGACAAATTGGATGATGCATGACTCATAACTTGGATTAGAGCTTTGATGCACTTTATTTGCTTGATTTCAGGACAAAGGAAGCAAGGAAAAGCCACGTTAGTAGCCACGTTAGTCTAACTAACGTGACCACTAACGTGGAATGGGAGCTAGCTTGCAACGTTAATGAGAAAAGTGATCGCCAATAACATCTTCGAAGCCATCATAGCCCACATTAATTACCACGTTAACTATATTAACGTGGTAGTTAACATGGAGGAAAAGGAAGCTCCAAGCGTTAGTGGTAAAAGTGAGTGCCACTAACGCTCCAAAAGGGCAATTGGCTACGTTAAGAGTCACGTTAACTCAGTTAACGTGAACTCTAACGTAGAAGAGGAAGATAATGCCAACATTAGTGACACTCACCTTTATCACAAACGTTGGACTAAGCCCATATTGGCTACGTTAAGAGCCACGTTAACTTAGTTAACGTAAACTCTAACGTGGAAGGAGCAAGGAATCGCCAACGTTAGTTACCACGTTAATTACATTAACATGGAAGCTAACGTGGAGGAAAGGGATGATGAGCCAACGTTAGTGACACTCACCTTTGTCACTAACGTTGGAGATGGCAATCAATACCACGTTAATGGTCACGTTAATGTAATTAACATAAGGCACTAACGTGGGAAAGGGGCATTTTGGAGCGTTAGTGAAAAAGGTAGGTGTCACTAACACTCTCGAAGATTTGGCAAGCCTACGTTAAAGGTCACGTTAACTATACTAACGTGAACTCTAACGTAGGGAGAAATGGGTACTTTCAACGTTATTGGGAAGGATAAACCCCAGTAACGTTTGCGAAGGGCCAAGAGAGAATGTTAGTGGTCACGTTAGTGCCACTAACGTTGAAGTTAACGTGGACCATTTTGGGTTAGGAACGTTAGTGAAAAAGGTGATTGTCACTAACGTTCTCGACCCCACATTTCACTTAACGTTAACACCACTAACGCCCTAAGCTAAAGTCCATGCCTACTGCACACTTTCTCTGCAAGTGAAGCTGAGACCACTAAAGATGATAACTGCTTCAACTCAAGATCCAAAGGCCCATATCCAAGACTTGAAGAGCCAACTAGAAGATCAGAAGAGTAGTATAAATAGGAGTAGTTTTGAACTAGAGAGGAGCTTTTGGGATGGAGAGAACTACTCTCTGTATAATTTAATTTCTCTGCAACTTCTAGTTTTACTTTCAGAATGCATTCTCCATCTTTAATTTCCATTCCCATAGCAATGAACAACTAAACCCCTTTCATTGGGTTAGGGAGCTCTGTTGTAATTTGATGGATCAATAATAGTTTTCATTGTTCTTCTTCTTTCTTTTCTCTTGATTTTACTAAAAAGCTTTCAATCTTCATCCATTGGGTAGTTGTCTTGGAAAAGAAGCTATTCATACTTGGATCTCTTCGGAACCTTAGAAGAGGAATGAAGGGATCATGCAAGAAATGCTTTCTCATGTTGGACCAAATTGGGGGTTAGGAGGATATGGTGACATATAATTCTCCCAATACTTTGATTTGGAAATACATGTGGTATAATCAGTGACCATACTTCATCTCTTCTCATGAGCAATTAGACCAAAGAATTGGCTATTGATCAAGATTTGAGAGATTGAATTACCAAGGAATTGGAATTCAATCACTTAAGATTGTCAAGGAGATCAATGAATGCATTGATTGAGGAAGAGATGAAAATGAACTTGATACGGAAAATGCAACATCTCCTAAGCCCAATAAATCCCCCATTTCTGATCGTACCAATTCTCTTTACTTTATGCCATTTACTTTTATGCTAAATTCCCCATTCCCCATTTAAGATTCTGCAATTTACTTTCCGTCATTTATATTCAGCTCTTTATTTCCAGCATTTACATTTTCTGCCATTTACTTTCCCGCCATTTAATTTCCTACAATTCTCAAATCAGATTCTGCTTAGCTCAACTAGAACATTCCTCCAATTAAAGTTGCTTGACCAATCAATCCCTGTGGGATTCGACCTCACTTTATTGTGAGTTTTTACTTGACGACAATTTAGTATACTTGCCGAGGGAAATCTGTTGAGAGACAAGTTTCCGTGCATTAAGTAGCTAGGTATTGTATTATAGTTGTATAGGTTGTTCTATGTGTCGAGTGAAATCTTAGGTTAATCAAGGACTCAAATTTTAAGCTCACTTGACTATATACATCCTTACCTCCACCCTAGCCCCATTACAACCCATGAATAAGACCTCATGATACTTCTATGCATGCATTAAGTAATTGTTGATTGTTAGATGAAAGACAAATCTTGGAAAGCATGATTTGGAGAGAATTGAGTGACGAACCCTATACACTTGAGCGAATAGAGCAGATACACTTCCGGTGAGGGTTCGATGCTCAACTCCTTGTTTCCGGCTTTCACGAGCGTTTATCTAGCAAGTTATATGTACTTCATGTTGATGTTCAATTTGGTAGGATTCATAAACTACATAGCATTTTCACCCCGTATGCTCATATGTGTTCTTGGAGGATAGATTTACCCTTGACCAAGTAGATAGACAATTTTACATTAGTTGCATGCATTCATTTAAGAAATTTGCACTTCATAAACCCTTTTTTACCATGATCTTTGGTCTTTTTATTTTAAGCATGAGGACATGCTTGGTTTAAGTGTGGGGAAATTTGATAAACCCCAATTTTATGGTTTATATTGTGAAGAATTTAGGGGATTTTGTCAATATTTTTCACACTTATTCACAAGAAATGCATGGTTTTTTGTTCTCTTCCTAATATTGCTTCATGAAGAAAAACATGCTTATTTTGCCTTAAAATTGCTATATTTTGATTCTCTTCTATTACCATTCAATGCCGTGACGTGTTTGTTGAGTGATTTCAGAATTTATAGGGCAAGGATGGCCTAGAAAAGAGAAAGAAAGCATGCACAAGAGGAAGGAACATGAAGATTTGGATTTTGGGAATTCCATCATGGACGCGCACGCGCACCTCACGCGTACGCATGGATAAAGGCAGCTGGAAGTGGTGTGCAAGGATGGACGCATCCGCGCGGATCAGAGAAATCCCACCGACGCGCGCGCGCACATGGTGCACACGCGTGGATCACAAAAGCAATCGGCACGCACGCACGCATGGCGTGCACGCGCGGAAAGCTGCACGTGACCTCATTAAAGGAAATCGTGCCTGGCGATTTTTGAGGCTCATCAGGCCCAAATTCAAGCTGTTTCTGCATGGAAAAGACCCAAGGATGCTAGGGGGAAAGGGAGGATCAATCATTTTACACTTAGACACAATTTTTAGATAGTTTTGGTTCTTTGTTCTTCTAGAGAGAGAAACCCTTGTTCCTCTCTAGATCTAGCTTTAATTTGATCTTCCCTTGTTGAATTCTGAATTGGATCTTATTAATTACTAGTTTTAATTGTTTAATTTGAATTCTCTAGTATAATTTTGTTTAGATCTTGTGTTAGTTTTATTTTTCCTTGTTGTTTGTCATTTTATACTCATTTCATGAATCTTGTAGATCTTGATTTGTTATTATTGCATTGATGATTTCCATGATTAATTGTGTTGTTTGAGTGATTGTATGTTGATAATTGTTAGTGGGTACTTGTTAGTTCCAATTTAATTGCAATTTGAATAGGTCTTTCATTAATGCTTACCATGTGTTTGATGAAATGTTTCCATTGATTATGGAGTAGTTCTCCTTACTCTTGGCCTAGGCTAAGGGAAATGGGTAAACTTGAGTCATTGGGTCTAATGAATTTGATGATTTGGGAACTCTTAGTGGTCAATTTGATAGCCATTGACACTAGTCTACTACTAGGTTAATTAGTAGTGAGGTTGGACCTTATGGGTTGATGTTGACTAAACCATTTAACATACTTCAAGTATAGAAGTAGACTTAATGAGTTTGGTTCCTCATAATTGTCAAGATATGGTTATTAGACAAGGATAGTGACCCCAATTCCCATGTCTAGCCAAGAGTTGCTTTTGTTATTCATATTTGAAAACCCAAAATTCTTACTTGCTTTGTCTTAGTTATAGTTGATTGTTTAGTTTTAGAATAGAATTATATTGAATGTTATCTTGTTAGTTAGAATTACTCAAATCTTGCTTTAGTTGTTTGAATTAGTTTCTTGCATTCCAAGATTACTTGCTTGTTAAGATTTCTAGTTTAATTTCTTGCTCATGACTTGCAACCCCGGATTTCTAACCAATGTCGAAGCACATGTTTGCCTATTCCTTGTGAGACGACCCGAGGTTTAAATACTTCGGTTAATTTTATTGGGGTTGAACTTGTGACAACCAATTTCCTTCTAAATTTGATACCCGAGGATTGTTGTTGGGAAGAGCTATACTTGCAACGGGATTTTGTTGAGAAATTCTATACCAACATAGTCTTCGGGGCCATCAAAGAGAAAATAAAAACAAAAGCTAACAAGAAATAAAGAAAATTAAGCCCTACAACTAGCAAAAACCAACAAGCAAACCAAAAAAAATCAAGCTATTCACAATATATACAATAGCCAATAACATAGCACCATTGCAATCCCCGGCAACGGCGCCATTTTGATGAACGAATTCCTTATACGATTTAGAATTTCACAAATGAAATGTCATTGCAAGTATAGTTCTAAACCAACAGAGAATTCTCACATGCAAAAATATTGGTTGTCACAAGTACAAACCCCAAAAATATTGGTTCTTAACCGAAGTATTTAGACTCCGGGTCATCTAACAAGGGATTGCAATGAAGTGTCAATTATTGGCTATGAAAGGGCAAATGGGTTTTGATTTATAAAGGGAGCAAGAAAGAGGTAAATCAAACAACTAATTAAAGAAAGTAAGATAAAAAACTCTTGGCTAGATATGGGAAATTGAGATCACCATCCTTGTCAACAAATCAATTATTGATAATTATTAGGAACCGAGCTCATTAGGTCTACTGACTAAAGCCTTAAGTACGTAATGTTTACTCCTAGGCTTGGAGTACGTCAAATGGCTTAATCAACATCAATCCATAAGTCCCAACCTAGCTATTAATTAACTTAGTAGTAGGCTAGAGTCAATGGTTATCGAATTAACCCCCAAGGGTTCTAGAATTACCAATTCAATGAAGCCCAAGGACTCAAGATCACTCAATCCCCTTAGCCTAGGCCAAGGGTCAAGAGAACTACTCACAAACTATAAGTAGCATTCTATCAAACACCTAATGTGCAATAAAAATAAACATCCCAAAACACTAAAATTAAGGAAACCCATAACTAACATAAGCAAAAACTCAACAATAACAATGAAGATAAACAATAAAGAGACATGGAAACATAAAATTGCATTAAAAGGAAATTAGATCCAACAATATTCATTAACATACAAGAAAGCAAAATGAGAAATTAACATTACAACTAAGAAAGTCAAGATGTAGAAATGAGAAATTGTAAAAGAAACAAGATGAAATCAAGTAATTAATTCAAGATCCAAGACAAATTAACCTAATCCTAACCTAATTCTAAAGAGAAGAGGGAGCGTCTCTCTCTAGAAAACTAACTAAAGGCTCATGTTGACTAACTAATTGCTCCCCCTTTGCTTGGACTTCAATTCTGCATGAAATATACTCAGAAACAAGTTGGATTTGGGCCCGGGCAGCTCAGAAAATGCCCCAGTGTTTTACCTTTAAATGGGTCCCGTGCGAGTATCGGCGTGTACGCGCCATGTGCGCGTGCGCTTCGATTGGCTATTTCTTCATCCGCGCGTACGTGTCATGTACGCGTGTGCGTCTCTATGCGAAGTCACTTCTGCGCGCGCGCACCTTGTACGCTTGCGCGTGATGTGTGGAAAACGATCCAACACAAAACTCACCGGCAAGTGCACCGGGTCGCATCAAGTAATAATAACTCACGGGAGTGAGGTCGATCCCACAGGGATTGAAGGATTGAGCAATTTTAGCTTAGTGGTTGATTTAGTCAAGCGAATCATGATTTGGTTGAGAGATTTGTGATTAACAGAATTTAAATTGCATGGAAAGTAAAGGGAGAGGGACAATTGGCATGAATTTAAAGAGAACTGAAATGTAAAATTGCTAAATTTTAAAGAGCAAGAAATTAAATGGCAGAAACTTAGAACGCAAGAAAAGTAAATTGCAGAATCTTAAAGTGCAAAAAATGTAAATGGCTTGAATTGTAAAGGAAATTGGGAATGGGAATTTCAGAAATCAAACAAGGAAAAGTAAAATTCAATAAACAGAAAAGTAAAAGATGACTTGAATTGAATCGGATCTAAAACGGAATTGTAAATGGGCTTGAAAAGCATTAAACAGAGAATCGAAAATGGGAAATCCATATCTCAGGACTCAAGAGACTAGATAACCAAGTCTAGATCTCAATGCCCTCCTAGATCCAGCAAGAACAATTGCAAAGGAAATGAAGAAATGTAAATTGCAGAGAAAGTAAAAGAAGAAGCAATTAACAGAAACTGAAATTCAATGATGCGGAAAATTAAACAAGATCTCAAGGTGAGATTGAAACAGAAGTTCTTCAATTCTCCACCCAAGATCCGAAGCAAGAAAAGTAAAAAGTGCTCAAGCAAGAACAAGGAAGAAGAGAGATCAATTCTCCTCCCCAATTCTCTTGAATTCTAAAACAACAATGCCAAAATGTAAAGGTGAGCTCTCTACAAAACTACCCAATCAAAACCGAAAAGGAAAGCTCCCCCAAAACTTAAATCTTAAGCTATTTATACACTTTCTTCAAATGGTCTTCAAGCCTTGAATTGGGCCTTTGCTCTTGATGGAATTGGGTTGATAGAGGCCTTGGTTGATTGCTCTTGGAGTTGGAGAGAGAACCGAAGTGAACCGGGTTGGGAATTATAAAAGCTTGAGTAAAAGTTTGAGTAAAAGTTTGAGGCAAACTTTTACTCAAACTTTTTACATCAGCTGCCCCGTTCTTGCTGCTACCAACGTTTGAGCCAAAGTTTGGGGTCAAACTTTTGCTCAAACGTTGGCCCCCTTATACACACTCATGACGCCAATGTTTGCTAAAAAGTTTGAGGCAAACGTTGGCGCAAACTTTTTGTCTCCAGGGTGTGTTGTTGATGGCGCCAACGTTTGCCAAAAAGTTTGAGGCAAACGTTGGCGCAAACTTTTTCTCTCCAGGGTGTTGATTTATGATGCCAACGTTTGCCAAAAAGTTTGAGGCAAACGTTGGCTCAAGCTTTTCTCCCAAAAGTTTGAGCTAAAGTTTGAGGCAAACTTTTGCTCAAGCTTTTTGTTCCTTGGTGTGTTTTCACTTATCCGAAAGTTTGAGCTAAAGTTTGAGGCAAACTTTTGCTCAAACTTTTTGTTCTCTCTTGCTCCTAGCCATTTCTTCTTGCTTCAACCTTTCTCCAAGCTTTCTTCACCTATCATCAATCAACCAAACACATCAAAGCTATGCTCAAAATCATGAGTTTGTCATTCTTTCATAATATGTGGCAATTATAACATAAATCCTCATGAAATTGCATTAATTCATCTATGGTTGATTAAATCAAAAGAAACATGGAAATCTACCCAATTGGCTTGCTTATGGCTCAAGAAAGTGCATAAATCAATTGAAAACAAAAGAAAAAGGCTAGTGAAACTAGGCTAAGATGACTTGTCATCACAACACCAAACTTAAAGCTTGTTTGTCCCCAAGTAAGAAATGAATTATTGAGAAGAAACAATGAAATGGAAGATGATGTTCATGCTAGCAGAGTATTATTGGTAGTTCATGGGGTTTTATGTGGATATGTAAACACTCACTTCTTATTGACTCTTATGCCTAGAAAGTCTTCTTCAAGCATCAAGCAACACACTGCTATGACCTCTCATTATTCCTTTATCCTTGGCTATTATTTTGTTCATAAGCTTTATTTGAGTGTCATGTGTAACAAGTTCATTGATTTCTTTATACTTGACACATTATTCACTAAAGACACTTGGCTCACATTCCTTCTTAAAACATTGATGCCCAGCACCTCTTTGGGTTACTAAATGCCTTGTAGTTAGGTTGCTCTTGATAGTGGATTTTCAGCTGATGATCCCGGGTTAGTTAACCCAAGTTACCAAGTGTTGATGCACTTCAAAGAGCTTAATAATCCAAGCAGATCCTAGTACAAAGACACCACAGGCATATATTCTAAGGTTCAAGCTATTGGTGTCTAGCTTTGTTTCTTTTTGTTTTTCTTTTGTTCTGTTGCCATTTTTGGCTTTTTCTTTTCTCTTTTTTTTTGTTTTTTTTTCTTTTTAACCAAGGACTTTTATTTGATTGAGATTCATAGACAGTAGGCCACTTTCTACTTAAGAGGAGACATCCTAGTTCTCTTATTCATTAAAAGTGAGCTATTATGCAATCACACATTCATACCACCACTTACTTTTATTGTACTTCTATCTAACAGAGAACTATCTCACTTCACATTCAAACATTTCTTTTATTGAATTAAAGATGCATGGGACAAAGCATGCTTTTTGTTCAGTGAAAGTAAACACACAAGCACACATATAGGCTAGCTTACTTATTTTAAGAGTGATTCTACTTGTACTAGATGAACACTTTAGCAAGACACAAGTCAAAGCATTTTTCAACAGTAAGAGTTAAGTGTAGATACAACCTATTGGTTTGCAGTTCCTTTGTCCTTCTTTCTGTTGTGTCCTTTTGAGTTATGATGCATAGTGTCTTCAAATGGTAGTGAGTTCCCTGCACAATTCTCAAAAGTTGCTTGCTTCTCAAGCCCTTAGGTGACTAGTTAGTATGCATGAATTGAGTGTGGCTTTTGGGTTTGATTTGGTGTGGGAACACCAAACTTAATTCCTTGCCACTTCCTCTGATGCAACAGGTTGACTATATGTAAAATCTTGTTTCCTTACTAAAGGTTATGGAATAAAAACTAGAAATCAGTTAAGTAAGTGAATAACCTGTTTGATTGCTTAGAGCTAGTATTGTGCAGGAGGTGAGAATGTGCTTTTAAATGAGGTTTTGGTGGAACACCAAACTTAGAATCCTTCATTCTCCCTTAAATTGTTTTGGTGTGCAACACCAAACTTAGCTCCTTGCAATGCATACCAATTATTCAACATTTTTATTGAAAAGGCTATGAAAAGAAAACTACCTCAGGTTGGGTTGCCTCCCAACAAGCGCTTCTTTATTGTCATTAGCTTGACATTCTTCAATTCTTTTCAAGAAGGTTGTAGGTTCTGAACCTCTTTTTCCTTATCCCATTGTCCTCCCAAGTACAGCTTTGCTCTGTGACCGTTTGCTGTAAATTGACTCTTTGTTGCTTCATCTAGCAATTCAATACTCCCATAAGGAAAAACCTTTGTCACCAAGTACGGGCCAGTCCACTTAGACTTAAGTTTGCCAGGGAAGATCTTAAGCCTTGAGTTATACAGGAGCACTTGTTATCCTGGCTTGAACTCCTTCTTTGTGATCTTCTTATCATGCCACCTCTTAGCTCTTTCCTTGTATATCTTAGCACTCTCATAGGCTTCTAGCCTGAATTCATCTAACTCATTTAGTTGTAACAACCTTTTCTCTCCTGCAGCTTGGGAATCAAGGTTGAGGAGTTTAGTGGCCCAAAAAGCTCTGTGTTCCAGCTCTATAGGGAGGTGACAGGATTTGCCATATAATAACTGAAAGGGTGACTTGCCAATAGGGATTTTGTAAGCTGTCCTATATGCCCATAAGGCATCTTCTAACTTCCTAGCCCAATCCTTTCTCGTGCTTCCCACTGTTTTTTCTATGATCTTCTTCAGTTCCCTATTTGCGAGTTCAGCCTGGCCATTAGTCTGAGGGTCGTAAGGTGTGGCTACTTTATGGATTACTCCATATTTGTGGAGGAGTTTCTCCATCTGTTTGTTGCAAAAGTGACCACCACCATCACTAACCAGCCCCTTGGGCACTCCATATCTTGTGAAAATGTGTTTTTTTAGGAATTAGAGGACAATCTGTGCATCACAGGTGGTTGTGGCTATGGCTTCCACCCACTTTGATACATACTCTACTGCCACCAGGATATATCTGAAAGAGTAGGAAGGAGGAAAAAGTCCCATGAAATCAATGCCCCATAAGTCAAACACCTCCACTTCCAGGATGAAGTTTTGAGGCATCTCATTTCTCTTTGTCAATCCTCCAGTTCTCTAACATTCATTGCATTGGTGAACAAACTCTCTGGCATCCTTGAAGATGGTTGGCCAATAAAACCCACTCTGTAATACCTTTGCAGCTGTTCTCTCTGGTCCAAAGTGTCCACCATATGCTGAGCCATGGCAATGCCATAGTATGTCCTTCATTTCACTTTTAGGGACACACCTCCTAATCATTCCATCAGAGCATCTCTTGAATAGAAAAGGTTCATCCCACAAGAACTTCCTTGCTTCATTGAGTAATTTCTTCATTTGTTGCTTGGAAAATTCTTGAGGTATCTTCCTTCCTACCTTGTAGTTTGCTATGTCAGCAAACCAAGGTATTTCTTGAATTTGGAAAAGATGTTCATCAGGGAAGTTCTCATTTACTTGATGTAGTTTGTCTTGCTTAGCTTCTTGTGGCACTCTTGATAGATGATCTGCTACTTGATTTTCACTTTCCTTCCTATCCCTCACTTCAATATCAAATTCTTGTAGCAGCAACACCCACCTAATAAGCCTTGGCTTTGAATCCTGTTTAGACATTAAATACTTGAGAGCAGAATGGTCAGTGTATACTATAACTTTTGAACCGATCAAGTATTGTCTAAACTTATCAAATGCATATACAATTGCTAAAAGTTCTTTTTCAGTGGTGGTATAATTTTTCTATGTTTCATTCAACACTTTGCTAGCATAATATATGACATGATGTAATTTGTCCTTCTTTTGCCCCAGTACAGCACCGATAGCAAGGTTGCTTGCATCACACATAAGTTCAAAAGGTAAATTCCAATCAGGGGGTGTGATGATTGGTGCTGTAATGAGCTTTCTCTTGAGAATTTCAAAGGCATGTCTACAGTTATCATCAAAAATGAAGGGAACATCATTCATTAGTAAATTACTCAATGGTTTTGCTATTTTTGAAAAATCCTTGATGAACCTTCTGTAGAAGCCAGCATGCCCAAGAAAACTTCTTACTGCTTTCACATTAACAGGTATAGGGAGTTTTTCAATAACTTCTATTTTAGCTTTATCAACTTCTATACCTCTACATGACACTTTATGCCCAAGAACTATTCCTTCCGGAACCATGAAATGGCATTTTTCCCAATTCAACACCAAATTAGTTTCTTGGCATCTTTTCAAAACAAGAGTTAAGTTATGCAAGCAAGTGTTAAATGAATTGCCAAAAACAGAAAAATCATCCATGAAGACTTCTAAAAATTTTTCCACCATATCAGAAAAAATAGAAAGCATACACTTTTGAAAAGTGGCTGGGGCGTTGCACAGCCCAAAGGGCATCCTTCTATAGGCAAAAACTCCAAATGGGCATGTGAAGGAGGTCTTTTCTTGATCCTTGGGGTCCACCACTATTTGATTGTAACCAGAATACCCATCCAGGAAGCAATAATAAGCATGGCCTGCTAGTCTTTCCAACATTTGATCAATGAATGGCAAAGGAAAATGATCTTTTCTTGTTGCATCATTCAATCTCCTGTAGTTTATGCACATTCTCCACCCAGTCACTGTCCTAGTGGGGATCAACTCATTCTTTTCATTGGTGATGACTGTCATTCCTCCCTTTTTTGGCACAACTTGAACCGGACTCACCCAAGAGCTGTCTGAGATTGGAAAAATTATCCCTGCATTCCATAGCTTCATCACTTCTTTTTGAATCACCTCTTTCATGGTTGGGTTGAGTCTTCTTTGAGGTTGAACCACAAGTTTTGATTCTTCCTCCAATAAAATTTTATGCATGCAAATAGCAGGGCTGATGCCTTTGATGTCCTCAATTGTCCACCCCAAGGCTGTTTTGTGAGTTTTTAATACTTCAATCAACCTTGCTTCCTCATCCATGTTCAAAGAGGAATTTATAATCACTGGTAATGCCTCTGCTTCCCCAAGAAACACGTACTTGAGGTGAGGAGGGAGAGGTTTCAACTCCTGTTTTGGTTTATCCTCTTTCTTGCCTTCAATGAGTATTTCTATCACTTCCTCTCTTTGTTCTTTCTGATGCTCCAAATAGTCGTCTTCAAATATTTCTTCTACTAGCCCTTCTATCATATCCACATTTATGTAATTTTCTTGCTTTGAGGGGTGTTGCATTGATTTGAAGACACTGATTACTATTTGTTCATTATGCACCCTGAAGGTCATTTCTCCCTTCTCCACATCAATAGTGGTTCTTGCTGTGGCTAGAAATGGTCTCCCCAAAATGATTGAGCTGCTTCCTTCCCCTTCGTTGTCTAAGATTACGAAGTCTGCGGGGAAGATAAACTTTCCAACATTCACTAGTAAATTCTCCACAATACCATTGGGTGTCTTGATTGATCTATCGGCCATGACTAATGACATCCTGGTGGGTTTAATTTCTTCTATGGCAAGCTTTTTCATCAATGATAGAGGCATCAAGTTGATGCTGGCACCTAGATCACACAGGGCGTTTTCCAATGTTATCTTGCCTATGGTGCATGAGACTATAAAACTCCCTGGATCTTTGAGCTTTGGTGGAATACCCATCTGGATCACAGCGCTACATTCTTCAGTGAGCATGATAGTTTCCTTTTCTTGCCAACTTCTCTTCTTGTTGATTAGCTCCTTCATAAACTTGGCATATAGGGGCATCTGCTCCAGTGCCTCAGCCAAGGGAATATTTATCTCCAACTTCTTGAAAGTCTCAAGGAACTTGTGAAATTATTGGTCCTTTGCCTCCTTGTTGAATCTCTGGGGATATGGCAGTGGAGGTACAAAGGTCTTCTCTGCTTGTTGCTTTTGATTCTTTGTTGGTTCTTCAATTGCTTCATTCCCCTTTTTTGGAATTTTTTATTGTTCCTCCTTTTCTTGAGTTTGCTTTGAAGCTTGCTCGCTTGCCATTGCATCATCATTATTGGCTTCCTCTGTGTGTGTTGGCTGTTCCTCTTCTAGTGGTCTTTTGCTGCTCTTCAATGTTCTCCCACTCCTTAATTGTATTGCCTTGCATTCTTCCTTAGGATTTGGGATTGTGTCACTCGGTAGTGAGCTTGAAGGTCTCTCAACAGAAATCTGTTTGGAGATTTGCCCAATTTGGCTTTCTAGGCTCTTCATGGAGGCTTCATGGTTCTTGATTGTCATTTCCTGGTGTTTCAACATTTTGTCTATCAAGGTCTCCAAGTTAGTGAGTCTTTGAGATTCAGGTGATGCTTGTGGTGGGTTGTGAGATGTGGATGGTGGATGGTAGGCATTTTGGTTGGTGGGTTGGTTATTAGATTGGTAATGGTTGGGGTTGGGGTAGTTGTTTTGAGGTTTTCTGTAGGTGTTTTGGTTAGTTTGCTGCTGGTTGTGGTTTTGGTTGTTTCTTGAAGTGTTTTGGTTTGAGTTCCTCTGCCATGGTTGTTGGTTTTGGGTGTGATTATCTCCCCATCTGAGGTTTGGGTGGTTCTTCCAGGATGGATTGTATGTATCACCATACACTTCATTTGGTCCTTGGTTGTGCATGTACTGGACTTGTTCTTGCTGCTGCTCCTCTTGAGTTTCTTCATTTTGCCCCCATGTGGATGATGGTTGGCTTGTGTTAACTGCTGCAACTTGGAGGCTATCAATCCTCTTGGCCATTTGCTCAAATTGTTGTTGAATTTGCTGCTGCATCATCTTGTTTTGAGCCAAGATTGAGTCCACCCCTTCTAGCTCCATTACTCCTCTCCTTTGTGATGGTTGACGATTTCTTTGATGAGTAAAGAAATATTGATTGTTGGCCACCATGTCAATAAGATTTTGAGCTTCTTCTGCTGTTTTCATCAGTTGCAATGATCCTCCAGCTGAGTGGTCAAGTGATTCTTGAGCCTTTAGAGTGAGTCCTTCATAGAAGTTCTGTAGCTTGTCCCACTCAGTGAATATTTCTGGTGGACATTTCCTCAGCAGAGCCTTGTATCTCTCCCATGCTTCATACAGATTTTCAGCATCCAATTGTGTGAATGTTTGCACCTCAGTTTTCAGCCTGATGACTCTTTGAGGTGGATAGAATTTGGCTAGAAATTTAGTCACCAAATCATCCCAGCTAGTGATGCTTCCTTGAGGAAAAGTTTCAAGCCATTGTACGGCCTTGTCCCTTAATGAGAACGGGAACAACAGAAGCTTGTAAGTCTCAGGATTCACGCCATTGGACTTGACAGTGTCACAAATCCTTAAGAAGGTAGATAGATGTTGATTTGGATCCTCCAATGGTCCTCCCCCAAACGAGCAATTGTTTTGGACCAATGTAATGAGTTATGGCTTCAATTCAAAGTTATTTGCATTGACATTAGGGGTGAGAATGCTGCTTCCACAATGTCTAGCATTTGCAAAGGTATAGGAGGACAAAACTCTCCTCTGCTGTGGGTTATTGTTAACCCCTCCTTCTGGATTATATGGATCTCCTTCCATCTCGTGATATTCTTCCTCAGATTCTTCCTCTCCAACAATATTTTTCCCTCTTTCAGCTCTTCTCAACCTTCTAAGAGTTCTCTGGTCAGTTTCAGATAAAACAGGAATGGATCTCCCTGTACCTGACATACAAACAAAACACAAGAAACACCACCAGTAACTCTTCAATCTATTGCTAGAATGAAGTTTAGTTTAAGCAAAACTTCAAACAGTTAGCGTGTTAGTCAAAAATTTGAGAAATAGAAAAGAAAAATGCTAGATCTAGATCACCACCTCACTTAATCATTGTCAATCTAATCAATCCCCGGCAACGGCGCCAAAAATATGATGTGTGGAAAATGATCCAACACAAAACTCACCGGCAAGTGCACCGGGTCGCATCAAGTAATAATAACTCACGGGAGTGAGGTCGATCCCACAGGGATTGAAGGATTGAGCAATTTTAGCTTAGTGGTTGATTTAGTCAAGCGAATCATGATTTGGTTGAGAGATTTGTGATTAACAGAATTTAAATTGCATGGAAAGTAAAGGGAGAGGGACAATTGGCATGAATTTAAAGAGAACTGAAATGTAAAATTGCTAAATTTTAAAGAGCAAGAAATTAAATGGCAGAAACTTAGGATGCAAGAAAAGTAAATTGCAGAATCTTAAAGTGCAAGAAATGTAAATGGCTTGAATTGTAAAGGGAATTGGGAATGGGAATTTCAGAAATCAAACAAGGAAAAGTAAAATTCAATAAACAGAAAAGTAAAAGATGACTTGAATTGAATCGGATCTAAAACGGAATTGTAAATGGGCTTGAAAAGCATTAAACAGAGAATCGAAAATGGGAAATCCATATCTTAGGACTCAAGAGACTAGATAACCAAGTCTAGATCTCAATGCCCTCCTAGATCCAGCAAGAACGATTGCAAACGAAATGAAGAAATGTAAATTGCAGAGAAAGTAAAAGAAGAAGCAATTAACAGAAACTGAAATTCAATGATGCGGAAAATTAAACAAGATCTCAAGGTGAGATTGAAACAGAAGTTCTTCAATTCTCCACCCAAGATCCGAAGCAAGAAAAGTAAAGAGTGCTCAAGCAAGAACAAGGAAGAAGAGAGATCAATTCTCCTCCCCAATTCTCTTGAATTCTAAAACAACAATGCCAAAATGTAAAGGTGAGCTCTCTACAAAACTACCCAATCAAAACCGAAAAGGAAAGCTCCCCCAAAACTTAAATCTTAAGCTATTTATACACTTTCTTCAAATGGTCTTCAAGCCTTGAATTGGGCCTTTGCTCTTGATGGAATTGGGTTGATAGAGGCCTTGGTTGATTGCTCTTGGAGTTGGAGAGAGAACCGAAGTGAACCGGGTTGGGAATTATAAAAGCTTGAGTAAAAGTTTGAGTAAAAGTTTGAGGCAAACTTTTACTCAAACTTTTTACATTAGCTGCCCCGTTCTTGCTGCTACCAACGTTTGAGCCAAAGTTTGGGGTCAAATTTTTGCTCAAACGTTGGCCCCTTATGCACACTCATGACGCCAACGTTTGCCAAAAAGTTTGAGGCAAACGTTGGCGCAAACTTTTTGTCTCCAGGGTGTGTTGTTGATGGCGCCAACGTTTGCCAAAAAGTTTGAGGCAAACGTTGGCGCAAACTTTTTCTCTCCAGGGTGTTGATTTATGATGCCAACGTTTGCCAAAAAGTTTGAGGCAAACGTTGGCTCAAGCTTTTCTCCCAAAAGTTTGAGCTAAAGTTTGAGGCAAACTTTTGCTCAAGCTTTTTGTTCCCTGGTGTGTTTTCACTTATCCGAAAGTTTGAGCTAAAGTTTGAGGCAAACTTTTGCTCAAACTTTTTGTTCTCTCTTGCTCCTAGCCATTTCTTCTTGCTTCAACCATTCTCCAAGCTTTCTTCACCTATCATCAATCAACCAAACACATCAAAGCTATGCTCAAAATCATGAGTTTGTCATTCTTTCATAATATGTGGCAATTATAACATAAATCCTCATGAAATTGCATTAATTTATCTATGGTTGATTAAATCAAAAGAAACATGGAAATCTACCCAATTGGCTTGCTTATGGCTCAAGAAAGTGCATAAATCAATTGAAAACAAAAGAAAAAGGCTAGTGAAACTAGGCTAAGATGACTTGTCATCAGCGCGCCCATCGATGCATTCCCAATCCTTGTTTCCTCATGCGTTATCCACTTTGTATGCTTTTTTCCTCATTTCTTCTATCCAATACTTGCCTTATAAACCTGAAATCACTCAACAAACACATCAAGGCATCGAATGGAATTAAAGTGAGTTAAAATCACCAATTTAAGGGCCTAAAAAGCATGTTTTTACACTTAAGCATAATAGAAGCGAGAATTACAAAACCATGCTATTTCATTGAATAAATATGGGAAAAGGTAATAAAATCCCCTAAAATAAGCACAAGATAAACCACAAAATTAGGGTTTATCAAATCTCCTCACACTTAAACTAAGCATGTCCTCATGCTAAAATCAAGAAAGAAGCAAAGGGGTATCAACATTTATTCAATGCAAACTAACTAAATGCAATCTATCTATACGAAATCTATCTACATGAATGCATCCACTTAGTAAAAATAAATCAATCTCCAAGAATACATATACAAACACAAGGGCTAAGGCAATAGCAATCAACTCAACCCACAATTGAATTGAATCATTGAAAGATGTTACAAACTTGCAAGAAAAGATAATTATGGGTGGAAACATGTAATTGAGCAATCGAACCCTCACCAGATGTGTATCCGCTCTAGGCACTCAAGTGTATAGGGGATTGATTCACTCAAGTCTTCCCTAATCATGCTCTCTAAGGTTTATTTTTTATCTAACAATCAACAATTACTTTATGCATGCATACAAATATCATGAGGACTTTCCCATGGGTTGTAATGGGACTAGGGTCAAGGTATGGTGCATATGGTCAAGTGAGCTTGAGATTTGAATCTTTGATTAACTTAAACTTCCCACCTAACTTATGACAACCTATACAATTCTAAATAATCCTAGCTATCCATTCTTCACTTTTCCACACACTCATGCATTCTCTTTTGATCACCATACATATGATTTGATTATTATTGAACTTCACCTTGGGGCATTTTTGTCCCCTTTTTATTGCACTTCTTTTTCTTTTCTTCTTTTTTTTTGGAACTAAAATATGTACAAGGGCATCAATGCATATGGTTGACACATTATTAATATGTGAGTGTGTACCCAATTCCCAAGATTTCCAATACAACTACAAAAACACACTTTTATCTCTACCCAATGTACCCAACTTTCCCAAAATCTAGTAATGAACACTCTCACTAGCCTAAGCTAATCAAAGATCCAAATAGGGGATATTTATTGTTTTTCACTTAGGCTTGTAATGTGTTACACTTATGAACAAATGGGTTAAGCATCGGCTCAAATTGGCTAACAATGGAAGATAAAAGGTAGGCTATCTGGGTAAGTGAGCTATTTGAACAATGGCCTCAATCATATAAATGCATGTGTACACAAAGTAATGGACATAAAGAATCAAACAAATCAAAGATTACACTCATAGGGAGAGAATAATTCACACAAGAATGAAAATAAGTGGTTATATGATGTAACCACACAATTAAGGTTCAAAACTTGCATGCTTGTGTTCTTTGCTCAAAACATGATCCACAAAGTGTGTAATTCAAGCAAGTCCTAAAAAAATTTTTCAAACCAATTGGGGTGGTTGGTGCGTGGCAGAAGTTAACCAATTTAGAGATTTCAATTGAGAGAACAGCGTTGTACGTATAGCTCTTAACCGGCTAAGATCCGTCTCACCAATTTAAAAAGGGTTGTTACAAAATTTTAGAAATAAAATACTGGGAGTATGACTCCCAGGTCGTCTCCCAACGAGTTACAAGAAAGAGTGCTAATTTATTAATCAGAAAATTCCCAGAATGTTGAGATTGATAATGAGCAATTAAATTAATTGTGAATTAATGCAATAAAAATAAACTAAGAATAATTATTGATACTCTGAATAAAAGGCCTTGACTGGGGGAATAATTAAGTGGAACTTCTATCCTTGTTGGGATCTTCTCAAGTGTGGTGTAAAAAGGTTGTTGTTCTCACTCGATTTTCCCTTACTAAATAAGAAAAGGTATGGTGATTGAACTAACTCTCACCCTCAGATCCTAGCCCTCTCCCTTGGGGAGGTCTAGTGTTAGTAGGTATGGAATTAGCCAACAACATCCAGTTTAACCAAGCACTTGAGCATTCCAACTCAAGTATCACCTCTTAATCAACCCCATGTCAAGTAGAAATTCTACTCCATTGACATGAAATTAATAATCATAAAAATATGAGAAGACATAATTAATTAAAATAAAATAGAGAATTAGAATTAATTAAAATAAAAATAACTTCATATATTAATAAATTCAAAATGTAACATACTTAATTGAATAGAGTCAATGAGTAACTAATTAAAAATAAAGGAATAAGAAAACAAACTAAAGTAATGTCTTCAACGGAGGTAATGAGTTTCAGCATCCAAAAATTCAAGCAAAAGCATAAACTATTAATGTAATGCAACTCTAAAAACTCATATCTAAAACTAAGAGCAATCCTAATGTGTGAATCTCAATGTGTGTGGATGCGTGTTGAGTCTCTGCATGTTCCCTAGGTTTAGTCTGCGTTTCTGGGCCGAAAACTGGGTCAAAAAGCGGCCCGAAATCTCCCCCAGCGTATTCTGTTATTTTTGCAGATCGGGCAGGTCACGCATACGCGATGTCCATGCGTTCGCGTCAGTGAGCGATTTTCCTTGTCACGCATTCGCGTGGTTTACGCGTTTGCGTCATTCGTGTAGACTCCAATCCACGCGTTTACGTCAGGCACGCGTCCGCGTCATTGCGAATTCTTCACTTCGCACGTTTGCGTGGGCCATGCGCTCGCGTCATTGCTCGCTGGTCATCTCCTTAGTTTCTTATGTTCCTTCCATTTTTGCAAGCCTCCTCTCCAATTTCCAAGCCATTCATGCCCTATGAAGCCTAAAACAATTAACACACGGATCACAGCATCGAATGGAATAAAGGAGAATTAAAATACATAATTAAAAGTCTCTAGGAAGCAATTTTTCAACCATGGAGTAATTTTGGGAAGGAATTGTAAATACATGCTTATCATATGAATAAGTGGGTAAAGAATTGATAAAACCACACAATTAAACACAATATAAACCATAAAACAATGGTTTATCAGTGGTGCCCTAGAAATGGATTTTTTGGAAGTTTTCATCATATTGACTAAGCTTATTCTAATGCAAGGTTGTGATTTAGAAAACTAACTAAAAAAAATTTTCTTAGTTTACCCCTTTTCCAATCAAAGCAAATTTCATACGTAAAGGGGGTCAACTAGGTTTCAACAATTCACAATATTTTTCCAATTCACAACCAAAAAGGCTAAAACAACTATATAATAAAAATTCAACCAAAATATGAAATGTATACCATCTAAGGTGCAAAATGTGACAACTACGATAAAGTAATCCCAAGATAACAAATATATACAATAGTCTCAAAGTGATCTCAAAGATAAAGTGCAAAATGAAATAAAGTAGCAGAAACAAGAAGATAAATGTCCGAAAGTTCACCACACAAATGCTATCCACTGATCACGAACGGTGACCTCCCCACACTTTAGGATGAAGCATCGTCCTTGATGCTACTGATGTAGCACGGGCTGGGGGTCAACAGTCGCGCCGGGCTGTGGCTCAGGCTCAAGCTATGGCTGTAGCTCTGGCTCAGGATGTGGTACTGGCTGTGAGTCCTCAGGGGGCTGCTGAACCTCTGTGGTGGCCTGTGTCTCTAGGGGTGCCTCCTGCTGAGTCGGCTCCTCGACATGCTCCTCCTCGTGATCCTGCTCATCGGAGGCGGGAGAGTTTGGGAGCGGAGGTAGCTCAATGCCCTGCGAGACAAACACCTGGTCTATGCGATCGAGACGTCGCATGATACAACCGCTCCATGAAGCGAAACAGGCGCTGTACTAACAGGTATGTCGGCTCAGGTGCTGGCGGTAGTGGCAAAGGTGCTGCGGCTGCTGAAGTAGAGGAGGGTCCTGCTGCTGCTGCGGAAGATGAAGGCTGAGCTGCCTCCACCACTGCTCTAGCTCGATAACGGCGTCTGGGTGGAGGCTTCTCGTGCACCCACCCACCCCACGCAATAGTCGCCTCCTTGTCGTTGTCATCTGGGGGTGGTGGTGTCACGTCATCGTCCATCCAAGGGACATCGGCTAGCTCAATCATGCTGGTGACCAATGTAGGAAATGGTAATAGGCCACGGATGTCGCTCGCCACATGCTCTGCCTGATCAACCGGGGGAAGTCTCCCTCTTTCCCTTCCATGACACAGCCAATCAGAATCATCATATCCATCGGAATCTCGGAAAAATGAGTGGTGGGAAGGACATAATGGGCGAATATCTGCTGCCAAGTCCTAGCCTCTCTCAACAGATAAGTGAATAGCATCTCCTTAGGCTTCTTGTTGCCAGAATCCATCACCCAAGGGGGCATCCGGTGTGGCAATCACACGCTTCAGCGCCTCATAATCAAAGGTCATGCAGTGGATAGCTATCTCTGCCTGCTGATAGGCGCATGTGTCACCAGTACGAGGTCGGCAAAGTAATGCCTCCCCAATAGCTGCCTCAGTAATCAAGATCTCCCTACGCCGTAGGTAGACTGAATCAAGAGTTGTGTGAAAGACGTTGCAGTAGAACTCCTTCACCCACGAAGTGTTTATCCTTCCTAAATCCTTATCAACAAAGTCCAAGCCCAATTCCAGAATACAAGTATTGATGGCGCGTCTCACGTCGTTGGGAAGGACTAATTTCTTCTCAATATTCAAATTTGTCTTCCGATATTTAGGGAAGCGAAGCTCACAGTAGAGGTTGGGAAATTTGGTTGGGTCAGTGGATGGTAGTAGCTGATTCTCTTTATCCACATCATTCAGCGGATTCTTAGCATAGTTGGCATAAGGAGAAGGGGTAGAGGCTTTGGAGCGCTTCCTCTTCTTTGAGGTAGTAGCTATGGCTTTTCTTTTATCCGACATGCTGAAAACAGATGTGATATGATATAAGCAACTAGCCAAGTAGATGTATAGCACTCAAGGTAAGACATATTCATGAAGTGAGTGAAGAAAAGAGAATTCTTGGAATGCAAGTAACAAAATTCAGAATTCAAACCAAGTCACAAACGAAGAATTCAAACCACAATTGTACAATGCTTTGTGTATTAAGCTCAAGAAACGTCATACCCAAAAGAATTTTCAAAAGGGTTAAGTTGAAAACTAAAAGAGAAGTTAGTTGGTTAATCAAGTTAGACGTTAGAAGAATGGTTCAAAAGTTAGTGATATGACGGTTACTGGCTCGGTAAAAAGAAGTGCGCAAAGTATGGAGAATAAGTATACTCATATCCATGAAAAAGATGCATCATTGATGATGAAATATAAAAATTTTTGCACAGAAGCATATAAATGGGAAGTAAATCATTAATCAATGTCATGGTCACGTAGTTTTGCAACAATTGGAGTTGAAAGAGTAAAATATGCATTAGTGTAACTGAATGTAAGTTGAAAACCATTTTGAATTAAAAAGGGTTGCACTAGTGAATGCATCAAACATTGCAAGTGAATGAACCATATTCAAAGAGTTCAAGTTAAGGTCAATCGGTAAGCTCAGTTTGAGTCGAAAGTCATTTGACTTAACTTGAATCGTGAAAGCACATGAAGTTTCAAATTGGTGAGTCAGGCAAGGTATTATTTGTCACAGAAATCCGACAAACAACGCCTTAAACTCACTATGTCCATGCATATCACGGAAAACACAAATCAGCATGGAAATGCCAACCATAGTAACCTAAGGATTGATCTTGTTGAAGTTAGATAACACTCAATTTGAAAAGTGTCAAGTTCAAGTCTTAGGTTGCAAGTTAAGAACAAAACAATTTTCTAGAAATTTGGGCAGCATTCCGGCAGTAAAACGGACATTCTCGGATAGCAAACAAAAGCAAAATTCATATATGAATCCAAGAATGCAACAAAACATGGTAATAGCATGGATTACATATTTTTCAAGCAGCAGTAAAGCAAAGCAGATAAAACAAAAATTAGTACAGCACACTATCCATCATTCAGCAAAGCATTCAATACGCAGAAAATAAATAAGAACGGAGCTCTTATCAGGCCTAGAATCCTTTAGCCACATCCTAACTACCTAACCGCAATTATTTCTATCTAGCCTAGCATGCAGAATTAAGCAATAACTAACTGAAAGTTAACAAACAGAATTATTTGAAGGAAAAGCAAAAACAGGGGTGTAGCAGGGGAACCTGAGAAGTATAGCAGAAGAAGAAATGGGGAAAGAAAGAAATGGAAAGAGGGAGCAGCAAGGTAATGCTGCCAGCTGCGGTACTCACGGTGGCACAGGTGGTCGCAGTGGCGCAGAGCAGTAAAACAGCGAGGAGGGGAAGATGGAGAAACAGGTTTTCTGAACAAGGGTTGAGTATGACCTTTGGGTGGAGGAAGAAAAGGAAAGGTTGGTGGTGGTTGCGGGGTGCTCGCCAGCAACAATGAAGGTCGCGGCGGTAGCGGCAGCGGAGTTGTGAGAGTGAGGGAGGGAGGAAGAGGGGAAAGAACGAGGATTGGGGACAAGAAGAGGAGTGAGGGTGATGGCGGCGGCGATGGCATCGCCGGAGGTGCTCGGTGATGGTTTCAGAGAGGATAAAGGATGGTGGTTATGGAGGGAGAAAGGAGAGGGAGAGACGTTAAGGGAAAGGATGAGGGTACGCGAATGCTAGAGCTTTCGCATCCCTGGGGTAAATGAAATTTTGAATCCATGCGTGCGCGCACTGTGCACGTCTGCGTGGGTGGGTGATGTGCGAAAAACGATCCGACACAAAACTCACCAGCAAGTGCACCGGGTCGCATCAAGTAATAAAACTCACGGGAGTGAGGTCGATCCCACAGGGATTGATGGATCAAGCAACTTTAGTGGGTGATTAGTTTAGTCAAGCTAACATTTGTGTGATAATTGATGCAGCAGAAAGTAAATGACAAGGAAAATTAAAGTGCAGAAAGTAAATTGGACAGTAACTTAAACAGCAAGAAAATAAAATAGCTAAAACTTAAATTGCAAGAAATATAAATTGCATGAAAGTAAAGGGGACTGGGTGCAGGGAAATTAAATGAAAGAAGTAAATCAAAGCTTAGAACAATTGCAAGGAAATTAAAATTGCATGAAAAGTAAATTTAGATCACAGTGGCTCAAATGTAAAATGCAGAGGAACACACGTGCAAGAAAGTAAATAAGATTTGCAGCAGGCTTAATGTAAATTGAATTGAGGAACCGAACAGAAAATGAAATGCAGCTCAATTGCAAAATCTAAATGAGAGGTTGAAGATCTCAGGAAATCAATGAGACTAGAAAACAAGTCTAGATCTCAATTCCTTCCTTGATCCGCTAGCAAACAAGATGCAGGAAAATTAAAGATGAAAGCGATGAAACGAACTTTGAATCAAATCACAATTCACTTGAAAGTTTGCAGAAGAAGAAAACAGAGAGAATTCTCAAGGTGAGATTGAAACAGAATTTCTTCAATTCTCAACCCAAGATTCAAAACAAAAAGAAAAACGAAAGAGAGAGAGTTCTGTATTCCTAATGCTCCCTAGTGGAGCTCGCTCCCCTACAAATATGAAAATGATGCCTTATATAGGCTTTACAAAATAAAAATGAAAATGAAATTGAAATTAAAAACAAATTACAATTAAATGAAATTCCTATTTTATCTATCTCTTGTGCCCTTGAGTGGTGTCAATTGGGCCCTTGCTCTTGATGGAATTGGGTTGATAGAGGCCTTGGTTGATTGCTCTTGGAGTTGGAGAGAAAACCAATATGAACCGGGTTGTGAATCTTAAAAGCTTGAGTAAAAGTTTGAGTAAAAGTTTGAGGCAAACTTTTACTCAAACTTTTTACACTAGCTGCCCCATTCTTGCTGCTACCAACGTTTGAGCCAAAGTTTGGGGTCAAACTTTTGCTCAAACGTTGGCCCCCTAGTGCATATATGTGGCGCTACTTTGTCCTCTTGTCAACGTTGCCAATTTTATGCCCACTATAGACTATTGCATATGGTTGGAAAGCTCTAAATGTCAGCTTTCTAACCCAATTGGAATCACCTCAATTGGACATCTACAACTCAAGTTATGTTCCTTTGAAGAGGACAGGGTCGCTGGCTTTGGTGCCCAACGTTTGAGGTAAAGTTTGCCTCAAACGTGGTCGAAAACGCCAGTTTTGGAGGCTCAAACATATTGTCCACCCCATACTATTATACATTGTTGGAAAGCCCTGGATGTCTACTTTCCAATGCCTTTGGAAGCACATCATTTGGAGCTCTACAGCTCGAGTTATACTCCGTCGAAGGTGTAGAGGTCAGTTGGCCTCACTGCAGGTTGCCACCATGTTCGTTTATGCACATTTCGGGGCAATTTTCTCCCTCAATTTTAGTGTCCACCATGTAGTGCCATATATGCCTGGAAAGCTCTTGATTCCTACTTTCCATTGCTTTTTGAATCACCTCATTTGGAGCTCTGTAGCTCAAGTTATTCTTGTTGGAAGTATACCCCTTGTATGCCTTGTGGCGCCAACGTTTGCCAAAAAGCTTGAGGCAAACGTTGGCGCAAGCTTTTTCTCCCCTGGGTGTGTTGGTGTGGCGCCAACGTTTGCCAAAAAGTTTGAGGCAAACGTTGGCGCAAACTTTTGCTCTCCAGGGTGTTGATTTGTGATGCCAAAAGTTTGCCAAAAAGTTTGAGGCAAACTTTTGGTCAAGCTTTTTGCTCCCTGGTTCGTTTTCACTTCTTCCAAAAGTTTGAGCTAAAGTTTGAGGCAAACTTTTGCTCAAACGTTTTGTTCTCTCTTGCTCCTAGCCATTCCTTCTTGCTTCAACTTTTCTCCAAGCTTTCTTCACCTATCATCAATCAATCAAACACATCAAAGCTATGCTCCAAATCATGAGATTGTGTTTCTTTCATAATATATGACAATTATAGCATAAAATCTCATGAAAGTGCATGAATTCATACATGGTTGATTGAATCAAAGGAAACATGGAAATCTACCCAATTGGCTTGCTTATGGCTCAAGAAAGTGCATAAAACCTATTGAAAACAAAGGAAAAAGCATAGAAAAACATGACATGGTGACATGTCATCACAACAACAAACTTAAATCTTGCTTGTCTCCAAGCAAGAAAAGAATCATGCAATAAAGATTGACAATCCAAGGCAAGAAGAATAGTAACTCAATGTTCATGGTAAGCTAGTTTTCTAAGCATGCTACAATCACAAAAGAAATGTAAATGATTGATGCTTCTATCTAGCTCATTTTATGAAATCTTTTCCTTATATTTCTTCCTTGAAACAAGCTTTTTGCTTTTCTTATTAGCTTCTCCTTTTGGGTGCTTTGCCCCATGAGTTAATAACAAAGCTACGACTTCTAAATGCTTTGTTTTCAAGTATTACCACTTGATACATAAGCACCACAAGCATTTGATTAGAGGACTTCATTAAGCTCATTTTTTTCTTTTCTTTTCTTGACTCTCTAATCATTGATGCTCAGAGCCTTGAGCTTTGAGGGAGTGCTTTTGCACTTTGAGCCTAACCTTGACTTCTAAATGTTTTGTTTTCAAGCATTTGGCTTGATACATAAACACCACAAGTACTTAGCAAATAAATTTCCATTGGTACTCAGAGCCTTCAGCTTTCTCATTCTTTCCCTTTTTCTTTTCTTGCTTTAATTGTATTTGCTTTCAAGGTTTTCATGATTTTAAAAGATTTTACAAAACGTGCTAGATGAAAACTTCAATTAAATAAAATCTAATGCAATTAAGCAATAATTAATCATACTAGCTTTCCAATACTTGTATGCACATGCTAAATTCTTCTTTAGTTCCTTGTTTGTTTATGATCATGATACTTTATTGCTTTTGGATTCACAAAACTCAAGTTGGTAATCATAATGGCACAGCACCATGTTGCAATTTAGAAATCAAACTATGCCTTTTCATACACACATGCATACAGAGAAGGTAAAGACAATCATGCAGTTTATAGTGCTTGAAACAAATGAGAGGAAAAGGAACTTTACAACCTTGTAGTTCATCTTCTCTATTGTTGTCATTTTCCTCCCATTCTCCACCTTCCCATACCAAACTCAGAATGCTTGCTCATCCTCAAGCAACTACTAGAACCGTGGCTATGGGGCTAAGATGGATCATGAATGTCTTACACAAGGAATGTTAGTAGTACATGTGTTTCAAGCAAGCAAAATTAAAGATAATAATCAAGGCACAAGAGACAGAGACATTGTGATTGCAAACTTAAGAAAGTGAGCATAATACTTTGCATAAAAGATAAGTGGCACACCAAACTTAGTGTGACACTTTCACTTGGAATTAATGCAAGTATCTTGTAAGAATTGGAACTAAATTTTGTTGCATAGCAACACCAAACTTAGAATGCAACCATATGTCAATTTATTTGAACTAAAACTAAACAAAAGAAACTGTTATATGTTAAATACAATCACCAAATGAAGAGTCTGTTATGAATAAGGATGTCTTGGTGATGTATTAACAAAAACAGTTAATGAAGGAAAGCATTAAAAACAAGTAAATAAATGAAACAAGGAGAAAACAAAAATTATCGAACTAAGAAGAAAAATAACACTGTAAAAGGCAATATGATTATGCAGACAAGTGATGTTGCTGGATTGATTTGCATAGAAAAATAGGTGGCACACCAAACTTAGAATCTTGGTGTGTCACTTTCATGTAAAATTGATGCAATCATCCATGAAGATGGAAAACAGTTTGTTGCAGGGTAACACCAAACTTATAATGTAACCATATGCCAATTTATTGAAATTTAAACAAAGCAAGGAAAAGAAATGTACCTACTGTCTACCTGTTCTTTACTTTCTTCCTCTTCTTCCAATTTGTTAAGAGAAATGACTTCAAAGGAGGAGAAGATTCAGCTATTACCCCCTGTCTTGGTTTCTTCTCAGCAAGCTTTCTTTTGTACATGGCTTGATTGAGCTTGCTTGCTATTGGTCCAGGGGTTGGATTGCTTGTGGTTGACCTCCTCTTGAATGTTGTCCTTGGTAGTTTGGTCACAATCCTCTTCTTGGTGTTTTTGTTAATTGCCTTCACTTCTTTGAATCCAAGTCTTGGTGGTTGTGTGATTGTTGGAGTCTTCTTTTCATCAAGAGTCTCTTGTATTGGTGGTTCCATGAACTCCTCCTTTATGTACTTCTCTGCCTCACTTGAGTTTGGAATGACTTCTTCACTTTCTTGCTCCTCCACTTCCTCTTTTACACTAAACATTTGTTTTAATAGCTCTTTTATGGAGGAGGTTTGTTGATCTTCCCAAGCTTTCTTCATCTCCTCTTCATAACTTTCAATCATGGATTCAAGTGTTGAGGCGTTTTGGTCCAGGGAAATTTGTGAGAGTTGTGATTCTTCATGTTCCTTTGTCATCTCAAGTGTAGTTTCATTTTTAATCACCTCTTTCTTCATTAAAAATCCACTTGACTCAGTAGCCTCTTCCTCTTGTTTTTCCTCCTTCTTCATTGCACTTTCACTTGACATAAGGACCTTTTGTTCTTGTTTTTCCACTTGCTCTCCCACAGATTGATTTTTACTGTTTGATGGTTCTAAGTGTTTCCTTATGTTCTCCAGGTGCTCATTCATCCTCTGACGGATGATTTCTTCCCTTTTCCAGGCTTTCATTGCCTCCTCCTCATTTTTTTTGAACATGGACTCAAGCTCTGAAAGCCTTGAGTGGTTCATGGAAGTTTGTGTGGGTGGTGAGTTTTGAAAGGGGCTTTCGGTTGAAGTATGGTCAAGTGATGATATCTTTGGATGAATATCATATGGAGCACTAGAATTCCCTTCCCAGCCACCATTAGAATCATGACTTGCATCATTTTGTGGTGGAGGGAAATATCCCATATGATTTTCTTTCTCATCTTGTGGTTCTGAAGCATAGCTCCATGAATTGGAGTGCCCAGAATTTGAAGTTTCTTGTGATATTCCCAACCACCATTAGAGATTGGTGATGGTGGGTGATATCCCACAAAATTTTGTTTGACCATAAGATGAGTTGAACTCCATTTGTATTTTGTAAACATCAATGAAATTTGAAATTCATGTCATAGAGAAAGAATTTCTTAGTGAAGCAATAACTCAAACACCTTGGTTTCAACTTAGAACAGAGAACAAAAATAAAGAAAATGCTTGATCTAGACTTCTCACCCACTTAATCATTGTTGATCTAATCAATCCCCGGCAACGGCGCCAAAAACTTGATGTGCGGAAAACCATCCGACACAAAACTCACCGGCAAGTGCACCGGGTCGCATAAAGTAATAAAACTCACGGGAGTGAGGTCGATCCCACAGAGATTGATGGATCAAGCAACTTTAGTGGGTGATTAGTTTAGTCAAGCTAACATTTGTGTGATAATTGATGCAGCAGAAAGTAAATGACAAGGAAAATTAAAGTGCAGAAAGTAAATTGGACAGTAACTTAAAGAGCAAGAAAGTAAAATAGCTGAAACTTAAATTGCAAGAAATATAAATTGCATGAAAGTAAAGGGGACTGGGTGTAGGGAAATCAAATGAAAGAAGTAAATCAAAGCTTAGAACAATTGCAAGGAAATTAAAATTGCATGAAAAGTAAATTCAGATCACAGTGGCTCAAGTGTAAAATGCAGAGGAACACACGTGCAGGAAAGTAAATAAGATTTGCAGCAGGCTTAATGTAAATTGAATTGAGGAACTGAACAGAAAATGAAATGCAGCTCAATTGCAAAATCTAAATGAGAGGTTGAAGATCTCAGGAAATCAATGAGACTAGAAAACAAGTCTAGATCTCAATTCCTTCCTTGATCCGCTAGCAAACAAGATGCAGGAAAATTAAATATGAAAGCGATGAAACGAACTTTGAATCAAATCACAATTCACTTGAAAGTTTGCAGAAGAAGAAAACAGAGAGAATTCTCAAGGTGAGATTGAAACAGAATTTCTTCAATTCTCAACCCAAGATTCAAAACAAAAAGAAAAACTAAAGAGAGAGAGTTCTGTATTCCTAATGCTCCCTAGTGGAGCTCGCTCCCCTACAAATATGAAAATGATGCCTTATATAGGCTTTACAAAATGAAAATGAAAATGAAATTGAAATTAAAAACAAATTACAATTAAATGAAATTCCTATTTTATCTATCTCTTGTGCCTTTGAGTGGTGTCAATTGGGCCCTTGCTCTTGATGAAATTGGGTTGATAGAGGCCTTGGTTGATTGCTCTTGGAGTTGGAGAGAGAACCAATATGAACCGGGTTGTGAATCTTAAAAGCTTGAGTAAAAGTTTGAGTAAAAGTTTGAGGCAAACTTTTACTCAAACTTTTTACACCAGCTGCCCCATTCTTGCTGCTACCAACGTTTGAGCCAAAGTTTGGGGTCAAACTTTTGCTCAAACGTTGGCCCCTTAGTGCATATATGTGGCGCTACTTTGTCTTCTTGTCAACGTTGCCAATTTTATGCCCACTATAGACTATTATATATGGTTGGAAAGCTCTGAATGTCAGCTTTCTAACCCAATTGGAATCACCTCAATTAGACATCTACAACTCAAGTTATGTTCCTTTGAAGAGGACAGGGTCGCTGGCTTTGGTGCCCAACGTTTGAGGTAAAGTTTGCCTCAAACGTGGTCGAAAACGTCAGTTTTGGAGGCTCAAACGTATTGTCCATCCCATACTATTATAAATTGTTGGAAAGCCCTGGATGTCTACTTTCCAATGCCTTTGGAAGCACATCATTTGGAGCTCTACAGCTCGAGTTATACTCCGTTGAAGGTGCAGAGGTCAGTTGGCCTCACTGCAGGTTGCCACCATGTTCGTTTATGCACATTTCGGGGCAGTTTTCTCCCTCAATTTTAGTGTCCACCATGCAGTGCCATATATGCCTGGAAAGCTCTTGATTCCTACTTTCCATTGCTTTTTGAATCACCTCATTTGGAGCTCTGTAGCTCAAGTTATTCTTGTTGGAAGTATACCCCTTGTATGCCTTGTGGCGCCAACGTTTGCCAAAAAGCTTGAGGCAAACGTTGGCGCAAGCTTTTTCTCCCCTGGGTGTGTTGGTGTGGCGCCAACGTTTGCCAAAAAGTTTGAGGCAAACGTTGGCGCAAACTTTTGCTCTCCAGGGTGTTGAATTGTGATGCCAAAAGTTTGCCAAAAAGTTTGAGGCAAACTTTTGCTCAAGCTTTTTGCCCAAAAGTTTGCCAAAAAGTTTGAGGCAAACTTTTGCTCAAGCTTTTTGCCCAAAAGTTTGCACAAAAGTTTGAGGCAAATTTTTGGTCACGCTTTTTGCTCCCTGGTTCGTTTTCACTTCTTCCAAAAGTTTGAGCTAAAGTTTGAGGCAAACTTTTGCTCAAACTTTTTGTTCTCTCTTGCTCCTAGCCATTCCTTCTTGCTTCAACTTTTCTCCAAGCTTTCTTCACCTATCATCAATCAATCAAACACATCAAAGCTATGCTCCAAATCATGAGATTGTGTTTCTTTCATAATATATGACAATTATAGCATAATATCTCATGGAAGTGCATGAATTCATACATGGTTGATTGAATCAAAGGAAACATGGAAATCTACCCAATTGGCTTGCTTATGGGTCAAGAAAGTGCATAAAACCTATTGAAAACAAAGGAAAAAGCATAGAAAAACATGACATGGTGACATGTCATCAGTGGGAGAGTAAGGAAGTGGTACGGGAGCATCTCATGCGCCTGCGCGTGGATGGGAGATGTGGGAATGGGCGCGGATGCGCACGGTGCGCGTTCGCGCGGGTGAGTTGGGCCAGAGGCACAAAAGTGGCCCAGAGTTGGCATAACTCTCGGGTCTTTGGCCTGGGTGATGCAAAAACGCACTGACGCACGCGCACACTGTGCGCGTCCGCGTGGATGAGTTGGGCGATGATGGGACGCGGAGGCACCAGGTGCGCCTACGTGCAGGTAGGAAAACGCAAAGGGGCGCGGACGCGTCATGTATGCATTCGCATGGCTTAAGGCCCAGAGTTGGCCCAAAAGTGGCACAACTCTCTGGTCTTTGGCCCGGAAAGTGCGAAATGCATAGCCGATGCGCACGTGCACTGTGCGCTTGCGCGTGGCTTCTCCCTCTCTCTTTTTTTTTTACTAAGAAACACCAAGAAGAGCTTATAATCCTCCCAACCTCCTCTAGGACTCTAAAACCAGCTAAAATGCAAAATCAAACATATTTTTTAATTTTGGGAATTTTTCAAACAATTTTAGAAAACTTGCAATCCAAGCAAAAACTTAAATTCAAAGAATCATCCTTAATTAAGGCATAGAGTGTATAAAAAACATAGCAAGCAAGGAAAAATATACTAAGGGGGGTAAGGAAGCTATATACAATGGAACTCAATTCATTCATTCATTATATCTACAAGAGAATGGAAAGAGTTTACCATGGTGGGGTGTCTCCCACCAAGCACTTTTAGTTTAAGTCCTTAAGTTGGACATTTGGAAGGCTCTTTGTCAAGGTGGTTTATGCTTGTATTCATCCTTGAACCTCCAAGAGTGCTTGTCCTTCAATCAGTCGTCAGAAGTTCCAACCATCTTCACCAAGCTTGGGTGAGGTTCTCTCCAAGATATGAAATTGACCGCCTTGATTCCATTTGGGTGACAAGAAATCCGAATTCTCATGAAGGCACTGATGAGCGGATAATTTATACGCTTTTTGGCACTGTTTTTACATAGTTTTTAGTATGTTTTAGTTAGTTTTTACTCTATTTTTATTCAAAAATCACATTTCTGGACTTTACTATGAGTTTGTGTGTTTTTCTGTGATTTCAGGTATTTTCCGGCTGAAATTGAGGGACCTGAACAAAAATCTGATTCAGAGGCTGAAAAAAGACTGCAGATGCTGTTGGATTCTGACACCCTGCACTCGAAATGGATTTTCTGGAGCTACAAAAACCCAATTGGCACGCTCTCAATTGCGTTGAAAAGTAGACATCCTGAGATTTGCAGCAATATATAATAGTTCATACTTTTCCCGAGTTTTGATAACGCAAACTGGCATTTGAACGCCCACTTTCTACCCTATTCTGGCGTTAAACGCCAGAACTGGCATAAAAGCTGGAGTTAAACGGCCAAACTGGCACCAAAGCTGGCATTTAACTCCAAGAAGAGTCTCTACACGTTAAAGCTTCAATGCTCAGTCCAAGCACACACCAAGTGGGCCCTGGAAGTGGATTTCTACACTATCTGCACTTAGTTACTTATTTTCTGTAACTCTAGCTACTAGTTTAGTATAAAAACTACTTTTAGTGATTTATTTTATATCCTTGATTAGTTTTATGCTATCATAGATCATATTGTACACGTTTGGAGGCTGGCCTCACGGCCATGCCTGGATCTTCATCACTTATGTATTTTCAACGGTGGAGTTTCTACACCTCATAGATTAAGGCGTGGATCTCTGCTGTTCCTCATGAATTAATGCAAACTACTATTGTTTTTCTATTTAATTCAAGCTTATCCTTATTCTAAGATATTCATTCGCACCGAAGAACATGATGAATGTGATGATCAAGTGACATTCATCACCATTCTCACTTATGAACGCGTGCCTGACAAACACTTCCATTCTACATGAAAACAAGCTTGAATGCATATCTCTTGGCCTCCTGGTTCACGATGCATGGTTGCCTCTCCTGACAACAGAGCCCTCCATTCTGTGAGATCAGAGTCTTCGTGGTATAAGCTAGAATCAATTGGCAGCATTCTTGAGATCTGGAAAGTCTAAACCTTGTCTGTGGTATTCCGAGTAGGATCTTGGATGGGATGACTGTGAGGAGCTTCAAACTCACGAGTGTTGGACATAGTGACAGACGTAAAAGGATCAATGGATCCTATTCCAACATGAGTGAGAACCGACAGATGATTAGCCGTGTGGTGACATCACATTTGGACCATTTTCACTGAGAGGACGGACGGTAGCCATTGACAACGGTGATCCCCCAATATACAGCTTGCCATAGAAAGAAGTATGAATGATGGAATGAAGGCAGTAGGAAAGCAGAGATTCAGAAGGAGCAAAGCATCTCCATACGCTTATCTGAAATTCTCACCAATGAATTACTTAAGTATCTTTATCTTATTTTATATTTTATTTATATTTTAATAACAAAAATCTCATAACCATTTGAAGCCGCCTGACTGAGATTTACAAGGATGACCATAGCTTGCTTCAAGCTGACAATCTCCGTGGGATCAACCCTTACTCACGTAAGTTTTATTACTTAGACGACCCAGTGCACTTGCCGGTTAGTTGTGCGGAGTTGTGAAAAGGAGTTGAGATTACAATCGTGCGTACCAAATTTTTGGCGCCGTTGCCAGGGATTGTTCGAGTTTGGACAACTGACGGTTCATCTTGTTGCTCAGATTAGGTAATTTTATCTTATTTTTAAGCTTTTATTCTTTTTATTTTCGAAAAATTTTCAGAACAAAAAATAAAATAAATAAATTATTCTATGTCTTCAGAATTCTTAAGAATGAATTCTAGAGTTTCATGATGAATTGTTGAAGTTTGGCTGGCTGTGAAGCCATGTCTAATCTTTTGGATCGAGGTTTCAACTTATCATCACAAGAGCTTGTTGATTTCTATCTTGCTATTGAATGTAATGATCTACTAAAGCTTGGCTGACCATTGGCCATGTCTAGTGTTTTGTACCGAAGCTTTCACTGAAAGCTTGGCTGGCTAGTAAACCATGTCTAATTCCTGGACCAGAGCTTTAGACTAACATTGCATGATTCCTGGAATTATTATTAAAAATTTTGAAATCTTTATTTTCTTTTCCAAAATAATTTTCGAAAAATACAAAAAAATTTAATAAAATCATAAAACCAAAAAGAATTTTGTGTTTCTTGTTTGAGTCTTGTGTCAATTTTTAAGTTTGGTGTCAATTGTATCTTTTTAATTTCCTAAAAATTTTCGAAAATTCATGCATATGTCCTTCTTAATCTTCAAGTTGTTCTTGATGATTTTCTTTGTTTGATCTTTGCATTTTCATGTTTTGTGTCTTTTCTTGGTACACGAAATTGTAATGTCAATGTTCACATTACTCTCTTACAACTTCGCACAACTAACCAGCAAGTGCACTGGGTCGTCCAAGTAATACCTTACGTGAGTAAGGGTCGAATCCCACCGAGATTGTTGGTTTGAAATAAGTTATGGTTATCTTATTATTCTTAGTCAGGATGCCAACAACAGTGTTTTTCAAGTTCAATTGTAAAAAATGAGAGGGCATAAATATAAATACTTATTGTGCAATGATGGAGAATATGTTGGAGTTTTAGAGATGCTTTGTCTTCTGAAATTTTGCTTTCCTCTGTTTTCTGATTCACGCACGCAAGTCCTCCTATGGCAAGTTGTGTGTTGGTGGATCACCGTTGTCAATGGCTACCATCCATCCTTCCAGTGAAAAGGGTCCAGGTGCGCTGTGACCACTGATGGTATTTTTGTGGAAAACTGAATTTTCCAAAACACCAAAAACTAACCGGCAAGTGTACCGGGTCGTATCAAGTAGTAAAACTCACTTAGAGTGAGGTCGATCCCACAGGGATTGATGGATCAAGCAACTTTAGTGGGTGATTAGTTTAGTCAAGCTAACATTGAGTGATTTGAGTGACAATTGAAGCAGCAGAAAGTAAATGACAAGAAATTATAAATTGCAGGAAGTAAATTGGACAATTAAAGAGCAAGAAATGTAAATTGCAAGAATCTTAAATGACAAGAAATGTAAATTGCATGAAATATAAAGGGGGTTGGGTGCAGAATATTTAAAGAGAGCAACAAATCAAATTCAGAACAATTACAGTAAAGGTAAATGTGCAGGAAAGTAAATTGAGAGTTGCAGCAAATCTAAACAGAAAGGGAAAATTTCAGTGAAGGATCAAAACAGAAAAGCAGTGCTTAATTTGCAGCAATTTAAAAGTGGTTCAAGATCTCAGGAGTGGAAGAGACTAGAAAACAAGTCTAGATATCAAATCCTTCCTTGATCCAACAAGAACAATTGCAAAATGAAAATGGAAGAGTAAATTGCAGAAAGAGTAGAAGAAGAAGTTGCAGATGGAGAATGAAAACAGAATTCCTTCCAATCTCAATCCAAAATTTCAAGACAGAAAAGAAAAATAAGAGAGAAAGCAAAATGAAAACTAAAAAGTGCCAAACTCCCTATTGGAGCTAGCCTCTAATACTTTCTAATGGAGCTCCCTTTGAAAATGAGAGTGATGCCTTTATATAGGCTTTTTACAAAATAAAAAAATGAAATTGAAAATAAAAAACAAATTAAATGAAAATCCCAATTCTAGCTTGTTCTTGTGCCTTTGAGTGATGATGTGGGCTTGGCTTGCTTTGGATTTGAAGAGAGATGGATCTAGTTGGCCTTGGTTTAATTGATGAAGAATTAAATCCAATTTGTTTTTTAATTGAATTTTGGACCATGGTGCAGCTCCCAGGGCAAAGCTCAGTTGGAAAACCCAACTTAGCTTTCAAGTTGTGCTGTCCGTGTCACTTGATGTGCGTCCAGCCTTGGTTGTGTGCCAAAATTGTGCGCACAAGGCTTGCTTGGTGCCTTTGGTCCGTGTCAAAATGTGGGGAAAAGGGGGGAAGTAGTGCTCAGTTGGGAAAACCAACTGAGCTCCCCTTGTGGCGCCTTGCTTTTGTCTTCAAGGTCCCAAGTTCAACTCTTGGTGGAAGAAATTTTGTGAGCCTTTTCCTTGAATTTTCTTGAGTGGAAGCCCGATAAAGCTAAGTTGGAAAAGTGAACTGAGCACTATTTTGCTCTTGCCTTGCTTTCCTTGTGTCTCCCCCTTCGAGCCTTGGTGGAAGCATTGGCTGATTTTTTTGCTTATTTTTAGCCCCTAAAGATGCATTTCACTCGTGCCTCAATTTCGTGCCAAATATGGACTATGATACATCGTTGGAAAGCTCTGAATGTCAGCTTTCCAACACAACTGGAAGCACATCAATTGGACGTCTGTAGCTCAAGTTATTGCCCTTTGAAGGAGGCATGGTCATGCTGTAAACGCCCACTTTTAACTTAGCGAAATTTCTTGCCTCCAAGCACATTTTTCTTGTACGGCAAAGCTAAGTTCACTTAGTGAACTGAGCTTTGTGTGCTGATTGTTCATGCTTCCTTGATTTGGTCATAGGCCACGCTTTTAAAAGCGTGGCCTAAGGCTCTAAAGTGTGCTCCAACTTCAAAGTGTGCCCCAAAGCCCTTTTTTTCTCCTTTTTAGTTTATTTTGTGCTTCTTTGCTTCTTTTTCTTCTTATTTCCTACCAAATTTATAAAATTAAAAGATCAAGGAAATATACCATTTAAGCATAAAAGAATGCAATATTTAAGCACTAATCATCAATTTCTTGTATGAAAAAGCATAGAAAAACATGACATGTTGACATGTCATCAACCACACGGCTAATCATCTGTAGGTTCTCAATCGTACCGGAATAAGATTTACTATCCTTTTGCGTCTGTCACTACGCCCAGCACTCGCGAGTTTGAAGCTCGTTACAGTCATTCAATCCCTGAATCCTACTCGGAATACCACAGACAAGGTTTAGAATTTCCGGTTTCTCTTGAATGCTGCCATCAATCTAGCTTATACCACGAAGATTCTGATTAAGAGATCCAAGAGATATTCATTCATTCTACGGTGAACGGGAGTGGTTGTCAGGCACGCGTTCGTGGGGGAATAATGATGATTGTCACGTTCATCACGTTCATGTTGAAGTGCGAATGGATATCTTAGATAGGAACACGCATGTTTGAATAGAAAACAGAAACACTTGCATTATTTCATCGAGACACAGCAGAGCTCCTCACCCCCAACAATGGAGTTTAGAAACTCATGCTGTCAAAGAGTACAAAATTCAGATCAAAAAATGTCATGAGATACAAAATAAATCTCTAAAAGTTGTTTAAATACTAAACTAGTAACCTAGGTTTACAGAAAATTAGTAAACTATGATAGATAGTGCAGAAATCTACTTCTGGGGCCCACTTGGTGTGTGATGGGGATGAGACTAAAGCTTCTCACATGCCTGGGCTGTTCTGGGCGTTCAACGCCAGGCTGTAACCTGTTTCTGGCGTTGAACTCCAACTTGTAACGTGTTTTTGGCGCTGGACGCCAGACTGCAACATGGAACTGGCGTTGAACGCCGGTTTACGTCGTCTATCCTGGATGTCTACTTTCCAACTCAATTGGAAGCGCGTCAATTGGACTCCTGTAGCTCCAGAAATTCCATTCCGAGTGCAGAGAGGTCAGGATCCAACAGCATCAGCAGTCCTTTTTCAGCCTGAATCAGATTTTTGCTCAGCTCCCTCAATTTCAGCCAGAAATTACCTGAAATTATAGAAAAACACACAAACTCATAGTAAAGTCCAGAAATATTAATTTTGCCTAGAAACTAACGAAAATAAACTAAAAACTAACTAAAACATACTAAAAACTATATGAAATTAACCCCAAAAAGCGTATAAAATATCCGCTCATCATTCACCTTTGTCACTAGCATTGGAGATGGAAATCAACACAATGTTAGTGGTCACGTTAATGTAATTAACGTGAGGCACTAACATGGGAAAGGGGCATTTTGGAGCGTTAGTGAAAAAGGTATGTGTCACTAACGCTCTCGAAGATTTGGCAAGCCTACGTTAAAGGTCACGTTAACTATACTAACGTGAACTCTAACGTAGGGAGAAAGGGGTACTCTCAACGTTATTGGGAAAGGTAAACCCCTGTAACGTTTGCGAAGGGCCAAGAGGCAACGTTATTGGTCATGTTAGTGCCACTAACGTTGAAGTTAACGTGGACCATTTTGGGTTAGGAACATTAGTGAAAAAGGTGATTGTCACTAACGTTCTCGACAATAAGCTAAAGTCCATGCCTACTGCACACTTTCTCTGCAAGTGAAGCTGAGCCCACTAAAGATGATAACTGCTTCAACTCAAGATCCAAAGGCCCATATCCAAGACTTGAAGAGCCAACTAGAAGATCAGAGGAGTAGTATAAATTGGAGTAGTTTTGAACTAGAGAGGAGCTTTTGGATTGAGAGAACTACTCTTTGTATAATTTTACTTTCTCTGTGACTTCTAGTTTTACTTTTAGAATGCATTCTCCATCTTTGTTTTCCATTCCCAGAGCCATGAACAACTAAACCCCTTTCATTGGGTTAGGGAGCTCTGTTGTAATTTGATGGATCAATAATAGTTTTCATTATTCTTCTTCTTTCTTTTCTCTTGATTTTACTAGAATGCTTTCAATCTTCATCCAGTTGGGTAGTTGTCTTGGAAAAGAAGCTATTCATACTTGGATCTCTTCGGAACCTTGGAAGAGGAATGAAGAGATCATGCTAGAAATGCTTTCTCATTTTGGACCAAATTGGGGGTTAGGCGGATATAGTGACATATAATTCTCCCAATACTTTGATTTGGAAATACATGTGGTACAATCAGTGACCATACTTCATCTCTTCTCATGAGCAATTAGACCAAGGAATTGGCTATTGATCCAGATTTGAGAGATTGAATTACCAAGGAATTGGAATTCAATCACTTAAGATTGCCAAGGAGATCAATGAATGCATTGATTGAGGAAGAGATGAAAATGAAGTTGATCCGGAGAATGTAACATCTCCTAAGCCCAATGAATCCCACATTTCTGATCTTACCCATTCTCTTTACTTTCTGCCATTTACTTTCATGCTAAATTCCCCATTCCCTATTTAAGATTCTGCAATTTACTTTCCGTCATTTATATTCAGCTCTTTATTTCCAGCATTTACATTTTCTGCCATTTACTTTCCCGCCATTTAATTTCCTGAAATTCTCAAATCAAATTCTGCTTAGCTCAACTAGAACATTCCTCCAATTAAAGTTGCTTGACCAATCAATCCCTGTGGGATTCGACCTCACTCTATTGTGAGTTTTTACTTGACGACAATTCGGTATACTTGCCGAGGGAAATCTGTTAAGAGACAAGTTTTCGTGCATCAAGTTTATGGCGCCGTTGCCGGGGATTGATTTTGCATCAACAATGATTAAATTGTTGGATAACTAGATTGAGCATTTTTTTTTCTTTTGTTTCATTTAATTTCATTTGAGTAATTTACTTTCAGTCTTAGTTATTTCCTTCCCTTTACCCCTTACCCGTTTGTGGTGTTATCTGCATTTTTTTTACTATTTAGTTCACTGACCCACTAACTGTTTGATATATTGCATCACTCACACTAACATCATTTCTGCAGAGAATACTGTCTGCATCTATCTTTCTTACTTGTGACTTGTGGGTTGTATGACAGGTAGAAGAAGCAGGGCTTCAACTTCCTTTGATTCTGAACCTGAGAGGACCTTCCTTAGATTGAGGAGGGAAGCAAGAGAAAAGAGAGTCATTAGTGCTGAGGAAGAGGAAGAGTACTTTGAACCAGACATGGATGAGAATATAGAGAACCATCATGAAGAAGAGGCTCACAACCATGGCAGAGAAGGTCCAGTGCATCATGCTGGACAAGAAAGAAGAGTTCTAGGCTCTTATATCAATCCAAACCCAGGAAACTGTGGAAGTAGCATCCAAAAGCCAATCATACATGCCAACAACTTCGAACTAAAGCCACAGCTCATCACCCTTGTTCAGAACAACTGTTCATTCGGAGGGAGCGTCCAAGAAGACTCCAATCAACATCTAACCACATTCCTGAGGATATGTGATACTGTGAAGTCTAATGGTGTTCATCCAGACACCTGTAGACTGTTTTTGTTTCCCTTCTCACTCAAGGACAAAGCATCTAAATGGCTGGAATCCTTCCCAAAGGAGAGTTTAACAACCTGAGAAGATGTGGTGAACAAATTCTTGGCGAGATTCTATCCTCCTCAAAGAATCAATAGGTTGAGAGCTAAGGTACAAACATTCAGGCAGCAAGATGGTGAGACTCTATATGAAGCATGGGAGAGGTTTAAGGACTTGACAAGAAGGTGCCCACCAGATATGTTCAATGAATGGGTGTAGTTACACATTTTCTATGAAGGTATTTCCTATGAATCAAAGAAGGCAGTAGACCACTCAACTGGGAGATCTCTAAACAAGAAGAAGACCATTGAAGAAGCCATAGATGTCATTGAAACTGTAGCTGAGAATGACTACTTCTATGCTTCTGAAAGAGGCAACACTAGAGGAGTGATGGAGCTAAACAACGTGGATGCACTGCTGGGCTAGAACAAGCTGATTATCAAGCAGCTGGCTGACCTTACCAAGAAGATGGAGAGGAATCAAATAGCAGTAATCACCACCTCAACAGCAGCTCAAGAAGGAGTGAATGAAGAAGCAGAGGGTGATCAAGAACAAGCCAACTACATTGGAAATCCACCTAGGTAGGCACATGATCCATACTCCAAGACTTACAATCCTGGTTGGAGGAACCACCCAAACTTTGGGTGGGAAAACCAACAAGATCAAGGCCAAGATCAAAGACGTCACAACCCCAACAACAATGCAGCTCACCAACATTCTACCCAGAGATCATATCAGTACCCACCTAACAACACACCTCAACATCCATACCAAAGCCAAAATGGCCCTTCTCATCCCTCCAATCTCAACTCACCATCATCAGAAGAAAGACTATCAAGGATTGAGACTCTACTTGAAATCATATGTAAGGAAATCCAAGATAACAAAGTGTTCAAGGTGGAGGTGCGAGCCAATATCAAGAACCAGGGAGACACCATCAAGAGGCTAGAATTTCAAGTGGAATACCTCTCTGAGAAGATTCCCAAACCTACTGATAGCTTCCCAAGTGACACAGAGAAGAACCCGAGAGGTGAAGCAAAGAAGGTCAGATGGGAAGATTGCAAGATGGTCACTCTAAGTGATAAGGGGACTGAGGAAGAGCGGAACAAACCATTAGAAAAACCTGGAGATACATCAGTAGAGAAACAAGAAGAGGATCACCAAGAAACCAAAATTTCACAGAAGGAGCTGCTGAGACTCTATGCACCTTTTCCCCAAAGACTCAAGGGTGGTGTAGAAAAGAGAATATACTCAAGGATTCTTGACATGTTTGTATCTCTCCATATAAACATACCATTCATCAAGGCCCTCCAATAAATGCCCCCATACATTAAGTATATGAAGGAGTTGCTGACCAGGAAAAGCTCACTCAAAGGAGGGCAAACAATAGTGATGAATAAGGAGTGCAGTGCTCTCATTCAACCAGAGATGCCTACAAAAAAGAAGGACCCAGGGAGTTTTCACATCCCCTGTGTCATAGGAGAAACAATGTTTGATAAGGGATTCTGTGATCTGGGAAGAAGTATCAACTTAATGCCTTTATCCCTTATGAAGAAGCTGCAGATCAATGAGCTAATGCCCACAGATGTAGTCATCAGGCTGGCTGACAAAACTCAAAAACAAGCAGTAGGAGTGGTGGAAAATGTGTTAGTGAAGGTTGGGAACTATTTCCTTTCCACAGACTTTGTCATAGTAGAAATGGAAGAGAGTCACCTTCACCCAATCATATTGGGAAGACCATTCCTAGCTACAGCCAGAGCGCTCATAGATGTGGAGCGAGGAGAGCTAATATTGAGGATACATGACGAACAACTCGCATTCAATGTCTTCAAACCCTCACAAGAAGCAGATCAGAAAAGCAAGGAACCAAGGGGAGAGCACGACAAAGCACTGGTGGAAGAAACAAGCATTGAAGCATAAGCTGTACACCTGGGAACCCCTTTGGTTGATGAACAAGATAATCGGCAGTTGTCACAGCCCAAGGAAGATCAGGAGGAACCTAAACCACCAGAGTCATATGAGACCAGCAACAAAATTTCCTTGAAATAAGAAGTCACAAAGAGTGGGGCAACATCAAAAGGAACAAAGAAGAAGGCACCAAGGAGGTGGAGAAACAAGAAGATCCCTATAGAGGATTTCTCTCCAGGGGATAAAGTGATCTCAGCTTACTTCCTAGATATCCCACCTCATCTCCCCACCATCCCGTCTCAGCTACCTAAGGTTTTCACCATCAACAAAGTTCTCTCCCTAGAACATGTAGAGATCCTTGATGAAGCCAATGGATATAGGTTTACTACAAGAGGGAAAGATCTGAAGCATTACCAACTACCCTGACAAAGGGCAGAACGTCAAGCTAGTGACGCTAAAGAAGCGCTTCATGGGAGGCAACCCATGTTTTATATGCTTTTAAAGTAATTAATAATGCAAGGTTCAGGAATTCCAAATTAGCTTTGACATATCCTTGAATGAATCCTTTTATGCAACACATATCGAAGAACAAGTTTGGTTTTCAAGGCACAATAAGAGAACATGAATGCAACTCATAGCATGTCACTCTTAGCACCTTGAACAATTCTTTTTACACCACATGACCACAAACTAAGTTTGGTGTCACCAATGTTGCATATATGGGCAAATAATTAGTCAGTTGGTTTGCATTCATGAATAGCACTTAGTTAGTTAAAAACAAAAACAAACAAAAAATTTTTTGTTTTTTTTTTCTTTTTGAAAAGTAGTTATCCCACTTTTCCAATATTTGCCGCCAACTTTCAATCTTATTAATTTTGTTCTTTTATCCCGAAGGAGAAATGAGAGGAGGATTGGAAAGAATTGATTGGACAATTGAACAAGGAGGATTCGGCCACCACAAAAGGAGAGTACTATACACGTGTTTTCACGGGGGATGCATTGGGAAATGTTGCCATGCAACATTGGAAGAGTGACACGCTTGGAAATCGAACCAACCCCCCTTCATAAAGTTGATGATCCTTGTGCTCATCCTATGCTGAAACCCATCCGTTCATCACACAACCACTCCATCAATCCACACCTTTCATTCACTCACCATCTCCCTATATAAAGTGGTTCTTATTCCATAACCCTTCCACATCCCAAATTCTCATTCTTTGTACTTCTAACTTTCGGAACCCAATACCTCTTACCCCATCAAAAACACTCTCACTCACTCCCTTCACTACACCCTATCTTAACCGGCCGAAGCCCATTATCCACACCCTTTACATCTTCACATATCAAAAATCACTTATGGCATCATCAAGCTCTAAGAGAAGAAAATGGAAGGAGCCTATGGAGCAACGCCCTTTCGATGAGAAGAAATTCAGAACCTTTCACCATGCATTGCAATATGGGTGGATGGTTGATAAGGAGATCATATATGAGCTAGGCTTTCAAGTCAGAAAAATTGAGTGCCCCGAAATCACAGAGAATTTGGAAAAGAGGAGATGGGAGCTCCTTACTGATCCAGTCCTAAAAGTAAATGCAAATATTGTAAGAGAATTTTATGCAAATGCAGTCTGGTATGATAAGACAGATGACTCCTATATAAGCTTCGTGAGAGGGGTAACTGTGGACTTCAGCCCGATGAGCATGATGAGGGCGTTAAAGCTACGGGCCATACCATTTGCAGAAGAAAGCTATCACTCCAGAATAGATGGCAGCCCCAATCATGACCAGATTGAGCAAGATATTTGCGTGCAAGGAGCTGATTGGGTACGAGATCCTTAGGGGAAACCCAAGTTCATCAAGAGAGGGGACCTCACCCCTGAAGCAAAGAGGTGGTTTGAAATTGTGAGGAGATCCATCCTTCCTGCCAGGAATAACTCAGAGGTGAATCTTAAGAGAGCAACAATGGTGCAATGTATACTTAAAGGGGGAGAGATCAAGGTCCATGAACTGATAGCCCAAGGTATTAGGAAGATGGCTGAAAAGAGCGATTCTGGAGGAAGGATAGGCTACCCTAGCACTATTTTTCGTCTGTGTGACATGGCTGGGGTGGTGTTCAAGGATGAGGACCCCGAGTGCATAAAAGTGGGTATCCCAATTACTGTTCGACGGATGCATGCTGTTGCATCTCCCTTACCTCAACGAAAGCCAAGAAAGAGGCCAGCCAATCAAGTAGTAGAAAGACAAAACTTAGAGGAGCAAGCCTCTTTAGACATGCACCAACTACAGGAAGCCATTGATGGCTTATCTAAACAATACTTGGAAAATCAAGGGGCACAGAAAGAGTTGCAATTACAATTGGTAAGCCGTCAAGAAGAATTACTTTCTGGATGGATGAATCAACAGGGGAAATGGCAAAAGCAAATCATGGAGCAGCAACTGGAACACGGGAAACATTGGTATGAATCCTTCCACATGATAGAGCAAATGCAATATCAACAACAAGAAGCCATCCAAAAGCTAATCAACATCCAAGCACATCTAGGTGCACACATACATCAAATGCATCGGAAACAATTGGAACAAGCAGAACTCTTTGACGAATACAGAGCGTTCGCAGAGGGAGTTTACATGAACGAGACTGGACATCATGTAAACACTCAAGCCAGGCTCGGGTACTTAGTTGGACAACTGCCTGTACTGCACCCGGGAATCGCAATATACGAAGAAGTAAAGGATGAATTAGCGCGAGAAGAAAGAGAGAGGGTAGAAAAGAGTCATGAATCAGTAAGGACGGCACTTGAAGAATGGAAGAAAGCCAGACTAGCACAGATACGAGAAAATACAAGTCGACACAAAGAGGACAAACAAGAGGGAGAGCATGAGCACTCCCATGAGTAAAAGGTGGTGGAGTTCCCTCTTTGTTCCATCTTTTTCAAAGCTTTAAATAAGGAAAATCATGTATGAAATAGAACATGTTCCCATGGTAGGTTAGGATTTTAAATTCTGCCTTTAAGTTTTCATTGCTTAGGTCTATGCTTGCTAGTCTAATGTCACTGTTGCATCTTCACCTTGCTTACTTGTATGCTTGTCCTTTTTGAATCAAATAAAAAGAGATGTTATGAAAGACCAGAGTGATGATCAATTGTGGAGTAGGTTCTTAAGCTTGTGGTGTAGTAATCACTTAGCTAAGTTGGTTCACCAACAAGGTAGGAAGGCAACTATCTGTCCTGAAGTCATATGCTTTAAACACACCCCATGAGACTAGCTAAATAATAAGATCCTAATAAGAAAAAGGAAAAGAACAATAAGAGTTGAAAAAGAAAGAAAAGTAATAAGAAATAAGGCTAGGCACCAAGGGCTTGAATCTTGAGGGATGTGTCTGTGATGCTCTTGTACCAAGGATCTGCTTGGATGAATAAGTTCTTAAGAGTGCTTCATCACTTGGTAACTTGGGTTAACTAACCCGGGATTATCAACTGAAAATCCACTATCAAGAGCAACCATGCTACAGAACATTTAGTAACCCAAAGAGGTGCTGGACACCAAGGCCTCAAGGAATGAAAATAACAAACCATGTGCCTGTGGTGTGCATGTATGGGGGAGAGAGACTTGAGGGAATAAGTCCTTAGGGGTGTTTCAACACCTAGCACCTTGAACCAACTAGTTCGGGAGTGTTGGCTGAAAGCTTATTTCAAAGAGTCGACCCCTCACAGAACACTTAGCCTAAGGATGCGATAAACCTTTAAAAAAACAAAGGGATCAATAAATAAAAGTCTCAAAAGGTGCAATCAAGTGAGTATTCCAAGGCATGATAAAGGTCTGAAAGCCAGTAAAGGAATGAACTTAAGTTGCTATGCATGAAACCCCATAAAACCAAGGACATGACTTCCACAATAATGATTCATTCCTCTTGTCATTTCATTCATCATTCTCATGTTTCAGTACTTGCTTAGGGACAAGCAAGCTTTAAGTTTGGTGTTGTGATGCCAGGGCATTTCGGCCAGTTTCACTGACTTTTTCTTTACTGTTTTAGGGTAGTTTCATGCATTTTCTTAGGAAATAAGCAAGTTTTGGGTAGAATTTCACTTACATCTTGATTCAAGCAAACATTGTGAATTTTATATGATTTCATGAGAATTATGCATGAATTTAATGACAAATTGGATTATGCATGACTCATAACTTGGATTAGAGCTTTGATACACTTTATTTGCTTGATCTTAGGACAAAGGAAGCAAGGAAAAGCCACGTTAGTAGCCACGTTAGTCTAACTAACGAGACCACTAACGTGGAATGGGAGCTAGCTTGCAACGTTAATGAGAAAAGTGATCACCAATAACGTCTTCGAAGCCATCATAGCCCACGTTAATTACCACGTTAACTACATTAACGTGCTAGTTAATGTGGAGGAAAAGAAAGCTCCAAGCGTTAGTGGTAAAAGTGAGTGCCACTAACGCTCCAAAAGGGCAATTGGCCACATTAAGAGTCACGTTAACTCAGTTAACGTGAACTCTAACGTGGAAGAGGAAGATAATGCCAACGTTAGTGACACTCACCTCTGTCACTAACGTTGGACTAAGCCCATATTGGCTACGTTAAGAGCCACATTAACTTAGTTAACGTGAACTCTAACGTGGAAGGAGCAAGGAATTGCCAACGTTAGTGACACTCACCTTTGTCACTAACGTTGGACTAAGCCACTATGAGCCACGTTAGTTACCACGTTAATTACATTAACGTGGAATTAACGTGAGGCACTAACGTGGGAAAGGGGCGTTTTGGAGCGTTAGTGAAAAAGGTAGGTGTCACTAATGATCTCGAAGATTTGGCAAGCCTACGTTAAAGGTCACATTAACTATACTAACATGAACTCTAACGTAGGGAGAAAGGGGTACTCTCAATGTTATTGGGAAAGGTAAACCCCAGTAACGTTTGCGAAGGGCCAAGAGGCAACATTAGTGGTCATGTTAGTGCCACTAACGTTGAATTAACGTGGACCATTTTGGGTTAGGAACGTTAGTGAAAAAGGTGATTGTCACTAAAGTCCATGCCTACTGCACACTTTCTCTGCAAGTGAAGCTGAGCCCACTAAAGATGATAACTGCTTCAACTCAAGATCCAAAGGCCCATATCCAAGACTTGAAGAGCCAAGTAGAAGATCAGAAGAGTAGTATAAATAGGAGTAGTTTTGAACTAAAGAATAGCTTTTGGGATTGAGAGTACTACTCTCTGTATAATTTTACTTTCTCTGCAACTTCTAGTTTTACTTTCAGAATGCATTCTCTATCTTTGTTTTTCATTCCCAGAGCCATGAACAACTAAACTCCTTTCATTGGGTTAGGGTGCTCTGTTGTAATTTTATGGATCAATAATAGTTTTCATTATTCTTCTTCTTTCTTTTCTCTTGATTTTACTAGAAAGCTTTCAATCTTCATCCAATTGGGTAGTTGTCTTGGAAAAGAAGCTATTCATACTTGGATCTCTTCGGAACCATGGAAGAGGAATGAAGGGATCATGCTAGAAATGCTTTCTCATGTTTGACCAAATTGGGGGTTGGGAGGATATGGTGACATATAATTCTCCCAATACTTTGATTTGGAAATACATGTGGTACAATCAGTGACCATACTTCATCTCTTCTCATGAGCAATTAGACCAAGAAATTGGCTATTGATCAAGATTTGAGAGATTAAATTACCAAGGAATTGGAATTCAATCACTTAAGATTGCCAAGGAGATCAATGAATGCATTGATTGAGGAAGAGATGAAAATGAACTTGATTCGGAGAATGCAACATCTCCTAAGCCCAATGAATCCCCCATTTCTGACTTACCCATTCTCTTTATTTTCTGCCATTTACTTTCATGCTAAATTCCCCATTCCCCATTTAAGATTCTGTAATTTACTTTCCGTCATTTATATTCAGCTCTTTATTTCCAACATTTACATTTTCTGCCATTTACTTTCCCGCCATTTAATTTCCTGCAATTCTCAAATCAAATTCTGCTTAGCTCAACTAGAACATTCCTCCAATTAAAGTTGCTTGACCAATCAATCCCTGTGGGATTCGACCTCACTCAATTGTGAGTTTTTACTTGACGATAATTCGGTATACTTGCCAAGGAAAATCTGTTGAGAGACAAGTTTCTGTGCATCAAGTTTATGGCGCCGTTGCCGGGGATTGATTTTGCATCAACAATGATTAAATTGGTGGATAACTAGATTGAGCATTTTTTTCTTTTGTTTGATTTAATTTCATTTGAGTAATTTACTTTCAGTCTTAGTTATTTCCTTCTCTTTACCCCTAACCCGTTTATGGTGTTATCTGCATTTCTTTTTATTTAGTTCACTGACCCACTAACTGTTTGATATATTGCATTACTCACACTAACAGCATTTCTGCAGAGAATACTATCTGCATCTATCTTTCTTGCTTGGCCTTATTGGTTGTATGACAGGTAGAAGAAGTGGGGCTTCAACTTCTTTCGATTCTGAACCTGAGAGGACTTTCCTTAGATTAAGGAAGGAAGCAAGAGGAAAGAGAGTTGTTGGTGCTGAGGAAGAGGAAGAGTACTTTGAACCAGACATGGATGAGAATATGGAAAACCATCATGAAGAAGAGGCTCACAACCATGGCAGAGAAGGCCCAGTGCATCATGCTGGGCAAGAGAGAAGAGTTCTGGGATCTTACATCAATCTAAACCCAAGAAACTGTGGAAGTAGCATCCAAAAGCCAACCATACATGCCAACAACTTTGAACTAAAGCCACAGCTCATCACCCTTGTTCAGAACAACTGTTCATTCGGAGGGAGCATTCAAGAAGACCCCAATCAATATCTAACCACATTCCTGAGGATATGTGATACTGTGAAGTATAATGGTGTTCATCCTGATACCTACAGACTGCTTTTGTTTCCCTTCTCACTCAAGGACAAAGCATCTAAATGGCTGGAATCCTTCCCAAAGGAGAGTTTAACAGCCTGAGAAGATGTGGTGAATAAATTCTTGGCAAGATTCTATCCTCCTCAAAGAATCAACAGGTTGAGAGCTGAGGTACAAACATTCAGGCAGCAAGATGGTGAGACTCTATATGAAGCATGGGAGATGTTTAAGGACTTGACAAGAAGGTGCCCGCCAGATATGTTCAATAAATGGATGCAGTTACACATTTTCTATGAAGGTCTTTCCTATGAATCAAAGAAGGCAGTAGACCACTCATCCGGGGGATCTCTGAACAAGAAGAAGACCATTGAAGAAGCCATAGATGTCATTGAAACTGTAGCTGAGAATGACTACTTCTATGCTTTTGAAAGAGGCAACAATAGAAGAGTGATGGAGCTGAACAACACGGATGCACTGCTGGCCCAGAATAAGCTGATTACCAAGCAGCTGGCTAACCTTACCAAGAAGATGGAGAGAAATCAAGTAGCAGTAATCACCACCTCAACAGTAGCTCAAGAAGGAGTGAATGAAGAAGCAGAGGGTGATCAGGAACAAGCCAACTACATTGGAAATCCACCTAGGCAGAACCATGACCCATTCTCCAAAACCTATAATCCTGGTTGGAGGAACCACCCAAACTTTGGGTGGGGAAACCAACAAGATCAAGGCCAAGATCAGAGATGTCACAACCCCAACAACAATGCAGCTCACCAACATTCCACAGAGAGATCATATCAGCACCCACCTAACAACATACCTCAACATCCATACCAAAGCCAAAATGGCCCTTCTCATCCCTCCAATCTTAACTCACCATCATCGGAAGAAAGACTATCAAGGATTGAGACTCTACTTGAAGGCATATGTAAGGAAATCCAAGATAGTAAGGTGTTCCGAGAGGAAGTACGATCCAACATGCAGAATCAAGATGCTGCCATCAAGAAACTTGAGACACAAATTGGCTACCTATTTCAGCACGCTCCCGGCCATGACCTTTGCAGTAACATTGAACCAAACTCAAGGGAGGAGTGTCATGCTATCACCCTCAGAAGTGGAAAGGATTTGAAGGAGGCTTCCAAGCAACCACAAGAGAAAGATTCAATTGGAAGGAAGGAGGAACAAGATGAAGTTAAAGTCCCCACCTCCAATTCACATCAAAAGGGAGAAGAGTTGAAGCCATATGTTCCGAAAGCCCCATATCCTCAACAATGGAGGAAGAAGGGGGATGACAGCTAGTTCTCCAGATTTTTAGAAATCTTCAAGAAACTACAGATTAACATACCCTTTGCTGAAGTAATAGAGCAAATGCCGCTCTATGCCAAGTTCTTAAAGGAGTTGATGACCAAGAAGAGAAGCTGGAAGAACAACGATACTGTGATACTAACCGAAGAATGTAGTGCCATCATTCAGCATAAATTGCCTCAGAAATTGAAGGATCCTGGGAGCTTCCAGATTCCTTGTATTATAGGAGAAATAACAGTGGAAAAGGCTCTATGTGATTTAGGAGCCAGCATAAATCTGATGTCTGTAGCTATGATGAGAAAAATAAAGATTGAGGAGGCCAAACCAACAAAAATGGCCTTACAATTGGCAGACCGATCATTCAAGTTTTCTCACGGCATAGTGGAAGACTTGCTAGTAAAGGTAGGAGACTTTATCTTCCCAGCAGACTTTGTAGTGTTGGACATGAAGGAAGGTGCTAAGGCTTCTATCATATTAGGGAGACCATTCTTAGCTACTGCCGGAGCTATCATCGATGTCCAAAAGGGTGAACTTACCCTTAGACTACACAATGAAACAATGATGATCAATGTGTTCAAGACCATGAACTACCCACAAGAACCATTGGGAGAATGTATGAGGTTGGATTCACTGGACGATGCAGTACAGGAGATTTTTGAAGAAGAAGAACTTGAAGGGTTAACAGAGGAGGAATCAACGTCTAGCAAAGAGGCTGCAACAGCAGAGATTCATATACAGGGTGCACCAAAGGAAGAGAATGAAAAGATAGAAGCACCCAAACTTGAACTCAAAGCTCTGCCACCCACTCTCAAATATGCATACTTAGGAGAGAGTGAAAGTTACCCAGTGATTATAAATTCATCCCTCAGCCGAGATCAAGAGGATGAATTACTCCAAGTATTGCAAAAGCATAAGGATGCCATTGGATGGACCCTCGCTGATCTGAAAGGAATCGGTTCGGCCATATGCATGCATAAGATACTGTTGGAAGATGATGCCAAACCATCCATTCAATACCAAAGGAGGCTGAATCCAGTCATGAAGGAAGTGGTACAGAAGGAAGTTATGAAGTTATGGCAGGGAGGGGTAATCTACCCGATCTCTGACAGCCCATGGGTCAGCCCCGTGCAAGTTGTCCCAAAAAAAGGAGGAATCACTGTAGTCCCCAGTGAGAAGAACGAACTAATCCCTACAAGGACCGTCACAGGATGGCAGATGTGCATAGACTACAGAAAACTCAATGAAGCTACAAGAAAAGATCATTTCCCCCTTTCTTTCATGGATCAGATGCTGGAAAGACTTGCAGGACACGCATATTACTGTTTTCTCGATGGTTATTCAGGATATAACCAAATAGTGGTTGATCCAAGAGACCAAGAGAAAATCTCATTCACTTGCCTATATGGAGTGTTTGCCTACAGGCGCATGCCATTTGGGCTATGTAATGCACCTGCAACTTTCCAACGCTGCATGCTCTCTATTTTCTCAGATATGATAGAAAAATTCTTTGAAGTCTTTATGGATGACTTTTCGGTATTCGGAGATTCCTTCACTAATTGCCTAAATCACTTGGCCCTGGTATTAAAAAGATGTCAAGAGACTAACTTGGTCTTGAACTAGGAAAAATGTCACTTTATGGTGACAGGGGGAATAGTTCTTGGCCATAATGTTTCTAACCAAGGCATTGAGGTAGATAGAGCTAAGGTGGAACTCATTGAAAAATTACCCCCACCAAGTGATGTCAAGGCAATTAGGAGCTTTTTAGGGCATGCCAGCTTTTACAGAAGGTTTATTAAAGATTTTTCAAAGATAGCCAAGCCCTTAAGCAATCTCCTTGTATCTGATGCACCATTTGTCTTTGATGAAAAATGCATGCTAGCATTTGAAAACTTGAAAAAGAGGCTAGCTATGCCCCTATCATTTCCCCACCTGATTGGAACTTACCATTTGAACTGATGTGTGATGCATCTGATTTTGCAGTAGGGGCAGTGTTAGGGCAGAGGAAAGATAACTTAGTCCATGTGATATACTATACTAGCAAAGTCCTCAATGACACTCGAAGAAATTACACCACCACTGAAAATGAGTTGCTGGCAATAGTTTTTGCATTTGACAAGTTTAGATCATACTTCATTGGTGCCAAAGTGATTGTTTTCACAGACCACACAGCACTTAAATACTTATTTGCCAAGCAGGAGTCAAAACCAAGACTGATAAGGTGGATCTTATTGTTGCAGGAATTCAATATTGAGATTAGAGACAAGAAAGGAGTGGAGACACTACAAAAAAAACACCCATTCAGCCACACTTTTTTTAGGCTACATTTGAAAAGCGTAGCCTATTCTACGCTTTTCTCCGTGTTTCCTTTTTGTAGGAGAATAGGAAACACATTTGTGGCATCACTTGAAAAGTGTAGCCTTAGGTATTATAGATATCATTTATAAAATGTAGCCTTATCTTAGAAGCTATGGGTTCACTTTTTACACCAAAAAATACACTTTCAAAGAGTAACCTATTTGTCAGGTTTCAGGTGTGCTTTAAAAGTGTTGCCTAATGTATCTCAGGTCAAATATCCAACTCTTAGTAATTTTTTGTTCAATTTTTAACAAATAATACACATACAAACACTTAGCCAAATAAAATGAAAACATAAAACCCCACTTTGGTTTTTCCCTTCTTCGCGCCACCCCCAACCCAGAGAAGACTCTGCCCCATCACCACTCACTGTAACATCTCTAATTTCTAACCCTAAATCTCAAAATCCCAAATTAACTCAGAAAATCCTAATTTCCCCAATTCCAAACCCTAACAGCCGCAACCTCACTCTCCTTCAATGTAACAAACAAAAGCAGCCACTGTAGAGAGAAGAGGGATCGGGAGAAGAAGAGAAGAGAGGAAAGGCCTGTCCAGCCGTCACCACCGCAGCGCCGCTGCAGCTATTGCCACCTTCAGAGTTGCGGAAAGTCGTCTTCCCTGCCGTCGAATGCCGCCATCGTGTCGCACATGAGAGAGAGAGAGAGACAGATTCGAGAGGAGCTACCCACGATCGTTGCCGTCGAAGCCAGGCTCGTCGCCGTCACCACCCAAGAAGCTGTGAGGAGCCGCTGTCGTGCTCGTATCGCTGTGCGCCGTCGAGCTTCCCTCACCCTGAGCCGTCGATCTGTCGCCACCGCTACAAGGGCTTGTCGCTGGAGCCACGACTGTCACTGAGCTTCCGTCGCCGCTGCCGTTCAAGCCGCTGCTGCCGTCGATTTGGAGTTGCTGCGATTGGAGCCACTAGCGGGGGTGAGTTGCTACTGCCTTGTTGCCGTCCTAATCATATTCAACGTCCACTGCCCTAAGCTGTTTCTGCCCTTGAGTTCGTTGAGTTCGGATTCCTTGTGCTACTGTAACTGTCATTACTGCTGTGGAAACCAACGTTTCTGTTTGGCTGCTGCTGAAGGTCTTCCACCATCACTGGAGCTGCCCAGAATCATCGTGGAAGCTGCCAAGATATATGGTTGATTTCTAATTATGCCAAGACATCATCACTAATTAAGTTTTATGTTGATTTTTTTTGTTTTATTTTATGTCCTGACTGCATTATAACTTGTGAATCCCATTTCCTTTTTGATATTCAATGTTTTGACAAACTGCCATGGTTTATAATCTATTGATACTTGCCATTTTCATGCTTAATCAGTCTTATTTAGAGATATTTTGGAGCTGACTAAGGCTTTTAACATGAAAGAGACTGAGGCAAAGGCATATATATATTTAAAATCCAGATTACTTTCCTTCTTTACATCACAGCCTTTAATGCATCAGCTTGCTCTTTTTATTTTGTTATGATTCTGTTTTGTGTTGCCTCCTTAATAGTAAAAAAGATTAAGGAGGCTCTATCTTGTGTTTTAGTTAATAGTTTAAGGATTAAGACATGATATTGACTAATGAATATGAATGAATAGTATTATCCTATTGTGCATTTCACCAAAACCTCCTTATTTAGCAGCTAATATTATATATAGTTCTACGTTCCTAGTAATCTTAGTGGAAAGTAATTAGCTGAAGTTGCTGGTTTTTGTTGAAAAGTGGTAGTTAATTACTACACTCACCTAACTATATCAGCTTATAACTCTCAAGAGGTAAAATATCTATATAAAGGTATTGATGCTTTATTTGAGTTTATTGATTTTTGTTTATCTATATAAAGACTTGTTTGAGAAGTGCATGGAGATTGCTCAGAAGTGTCTTGATGATGTACATGATGTTGTCCTTGATAGTTATTCAGATGATTGTTACTAAGAAAGTTATAGATTGTCCTTGAAAGTTATAGATTGTCCTTGATAGTTATTCAGATGTTGTCCTTGATTGTCTTATAGATTTTGTGCTGGAGTTTTAGATTTTCTGTTCTTGGTATTAGATTTCTTTGTTTTTTCTTTTCTCTATAATCATATCCTTGTATATTTGGTCATGTTTCATTATTTTTTAGAGCTGATGAAGGTGCCACGAGTAGAGTCAAAGTTAAGAGTATTCTCTTTCAAGATTCAATTTCTGTCTCAGGTATGGTGGTGCTTGCTATATTTTTCTATATGTTTTTTGGAATTGAACTTTTGATTCAGTTATGCTTTCTTCTTTTTGCAGGTTACAGAATTTAAGAAGAGTTTAAAAGCTGTGAACTCTGCTTGTGAAGAGGTACATTGTGCATGAAACTAACAAACTGTGTTATTGGCATTTCTTTGACCTCATGCATTTTCTCTTGGGAATAGGTCCGAAAGTCTGTCAAGCTGAAGATCATGAAGAAAATTCTTTTTGGGTAATACATTAAATCAAGGAACAGCTAGAGGTATGTACTTTTTCCTTTAAATGTTAATGTCCTTATCATTCTCTAGGACATTGTTCTAGCTCTCTCAATTTTCTATGTTTGGATAATCACAGGCCCTTCTTAATTTTTCAGCAGTTAAAATTTAATTTGATTCTGTTAGATCTTGTCTAACGTAAACTTACAGTTTATGGACTACTATTTATTTATTTAATTTATGCAGGATCCGCAATTGGATTCAAGTTGGATAGTCTTTTAAAGCTTACTGACACTCGTGCTTCTAACAATAAGATGACACTGATGCACTATCTTTGCAAGGTATAATAACAATTGCACTAAAGGAATATATCATTTGATCACTTACCTTCTTTCCATTTTGCTATTTTGGCTCTAGGTTCTAGCTGATAGGTCGCCTGGACTGCTTGACTTCCACTTAGACCTTGTAAGCATGGAAGCTATGACTAAGGTGATGATTTATGCTTGGTTAGAAAAAGAAAATTATTCAACTGCTAATTGCTAGTTTGGTTGGTTTATTGGTTCTGTTTCACTTTGTTCCCCTGTAAAACTGAGCACATATCTCCTCCTCTGACTTCTTGCAATGATATGTGTGTCACATGAATTAAGAGTTAACTCACACTTTAGAAGTATGCTACTACTGATCAATGCTACTACATGAATTAAAAAAATAATAATTATTTAAAAGTTTCAAAACATTAGCATCTGTGTGTTCTATTTCATTGAGTATAAAAGTTAACTCTCCCTCTTGTTCATAATCATGTTCTATATGTTGCTGCTGCATGTAGTAGTAGTAGTTGGAGGAGTAATAATTCAAGATTGGCTTGTGTAAGAGAGTTCAACTTTTCAAATGTACTCTTCTTGTTTTCTTGTTTATCTTCACCATTTAGGACAATCTCTTTTAATTCAGTAGTTCTTTGGCCACTGAATGATTCTGTGAAAAATCATAATTCAAGATGAATAATATGAACTTAGATATTCTTCAATTGGGACAAGGTTTGAAGGCTTATGCTTATATCTTGAGTGCTATCCATTTTTATATAAACACAGCCTGCAGTGACAGCTTCTGTTACATATGATCACAAAGCAATTGTTGTTAATGGGCAGAGAAAGATTCTGTTTTCTGGTTCTATACACTACCCCAGAAGCACACCTCAGGTACTTTCTTTCTTAATTATGTTTTTCTTTTATTAATCATTATTTTTAATTGTATCTTCTCATTGTTCATTGATGGGGGGAATGCATGTAAATGTGGCCAGAGCTTATTCAAAAAGCTAAAGAGGGAGGGTTGGATGTTATTCAAACCTATGTGTTTTGGAATGGCCATGAACCTTCTCCAGGAAAAGTAATTCACTTTCCAAAAAATTTGCAAGGTTTTTATTCTTTCATTTAAAAAAAACTGGAAAGAAATTAAAACTAATATATTTTTGCTTACAAAATATTTCAGTATTAAAGTAGAATTCTGCAGATAAAAACAGAAATCAAGCAGAGCAGGATTAGAGTAACATCAAAAGTAAGCATATGATTCCTGATGGTACAAATTGAAAATGAACCTTTTTTATATGTATATTTTCTTGACAAATATATGTGCATCAAGTTAAGCAAGTTTTACTTACGAGAAATTGCTTATTCTTCCTCTGACCTATCCATTTAATAGCAAAGGTTGTAGAATTGATAAACAAAGCACCAGAGGATATTCGACCAAAAGTTTTCGTTAGTGCAACAGCTGTTGGTTACTATGGTATGTTCATATGCCAAATCTTCTTCTCTATTGGTCGATTATTTTCTTGCTTATCGATTGTTAACTGCTTTGGTGCACTCTTTAGAATCACTTGAAATGATAGAGAAGTATGCATGATTTTAGATATAAAATGTCTTTCACTTCTTTTCACTGTTCAGGCACCAGTGAAACACAAGTGTTTGATGAACAAAGTCCATCAGGAAATGATTACTTGCTGGTGGACCTATAGGCTCTGGAAAACAATAGTATGTCCCGCATCTTCTAGCTGTTATTGATTGGTTCCTGGCTGCGTCTTAATTTTAGAAAGGCGCCATAATTAAGTTATTTTTCTTTCTTTTTGTACAGGTTTTCCTGGATTCATTTGGATGACATTATTAAGGTGAACTCTTAACTCTCATATCTCCAAAGCGAAATTTATTGAAATTTTGAAAAAACAAAAATTAGTGGATATAGAACATTGGCTAGCATAGATAGTTTGGATGGTGCAATTCTCGATTCTGACTTGTGTGATTTGATTACCATGTTCATATATATCTTTGCAAGTGTGGCCAGCATTTAGTAAAGAATAAAGAAGGCAGAGGTGAATTAATGATATCAGTCATTGATAGTTTTGAGTTTGATTTTTTAATTTTTATAATTGCGAATGTCATTATGAATATTTTTCTAATAATTTTCTATATAATTATGCAGGATGATCTTGAGGATGAAAATAAAGATTAAGCTGATTATTATTGTGGTTTATTAGCTAAGATAGAGTAGTGTTGGAAATGGATACATATATGGTTGACTACTAATGACTTTTATTAGAAGATACTTATGTAGGATATGTTTTTCATAGAGTATTAGTAGTAAATTCTAAGTGGTATCATGGTTATTTTGATATGGCTATGCTTATTTTAGTGTAAGATGTATGAATACTCACAATTAACTTCATTCTAGTACTTTTGGATCATTATTATAAATATATTTTGGTTAGAGATAATTTTTATTATTTAAAGAAATTAGTTAGTATAGTTATGTATTTATTTTTATTTTATAATATTTAACTCGTTTAATTAAATGTGCAGAATTAATATACATGTAATCATATTATTAAATATTATGTTGTATCAATAATTATTAGAATATTATATATATGTATAGAAAATAAAAAAAAAACAATAAGGGACCTAAGGCTACACTTATATACAGTAGCTATAGAATACAAAAAAAAGGACCTAAGGCTACACTTATAAATGGTAGCCATGGTATATAATGTGGCTACGCTTTAAAAGTGATGCAGTAGCATTGAAAAGCGTAGCCTATTCTAGTAAAAATGGAAGCTGAAAAGCGTAGCCTTTGATCCTAGATAGCATCACTTGAAAAGCGTACCCTATTCCTAAACGTCAAAAGCGTAGCCCTTGGTGCAGAAAAGCGTAGCCTTTGAGAATAGGCAACGGCCGAATAGGAATCACTCCAGAAAGCGTAGCCGTAGCCCAGAAAGCGTAGCCGTAGCCTAAGGCATCATTTTTTTTCACTTTTGGCTACACTTTTCAAGTGTATCTGAATGGGTGTTTTTCTTGTAGTGAGAACAAGGTAGCCAATCACCTATCCAGGATCCCTCATGACAAAGGTGGAACACATGATACAAGTGTAAATGAATGTTTCCCAGATGAGCAGTTAATGACGGTTCACAAAGCACCCTGGTTTGCAAACATTGCCAATTTCAAGGCAACTGGGGCTTTACCTCCAGAGATCAACAAACATCAAAAGAGAAAGCTCATCAATGACGCAAAGTATTTTGTATGGGATGAACCATATCTCTTCAAGAAGTGTTCAGATGGAATCCTGAGAAGATGTGTTTCGGAAGAAGAGGGACGAGAGGTCTTGTGGAACTACCACGGCTCGTGCTATGGAGGCCATTTTGGAGGGGATAGAACTGCAGCCAAGGTGTTACAAAGCGGATTCTTTTGGCCCACCCTTTTCAAGGATGCCAAAGAACTAGTAAATAACTGCAATGAATGTCAAAGAGCTAGAAGCTTACCCAAAAGAAATGAGATGCCACAGAATTTCATCTTAGAAATGGAACTATTTGATGTGTGGGAAATTGATTTTATGGGACCATTCCCAACCTCATATGTAAACAACTACATCTTGGTAACAGTGGATTACGTTTTCAAGTGGGTAGAGGCTATTGCAACCCGAACGAATGACAACAAGGTAGTCATGAACTTCCTCAGAAAGAACATCTTTAGCCGGTTCGGAGTCCCCCGAGCACTCATCAGTGATGGAGGGAGCCATTTTTGTAACAGATCACTAGAAGCGTTCCTCCTGCGATATGGGGTGAAACACAAGATTGCCACGCCTTACCACCACCAAACAAGTGGGCAAACTGAGATATCTAACAGAGAGCTAGAAAAGGATTCTGGAAAAGACTGTAGGAGCATCAAGAAAGGATTGGTCGAAGAAGATGGATGATGCTCTTTGGGCATACAGAACGGCATTCAAAACACCAATCGGGATGTTCCCATATCAACTGGTGTATGGAAAAGCTTGTCATTTACCATTGGAGCTGGAACACAAAGCCCTCTGGGATCTCAAGCTACTAAATTTTGATAGCGTTGCTGCTGGTGAAAAGAGGGTCTTGCAGCTGCAGGAAATGGAGGAGTTCAGATCTCAAGCCTATGAAAATGCCAAGATTTATAAAGAAAAGGCAAAGAGAAGGCATGACCTCCATCTGGCACCCACGAGCTTCAAAAAAGGACTGCAAGTGCTCCTCTACAATTCCAAATTAAGAATTTTCCCTGGAAAACTCAAACTAAGGTGGTCTGGACCCTTTCTTGTCACAAAGGTCTCGCCGTATGGACACATAGAAATCATGGAGGAAAGTTCAAAGAAGACGTTCCCCGTGAACGGACAAAGGCTCAAGCAATACATGGGCAACATGGGGGAAAGCCCCAAAATGAAATATCATCTCAACTGATGGAGAAATCGTCGAGCTAGCGACGCTAAAAGAGCGCTTCGTTGGGAGGCAACCCAACCTAAGGTAGTTTCCTTTTCATGATCATCTCAATAAAGGATATAAGCAGTTTCCCTCGTATTGTGAGGAGCCAAGTTTGGTGTTGCACACCAAACCAATCCAAGAGTGAATGTGTAATTCTAAGTTTGGTGTTCCACCAAAGATTTCAGTTAGAATCATATTACACCTCTTCAATGGCAAGTTGCTAGCCCCAACCAATCAGGGAAACCGCTTAACAATAGTTTAGTTTCTATTTCATAGTTGTTTTATCAATAAAAGCACATGAAGTTCTGCATTAGGCAATGAACTAAGTTTGGTGTTCACACACCAAATTAAGTCCAGAAATTTACAAGTATACATGCAAGCTAACTATTCCTCAAGTGCTTGGGGAACAAGCAACTTCCAATAACTTTGAAGGAATTCAATCAACCTTCTATAGAAACAGTGCACCACCATCCAAGGAGGCGAAGAAGGACGCAGAAGCTATGCATGATGACAACAAATAGATAACCAGAAGGCACCACCAAAGGTTGTATTGCTACTTGATCCCATATGCCTGGAGATGTTAAAAAAAATTGGAAGTCTGAATGTGCCCCTGATTAATGGTTACTCTTTAGCTTAAATCACTAGAATTTAATATTTGCTTTCATTGCCTTTGTCATATGTGTGCTGGTCCAAGTAACCTGTCTTCATTTTCACCTTGCTCACTTGTATGCTTGTCCCTTAAGTCAAATAAAAAAGAGATGTTATGAAAGACTAGAGTGATGATCAATTGTGGAGTAGGTTCTTAAGCTTGTGGTGTAGTAATCACTTAGCTAAGTTGGTTCACCAACAAGGTAGGAAGGCAACTATCTGTCCTGAAGTCATATGCTTGAAACACACCCTATGAGACTAGCTAAATAACAAGATCCTAATAAGAAAAAGGAAAAGAACAATAAGAGTTGAAAAAGAAAGAAAAGTAATAAGAAATAAGGCTAGGCACCAAGGGCTTGAATCTTGAGGGATGTGTATGTGGTGCTGTTGTACCAAGGATCTGCTTGGATGAATAAGTTCTTAGGAGTGCTTCATCACTTGGTAACTTGGGTTAACTAACCCGGGATTATCAACTGAAAATCCACTATCAAGAGCAACCTTGCTACATAACATTTAGTAACCCAAAGAGGTGCTGGACACCAAGGCCTCAAGGAAAGAAAATAACAAACTATGTGCCTGTGGTGTGCATGTATGGGGGAGAGAGACTTGAGGGAGTAAGTCCTTAGGGGTGTTTCAACACCTAGCACCTTGAACCAACTGGTTCGGGAGTGTTGGCTGAAAGCTTATGTTAAAGAGTCGCCCCCTCACAGAGCACTTAGCCTAAGGATGCAATAAACCTTGAAAAGACAAAGGGATCAATAAATAAAAGTCTCAAAGGGTGCAATCAAGTGAGTATTCCAGGGCATGATAAAGGTCTGAAAGCCAGTAAAGGAATGTACCTAAGTTGCTATGCATGAAACCCCATAAAACCAAGGACATGACTTCCACAATAATGATTCATTCCTCTTGTCATTTCATTCATCATTCTCATGTTTCAGTACTTGCTTAGGGACAAGCAAGCTTTAAGTTTGGTGTTGTGATGCCAGGGCATTTTGGCCAGTTTCACTGACCTTTTCTTTACTGTTTTAGGGTAGTTTCATGCATTTTCTTAGGAAATAAGCAATTTTTGGGTAGAATTTCACTTACATCTTGATTCAAGCAAACGTGAATTTTATATGATTTCATGAGAATTATGCATGAATTTAATGACAAATTGGATGATGCATGACTCATAACTTGGATTAGAGCTTTGATGCACTTTATTTGCTTGATTTCAGGACAAAGGAAGCAAGGAAAAGCCACGTTAGTGACCACTAACGTGGAATGGGAGCTAGCTTGCAACGTTAATGAGAAAAGTGATCGCCAATAACATCTTCGAAGCCATCATAGCCCACGTTAATTACCACGTTAACTATATTAACGTGGTAGTTAACGTGGAGGAAAAGGAAGCTCCAAGCGTTAGTGGTAAAAGTGAGTGCCACTAACGCTCCAAAAGGGCAATTGGCTACGTTAAGAGTCACGTTAACTCAGTTAACGTGAACTCTAACGTAGAAGAGGAAGATAATGCCAACATTAGTGACACTCACCTTTATCACAAACGTTGGATTAAGCCCATATTGGCTACGTTAAGAGCCACGTTAACTTAGTTAACGTAAACTCTAACATGGAAGGAGCAAGGAATCGCCAACGTTAGTTACCACGTTAATTACATTAACGTGGAAGCTAACGTGGAGGAAAGGGATGATGAGCCAACGTTAGTGACACTCACCTTTGTCACTAATGTTGGAGATGGCAATCAACACCACGTTAATGGTCACGTTAATGTAATTAACATAAGGCACTAACGTGGGAAAGGGGCATTTTGGAGCGTTAGTGAAAAAGGTAGGTGTCACTAACACTCTCGAAGATTTGGCAAGCCTACGTTAAAGGTCACGTTAACTATACTAACGTGAACTCTAACGTAGGGAGAAAGGGGTACTTTCAACGTTATTAGGAAGGATAAACCCCAGTAACGTTTGCGAAGGGCCAAGAGACAACGTTAGTGGTCACGTTAGTGCCACTAACGTTGAAGTTAACGTGGACCATTTTGGGTTAGGAACGTTAGTGAAAAAGGTGATTGTCACTAACGTTCTCGACCCCACATTTCACTTAACGTTAACACCACTAACGCCCTAAGCTAAAGTCTATGCCTACTGCACACTTTCTCTGCAAGTGAAGCTGAGACCACTAAAGATGATAACTGCTTCAACTCAAGATCCAAAGGCCCATATCCAAGACTTGAAGAGCCAACTAGAAGATCAGAAGAGTAGTATAAATAGGAGTAGTTTTGAACTAGAGAGGAGCTTTTGGGATGGAGAGAACTACTCTCTGTATAATTTAATTTCTCTGCAACTTCTAGTTTTACTTTCAGAATGCATTCTCCATCTTTAATTTCCATTCCCATAGCCATGAACAACTAAACCCCTTTCATTGGGTTAGGGAGCTCTGTTGTAATTTGATGGATCAATAATAGTTTTCATTGTTCTTCTTCTTTCTTTTCTCTTGATTTTACTAAAAAGCTTTCAATCTTCATCCATTGGGTAGTTGTCTTGGAAAAGAAGCTATTCATACTTGGATCTCTTCGGAACCTTAGAAGAGGAATGAAGGGATCATGCAAGAAATGCTTTCTCATGTTGGACCAAATTGGGGGTTAGGAGGATATGGTGACATATAATTCTCCCAATACTTTGATTTGGAAATACATGTGGTATAATCAGTGACCATACTTCATCTCTTCTCATGAGCAATTAGACCAAAGAATTGGCTATTGATCAAGATTTGAGAGATTGAATTACCAAGGAATTGGAATTCAATCACTTAAGATTGTCAAGGAGATCAATGAATGAATTGATTGAGGAAGAGATGAAAATGAACTTGATACGGAAAATGCAACATCTCCTAAGCCCAATAAATCCCCCATTTCTGATCGTAACAATTCTCTTTACTTTATGCCATTTACTTTTATGCTAAATTCCCCATTCCCCATTTAAGATTCTGCAATTTACTTTCCGTCATTTATATTCAGCTCTTTATTTCCAGCATTTACATTTTCTGCCATTTACTTTCCCGCCATTTAATTTCCTACAATTCTCAAATCAGATTCTGCTTAGCTCAACTAGAACATTCCTCCAATTAAAGTTGCTTGACCAATCAATCCCTGTGGGATTCGACCTCACTCTATTGTGAGTTTTTACTTGACGACAATTCAGTATACTTGCCGAGGGAAATCTGTTGAGAGACAAGTTTCTGTGCATTAAGTAGCTAGGTATTCTATTATAGTTGTATAGGTTGTTCTATGTGTCGAGTGAAATCTTAGGTTAATCAAGGACTCAAATTTTAAGCTCACTTGACCATATACATCCTTACCTCCACCCTAGCCCCATTACAACCCATGAATAAGACCTCATGATACTTCTATGCATGCATTAAGTAATTGTTGATTGTTAGATAAAAGACAAATCTTGGAAAGCATGATTTGGAGAGAATTGAGTGACGAACCCTATACACTTGAGCGAATAGAGCAGATACACTTCCGGTGAGGGTTCGATGCTCAACTCCTTGTTCCCGGCTTTCACGAGCGTTTATCTAGCAAGTTATATGTACTTCATGTTGATGTTCAATTTGGTAGGATTCATAAACTACATAGCATTTTCACCCCGTATGCTCATATGTGTTCTTGGAGGATAGATTTACCCTTGACCAAGTAGATAGACAATTTTACATTAGTTGCACGCATTCATTTAAGAAATTTGCACTTCATAAACCCTTTCTTACCATGATCTTTGGTCTTTTTATTTTAAGCATGAGGACATGCTTGGTTTAAGTGTGGGGAGATTTGATAAACCCCAATTTTATGGTTTATATTGTGAAGAATTTAGGGAATTTTGTCAATATTTTTCACACTTATTCACAAGAAATGCATGGTTTTTTGTTCTCTTCCTAATATTGCTTCATGAAGAAAAACATGCTTATTTTGCCTTAAAATTGCTATATTTTGATTCTCTTCTATTACCATTCAATGCCGTGACGTGTTTGTTGAGTGATTTCAGAATTTATAGGGCAAGGATGGCCTAGAAAAGAGAAAGAAAGCATGCACAAGAGGAAGGAACATGAAGATTTGGATTTTGGGAATTCCAGCATGGATGCGCACGCGCACCTCACGCGCACGCATGGATAAAGGCAGCTGGAAGTGGTGTGCAAGGATGGACGCATCCGCGCGGATCAGAGAAATCCCACCGACGCGCGCGCGCACATGGTGCACACGCGTGGATCACAAAAGCAATCGGCACGCACGCACGCATGGCGTGCACGCGCGGAAAGCTGCACGTGACCTCATTAAAGGAAATCGTGCCTGGCGATTTTTGAGGCTCATCAGGCCCAAATTCAAGCTGTTTCTGCATGGAAAAGACCCAAGGATGCTAGGGGGAAAGGGAGGATCAATCATTTTACACTTAGACACAATTTTTAGATAGTTTTGGTTCTTTGTTCTTCTAGAGAGAGAAACCCTTGTTCCTCTCTAGATCTAGCTTTAATTTGATCTTCCCTTGTTGAATTCTGAATTGGATCTTATTAATTACTAGTTTTAATTGTTTAATTTGGATTCTCTAGTATAATTTTGTTTAGATCTTGTGTTAGTTTTATTTTTCCTTGTTGTTTGTCATTTTATACTGATTTCATGAATATTGTAGATCTTGATTTGTTATTGTTGCATTGATGATTTCCATGATTAATTGTGTTGTTTGAGTGATTGTATGTTGATAATTGTTAGTGGGTACTTGTTAGTTCCAATTTAATTGCAATTTGAATAGGTCTTTTATTAATGCTTACCATGTGTTTGATGAAATGTTTCCATTGATTATGGAGTAGTTCTCCTTACTCTTGGCCTAGGCTAAGGGAAATGGGTAAACTTGAGTCATTGGGTCTAATGAATTTGATGATTTGGGAACTCTTAGTGGTCAATTTGATAGCCATTGACACTAGTCTACTACTAGGTTAATTAGTAGTGAGGTTGGACCTTATGGGTTGATGTTGACTAAACCATTTAACATACTTCAAGTATAGAAGTAGACTTAATGAGTTTGGTTCCTCATAATTGTCAAGATATGGTTATTAGACAAGGATAGTGACCCCAATTCCCATGTCTAGCCAAGAGTTGCTTTTGTTATTCATATTTGAAAACCCAAAATTCTTACTTGCTTTGTCTTAGTTATAGTTGATTGTTTAGTTTTAGAATAGAATTATATTGAATGTTATCTTGTTAGTTAGAATTACTCAAATCTTGCTTTAGTTGTTTGAATTAATTTCTTGCATTCCAAGATTACTTGCTTGTTAAGATTTCTAGTTTAATTTCTTGCTCATGACTTGCAACCCCGGATTTCTAACCAATGTCGAAGCACATGTTTGCCCATTCCTTGTGAGACGACCCGAGGTTTAAATACTTCGGTTACTTTTATTGGGGTTGAACTTGTGACAACCAATTTCCTTCTAAATTTGATACCCGAGGATTGTTGTTGGGAAGAGCTATACTTGCAACGGGATTTTGTTGAGAAATTCTATACCAACATAGTCTTCGGGGCCATCAAAGAGAAAATAAAAACAAAAGCTAACAAGAAATAAAGAAAATTAAGCCCTACAACTAGCAAAAACCAACAAGCAAACCAAAAAAAATCAAGCTATTCACAATATATACAATAGCCAATAACATAGCACCATTGCAATCCCCGGCAACGGCGCCATTTTGATGAACGAATTCCTTGTACGATTTAGAATTTCACAAATGAAATGTCATTGCAAGTATAGTTCTAAACCAACAGAGAATTCTCACATGCAAAAATATTGGTTGTCACAAGTACAAACCCCAAATAAGAATTAACTGAAGTATTTAGACTCCGGGTCATCTAACAAGGGATTACAATGAAGTGTCAATTATTGGCTTTGAAAGGGCAAATGGGTTTTGATTTATAAAGGGAGCAAGAAAGAGGTAAATCAAACAACTAATTAAAGAAAGTAAGATAAAAAACTCTTGGCTAGATATGGGAAATTGAGATCACCATCCTTGTCAACAAATCAATTATTGATAATTATTAGGAACCGAGCTCATTAGGTCTACTGACTAAAGCCTTAAGTACGTAATGTTTACTCCTAGGCTTGGAGTACGTCAAATGGCTTAATCAACATCAATCCATAAGTCCCAACCTAGCTATTAATTAACTTAGTAGTAGGCTAGAGTCAATGGTTATCGAATTAACCCCCAAGGGTTCTAGAATTACCAATTCAATGAAGCCCAAGGACTCAAGATCACTCAATCCCCTTAGCCTAGGCCAAGGGTCAAGAGAACTACTCACAAACTATAAGTAGCATTCTATCAAACACCTAATGTGCAATAAAAATAAACATCCCAAAACACTAAAATTAAGGAAACCCATAACTAACATAAGCAAAAACTCAACAATAACAATGAAGATAAACAATAAAGAGACATGGAAACATAAAATTGCATTAAAAGGAAATTAGATCCAACAATATTCATTAACATACAAGAAAGCAAAATGAGAAATTAACATTACAACTAAGAAAGTCAAGATGTAGAAATGAGAAATTGTAAAAGAAACAAGATGAAATCAAGTAATTAATTCAAGATCCAAGACAAATTAACCTAATCCTAACCTAATTCTAAAGAGAAGAGGGAGCGTCTCTCTCTAGAAAACTAACTAAAGGCTCATGTTGACTAACTAATTGCTCCCCCTTTGCTTGGACTTCAATTCTGCATGAAATATACTCAGAAACAAGTTGGATTTGGGCCCGAGAAGCTCAGAAATTGCCCCAGTGTTTTACCTTTAAATGGGTCCCGTGCGAGTATCGGCGTGTACGCGCCATGTGCGCGTGCGCTTCGATTGGCTATTTCTTCATCCGCGCGTACGTGTCATGTACGCGTGTGCGTCTCTATGCGAAGTCACTTCTGCGCGCGCGCACCTTGTACGCTTGCGCGTGATGTGTGGAAAATGATCCAACACAAAACTCACCGGAAAGTGCACCGGGTCGCATCAAGTAATAATAACTCACGGGAGTGAGGTCGATCCCACAGGGATTGAAGGATTGAGCAATTTTAGCTTAGTGGTTGATTTAGTCAAGCGAATCATGATTTGGTTGAGAGATTTGTGATTAACAGAATTTAAATTGCATGGAAAGTAAAGGGAGAGGGACAATTGGCATGAATTTAAAGAGAACTGAAATGTAAAATTGCTAAATTTTAAAGAGCAAGAAATTAAATGGCAGAAACTTAGAACGCAAGAAAAGTAAATTGTAGAATCTTAAAGTGCAAGAAATGTAAATGGCTTGAATTGTAAAGGGAATTGGGAATGGGAATTTCAGAAATCAAACAAGGAAAAGTAAAATTCAATAAACAGAAAAGTAAAAGATGACTTGAATTGAATCGGATCTAAAACGGAATTGTAAATGGGCTTGAAAAGCATTAAACAGAGAATCGAAAATGGGAAATCCATATCTTAGGACTCAAGAGACTAGATAACCAAGTCTAGATCTCAATGCCCTCCTAGATCCAGCAAGAACGATTGCAAACGAAATGAAGAAATGTAAATTGCAGAGAAAGTAAAAGAAGAAGCAATTAACAGAAACTGAAATTCAATGATGCGGAAAATTAAACAAGATCTCAAGGTGAGATTGAAACAGAAGTTCTTCAATTCTCCACCCAAGATCCGAAGCAAGAAAAGTAAAGAGTGCTCAAGCAAGAACAAGGAAGAAGAGAGATCAATTCTCCTCCCCAATTCTCTTGAATTCTAAAACAACAATGCCAAAATGTAAAGGTGAGCTCTCTACAAAACTACCCAATCAAAACCGAAAAGGAAAGCTCCCCCAAAACTTAAATCTTAAGCTATTTATACACTTTCTTCAAATGGTCTTCAAGCCTTGAATTGGGCCTTTGCTCTTGATGGAATTGGGTTCATAGAGGCCTTGGTTGATTGCTCTTGGAGTTGGAGAGAGAACCGAAGTGAACCGGGTTGAGAATTATAAAAGCTTGAGTAAAAGTTTGAGTAAAAGTTTGAGGCAAACTTTTACTCAAACTTTTTACATCAGCTGCCCCGTTCTTGCTGCTACCAACGTTTGAGCCAAAGTTTGGGGTCAAACTTTTGCTCAAACGTTGGCCCCCTTATACACACTCATGACGCCAACGTTTGCCAAAAAGTTTGAGGCAAACGTTGGCGCAAACTTTTTGTCTCCAGGGTGTGTTATTGATGGCGCCAACGTTTGCCAAAAAGTTTGAGGCAAACTTTGGCGCAAACTTTTTCTCTCCAGGGTGTTGATATATGATGCCAACGTTTGCCAAAAAGTTTGAGGCAAACGTTGGCTCAAGATTTTCTCCCAAAAGTTTGAGCTAAAGTTTGAGGCAAACTTTTGCTCAAGCTTTTTGTTCCCTGGTGTGTTTTCACTTATCCGAAAGTTTGAGCTAAAGTTTGAGGCAAACTTTTGCTCAAACTTTTTGTTCTCTCTTGCTCCTAGCCATTTCTTCTTGCTTCAACCTTTCTCCAAGCTTTCTTCACCTATCATCAATCAACCAAACACATCAAAGCTATGCTCAAAATCATGAGTTTGTCATTCTTTCATAATATGTGGCAATTATAACATAAATCCTCATGAAATTGCATTAATTCATCTATGGTTGATTAAATCAAAAGAAACATGGAAATCTACCCAATTGGCTTGCTTATGGCTCAAGAAAGTGCATAAATCAATTGAAAACAAAAGAAAAAGGCTAGTGAAACTAGGCTAAGATGACTTGTCATCACAACACCAAACTTAAAGCTTGCTTGTCCCCAAGCAAGAAATGAATTATTGAGAAGAAACAATGAAATAGAAGATGATGTTCATGCTAGCAGAGTATTATTGGTAGTTCATGGGGTTTTATGTGGATATGTAAACACTCACTTCTTATTGACTCTTAGGCCTAGAAAGTCTTCTTCAAGCATCAAGCAACACACTGCTATGACCTCTCATTATTCCTTTATCCTTGGCTATTATTTTGTTCATAAGCTTTATTTGAGTGTCATGTGTAACATGTTCATTGATTTCTTTATACTTGACACATTATTCACTATAGACACTTGGCTCACATTCCTTCTTAAAACATTGATGCCCAGCACCTCTTTGGGTTACTAAATGCCTTGTAGTTAGGTTGCTCTTGATAGTGGATTTTCAGCTGATGATCCCGGGTTAGTTAACCCAAGTCACCAAGTGTTGATGCACTCCAAAGAGCTTAATAATCCAAGCAGATCCTAGTACAAAGACACCACAGGCATATATTCTAAGGTTCAAGCTATTGGTGTCTAGCTTTATTTCTTTTTGTTTTTCTTTTGTTCTGTTGCCATTTTTGGCTTTTTCTTTTCTCTTTTTTTTGTTTTTTTTTTTCTTTTTAACCAAGGACTTTTATTTGATTGAGATTCATAGACAGTAGGCCACTTTCTACTTAAGAGGAGACATCCTAGTTCTCTTATTCATTAAAAGTGAGCTATTATGCAATCACACATTCATACCACCACTTACTTTTATTGTACTTCTATCTAACAGAGAACTATCTCACTTCACATTCAAACATTTCTTTTATTGAATTAAAGATGCAGGGGACAAAGCATGCTTTTTGTTCAGTGAAAGTAAACACACAAGCACACATATAGGCTAGCTTACTTATTTTAAGAGTGATTCTACTTGTACTAGATGAATACTTTAGCAAGACACAAGTCAAAGCATTTTTCAACAGTAAGAGTTAAGTGTAGATACAACCTATTGGTTTGCAGTTCCTTTGTCCTTCTTTCTGTTGTGTCCTTTTGAGTTATGATTCATAGTGTCTTCAAATGGTAGTGAGTTCCCTGCACAATTCTCAAAAGTTGCTTGCTTCTCAAGCCCTTAGGTGACTGGTTAGTATGCATGAATTGAGTGTGGCTTTTGGGTTTGATTTGGTGTGGGAACACCAAACTTAATTCCTTGCCACTTCCTCTAATGCAACAGGTTGACTATATGTAAAATCTTGTTTCCTTACTAAAGGTTATGGAATTAAAACTAGAAATCAGTTAAGTAAGTGAATAACCTGTTTGATTGCTTAGAGCTAGTATTGTGCAGGAGGTGAGAATGTGCTTTTAAATGAGGTTTTGGTGGAACACCAAACTTAGAATCCTTCATTCTCCCTTAAATTGTTTTGGTGTGCAACACCAAACTTAGCTCCTTGCAATGCATACCAATTATTCAACATTTTTATTGAAAAGGCTATGAAAAGAAAACTACCTCAGGTTGGGTTGCCTCCCAACAAGCGCTTCTTTATTGTCATTAGCTTGACATTCTTCAATTCTTTTGAAGAAGGTTGTAGGTTCTGAACCTCTTTTTCCTTATCCCATTGTCCTCCCAAGTACAGCTTTGCTCTGTGACCGTTTGCTGTAAATTGACTCTTTGTTGCTTCATCTAGCAATTCAATACTCCCATAAGGAAAAACCTTTGTCACCAAGTACGGGCCAGTCCACTTAGACTTAAGTTGCCAGGGAAGATCTTAAGCCTTGAGTTATACAGGAGCACTTGTTGTCCTGGCTTGAACTCCTTCTTTGTGATCTTCTTATCATGCCACCTCTTAGCTCTTTCCTTGTATATCTTAGCACTCTCATAGGCTTCTAGCCTGAATTCATCTAACTCATTTAGTTGTAACAACCTTTTCTCTCCTGCAGCTTGGGAATCAAGGTTGAGGAGTTTAGTGGCCCAAAAAGCTCTGTGTTCCAGCTCTATAGGGAGGTGACAGGATTTGCCATATAATAACTGAAAGGGTGACTTGCCAATAGGGGTTTTGTAAGCTGTCCTATATGCCCATAAGGCATCTTCTAACTTCCTAGCCCAATCCTTTCTCGTGCTTCCCACTGTTTTCTCTATGATCTTCTTCAGTTCCCTATTTGCGAGTTCAGCCTGGCCATTAGTCTGAGGGTGATAAGGTGTGGCTACTTTATGGATTACTCCATATTTGTGGAGGAGTTTCTCCATCTGGTTGTTGCAAAAGTGACCACCACCATCACTAACCAGCCCCTTGGGCACTCCATATCTTGTGAAAATGTGTTTTTTTAGGAATTGGAGGACAATCTGTGCATCACAGGTGGTTGTGGCTATGTCTTCCACCCACTTTGATACATACTCTACTGCCACCAGGATATATCTGAAAGAGTAGGAAGGAAGAAAAGGTCCCATGAAATCAATGCCCTATAAGTCAAACACCTCCACTTCCAGGATGAAGTTTTGAGGCATCTCATTTCTCTTTGTCAATCCTCCAGTTCTATAACATTCATTGCATTGGTGAACAAACTCTCTGGCATCCTTGAAGATGGTTGGCCAATAAAACCCACTCTGTAATACCTTTGCAGCTGTTCTCTCTGGTCCAAAGTGTCCACCATATGCTGAGCCATGGCAATGCCATAGTATGTCCTTCATTTCACTTTCAGGGACACACCTCCTAATCATTCCATCAGAGCATCTCTTGAATAGAAAAGGTTCATCCCACAAGAACTTCCTTGCTTCATTGAGTAATTTCTTCATTTGTTGCTTGGAAAATTCTTGAGGTATCTTCCTTCCTACCTTGTAGTTTGCTATGTCAGCAAACCAAGGTATTTCTTGAATTTGGAAAAGATGTTCATCAGGGAAGTTCTCATTTACTTGATGTGGTTTGTCTTGCTTAGCTTCTTGTGGCACTCTTGATAGATGATCTGCTACTTGATTTTCACTTCCCTTCCTATCCCTTACTTCAATATCAAATTCTTGTAGCAGCAACACCCACCTAATAAGCCTTGGCTTTGAATCCTGTTTAGACATTAAATACTTGAGAGCAGAATGGTCAGTGTATACTATAACTTTTGAACCGATCAAGTATTGTCTAAACTTATCAAATGCATATACAATTGCTAAAAGTTCTTTTTTCAGTGGTGGTATAATTTTTCTGTGTTTCATTCAACACTTTGCTAGCATAATATATGACATGATGTAATTTGTCCTTCTTTTGCCCCAGTACAGCACCGATAGCAAGGTTGCTTGCATCACACATAAGTTCAAAAGGTAAATTCCAATCAGGGGGTGTGATGATTGGTGCTGTAATGAGCTTTCTCTTGAGACTTTCAAAGGCATGTCTACAGTTATCATCAAAAATGAAGGGAACATCATTCATTAGTAAATTGCTCAATGGTTTTGCTATTTTTGAAAAATCCTTGATGAACCTTCTGTAGAAGCCAGCATGCCCAAGAAAACTTCTTACTGCTTTCACATTAACAGGTATAGGGAGTTTTTCAATAACTTCTATTTTAGCTTTATCAACTTCTATACCTCTACATGACACTTTATGCCCAAGAACTATTCCTTCCGAAACCATGAAATGGCATTTTTCCCAATTCAACACCAAATTAGTTTCTTGGCATCTTTTCAAAACAAGAGTTAAGTTATGCAAGCAAGTGTTAAATGAATTGCCAAAAACAGAAAAATCATCCATGAAGACTTCTAAAAATTTTTCCACCATATCAGAAAAAATAGAAAGCATACACCTTTGAAAAGTGGCTGGGGCGTTGCACAGCCCAAAGGGCATCCTTCTATAGGCAAAAACTCCAAATGGGCATGTGAAGGAGGCCTTTTCTTGATCCTTGGGGTCCACCACTATTTGATTGTAACCAGAATACCCATCCAGGAAGCAATAATAAGCATGGCCTGCTAGTCTTTCCAACATTTGATCGATGAATGGCAAAGGAAAATGATCTTTTCTTGTTGCATCATTCAATCTCCTGTAGTCTATGCACATTCTCCACCCAGTCACTGTCCTAGTGGGGATCAACTCATTCTTTTCATTGGTGATGACTGTCATTCCTCCCTTTTTTGGCACAACTTGAACCGGACTCACCCAAGAGCTGTCTGAAATTGGAAAAATTATCCCTGCATTCCATAGCTTCATCACTTCTTTTTGAATCACCTCTTTCATGGTTGGGTTGAGTCTTCTTTGAGGTTAAACCACAGGTTTTGCTTCTTCCTCCAATAAAATTTTATGCATGCAAATAGCAGGGCTGATGCCTTTGATGTCCTCAATTGTCCACCCCAAGGCTGTTTTGTGAGTTTTTAATACTTCAATCAACCTTGCTTCCTCATCCATGTTCAAAGAGGAATTTATAATCACTGGTAATGCCTCTGCTTCCCCAAGAAACACGTACTTGAGGTGAGGAGGGAGAGGTTTCAACTCCTGTTTTGGTTTATCCTCTTTCTTGCCTTCAATGAGTATTTCTATCACTTCCTCTCTTTGTTCTTTCTGATGCTCCAAATAGTCGTCTTCAAATATTTCTTCTACTAGCCCTTCTATCATATCCACATTCATGTAGTTTTCTTGCTTTGAGGGGTGTTGCATTGATTTGAAGACATTGATTACTATTTGTTCATTATGCACCCTGAAGGTCATTTCTCCCTTCTCCACATCAATAGTGGTTCTTGCTGTGGCTAGAAATGGTCTCCCCAAAATGATTGAGCTGCTTCCTTCCCCTTCTGTGTCTAAGATTACGAAGTCTGTGGGGAAGATAAACTTTCCAACCTTCACTAGTAAATTCTCCACAATACCATTGGGTGTCTTGATTGATCTATCGGCCAAGACTAATGACATCCTGGTGGGTTTAATTTCTTCTATGGCAAGCTTTCTCATCAATGATAGAGGCATCAAGTTGATGCTGGCACCTAGATCACACAGGGCATTTTCCAATGTTATCTTGCCTATGGTGCATGAGACTATAAAACTCCCTGGATCTTTGAGCTTTGGTGGAATACCCATCTGGATCACAGCGCTACATTCTTCAGTGAGCATGATAGTTTCCTTTTCTTGCCAACTTCTCTTCTTGTTGATTAGCTCCTTCATGAACTTGGCATATAGGGGCATCTGCTCCAGTGCCTCAGCCAAGGGAATATTTATCTCCAACTTCTTGAAAGTCTCAAGGAACTTGTGAAATTGTTGGTCCTTTGCCTCCTTGTTGAATCTCTGGGGATATGGCAGTGGAGGTACAAAGGTCTTCTCTGCTTGTTGCTTTTGATTCTTTGTTGGTTCTTCAATTGCTTCATTCCCCTTTTTTGGAATTTTTGATTGTTCCTCCTTTTCTTGAGTTTGCTTTGAAGCTTGCTCGCTTGCCATTGCATCATCATTATTGGCTTCCTCTATGTGTGTTGGTTGTTCCTCTTCTAGTGGTCTTTTGCTGCTCTTCAATGTTCTCCCACTCCTTAATTGTATTGCCTTGCATTCTTCCTTAGGATTTGGGATTGTGTCACTCGGCAGTGAGCTTGAAGGTCTCTCAACAGAAATCTGTTTGGAGATTTGCCCAATTTGCCTTTCTAGGCTCTTCATGGAGGCTTCATGGTTCTTGATTGTCATTTCCTGGTGTTTCAACATTTTGTCTATCAAGGTCTCCAAGTTAGTGAGTCGTTGAGATTCAGGTGATGCTTGTGGTGGTTTGTGAGATGTGGATGGTGGATGGTAGGCATTTTGGTTGGTGGGTTGGTTAATAGATTGGTAATGGTTGGGGTTGGGGTAGTTGTTTTGAGGTTTTCTGTAGGTGTTTTGGTTAGTTTGCTGCTGGTTGTGGTTTTGGTTGTTTCTTGAGGTGTTTTGGTTTGAGTTCCTCTGCCATGGTTGTTGGTTTTGGGTGTGATTATCTCCCCATCTGAGGTTTGGGTGGTTCTTTCAGGATGGATTGTATGTATCACCATACACTTCATTTGGTCCTTGGTTGTGCATGTACTGGACTTGTTCTTGCTGCTGCTCCTCTTGAGTTTCTTCATTTTGCCCCCATGTGGATGATGGTTGGCTTGTGTTAACTGCTGCAACTTGGAGGCGATCAATCCTTTTGGCCATTTGCTCAAATTGTTGTTGAATTTGCTGCTGCATCATCTTGTTTTGAGCCAAGATTGAGTCCACCCCTTCTAGCTCCATTACTCCTCTCCTTTGTGATGGTTGACAATTTCTTTGATGAGTAAAGAAATATTGATTATTGGCCACCATGTCAATAAGATTTTGAGCTTCTTCTGCTGTTTTCATCAGTTGCAATGATCCTCCAGCTGAGTGGTCAAGTGATTCTTGAGCCTTTAGAGTGAGTCCTTCATAGAAGTTCTGTAGCTTGTCCCACTCAGTGAATATTTCTGGTGGACATTTCCTCAGCAGAGCCTTGTATCTCTCCCATGCTTCATACAGATTTTCAGCATCCAATTGTGTGAATGTTTGCACCTCAGTTTTCAGCCTGATGACTCTTTGAGGTGGATAGAATTTGGCTAGAAATTTAGTCACCAAATCATCCCAGCTAGTGATGCTTCCATGAGGAAAAGTTTCAAGCCATTGTGCGGCCTTGTCCCTTAATGAGAACGGGAACAGCAGAAGCTTGTAAGTCTCAGGATTCACGCCATTGGACTTGACAGTGTCACAAATCCTTAAGAAGGTAGATAGATGTTGATTTGGATCCTCCAATGGTCCTCCCCCAAATGAGCAGTTGTTTTGGACCAATGTAATGAGTTATGGCTTCAATTCAAAGTTATTTGCATTGACATTAGGGGTGAGAATGCTGCTTCCACAATGTCTAGCATTTGCAAAGGTATAGGAGGCCAAAACTCTCCTCTGCTGTGGGTTATTGTTAACCCCTCCTTCTGGATTATATGGATCTCCTTCCATCTCGTGATATTCTTCCTCAGATTCTTCCTCTCCAACAATATTTTTCCCTCTTTCAGCTCTTCTCAACCTTCTAAGAGTTCTCTGGCCAGTTTCAGATAAAACAGGAATGGATCTCCCTGTACCTGACATACAAACAAAACACAAGAAACACCGCCAGTAACTCTTCAATCTATTGCTAGAATGAAGTTTAGTTTAAGCAAAATTTCAAACAGTTAGCGTGTTAGTCAAAAATTTGAGAAACAGAAAAGAAAAATGCTAGATCTAGATCACCACCTCACTTAATCATTGTCAATCTAATCAATCCCCAGCAACGGCGCCAAAAACTTGATGTGTGGAAAACGATCCAACACAAAACTCACCGGCAAGTGCACCGGGTCGCATCAAGTAATAATAACTCACGGGAGTGAGGTCGATCCCACAGGGATTGAAGGATTGAGCAATTTTAGCTTAGTGGTTGATTTAGTCAAGCGAATCATGATTTGGTTGAGAGATTTGTGATTAACAGAATTTAAATTGCATGGAAAGTAAAGGGAGAGGGACAATTGGCATGAATTTAAAGAGAACTGAAATGTAAAATTGCTAAATTTTAAAGAGCAAGAAATTAAATGGCAGAAACTTAGAATGCAAGAAAAGTAAATTGCAGAATCTTAAAGTGCAAGAAATGAAAATGGCTTGAATTGTAAAGGGAATTGGGAATGGGAATTTCAGAAATCAAACAAGGAAAAGTAAAATTCAATAAACAGAAAAGTAAAAGATGACTTGAATTGAATCGGATCTAAAACGGAATTGTAAATGGGATTGAAAAGCATTAAACAGAGAATCGAAAATGGGAAATCCAGATCTCAGGACTCAAGAGACTAGATAACCAAGTCTAGATCTCAATGCCCTCCTAGATCCAGCAAGAACAATTGCAAAGAAAATGAAGAAATGTAAATTGCAGAGAAAGTAAAAGAAGAAGCAATTAACAGAAACTGAAATTCAATGATGCAGAAAATTAAACAAGATCTCAAGGTGAGATTGAAACAGAAGTTCTTCAATTCTCCACCCAAGATCTGAAGCAAGAAAAGTAAAGACTGCTCAAGCAAGAACAAGGAAGAAGAGAGATCAATTCTCCTCCCCAATTCTCTTGAATTCTAAAACAACAATGCCAAAATGTAAAGGTGAGCTCTCTACAAAACTACCCAATGAAAACCCAAAAGGAAAGCTCCCCCAAAACTTAAATCTTAAGCTATTTATACACTTTCTTCAAATGGTCTTCAAGCCTTGAATTGGGCCTTTGCTCTTGATGGAATTGGGTTGATAGAGGCCTTGGTTGATTGCTCTTGGAGTTGGAGAGAGAACCGAAGTGAACCGGGTTGGGAATTATAAAAGCTTGAGTAAAAGTTTGAGTAAAAGTTTGAGGCAAACTTTTACTCAAACTTTTTACATCAGCTGCCCCGTTCTTGCTGCTACCAACGTTTGAGCCAAAGTTTGGGGTCAAACTTTTGCTCAAATGTTGGCCCCCTTATGCACACTCATGACGCCAACATTTGCCAAAAAGTTTGAGGCAAACGTTGGCGCAAACTTTTTGTCTCCAGGGTGTGTTGTTGATGGTGCCAACGTTTGCCAAAAAGTTTTAGGCAAACGTTGGCGCAAACTTTTTCTCTCCAGGGTGTTGATTTATGATGCCAACGTTTGCCAAAAAGTTTGAGGCAAACGTTGGCTCAAGCTTTTCTCCCAAAAGTTTGAGCTAAAGTTTGAGGCAAACTTTTGCTCAAGCTTTTTGTTCCCTGGTGTGTTTTCACTTATCCGAAAGTTTGAGCTAAAGTTTGAGGCAAACTTTTGCTCAAACTTTTTGTTCTCTCTTGCTCCTAGCCATTTCTTCTTGCTTCAACCTTTCTCCAAGCTTTCTTCACCTATCATCAATCAACCAAACACATCAAAGCTATGCTCAAAATCATGAGTTTGTCATTCTTTCATAATATGTGGCAATTATAACATAAATCCTCATGAAATTGCATTAATTCATCTATGGTTGATTAAATCAAAAGAAACATGGAAATCTACCCAATTGGCTTGCTTATGGCTCAAGAAAGTGCATAAATCAATTGAAAACAAAAGAAAAAGGCTAGTGAAACTAGGCTAAGATGACTTGTCATCAGCGCGCCCATCGATGCATTCCCAATCCTTGTTTCCTCATGCGTTATCCATTTTGTATGCTTTTCTCCTCATTTCTTCTATCCAATACTTGCCTTATGAACCTGAAATCACTCAACAAACATATCAAGGCATCGAATGGAATTAAAGTGAGTTAAAATCACCAATTTAAGGTCCTAAAAAGCATGTTTTTACACTTAAGCATAATAGAAGCGAGAATTACAAAACCATGCTATTTCATTGAATAAATATGGGAAAAGGTAATAAAATCCCCTAAAATAAGCACAAGATAAACCATAAAATTAGGGTTTATCAAATCTGCTCACACTTAAACTAAGCATGTCCTCATGCTAAAATCAAGAAAGAAGCAAAGGGGTATCAACATTTATTCAATGCAAACTAAATAAATGCAATCTATCTATACGAAATCTATCTACATGAATGCATCCACTTAGTAAAAATAAATCAATCTCCAAGAATACATATACAAACACAAGGGCTAAGGCAATAGCAATCAACTCAACCCACAATTGAATTGAATCATTGAAAGATGTTACAAACTTGCAAGAAAAGATAATTATGGGTGGAAACATGTAATTGAGCGATCGAACCCTTGCCAGATGTGTATCCGCTCTAGGCACTCAAGTGTATAGGGGATTGATTCACTCAAGTCTTCCCTAATCATGCTCTCTAAGGTTTATTTTTTATCTAACAATCAACAATTACTTTATGCATGCATACAAATATCATGAGGACTTTCCCATGGGTTGTAATGGGACTATGGTCAAGGTATGGTGCATATGGTCAAGTGAGCTTGAGATTTGAATCTTTGATTAACTTAAACTTCCCACCTAACTTATGACAACCTATACAATTCTAAATAATCCTAGCTATCCATTCTTCACTTTTCCACACACTCATGCATTCTCTTTTGATCACCATACATATGATTTGATTATTATTGAACTTCACCTTGGGGCATTTTTGTCCCCCTTTTTATTGCACTTCTTTTTCTTTTCTTCTTTTTTTTTGGAACTAAAATATGTACAAGGGCATCAATGCATATGGTTGACACATTATTAATATGTGAGTGTGTACCCAATTCCCAAGATTTCCAATACAACTACAAAAACACACTTTTATCTCTACCCAATGTACCCAACTTTCCCAAAATCTAGTAATGAACACTCTCCCTAGCCTAAGCTAATCAAAGATCCAAATAGGGGACATTTATTGTTTTTCACTTAGGCTTGTAATGTGTTACACTTATGAACAAATGGGTTAAGCATCGGCTCAAATTGGCTAACAATGGAAGATAAAAGGTAGGCTATCTGGGTAAGTGAGCTATTTGAACAATGGCCTCAATCATATAAATGCATGTGTACACGAAGTAATTGACATAAAGAATCAAACAAATCAAAGATTACACTCATAGGGAGAGAATAATTCACACAAGAATGAAAATAAGTGGTTATATGATGTAACCACACAATTAAGGTTCAAAACTTGCATGCTTGTGTTCTTTGCTCAAAACATGATCCACAAAGTGTGTAATTCAAGCAAGTCCTAAAAAAAATTTTCAAACCAATTGGGGTGGTTGGTGCGTGGCAGAAGTTAACCAATTTAGAGATTTCAATTGAGAGAACAGCGTTGTACGTATAGCTCTTAACCGGCTAAGATCCGTCTCACCAATTTAAAAAGGGTTGTTACAAAATTTTAGAAATAAAATACTGGGAGTATGACTCCCAGGTCGTCTCCCAACGAGTTACAAGAAAGAGTGCTAATTTATTAATCAGAAAATTCCCAGAATGTTGAGATTGATAATGAGCAATTAAATTAATTGTGAATTAATGCAATAAAAATAAACTAAGAATAATTATTGATACTCTGAATAAAAGGCCTTGACTGGGGGAATAATTAAGTGGAACTTCTATCCTTGTTGGGATCTTCTCAAGTGTGGTGTAAAAAGGTTGTTGTTCTCACTCGATTTTCCCTTACTAAATAAGAAAAGGTATGGTGATTGAACTAACTCTCACCCTCAGATCCTAGCCCTCTCCCTTGGGGAGGTCTAGTGTTAGTAGGTATGGAATTAGCCAACAACATCCAGTTTAACCAAGCACTTGAGCATTCCAACTCAAGTATCACCTCTTAATCAACCCCATGTCAAGTAGAAATTCTACTCCATTGACATGAAATTAATAATCATAAAAATATGAGAAGACATAATTAATTAAAATAAAATAGAGAATTAGAATTAATTAAAATAAAAATAACTTCATATATTAATAAATTCAAAATGTAACATACTTAATTGAATAGAGTCAATGAGTAACTAATTAAAAATAAAGGAATAAGAAAACAAACTAAAGTAATGTCTTCAACGGAGGTAATGAGTTTCAGCATCCAAAAATTCAAGCAAAAGCATAAACTATTAATGTAATGCAACTCTAAAAACTCATATCTAAAACTAAGAGCAATCCTAATGTGTGAATCTCAATGTGTGTGGATGCGTGTTGAGTCTCTGCATGTTCCCTAGGTTTAGTCTACGTTTCTGGGCCGAAAACTGGGTCAAAAAGCGGCCCGAAATCTCCCCCAGCGTATTCTGTTATTTTTGCAGATCGGGCAGGTCACGCATACGCATCGTCCATGCGTTCGCGTCAGTCAGCGATTTTCCTTGTCACGCATTCGCGTGGTTTACGCGTTCGCGTCATTCGTGTAGACTCCAATCCACGCGTTTACGTCAGGCACGCGTCATTGCTCGCTGGTCATCTCCTTAGTTTCTTGTGTTCCTTCCATTTTTGCAAGCCTCCTCTCCAATTTCCAAGCCATTCATGCCCTATGAAGCCTGAAATAATTAACACACGGATCACAGCATCGAATGGAATAAAGGAGAATTAAAATACATAATTAAAAGTCTCTAGGAAGCAATTTTTCAACCATGGAGTAATTTTGGGAAGGAATTGTAAATACATGCTTATCATATGAATAAGTGGGTAAAGAATTGATAAAACCACACAATTAAACACGATATAAACCATAAAACAATGGTTTATCAGTGGTGCCCTAGAAATGGATTTTTTGGAAGTTTTCATCATATTGACTAAGCTTATTCTAATGCAAGGTTGTGATTTAGAAAACTAACTAAAAAAAAATTTTCTTAGTTTACCCCTTTTCCAATCAAAGCAAATTTCATACGTAAAGGGGGTCAACTAGGTTTCAACAATTCACAATATTTTTCCAATTCACAACCAAAAAGGCTAAAACAACTATATAATAAAAATTCAACCAAAATATGAAATGTATACCATCTAAGGTGCAAAATGTGACAACTACGATAAAGTAATCCCAAGATAACAAATATATACAATAGTCTCAAAGTGATCTCAAAGATAAAGTGAAAAATGAAATAAAGTAGCAGAAACAAGAAGATAAATGTCCGAAAGTTAACCACACAAATGCTATCCACTGGTCACGAACGGTGACCTCCCCACACTTTAGGATGAAGCATCGTCCTTGATGCTACTGATGTGGCACGGGCTGGGGGTCAACAGTCGCGCCGGGCTGTGGCTCAGGCTCAAGCTATGGCTGTAGCTCTGGCTCAGGCTGTGATACTGGCTGTGAGTCCTCAGGGGGCTGCTGAACCTCTGTGGTGGCCTGTGTCTCTAGGGGTGCCTCCTGCTGAGTCGGCTCCTCGACATGCTCCTCCTCGTGATCCTGCTCATCGAAGGCGGGAGAGTTTGGGAGCGGAGGTAGCTCAATGCCCTGCGAGACAAACACCTGGTCTATGCGATCGAGACGTCGCATGATACAACCGCTCCATGAAGCGAAACAGGCACTGTACTAACAGGTATGTCAGCTCAGGTGCTGGCGGTAGTGGCAAAGGTGCTGCGGCTGCTGAAGTAGAGGAGGGTCCTGCTGCTGCGGCGAAAGATGAAGGCTGAGCTGCCTCCACCACTGCTCTAGCTCGAGAACGGCGTCTGGGTGGAGGCTTCTCGTGCACCCACCCACCCCACGGAATAGTAGCCTCCTTGTCGTTGTCATCTGGGGGTGGTGGTGTCACGTCATCGTCCATCCAAGGGACATCGGCTAGCTCAATCATGCTGGTGACCAATGTAGGAAATGGTAATAGGCCACGGATGTCGCTCGCCACATGCTCTGCCTGATCAACCGGGGGAAGTCTCCCTCTTTCCCTTCCATGACACAGCCAATCAGAATCAGCATATCCATCGGAATCTCGGAAAAATGAGTGGTGGGCAGGACATAATGGGCGAATATCTACTGCCAAGTCCTAGCCTCTCTCAACAGATAAGTGAATAGCATCTCCTTAGGCTTCTTGTTGCCAGAATCCATCACCCAAGGGGGCATCCGGTGTGGCAATCACATGCTTCAGCGCCTCATAATCAAAAGTCATGCAGTGGATAGCTATCTCTGCCTGCTGATAGGCGCATGTGTCACCAGTACGAGGTCGGCAAAGTAATGCCTCCCCAATAGCTGCCTCAGTAATCAAGATCTCCCTACCCCGTAGGTAGACTGAATCAAGAGTTGTGTGAAAGACGTTGCAGTAGAACTCCTTCACCCACGAAGTGTTTATCCTTCCTAAATCCTTATCAACAAAGTCCAAGCCCAATTCCAGAATACAAGTATTGATGGCGCGTCTCACGTCGTTGGGAAGGACTAATTTCTTCTCAATATTCAAATTCGTCTTCCGATATTTAGGGAAGCGAAGCTCACAGTAGAGGTTGGGAAATTTGGTTGGGTCAGTGGATGGTAGTAGCTGATTCTCTTTATCCACATCATTCAGCGGATTCTTAGCATAGTTGGCATAAGGGGAAGGGGTAGAGGCTTCGGAGCGCTTCCTCTTCTTTGAGGTAGTAGCTATGGCTTTTCTTTTATCCGACATCCTGAAAACAGATGTGATATGATATAAGCAACTAGCCAAGTAGATGTATAGCACTCAAGGTAAGACATATTCATGAAGTGAGTGAAGAAAAGAGAATTCTTGGAATGCAAGTAACAAAATTCAGAATTCAAACCAAGTCACAAACGAAGAATTCAAACCACAATTGTACAATGCTTTGTGTATTAAGCTCAAGAAACGTCATACCCAAAAGAATGTTCAAAAGGGTTAAGTTGAAAACTAAAAGAGAAGTTAGTTGGTTAATCAAGTTAGACGTTAGAAGAATGGTTCAAAAGTTAGTGATATGACGGTTACTGGCTCAGTAAAAAGAAGTGCGCAAAGTATGGAGAATAAGTATACTCATATCCATGAAAAAGATGCATCATTGATGATGAAATATGAAAATTTTTGCACAGAAGCATATAAATGGGAAGTAAATCATTAATCAATGTCATGGTCACGTAGTTTTGCAACAATTGGAGTTGAAAGAGTAAAATATGCATTAGTGTAACCGAATGCAAGTTGAAAACCATTTTGAATTAAAAAGAGTTGCACTAGTGAATGCATCAAACATTGCAAGTGAATGAACCATATTCAAAGAGTACAAGTTAAGGTCAATCGGTAAGCTCAGTTTGAGTCGAAAGTCATTTGACTTAACTTGAATCGTGAAAGCACATGAAGTTTCAAATTGGTGAGTCAGGCAAGGTATTATTTGTCACAGAAATCCGACAAACAACGCCTTAAACTCACTATGTCCATGCATATCACGGAAAACACAAATCAGCATGGAAATGCCAACCATAGTAACCTAAGGATTGACCTTGTTGAAGTTAGATAACACTCAATTTGAAAAGTGTCAAGTTCAAGTCTTAGGTTGCAAGTTAAGAACAAAACAATTTTCTAGAAATTTGGGCAGCATTCCGGCAATAAAACGGACATTCTCGGATAGCAAACAAAAGCAAAATTCATATATGAATCCAAGAATGCAACAAAACATGGTAATAGCATGGATTACATATTTTTCAAGCAGCAGTAAAGCAAAGCAGATAAAACAAAAATCAGTACAGCACACTATCCATCATTCAGCAAAGCATTCAATACGCAGAAAATAAATAAGAACAGAGCTCTTATCAGGCCTAGAATCCTTTAACCACATCCTAACTACCTAACCGCAATTATTTCTATCTAGCCTAGCATGCAGAATTAAGCAATAACTAACTGAAAGTTAACAAACAGAATTATTTGAAGGAAAAGCAAAAACAGGGGTGTAGCAGGGGAACCTGAGAAGTATAGCAGAAGAAGAAATGGGGAAAGGAAGAAATGGAAAGAGGGAGCAGCAAGGTAATGCTGCCAGCTGCGGTGCTCACGGTGGCACAGGTGGTCGCAGTGGCGCAGAGCAGTAAAACGGCGAGGAGGGGAAGATGGAGAAACAGGTTTTCTGAACAAGGGTTGAGTATGACCTTTGGGTGGAGGAAGAAAAAGAAAGGTTGGTGGTAGTTGCGGGGTGCTCGCCAGCGACAATGAAAGTCGCGGCGGTAGCGGCAGCGGAGTTGTGAGAGTGAGGGAGGGAGGAAGAGGGGAAAGAACGAGGATTGGGGACAAGAAGAGGAGTGAGGGTGATGGCGGCGGCGATGGCATCGCCGGAGGTGCTCGGTGATGGTTTCAGAGAGGATAAAGGATGGTGGTTATGGAGGAAAAAAGGAGAGGGAGAGACGTTAAGGGAAAGGATGAGGGTACGCGAATGCTAGAGCTTTCGCATCCCTAGGGTAAATGAAATTTTGAATCCATGCGTGCGCGCACTGTGCACGTCTGCGTGGGTGGGTGATGTGCGAAAAACGATCCGACACAAAACTCACCGGCAAGTGCACCGGGTCGCATCAAGTAATAAAACTCACGGGAGTGAGGTCGATCCCACAGGGATTGATGGATCAAGCAACTTTAGTGGGTGATTAGTTTAGTCAAGCTAACATTTGTGTGATAATTGATGCAGCAGAAAGTAAATGACAAGGAAAATTAAAGTGCATAAAGTAAATTGGACAGTAACTTAAAGAGCAAGAAAGTAAAATAGCTAAAACTTAAATTGCAAGAAATATAAATTGCATGAAAGTAAAGGGGACTGGGTGCAGGGAAATTAAATGAAAGAAGTAAATCAAAGCTTAGAACAATTGCAAGGAAATTAAAATTGCATAAAAAGTAAATTCAGATCACAGTGGCTCAAATGTAAAATGCAGAGGAACACACGTGCAGGAAAGTAAATAAGATTTGCAGCAGGCTTAATGTAAATTGAATTGAGGAACCGAACAGAAAATGAAATGCAGCTCAATTGCAAAATCTAAATGAGAGGTTGAAGATCTCAGGAAATCAATGAGACTAGAAAACAAGTCTAGATCTCAATTCCTTCCTTGATCCGCTAGCAAACAAGATGCACGAAAATTAAAGATGAAAGCGATGAAACGAACTTTGAATCAAATCACAATTCACTTGAAAGTTTGCAGAAGAAGAAACAGAGAGAATTCTCAAGGTGAGATTGAAACAGAATTTCTTCAATTCTCAACCCAAGATTCAAAACAAAAAGAAAAACTAAAGAGAGAGAGTTCTGTATTCCTAATGCTCCCTAGTGGAGCTCGCTCCCCTACAAATATGAAAATGATGCCTTATATAGGCTTTACAAAATGAAAATGAAAATGAAATTGAAATTAAAAACAAATTACAATTAAATGAAATTCCTATTTTATCTATCTCTTGTGCCCTTGAGTGGTGTCAATTGGGCCCTTGCTCTTGATGGAATTGGGTTGATAGAGGCCTTGGTTGATTGCTCTTGGAGTTGGAGAGAGAACCAATATGAACCGGGTTGTGAATCTTAAAAGCTTGAGTAAAAATTTGAATAAAAGTTTGAGGCAAACTTTTACTCAAACGTTTTACACTAGCTGCCCCATTCTTGCTGCTACCAACGTTTGAGCCAAAGTTTGGGGTCAAACTTTTGCTCAAACGTTGGCCCCCTAGTGCATATATGTGGCGCTACTTTGTCCTCTTGTCAACGTTGCCAATTTTATGCCCAATATATACTATTATATATGGTTGGAAAGCTCTGAATGTCAGCTTTCTAACCCAATTGGAATCATCTCAATTGGACATCTACAACTCAAGTTATGTTCCTTTGAAGAGGACAGGGTCGCTGGCTTTGGTGCCCAACGTTTGAGGTAAAGTTTGCCTCAAATGTGGTCGAAAACGCCAGTTTTGGAGGCTCAAACGTATTGTCCACCCCATACTATTATACATTGTTGGAAAGCCCTGGATGTCTACTTTCCAACGCCTTTAGAAGCACATCATTTGGAGCTCTACAGCTCGAGTTATACTCCGTCGAAGGTGTAGAGGTCAGTTGGCCTCACTGCAGGTTGCCACCATGTTCGTTTATGCACATTTCGGGGCAGTTTTCTCCCTCAATTTTAGTGTCCACCATGCAGTTCCATATATGCTTGGAAAGCTCTTGATTCCTACTTTCCATTGCTTTTTGAATCACCTCATTTGGAGCTCTGTAGCTCAAGTTATTCTTGTTGGAAGTATACCCCTTGTATGCCTTGTGGCGCCAACGTTTGCCAAAAAGCTTGAGGCAAACGTTGGCGCAAGCTTTTTCTCCCTTGGGTGTGTTGGTGTGGCGCCAACGTTTGCCAAAAAGTTTGAGGCAAACGTTGGCGCAAACTTTTGCTCTCCAGGGTGTTGATTTGTGATGCGAAAAGTTTGCGAAAAAGTTTGAGGCAAACTTTTGCTCAAGCTTTTTGCCCAAAAGTTTGCACAAAAGTTTGAGGCAAACTTTTGGTCAAGCTTTTTGCTCCCTGGTTCGTTTTCACTTCTTCCAAAAGTTTGAGCTAAAGTTTGAGGCAAACTTTTGCTCAAACGTTTTGTTCTCTCTTGCTCCTAGCCATTCCTTCTTGCTTCAACTTTTCTCCAAGCTTTCTTCACCTATCATCAATCAATCAAACACATCAAAGCTATGCTCCAAATCATGAGATTGTGTTTCTTTCATAATATATGACAATTATAGCATAAAATCTCATGAAAGTGCATGAATTCATACATGGTTGATTGAATCAAAGGAAACATGGAAATCTACCCAATTGGCTTGCTTATGGCTCAAGAAAGTGCATAAAACCTATTGAAAACAAAGGAAAAAGCATAGAAAAACATGACATGGTGACATGTCATCACAACAACAAACTTAAACCTTGCTTGTCCCCAAGCAAGAAAAGAATCATGCAATAAAGATTGACAATCCAAGGCAAGAAGAATAGTAACTCAATGTTCATGGTAAGCTAGTTTTCTAAGCATGCTACAATCACAAAAGAAATGTAAATGATTGATGCTTCTATCTAGCTCATTTTATGAAATCTTTTCCTTATATTTCTTCTTTGAAACAAGCTTTTTGCTTTTCTTATTAGCTTCTCCTTTTGGGTGCTTTGCCCCATGAGTTAATAACAAAGCTACGACTTCTAAATGCTTTGTTTTCAAGTATTACCACTTGATACATAAGCACCACAAGCATTTGAATAGAGGACTTCATTAAGCTCATTTTTTTCTTTTCTTTTCTTGACTCTCTAATCATTGATGCTCAGAGCCTTGAGCTTTGAGGGAGTGCTTTTGCACTTTGAGCCTAACCTTGACTTCTAAATGTTTTGTTTTCAAGCATTTGGCTTGATACATAAACACCACAAGTACTTAGCAAATAAATTGCCATTGGTACTCAGAGCCTTCAGCTTTCTCATTCTTTCCCTTTTTCTTTTCTTGCTTTAATTGTATTTGCTTTCAAGGTTTTCATGATTTTAAAAGATTTCACAAAACGTGCTAGATGAAAACTTCAATTAAATAAAATCTAATGCAATTAAGCAATAATTAATCATACTAGATTTCCAATACTTGTATGCACATGCTAAATTCTTCTTTAGTTCCTTGTTTGTTTATGATCATGATACTTTATTGCTTTTGAATTCACAAAACTCAAGTTGGTAATCATAATGGCACAGCACCATGTTGCAATTTAGAAATCAAACTATGCCTTTTCATACACACATGCATACAGAGAAGGTAAAGACAATCATGCAGTTTATAGTGCTTGAAACAAATGAGAGGAAAAGGAACTTTACAACCTTGTAGTTCATCTTCTCTATTGTTGTCATTTTCCTCCCATTCTCCTCCTTCCCATACCAAACTCAGAATGCTTGCTCATCCTCAAGCAACTATTAGAACCGTGGCTATGGGGCTAAGATGGATCATGAATGTCTTACACAAGGAATGTTAGTAGTACATGTCTTTCAAGCAAGCAAAATTAAAGATAATAATCAAGGCACAAGAGACAGAGACATTGTGATTGCAAACTTAAGAAGGTGAGCATAATACTTTGCATAAAAGATAAGTGGCACACCAAACTTAGTGTGACACTTTCACTTGGAATTAATGCAAGCATCTTGTAAGAATTGGAACTAAATTTTGTTGCATAGCAACACCAAACTTAGAATGCAACCATATGTCAATTTATTTGAACTAAAACTAAACAAAAGAAACTGTTATATGTTAAATACAATCACCAAATGAAGAGTCTGTTATGAATAAGGATGTCTTGGTGATGTATTAACAAAAACAGTTAATGAAGAAAAGCATTAAAAACAAGTAAATAAATGAAACAAGGAGAAAACAAAAATTATCGAACTAAGAAGAAAAATAACACTGTAAAAGGCAATATGATTATGCAGACAAGTGATGTTGCTGGATTGATTTGCATAGAAAAATAGGTGGCACACCAAACTTAGAATCTTGGTGTGTCACTTTCATGTAAAATTGATGCAATCATCCATGAAGATGGAAAACAGTTTGTTGCAGGGTAACACCAAACTTATAATGTAACCATATGCCAATTTATTGAAATTTAAACAAAGCAAGGAAAAGAAATGTACCTACTGTCTACCTGTTCTTTACTTTCTTCCTCTTCTTCCAATTTGTTAAGAGAAATGACTTCAAAGGAGGAGAAGATTCAGCTATTACCCCCTGTCTTGGTTTCTTCTCAGCAAGCTTTCTTTTGTACATGGCTTGATTGAGCTTGCTTGCTATTGGTCCAGGGGTTGGATTGCTTGTGGTTGACCTCCTCTTGAATGTTGTCCTTGGTAGTTTGGTCACAATCCTCTTCTTGGTGCTTTTGTTAATTGCCTTCACTTCTTTGAATCCAAGTCTTGGTGGTTGTGTGATTGTTGGAGTCTTCTTTTCATCAAGAGTCTCTTGTATTGGTGGTTCCATGAACTCCTCCTTTATGTACTTCTCTGCCTCACTTGAGTTTGGAATGACTTCTTCACTTTCTTGCTCCTCCACTTCCTCTTTTACACTCAACATTTGTTTTAATAGCTCTTTTATGGAGGAGGTTTGTTGATCTTCCCAAGCTTTCTTCATCTCCTCTTCATACCTTTCAATCATGGATTCAAGTGTTGAGGCGTTTTGGTCCAGGGAAATTTGTGAGAGTTGTGATTCTTCATGTTCCTTTGTCATCTCAAGTGTAGTTTCATTTTTAACCACCTCATTCTTAATTAAAAATCCACTTGACTCAGTAGCCTCTTCCTCTTGTTTTTCCTCCTTCTTCATTGCACTTTCACTTGACATAAGGACCTTTTGTTCTTGTTTTTCCACTTCCTCTCCCACAGATTGATTTTTACTGTTTGATGGTTCTAAGTGTTTCCTTATGTTCTCCAGGTGCTCATTCATCCTCTAACGGATGATTTCTTCCCTTTTCCAGGCTTTCATTGCCTCCTCCTCATTTTTTTTGAACATGGACTCAAGCTCTGAAAGCCTTGAGTGGTTCATGGAAGTTTGTGTGGGTGGTGAGTTTTGAAAGGGGCTTTCGGTTGAAGTATGGTCAAGTGATGATATCTTTGGATGAATATCATATGGAGCACTAGAATTCCCTTCCCAGCCACCATTAGAATCATGACTTGCATCATTTTGTGGTGGAGGGAAATATCCCATATGATTTTCTTTCTCATCTTGTGGTTCTGAAGCATAGCTCCATGAATTGGAGTGCCCAGAATTTGAAGTTTCGTGGTGATATTCCCAACCACCATTAGAGATTGGTGATGGTGGGTGATATCCCATAAAATTTTGTTTGACCATAAGATGAGTTGAACTCCATTTGTATTTTGTAAACATCAATGAAATTTGAAATTCATGTCATAGAGAAAGAATTTCTTAGTGAGGCAATAACTCAAACACCTTGGTTTCAACTTAGAACAGAAAACAAAAATAAAGAAAATGCTTGATCTAGACTTCTCACCCACTTAATCATTGTTGATCTAATCAATCCCCGGCAACGGTGCCAAAAACTTGATGTGCGGAAAACGATCCGACACAAAACTCACCGGCAAGTGCACCGGGTCGCATCAAGTAATAAAACTCACGGGAGTGAGGTCGATCTCACAGAGATTGATGGATCAAGCAACTTTAGTGGGTGATTAGTTTAGTCAAGCTAACATTTGTGTGATAATTGATGCAGCAGAAAGTAAATGACAAGGAAAATTAAAGTACAGAAAGTAAATTGGACAGTAACATAAAGAGCAAGAAAGTAAAATAGCTAAAACTTAAATTGCAAGAAATATAAATTGCATGAAAGTAAAGGGGACTGGGTGCAGGGAAATCAAATGAAAGAAGTAAATCAAAGCTTAGAACAATTGCAAGGAAATTAAAATTGCATGAAAAGTAAATTCAGATCACAGTGGCTCAAATGTAAAATGCAGAGGAACACACGTGCAGGAAAGTAAATAAGATTTGCAGCAGGCTTAATGTAAATTAAATTGAGGAACCGAACAGAAAATGAAATGCAGCTCAATTGCAAAATCTAAATGAGAGGTTGAAGATCTCAGGAAATCAATGAGACTAGAAAACAAGTCTAGATCTCAATTCCTTCCTTGATCCGCTAGCAAACAAGATGCAGGAAAATTAAAGATGAAAGCGATGAAACGAACTTTGAATCAAATCACAATTCACTTGAAAGTTTGCAGAAGAAGAAAACAGAGAGAATTCTCAAGGTGAGATTGAAACAGAATTTCTTCAATTCTCAACCCAAGATTCAAAACAAAAAGAAAAACTAAAGAGAGAGAGTTCTGTATTCCTAATGCTCCCTAGTGGAGCTCGCTCCCCTACAAATATTAAAATGATGCCTTATATAGGCTTTACAAAATGAAAATGAAAATGAAATTGAAATTAAAAACAAATTACAATTAAATGAAATTCCTATTTTATCTATCTCTTGTGCCCTTGAGTGGTGTCAATTGGGCCCTTGCTCTTGATGGAATTGGGTTGATAGAGGCCTTGGTTGATTGCTCTTGGAGTTGGAGAGAGAACCAATATGAACCGGGTTGTGAATCTTAAAAGCTTGAGTAAAAGTTTGAGTAAAAGTTTGAGGCAAACTTTTACTCAAACTTTTTACATCTTGCTGCTACCAACGTTTGAGCCAAAGTTTGGGGTCAAACTTTTGCTCAAACGTTGGCCCCCTAGTGCATATATGTGGCGCTACTTTGTCCTCTTGTCAACGTTGCCAATTTTATGCCCACTATAGACTATTATATATGGTTGGAAAGCTCTGGATGTCAGCTTTCTAACCCAATTAGAATCACCTCAATTGGACATCTACAACTCAAGTTATGTTCCTTTGAAGAGGACAGGGTCGCTGGCTTTGGTGCCCAACGTTTGAGGAAAAGTTTGCCTCAAACGTGGTCGAAAACGCCCGTTTTGGAGGCTCCAACGTATTGTCCACCCCATACTATTATACATTGTTGGAAAGCCCTGGATGTCTACTTTCCAATGCCTTTAGAAGCACATCATTTGGAGCTCTACAGCTCGAGTTATACTCCGTCGAAGGTGCAGAGGTCAGTTGGCCTCACTGCAGGTTGCCACCATGTTCGTTTATGCACATTTCGGGGCAGTTTTCTCCCTCAATTTTAGTGTCCACCATGCAGTGCCATATATGCCTGGAAAGCTCTTGATTCCTACTTTCCATTGTTTTTTGAATCACCTCATTTGGAGCTCTGTAGCTCAAGTTATTCTTGTTGGAAGTATACCCCTTGCATGCCTTGTGGCGCCAACGTTTGCCAAAAAGCTTGAGGCAAACGTTGGCGCAAGCTTTTTCTCCCCTGGGTGTGTTGGTGTGGCGCCAATGTTTGCCAAAAAGTTTGAGGCAAACGTTGGCGCAAACTTTTGCTCTCCAGTGTGTTGATTTGTGATGCCAAAAGTTTGCCAAAAAGTTTGAGGCAAACTTTTGCTCAAGCTTTTTGCTCCCTGGTTCGTTTTCACTTCTTCCAAAAGTTTGAGCTAAAGTTTGAGGCAAACTTTTGCTCAAACTTTTTGTTCTCTCTTGCTCCTAGCCATTCCTTCTTGCTTCAACTTTTCTCCAAGATTTCTTCACCTATCATCAATCAATCAAACATATCAAAGCTATGCTCCAAATCATGAGATTGTGTTTCTTTCATAATATATGACAATTATAGCATAAAATCTCATGAAAGTGCATGAATTCATACATGGTTGATTGAATCAAAGGAAACATGGAAATCTACCCAATTGGCTTGCTTATGGCTCAAGAAAGTGCATAAAACCTATTGAAAACAAAGGAAAAAGCATAGAAAAACATGACATGGTGACATGTCATCAGTGGGAGAATAAGGAAGTGGTACGGGAGCGTCTCATGCGCCTGCGCGTGGATGGGAGATGTGGGAATGGGCGCGGATGCGCACGGTGCGCGTCCGCGCGGGTGAGTTGGGCCAGAGGCACAAAAGTGGCCCAGAGTTGGCATAACTCTCGGGTCTTTGGCCTGGGTGATGCAAAAACGCACTGACGCACGCGCACACTGTGCGCGTCCGCGTGGATGAGTTGGGCGATGATGGGACGCGGAGGCACCAGGTGCGCCTACGCGCAGGTAGGAAAACACAAAGGGGCGCGGACGCGTCATGTATGCATTCGCATGGCTTAAGGCCCAGGGTTGGCCCAAAAGTGGCACAACTCTCTGGTCTTTGGCCCGGAAAGTGCGAAATGCATAGCCGATGCGCACGCGCACTGTGCGCTTGCGCGTGGCTTCTCCCTCTCTCTTTTTTTTTTTTACTAAGAAACACCAAGAAGAGCTTATAATCCTCCTAACCTCCTCTAGGACTCTAAAACCAGCTAAAATGCAAAATCAAACATATTTTTTAATTTTGGGAATTTTTCAAACAATTTTAGAAAACTTGCAATCCAAGCAAAAACTTAAATTCAAAGAATCATCCTTAATTAAGGCATAGAGTGTATAAAAAACATAGCAAGCAAGGAAAAATATACTAAGGGGGGTAAGGAAGCTATATACAATGGAACTCAATTCATTCATTCATTATATCTACAAGAGAATGGAAAGAGTTTACCATGGTGGGGTGTCTCCCACCAAGCACTTTTAGCTTAAGTCCTTAAGTTGGACATTTGGAAGGCTCTTTGTCAAGGTGGTTTATGCTTGTATTCATCCTTGAACCTCCAAGACTGCTTGTCCTTCAATCAGTCGTCAGAAGTTCCAACCATCTTCACCAAGCTTGGGTGAGGTTCTCTCCAAGATATGAAATTGACCGCCTTGATTCCATCTGGGTGACAAGAAATCCGAATTCTCATGAAGGCACTGATGAGCGGATAATTTATACGCTTTTTGGCACTGTTTTTACATAGTTTTTAGTATGTTTTAGTTAGTTTTTACTCTATTTTTATTCAAAAATCACATTTCTGGACTTTACTATGAGTTTGTGTGTTTTTCTATGATTTCAGGTATTTTCCGGCTGAAATTGAGGGACCTGAACAAAAATCTGATTCAGAGGCTGAAAAAAGACTGCAGATGCTGTTGGATTCTGACCACCCTGCACTCGAAATGGATTTTCTGGAGCTACAGAAACCCAATTGGCGCGCTCTCAATTGCGTTGAAAAGTAGACATCCTGGGATTTGCAGCAATATATAATAGTTCATACTTTGCCCGAGTTTTGATAATGCAAACTGGCATTTGAACGCCCACTTTCTACCCTATTCTGGTGTTAAACGCCAGAACTGGCATAAAAGCTGGAGTTAAACGGCCAAACTGGCACCAAAGCTGGCATTTAACTCCAAGAAGAGTCTCTACACGTTAAAGCTTCAATGCTCAGCCCAAGCACACACCAAGTGGGCCCCGGAAGTGGATTTCTGCACTATCTGCACTTAGTTACTTATTTTCTGTAACTCTAGCTACTAGTTTAGTATAAAAACTACTTTTAGTGATTTATTTTATATCCTTGATTAGTTTTATGCTATCATAGATCATATTGTACACGTTTGGAGGCTGGCCTCACGACCATGGCTGGATCTTCATCACTTATGTATTTTCAACGGTGGAGTTTCTACACCTCATAGATTAAGGCGTGGATCTCTGCTGTTCCTCATGAATTAATGCAAACTACTATTGTTTTTCTATTTAATTCAAGCTTATCCTTATTCTAAGATATTCATTCGCACCGAAGAACATGATGAATGTGATGATCAAGTGACACTCATCACCATTCTCACTTATGAACGCGTGCCTGACAAACACTTCCATTCTACATGAAAACAAGCTTGAATGCATATCTCTTGGCCTCCTGGTTCACGATGCATGGTTGCCTCTCCTGACAACAGAGCCCTCCATTTCGTGAGATCAGAGTCTTCATGGTATAAGCTAGAATCAATTGGCAGCATTCTTGAGATCTGGAAAGTCTAAACCTTGTCTGTGGTATTCCGAGTAGGATCTTGGATGGGATGACTGTGAGGAGCTTCAAACTCACGAGTGTTGGGCATAGTGACAGACGCAAAAGGATCAATGGATCCTATTCCAACATGAGTGAGAACCGACAGATGATTAGCCGTGTGGTGACATCACATTTGGACCATTTTCACTGAGAGGACGGACGGTAGCCATTGACAACGGTGATCCCCCAATATACAGCTTGCCATAGAAAGGAGTATGAATGATGGAATGAAGGCAGTAGGAAAGCAGAGATTCAGAAGGAGCAAAGCATCTCCATACGCTTATCTGAAATTCTCACCAATGAATTACATAAGTATCTTTATCTTATTTTATATTTTATTTATATTTTAATAATAAAAATCTCATAACCATTTGAATCCGCCTGACTGAGATTTACAAGGATGACCATAGCTTGCTTCAAGCTGACAATCTCCGTGGGATCAACCCTTACTCACATAAGTTTTATTACTTAGACGACCCAGTGCACTTGCCGGTTAGTTGTGCGGAGTTGTGAAAAGGAGTTGAGATTACAATCGTGCGTACCAAATTTTTGGCGCAATTGCCAGGGATTGTTCGAGTTTGGACAACTGACGGTTCATCTTGTTGCTCAGATTAGGTAATTTTATCTTATTTTTAAGCTTTTATTCTTTTTATTTTCGAAAAATTTTCAGAACAAAAAATAAAATAAATAAATTATTCTATATCTTCAGAATTCTTAAGAATGAATTCTAGAGTTTCATGATGAATTGTTGAAGTCTGGCTGGCTGTGAAGCCATGTCTAATCTTTTGGACCGAGGTTTCAACTTATCATCACAGGAGCTTGTTGATTTCTATCTTGCTGTTGAATGTAATAATCTACTAAAGCTTGGCTGACCATTGGCCATGTCTAGTGTTTTGTACCGAAGCTTTCACTGAAAGCTTGGCTGGCTAGTAAATCATGTCTAATTCCTGGACCGGAGCTTTAGACTAACATTGCATGATTCCTGGAATTATTATTAAAAATTTTGAAATCTTTATTTTCTTTTCCAAAATAATTTTCGAAAAATACAAAAAAATTTAATAAAATCATAAAACCAAAAAGAATTTTGTGTTTCTTATTTGAGTCTTGTGTCAATTTTTAAGTTTGGTGTCAATTGTATCTTTTTAATTTCCTAAAAATTTTCGAAAATTCATGCATATATCCTTCATAATCTTCAAGTTGTTCTTGATGATTTTCTTTGTTTGATCTTTGCATTTTCATGTTTTGTGTCTTTTCTTGTTTTTCATATGTATTTTCAGTTTGTTAGTGTCTAAACATTGAAAATTTCTAAGTTTGGTGTCTTGCATGTGTGTCTTTTCTTAAAAATTTTCAAAAATAAGTTCTTGGTGTTCATCTTCACATTCAAAGTGTTCTTGGTGTTCATCTTGACATTCAAAGTGTTCTTGCATGCATCATGTGTTTTGATCTTGAATTTTCATGTTTTGAGTCATTTTGATGTTTTTCTCTCTCCTTATTAAAAATTCAAAAAATCAAAAAAATATCTTTCCCTTATTCTTCTCATAAATTTCGAAAATTTGGATTGACTTAGTCAAAAATTTTTAAAAATCTAGTTGTTTCTTATGAATCAAGTCAAATTTTCAATTTAAAAATCCTATCTTTTCAAAACCTTTTCAAAAATCAAATCTTTTTCATTTTTCTTTCATTTTTTTGTCGAAAATTTTAAAAATTGATTTTCAAAATCTTTTTCTTATTTTTATTTCATATTTTTCAAAATCTTTACTAACAATTAATGTGATTGATTCAAAATTTTAAGTTATTACTTCCCTAGTAAGAAAGGTTCAATCTTTAAATTTTAGAATCATATCTTTTTGTTTCTTGTTAGTCAAGTAATTAAATTTAATTTCAAAAATCAAATCTTTTCAAATTTCTTTTTTCAAATCTTTTTCAAAATAAATTTCAATCATATCTTTTTCAAAACTTAATTTCAAAATCTTTTCTAACTTCTCCTTTGAAAATTGATTTTCAAAATCCTTTTCAATTAACCACCTAACTTTTTGTTTGATTTTAAAAATTCTTATCTTTTTTTAAACTATCTAACTACTTTCCTCTCTCTGATTTTCGAAAATCACTAACTAATTTCTCAAAAATCTTTTTAATTAAGTAATTTATTTAGTTTTCAAATTTTATTTTGTTTCTCTTTTTAATTTTCGAATTATAACTGATTTTTAAATAAAAACAAAAATATTTTCCTTTTCTTTTTAATTATTTTCGAAAACTCTCCCTCTCATCTCTCTCTATTTATTTATTTATCTACTAACACTCCTCTTCTACTCATAATTCGAACCCCTCTTTTTCTCTGTGTTCGAATTTTTCTCTTCTCCTTTTTCTATTCTTCTCTTCTTCTACTCACATAAAGGAATCTCTATACTGTGACATAGAGGATTCCTCTTCTTTTCTGTTCTCTTCTTTTTTATATGAGCAGGAACAGGGATAAAGACATTCTTATTGAAGCTGATCCTGAACCTAAAAGGACTCTTTAGAGGAAACTAAGAGAAGCTAAAGCACAACCCTCTAGAGAGGACCTGACAAAAATTTTTGAAAAAGAAGGAGACATGGCTGAACCCAATAACAATGGTAGAGATGCAAAGAAGATGCTTGGTGACTTTATTGCACCCTCTTCTAACTTCTATGGAAGAAGCATCTCAATTCCTGCCATTGGAGCAAACAACTTTGAGCTTAACCTTCAATTAGTTTCTCTAATGCAACAGAATTGCAAGTTTCATGGACTTCCATTGGAAGATCCCCATCAGTTCTTAGCTGAATTCTTGCAAATCTGTGACACTGTCAAGACCAATGGAGTTGATCTCGAGGTCTACAGGCTTATGCTTTTCCCTTTTGCTGTAAAAGACAGAGCTAGAATATGGTTGGATTCACAACCTAAGGAAAACCTGAACTCTTGGGAAAAGCTGGTCAGTGCTTTCCTGGCCAAGTTCTTTCCACCTCAAAAGATGAGCAAGCTTAGAGTGGAAATCCAAACCTTCAGACAGAAGAAAGGTGAGTCCCCCTATGAAGCTTGGGAAAGATATAAGCAATTGATCAAAAGGTGTCCTTCTGACATGCTTCCAGAATGGAGCATCATATGTATATTCTATGATGGTCTGTCTGAGTCGTCAAAAATGTCATTGGACCATTCTGCAGGAGGATCTCTTCATCTGAAAACCCCTGCAGATGCTTATAAACTCAATGAAATGGTTGCAAATAATCAGTTCATGTACACCTCTGAGAGGAGTCCTGTGAACAATGGGACGCCTCAAAAGAAGGGAGTTCTTGAAATTGATACTCTGAATGCCATATTGGCTCAGAACAAAATATTTACTCAGCAAGTCAATATGATTTCTCAGAGTCTGAATGGATTGCAAGCTGCATCCAACAGTACTAAAGAAGTATCTTCTGAAGAAGAAGCTTATGATCCTGAGAACCTTGCAATGGCAAAGGTGAATTACATGGGAGAACCCTATGGAAACACCTATAATCCTTCATGGAGAAATCATCCAAATTTCTCATGGAAGGACCAACAAAACCTCAATAAGGCTTCAATAATAATGATGGAAGAAATAGGTTTAGCAATAGCAAGCCTTTTCCCCCATCTTCTCAGCAACAGACAGAGAATTCTGAACAAAGCCATTCTGGCCTAGCAACCATAGTCTCTGATCTATCTAAGACCACACTAAGTTTCATGAATGAAATAAGGTCCTCCATTAGAAATTTGGAGGCACATGTGGGTCAGCTGAGTAAGAAGATTACTGAAACACCTCCCAGTACTCTCCCAAGCAATACAGAAGAAAATTCCAAGAGAGAGTGCAAGGCCATAACCATGACCAACATGGCCGAGCCTAGAGAGAGTGAGGAGGACGTGAGTCCTAGTGAGAAAAGCCTCATGGGACGTCCTCTGGACAGAAAGGAGTTTCCCTTTGAGGAACCAAAGGAATCTGAGGCTCATACAGAGACGATAGAGATTCCATTGAACTTCCTTCTGCCATTCATGAGCTCTGATAAATGTTCTTCCTCTGAAGAGGATGAAGACATCACTGAAGAGCAAGTTGCTAAGTATCTAGGAGTAATCATGAAGTTGAATGCCAAGTTATTTGGTAATGAGACTTGGGAGGATGAACCCCCCTTTTTCACCAATGAAGAAGAAATCGGATCCCGAAAAATTCTTCATACCTTGTACCATAGGCACCATGACCTTTGAGAAGGCTCTGTGTGACCTGGGGTCAGGGATAAACCTCATGCCACTCTCTGTAATGGTGAAACTGGGAATCTTTGAGGTACAAGCTGCAAGAATCTCACTAGAGATGGCAGACAAATCAATGAAACAGGCTTATGGACTAGTAGAGGATGTGCTAGTGAAGGTTGAAGGCCTTTACACCCCTGCTGATTTCATAATCCTAGACACTGGGAAGGATGAGGATGAATCTATCATCCTTGGCAGACGCTTCCTAGCCACAACAAAAGCTGTGATTGATGTTGAAAGAGGAGAGTTGGTCCTTCAGTTGAATAAGGACTACCTTGTATTCAAGACTCAAGGTTCTCCTTCTGTAACCATGGAGAGGAAGCATGAAAAGCTTATCTCAATACAGAGTCAAACAAAACCCCCACATTCAAACTCTAAGTTTGGTGTTGGGAGGCCACAACCAAACTCTAAGTTTGGTGTTGAGAGGCCACAACCAAACTCTAAGTTTGGTGTTGAGAGGCCCCAACCCTGCTCTGATTATCTGTGAGGCTCCATGAGAGCTCACTGTCAAGCTATTGACATTAAAGAAGCGCTTATTGGGAGGCAACCCAATGTTATTTAATTATATCTATTTATTTTCCATTGTCATTTGATGTTTTCTTTAGGTTGATGATCATGTGAAGTTACAAAAATAACTAAAAAAATCAAAAACAGAATGAAAAATAGCATTAAAAATAGCTCACCCTGGAGGAAGAGCTTACTGGCGTTTAAACGCCAGTAAGAGTAGTAGAATGGGCGTTAAACGCCCAGTCTGGCACTATTCTGGGCGTTTAATACCAAAAATAGGCACCAGACTGGCGTTTAACGCCAGAACAGGGCACCAAGTTGGCGTTAAATGCCAAGAAGGGGAGAAAAGCTGGCGTTAAACGCCAAAAACATGCGGCAACCTGGCGTTTAATGCCAAAATTGCACACTAAGGGCGTTTTGCACGCCTAAATGGAGTAGGACTGCTAAGTCCTTGACCCCTCAGGATCTGTGGACCCCACAGAATCCCCACAACCTCAACTCACTCTCTCTTCTTCACACATTTTCATAACACTCTTCCCCAAATATCCTTCACCAATCACCTCCATATCTTTTCCCAAATACCCTTCACCAATCACCTCATTCACTTTTCCCCAAAACACCACCTACCTTCAAATTCAAAACTCTTTTTCCCTCCCAAACCCAACCCCAAATACACGAACCTAACCCTCGCCTCACTCCTATATATACCCCTCATCACTCCTTCAATTTCACATATCACAAACACCTTATACTCCCTTGGCCGAATTCACCCTCTCCCTCTATCTCCTCCATTTTCTTCTTCTTCTCCTTCATTCTTTCTTCTTTGCTCGAGGACGAGCAAACCTTTTAGGTTTGGTGTGGTAAAAGCATTGCTTTTTGTTTTTCCATAACCATTTATGGCACCTAAGGCTGGAGAAACCTCTAGAAAGAGGAAAGGGAAGGCAAAAGCTTCCACCTCCGAGTCATGGAAGATGGAAAAATTCATTTCAAAGGTCCATCAAGACCACTTGTATGAAGTTGTGGCCAAGAAGAAGGTGATCCCTGAGGTCCCTTTTGATGCTCAAAAGGAGTAAGTATCCGGAGATCCGACATTAGATTAGAATAAGAGGATGGGAAGTTCTCTCCAATCCTATTCAACAAGTCGGAATCTTAATGGTTCAAGAGTTCTATGCAAACGCATGGATCACTAGGAACCATAATCAAAGTATGAACCCAAATCCAAAGAATTGGCTTACAATGGTTCGGGGGAAATACTTAGATTTCAGTCCGGAAAATGTAAGGTTGGCGTTCAACTTGCCAATGATGCAAGAAAATGCATGCCCCTACACTAGAAGGGTCAATTTTGATCAAAGGTTGGACCAAGTCCTCATGGACATATGTGAGGAAGGAGCTCAGTGGAAAAGAGACTCAAGAGGCAACCCAGTTCAATTGAGAAGACCGGACCTTAAGCCTGTGGCTAGAGGATGGTTGGAGTTCATCCAACGCTCTATCATTCCTACTAGCAACCGATCCGAAGTAACTGTGGATCGGGCCATCATGATCCATAGTATCATGATTGGGGAGGAAGTGGAAGTTCATGAGATTATACCTCAAGAACTCTACAAGGTGGCTGACAAGTCCTCCACTTTGGCAAGGTTAGCCTTTCCTCACCTCATTTGTCACCTCTGCAATTCGGCTGGGATTGTCATACAGGGAGACATCCTCATTGAAGAGGACAAGCCCATCACTAAAAAGAGAATGGAGCAAACAAGAGAGCCCACTCATGGACCTCAACAAGAGCATGAGGAAATTCCTCATCATGAAATCCCTGAGATGCCTCAAGGGATGTACTTTCCTCCACAAAACTATTGGGAGCAAATTAACACCTCCCTAGGAGAATTAAGTTCCAACATGGAACAACTAAGGGTGGAGCACCAAGAGTATTCCATCCTCCTCCATGAAATTAGAGAAAACCAAAGAACCATGAGGGAGAAACAACAAAGGAAAGGAAGAGACATAGAAGAGCTCAAGAGCTCCATTGGTTCTTCAAGAGGAAGAAGACGCCACCATCACTAAGGTGGACCCGTTCTTTAATTTTCTTGTTCTTTATTTTTCTGTTTTTCATTCTCTATGCTTTATGTTTGTTTATGTTTGTGTCTTTATTTACATGATCATTAATGTCTAGTATTTATGCCTTAAAGCTATGAATGTCCTATGAATCCATCACCTTTCTTAAATAAAAAACATTCTTAATTGCAAAAGAAAAATAAGTACATGGATTTTGAATTTTAAAATAGTTTAATTATTTTGATGTGGTGGCAATACTTTTTGTTTTCTCAATGAATGCTTGAACAGTGCATATTTTTGATATTGTTATTTATGAATGTTAAAATTCTTGGCTCTTGAAAGAATAATGAAAAAGGAGAAATGTTATTGATAATCTGAAAAATCATAAAATTGATTCTTGAAGCAAGAAAAAGCAGTGAAAGACAAAGGATTGCAAAAAAAATAATAAAAGAAAAAACAAATAAAAAGAAAAAGCAAGCAGAAAAAGCCAATAGCTCTTCAAAAAGCCAATAACCCGTTAAACCAAAAGGCAAGAGTAAAAAGGATCCAAGGCTTTGAGCATTAATGGATAGGAGGGCCCAAAGGAATAAAATCCTGGCCTAAGCAGCTAAACCAAGCTGCCCCTAACCATGTGCTTGTGGCGTGAAGGTGTCAAGTGAAAAGCTTGAGACTGAGCGGTTAAAGTCATGGTCCAAAGCAAGAAAGAGTGTGCTTAAGAGCTCTGGACACCTCTAATTGACTCTAGCAAAGCTGAGTCACAATCTGAAAAGGTTCACCCAGTTATGTGTCTGTGGCATTTATGTATCCGGTGGTAATACTGGAAAATAAAATGCTTATGGCCACGGCCAAGAGTCATAAAGTAGTTGTGTTCAAGAATCAACATACTGAACTAGGAGAATCAATAACACTATCTGAATTTTGAGTTCCTATAGATGCCAATCATTCTGAACTTCAAAGGATAAAGTGAGATGCCAAAACTGTTCAGAAGCAAAAAGCTAAGAGCCCTCCATTCATTGTGTATTCTCTTGTTTTTATCCTACTTTGTTTTTAGTTGCTTGGGGACAAGCAACAATTTAAGTTTGGTGTTGTGATGAGCGGATAATTTATACGCTTTTTGGAACTTTTTTTACATAGTTTTTAGTATGTTTTAATTAGTTTTTCCTATGTTTTTATTAGTTTTTATTCAAAATTCACATTTCTAGACTTTACTATGAGTTTGTGTATTTTTCTATGATTTCAAGTATTTTCTGGTTTAAATTGAGGGACCTGAGCAAAAATCTGATTCAGAGGCTGAAAAAGGACTGCAGATGCTGTTGGATTCTGACCTCCCTGCACTCGAAATGGATTTTCTAAAGCTACAGAAATCCAATTGGTGCGCTATTAATTGCGTTGGAAACTAGACATCATGGGCTTTCCAGAAATATATAATAGTCCATACTTTGCCTGAGTTTTGATAACGCAAACCAGCGTTTGAACGCCCACTTTCTACCCTATTCTGGCGTTAAACGCCAGAACTAGCATAAAAGCTGGAGTTAAATGGCGAAACTGGCACCAAAGCTGGCGTTTAACTCCAAGAAGAGTCTCTACACGTTAAAGCTTCAATGCTCAGCCCAAGCACACACCAAGTGGGCCCCGGAAGTGGATTTCTGCACTATCTGCACTTAGTTACTTATTTTCTGTAATCCTAGCTACTAGTTTAGTATAAAAACTACTTTTAGTGATTTATTTTATATCCTTGATCAGTTTTATGCTATCATAGATCATATTGTACACATTTGGAGGCTGGCCTCACGGCCATGCCTGGACCTTCATCACTTATGTATTTTCAACGGTGGAGTTTCTACACCTCATAGATTAAGGTGTGGAACTCTGCTTTTCCTCATGAATTAATGTAAAGTACTATTGTTTTTCTATTCAATTCAAGCTTATCCTTATTCTAAGATATTCATTCGCACCCAAGAACATGATGAATGTGATGATCAAGTGACACTCATCACCATTCTCACTTATGAACGCGTGCCTGACAAACACTTCCGTTCTACATGAAAACAAGCTTGAATGCATATCTCTTGGCCTCCTGGTTCACAATGCATGGTTACCTCTCCTGACAACAGAGCCCTCCATTCCATGAGATCAGAGTCTTCATGGTATAAGCTAGAATCAATTGGCAGCATTCTTGAGATCCAGAAAGTCTAAACCTTGTCTGTGGTATTCCGAGTAGGATCTGGGATGGGATAACTGTGACGAGCTTCAAACTCGCGAGTGTTGGGCAGTGACAGACGCAAAAGGATCAATAGATCCTATTCCAACATGAGTGAGAACTGACAGATGATTAGCCATGCGGTGACAGCGCATTTGGACCATTTTCACTGAGAGGACAGACGGTAGCCATTGACAACGGTGATCCCACAATATACAGCTTGCCATAGAAAGGAGTATGAATGATTGAATGAAGGCAGTAGGAAAGCAGAGATTCAGAAGGAGCAAAGCATCTCCATACGCTTATCTGAAATTCTCACCAATAAATTACATAAGTATCTTTATCTTATTTTATATTTTATTTATATTTTAATCACCAAAATCTCATAACCATTTGAATCCGCCTGACTGAGATTTACAAGGATGACCATAGCTTGCTTCAAGCCGACAATCTCCGTGGGATTGACCCTTACTCACGTAAGGTTTATTACTTGGACAACCCAGTGCATTTGCTGGCTAGTTGTGCGGAGTTGTGAAAAGGAGTTGAGATTACAATCATGTGTACCAAGTTTTTGGCGTAGTTGAGATCACAATTTCGTGCACCAGGCACCAAACTACCTTCCTTGACCTATTTGATTGAGCACTACACCAATCCATGCTCTTCAATTTTGAGCTTCCAACGATAATGAGTCTAGATTTACAATGCCAACCACTAAACATCCTCTTCTTTCGCTTAATTTCACAAAGTGCCCTAAGTTAGCCATCCGTCTCAAGCAAACTAAATTCAAGTGGGATAATAAAGCTAAGAGTTAGAAGTTTTACCCACTCAAATGAAGGATTGGATGACAACCTAGGTGGAGGAGGTCCCAATGATCTTGACAAAGCATGCTCCACTCCTGTCCATCCTCTTCTAGAGGCTTCCACCATTTGGTAAGGTTTTTCATGTTCCTCCTCTTGCCAAGCTTCCTCAAGTTCACATTCTTCTTCACTAATTTCTTCTATCTCTTCCCCATCACTCTCATCATAGATAGGAGGTTTAGTGAAGTCTTCCTCATCATCAATTCCGAGCATTTTGGGGAAGGACTCTTCAAACTCGAAAGGGTCATATGTTGATGCGGAATCATCATATATAAGGGGGCTTGTTGCTTGGGGCACTTCTTCCAATTCTTCACTCACAATATGCCTTGGAGGTTGCACATCCTCCTCAACATTGCTTCCTAGTCCACTAGAAGAAGGCTCAACAAGATCATCAAGGGGATTGATCAATGTGGACAAAAAATCACTAATGATGGAATCCTCTTCTTGATCAATTTCCCTCAACTCTCTATCCACTTCCGCAACATCACTCTCCTCTTTAACATCCCTTCCAAACTCCGTGGAAGATGGCTCTTCAACTTGAGATTCCTGTATGTGCTCAACATATCCTAAACATCCATCCACTACTTCCTTTTATTCACTAATCTCTACCTCCTCCTTTTGTTGCACTTCTTGCTTTAACTTCTCTTCCTCACCATGGAGCTTCAAGTTCACTCCCTCACTAGGCTCTTTGATTGTTTCTCCACATTCAACAATGGGGGTACTTAGGATGCATGAGCTTAGGTGGGATGTTAGGTGACTCACGGCTTCTACCATGCTAGCCATCCATGCTCTTAACTCCTTAAACTTATTTTCATCCTCCTCTTGTCACCTTAAGATATGAGATTCAAGATCACTCAGTTCTAACGTGAGGGCTCCATCGGGAGGTGGTGGTGGAAGAGAGGGTTCATTGTTTGAGGAAAGGTTGTTGTAATTGGAAGGTGGTTTATATTGGTGAAATTCTTGAGGTGGTGGGTGTGTACTTTTTGGTTCTTGGGAGTATTGGTGTTGGAATGGTGTTGGTTCTAGGTATGGTTGATACGGGGGTTGGTATGGTGGATGCGGGTTGGGATCATATGGAGGTGGATGGTGGTATGGGGCTTGTGAGTATAGTGGAGGGTTATGTTGAGGAGGGGGTACATATGCATGTGGTGGTTGTGGTTGACAATCACAATAAGGGTCATTACGCACATTAGATTGGTATGCATTAGGATTAGAGTTGTACCCATAAAAGTTCGGAGGAGGTTGTTGCCAAGAAGGTTGTCCATAAGCTTGGGGCTCCTCCCATCTTTGATTTCCAAATCCTTGATGCACATCCTCATTGAAGCTTCCATTTCCTACAACATAGTTTGAACCACACTCATAGGCAAAGTAATGAGAATTCATGGTTAAAGAGAAAATAAAAACAAAAGCTAACAAGAAATAAAGAAAACTAAGCCCTACAACTAGCAAAAACCAACAAGCAAACCAAAAAAAAAAATCAAGCTATTCACAATATATACAATAGCCAATAACATAGCACCATTGCAATCCCCGGCAACGGCACCATTTTGATGAGCAAATTCTTTGTACGATTTAGAATTTCACAAATAAAATCTCGTTGCAAGTATAGTTCTAAACCAACAGAGAATCCTCACATGCAAAAATATTGGTTGTCACAAGTACAAACCCCAAATAAAAATTAACCGAAGTATTTAGACTCCGGGGTCGTCTCACAAGGGATTGCAATGAAGTGGTCAATTATTGGCTATGAAGGGGCAAAGGGGTTTTGATTTATAAAGGGAACAAGAAAGAGGTAAATCAAACAACTAATTATAGAAAATAAGATAAAGAACTCTTAGCTAGATATGGGAAATTGAGATTACCATCCTTGTGAACAAATCAATTATTGATAATTATAAGGAACCGAGCTCATTAGGTCTACTCACTAAAGCCTTAAGTACGTAATGTCTACTCCTAGGCTTGGAGTACGTCAAATGGCTTGATCAACATCAATCCATAAGTCCCAACCTAGCTACTAATTAACTTAGTAGTAGGCTAGAGTCAATGGTTATCAAATTAATTCCCAAGGGTTCTAGAATTACCAATTCAATGAAGCCCAAGGACTCAAGATCACTCAATCCCCTTAGCCTAGGCCAAGGGTCAAGAGAACTACTCACAAACTATAGGTAGCATTCTATCAAACACTTAATATGCAATAAAAATAAACATCCCAAAACAATAAAATTAAGGAAACCCATAACTAACATAAGCAAAAACTCAACAATAACAATGAAGATAAACAATAAAGAGACATGGAAACATAAAATTGCATTAAAAGGAAATTAGATCCAACAATGTTCATTAACATACAAGAGAGCAAAATGAGAAATTAACATTACAACTAAGAAAGTCAAGATGTAGAAATGAGAAATTGTAAAAGAAACAAGATGAAATCAAGTAATTAATTCAAGACCCAAGACAAATTAACCTAATCCTAACCTAATTCTAAAGAGAAGAGGGAGCTTCTCTCTCTAGAAAACAAACTAAAGGCTCATGTTGACTAACTAATTGCTCCCCCTTTGCTTGGACTTCAATTCTGCATGAAAATACACTCAGAAACAAGTAGGATTTGGGACTGGGCAGCTTAGAAATCGCCCCCATCGTTTTGCCTTTAAATGGGTCACGTGCGAGTATCGGCGCGTACGCACTATGTGCGCGTTTGCGTCGATTGGATATTTCTTCATCTGCGCGTACGCGTCATGTGCACGTGCGCATCTCTATGCGAAGTCACTTCTGTGTGCGCGCACCTTGTACGCTTGTGCGCCCATCGATGCATTCCCCATCCTTGTTTCCTCATGCATTGTCCACTTTGTATGCTTTTCTCCTCATTTCTTCCATCCAATACTTGCCTTATGAACCTGAAATCACTCAACAAACACATCAAGGCATCAAATGGAATTAAAGTGAGTTAAAATCACCAATTTAAGGGCCTAAAAAGCATATTTCTACACTTAAGTATAATAGAAGGGAGAATTACAAAACCATGCTATTTCATTGAATAAATGCGGGAAAAGGTGATAAAATCCCCTAAAATAAGCACAAGATACACCACAAAATTAGGGTTTATCAAAGGTAGCAGCAGCTCTCTCAATATCCAATCCAAAAGTAAAACAAAGAAATAATAAGAACCCTATGAGAAGTAGTGTTTTCTCTCTCTAGAATTCAAAAACTCGAGAAAAACTAAAGTGAAAGTAAAAGTGAAGTGTGTCCTGAGTCTCAGCTACACCCCTGCCTCTAGTATGCATTTTTAGCCTTGAAACTGGGTCCAAAATCAATCCAAAATCGCCCCCTGTGAGTTCTGATTAATGCAGCACGTGACGCTCTGACACGTGTACGCGTCAGTCACGCGTACGCGTTGCTGTGCGACTTCGTTGGTCACGCGTACGCATTAGTTACGAGTACACGTCGCTGTGAAATGCTTCAAGGCACGTGCACGCATCAGCCATGCGTGTGCATCGCTCCTCACTGCTCAAATCCTTAGTTTCTTGTCTTCCTTCCACTTTAACATGCATCCTCTTCCTCCTTTGAGCCATTCATGCCCTGTAAACCTAAAAACACTTGACAAACACATCACGACATCGAATGGTAATAAAGGAGAATTAAAAATTGACAATTTAAAGGCCTTGGAAGCAAGTTTTAAATCATAACACAAAATTAGGAAGGAAATAAAAAACATGCAATTTACATGAATAAGTGTGGGATTAGTTGACACAAAACCACTCAATTCAGTCCAAAATATACCATAAAATAGTGGTGCATCAAATCTCCCCACACTTAAACATTGTCATGTCCTTATGCTAACCTCAAGGAGATCAAAGGGATGATGAAAACAATGAAATTCATGTAATGCAACCTATCTAGATGAATGCAACTACATGCTAAGATGCTTCTACCTACTTAGTTAAAAATAAACAAATTCTCCAAGACAAACATAAACTGGGTTCAACTATTTTAAATCACAGAATAAGGTATAGGTAAACTTGCAAGAAGAAGGCTCATGAAAGCCGGGAACACATAAAAGAGCATCGAACTCTCATTTGAAGTGTATACACTCTAATCACTCAGGTGTTTAAGGGTTGATTCTCTCAGTTCTCTTTTAATCTTGCTTTCTAAGACTTGCTTTTCTTCTACCAATCAACACAATTTAATACACAAATACACAATTAACCTAAACTTCTCACCTAACCTAGGACATTCCAAGTCATCACAATGCAAAACCTACTACCCGTTGAATATTTTTATTTATCACAAGTTCATGCACCTTAATGTCTTTTGAATACCAATCATATGCACTAATTTAATTATTTCACTTGGAGCATTTTGTCCCCTTTGTATTTATTTGCTCTTTTTTTTTTGTTCTTTTTTTCATATATATTTTTTCTTTTTTTTTTCTATGTTTTTTTATATGCATGAAGAAGGCATATGATTAAAATGTTAGATGCATGAACAAGTGCCCAACTATATTCACTTTTTCAAATAAGAATATACAATACCCTATTTCCTAAACATGTATTCCCGAATTAAATTTCCCCACACTTAATTCATGTACACTTCACTAGTCTAAGGTAATCAAGGATTCAAATTAGGGACATTTTTGTTTTTCTGCATAGAGTTAATGATGTGCTAATATAAAGAATAAATGGGGTAAATAAGGCTCAACATGGGGTTGCAAAGGGTAATGATAGGGTAAGGCCATATGGATATGTGAGCTATAGTGAAACAAGGCTTCAATCACATAAGTGTATGCATACATCAAATCATGGAAATATAGAATCAAGCAAGACATAGATCACAATTTTAGAGAGAACAAACAACACAAACAAGAATAAAACATTGGTTGATAAAATGCAACCAATCAAGTAGGCTCAAAATCTCACTAGTTTTGTGTGTTTGAACTCTAAGACCATGTTCCAAATTAAATATCTTCAAACAAGTTTAACAAAAATTTTTATTTAAATTAGTGAAATGCTATGAAATAGTGTCTTGAAAAAGAATTTATCACTTCAACCAAGTAGTACACACATGCAAGCAACTGCTATCATGCAATCTATCCTATCGAACAAAAGAAAAATAAAATATTGGTGTTGAGAGAGAGAGATGTTACCTTCGGAAGTCAGTTACCGACCTCCCCACACTTAAGGCTTGGCATGGTCCTCCGTGCCATCACTGATGGCAAAGTAGGGTTGGGAGCATCACATCCACTGTCTGGCTTATCCTGGCTCTCCATGCTGGCATGTGAAGTGGAGTCCGGGGTATCTGTCTCTTCTGGAGATGGGTGAGTACTTACAATGAGCTCCTTCAAGTAAGTGTATCGGCACTTGTTGCGATGCTCGATTTGCTCAATCCGCCAGGCTTGCCGGTCTAGCCTCTCAAGGATCTCAAGTAGCAACTAATTGTTGGATGGTGGTGGTGCCTGTGGTGTGGATGATGGTAGGGTGGAGGATGAAGTGGTGTCTAAGGACGAGCCTACATACCGGCTGGTAGAAGGTGCTGGAGGTCTGATATACTTCCCATTCGGGACAAACTGATCATCTTTAGGGATCATGGCTTCGTATCCTCAACCCGATAGGAGACTCCCATTGCAACCAATGCAGGAAAAGGTAAGTTGTCCACGATCTGCACGTGTCTTATAGCCTACCAGATGAGTCTTGGTAAGTTAAGAGGTTGTTCTGTGAGAATGCACCAGATGAAAACGGCCATGTCAGTAGTAAAAGTGGACTCATGAGTGCTCAAAAAGATGTAGCGGGACATAATCTGTGCCTACACGCGAGCTTCCAAGGTGAGTGCTTGAGCGGCGATGCTCTTGGGTCGAGCCCGGTGTTGTCCGTAGATCCAACGGCTGTCAGGTTGTGTTATGACTCCAAGGATGCTGTCCCAGTCAAACTGATATGTCTGGCACTTAAGATGGGTCTCTTGATAGGCATCCAACCCCTCTGGGCTAGTGAAAGATCCAGTACTCTCTGAATGGCACCTTTGAAGACAGGGACTTGCTTTTGGCGAACATAGACAGACTGCAGGGTAGACGAGTGAAAGTTAGAGTAGAATTCAGCTACCCAAGAGAGATTGGCCTCCCGCAGCTGCCTCCTTAACAATCCCCACTGTCTCCTTTCAATTCGGGGCTCCACGAAGTCAACGAAATGCGTTGGAAGGATGAGGAGGTGCTCATTATTGTAGTTTCTCTCTGCTAAAATGGGGAACATCTGCTCACAGTAAAGGTTAGTGAACCGTGCGGAGTCCCGTGCAGGAAATGCCTTCTCCGCCTCATTAACTTTGATGGTCCTCTTGACCCACTTAGTGGGTGGCTTGACACTTGTAGATGGTTGCGCCTTAGCTAGTGCTCTTTTAGTGCCTTTCCTTGCTGGTGTCTTGTTAGAAACCTTCTCTCTTCCTCTCTTGGTGGCCATCCTAAAGGAGGAAGGAAGAGAAATAATGTCAAATGTAGATAGCTGAAAACCGAAAGGAAGAAGGTCCAAGTGATAATAAATGCCAAAGAAAAAGATAATAGCTTAAATACATGGTAGCTACAACATGCAAGTAAGACATCAATTAAGATCATGAAGGCATATCATAACAACTAGATGCAAAAGGGTTAAAAGCATGCAAGTAATAGGCATGAGAAGCATAGCTCAAGCATCGATATCAACAATAATTATCACATGTAACAAAATAATGAGCACTTGTATGTTAACAATTAATGACTAATAAACTCAATTTACATGGATTGCAAGGGTTATGAAAAAGAGGCATTAAAGTGTAAATAAAATAGATAAGAAATCAAAATGCCATGACAGCTTTTTCACAAACACTTGGTGTGCAATTTAAAGATAGAAATTAAGGTAATTAATCCAAGTAAATATAAGACCCAAAATAAAATGTCAATTGTCAAAGCACTCCTCATAATATCCACAAGTTAAAATATAGCAAAATAAGCACCCAAATAAAGCTCCAACACCAACATAAAAATGCAAGATAAAAGAATGAAAAAGAAATTATAAATAACAAAGATAACATAGAATTAAAAATAAATAAAATAATCAAATGCAATAAATAAAAGTAGAATGAAAGAGTAGAAGGGAGGAAGAAAAGAAACCTTAAGAAGAAGATGAAGATAGGAAGATGAATGGGATTAAGAATGAGAGAAGAGGAGTAAGAAGGGAAGAAGAAAAGGAAGGAAAATTGTAGCTGCCGGAGTTGGTGGTCTCCGGTGGTAGTCCGCCGGTGGTGGTGAGAGAAGGGAGGGGGCAAGAAGGAAGAAGTAGAAAGAATGAAGAAGAAAGAAGAAGAATTAGGATTAGAGAGGGAAGAGAGGATTGAAGGAAAGAAATCTGGACGGCGCGCTGAGTAAGTGACACGGCACTTATGATGCACACTCGTCGCCCAAGCGTACGGGTGGGTGGGCAAAAGTTCAGGGGATGCGTAAGCATCAGTCACGCGTACGTGTGACCACTGGCCGTGCAAGGAGCATGGTTCCAGCCCCATGGCTGCACAACTCTCTATTCAAATCTCCAAATTATGCCGATTTCTATCCACGCGTACGCGTCGCTGACACTCACGCGTGGATTGACAAACTTGAAGGTGACGCGTAGGCGTGGGTTGGCTTGTGCGCTAGGCACCCTGCCGCGCGTCTCTGTTCAATTTTTATAAAACTCGAACCCCCATATGACGCGTGCGTGGTGCACGAAATTGTGATCCCTGGTAATGGCTCCAAAAACTTGGTGCTCTAATCTTAATTCATAATTTGTCACAACTTCGATACAACTAACCAGCAAGTTCACTGGGTCGTCCAAGTAATAAAACCTTACGTGAGTAAGGGTCGATCCCACAGAGATTGTTAATATGAAGCAAGCTATGGTCATCTTGTAAATCTCAGTCAGGCGGATATCAAATGGTTATGGAGTTTTCGAATAATAATAATAAATAAACAGAAAATAAAGATAGAAATACTTATGTAACTCATTGGTGAGAATTTCAGATAAGTGTATAGAGATTCTTTCGTTCCTCTGAACCTCTACTTTCCTGCTGTCTTCATCCAATCCTTCCTACTCCTTTCCATGGCAAGCTTTATATAGGGCATCACCGTTGTCAATGGCTACATCCCATCCTCTTTGTGAAAAAGGTCCAAATGCTCTGTCACGGCACGGCTAATCATCTGGAGGTTCTCGATCATACTGAAATAGGATTCACCCTCCTTTTGCGTCTATCACTACGACCAGCACTCGCGAGTTTGAAGTTCGTCACAACCATCCCTTCCCAGATCCTACTCGGAATACCACAGACAAGGTTTAGACTTTCCAGATCTCAGGAATGGCCGTCCATGGGTTCTAACTTATACCACGAAGATTCTAATATCTCAGACTCGGTCCCCTGTATTAGATATCTAACAGATACTCATTCTAGCTTGTTTGCATGTAGAACGGAAGTGTTTGTCAGGCACGCATTCATGAGTGAGAATGATGATGAGCGTCACATAATCATCACATTCATCATGTTCTTGGGTGCGAATGGATATCTTAGAAGCGGATTAAGTTGAATTGAATATAAAACAGTAGAACTTTGCATTAAATCATGAGGAACAGCAGAGCTCCACACCTTAATCTATGGAGTGCAGAAACTCTACCGTTAAAAAATACATAAGTGAAAGGTTCAGGCATGGCCGAATGGCCAGCCCCCATGATCTAAGAACTAGACGTCCCAAGATGTCTAATACAATAGTAAAAAGTCCTATTTATACTAAACTAGTTACTAGGGTTTACAGAAGTAAGTAATTGATGCATAAATCCACTTCCGTGGCCCACTTGGTGTGTGCTTGGGCTGAGCTTGAAGTTTACACGTGCAGAGGCTTCTTTTGGAGTTGAACGCCAAGTTGTAACGTGTTTTTGGCGTTCAACTCTGGTTTGTGACGTGTTTCTGGCGTTTAACTCTAGACTGCAGTGTAGAACTGGAGTTCAACGCCCTTTTGCATCATCTAAACTTGAACAAAGTATGGACTATTATATATTTCTGGAAAGCCGTGGATGTCTACCTTCTAACGCAATTGAAAGCGCACCATTTGGAGTCTTGTAGCTCAAGAAATTCCACTTTGAGTGCAGGGAGGTCAGAATCCAACAACATCAGCAGTCCTTCTTCAACCTCTGAATCTGATTTTTGCTCAAGTCCCTCAATTTCAGCCAGAAAATACCTGAAATCACAGAAAAACACACAAACTCAAAGTAAAGTCCAGAAATGTGAATTTAACATAAAAACTAATAAAAACATCCCTAAAAGTAACTAGATCCTACTAAAAACGTATAAATTATCCGCTCATCACAACACCAAACTTAAATTGTTGCTTGTCCCCAAGAAACTGAAAATAAAATAGGATAAAAAGAAGAGAATATACTATAAATTCCAAACTATCAATGAAACATAGCTCCAATCAGATGAGGGGACTTGTAGCTTTTTGCCTCTTGAATAGTTTTGGCATCTCACTTTATCCATTGAGGTTCAGAATGATTGGCATCTATAGGAACTCAGAGTTCAGATAGTGTTATTGATTCTCCTAGTTCAGTATGTTGATTCTTGAGCACAGCTACTTTATGAGTCTTGGCCGTGGCCCTAAGCACTTTGTTTTCCAGTATTACCACCGGATACATAAATGCCACAGACACATAACTGGGTGAACCTTTTCAGATTGTGACTCAGCTTTCCTAAAGTCCCCAATTAGAGGTGTTCAGGGTTCTTAAGCACACTCTTCTTTTGCTTTGGACCTTGACTTTCACCGCTCGGTCTCAAGTTTTCACTTGACACCTTCACGCCACAAGCACATGGTTAGGGACAGCTTGGTTTAGCCGCTTAGGCCAGGATTTTATTCCTTTAGGCCCTCCTATCCATTGATGCTCAAAGCCTTGGATCCTTTTTATTTACCCTTGCCTTTTGGTTTTAAGGGTTATTGGCTTTTTGCTCTTGCCTTTTGGTTTTAAGAGCTTTTGGCTTTTTCTGCTTGCTTTTTCTTTTTCTTTCTCTTTTTTTTTTCGCCATTTTTTCTTCAAGATTTTGTATTCACTGCTTTTTCTTGCTTCAAGAGTCATTTTTATGATTTTTCAGATTATCAAATAACATGTCTCCTTGTCATCATTCTTTCAAGAGCCAACATATTTAACATTCATAAACAACAACTTCAAAAGACATATGCACTGTTCAAGCATTCATTCAGAAAACAAAAAGTATTGTCACCACATCAATATAATTAAACTAAGTTCAAGGATAAATTCGAAACTCATGTACTTATTGTTCTTTTGTAATTAAAACATTTTTCCATTTAAGAGAGGTGATGGATTCATATTCACTACTTTAAGGCATAGACACTTGAATACTAATTATCATGTAATAAGACTCAAATATAGATAAACATTTAACATAAAAACGAAAAACAGAAAATTTAAGAACAAGGAATGAGTCCACCTTAGTGATGGTGGCATTTTCTTCTTGAGGAACCAATGATGTCCTTGAGCTCTTCTATGTCTCTTCCTTGTCTTTGTTGCTCCTCCCTCATTGCTCTTTGATCTTCTCTAATTTCATGAAGGATGATGGAGTGCTCTTGATGTTCCACCCTTAGTTGCTCCCAATAATTATGTAGAGGAAAATGTATACCCTGAGGTATCTCAGGGATCTCTTGATTTGCAGTCAAATGTTCTACCACTGAGTTATAGACCCTTGAGATGAATCTCTCCATCTCCTATGACTTGGAGGTGGAAGCTTTTATCTTCCATTTCCTCTTTCTAGAGGTTTCTCTGGCCTTAGGTGCCATCAATGGTTATGGAAAAATAAAAAAGCAATGCTTTTTCCACACCAAACTTTGAATGTTTGCTCGTCCTCGAGCAAAAGAAGAAAGGAAGGATGAGAAGAAGAAGAAATGGAGGAGATGGAGGTGTAGGAAGGGTTCGGCCACTGGGGGTTTAAGGTGGTTATGATGTGTGAAAAGGAGGGAGTGATGGTTTAAATTTTGAGTGGGTGGGTGTAGGTGGGTGTATGATGGTTTTGGAGGGGAATTGGAGGTGATTGGTGAAGGGTTCTTGGGAAAGGGTGATATAGGATTATGAGGAGGAAAGGTGAGTGGAGGTATGTAGCGATCCTGTGGGGTCCATAGATGCTGAGATGATCCTGTGGGGTCCACAGATCCTGAGATGTTAAGGATTTGCATCCCTGCACAAATTAGGCATGTAAAACACCTTTGCATGCAATTCTGGCGTTTAAACGCCGAATTGATGCTTGTTCTGGGCGTTCAACGCCCAGATGCAGCATGTTTTTGGCGTTGAACGCCAGTTCTATGCTTGTTTCTGGCGTTCAGCGCCAGCTTTCCTCAGTGTGCATTCCTGGCGTCTGAATGCCAGGATGCTGCTTGTTTTGGGCATTCAACGCCAGATCCATGCTCTGTTCTGGCGTTGAACGCCAGCCAGATGCTCCTTACTGGCGTTTAAACGCTAGTAAGCCCTTCCTCCAGGGTGTGATTTTTCTTCTGCTGTTTTTGATTCTGTTTTGATTTTTCTATTTATTTTGTGACTCCATATGATCATGAACCTAATAAAACATTGATGAGCGGATAATTTATACGCTTTTTGGCATTGTTTTTAGTATGTTTTTAGTAGGATCTAGTTACTTTTAGGGATGTTTTTATTAGTTTTTATGTTAAATTCACATTTCTGGACTTTACTATAAGTTTGTGTATTTTTCTATGATTTCAGGTATTTTCTGGCTCAAATTGAGGGACTTGAGCAAAAATCAGATTCAGAGGTTGAAGAAGGACTGCTGATGTTGTTGGATTCTGACCTCCCTGCACTCAAAGTGGATTTTATGGAGCTACAGAACTCAAAATGGCGAGCTTCTAATTGCGTTGGAAAGTAGACATCCAGGGCTTTCCAGCAATATATAATAGTCCATACTTTGGCCGAGTTTAAACGATGCAAAAGGGCATTGAACGCCAGTTCTACGCTGCAGTCTGGAGTTAAACGCCAGAAACACGTCACGAACCAGAGTTGAACGCCAAAAACACGTTACAACTTGGCGTTCAACTCCAAAAGAAGCCTCTGCATGTGGAAAGCTAAAGCTCAGCCCAAGCACACACCAAGTGGGACCCAGAAGTGGATTTATGCATCAATTACTTACTTCTGTAAACCCTAGTAGTTAGTTTAGTATAAATAGGACTTTTTACTATTGTATTAGACATTCTGGATTGTGTTTTTGATCCTGTGATCACGTTTTGGGGGCTGGCCTCTCGGCCATGCCTGAACCTTTCACTTATGTATTTTCAACGGTAGAGTTTCTATACTCCATAGATTAAGGTGTGGAGCTCTGCTATTCCTCATGAATTAATGCAAAGTACTACTGTTTTCTATTCAATTCAACTTATTCCGCTTCTAAGATATCCATTCGCACCCAAGAACATGATGAAGGTAATGATTATGTGACGCTCATCATTATTCTCACTTATGAACGTGTGCCTGACAAACACTTCCGTTCTACATGCAAACAAGCTAGAGTGAATATCTCTTAGATATCTAATACAGGGGACCGAGTCCGAGTTATTAGTATCTTCGTGGTATAAGTTAGAACCCATGGATGGCCATTCTTGAGATCCGGAAAGTCTAAACCTTGTCTGTGGTATTCCGAGTAGGATCTGGGAAGGGATGGCTGTGACAAACTTGCGAGTGCTGGGCGTAGTGACAGACGCAAAAGGATAGTAAATCCTATTCCAGTATGATCGAGAACCTCCAGATGATTAGCCATGCCGTGACAGAGCATTTGGACCATTTTCACAGAGAGGATGGGATGTGGCCATTGACAACGGTAATGCCCTTACAGAAAGCTTGCCATGGAAAGGAGTAGGACTGATTGGATGAAGACAGCAGGAAAGCAGAAGTTCAGAAGAACGAAGGCATCTCTATACGCATATCTGAAATTCTCACCAATGAATTACATAAGTATTTCTATCTTTATTTTATGTTTATTTATTATTTATTTTGAAAACTCCATAACCATTTGATATCCGCCTGACTGAGATTTACAAGGTGACCATAGCTTGCTTCATACCGACAATCTCCGTGGGATCGACCCTTACTCACGTAAGGTTTTATTACTTGGACGACCCAGTGCACTTGCTGGTTAGTTGTGCGAAGTTGTGAAGTTATGTTTGGACCATGGTATTGTACACCAGTTATTGGCGCCATTGCCAGGGAGAGAATGAACAAAAATTTTACAACCTCAGAGTAACAATTTCGCATACCAAGTTTTTGGCGCCGTTGCCGGGGATTGTTCGAGTTTGGACAACTGACGGTTCATCGTGTTGCTCAGATTGGGTAATTTTCTTCTTATTTTATTTTCAAAAAGTTTTCAAAAATATTTTCTTCTTTTTCATTTTTCCCAATTAATATTCGAAAAAAAAATATTTTCAAAAAATAAAATATATTTTTCTTCAGAATTTTTAAGAATGAATTCTACAATTTCATGAAGCATGTAGAAGCCTGGCTGGCTGTAAAGCCATATCCAAATTCATTTGGACTGAGGCTCCCAAGTCATCATTACAAGAGCAAGCTAGTTGTTGCTAATAAAATTTGTTATTGTATGACTGATTTGTATCTTCTAAAGCTTGGCTGGCTATTAAGCCATGTGTAACCCTCAGATTGGAGCCTTAGACTAAGAGTACAAGATTCCTGGAATTCATATTATAAATTTTGGAATCCTTATTTTTCTTTTTCACATTAATTTTCAAAAAAATCAAAAATTTTTTTTATAAAATCATGAAAAAATCAAAAATATTTTGTGTTTCTTGTTTGAGTCTTGAGTCAATTTTTAAGTTTGGTATCAGTTGCATTTTTTCTAAAAATTTTTTATGCATTTTTCGAAAATTCATGCATTCATAGTGTTCTTCATGATCTTCAAGTTGTTCTTGGCCAGTCTTCTTGTTTGATCTTCATATTTTCTTGTTTTGTGTCTTTTCTTGTTTTTCATATGCATTCTTGCATTCATAGTGTCTATACATGAAAAATTTCTAAGTTTGGTGTCTTGCATGTTTTCTTTTCTTGAAAAAATTTCAAAAATAAGTCTTGATGTTCATCTTGATCTTCAAAGTGTTCTTGGTGTTCATCTTGACATTCATAGTGTTCTTGCATTCATCACATGCTTTGATCCAAAATTTTCATGCATTGCATCATTTTTCATGTTTTTCTCTTTCATCATTAAAAATTCAAAATTCAAAAAAAATATCTTTCCCTTTTTCACTCAAAAATTCGAAAATTTGAGTTGAATTTTTCAAAAAATTTTAAAATTTAGTTATTTCTTATGAGTCAAATCAAATTTTCAATTTTAAAATCTTATCTTTTTCAAAATCATTTTCAAAAATCAAATCTTTTTCATTTTTCTTATCTATTTTTGAAAATTTTAAAAATATTTTTCAAAAATCTTTTTCTTAATTTTACATCATATTTTCGAAAATATCATCAACAATTAATATTTTGATTCAAAAATTTCAAGTTTGTTACTTACTTGTTAAGAAAGATTCAAACTTTAAGTTCTAGAATCATATCTTGTGATTTCTTGTGAACCAAGTCATTAATTGTGATTTTAAAAATCTTTCAAAACTAATTCTAATCATTTCTTTCTATCATATCTTTTTTTTTTAAAATCTTATCTTTTTCAAAAATTTGATTTTCAAATATCTTTTCTAACTTCTTATCTTCTTATCTTTTCAAAATTGATTTTCAAATCTTTTTCAACTAACTAATTGACTTTTTGTTTGTTTCTTATCTTTTTCAAAACTACCTAACAAACTCTCTCTCTCTCTCTAATTTTCAAAAATCTCTTCCCTCTTTTTCAAAAATTCTTTTTAATTAACTATTTGTTTCAATTTTTAATTTTAATTTGCTTTCATTCCTAATTTTCGAAAATCACTAACCCCTTTTCAAAATATTATTTTCGAAAATCCTCTTTCTCTCTCATCTCCTTCTATTTATTTATTCATCTACTAACACTTCATCTCACCCAAATTCGAACCCCCTCTTCCATCTGTGTTCGAATTTTCTCTTCTTCCCTTCTTAAATTACATTCTTTTCTTCTTCTACTCACACATGGGAACCTCTATACCTGGGTAAAAAGGATCCCTATTATTATTATTTTTCTGTTCCCTCTTTTTCATATGATCAGGAGCAAGGACAAGAACATTCTTGTTGAAGCAGACCCTGAACCTGAAAGGACTCTGAAGAGGAAACTAAGAGAAGCTAAAATACAACAATCCAGAGATAACCTTACAGAAATTTTTGAACACGAAGAGGAGATGGCAGCCGAAAATAATAATAATGCAAGGAGGATGCTTGGTGACTTTACTGCACCTAATTCCAATTTACATGGAAGAAGCATCTCCATCCCTACCATTGGAGCAAACAATTTTGAGCTGAAACCTCAATTAGTTTCTCTGATGTAAAAAAATTGCAAGTTTCATGGACTTCCATCTGAAGATCCTTTTCAGTTCTTAATTGAATTCTTGCAGATCTGTGATACTGTTAAGACTAATGGAGTAGATCTTGAAGTCTACAGGCTCATGCTTTTCCCGTTTGCTATAAGAGACAGAGCTAGAATATGGTTGGACTCTCAACCTAAGGATAGCCTGAACTCTTGGGATAAGCTGGTCAAGGCTTTCTTAGCCAAGTTCTTTCCTCCTCAAAAGCTGAGTAAGCTTAGAGTGGATGTTCAAACCTTAAGACAGAAAGAAGGTGAATCCCTCTATGAAGCTTGGGAGAGATACAAGGAACTGACCAAAAAGTGTCCTTCTGACATGCATTCAGAATGGACCATCCTGGATATATTCTATGATGGTCTGTCTAAATTAGCTAAGATGTCATTGGATACTTCTGCAGGTGGATCCATTCACCTAAAGAAAACGCCTGCAGAAGCTCAAGAACTCATTGACATGGTTGCTAATAACCAGTTTATGTACACTTCTGAGAGGAATCCTGTGAGTAATGGGACGCCTCAGAAGAAGGCAGTTCTTGAAATTGATACTCTGAATGCCATATTGGCTCAAAACAAAATATTGACTCAGCAAGTAAATATGATTTCTTAGAGTTTGAATGGAATGCAAGCTGCATCCAACAGTACTCAAGAGGCATCTTCTGAAGAAGAAGCTTATGATCCTGAGAACCTTAAAATAGCAGAGGTGAATTACATGGGTGAACCATATGGAAACATCTATAAATCCTCATGGAGAAATCACCCAAATCTCTCATGGAAGGATCAACAAAAGCCTCAACAAGGCTTTAATAATGGTGGAAGAAACATGTTTAGCAATAGCAAGCCTTTTCCGTCATCCATTCAGCAACAGACAGAGCACTCTGAACAAAATACCTCTAATTTAGCAAACTTAGTCTCTGATCTATCTAATGCCACTGTGAGTTTCATGAATGAAACAAGGTCCTCCATTAGAAATTTGGAAGCACAAGTGGACCAGCTGAGTAAAAGGATCACTGAAATCCCTCCTAGTACTCTCCCAAGCAATACAGAAGAAAATCCAAAAGGAGAGTGCAAGGCCATTGAATTGACCATCATGGCCGAACCTAGAAGAGAGGAGAAGGACGTGAATCCCAAGGAGGAAGACCTCCTGGGACGTCCAGTGATCAATAAGGAGTTTCCTCTGAGGAACCAAAGGACTCTGAGGCTCATCTAGAGACCATAGAGATTCCGTTAAACCTCCTTATGCCATTCATGAGTTCTGATGAGTATTCTTCTTCTGAAGAGAATGAGGATGTCACTGAAGAACAACTTGCCAAGTTCCTTGGTGCAATCATGAAGCTGAATGCCAATTTATTTGGTAATGAGACTTGGGGAGATGAACCTCCTCTGTTCACCAATGACCTAAATGCATTGGATCAATTGAGATTGCCTCAGAAGAAACAGGATCCTGAAAAGTTCCTAATACCTTGTACCATAGACACCATGACCTTTGAGAAGGCTCTATGTGACCTTGGGTCAGGAATAAACCTCATGCCACTCTCTGTAATGGAGAAACTAGGAATCTTTGAGGTACAAGCTGCTAAAATCTCATTAGAGATGGAAGACAATTCCAGAAAACAGGCTTATGGACAAGTAGAGGACATATTAGTAAAGGTTGAAGGCCTTTACATCCCTACTGATTTCATAATCCTAGATACTGGGAAGGATGAGGATGAATCCATCATCCTTGGAAGACCCTTCCTAGCCACAACAAGAGCTGTGATTGATGTTAACAGAGGTGAAATAGTCCTTCAATTGAATGAGGACTCCCTTGAGTTTAAAACTCAAGGACATTCTTCTGTAAACATGAAAAAGAGGCACAGTAAGCTTCTCTCAAAACAGAGTCAACCAGAGCCCCCACAGTCAAACTCTAAGTTTGGTGTTGGGAGGCCACAACTAAACTCTAAGTTTGGTATTGAACTCCCATATCTAAACTCTAAGTTTGGTGTTGGGGAGTCCCAACAATGCTCTGAACATCTGTGAGGCTCCATGAGAGCCCATTGTCAAGCTATTGACATTAAAGAAGCACTTGTTGGAAGGCAACCCAATTTTTATTTAATTATATTTTTATTAGTTATATGTCTTCATAGGTTCATGATCATGTGGAGTCACAAAAACAACTGAAAAAAATTGAAGAAAAATCAAAAACAGCATTAAAAATAGCACACCCTAGAACAGAGCATGGAGCTGGCGCTGAATGCCAGAAACAAGCATGAAGCTGGCGTTCAACGCCAGAAATATGCTGCATCTGGGCGTTGAACGCCCAGAATAAGCATCAGTTCGGCGTTTAAACGCCAGAATTGCATGCAAAGGCATTTTACATGCCTAATTGGTGCAGGGATGTAAATCCTTGACACCTCAAGATCTGTGAACCTCATAGGATCATCTCAGGATCTGTGGATCCCACAGGATCCCCACCTTCCCTCCTCATAATCCTAGTTTCTTGCACATCTTCTTCTTCATCTATTCTTTCTTCTCATTCTCGAGGGCGAGCAACATTCTAAGTTTGGTGTGGTAAAAGCATTGCTTATTTTGCTTTTCCATAACCATTGATGGCACCTAAGGCCAGAGAAACCTCAAAAAAAAAAAAAAAGAGAAGAGAAAATGGAAGACAAAAGCTTCCACCTCCAAGTCATGGGAGATGGAGAGATTCATGTAAAGGATCTATAGCTCAGTGGTAGAACATTTGACTACAAATCAAGAGATCCCTGAGATACCTCAGGGGATACATTTTCCCCCACACAATTATTGGGAGCAACTAAGGATACGAGCACCAAAATCACTAGGGATCAAGCAACAGAGACAAGGAAGAGACATAGAAGAGCTCAAGGACATCATTGGTTCCTCAAGGAGAAAACGCCACCATCACTAAGGTGGACTCATTCCTTGTTCTTAAACTTTCTATTTTTCGTTTTCTTATGTTAAATGTTTATCTATGTTTGTGTCTTTATTACATGATCATTAATGTCTAAGTGTCTATGCCTTAAAGTAGTGAAAATGAATCCATCACCTCTCTTAAATGAAAAATGTTTTAATTCAAAAGAACAAGAAGTACATGAGTTTCGAATTTATCCTTGAACTTAGTTTAATTATATTGATGTGGTGACAATACTTCTTGTTTTCTGAATGAATGCCTGAACAGTGCATATGTCTTTTGAAGTCGTTGTTCATGAATGTTAAATATGTTGGCTCTTGAAAGAATGATGACAAGGAGACACCAATAACCCTTAAAACCAAAAGTCAAGGGTAAATAAAAAGGATCCCAGGGCTTTGAGCATCAGTGGATAGGAGGGGCTAAAGGAATAAAATCCTGGCCTAAGCGGCTAAACCAAGCTGTCCCTAACCATGTGCTTGTGGCGTGAAGGTGTCAAGTGAAAACTTGAGACTGAGCGGTTAAAGTCAAGGTCCAAAGCAAAAGAAGAGTGTGCTTAAGAACCCTGGACACCTCTAATTGGGGGCTTTAGCAAAGCTGAGTCACAATTTGAAAAGGTTCACCCAATTATGTGTCTGTGGCATTTATGTATCCGGTGGTAATACTGGAAAATAAAGTGCTTAGGGCCACGGCCAAGACTTATAAAGTAGCTGTGTTCAAGAATTAACATACTGAACTAGGAAAATTAATAACACTATCTGAACTCTGAGTTCCTATAGATGCCAATCATTCTGAACCTCAATGGATAAAGTGAGATGCCAAAACTATTCAGGAGGCAAAAAGCTACAAGTCCCGCTCATCTGATTGGAGCTATGTTTCATTGATAGTTTGGAATTTATAGTATATTCTCTTCTTTTTATCCTATTTTATTTTTAGTTGCTTGGGGACAAGCAACAATTTAAGTTTGGTGTTGTGATGAGCGGATAATTTATACGCTTTTTGGCATTGTTTTTAGTATGTTTTTAGTAGGATCTAGTTACTTTTAGGGATGTTTTTATTAGTTTTTATGTTAAATTCACATTTTTGGACTTTATTATGAGTTTGTGTGTTTTTCTATAATTTCAGGTATTTTCTAGCTGAAATTGAGGGACTTGAGCAAAAATCAGATTCAGAGGTTGAAGAAGGACTGCTGATGCTGTTGGATTCTGACCTCCCTACACTCAAAGTAGATTTTATGGAGCTACAGAACTCAAAATGGCGCGCTTTCAATTGCGTTGGAAAGTAGACATCCAGGGCTTTCCAGCAATATATAATAGTCCATATTTTGGACGAGTTTAGATGATGCAAATGGGCGTTGAACGCCAGTTCTACGCTGCAGTCTAGAGTTAAACGCCAGAAACACGTCACGAACCAGAGTTGAACGCCAAAAACACGTTACAACTTGGCGTTCAACTCCAAAAGAAGCCTCTGCACGTGGAAAGCTAAAGCTCAGCCCAAGCACACACCAAGTGGGCCCCGAAAGTGGATTTATGCATCAATTACTTACTTCTGTAAACCTTTAGCTAGTTTAGTATAAATAGGACTTTTTACTATTGTATTAGACATCCTGGATTGTATTTTTGATCCTGTGATCACGTTTTGGGGGCTGGCCTCTCGGCCATGCCTGAACCTTTCACTTATGTATTTTCAACGGTAGAGTTTCTACACTCCATAGATTAAGGTGTGGAGCTCTGCTGTTCCTCATGAATTAATGCAAAGTACTACTGTTTTCTATTCAATTCAACTTATTCCGCTTCTAAGATATCCATTCGCACCCAAGAACATGATGAAGGTGATGATTATGTGACGCTCATCATCATTCTCACTTATGAACGCGTGCCTGACAAACACTTCTGTTCTACATGCAAACAAGCTAGAGTGAATATCTCTTAGATATCAAATACAGGGGACCGAGTCCAAGTAATTAGTATCTTCGTGGTATAAGTTAGAACCCATGGATGGCCATTCCTGAGATCCGGAAAGTCTAAACCTTGTCTGTGGTATTCCGAGTAGGATCTGGGAAGGGATGGCTGTCACGAACTTCAAACTCGCGAGTGCTGGGCGTAGTGACAGACACAAAGGATAGTAAATCATATTCCAGTATGATCGAGAACCTCCAGATGATTAGCCATGCCGTGACAGAGCATTTGGACTATTTTCACAGAGAGGATGGGATGTGGCCATTGACAACGGTGATGCCCTTACAGAAAGCTTGCCATGGAAAGGAGTAGGACTGATTGGATGAAGACAGCAGGAAAGCAGAAGTTCAGAAGAACGAAGGCATCTCTATATGCTTATCTGAAATTCTCACCAATGAATTACATAAGTATTTCTATCTTTATTTTATATTTATTTATTATTTATTTTTGAAAACTCCATAACCATTTGATATCCGCTTGACTGAGATTTACAAGGTGACCATAGCTTGCTTCATACCGACAATCTCCGTGGGATTGACCCTTACTCACGTAAGGTTTTATTACTTGGACGACCTAGTGCACTTGCTGGTTAGTTGTGCGAAGTTGTGAAGTTATGTTTGGACCATGGTATTGTGCACCAGTTATTGGCGCCATTGCCAGGGAGAGAACGAACAACAAATTTTACAGCCTCAGAGTAACAATTTCGCATACCAAACATGAAAGAACAATAAAAAATAAAAATAAAATTAGATAAATAAAAATTGGGTTGCCTCCCAACAAGTGCTTCTTTAATGTCAATAGCTTGACAGTGAGCTCTCATGGAGCCTCACAGATGTTCAGAGCAATTTTATAGACTCCTAACACCAAACTTCGAGTTTGGATATGGGAGTTCAACACCAAACTTAGAGTTTGGCTGAGGCCTTCCAACACCAAACTTAGAGTTTGACTGTGGGGGCTTTAGTTGACTCTGTACTGAGAGAAGCTTATTGTGCCTCTTTTCCATGTTTACAGAAGGATGACCTTGAGTTTTAAACACAAGGGAGTCCTCATTCAATTGAAGGTCTAGTTCACCTCTGTCTACATCAATTACAGCTCTTGCTGTGGCTAGGAAAGGTCTTCCATCTGCCTCTTTTCTTGAGTTGTCTTCCATCTCTAATGAGATTTTAGCAGCTTGCACCTCAAAAATTCCTAGTTTCTCCATTACAGAGAGTGGCATGAGGTTTATTCCTGACCCAAGGTCACATAGAGCCTTCTCAAAGGTTATGGTACCTATGGTACAAGGTATTAGGAACTTTCCAGGATCTTATTTCTTTTGAGGCAATCTCAGTTGATCCAATGCATTTAGTTCATTGGTGAACAGGGGAGGTTCATCTCCCCAAGTCTCACTACCAAATAAATTGGCATTCAGCTTCATGATTGCACCAGGGAACTTGGCAACTTGCTCTTCAGTAACATCTCCATTCTCTTCAGAAGAAGAGTACTCATCAGAGCTCATGAAGGGCGTAAGGAGGTTTAATGGAATCTCTATGGTCTCTAGATGAGCCTCAGAGTCATTTGGTTCCTCAAAGGGAAACACCTTGTTGATCACTGGACATCCCAAGAGGTCTTCCTCCTTGGGATTCACGTCCTCCTCCTCTTCTGTGGTTTCGGCCATGATGGTCATTTCAATGGCCTTGCACTCTATTTTTGGATTTTCTTCTTTATTGCTTGGGAGAGCACTAGGAGGGGTTTCAGTGATCTTCTTACTCAGCTGGCCCACTTGTGCCTCCAAATTTCTAATGGAGGACCTTGTTTCATTCATGAAACTCAGAGTGGCCTTAGATAGATCAGAGACTAAGTTTGCTAAATTAGAGGTATTTTGTTCAGAGTTCTCTGTCTGTTGCTGAGTGGATGATGGAAAAGGCTTGCTATTGCTAAACCTGTTTCTTCCACCATTATTAAAGCCTTGTTGAGGCTTTTGTTGATCCTTCCATGAGAGATTTGGGTGATTTCTCCACGAGGAATTCTAGGTGTTTCCATATGGTTCACCCATGTAATTCACCTCTGCTATTGCAGGGTTCTCAGGATCATAAGCTTCTTCTTCAGAAGATGCCTCTTGAGTACTGTTGGATGCATCTTGCATTCCGTTCAGACTTTGAGAAATCATATTGACTTGCTGAGTTAATATTTTATTCTAAGCCAATATGGCATTCAGAGTGTCAATTTCAAGAACTCCCTTCTTCTGAGGCGTCCCATTACTCACAGGATTCCTCTCAGAAGTGTACATGAACTGGTTGTTAGCAACCATGTCAATGAGTTCTTGAGCTTCTGCAGGTGTTTTCTTTAGGTGAATGGATGCACCTGCAGAAGTATCCAATGACATCTTAGCTAATTCAGACAGACCATCATAGAATATATCCAGGATGGTCCATTCTGAAAGCATGTCAGAAGGACACTTTTTGGTCAGTTGCTTATATCTCTCCCAAGCTACATAGAGGGATTCACCTTCTTTCTGTCTGAAGGTTTGAATATCCACTCTAAGCTTACTCAGCTTTTGAGGAGGAAAAAACTTGGCTAAGAAAGCCTTGACCAGCTTATCCCAAGAGTTCATGCTATCCTTAGGTTGAGAGTCCAACAATATTCTAGCTCTGTCTCTTACAGCAAACGGGAAAAGCATGAGCCTGTAGACTTCAGGATCTACTCCATTAGTCTTAACAGTGTCACATATCTGCAAGAATTCAGTTAAGAACTGAAAGGGATCTTCAGATGGAAGTCCATGAAACTTGCAGTTTTGTTGCATCAGAGAAACTAATTGAGGTTTAACCTCAAAATTTTTTGCTCCAATGGTAGGGATGGAGATGCTTCTTCCATGTAAATTGGAATATGGTGCAGTAAAGTCACCAAGCATCCTCCTTGCATTATTATTATTTTCGGCTGCCATCTCCTCTTCCTGTTCGAAAATTCCTGTAAGGTTGTCTCTGGATTGTTGTATTTTAGCTTCTCTTAGTTTCCTCTTCAGAGTCCTTTCAGGTTCAGGATCTGCTTCAACAAGAATGTTCTTGTCCTTGCTCCTGCTCATATGACAAAGATGGGAATAACAAAGAAAATATGAAATCCTCTATGTCACAGTATAGAGATTCCTTTATGTGAGTAGAAGAAGAAAAGAATGTAATATAAGGAAAGAGAAGGGAGGAGAATCCAAACACAAGGGTAAGGGGAGTAGAGATATGAGATGAAGAGAAATGTTAGTAAGTAGTAAATAAATAAAAGGAGATGGGAGAGAGGGAATTTCGAAAACTAAAAATAAAAATTTAAAGTTTAATTTCGAAAATAGTTTTTGAAAAAGGTGATGCCAGGGCATCTTGGCTAGTTTTACTAGCCATTTTTTGTATGGTTTACGGTGGTTTCATGCATTTTTCTAGGAAATGAGCAAGTATTTGGATGAAAATGCATTCACACCATGATTCAAGCAAACATTGTGAATTTTGAATGATTTCATGAGAATTATGCATGAATTGAATGATAAAATGGATGATGCATGATCCCATGATTAAGAGCAAGACTTTGATGCACTTTGTTTGATTGATTTCAGGTAACAAGAAGCAGAGAAGAGCCACGTTAGTGGCTACGTTAGTACCACTAACTTGGCCACTAACGTGGAAGGAAGGAAAGTTGGAACGTTAGTGGGAACGTTAATGGCATCAACTTTGAAGAAGGAGCAGCGTTAGTGGCAAAAGTGAGTGCCAATAACGCTAGCGAAGGTGCAAGAAGACCCACGTTAGCTTCCACGTTAACTACATTAACATGGGAACTAACGTGGAAGGAAAGGGAGATGCCAACGTTAGTGGAAAAGGTGATCTCCACTAACATTTGCGAAGCAAGAAGACCCACGTTAGCTTCCACGTTAACTACATTAACGTGGGAACTAACGTGGAAGGAAAGGGAGATGCCAACGTTAGTGGAAAAGGTGATCTCCACTAACATTTACGAAGCAAAAAGACCCACGTCAGCTTCCACGTTAACTACATTAACGTGGTAGTTAACGTGGGCAATAGTCTCACCCAGCTGCCTGACCATGCCTTCTTCAAACAAGAATACCTTGAGCCACAAAGATCCAAAAGAGGTGATTACAGTGGCATTTGAAGGTAGGATTCCAGAGCTTTCCAAGTATATATGGCACTACATGGTGGACACTAAATTTGAGGGAGAAAACCTACCCTGAAAGTGCAAAGATGAACATGGTATCAACCTGTAGTAAGGCCAGCTGACCTCTTCACCTTCCAAGAAGTATAACTCGAGCTGTAGAGCTCCAAATGATGCGCTTCCAAAGGCGTTGGAAAGTAGATATCCAGGGCTTTCCAACATTATATAATAGTATGGGGTGGGCATTAAGTTTAAGCTCCAAAACCTGGCAATTTTTGGCCCTGATCGCGGACATTATTGGCACTCACGTTTGCCAATAACGCCAGCCACTATGCCAGCAACCCTATTCCCTTCAAAGGAGCATAACTTGAGTTGCAGAGATCCAATTGAGGTGATTCTAGTTGCATTAGAAAGCTGACATTAAGAGCTTTCCAACGATATATAATACTCTATAGTGGGCATGAAATTGGAGTACAAACTAGAGGCATCTTTTAAGCCCCAAAAACACCAACTGGGTAGCAAGTGTGACGTTAGCCACACTAACTTCAGCACAAACGCCACACTTGTAGCGTTAGTGTGGCTAACGTTAGCACTGACATTAGCACCTGGACCTCAACTTGATTCTCTTTCAAGGACCACCCAACCTCAAGGAAGCAAGCCCACAAGTGTCAACCAATCAAGGCCACAAGAAGTATCTAGAATAGGAATTTTCATTTAATTGTAAATTGCTTTTAATTTCATTTTGTAATTTAGTAGAGCCTATATAAGGGCCTTAGCTTTTACATTCAAGGGGGGACTGAAATTCTGGAAGGGGGGATTAGAGAAGGGTCTTCGGACTCCCTCCCCTCACACACTTTTCCTTTTCTTTCTTTTCTTTGTACTTTTCATTTATGAATTTTGAAGTTTCAATTTTAGTTTTAATCTTGATCTTTATTTTTCTGCACTTTCTTTCTTTTCTATTTTCCTTTTTAGAGCAATGATCAACTAACTCTTTTCATTGGATTAGGGAGCTCTGTTGTAATTTGATGGATCAATATTAGTTTTCATTATTCTTCTTCTTTCTTTTCTCTTGATTTTACTAGAAAGCTTTCAATCTTCATCCAATTGGGTAGTTATCTTGGAAAAGAAGCTATTCATACTTGGATCTCTTCTGAACCTTGGAAGAGGAATGAAGAGATCATGCTAGAAATGCTTTCTCATGTTGGACCAAATTGGGGTTGGATGGATATGGTGACTATAATTATACCAACACTCAATTTGGGAATCCATGTGGTATAATCAGTGACCATACTTCATCTCTTCTCATGAGCAATTGACTAAGGAATTGGCTATTGATCAAGATTTGAGAGATTGAATTACCAATTCAATCACTTAAGATTGCCAAGGAGATCAATGAATGCATTGATTGAGGAAGAGATGAGAATGAACTTCATCCGGAGGATTGCAATATCTCTTGATCCCAATGTTCATTTTATTTTTAGTTCTTACATTTACTTTTCTTTCCATTTTACTTTTCTGCACTTTATTGCTTTCTTTACTTTTATGCCATTTACAGTTCCTTGTTACTCATCATCCAAATCAGAATCGTCTAACTAGGATAATCAATCAACTATTGATTGCTTAATCCGTTAATCTCTGTGGGATTCGACCTCACTCTTTTGTGAGTTATTACTTGACGACAATTCGGTATACTTGCCGAAGGAAAATTTGTTGAGAGACAAGTTTCCATGTGCATCAAGTTTATGGTGCCGTTGTCGGGTATTAATTGTGATTAACAAACTACCGGTTGATTGATCTACTAGATTAGACACTTTTCTTTTGTCTTTATTTTCTTTTGCTTCTTTATTTTCTCTTGCTAACTAACTGTTTTTGATATTGCCTCACTGGGAATTTCCTCATCTGTGACTATGGAGATTCCAATTTCTTTTGGTGATTATTGTTTGAGACAGAGTTTTCTACAGGAAAGAAAGGAGCATCCATCGTATTTTAGTCAATCAAATTTCATGGGAAACTCTCCACCACCACAGAATGATTCACTTTACTATGCTCATGGTGGGTAGAAGTATTAAGAACATGAAATGGGGTACTTTCCCCAGCCACAAAATGGTCCATATTTTGGTGAAATTGATCACGACTCAAGTTGTGGCTGGGAAGATCAAAATCAAAGAGATTTCACTTATTCATACCCCATTCAACAAGAGCCATCACCTCTCAATTATCCAACCTCACCTCCAAGTTTTACATGCCTAAATTCTTCATCATTTGAGTATACCTCAGCACAAAAGTCTATCCCAAATCCATAAAATTCATTTCGCCATCCACAAAACTCAATCCACTACCCACAAGAATCATACCACTTTCAGAACACACAACCACAAAACAACCAATTCCATTCACAAGCCAACCCCGACCAACCATTACAACCTACCCAACCTCCTTTACATAGACTTGCTAGGATGGAACTCATCATTGAAGAACTCAAAAAAAGTAGAGAAGAAGAGAGACTCGCTAGGATAGAACTCCTCCTTGAAGAAATAATAAAGACAAACGAAGAGGAGAAAATAGCAAAAAGGGATTATGAAGAAAAATTGAGGCAGAATGCACAACTCTATTCTGAAGAACAATTCATTGAATAGCTGAGATCACAAAGAGAGACCACTTCACTCTCTCCAGAAACGGAGGAGTTCATTCAAAGGTCAAGAATAAGGGAGGAAGTCAATCAAGGGAACCCACACTCCAATAAAACAGAGAGTTGTATAGAGGGTGAGTTCATTGAACCACCAATTCAAGAAGATCTTGATGAAGAGGATGCTCCAACCATAATACATCACCCAAGTCCTGAGATCAAGGTGGTGAAGGCAATCAACATGAGCACTAAAAAGAGGATGGTGACCAAGAAAAGAAGGACAATATCCATGAAGAAGAAAAGGTCAACTAAAAGCCATCCCACCCCTACCCCAACAAGCAAGTTTACCCAAGCTAACAACAGAAGAAAGCTTGCTGGGAAGAGGCACTCAAAACAAGGGGCATTAACTGGCTCCTGTTTCCTCTTGAGGTCATTCCTCTTAACAAATCGGAAGAAGAGGAAGAAAGTCATGAACAACATGTCAAGCTAATGACATTAAAAGAGCACTTGTTGGGAGGCAACCCAACCGTAGGTAACATTTCCTTGCTTTATTTAGTTCACTTTCAATAATTTGGCATACGATTGCATTCTAAGTTTGGTGTTGCCATGCAACAATTTGATTTTCAATCTTCACTGGGTACTTGCAACATTCTAAATTGAAAGTGTCACACTAAGTTTGGTGTTGCCACTTAACTTTCATACAAAGTACCCTGGCAACACCACTTATTAATGCAATCAAAATATCTCTATTTGTATCTCTTGTGCCTTTATTGTATCCTTAGTCTTGCTTGCTGAAACACATGCATACTCACACTTCTTTCTAAGACACTCAATGATCCATCTTAGACCCCATCACCACTGTTTTAATTGTTGCTTGAGCATAAGCAATCATTCTAAGTTTGGTGTGGAAGGGAAAGAATAGGAGGAAAAGGGCAACAACAATGAAGATGAACTAAAAGGTGGTAAAGTTCCTTTTTCCTCTTACTTATTTCCAGCACTTTAAATCGCATGATTGTCTTCTATTTTCTTGGTATGCATGTGTGATTACTCCTTGTGAATAAGCATAATTTGATATTTGATTTGTAACATGTTGCTATGATATCATGATTATCATCTTGAATTTTACTTGCACCCAATATCTCTAAGAATGCAACAAAGAAATCATTCTTTTGAAAGGAAAATGTTGAAGAATTTTATAAATCTTGGGGCAAGCAAAAGATTAAGAGGAGTGGAGGTTCTGATTGTATGATTGTGTCTCGAGGTTGCATGTTTGTGAAAACTTGCATGGGAGCTCATAGACAGGAAATGAAGTTTAGAGAAGTATTATAGAATTTCTCAAACATCTATTGATCCAAGAAGCAGTAACAAAAGAAAACAAAAGAAAAAGAAAACCAAAGAACAAGCCCAAGGCTCTGAGCATCAATTACTAGGAAGAAGAAGAAAGAAACAAGAAATCAAAGAGTTATTGCCTAGTTAAATGCTTGTGGTGGATTTGTATCAGAAAGAGAGGCTTGAGCAAGTAAATCCTAAGGGGTGCTTCAACACCTAATACCTTAGACCAACTGGTTTGGGAGTATTGATTGAAAGCTTATCTTAAAAAGCCGCTTTGATACATGACACCTAGAGTCGAGGCCAAATTCCAAAAAAAGAAAGAAAAATGCTAGAAAATAAGTGCTGCTTCAAGGTGACAATCTATAAAGAGATTTCCATAATATCATTTGAATGAAAGTTCTAAGATCTAAGACTTCCAAAATGTAAGGACTAATGAGCACTGGAATCCTTGCATAAGCATACAAATTAGAGTTCACCCCACTGCCACTTATTCACTTCACCCACTAAGGCATCATAAGCAATTCTTCAATACATTTCAATTAAGAGAATTCTTTGTGCATAGTTCTTTTCTTGCTTAGGGACAAGCAAGATTTACGTTTGGTGTTGTGATACCAGGGCATCTTGGCTAGTTTTACTAGCCATTTTTTGTATGCTTTAGGGTGGTTTCATGCATTTTTCTAGGAAATGAGCAAGTATTTGGATGAAAATGCATTCACACCATGATTCAAGCAAACATTGTGAATTTTGAATGATTTCATGAGAATTATGCATGAATTGAATGATAAAATGGATGATGCATGATCCCATGATTTAGAGCAAGACTTTGATGCACTTTGTTTGATTGATTTTAGGTAACAAGAAGCAGAGAAGAGCCACGTTAGTGGCTACGTTAGTACCACTAACTTGGCCACTAACGTGGAAGGAAGGAAAGTTGGAACGTTAGTGGGAACGTTAATGGCATCAACTTTGAAGAAGGAGCAGCGTTAGTGGCAAAAGTGAGTGCCAATAACGCTAGCGAAGGTGCAAGAAGACCCACGTTAGCTTCCACGTTAACTACATTAACATGGGAACTAACGTGGAAGGAAAGGGAGATGCCAACGTTAGTGGAAAAGGTAATCTCCACTAACGTTTGCGAAGCAAGAAGACCCACGTTAGCTTCCACGTTAACTACATTAACGTGGGAACTAACGTGGAAGGAAAGGGAGATGCCAACGTTAGTGAAAAAGGTGATCTCCACTAACGTTTGCGAAGCAAAAAGACCCACGTTAGCTTCCAGGTTAACTAAATTAACGTGGTAGTTAACATGGGCAAAAGTCTCACGCAGCAGCCTGACCATGCCTTCTTCAAACAAGAATAACTTGAGCCACAAAGCTCCAAATGAGGTGATTCCAGTGGCATTGGAAAGTAAGATTCCAGAGCTTTCCAAGCATATATGGCACTACATGGTGGACACTGAATTTGATGGAGAAAACCTGCCCTGAAAGTGCAAAGATGAACATGGTATCAACCTGTAGTAAGGCCAGCTGACCTCTTCACCTTCCAAGAAGTATAACTCGAGCTGTAGAGCTCCAAATGATGCGCTTCCAAAGGCGTTGGAAAGTAGACATCCAAGGCTTTCCAAAAATATATAATAGTATGAGGTGGGCATTAAGTTTGAGCTCCAAAACTTGGCAATTTTCGGCCTTGATCACGGACATTATTGGCACTCACGTTTGCCAATTACGCCAGCCACTATGCCAGCAACCATGTACCCTTCAAAGGAGCATAACTTGAGTTACAGAGGTCCAATTGAGGTGATTTCAGTTGCGTTAGAAAGCTGACATTCAGCGCTTTCCAACGATATATAATACTCTATAGTGGGCATGAAATTGGAGTACAAACCAGAGGCATATTTTAAGCCCCAAAAACACCAACTGGGTAGCAAGTGTGACGTTAGCCACACTAACTTCAGCACAAACGCCACACTTGTAGCATTAGTGTGGCTAACGTTAGCACTGACATTAGCACCTGGACCTCAACTTGATTCTCTTTCAAGGACCACCCAACCTCAAGGTAACAAGCCCACAAGTGTCAACCAATCAAGGCCACAAGAAGCATCTAGAATAGGAATTTTCATTTAATTGTAAATTGCTTTTAATTTTATTTTGTAATTTAGGAGAGCCTATATAAGGGCCTTAGCTTTTACATTCAAGGGGGGACTAAAATTCTTGAAGGGGGGGATTAGAGAGGGGTCTTCGGACTCCCTCCCCTCACACACTTTTCCTTTTCTTTCTTTTCTTTGTACTTTTCATTTATGAATTTTGAAGTTTCAATTTTAGTTTTAATCTTCATCTTTATTTTTCTGCAGTTTCTTTCTTTTCTATTTTTTTTTGTATAGCAATGATCAACTAACTCTTTTTATTTTTTAGGGAGCTCTGTTGTAATTTGATGGATCAATATTAGTTTTCATTATTCTTCTTCTTTCTTTTCTCTTGATTTTACTAGAAAGCTTTCAATCTTCATCCAATTGGGTAGTTATCTTGGAAAAGAAGCTATTCATACTTGGATCTCTTCTGAACCTTGGAAGAGGAATGAAGAGATCATGCTAGAAATGCTTTCTCATGTTGGACCAAATTGGGGTTGGATGGATATGGTGACTATAATTCTACCAACACTCGATTTGGGAATGCAAGTGGTATAATCAGTGACCATACTTCATCTCTTCTCATGAGCAATTGACCAAGGAATTGGCTATTGATCAAGATTTGAGAGATTGAATTACCAATTCAATCACTTAAGATTGCCAAGGAGATCAATGAATGCATTGATTGAGGAAGAGATGAGAATGAACTTCATCTGGAGGATTGCAATATCTCTTGATCCCAATGTTCATTTTATTTTTAGTTCTTACATTTACTTTTCTTGCCATTTTACTTTTCTGCACTTTATTGCTTTCTTTACTTTTATGCCATTTACAGTTCCTTGTTACTCATCATCCAAATCTGAATCGTCTAAATAGGATAATCAATCAACTATTGATTGCTTAATCCGTTAATCTCTGTGGGATTCGACCCCACTCTTTTGTGAGTTATTACTTGACGACAATTCGGTATACTTGCCGAAGGGAAATTTGTTGAGAGACAAGTTTCCGTGCTATCAAAAGGTTAGTAGTTTTCGAAAATTAGGAATGAAATAAAATTAAAATAAAAAATTGAAATAATTAGTTAATTAAAAAGAAATTTTGAAAAAGAGGGAAGGGGTTTTCGAAAATTAAATGTAAAAAGTTAGTTGGGCAGTTTTACTAAAGATAAGAATCAAACAATCAATTAGTTAGTTGAAAGAGATTTGAAAATCAAATTTTAAAAGATAAGAAGATAAGAAGTTAGAAAAGATATTTGAAAAAGATAAGATAAAAAGATATTTCTGAAAAGATATGATTGAAATTAGTTTTGAAAAAGATTTGATTTTTAAAATCATAATTAATGACTTGATTTACAAGAAATCACAAGATATGATTCTAGAACTCAAAGTTTGAATCTTTCTTAACAAGTAAGTAACAAACTTGAAATTTTTGAATCAAAACATTAAGTGTTGATGATATTTTCGAAAATATGATGTAAAATTAAGAAAAAGATTTTTAAAAAAAATATTTTTAAAATTTTCGAAAATAAATAAGAAAAATGAAAAAGATATGATTTTTGAAAAAGATTTTGAAAAAGATAGGATTTTAAATTGAAAATTTGATTTGACTCATAAGAAACAGTTGAATTTTAAAAATTTTTTAAAAAGTCAATCCAAATTTTCAAAATTTATGAGAAAAAGGAAAGATATTTTTTTGATTTTTGAATTTTTAATGATGAAAGAGAAAAACATGAAAAAGACTCATAACATAAAAATTATGAATCAAAACACACAATGCATGCAAGAACACTATGAATGTCAAGATGAACACCAAGAACACTTTGAAGATCAAGATGAACATCAAGACTTATTTTTGAAAAATTTTCAAGAAAAGAAAACATGCAAGACACCAAACTTAGAAATTTTTCATGTATAGACACTATGAATGCAAGAATGCATATGAAAAACAAGAAAAGACACAAAATAAGAAAATATGAAGATCAAACAAGAAGACTGGCCAAGAACAACTTGAAGATCATGAAGAACACTATGAATGCATGAATTTTCGAAAAATGCATAAAATTTTTTAGAAAAAAATACAATTGACACCAAACTTAAAAATTGACTCAAGACTCAAACAAGAAACACAAAATATTTTTTATTTTTATGATTTTATAATTTTTTTTTGGATTTTTCGAAAATTATTTGAAAAAGAAAATAAGGATTTCAAAATTTTTAATATGAATTCCAGGAATCTTGTACTCTTTAGTCTAAAGCTTCAGTCTAGGAATTAGACATGGCTCACTAGCCAGCTAAGCTTTAGTATGCTATTACATGCATTGAAGTGATTGGTTGAATCGTCAGTCCAAAGGGATTTAGACATGGCTTTACAGCCAGCCAGGATTCCACAAATCATCATGAAACACTAGAATTCATTCTTAAAAATTCTGAAGAAAAATATATTTTATTTTATATTATATTTTTTTTCGAATATTAATTGGGAAAAACGAAAAAGAATAAAATATTTTTGAAAACCTTTTGAAAACAAAATAAGAAGAAAATTACCTAATCTGAGCAACAGGATGAACCGTCAGTTGTCCAAACTCGAACAATCCCCGACAACGGCGCCAAAAACTTGGTGCACGAAATTGTGATCCCTGGTAATGGCTCCAAAAACTTAGTGCTCTAATCTTAATTCATAATTTGTCACAACTTCGATACAACTAACCAGCAAGTGCACTGGGTCGTCCAAGTAATAAAACCTTACGTGAGTAAGGGTCGATCCCACGGAGATTGTTGGTATGAAGCAAGCTATGGTCATCTTGTAAATCTCAGTCAGGCGGATATCAAATGGTTATGGAGTTTTCGAATAATAATAATAAATAAACAGAAAATAAAGATAGAAATACTTATGTAATTCATTGGTGAGAATTTCAGATAAGTGTATAGAGATGCTTTCGTTCCTCTGAACCTCTGCTTTCCTGTTATCTTCATCCAATCCTTCATACTCCTTTCCATGGCAAGCTTTATATAGGGCATCACCGTTGTCAATGGCTACATCCTATCCTCTCTGTGAAAAAGGTCCAAATGCTCTGTCACGGCACGGCTAATCATCTGGAGGTTCTCGATCATACTGGAATAGGATTCACCCTCCTTTTGCGTCTGTCACTACACCCAGCACTCGCGAGTTTGAAGTTCATCACAGCCATCCCTTCCCAGATCCTACTCGGAATACCACAGACAAGGTTTAGACTTTCCGAATCTCAGGAATGGCCATCCATGGGTTCTAACTTATACCACGAAGATTCTAATATCTCGGACTCGGTCTCCTGTATTAGATATCTAAGAGATACTCATTCTAGCTTGTTTGCGTGTAGAACGGAAGTGTTTGTCAGGCACGCGTTCATAAGTGAGAATGATGATGAGCGTCACATAATCATCACATTCATCATGTTCTTGGGTGCGAATGGATATCTTAGAAGCGAAATAAGTTGAATTGAATATAAAACAGTAGTACTTTGCATTAAATCATGAGGAACAGCAGAGCTCCACACCTTAATCTATGGAGTGCAGAAACTCTACCATTGAAAAATACATAAGTGAAAGGTTCATGCATGGCCAAATGGCCAGCCCCCATGATCTAAGAACTAGACGTCCCAAGATGTCTAATACAATAGTAAAAAGTCCTATTTATACTAAACTAGTTACTAGGGTTTATAGAAGTAAGTAATTGATGCATAAATCCACTTCCGGGGCCCACTTGGTGTGTGCTTGGGCTGAGCTTGAAGTTTACACGTGCAGAGGCTTCTTTTGGAGTTGAACGCCAAGTTGTAACGTGTTTTTGGCGTTCAACTCTGGTATGTGACGTGTTTCTGGCGTTTAACTCCAGACTGCAGCGTAGAACTGGCGTTCAACGCCCTTTTGCATAAGCTAAACTTGGGTAAAGTATGGACTATTATATATTTCTGGAAAGCCCTAGATGTCTACTTTCCAGCGCAATTGGAAGCGCGCCATTTGGAGTTCTGTAGTTCCAGAAATTCCACTTTGAGTGCAGGGAGGTCAGAATCCAACAGCATCAGCAGTCCTTCTTCAACCACTGAATCTGATTTTTGCTCAAGTCCCTCAATTTCAGCCAGAAAATATCTGAAATCACAAAAAAACACACAAACTCATAGTAAAGTCCAGAAATGTGAATTTAACATAAAAACTAATAAAAACATCCCTAAAAGTAACTAGATCCTACTAAAAACATACTAAAAACAATGCCAAAAAGCGTATAAATTATGTGCTCATCAGTGCGCGTCATCGACGCTTAAGCGTCGAAGGCAACGTTTTTTTTATATATATTAAATTATGGTAAAATGGAGGTAATTATGCAGAACTAGAAATTAACACTGATAAAAATAAAATAGAACTAATAAAAAGGGAAGATCATACCATGGTGGGTTGCCTCCCTCCTAGCATTTTTCTTTAACGTCCTTAAGTTGGACGGTCCACAAGCTCAATCCTCTTCCGTTGCTGGATCCTCCAAGAGAAAGATCTCCAGCTCCTTGTTTTTCTTCATCCTCTCACCATGATATAGCTTCAAATGGTGGCCATTGACCTTGAAGAAGGTGGGGCTTGAAGGGTGACTCAGGTGGAAGACTCCATATGGCTCAGCCTTTTCCACCCTATAAGGTCCTTCCCACCTTGATCTCAACTTAACTGGCATGAGTCTCAACCTTGAGTTATAGAGGAGGACTAGATCCCCAGCTCTAAACTCTCTCCTCTTGATGTTCTTGTCATGCACAACATTCACCCTCTCTTTATAGAGCCTTGAGTTCTCATACGCATCTAGTCGAAGGCACTCCAATTCCTGTAGTTGCAGCTTCTTTTCAATACCGGCTCCCCTAAATCCTAAGTTGCATTCCTTCACTACCCAGTAAGCTTTGTGTTCCACCTCCACCGGAAGGTGACAAGCCTTTCTGTAGACTAGGAGGAATGGACTTATTCCGATGGGTGTCTTGTAAGTTGTCCGATAAGCCCAAAGTGCATCTCCAAGCCTAGAGCTCCAATCTTTTTTATGAGGCTTGACAATCTTCTCTAGTATACGCTTTGTCTCTCTGTTAGACACATCAGCTTACCCATTGGTTTGGGGATGATAAGTCGTCGCGACCTTGTGAATAATGCCATGTTTTTTTAGCAGACCTGTCATTCTCCTGTTACAAAAATGAGAGCCTTGATCACTGACGATTGCTCGTGGTGATCCAAAGCGACAAATAATATTATTTCCAACAAAAGAAACAACAACGTTAGCATCATCAGAATGGGTAGGAATTGCTTCCACCCATTTAGAAACATAATCTACAGCTAACAAGATGTATAAGAAACCATAGGAGTTTGGAAATGGAGCCATGAAGTTAATACCCCAAACATAAAAAATTTCACAAAACAACATAAGTTGTTGGGGCATCTCATCCCTTTTGGATATATTTCCAAACCATTGGCATTGGGGGCAAGATTCACAGAAAGCAATAGCATCCTTAAAAAGTATGGGCCACCAAAATCTGCAGTCTAAAATTTTTCTAGCAATTCTTTGAGGTCCAAAGTGTCCTTCACTCTCAGAAGAGTGGCAGGCCTCTAAAATCGACTGGAATTTGGATTGTGGCACACACCTAATTATTTGGTCAAAACCACATCTCCACAAATATGGGTCATCCCATATGTTATACTTGGACTCGCTTTTAAGCTTGTCCTTTTGATGCTTAGAAAAATTAGGAGGAAAGGTACGACTAACCAAATAATTAGCTATAGGTGCATACCAAGGAACCACCTCAGATATTGCTTGCAAGCTATCAAGTGGAAAAGCATCATTGATAGGAGTGGAGTCAATTTTAATATGTTCTAGGAGACTTAAGTGGTCCGCCACTAAATTTTGGGAGCCACTCCTATCTTTGATCTTTAAATCAAATTCTTGCAACAACAATATCCAACGGATTAACCTTGGTTTAGACTCTTTCTTAGCTAACAAATATTTCAAAGCCGCAAGGTCTGAATATACAACCACCTTAGTACCAAGTAAATAAGATCGGAATTTATCCAAGGCAAAAACAATAGCTAAAAGCTCTTTTTTAGTGGTTGTATAATTAGACTGGGCATCATCTAGAGTTTTAGAAGCATAGGCAATAATATATGGATCCTTACCTTCGCGTTGAGCCAACGCCGCTCCTACCGCATAGTTTGATGCGTCACGCATGATCTCGAATGGCCTACTCCAGTCAGGCCCTCTCACAATAGGAGCTTGGCTCAAGGCAATCTTCAGCTTATCAAATGCTTCCATGCAATCTTCACTCAACTCAAACTCTACGTCCTTTTGCAGCAGTCGGGACAAAGGCAGTGTGATAAACCCCGATTTCGTGATTTATCTTGTGCTTATTTTGGGGGATTTTGTCACCTTTTCTTACATTTATTCAATGAAATAGCATGGTTTTGTAATTCTCCCTTGAATTTTGCTTAAGTGTAAAAACATGCTTTTTAGGCTCTAAATTGGTGATTTTAATTCACTTTAATTCCATTCGATGTCTTGATGTGTTTGATGAGTGATTTCAGGTTCATAAGGCAAGTATTGGATGGAAGAAATGAGGAGAAAAGCATACAAAAGGGAGAATGCATGAAGAAACAAAGATTGGGAATGCACCAAAGGACGCGCACGCGGACCGAGTGCGCATGCGCAAAAGTGGTTTCACCTATAGACGCGCACGCATACATGCCGCGTCCGCGCGGGTTGAGAATTTGCCAGTCAACGCGCGCGCGCACTTGGCACGCACGCGTCGATACTCTAACATGGCCCACTTGAAGGCAAAATGCTGGAGGCGATTTCTGAGCTGCCCAGGCCCAAATCCAACTTGTTTCTGAGTGTATTTCATATAGAATTGAAGTCCAAGCAAGGGGAGAGCAATTAGTTTTAGCCAACATGAACCTTTAGTTAGTTTTCTAGAGAGAGAAGCTCTCTCTTCTCTCTAGAATTAGGTTAGGATGAGGTTAGATTATCTTAGATTCATAGTTAATTATTTGATCTCATCTTTTTTTCTCTATAACTTCATGTCTCTACTCTTGATTCTGATGACAAGTCATCTTAGCCTAGTTTCACTAGTCTTTTTCTTTGTTTTCATTATGTTTTATGCACTTTCTTGCATTCTAAGTAAGTAATTTGGAATGGAAATGCATGAATTCTTTAAATCAAACAACCACCATTCAATTGATGCTAAATCATGAAGTTTAGGCCAAATTTAATTGATTTTTTTATAATTTATAAACCTTGTGAATTTGGTGATACTTTGATTGGTTGTTTTGATTTCTTGTAGGTGAAGAAAAGAAGAAAAGAAGAAAGCGTGGCTTAAGAAGTGTGGCCCAAGAAGGAAAATAGTGTGGCAAAGGAAATGAGGAAGCGTGGCACAATGAAGGAGGGAAGCCACAGTGCTCTCCCCAAGAGCTCAGTGCTCTCCAAAGGAGCACAACAATGTACCAAGGAGGCAAGGCTTCAATGCACTGCTCCCCTTGTGAGCTGAGCATAATTTGAAGCCAAGAAACAAGGAAAGGAAAAACAATGCTCAGCTCACTAAGGGAGCATTATCGGGCATTCATCGAAAGAAATTCAAGGAAATTGTTTGCCAAATGCCTTCTCCAAGGGTCGACCAAGAACCAAAGGGGAGTGGGGGAGCGCTACTCACAAGGAAAATAAGCCAAGAATCGGCCAAAAGTATCCTCCAAGGTTCGAACCAAGCACCTCAAGGAAGAGAGGAGAGAGAAGCGCTACTTCCCTCACAAAGAAAAGAGACCAGCATGCATTCCTCAAGGTTCGAACCAAGGACCTTCCTTGGAAGCTCCAATGCTCAGCTCACTTGGAGAGCAGAGCGCTACTCCTTGGTGCATCACACAAGAGCTTGACACGGACCAAGGAAGGCAAGGCGCAACATTTGACACGGTCAGGGAGCAAGACATGCGCACAAGGCCCCAATGCTCAGCTCACCTTGTGAGCAGAGCATTCCCCTGGTGCCTTCCCCAGCCTAGCACGCTACGCAAGACTTCCCACACAAAGCTTCAATGCTCAGCTCCCCACTTGAGCTGAGCATCCTCCTGGGAGCAAAATCTTCACATGGGCTGAAAATTCAATCAAAAATCCAATTAAATTCAAATCTTCCAAATTAAAAGCCCATCCAAATTCCAAAATCCAAGAATAGAAAGTGTATAAATAGGAGCTAGTTTGATGTAATTAGAAACCTTTTGACACCTCTAGACTTTACTTTGATTTTTCTTTGAACTTTCATTTTGAGCTTTTATTTTTGAATTTAGATCTAAGAGAATTGGGAAGGAGAATTGATCTCTCTTCTTCCTTGTTCTTGCTTGAGCACTCTTTTATTTTCTTGCTTTGGATCTTGGGTGGAGAATTGAAGAACTTCTGTTTCAATCTCACCTTGAGATCTCTTGTTTACTTTTCTGCATAATTGAATTTCAATTTCTGTTTACTGCATCTTCTTCTACTATTCTGCAATTTGCTTCTGCAACTTACTTTTCATTTCCTTTTACAATTGTTCTTGTTGGATCAAGGAAGGATTTGAGATCTAGACTTGTTATCTAGTCTCTTCCACCCCTGAGATCTTCAACCATCTTTTACATTGCTGCAAATTAAGCACCAGTCACTTTCTATTTTTAAACTCTTCAAGCATTTTCACTTTTCTGTTTGAGACCTACTTCAATTCAATTCATTCTCTACTTTCCTGTTTAATGCAATTTACTTGTTCTTGTTTAAATTCTGCAATCCCAGCTCCCAATTCCTTTTATAATTCAAGCAATTTACATTTCTTGAACTTTAAGTTTCAGCCATTTACATTTCTTGCAATTTAAGTTTCTGCAATTTACATTACTTGCACTTTAAGATTCTGCTTCTTTACTTTCCTGCTCTTTAATTTACTGCATTTTACCCCTCTCCCTTTACATTTCAAGCAATTTAGTTTCTGCCAATTGCAAACAACTCAACCAATACTTGATTCGCTTGACTAAATCAACCACTAAACTAAAATTGCTCAATCCTTCAATCCCTGTGGGATCGACCTCACTCATGTGAGTTACTATTACTTGATGCGACCCGGTACACTTGCCGGTGAGTTTTGTGTTGGATCGTTTTCCACACATCAAGTTCTCTTAGTTTTTATGTTAATTTCCCATTTTGCTCTCTTTTGTGATGTTGACTCTTGTTGGATTTGTTTACAATTAATGCAATTTTGATGTTGATGTTTCTTTAATTGATGAATTGAGTTATGATCTCACTTTTCTTGCAATTAATAGTGGTAGATTTTAGTATTCTTGCAATTTATGATGTTGACTTTTATTGCATTCTAAGTGTTTGATGAAATGCTCTCCTTAGTTTTTGAGTAGTTTTGTCAACTCTTGGCTTAAGCCAAGGGACTTGAGTGATCTTGAGTTTTTGGGCATAATGAATTTGGTGATTTGAGAACCCTTGGTGATCAATTTGAAGCCCATTGATGCTAACCCACTACTAAGTCAATTAGTAGGTAGGTTAGGACTTAAGGGTGGATGTGATCAAGCCTATTTGACATACTTCAAGTCTAGGAGTAAATGTTACGTACTTAAGACTTCGAGAAGTAGACTTAATGGGTTGGCCTCTTATAATTGTCAATAATTGGTTTGTTGACTAGGATGGTGATCTCAAGTACCCAAGTCTTAACCAAGAGTTCTTTATTTTGCTTTCTTTACTTACTCACTCAGTTTACTTTCTTGCCATCTCATAAACCAAACCCCCCTTTTTACCCCATCATAGCCAATACGCATGCACTTCATTGTTTCCTAGGGAGACGACCCGGAGTCTAAATACTCTAGTTAATTTTCACTGGGGTTCGTTATTTGTGACACAATACCCATATCTTAATTTGATGTGAGGATTGTTTGTTGGTTTGGGGCTATACTTGCAATGTAAATATTTTGTGAAATTCCTTACCGACAACGATCCTCCCTCTATCAAATTAATGGCGCCGTTGTCGGGGACACAATGGTGCTATGTTATTGGCTATTGTATATATTGTGAATAGCTTGAATTTTGGTTTGTTTGCTAGTTTTTACTAGTTAGGATTTTATCTTCTTTTTTTCTTATTGCTTTTTGTTTTTATTTTCTCTTTCATTATGAATTCTCATCCTTTTGGCTATGAGGGTAGTTCAAACTATGTTGTAGGAAATAGAAGCTCCAATGAGGATATGCATCAAGAGTTTGGAAATCAAGGATGGAAGGCACCTCAAGCTTATGAACAACCTTCATGGCAACAACCTCCTACGAACTCCTATGGGTATAATCCTGATCCTAATGTATATTAATCCAATGTGTGTGATGACCCTTATTGTGGTTGTCAATCACAATCATCATATGCATGTGACCCCATTCCTCAATATAGCCACACACCATACTCACAAGCCTCATACCACCATTCAACTCTACATGACCATAACTCATACACACCATATCAACCACCATTCGAATTACATATAGAACAACCACCATCCCAATACAAATATTCCCAAGAACCACAAATTCCACATACACCACCTCAAGAACTCCACTAATATGAACCACCTTCCGATTACGACAATCTTCCCTTAACCAATAAATTCTTTCTTCCACCACCACCTCCCGATGAAGCCTTCATGTTAGAACTAAGAGACCTTGAATCTCACATCTTAAGGCGGCAAGAGGAGGATGAAACTAAGTTTAAGGAGCTAAGAGCAAAGATAGCTAGCATGGTAGAAGCCGTGAATCACCTAACATCCCACCTAAGTTCATGCACCATAAGTACCCCCATTGTTGAATGTGGAGGAACGATCAAGGAGCTTAGTGAGGATATGAACTTGAAGCTCCATGGTGATGAAGGAGAATTGAAGCAAGAAGGACAACAAGAGGAGAAGATAGAGGTTAGCGAACAAAAGGAAGAAATGGATGGATGTTTAGGATACGTTGAGCACATAAAGGAATCTCAAATTGAAGAACCCTCTTCCAAGAAGTTAGGAGGGGATATTGAAGAGAAGAGTAATGTTGCGGAAGTAAACAGAGAGTTGAAGGAAATTGATCAAGAAGTGGATTCCATCACTAGTGATTATTTTGCCCATGTTGATCAATCTCCTTGACGATCTTGTTGAACCTTCCCCTAGTGAATTAGAAAGCAAGGTTGAGGAAGACGTGAAACCTCCAAGACCTACTGAGGGTGAAGAACTTGGAAAAGTATTCCAAGCAACAAGCGCTCCTATCTATGATGATTCTGAATCAACATATGATCCTTTCGAGTTTGAAGAGTCCTTCCCCAAAATGCCTAGACTTGATGATGAGGTAGACTTCACTATACCTCCTATCTATGATGAGAGTGATGGGGAAAAAATAAAAGAAATTGGTGAAGAAGAATGTGAACTTGAGGAAGCTTGGCATGAGGAGAAACTTGAAGAACCTTGCCAAGTGGTAGAAACCTCTAGAAGTGGATGGACGGGAGTAGAGCATGCCTTATCAAGACCTTTGGGAACTCCTCCACCTAATTTGTCATCCAATCCTTCGCTTGAGTGGGTAAAACTTCTAACTCTTAGCTTTATTATCCCACTTGAGTATGTTTTGCTTGAGACGAATGGCCAACTTAGGGCGCTTTATGAAATTAAGTGAAAGAGGAAGATGTTTAGTAGTTGGCGTTCTAAATCTAGGCTCATTATGGTGGGAAGATCGAAATTGAAGAGCATGGATTGGTGTAATGCTCAATTAAATGGGTCTAGGAGAGTAGTTTGGTGCTTCCATGAGAATTCTACTTTCTCGTCGCCCGAACAAAGTCAAGGCAATCAACTAGAAGATGGGTGTGAAGACAAGATATGGGATCTTGGATTATCCTATGATAGTCAATTTCGGGAGCTCATGTCTTGGAGAGGACCTCACCAAAGCTTAATGAACATGGTTGGAATCTCTGACAACCAATTGAAGGACAAGCACTCTTGGAGGTTCAAAGATGGATACAAGCATAAGCCACCTTGACAAGAAGCCTCCCAATGTCCACCTTAAGGATTTAAACTAAAAGTGCTTGGTAGAAGACACCCCACCATGGTAAACTCTTTCCATTCTCTTGTAGATATAATGAATGAATGAATTGAGTTCCATTGTATAGAGTTTCTTTACTTCGTAGTGTATTTGCCTTGTATTTGTCTATACGTTCTATGCTTTAATTAGGGATAACTCTCTGAATTTGAGTTTTTGCTTGAATTGCAAGTTTTCTCAAGTTGTTTGAGAAAAATCCCCTATATTTCAAAAATGTGCTTAATCTTGCATCTTAGCTAGTTCTAGAGTTTTAGAGAAGGATGGAAGGTTATGAGCTCTGTTGATGCTCATTAAAAAAACACAAAAACAAAAACAAACCGAGCCACGCACAATGATGTGGGCGGAAATTGGCGAATTAAGAATGATTATAAAATATGCGTTGCAAGTATAGTTCTCAACTAACCAGAAATCTGTTTAACAATTTAGAAGGGTGTCACAGAATTTAAAATTAAAATACTGGGAGTATGAATCCTAGGTCGTCTCCCAACGAGTTGTAGAAAAGTGTGCTATTTTATTAATCATATATTTTCAAAAAGGTTTAAGTCGAATGGCAGAAAATTAAATTAGAGAATTTATATAAATTTAAATAAAAGCCTTGACTGGGAGTTGATTAGCTGGAAGCCCTATTCTTGTTGGAGTACTCTCAAGATTAATTGACAATTGAGGGTTATTATGTTTAGTTTCCCCTTACTAAGTAAGGGAAAGTTAAATAAGCTGGAATGCTGTTTCTATCCACAAGTTCCAATCCGCTCTTGGGAGGATTGGTGTTAGTGACTAGAGAGCAATCCAACAATAAATCCAATTACAATCTTTCTCTTGAACATTCCAACTCAAGGGTTTCTTTCAATCAACTCCCCATCAAGTTAGGGAACTACTCGCTCATTGTAAATGTAAAATTCATAACATAAGAAAGGGAATTAAAGAAAGACATGATAATTAATGATAAAAAAGATTAACTAAAAATAAAAGTAATTCTTGTATTATTAAATGCCAAAATAATCCAATAGAAAAATTAAGTAAATTAAGGAACATGGAAGAGTAAGAGACAAGTAAAGAGAACGAACTAGAATGTCGAAGTCTTGATGAGGCAATAACTCTTCTCAATATCCCAATGCAAAAATAATGAAAAATAACGAATCCTAAAAACTATGAATGTGTAGAGAGAAAACCTAGAGGAGAGGAAAACTAGATCTAAAAACTTAAAACTATGCGGAATGAATGTAGTTGTTGGTTTCTGCATGTTCTCTGGCTCTAGTCTGCTTTTCTGGGCCGAAAACTGGGTCAAAATAGGGCCCGAAATTGCCCCCAGTGATTTTGCAGATTATGCAGATCGCGCATGTCATGCGGACACGTCATTCAGGCGGACGCGTCATTCGGCATTTTACTTCTCCACGCAGACGCGTCGTCCTCGCCTCCGCGTCGCTTGTGCTATTCCATGCCGCGCGGTCGTGTCATCCATGCGGCCGCGTCACTGTGATTTCCTCTTTTTCGCGCGGTCGCGTCATCCATGCGGCCGCGTCACTTCTCGCTGGTCATCTCCTCAATTCCTTGTGTTCCTTCCATTTTTGCAAGCTTCCTCTCCAATCTCCAACTCATTCATGCCCTATAAAGCCTGAAACACTTAACACACAGATCACGGCATCGAATGGAATAAAGGAGAAATAAAATACATAATTAAAAGTCTCTAGGAAGCAAGTTTTCAATCATGCAATAACTTTAGGAAGGAATTATAAATGCATGCTTATTTAATAAATAAGTGGGTAAAGATCATGATAAAACCACATATTTAAACACAATATAAACCATAAAATAATGGTTTATCAACCTCCCCACACTTAAACATTAGCATATCCTCATGCTTAGTTGAAGGAGATAAAATGAATGAGTAAGAACATGTAAAACCCATGCAATGCAATGCAGCCTATATATGCGAATGTAACTATATGATTCTTGTCCACTTGATCTAAAGTAAATAAGCTCTTCAAAATAATTACAAATCAAATTCCACTAACTCAATTCTTATAAAGCAAGAGCAGATAGAAATGCAAGAAGATAGCTCATGAAAGCAGGAAACATAGAAATTCAAGCATGGAACCCTCACTGATGATGTATGTACACTCTAGTCTCTCTAGTGTATAGGGTCATCACTCTATCCTTCTCTAATCATGCTCTCTAATTTTTGTTCTTCTCCTAACCAATCAACAACATTTAATATACCAATGCAAACATCATGAGGTCTTTTCAAGGTTGTAATGGGGCCAAGGCAAGGGTAAGGATATATATATGCCTAAGTAAGCTTATAAATTGAATCTTTAATTAACCCGAGCTTTAACATAACCTATATATATATTCTATATAACTTTTAAAATTCATACCTAGCTACCCAGAAATCTCTTTCACTTTCCATACTCATGTTTCAACCTTTTATTTTGATTCTATCATACATGCATTGATCCTTCAATTCTTAATTTAACATTGGGGTAATTTTGTCCCCTTATTTATTTGTGGAATATTTTTTTTATATAAACATAAACATAAACATAGCTTATCAATGCACATACATTTTTAATTCTTACAGTTTTTCATGAGTAGGTGTCCAAATTCCCAGTATATTATCATGACACATTCCCTTATTATCTTTTGCTTCCACAATTTCCCATGCTTAAATAACATACACAATTCTATCTTAAGCTAACCAAAGATTCAATTTGGGATATATAATTGTTTTTCCACTTAAGGCTAGTAATGTGGTAAAATATAGAACAAATGGGATTTAAAGGCTCAAAGTGGCTAACAAAGGTAATTGAAAGGGTAGGCTTAATTTGGATAAGTAAGCTAAACAAATAATGGCCTCAATCATATGCAAACATATAAATATAATAAACATTGGACATATAGGATGAAACAAAATATAGATTACAATCATAGAGAAGTAAACACACAAGAATAAAATAATTATGGTTAAATAATGTAACCATTCATAAAGGCTCAAATCTCACAGGTTGTGTGTTCTTTAGCTCAAAAATCATGTTCCAAATACAACTTCAAGCAAATTTAACATAAAATTTTTAATTAAAATTAGTGAAATTTTGTTCCAAAGATAGGGTCTTAGAAGAAACTTATTGTCTTTTCAATCAAGCAGAACATGCATGAAACTAAATATCCTATTCTACAAAAGAAAAACTAACTAAATATCCTAATTTATTGGTGCTAGGGAAGAGAAATTACCTCCGGAAGTCAGGTACTGATCGACCTCCCCACACTTAAGGCTTTGTACTGTCCTCGGTGCCATCCGTCAAGAATAAAGGTGGGCTGGTAGCAGTATCTCCACAGTCGGGACCATCGTGGCTGCCTATGCTAGTAAAAGAAGTGGAGTCCGGGGTGTCTGAGTCCTTGAATTTTTCCATGATCAGCTCCTTGAGGTATCTGAATCGGCGCTTGTTACGGCGCTCTCTTATCTTAGCTTTCTGCTCGTGCTGATCCAATCTTGCAAGTATCTGCTGGAACAGTTGGTCAGTAGTGGGTGCTTGTAGTGTTGAAGAAGGAATATCTTCAACTGGTTCAGTGGGCTGGCTAATAGTGGCTGCTGGAAGTCTAAGGTACTTCCCGTTGGGGACAAACTGATCATCCCGTGGAAGCATGGCTTTAGTGTCCCCATCTCTGTAGGAGACTCCGGCTGTTGAGACAAGATCTGAGACCAGGGCGGGAAAAGGTAAGTTGCCCGCGATTTGTATGTGTCACATGGCATTCCGGATATGTCTCGGCAGATTCAGAGGTTGGTCTGTAAGGATGCACCATAGTAGAACGGCCATGTCCGCAGTGAAGGAGGACACGTGAGTGCTCGAAAAGACGTAATGGGACATGATCTGTCCTCATACGCGAGCCTCCAAGGTAAGTGCTGAAGCCGAAATTCCCTTAGGGTGGGTACGATGGTATCCGTAGATCCATCTGCTGCCAGGTAGTGCGATAACTCTGAGAATGGTGTCCCAGTCAAATTGGTACATCTGGCGCTTGAGTGCAGCTTCTTGAAAGGCGTCCAATCCTTCTAGAATAGGGGGAAGACTTAGAACTTTTTGAATGGCCTCTTCTGTAATAGGGACTTGTTTCTGAAGGACATAGACAGACTGCAGGGTTGGCAGGTGGAAGTTAGAGTAGAACTCGACTACCCAAGAAAGATTGACCTGCCTTGGCTGTCTCTGTAGGAAACCTCATTGTCTTCGGGCAATTTGCGGCTCAACAAAGGTAGAGCAAAGAAGAAAGTAAATTAAATTTAAAGGGGTAGAGCAAAGAAGAGGGTGATGTAAGTGATAATTAATGCATAATAAAGAAGGATGACGTTAACACATGGTCCGGACTACATGTGAAAAGTTCATCAATGGAAATATAGCAAGTGCATGTAGGACAATGAAATGCAAGAGGTTTATTGGCATGCCGGCAAAGGCATGAGTAGCATAGATCAAGCATTCAATGTCCAATTTAAATATGTTATCACTCGTAACTAACCATCACGTTTGTATTGACAATTAAAATCAATGAATAAAATAGTAAAGGGAATTTGTGAAAAGCAAGCAGTGAATATTAGAGTAGAAAAAAGTAAAGAAGTTCATAATGCCATATGGGCTTTTTCACAAACACAAAGCATGCATGTAGAAGAGGTTCTTGAAAATAAGAATTTGAACATGCAAGTAATCCCTTTAAAAAGCAATATATAATTGTCAAACACATTTACAACAATCCACAAGCATATAATGAAAAACAATGACTCAAATAAATTGATAACACCAAGTAAAAAGGAAAAAGAAAGAAAAAGAAAATATGAATAATGAAGGGAAAAAGAAAAGAAAAGAAGATGACATATAAAAATAAGAAGAATAATAGAAAAGTAAAGAGGGAAGGAGAAAGAAAAACCTTGTTAATGGGGGTGAGAGAGAGTTAAAAGTGAGAAATAAGGAGGAAGGGAGGGAGAAGAAATAAGGAGGGAAAAAAAAAGAAAATAGGATTTGGGGAGAAAAAGATAAGATAATTTGGCAAAGCAGAAAAACTGTGCGGCGCAAGTGACGCGGTCGCGTGGGGCACGCGGTCGCGCGACTTGCGCTTAAACTGAATGACGCGGTCGTGTCGGTCACGCGGTCGCGTGACATGTTTTAGGCTAATGGCGCGAGGGTAGCCTCGCACTCGCACAACTCTCTGTTCAAATTCATATTAGTGCCAAATTTTGGGTGATGCGATCGCATGGGGCATGCAATCGCGTGAGTGGGCTTTTAGAAGGATATGACGCGGTCGTGTGGGGCACACGATCGCGTGAGAGAGACTGATCGTCCAGCGCCAGTCCAGCACCACTCTAGCACAACTTTCGGGTGTGCACCACTTTGACGTCGAAATCCTGGTCACATGGCCGCGTGGGGCACGCAGTCGCGTGGGAGGCCATTATTCCCATATGACGCGGTCACGTCGGTGACGCGGTCGTGTAGGATGATTTGTGCCATTGGCATGCCTCCAGCCTTGCTCCTGCGTAACTCTCTGTTCATATTATTATTGTCTCCCATCTCCTTGCGACGTGGACGCGTCAATGAGGCGGTCACGTCGCGTGATATTTTTTTATTCTATTTATTTATTTTTTTATTAAAAATAAAAGCATGAAAATGCAGATGCACGAAATGTACTAATGAAGAGAAGAGTTATTGAATAAGAAAATTAAAAAATAAGGAAAAGAACGATCATACCATGGTGGGTTGTCTCCCACCTAGCACTTTGCTTTAACGTCCGTAAGTTGGACGCTCCACTAGCTCAGTCTTTGGCTATGTGGGGATCTTCAAAGAGGAAGACCTCAAGCTCCTTGTTTTTCTTCAGCTTCTCGCCATGGTACAGCTTTAAACGATGTCCATTAACTTTGATAAGTTCAGAGCTTGAAGGATGGCTTAGGTGATAAACTCCGTACGGTTCGGCCTTCTCTACTCTGTATGGACATTCCCATCTTGATCTCAACTTGCCTGGCATGAGCCTCAGTCGAGATTTGTAAAGGAGGACTAAGTCCCCAGGTTGGAACTATTTCCTTTTGATGTGCTGATCATGTACAGCCTTCATCTTCTCCTTGTATAGTCTTGAGTTCTCATAAGCTTCTAGGCGAAGGCTCTCCAGTTCCTGCAGTTGCAACTTCCTTTCAGCTCCGGCTTTTTCAATTCCCATGTTGCATTCCTTTACTGCCCAGAAGGCTTTGTGCTCTACTTCAACAGGGAGATGACAAGCTTTTCCATAAACTAAGCGGAAAGGACTCATCCCAATGGGTGTTTTGCATGCTGTTCTGTATGCCCAGAGTGCATCTTGTAGCCTGGTGCTCTAGTCTCTTCTATGAGGTTTGACTATCTTCTGCAAGATACGCTTTATCTCTCTATTTGACACCTCAGCTTGCCCATTAGTCTGAGGATGGTAGGCTGTTGCAACCTTATGAATTATCCCATGCTTCTTCATTAATCCGGTTAGTCTCCTGTTACAAAAATGGGTGCCTTGATCGCTCATGATTGCTCGTGGTGATCCAAAGCGACAGATAATATGGTTTCTCACAAAGGAAACAACAGTGTTAGCATCATCAGTGCGGGTAGGAATTGCTTCCACCCATTTGGAAACATAATCCACAACTAACAATATATAGAAATAACCATTAGAATTTGGAAATAGACCCATGAAGTCAAAGCCCCAAACATCAAAAATTTCACAAAAAAGCATAATTTGTTGAGGCATCTCATCCTTTCTGGATATGTTACCAAATTTCTGGCATGGAAAATAAGATCTACAAAATTTAGCAGCGTCCTTAAAAAGAGTAGGCCACCAGAATCCACAGTCTAAGATTTTTCTAGCAGTTCTTTGAGGGCCAAAATGTCCTCCACTCTCAGATGAGTGACAGGCCTCTAAGATGGACTGGAATTCTGATTGAGGCACACACCGTCTAATTTCCTTATCAGCGCCACATCTCCATAAATATGGGTCATCCCATATATAATATTTAGACTCGCTTTTTAGCTTGTCTCTTTGATGCTTAGAAAAGTTTGGAGGAAAAGTGCGGCTAACTAGATAATTAGCTACAGGTGCATACCAAGGGACTATCTCAGATACTGCTTGCAGGTTATCAAATGAGAAATTATCAGCTATAGGAGTGGAATCATCTGTAATATGTTCAAGGCGACTCAAGTGGTCTGCCACTAAATTCTGGTTACCACTCCTGTCCTTAATTTCTAAATCAAATTCTTGTAATAGCAGTATCCAACGTATAAGTCTTGGTTTGGACTCTTTTTTAGATAATAAATACTTTAGAGCTGCGTGGTCTGAATACACTACTACTTTAGTACCAAGTAAATAGGCTCAGCATTTATCCAGAGCAAAAACAATAGCAAGAAGCTCTTTCTCAGTAGTAGTGTAATTTGACTGAGCGACATCTAAAGTTTTAGACGCGTAAGCAATAACAAAAGGATCCTTACCTTCATGCTGAGCCAGTGCTGCTCCTACGGCATGGTTGGAAGCATCATACATTATTTCAAATGGTTGGCTCCAGTCTAGTCCTCTCACAATTGGAGCTTGAGTCAGGGCAGTTTTCAGCTTATCAAACGCTTGTTTGCAATTTTCACTGAACTCGAACTCAATATCTTTCTGCAGTAGCTTGGATAAGGGAAGTGCTACCTTATTGAAATCCTTAATGAACCTCCTGTAAAAACTGCATGGCCAAGGAAAGAACGGACCTCCCTCACAGAAGAGGGGTAAGGTAAACTAGAAATAACATCCACCTTTGCTGGATCTACAGAAATGCCATTGTTAGACACAATATGTCCTAGTACAATCCCTTGTTTAACCATAAAGTGACATTTTTCAAAATTTAATACCAGGTTTGTACTGACACATCTATCTAATACTCTAGATAATTCAGCTAAGCAAAGGCTAAAGGAATTGCCATAAACACTAAAATCATCCATAAAAACCTCCATACAATCCTCAATAAGATCAGAGAAAAGATTCATCATGCACCTTTGGAAAGTAACTGGTGCATTGCACAAGCCAAACGGCATTCTCTTGTAAGCATAAGTCCCAAGAGGACATGTAAAAGTGGTCTTTTCCTGATCCTCAGGAGCTATATGAATCTGGAAATAACCTGTGTAACCATTTAAAAAATAATAATGCGATTTACCTGACAGGCGATCCAGTATTTGATCAATGAATGGAAGAAGATAGTGATCCTTACAGGGTTGCTTGGTTGAGGCGTCTGTTGTCAATGCAGACCCTCCAGGCGTTCTGAACTCTGGTTGTCAGGAGCTCTCCATGCTCATTCTTCACTGTAGTGACTCCAGACTTCTTTGGCACCACTTGTACTGGGCTTACCCATTCACTGTCTGAGATGGGATAGATGATATCTGCCTCTAGTAGTCTGGTCACTTCCTTTTTGACAACCTCTAGGATAGTGGGGTTCAGTCTTCTCTGGGGTTGACGAACAGGTCTTGCTCCCTCTTTTAAAAATATCCTATGCTCACAGACTTGAGGGTTGATGCCAACTATGTCTGCCAAACTCCACCCAATTGCCTTCTTGTGCCTCCTCAGCACACTAAGTAACTGCTCTTCTTGTTGGGAGGTGAGTTCCCTTGCAATGATAACCAGAAACTTCTTCCCGTCTTCAAGGTAAGCATATTTGAGGTGTGGAGGAAGGGGTTTTAATTCTAACTTCTGATCATGTTCAGGCTCTGGGTTGTTTGGAGCTGATGACAGTGGTAAGGCACTGTCATTGTCCTCTGAGAATGTCCCCACACTTGGACCTTGTCCTGTGTGCTTCTCTTCAAATTCCTCCTGATGGACTTCAGCCACAGTTTCATCTATAATGTCACACTTGAGGATAGAGTGATCCTCCGGTGGGTGCTTCATAACTCCGTTCAGATTGAAAATCACTACTCGGCCATCTATTTCAAAAGAGTATGTTCCTGAAAAAGCATCTAATTTAAACTTTGAGGTCTTCAGGAATGGTCTTCCAAGTAAGATTGATGATGGCTTATCTGAGTCATTTTGGGGCATTTCCAGGATATAAAAATCAATGGGAAATGTGAGCCCCTTAATGCCCACTAATACATCTTCAGCAACTCCAGCCACTGTGATAATGCTTTTATCTGCTAACACAAAACGAGCTGCCGACCTTTTTAAGGGAGGGAGCCTCAAAACATCATATATAGACAAAGGCATTATACTCACACATGCTCCTAAATCACACATGCAGTCAGAAATTATCACACCATCAATAGTACAATTAACCATACAAGGACCTGGGTCACTACATTTTTTAGGTAAACCTCCCATTAAAGCAGATATGGAACTTCATAAAGGAATAGTTTCTAATTCATTAATTTTGTTTTTATGTATACATAAATCTTTTAGAAACTTAGCATACTTAGGTACCTGTTGAATAACATCAAATAGAGGAACAGTTACCTCAACCTTTTTGAATATCTCTACCATTTTTGGATCAGGTTCCAGCTGCTTCCTGGGATTCTTTGCAAGTTGTGGAAATGGAATAGGAGTGGTGTCTTCTGCAGTGTCTGCGTCTTTTAGTGCTTCCGCTCGTGGTTGCACTTCTTCTTCTTCAGCCATGTCCTGTATATCCTCTTCCTCTTCAATATCTTCTATTTCCACTACCTCTTCAGCTGAGGCGTGTTCTGGTGGGTTTGGCTCCTCTTGATTCCTCTCTTGCAGTGTGGTTCCGGACCTCAAGGTGATGGCATTGATGCCACCCTTTGGATTGGGTAATGGTTGAGAGGAGATTCCACCGGAGTTCAAAGGTTGGTTATTGGAGTTGTTCATTGATCCAATCTGGGAGACAAGAGCTTGCAAAGTAGCGGTCAGACCATTTAGAGTGGCATTAATGTTGTTTTCCATGGTCTGTTGTCTCCGATCAATAGATTGTAGTAAGTCATCATTAGCAGATGAAGAAGGATAGGTAAATTGAGAGGTCTGCTGTTGGGTATTCTGTGGTCCTTGGGATTGCCTTAGGTGAGGTGCTCTGTAAGGCTGATTCTGATTCTGCTGCCTGTTGTTGTTATTATTCCACCTCTGATTTCCCTGATTATCTCTGCCTCCTCTGTTGTTGTTGTTGTCCCTCCAATTCTGGTTAGAATTGTCTTGCCATCCGTGGTTGTAAATGCCACCTTGATTGTACCCTTGGTTGGGGCGGTCATAGATGTTATGTGTGGCTGCCACGGTGTTGTCTTCCTGCTGGAGCTGCGGACATTCATCAGTATAGTGGCTATAATCAGCGCAGATTCCACAAACTCTCTGTGGGACTAACTGTTGGTTTTGCTGTGCTGGAGAAGGTTGAGCTTGCTGAACTTGTTGTTGATTCAATTGCATCTGCTTCAGCAAGTTGGTCATTTCACAGATACTCTGAGTTAAAGCAGTAGTCTCTCTGCTAGAGGATACTTCTGCAACGGCTTTTGCACGGCCTTGTTTCTGCTTGTGACTTCTAGTAGATTCAGCTAAGTCACTGATCAATTGCCATGCCTCATCAGTGGTCTTGTACTTTTACATAGACCCATTGCTAGCACTTTCCAATGTGGTCTTATCTTGGGGCCTCATGCCCTGCGTGACGTAACCGAGTAACACTATCTTGTCCATCATATGGTGGGGGCAAGCTTCCAGAAGATTATTGAAGCGCTCCCAATACTCATAAAGAGTTTCAGAGTCATCCTGAACAATCATGGAAATGTCTTTCCTCAGTTTATCAGTAACTTCAGCCGGAAAGAACTTTTCCAAGAATTCTCTTCTCAGTGTATCCCAGTTGGATACAATTGCTGCTGGTTGAGTGTAGTACCACTCTCTTGCCTTCCCCTCAAGAGAAAACGGGAAAGCTTTCAGCAAAATCGAAGTTTCATCTGCACCATCACGCCTGACAGTAGAATAGGCTGCTTGAAAATCTCTCAGGTGCTTGATAGGCTCTTGAGCAGGTAAGCCATGAAACTTGGGCATCAAATTGAGCAGTGCAGTCTTTATTTCAAAGTCTGTAGCCACCGCTGGGTGATGCGCTTGAAATTGTTGCATTGTAAAATCAAGGGCTCCTTCCTCCTGGATAGTAACTCTCCTGGCTGCTGCCATGTTACATGCACGTAAAACAACCAAATCAGTAGAACGGGGGCTGGTTTCTTTCTTAAGTGACGTTTCAGATCCGCCCTCAGAGAGGACTAACCGACGCCGAGCTTGCCTTATTCATGAAATAGTTCTTTCAATCTCAGGATCGAATACTAGCAAGCTTGGATCAGGAAGCGAACGTGTCATCTAACGAAAGAAACAAGCAGCTCATAGTAGCAAAATAAAATAAAATGCAAATAAATAAATTCCAATTAATAACTTTAGCACTCTATTGCAACTCCCCGACAATGGCGCCAAAAAATTATGTGGGCGGAAATTGGCGAATTAAGAATGATTATAAAATATGCGTTGCAAGTATAGTTCTCAACCAACCAGAAATCTGCTTATCAATTTAGAAGGGTGTCACAGAAATTAAAATTAAAATACTGGGAGTATGAATCCCAGGTCGTCTCCCAACGAGTTGCAGAAAAGTGTGCTAATTTATTAATCAGATGTTTTCAAAAAGGTTTAAGTCGAATGGCAGAAAATTAAATTAGAGAATTTATATAAATTTAAATAAAAGCCTTGACTGGGAGTTGATTAGCTGGAAGCCCTATTCTTGTTAGAGTACTCTCAAGATTAATTGACAATTGAGGGTTATTATGTTTAGTTGCCCCTTACTAAGTAAGGGAAAGTTAAATAAGCTGGAATGCTGTTTCTATCCACAAGTTCCAATCCGCTCTTGTGAGGATTGGTGTTAGTGACTAGAGAGCAATCCAACAATAAACCCAATTACAATCTTTCTCTTGAGCATTCCAACTCAAGGGTTCCTTTCAATCAACTCCCATCAAGTTAGGGAACTACTCGCAATGTAAAATTCATAACATAAGAAAGGAAATTAAAGAAAGACATGATAATTAATGATCAAAAAGATTAATTAAAAATAAAAGTAATTCTTGTATTAATAAATTCTAAAATAATCCAATAGTAAAATTAAGTAAATTAAGGAACATGAAAGAGTAAGAGACAAGTAAAGAGAATGAACTAGAATGTCGAAGTCTTGAAGAGGCAATAATTCTTCTCAGTATCCCAATGCAAAAATAATGAAAAATAACGAATCCTAAAAACTATGAATGTGTAGAGAGAAAACCTAGAGGAGAGGAAAACTAGATCTAAAAACTTAAAACTATGCGGAATGAATGTTGTTGTTGGTTTCTGCATGTTCTCTGGCTCTAGTCTGCTTTTCTGGGCCGAAACTAGGTCAAAATAGGGCCCGAAATTGCCCCCAGCATGTCACGCGGACGCGTCATTCAGGCGGACGCGTCATTCAGCATTTCGCTTCTCCACGCGGACGCGTCGTCCACGCCTCCGCGTCGCTTGTGCTATTCCATGCCACGCGGTCGTGTCATCCATGCGGCCGCGTCACTGCGATTTCCACTCTTTCGCGCGGTCGCGTCATCCATGCGGCCGCGTCACTTCTCGCTGGTCATCTCCTTAATTCCTTGTGTTCCTTCTATTTTTGCAAGCTTCCTCTCCAATCTCCAACTCATTCATGCCCTATAAAGCCTGAAACACTTAACACATAGATCATGGCATCAAATGGAATAAAGGAGAAATAAAATACATAATTAAAAGTCTCTAGGAAGCAAGTTTTCAATCATGCAATAACTTTAGGAAGGAATTATAAATGCATGCTTATTTAATGAATAAGTGGGTAAAAATCATGATAAAACCACATATTTAAACACAATATAAACCATAAAATAGTGGTTTATCACACAAGCGCAAAGCGCGCACGCGCGTCGGCAGCGTATTTTAGCTTTCTGGGCGAAGGACCAAAGAGTTGTGCCATTTTTGGGCCAACTCTGTGTCTCAACCCACGTGGACGCACGCTGTACGCGTCTGCGCCACTCCCTGGTTCTTCGCTTACGCGTTGGCCTACTCCGCGCCTACGCGTCCATTCCATAAGCTCGAACCATCCAGGCGAACGCGCACAGTGCACATGCGCCGATGCGTTTTAGCATCACCCAGGCCAAAGGACCTGAGAGTTGTGCCAACTCTGGGCCTCTTTTGTGCCTCTGGCCCAGCAATTCTGTGTGGACACATACCGTACACGTCTGCGCCGATCCCTAACTCTTCCATCTACGCGTAGGCGCGTATGGCGCCTCCGCGCCACTTCCCTATTTCTATCACCCACGCGGATGCGAACGGTGCGCGCTCGCGTTGATTTAAAAATCCCATTTAACCAGGGACGCGAAGCCCTAGCGCATTCGTGCAACCCCCATTCATCCCCTTCTCTCCAACGTTCCTTTTCTTCTCTCCCTCCATCTTCAACCTCCCACCTCTGAACAACCAACCACCAGCTACCCTCCGGCGAGCGGCCCACGACCATCGCCGCCGCCGTTGCCACCCAACCCCCTCTTCTTCACTCCCTCTCTTTCACTCGACACTCTCTGTCTCTGCTCTCTCTCGCAGCCAGCCTCAGCGCCGCCCCAAGCACCCCCGCGACCCCCATTGTCGCCGGCGCGAGCTCCATGGTGACGTCTAACTATCGCTCCACTTCACCTTCCCTTCATTTGCCCCATTCAGTTTCTGCATCCCAGGTTCCATACCCTCCCCTGTTCTACCTCCTTTTCACTGCTTTATGTTAATTACATTAGTTTAGTTAGATTAGCATAGTTAGTTAGTTTAGTTTGATTTAGGTGGTTAGCGAATCTGGACTGAGTAGTGAATTTAGGCTTGTTTGAATTTCTGCTGCTAAGTGAAATTACTCTGTTTTGTTGTATTACTCTGTTGATGCTACTTACTTGTGACGGATTGGTGAAGGGAATGCTGATTGAAGCAACTGCTGCTGTTCTTTGTGCTGTTTGAATTGCGTTGCTGCTGAACTATTGGCTGTCTGTTACATCCATATGAATTCATATATTTGATTTTGTGTTTCTAATTATTGATGAACTCATATGGAATCTAACTTGACTGTTTGAATTTGGAAATTAGCTAATTTGCTGCTGAATTGCTGCCGGATTTTTCTTTACCATGGTACTTGAATTGACATTGTTTGATGGGTGTAACAAACTTCTATTTGATGATTTTTGTGTCAATTAGAATGTTGTTGCCTAGATGGTTTTGGAATTTCTTCAAGAACCTGCTTACAAGTTTTGGTCATACTTGTTATAGTCCTTACTTGCTTGCAATGTTAGTCCACTCATACACATTGCATAGTAGAGTAAATTTTTAGATTGACCATAAACTCGGTTTTCACTTGAGGTTAAGCCCAATTTGCTTGCCTTCACAAGATTGATGATCTCTTTTACCCATGTGGCCACTGTGATTCAATTCCTCTCTATCCAATTTATCCTTGGTCACATGGTGCATGAAATTTTTTTGTCAAATCTCATCTCAATCCTTGTGACTTGCATGCATTGTTAGAATTGGTGTTAAATGTGCTTGATTTACTTGTTTCTCAAGTTCTTGATTTCACCAACACCACTAGTGATCCTTGCATTGATTGATGGTTTGTTCCATATTAGTTGTTTCCTAGCTATACCATATTTCATCATCAATGACTTGATGCATTTCATGATTATGAACGTGCTTATATTCTTATTTCGTGCATTCCTTTTGAATTGAGCTGGTAACCACCATATCACTGATTTTCAACTTGATTTCTAACTTTAACCTGTTTAACCGACTTACTTCTTTTGGTTTTCAACCTAACTCTTTTTATCATTATTTTGGATATGGTGTTTCCGAAGCTTGATGAACAAGTAATGCACAACATATGGTCCGAATTCTTGGTTTGAAGTTTGGTTTGCATTCTGAATTCTGAATTTGAAGTTTAGTTTGGCTTGCATTCCAAGAAATCTTCTTTCTTTATTCATTTCATGAGTATGATTTACTTTGAGTGTTTTATATCCATTTGGCTATCTGCTTATATTGTATCATCTCTGTTTTTCAGGATGTCGGATAAAGGAAAAGCTATAGCCACTACTTCCAAAAAGAGGAAGCGCTCTAAAACCTCTACCCCCTCACCATATGCTACATATGCCAAGAATCCGCTAAATGAAGAAGACAAAGAAAATCAGCTACTCCCATCCACTGATTTAACCAAATTCCCCAACCTCTACTGTGAGCTACGCTTCTCCAGTTATAAGAAGAAAAATCTGAACATTGAGAAGAAGCTGAACCTTCCCAATGAAGTGAGGCATGCCATAAACACCCGCATCTCAGAGTTGGGATTGGATTTCGTTGATAGGGACTTAGGAAGGATTAACATCTCATGGGTTAAGGAGTTTTACTGTAACTTCTTCCGAGCGAACTTGGATTCAGTGCACTTAAGGGGTAGAGAGATTATGATCACTAAGGATGCTATAGGGGATGCACTGCTTTGTAGAGTTGGTACTCCTGACACTTGTGCTTACCAGCAGGCAGAGGTAGCTCTCCTCTCCATGACTTTTGACTATGAGGCGCTTAAGCGCGTGATCGCTACACTGGACGCTCCCTGGGTGATGAATTTGAACAACAAGAAGCCCAAGGGGATGCTATCTACATATCTGTCTAAGGAGGCTAGGACCTGGCAGCAGATATTTGCCCACTATGTCCTACCTACCAGTCACTTCTCAGAGATTTCGATGGATATGCTAGTTCTGATAGGGTGTGTCATGGAAGGAAAAGAGGTGTATTTCCCCCGGCTGATTAGGCATAGCATGTGGAGAGCTCATATTCGCGGCTTGCTACCGTTTCCTACACTGGTTACTAGTTTAACTAAGCTAGCTGATGTCCCGTGGGAGGACGATGACGTGACACCACCACCCCCAGATGACGACGACAAGGAAGTTACTATTCCATGGGGTGGATGGGTGCACAAGAAGCTCGCGACCAGACATCGTTCTCGGGCTAGAGCGGTAGTTGAGGCAGCCAGACCCTCTTCCTCCACAGCAGCAGCAGAACCCTCTTCCTCCACAGCAGCCGCAGCATCCTTACCACCACCTCCACTAGCACCTGAGCCGACTTATCTGTTAGTGTAGCACCTTCTTCGCTTCATGGTGCGCTTCGAGCATCGTGTTATGCGCCGTCTCGACCGCATAAACCAGGTGTTCGCATGACAGGGCATTGAGCTCCCTTCACTTCCAAACTCTCCCACCTCTGACGAGCAGGACCAGGAGGAGGAGCATAGTGAGGATGCTCCTTCAATTTGTGTGGTGTCTAGTCCCTCAAGGGAGAGCTTCTGGCGCTTCAGCTCCTGTAGCTCGTGCCCTTGCTTTTCCTGTTCCTTAAGCAGCTTGCAGAGCATGCTATTTTGATTTTGTTGTTCTTCCTTAAGTTTCTCCATAGCTTCTTACAGCTTGGTGATAGATGCTTCTAGGCGGGTCCAATAGTCAATTTGAGGGATTTCTGGGAGGAACTCCTGCGCCCTCCATTTAATGGAGTTATCTTGCACTTGTTGTCCTTCCATTGACTTCTTGGTGATTGGGTGTTCGACTGGGATAAATTCATCTACTCCCATCTTCACTCCAGCATCTTTACACAACAGAGAGATTAAGCTTGGGTAAGCCAATTTGGCTTCAGTGGAGTTCTTATTTGCAATTGTGTAAATTTCACAAGAAATCAGATAATGAATTTCCACTTCGTTTTCCAGCATAATACAATGAATCATCACTGCTCTTTTGACAGTGACCTCAGAGCGGTTGCTAGTGGGCAGTATAGAACGCCCAATGAAGTCCAACCAGCCCCTTGCAACTGGTTTGAGATTTCTTCTCTTGAGTTGGTTTGGGACGCCTTTTGAGTTGGTTATCCACCTAGTTCCAGGGAGGCATATGTCCTCTAGCACTTGGTCCAACTCCTTATCTACTCTCACCATTATCCTATTAAAGGATTCTGGATCATCTTGTAGTTGAGGCAGTTTGAAGACCTCTCTTATTTTGTCCAGGTGGAAGTAAATAATCCTCCCTCTGGCCATAGTTCAAAAGTTATGAAAGGCGGTTTCAGTTATTCTCTGCTTATCTGTTAGCCACATATTTGAGTAGAATTCCTGAACCATGTTTCTTCCCACCTTTGTCTCAGGATTACCTAGAATTTCCCATCCTCTGTTTCGAATCTGCTCTTGGATATCCGCATATTCGTCTTCTTTCAGATCGAATTTAACTTCCGGGATCACTGACCTCAGACCCATTATTTTGTGGTAATGGTCTACATGTTCTTTGGTTAAGAACCTCTCTTGATTCGAAAGACTCTTTGGAGTATTCTCTTTCTTGCCTCTTGAATTGGTTTGTTTTCCCTTAGGAGCCATGATCTTAATGAGTCTTAGCTCGGTGATCACGGAAAAACACACCAAACTTAGAGGTTTGCTTGCCCTCAAGCAAAAGAAAGGAAAGGAGAGAGATAGGAGGAGAGTCAAATTCGAATGGTGGAGAGATGGGGATGGCCGAATGTGTATTTATAAGTGGAGGGGAGGGATTTCAAAAATTTGAAAAAGATATGATAAAAAGATATGATTGGTGAAAAGAAATAGAGTCATGATATGAAAAAGTTGAGATTTTTAAAATGGAAAAGATATAAAGGAGTTAAATCTAAAAATTTGTTGATGCATCTAAGAATTAAGAGATGATATGATGAGTTGGAAAAGATTTGGAAAGAAATTGAGAAGATAATTGAGTTTTGGAAGAAGATTTGGAAAGGATTTGAAAGAAAATTGAAAAGGAATTTAGAAAATTATTGAATTTTTGAAAATTGAAGGTGAATGATGAAAATTTGTAACGTGTTTATGCAGAAAATTATGAATCAAAACATGAAAGTTTGAAAAATTTTGAAGTGAAAAACAAAATCTTCTCCCCCTGCTTTTCTGGCGTTAAACGCCCAGAATGGTATCCATTTTGGCGTTTAACGCCCATATATTATCCATTGTGGGCGTTTAACGCCTAGCCAGGTACCCTGGCTGGCGTTAAACGCCAGAAATCTTTGATCACTGGGTGTTTTTCTGAATGCCCAGGATGCTGCAATTCTGGCGTTAAACGCCCAGAATGGTACCCATTCTGGCGTTTAACACCCAAAATGGTATCTTTACTAGCGTTAAACGCCAAGAATGGTATCCATTCTGGCGTTTAACGCCCAAAATACCCCTTGCTGGCGTTTTCTTGCCAGTGAGCTCCTTTTCTCTGCTTTTTCCGCTGAATCCTTCTGTAACTCTGTGAATTCCTACAATTTGATGATTAACCTTGAAGAGAATTTATATCAAACTCCTATAAATATTATTTAAATAACAAATAACTTGCTAATGGCTGGGTTGCCTCCCAGCAAGCGCTTCTTTATTGTCTTTAGCTGGACCTTTACTGAGCTTTATTCTAGTCTCAGTTTTGAGCATTCTTTCTCAAAATTGCTTTCAAGATAATGTTTGATTCTTTGTCCATTAACAATAAACTTTTTGTCAGAGTCAATATCCTGAAGCTCAAGATATCCATATGGTGACACACTTGTAATCACATATGGTCCCCTCCATTGGGATTTTAATTTCCCGGGGAATAATCTGAGCCTAGAGTTAAACAGCAGAACCTTCTGTCCTGACTCAAAGACTCTAGATGATAGTTTCTTATCATGCCACCTTTTTGTTTTTCCTTATAAATTTTTGCATTTTCAAAAGCATTGAGTCTGAATTCCTCTAGCTCATTCAGCTGGAGCAATCTTTTCTCTCCAGCTAACTTAGCATCCAGGTTTAGGAATTGGTGCACGAAATTGTGATCTCTGGTAATGGCTCCAAAAACTTGGTGCTCTAATCTCAATTCATAATTTGTCACAACTTCGATACAACTGACCAGCAAGTGCACTGGGTCGTCCAAGTAATAAACCTTACGTGAGTAAGGGTCGATCCCATGGAGATTGTTGGTATGAAGCAAGCTATGGTCACCTTGTAAATCTCAGTCAGGCGGATAATAATTGATTATGGAGTTTTTGAAAATAATACTAATTAAATAGAAAATAAGGATAGAAACACTTATGTAATTCATTGGTGAGAATTTCAGATAAGCGTGTAGAGATGCTTTCGTTCCTCTGAATCTCTGCTTTCCTGCTGCCTTCATCCAATCAATCTTACTCCTTTCCATGGATGGCTTTATGCAAGGGCATCACCATTGTCAATGGCTACATCCCATCCTCGTGTGAAAATGGTCCAAATGCTCTGTCACAGCACGGCTAATCATCTGAGGTTCTCGATCATGCTGGAATAGGATTCACCCTCCTTTTGCGTCTGTCACCACGCCCAGCACTCGCGAGTTTGAAGCTCGTCACAGTCATTCAATCCCTAAATCCTACTCGGAATACCACAGACAAGGTTTAGACTTTCTAGATTCTCATGAATGCCGCCATAAATCTAGCTTACACCACGAAGATTCTGATTAAGAGATCTAAGAGATAATCATTCAATCGAAGGTAGAACGGAAGTGGTTGTCAGGCACGCGTTCATGAGGAATGATGATGATTGTCACGTTCATCACATTCAAGTTGAAGTGCGAATGAATATCTTAGAAGCGGAATAAGTTGAATTGAATAGAAAACAATAGTATTTTGCATTAATCTTTGAGGAACAGCAGAGCTCCACACCTTAATCTATGGAGTGTAGAAACTCTACCGTTGAAAATACATAAGTCCGAGGTCCAGGCATGGCCGAATGGCCAGCCCCCAAAACGTGATCTAAGATAGCATACAACTGATCAAAGATGTCTAATACAATAGTAAGAAGTCCTATTTATAATAAACTAGCTACTAGGGTTTACAGAAGTAAGTAATTGGTGCATAAATCCACTTCCGGGGCCCACTTGGTGTGTGCTTGGGCTGAGCTTGAAGTCTACACGTGGAGAGGTCATTCTTGGAGTTGAACGCCAGCTTTTGTGCCATTTTGGGCGCTGAACTCCACTTTGCAACTTGTTTCTGGCGCTGGACGCCAGAATTGGGCAGAGAGCTGGCGTTGAACGCCAGTTTACGTCATCTAAACTTGGGCAAAGTATGGACTATTATATATTGCTGGGAATCCCTGGATGTCTACTTTCCAACGCAATTGGAAGCGCGCCATTTTGAGTTCTGTAGCTCCAGAAAATCCAATTTGAGTGCAGGGAGGCCAGAATCCAACAGCATCAGCAGTCCTTCTTCAACCTCTGAATCTGATTTTTGCTCAAGTCCCTCAATTTTAGCCAGAAAATACCTGAAATCACAGAAAAACACACAAACTCATAGTAAAGTCCAGAAATGTGAATTTAACATAAAAGCTAATGAAAACATCCCTAAAAGTAACTAGATTCTACTAAAAACATACTAAAAACAATGCCAAAAAGCGTATAAATTATCCGCTCATCACAACACCAAACTTAAATTGTTGCTTGTCCCCAAGCAACTAAAAATCAAATAGGATAAAAACAAGAGAATATACTATAAATTCCAAACCATCAATGAAACATAGCTCCAATCAGATGAGCGGGACTTGTAGCTTTTTGCCTCTTGAATAGTTTTGGCATCTCACTTTATCCATTGAGGTTCAGAATGATTGGCATCTATAGGAACTCAGAGTTTAGATAGTGTTATTGATTCTCCTAGTTCAGTATGATGATTCTTGAACACAGCTATTTTATGAGTCTTGGCCGTGGCCCTAAGCACTTTGTTTTCCAGTATTACCACCGGATACATAAATGCCACAGACACATAATTGGGTGAACCTTTTCAGATTGTGACTCAGCTTTGCTAAAGTCCCCAATTAGAGGTGTCCAGGGTTCTTAAGCACACTCTTTTTTTGCTTTGGACCTTGACTTTAACCGCTCAGTCTCAAGTTTTCACTTGACACCTTCACGCCACAAGCACATGGTTAGGGACAGCTTGGTTTAGCCACTTAGACTAGTATTTTATTCCTTTAGGCCCTCCTATCCACTGATGCTCAAAGCCTTGGGATCCTTTTTATTTGCCCTTGCCTTTTGGTTTTAAGGGTTATTGGCTTTTTGCTCTTGCCTCTTGGTTTTAAGAGCTTTTGGCTTTTTATGGTTGCTTTTTCTTTTTCTTTCTATTTTTTTCGCCTATTTTTTTTCTCTTTTTTTTTTGTAAGCTTTGTTCTTTGCTGCTTTTTCTTGCTTCAAGAATCATTTTTATGATTTTTCAGATTATCAAATAACATGTCTCCTTGTCATCATTCTTTCAAGAGTCAACATATTTAACATTCTTAAACAACAACTTCAAAAGACATATGCACTGTTCAAGCATTCATTCAGAAAACAAGAAGCATTGTCACCACATCAATATAATTAAACTAAGTTCAAGGATAAATTCGAAACTCATGTACTTCTTGTTCTTTTGAATTAAAACATTTTTCATTTAAGATAGGTGATGGATTCATAGGACATTCATAACTTTAAGACAAAGTTACTAACTACTAATGATCATGTAATGAAGACACAATCATAGATAAGCACTTAACATAGAGAAAACGAAAAACAGAGAATGTAAGAACAAGGAATGAGTCCACCTTAGTGATGGTGACGTTTCCTTCTTGAGGAACCAATGATGTCCTTGAGCTCTTCTATATCTCTTCCTTGTCTTTGTTGCTCCTCCCTCATTTCTTTTTGATCTTCTCTAATTTCATGAAGGATGATGGAGTGCTCTTGATGTTCCACCCTTAATTGTCCCATGTTGGAACTTAATTCTTCTAGGGAGGTGTTGATGTGCTCCCAATAGTTTTGTGGAGGAAAATGCATTTTAGGCATCTCCGGGATCTCATGGCGATGAGCTTCATGCGTCTCTTGAGATCCATGAATGGGCTCTCTTGCTTGCTCCATCTTTTTCTTAGTGATGGGCTTCTCTTCCTCAATGTGAATGTCTCCTTCTATGAAAGCTCCAGCTAAGTAACATAGATGGCAAATAAGATGAGGAAAAGCTAGCCTTGCCCCAGGGGAGGGCTTTTCGGCTATTTTGTAGAGTTCAAGGGAGATGACTTCATGAACTTCTACTTTCTCTCCAATCATGATGCTATGGATCATGATGGCCCGATCCACAGTAACTTCAGATCGGTTGCTAGTGGGGATGATGGAGCGTTGGATGAACTCCAACCATCCTCTAGCCACAGGCTTGAGGTCCAGTCTTCTTAATTGAACCGGCTTGCCTTTGGAGTCAATCTTCCATTGAGCTCCTTCCACACATATGTCCATGAGGACTTGGTCCAACCTTTGATTAAAGTTGACCCTTCTAGTGTAGGGGCGCTCATCTCCTTGCATCATAGGCAAGTTAAACGCCAACCTCACATTCTCCGGACTAAAATCTAAGTATTTCCCCCGAACCATTGTAACATAATTCTTTGGATTCGGGTTCTTACTTTGATCATGGTTCCTAGTGATCCATGCATTGGCATAGAACTCTTGAACCATTAGGATGCCGACTTGTTGAATGGGGTTTGTTAGAACTTCCCAACCTCTTCTTTGGATTTCATGTCGGATCTCCGGATACTCATTTCTCTTGAGTTTGAAAGGGACCTCGGGGATCACCTTCTTCTTGGCCACAACATCATAGAAGTGGTCTTGATGAACTTTGGAGATGAACCTTTCCATCTTCCATGACTCGGAGGTGGAAGCTTTTGTCTTCCCTTTCCCTTTTCTAGAGGATTCTCCGGTCTTAGGTGCCATCAATGGTAATGGAAAAACAAAAAGCTTATGCTTTTACCATACCAAACTTAGAATTTTGCTTGCCCTCGAGCAAGAGAAGAAAGAATAGATGAAGAAGAAGAAGAAAATATGGAGAGGAGGGGGGGGGAGGTGTGTTTCGGCCAAAAAGAGAAAAGAGGGTTGTGTTGTATGAAAATGAGGAAGAATGGAGGGTTATATATAGGGAAGGGAGGGGGGTAAGTTCGGCCATTTAGGGTGGGTTTGGGTGGGAAATTGATTTTGAATTTTGAAGGTAGGTGGAGTTTATGAGGTAGGTTTATGGGGAAGAGTGGATGGATGTGAGTGGTGAGGAGGTGATGGGGAAGAGAGATTGAGGTGTTTCGTGAAGGGTTTTGGGGAAGAGTGTTTATGGGATTGTGTGAAAGTGGGGTGAGAAGAAGTAAGTGGAGATAGGTGGGGATCCTGTGGGGTCCACAGATCCTGAGGTGCTTAAGGATTTACAACCTTACACCAAATTGGGCATGCAAAATGCCCTTGCACACAATTCTGGGCGTTCAGCGCCAGATTGGTGCTTGTTCTGGGCGTTGAACGCCCATTTATTGCCCATTTCTGGCGTTGAACGCCAGAACCATGCTTGTTCTGGGCGTTCAGCGCCAGCTCTTCTCCAGGGTGCATTTCTGGCGTTCAAACGCCCAGATGCTGCCCATTTCTGGCATTTAGTGCCAGAACCATGCTCTGTTCTGGCGTTGAACGCCCAAAACATGCTTCTTACTGGCGTTTAAACGCCAGTAAGGTCTTCCTCCAGGGTGTGATTTTCCTTCTGCTGTTTTTGATTCCGTTTTCAATTTTTTTTTTATTTTGTGACTCCACATGATCATGAACCTAATAAAACATGAAAAATAATGAAAACTAGATAAATAAACATTGGGTTGCCTCCCAACAAGCGCTTCTTTAATGTCAATAGCTTGACAGTGGGCTCTCATGGAGCCTCACAGATGTGCAGAGCTTTGTTGAGACCTCCTAACACCAAACTTAGAGTTTGGATATGGGGGTTTGACACCAAACTTAGAGTTTGGTTGTGGCCTCCCAACACCAAACTTAGAGTTTGACTGTGGGGGCTTTGTTTGACTCTGCTTTGAGAGAAACTTTTTATGCTTCCTCTCCATGGATGCAGAGAGAGATCCTTGAGTTGTAAACACAAGGTTGCCCTCATTTATTTGAAGGATCAATTCTCCTCTGTCCACATCAATCACAGCTCTTGCTGTGGCTAGGAAAGGTCTTCCTAGGATGATGGATTCATCCTTATCCTTCCCAGTATCTAGGACTATGAAATTAGTAGGGATGCAAAGGCCTTCAACTTTTACTAACACGTCCTTTACTTGTCCATAAACCTGTTTTCTTGAATTGTCTGCCATCTCTAATGAGATTTTAGCAGCTTGCACCCCAAAGATTCCCAGTTTCTCTATTACAGAGAGGGGCATGAGGTTTATTTTTGAACCAAGGTCACACAGAGCCTTAAAGATCATGGTGCCTATGGTACAAGGTATTAAGAACTTTCCAGGATCCTGTTTCTCCTGAGGCAATCTCAGTTGATCCAGATCACTTAGTTCATTGGTGAACAAGGGAAGTTCATCTTCCCAAGTCTCAATACCAAATAATTTTGCATTCAACTTCATAATTGCACCAAGAAACTTGGCAGCTTGCTCTTCAGTAACATCCTCATTCTCTTCAGAAGAGGAATACTCATCAGAGCTCATGAATGGCATAAGGAGGTTTAATGGAATCTCTATGGTCTCTAGTTGAGCCTCAGATTCCTTTGGTTCCTCAAAGGGAAACTCCTTATTGATCACTGGACGTCCTAGGAGGTCTTCCTCCTTGGGATTCACGTCCTCTCCTTCCTTCACAGGTTCGGCCATGGTGATTAATTCAATGGCCTTGCACTCTCCTTTTGGATTTTCTTCTGTATTGCTTGGGAGAGTACTAGGAGGGATTTCAGTGATCCTTTTACTCAGCTGGCCCACTTGTGCTTCCAAATTTCTAATGGAGGACCTTGTTTCATTCATGAAACTTACAGTGGCCTTAGATAGATCAGAGACTAAGTTTGCTAAATTAGAGGTATTTTGTTCAGAATTATCTGTCTGTTGCTGAGTGGATGATGGAAAAGGCTTGCTATTGCTAAACCTATTTCTTCCACCATTATTAAAGCCTTGTTGAGGCTTTTGTTGATCCTTCCATGAGAAATTTGGATGATTTCTCCATGATGGATTATAGGTGTTTCCATAAGGTTCACCTAAGTAATTCACCTCTGCTATTGCAGGGTTCTCAGGATCATAAGCTTCTTCTTCAGAAGATGCCTCTTGAGTACTGTTGGATGCAGCTTGCATTCCATTCAGACTCTGAGAAATCATATTGACTTGCTGAGTCAATATTTTGTTCTGAGCCAATATGGCATTCAGAGTATCAATTTCAAGAACTCCCTTCTTCATAGGCGTCCCATTATTCACAGGATTCCTTTCAGAAGTGTACATGAACTGGTTATTAGCAACCATGTCAATGAGTTCTTGAGCTTCTGCAGGTGTTTTCTTTAGGTGAATGGATCCACCTGCAGAAGTATCCAATGACATCTTTGATAGCTCAGATAAACCATCATAGAATATATCCAGGATGGTCCATTCTGAAAGCATGTCAGAAGGACACTTTTTGGTCAGCTGCTTGTATCTTTCCCAAGCTTCCTAGAGGGATTCACCTTCTTTCTGTCTGAAGGTTTGAACATCCACTCTAAGCTTGCTCAGCTTTTGAGGAGGAAAGAACTTGGCTAAGAAAGCTGTGACCAGCTTGTCCAAAGAGTTCAGGCTATCTCTGGGTTGAGAATCCAACCACACTCTAGCTCTGTCTCTTACAGCAAAAGGGAAAAGCATGAGCTGTAGACTTCAGGATCTACTCCATTAGTCTTAACAGTATCACATATCTGCAAGAATTCAGTTAACAACTGAAAAGGATCTTCAGATGAAAGTCCATGAAACTTGCAATTCTGCTGCATCAGAGAAACTAGCTGAGATTTCAGCTCAAAATTGTTTGCTCCAATAGCAGGAATAGAGATGCTTCTTCCATGTAAATTGGAATTTGGTGCAGTAAAGTCACCAAGCATTCTCCTTGCATTATTATTATTTTCGGCTACCATCTCCTCTTCCTGTTCAAAAATTTCTGAAAGGTTATCTCTGGATTGTTGTAATTTAGCTTCTCTTAGTTTCCTCTTCAGAGTCCTTTTAGGTTCTGGATCTGCTTCAACAAGAATATTCTTGTCTTTGCTCCTGCTCATATGAAAAAGAGGGACAGAAAAATAATAATACTAGGGATCCTTTTTACCATAGTATAGAGGTCCCTGTGTGAATAGAAGAAAAGAAGAAGAGAAAATCTGAACTCAGAGAGAGAGAGGGAGTTCGGATTTTTGGTGAGTGATGTGAGGAAGAGATGTTAGTAGATGAATAAATAATTAGAAGAAGATGAGGGAGAAGGATTTTCGAAAATAATTTTTTGAAAAAGAGTTAGTGATTTTCGAAAATAGTTTTTGAAAAAGGTTAGTAGTTTTCGAAATTTTTAAAATCAAAAGTTAAAATAATTAATTAATTAAAAAGAAATTTTGAAAAAGAGGGAAGATATTTTCGAAAATTAGAGAGAGAGAGTTAGTTAGGTAGTTTTGAAAAAGATAAGAAACAAACAAAAAGTTAGTTAGTTAGTTGAAACAAATTTGAAAATCAATTTTGAAAAGATAAGAAGATAAGAAGTTAGAAAAGATATTTTAAAATCAAATTTTTGAAAAAGACATGATTTTGAAATAGATAAGATAAGAAGATATTTTTGAAAAGATATGATCGAAATTAGTTTTGAAAAAGATTTGATTTTTAAAATCACAATTAATGACTTGATTCACAAGAAATCACAAGATATGATTCTAGAACTTAAAGTTTGAATCTTTCTTAACAAGCAAGTAACAAACTTGAAATTTTTGAATCAAAACATTAATTGATGATGTTATTTTCGAAAATTAGGAGGTGAAGATAAGAAAAAGATTTTTGAAAAATATTTTTAAAATTTTCGAAAATAACTAAGAAAAATGAAAAAGATTTGATTTTTGAAATAGATTTTGAAAAAGATAAGATTTTTAAATTGAAAATTTGATTTGACTCATAAAAACAACTAGATTTTTAAAATTTTTTGAAAAAGTCAAATCTAATTTTCGAAATTTTAAGAGAGAAAAAGGGGAAGATATTTTTTTTATTTTTGAATTTTTATGATGAGAGAGAAAAACAACAAAAATGGTGCAATGCATGAAATTTTTGGATCAAAACAATGAATGCATACAAGAATGCTATGAATGTCAAGATGAACACCAAGAACACTTTGAATGTCAAGATGAACATCAAGAACTTATTTTTGAAAATTTTTAAATGCAAAGAAAACATGCAAGACACCAAACTTAGAAATCTTTCATGTTTAGACTCTATGGATGCAAAAATGCACATGAAAAACAAGAAAAGACACAAAACATGAAAACATCAAGATCAAACAAGAAGACTTACCAAGAACAACTTGAAGATCATGAAGAACACTATGAATGCATGAATTCTCAAAAAATGCAAGATGAATATGCAATTGACACCAAACTTTAAATCTGACTCAAGACTCAAACAAGGAATACAAAATATTTTTTATTTTTATGATTTTATGAAATTTTTTTGTATTTTCTTTTAATTTTTTCAAAAACAAAGGAGAAATTTTTGAAAGAAATTTTTGAAAAATGTTTGAAAACTTTTTGAAAAGAAAATGAAAAGAAAGTTACCCAATCTGAGCAACAAGATGAACCGTCAGTTGTCCAAACTCGAACAATCCCCGGCAATGGCGCCAAAAACTTGGTGCACGAAATTGTGATCTCTGGTAATGGCTCTAAAAACTTGGTGCTCTAATCTCAATTCATAATTTGTCACAACTTCGATACAACTGACCAGCAAGTGCACTGGGTCGTCCAAGTAATAAACCTTACGTGAGTAAGGGTCGATCCCATGGAGATTGTTGGTATGAAGCAAGCTATGGTCACCTTGTAAATCTCAGTCAGGCGGATAATAATTGATTATGGAGTTTTCGGAAATAATACTAATTAAAGAGAAAATAAGGATAGAAACACTTATGTAATTCATTGGTGAGAATTTCAGATAAGCGTGTAGAGATGCTTTCGTTCCTCTGAATCTCTGCTTTCCTGCTGCCTTCATCCAATTAATCTTACTCCTTTCCATGGATGGCTTTATGCAAGGGCATCACCGTTGTCAATGGCTACATCCCATCCTCGTGTGAAAATGGTCCAAATGCTCTGTCACAGCACGGCTAATCATCTGAGGTTCTCGATCATGCTGGAATAGGATTCACCCTCCTTTTGCGTCTGTCACCACGTCCAGCACTCGCGAGTTTGAAGCTCGTCACAGTCATTCAATCCCTGAATCCTACTCTTCACAGACAAGGTTTAGACTTTCCGGATCATAATGAATGCCGCCATCAATCTAGCTTACACCACGAATATTCTGATTAAGAGATCTAAGAGATAATCATTCAATCGAAGGTAGAACGGAAGTGGTTGTCAGGCACGCGTTCATGAGGAATGATGATGATTGTCACGTTCATCACATTCAGGTTGAAGTGCGAATGAATATCTTAGAAGCGAAATAAGTTGAATTGAATAGAAAACAGTAGTATTTTGCATTAATCTTTGAGGAACAGCAGAGCTCCACACCTTAATCTATGGAGTGTAGAAACTCTACCGTTGAAAATACATAAGTGAAAGTTCCAGGCATGGCCGAATGGCCAGCCCCCAAAATGTGATCTAAGATAGCATACAACTGATCAAAGATGTCTAATACAATAGTAAGAAGTCCTATTTATAATAAACTAGCTACTATGGTTTACAGAAGTAAGTAATTGATGCATAAATCCACTTTTGGGGCCCACTTGGTGTGTGCTTGGGCTGAGCTTGAAGTCTACACGTGGAGAGGTCATTCTTGGAGTTGAACGCTAGCTTTTGTGCCATTTTGGGCGCTGAACTCCACTTTGCAACTTGTTTCTGGCGCTGGACGCCAGAATTGGGCAGAGAGCTGGCATTGAATGCCGGTTTGCATCATCTAAACTTGGGCAAAGCATGGACTATTATAAATTTCTGGGAAGCCCTGGATGTCTATTTTCCAACGCAATTGGAAGCGCACCATTTTGAGTTCTGTAGCTCCAGAAAATCCACTTTGAGTGCAGGGAGGTCAGAATCCAACAGCATCAGCAGTACTTCTTCAACCTCTGAATATGATTTTTGCTCAAGTACCTCAATTTCAGCCAGAAAATACCTGAAATCACAGAAAAACACACAAACTCATAGTAAAGTCCAGAAATGTGAATTTAACATAAAAACTAATGAAAACATCCCTAAAAGTAACTAGATTCTACTAAAAACATGCTAAAAACAATGCCAAAAAGCGTATAAATTATCCGCTCATCAGGAATCTAGTTACCCAGTAGGCCTTATGTTCCAGTTCCACGGGCAGATGACAGGCCTTGCCATACACAAGCTGGTATGGAGAGGTTCCTTTAGGAGTTTTGAATGCTGTTCTGTATGCCCGCAGAGCATCATCCAAGCTTTTAGCCCAATCCCTTCTGCGGGAAATTACAGTCCATTCCAGGATTCTTTTTAGTTCTCTATTAGAGACTTCAGCCTGCCCATTTGTCTGTGGATGATATAGAGTTGCTACTTTGTGGCTAATTCTATATTGGACCATAACAGAGTAAAGCTGTTTATTGCAGAAATGAGTGCCCCATCACTGATTAGTAGTCTAGGGACACCAAACCTGCTGAAGATATGTTTCTGAAGGAACTTCAGTACTATCTTAGTATCATTAGTAGGTGTTGCAATGGCTTCTACCCATTTAGATACGTAGTCTACTGCCACCAGAATGTAAGTGTTTGAGTATGATGGTGGGAAAGGACCCATGAAGTCAATACCCCATACATCAAACAACTCAATCTCTAAGATCCCTTGTTGAGGCATGGCATAACCATGAGGCAAGTTACCAGCTCTCTGGCAACTGTCACAGTTACGCACAAACTCTCGAGAATCTCTATAGAGAGTAGGCCAGTAGAAGCCACATTGGAGGACCTTAGTGGCTTTTCGCTCATCTCCAAAATGTCCTCCATATTGTGATCTATGGCAATGCCATAGGATCTTCTGTGCCTCTTCTCTAGGCACACATCTGCGGATCATTCCGTCTACACATCTCTTAAAGAGATATGGTTCATCCCACAAGTAGTACTTTGCATCTGAAATCAGTTTTTTTGTTTGCTGCCTGCTGTACTCCTTGGGTATGAATCTCACAGCTTTATAATTTGCAATGTCTGCAAACCATGGTGCTTCCTGAATGGCAAAGAGTTGCTCATCCAGAAAGGTCTCGGAGATCTCAGTAGGAGGGAGGGACGCCCCTGCTACTGGTTCTATCCGGGACAGGTGATCAGCTACCTGGTTCTCTGTCCCTTTTTTGTCTCTTATTTCTATATCAAACTCTTACAGAAGCAACACCCATCTTATGAGCTTGGGTTTTGAATCCTGCTTTGTGAGTAGATATTTAAGAGCAGCATGGTCAGTATACACAATCACTTTTGATCCTACTAAATAGGATCTAAACTTGTCAATGGCATAAATCACTGCAAGCAGCTCTTTTTCTGTGGTTGTGTAATTCTTCTGTGCGTAATTTAGAACGCGGCTTGTATAGTAAATGACGTGCAGAAGCTTGTTGTGCCTCTGTCCTAATACTACACCAATAGCATGGTCACTAGCATCACACATTAATTCAAATGGTAATGTCCAGTCTGGTGCAGAAATGACTGGTGCTGTGACCAGCTTAGCTTTCAGAGTTTCAAACGCCTGCAGACACTCTCTATCAAAATTAAATGGCATGTCAGCAGCTAGCAGATTGCTCAGAGGTTTTGCGATTTTCGAGAAATCCTTTATAAACCTCCTATAGAATCTTGCATGCCCCAGAAAGCTTCTTATTGCCTTAACATTGGCAGGTGGTGGTAATTTTTCAATTACCTCTACCTTAGCTTGATCCACCTCTATTTCCTCGCTCAAAATTTTGTTCCCAAGGACAATTCCCTCAGCCACTATGAAGTGACATTTCTCAGTGTTTAAAACCAGGTTAATCTCTTGGCACCTTTTCAGAACAAGTGCTATATGGTCAAGACAGGAGCTGAAAGAGTTTTCAAATACTGAGAAGTCATCCATGAAGACTTCTAGAAATTTTTCTACCATATCAGAGAAAATAGAGAGCATGCACCTCTGAAAGGTTGCAGGTGCATTGTAGGACATGTGAAAAGGCATCCTTCTGTAGCCAAATACTCCATATGGACATGTGAATGTTGTTTTCTCTTGGTCTTGAGGATCTACTATAATTTGGTTATAGCCTAAATAGCCATCCAAAAAGCAGTAGTATTCATGACCTGCTAGTCTCTCTAGCATCTGGTCTATGAATGGCAATGGAAAATAATCCTTTCTGGTGGCTGTATTGAGCTTTCTGTAGTCAATACACATACGCCACCCTATAACTGTTCTTGTAGGAACCAGTTCATTTTTTTCATTCTGAATCACTGTCATACCTCCCTTCTTTGGGACGACTTGGACAGGGCTCACCCAAGGGCTATCAGAGATAGGATAAATGATCCCAGCCTCTAGTAACTTAATGACCTCATTCTACACCACCTCCTTCATGGCTGGATTCAGCCGCCTCTGTGGTTGAACCACTGGCTTAGCATCATCCTCCAAAAGGATCTTGTGCATGTATCTGGATGGGCTAATGCCCTTAAGATCACTTATGGACCACCCAAGAGCTGTCTTGTGTGTCCTTAGCACTTGAATTAGTGCTTTCACTTCCTGTGGATTTAAAGCAGAGCTTATGATCACTGGAAAAGTGTCACCTTCTCCCAGAAATGCATATTTCAGGGATGGTGGTAATGGTTTGAGCTCGAGTTTAGGAGGCTTGTCCTCTTCCTGAGGAGTTTTCAGATGTTCTTTCGTTGTCTCTGGTTCCTCCAAATCAGTTTGAACATCTTTAAAGATGTCCTCTAGCTTTGATTCGAGACTCTCAGTCATATTGATCTCTTCTAACAAAGAGTCAATAATATCAGCGCTCATGCTATCATTTGATGTGTCTGGATGCTGCATAGCTTTGACAGCATTTAACTTGAACTCATCCTCATTGACTTTTAGGGTCACTTCCCCTTTTTGTACATCAATGAGAGTTCATCCAGTTGCTAGGAAAGGTCTTCCTAGAATGAGAGTTGCACTCTTGTGCTCCTCCATTTCCAGCACTACAAAGTCAGTGGGAAAGGCAAATGGCCCAACCATGACAATCATGTCCTCAATTATGCCTGACGGATATTTAATAGAGCCATCAGCAAGTTGGAGGCATATTTGGGTTGGTTTGACTTCTTCAGTCAAGCTGATGTGTGGAAAACAATCCAACATAAAACTCACCGGCAAGTGTACCGGGTCGCATCAAGTAATAATAACTCACATGAGTGAGGTCGATCCCACAGGGATTGAAGGATTGAGCAAATTTAGTTTAGTGGTTGATTTAGTCAAGCGAATCAAGTATTGGTTGAGTGGTTTGGAACTGGCAGAGACTAAATTGCATGAATTGTAAAGGGAAAGGGAATAATTGCAGTAAATTGAAGAGAACAAGAAGTAAAAGTGCTGAATCTTAAAGTGCAAGTAATGTAAATTGCAGAAACTTAGATTGCAAGAAATGTAAATGACTGAAACTTAAAGTGCAAGAAATGTAAATTGCTTGAATTATAAAAGGGATTGGGAGCTGGGATTACAGAATTTAAACAAGAAGAAGCAGATTGCAATAAACAGAAGAACTAAAGGTGAATTGAATTGCAATAGATCTTAAACAGAAAAGCAAAAATGCTTGAAGAATGAAAACAGAAAAACTGATGCTTAATTTGCAGCAATTAAAAGGATGTTGAAGATCTCAGGAGTGGAAGAGACTAGAAAACAAGTCTGGATCTCAAATCCTTCCTTGATCCAACAAGAACAATTGCAAAATGAAAATATAAAAGTAAATTGCAGAAGAAAAGAAAGTTGGAAGCAGTAAACAAAATTTGAATTATGCAGGAAGTAAACAAGATCAAGGTGAGATTGAAACAGAAGTTCTTCAATTCTCCACCCAAGATCCAAGACAAGAAGTAAAGAATGCTCAAACAAGAACAAGAAAGAAGAGAGATCAATTCTCCTTCCCAATTCTCTAGGATCCAAATTCAAAGTAAAAGCTCAAAATTACAAAAATAGAAATCAAAAGAAAGCCAAAAGTGAAAGTAAAAAAAAATGCTAGATGTGAAAACTTCTTCCTAAATCAAACTAACACCTATTTATACACTTCCTAATTTGTATCTAAGAATTTGGGTGGGCTTTAAAATTTGGTGAAGAAATGAATTAAATTTAATTTTTAGTGAATTTTGGCCCAAATGCACCTTCCAGGGGAAAGCTCAGTTCAAATACCAAACTGAGCCCCCAAATGTTGCTGTCCGTGTCCAATTTGGTGTGCGCATCCCAGCCTTGCCGTGTTGCTTGACACTAGAGCTCAGTTGGAATTTTGAACTGAGCTCTAGTCTTGGCCGTGTCATTTGTGCGCATCATAGCCCCCTTGGTGTGTCAAAGTGTGCGCTAAAATGTGGAGGAATGGGGGAGTAGCGCTCAGTTGGAAAAACCAACTGAGCTCCCATGTGTAGCACCTTGCTTGGGACCTCAAGCTTCCAAGTTCGATCCTTAGTGGAGGAAGTCTGAAGCTAATTTCCTTGGAGGAGTGGAGTGTAAGGAGTGCTTGTGCAAGGGAGCTCCAGGTTCGAATCTTGGGAGAACCATCTTGGCTCATTTTCTTTTCACACAAGTAGCACTCCTTCGTTGTGTTCCAAAGAGTTCCCAAGTTCGAATCCTAGAGGGAGCATCTTGGTTTATTTTTCTTGCAAGCTTGGTAGTGAGGGATCCCTTGTTCGAACCTTGGAGGAGACATTTTGGCTAATTCTTCTTGATTTTCTTTGCAAAGAGCGCTCCTTGCCTCCCTTTGGTCATTGGTTCGAAACTTGGTGGCTTCCTCCCTTGGAACTTCATCTTGAATTAATTTTGAGAAGTCCCCGATAAAGCTCACTTAGTGAACTGAGCTTCATGTTGTTTCCTTGCTTTCTATAGTGCTCAGTTGACTAAGTGAACTGAGCTTGGTGCTTTGCTCTTTCCCATTTGTCCTTGTGAAGCTCAGTTTGCTTTCTCAACTTAGCTTTCACTCTTCTTTGATTTTTGCTACGCTTTTTCTTCCTTTGGGCACGCTTTTTGCTTCCTATTCCGTGGGTTACCTGAAACTGTAGGTCGATCTCGGATGAGATCTTCAGTACTGGTCGGAGATGATGTGTCCGGCTGGCTGGTGGTAGCCGGAGCTGTTGTGTCCGACTTGTTAGACTGGCTACACTTCTGATCCTTGGTCACCGGAGGTTGGGGGTACTTACAAGAGACTCCGATGCTTAAGTTAGCATGGGTATTAAACAGGTTTTATGTAGAATCAGAGTATGAGTTATACTTGGGTGCTCCAGTGTATTTATAGTAGATGGGGCTGACCTTTCTGATAAGATAAGTTAGTTATCTTATCTTATCTTTATCTTATTTTGGGTGAAGTCAGCTTATCTTCAAGGGAACTGCCTTTATCTCTATAGGCTTGGATTGCCTTTGGATTTGGGTCGTGTTCCTCTATTTGGGCCCTCTATCGGGCTCTCCTGTCGGTTTGGCCGATCTCTTTGAGAAGTGGTCGGCTAGTCGGACCTGAAGAGGTCGGTCGCCATGTCGCTAAACATCCCGGGTCGGACAACTTGACCTAGGGTATGAACAGTGCCCCTGCTTGAGCTCGGTCTTCTTTTTTGAGGTCGAGTCCTTGACTTCGGTCCTTCTATAGTGGAGCCGAACTCAAGCATTTTGTCGATTTTTCCCTTTTTGTTGAATCTTGAGGGTTTAATACTTTCATTAATTAGCATTAATTTCCCCGTTTTTCCTTTGAAGCTTTTGATTTTCGAAAACCCAGAAACGGTTTCTCTTCTTTGCTCCTTTGTAACTTCTTCACATTTTCTTCCTTTGTTCTCTCACTCTCTGTTTTTTGCCCTCATTTATGCTTTTTCTCGCGTTGCGGCGTCGCTCGGCGAATTTTCTGGGCAGCTTCCATTTTTACGCCTCCTTCTTTCCTCCGAAGTTTCTTCCTTCTCCAGGTGAGTTCCATTCGTATTTTCTTTCTCTTTCGTTGCTTTCGCTTTTTGATCAAGTTTTGATTTTTCTTTAGAGAAAGTTTGGATCTTTCTGTTTTTGTCGCACCTAATTATTGTGTGTTCTAGGGGTTTCTTCATCTTCTGTAAGATCCTTTTTGCTTTTCTTGTTGCTTAAACCTTTTCTAGGGCTTTTGCATGTTGTCGCCGTTTCTGCTTGCGCCTTTGATGGTGGTTTTTGCTTGATTCTGAAAAAGGTTGGGCCTTTGATGATTTTTGCTTGGCATTTTTTATGTTTGACCATGCTTTTTGCTGATAGACTGTAGAAAGGTAGTGATTTTTGTGTTTTTATTTCCTTTTTTTCCTTTGAAACCTTTTTCTTGTTTGATGAGTGCCGGGACGTAATCTGTAGGAATTTCCTTTTAACCTTGGTTTGTTACTGCCTCCAAAGGATGCCCCGGGACTTTGGTTTGAGTCTTGGGGTTTTCCTTTTCTGTTTGTTCATCTGTATCATAATAGTCGAGTTGTTTTTGCACCTCGTCCGAGATGTTTTTTTCTTTTAGTAATCCTATCTTCTTTTCATATTGTAGGATTAGTTGGCCTCATGTCTTCTCGCCATAACGTTGTAGAGATGTCTTCCCAAGTTCTTGAAGGCATGGCCGATTGGGTGGACTCAATGGTTCTTATGTGTGTCTCTTTGGCTGATTCCGAGTTTTGTGCGCAGCTTAGGCAGTTTCATAGGGTCTGTAGTAATGCCGGCGATGAGAAGAATTATGAACTTGTCCCTCTCTCTTCTGAAAAGAGAGTTTGTTTCTCTACTCGGGTTGTTAGAGATCGCCCTTTTTTCTATGCTTATGACTTCTTTTTTGGTCAGCTGGGTATCACCCTTCCCTTTACTGAATTTGAGACCAACCTGTTATGGTCTTGTAATGTTGCTCCCTCTCAACTTCACCCTAATTCATGGGGCTTCATACAAATTTTTCAATTGTTGTGCAATGGTTTTGGTGTTCCCGCCTCGCAATCTTTCTTCTTCTATTTATTTGTTTTGACGAAGCCTGGAGTAGTAAAAAAGAAGGCGACTTGGGTCCGAGCTGTTGAAGGAGCTCGGCTCTTTTTTCTGGATGAGAATGATGAGCCCGCCTTTCCCTTGGAATGACAAAAAGATGTGCGAGTGTCGCGATACACGTGGGAGATGTTGGATGAAACTGAGCGAGCTTTTGTGACCGTCTTAGAAGAACACTGGGGTCAACCTCCCCATCTCGATACAAAGAAATTTTTAACCAATCCCTCTCTTCTTCAAACCGAGCAGGGTATTTTGCGTTCCTGATTTTCCCTTTATTATCTATTTATTTTTCTTGTAAATGCCTTTCCGACTTGCAGCTTCATTTCTTACTGTTGTGTTTTGCAGAGGCAATGAAGAATAATGAATCCATGAAGGCTTTTAAAAGAGCACAGAAGGCGACTGCTGCTAAAAACATCTCGGCCAAGGCGGCCAGGGAGGGATCTTCCCAAGTGCGCGTGAAGCCATCCATGCCGAGTTCTCCGAGGAAGGTGATCCCCACTCCTCGAGTTCGTCTGGCTGACCCTCCCCTGACTTCTGTTGCTCCTTCTGGCGTTCCTCCCAATAAGAAACAGAAAACACCTGAGCCTTTTAATCTTGATTCTCCCGACTTTAATGCAATTGAATTCGTGGATCAGCAAATTGGTCCTTATGGTGCCCTTCCCATGGACGATGTGTCCATCCTTCGCCATCTGGAATTTATTACCCAAAATAGCATTAAGATGTCGTATATGGGAGCTACTCTGTACCGAACTGCCAAGAATCTTCCTCTCCATGCCACCAAAGAATTTATGGAGGAGGCAAAGCAAGAGTTCGATCGGATGAAGGGCCTTAAGGAGGAGCTTGAGGTAAAGGTTGCCAAGTTGGAGAAGGATTTGGAGACTGAGAAGGTGAGTTTCCTTTCTCTGGCGGCTTCTGTGAGGCTGGCCGAGGATACGGCTATGAGACATAAGGACAGTTATGTGACGTCTTATCGGGAGGTGGTGCGCCTGAGGGAGGAGCTGGAGAGTGCCCGGGAAGATTACTCTGAGCTTCAGGGTCATCTTGTTGGCAGTGTGACTGCTGCTTACGAGAACCTGAAAGAACAAGTTCGGGTTATTGCTCCCGAGGCCGATCTTACCCTCTTCAGCCTAGATAACGTTGTCAGGGATGGCAAGATTGTCCCTGATGAGGAGGATGATGATGATGTTGAACCTCCCCCTATGTCCTCTTCCAAAGTGTCGACCTCTTCCGCTCCTCCGGCTGTCTCTGATCCGGATTGCCAGATTCTGAACCGGGAGGATGGAACTGTGGATGCTGTGCCTATTCAGACTCGCCCTCCTTCTCCTTGTCCTGATGCTGCCAAGAAGGCTCCCGATGTTTGCTGATTTCTTTCTGGATATTTATGCAGCTGGCCCGGCTTGTGGGCTCTTAAACTTTTATTATTTTGTTAATTGCCGACACTTTCTAGTTGCTTGTCTAGCAACTTTTACTTTTAAAGAACAAAAGTAGCTTGCTAGCTTTTTTGAGGTAAATTTTGGTGGCCTCTGAAGCTTTATAACTTTGTAGATTATATCATGCTTTTTGCGCTTGACTTGGTATCTCTTCTAGTTTCTGAGAGTGTCCAATCTTGCGGCTCGGCCTCTTTGGATTGCTTTGTACTTTACAGTTTGTAGCTTGGATCCTTTGAGGTTGTGGCTGTGTGAGTCCGACTTGTTTTTCAGTTTTCTCGCTCTTGCTTGTATTTTCAGCGTTTCATAACCGATTTCTTTATGTTGTCTTCTACCAAGTTATCTTTGTAATCCTCTTTCTTGGACTTTTGTCAGGTCTCTTTCAGGGATTACTCTTGTTTTGTAGGAGGCCGACTTCTTTTCGTCGTCCTCTTCTAAGTTATATTTGTAATCCTCTTTCTTGGACCTTTGTCAGGACTCTTTCAGGGATTACTTTTATAACTTGTTTTGTAGGAGGCCGACTTCTTTTCGTCGTCCTCTTCTAAGTTATTTTTGTAATCCTCTTTCTTGGACCTTTGTCAGGTCTCTTTCAGGGATTACTTTTATAACTTGTTTTGTAGGAGGCCGACTTCTTTTCGTCGTCCTCTTCTAAGTTATTTTAGTAATCCTCTTTCTTGGACCTTTGTCATGTCTCTTTCATGGATTACTTTTATAACTTGTTTTGTAGGAGGCCGACTTCTTTTCGTCGTCCTCTTCTAAGTTATTTTTGTAATCCTCTTTCTTAGACCTTTGTCAGGTCTCTTTCAGGGATTACTTTTATAACTTGTTTTGTAGGAGGCCGACTTCTTTTCGACGTCCTCTTCTAAGTTATTTTTGTAATCCTCTTTCTTGGACTTTTGTCAGGTCTCTTTCATGGATTACTTTTATAACTTGTTTTGTAGGAGGCCAACTTCTTTTCATCGTCCTCTTCTAAGTTATTTTTGTAATCCTCTTTCTTGGACCTTTGTCAGGTCTCTTTCAGGGATTACTTTTATAACTTGTTTTGTAGGAGGCCGACTTCTTTTCGTCGTCCTCTTCTAAGTTATTTTTGTAATCCTTTTTTCTTGGACCTTTGTCAGGTCTCTTTCAGGGATTACTTTTATAACTTTTTCATTTTGGGCCGAATTTGTTAGGTCGGGCCCTTCTAAGTTAAAGTAATCCTCTTTAATAGGGTTGGCCAGACCTCTTTCCAGGGTTTACTTATAACTTGGGTTGACTTGGTCCGACTTCTCAATGTCGGCCAGTCTTTAAGTTACTATTTAGCAATCCATAAGACCTCGTCAAGTTCCTTTTCGGATCACTATCGATAACTTCTTACATTATTCTGTGTTCATCTTTGCCGATTTGTAGAAGGTGGTTGCTGTCTTTAGATCGTCTTTTAGGTGAATCGCATTTTCACCTTTATCAGACGATTGTCTTTATCGTGATCGTGCAGTGAAATTGTTTTTCACTTTATGCTGATCTGTTGCTTTATAATCGGACGATGAATGCTTCAGATTAATGCGTCTTGGACATTTGTAGAATATTTAAAAATATATTTTATTCAAAAGAAAGTGCAAATATATACATGCGGGAATTTTTCATCCCTATAAGTAGGATAGTGTCTGAGTCTCACTCGGTGCCTCATTAAAAAACCTTTTCAGGAAAAAGAGTGCATCCAATAAGGAGATCTTTTACTTTTTCTAACTGTAGTACCTTCTTAGGTTGCAGGCGTGCCATGATCTGGGAAGCTCTCGTCCGTCGAGTTCGGACAGTCTGTAGTAGCCCTTCCCGAGTACTTCTACAACTCGGTAGGGTCCTTTCCAGTTTGCTGCCAACTTTCCTTCTCCTGGTCGAGTCGTTCCAATATCATTTCGGATTAAGATGAGATCATTCTCTGTGAAACTTCTCGGCACTACCTTTTGATTATATCTGGAAGCCATCCGATGTTTTAGTGCTTCTTCCCTGATCCGAGCTTTTTCTTGGATTTCAGATAGTAGGTCGAGTTCTTCCCTCTGAAGTTGAGAGTTAGCTTCTTCATTGTAGTGGACTACTCTGGATGACCCTTCCTCGATCTCTACTGGGATCATTGCCTCCACTCCATATGCCAGTCGAAAGGGTGATTCATTTATGGTGGAGTGTGGCGTTGTTCGATATGTCCATAGGACTTGTGGAAGTTCTTTGGCCCAAGCTCCCTTTGCATCTTGTAGTCTCCGTTTCAACCCAGCTAATATGACTTTGTTGGCGGCTTCGGCCTGTCCATTGGCTTGAGGGTGTTTGACGGAGGTGAACTGGTGCTTTATATTCAAGTCGGCTACTAGTCTCCTGAAGCCTGCGTCTGTGAATTGAGTGCCATTGTCTGTGATGATGGAGTATGGAACCCCGAACCTCGTGACAATGTTCCTGTATAGGAATTTCCGGCTTCTTTGAGCGGTGGTGTTGGCTAGGGGCTCTACCTCAACCCATTTTGTAAAATAGTCTACTCCGACTATGAGGAATTTTACTTGTCCTGATCCCTGGGGAAAGGGTCCGAGAAGATCAAGTCCCCATTTTGCAAATGGCCAGGGCGAGGTTACACTGATGAGCTCTTCCGGCGGGGCGATGTGGAAGTTGGCATGTTTCTAATATAGTGGACATGTCTTTACAAATTCTATAGCCTCTTTCTGTACGGTTGGCCAGTAGAATCCCGCCCGCAGTACCTTTTTGGTGAGAGCTTGTGCCCCGAGATGATTGCCACAAATACCACCGTGTACTTCTTCTAAAACTTCCCTTGTGTTGGAGGTCGACACACATTTTAGTAGTGGTATTGGGATCCCTCTTTTATATAGGGTGTTGTTTATGATGGTGTAGTATTGAGCCTCCCGTTTTAACCTCTTCGCCTCTTTTTCGTCCGTGGGGAGTGTTTCTGCTTTGAGGTAGTTAATTATGGGAGTCATCCATCCTTGATCCCGATCTGTTATGGCTAGGATTTTTTCTTTTGCCGAGATTGACGGGTTCTGTAGCATTTCCTGGATGAGGCTTCTATTGTTGCCCCCTGGTTTGGTGCTGGCTAGTTTCGAGAGTGTGTCAGCTCGGGCATTTTATTCGCGGGGTATGTGGCAGATATTATATTCCGCAAAGAGTCCCAGCTGTTCTTTGGTTTTATCCAAATACTTTTTCATGGTGGGATCTTTGGCTTGGTAGCTGCCCGTTATCTGTGAGGTGACTACTTGTGAATCACTGTAGATGTTGAGTTTTTGAGCTCCAACCTCTTTAGCCAGCTTCAAACCAGCTAATAACGCTTCATATTCTGCTTGGTTGTTTGAAGCCGGGAACTCGAACTTGAGGGAGAGCTCAACTTGGGTTCCTTGGTTTCTTTCTATTATCATACTTGCGCCGCTTCCAGTCCTATTTGAAGAACCATCCACATAGAAATTCCATTCTGTGGGAATTTCCAGGGCATCTGTGAATTCTGCGATGATGTCGGCCAGATATTGTGATTTGATGGCCGTTCGAGCTTCATATTGGAGGTCAAACTCGGATAGCTCGACTGCCCATTGTAAAATTCTGCCTGCCAGATCTGTTTTTTGCAATATTCCTTTTATGGGCTGGTTGGTTCGAACCCTAATGGTGTGAGCCTGGAAGTACGGGCGAAGCCGTCGAGACGTTAGAATGAGGGTGTAGGCAAACTTTTCTATTTTCTGGTAGTTCAACTCGGATCTCTGTAGCGCTTTACTAATGAAGTAGATGGGTTGTTACCCACTTTCATCTTCTCTGACTAGTGCTGAGGCTATTGCCTGGCTTCCCATTGCAAGATATAATATAAGTGGTTCTCCTTCTCGTGGTCTAGATAGGATAGGTGGCTGATGAGACACAGAAGTTGGTGAATTAAAAATTATTAAAATAGTTACGTTGCAAGTATAGCTCTTAACTCACCGAAAATCTGCCTATCAATTTAGAAATATGTCATAGAGAGTGTAAATTAAAAATTACTGGGAGTTTAAGTCCCAGGTCGTCTCCTAACGAGTTGCAGAAAAGTGTGCTATTTTATTAATCAGATGTTTCAAGAAGTTGAGTGAAGTAAGTGGAAAATTAAATTGAGAAAATTCAAATAATGTGAATAAAAGCCTTGACTGGGAGTTGATTAGTTGGAATCTCTATTATTGATGGATTGATCTCAAGATTAATTTATAATTAATGGTTGTTCTATTTAGTTATCCTTTACTAGGTAAAGGAAAGTCAAACAAGTTGGGATGCTAGATCTGTTCACGAGTTGCAACCCACTTAGTTCAAAGGGGTTGGTGTTAGTGATTAGATAACAATCCAATAGTTAACTACTCACTCATTGTAAATAATAAATCAACTCCCTATCAAGTGAGGAAACTACTCACTCATTGTAAATAATAAATCCATAACACATGAAAGGGAATTAAAAGAAGACATGATTGTTGGAATGGAAAATAAATTAAATTGGAAGAAATAATCCTTGTACTGAATAATCATGAAAGTATTCAAATGACAAAATTGAACAAAGCAAAGAACATGGAAGAATACAACCAAGTTAAGAGAACGAACTAGAATGACGAAGTCTTGATGAGGAAATAACTCTTCTCAATGTTCCAATGCTAAGACCAATTGAAAAATTAAAAATTCCTAAACCTAGAGAAAGAAACCTAATGGAGTAAAACTAGATCTAAAAACTGAAAACTGTCTGGAATGAATGTTGTTTTGTTTCTGCATATTCTCTAGCTCTAGTCTGCTGTTCCGGGCCGAAAACTGGGTCGAAATAAGGTCCAAAATCGCCCCCAGCGAATTCTGCAGATTATACAGATCGCACATGTCACGTGATCGTGTCATCCATGCGGACGCGTCATTCGCGCTTTTCCTTGCCACGCGTTCGCGTCGTCCACACTACCGTGTCACTTGGGCTTTTCCAATCCGCGCGGCCGCGTGAGCCATGCGGCCGCGTCACTGCGATTTTCTCTCCTTCGCGCGGTCACGTGAGCCATGCGACCGCATCACTTCTCGCTGGTTATCTCTTCAAATTCTTGTGTTCCTTCTATTTTGGCTAGCTTCCTTTCCAATCTCCAACTTGTTCATGCCCTATAAAGTCTGAAACACTCAACACACAGATCACGGCATCGAATGGAATAAAGGAGAATTAAAATTACATAATTAAAGTCTCTAGGAAGCAGTTTTCAAACATGTTATAAATTCAGGAAAGAATTATAATTTCATGCTAATTTAATGAATAAGTGGGTAAGGATCATGATAAAACCACACAATTAAACACAATATAAACCATAAAATAGTGGTTTATCAACCTCCCCACACTTAAACATTAGCATGTCCTCATGCTTAATTGAAGGAGATAAGGAAATAAGTATGAACATGTAGAAACTCATAAAATGCAATGCAAGCCTATATATGTATATAAATAAATGCAACTATATGATTCTTGCCCACTTGATCAGAAGTAAATAAGTTCTTCAAAACAATTACAAATCAAACTCCACTAATTCTATCATTGTACAATAAAACAGATAAAAGTGCAAGAAGATAGCTCATGAAAGCAAGGAACATGAAAATTCAAGCATTGAACCCTCACTGATAATGTATGTACGCTCTAATCTCTAGTGTATAGGGTAATCACTCTATCCTTCTCTAATCATGCTTTCTAACTTTTGTTCTTCTCCTAACAAATCAACAACAGTTAATATACCAATGCAAACATCATGAGGTCTTTTCAAGGTTCTAATGGGGCTAAGGTACAGGTAGGGGTATACATTTGGTCAAGTGAGCTAATAAATTGAATCTTTAATTAACCCAAGCTTCAACCCAACCTATATATTTTTAATGTAATCTTAAAGTTCATACCTAGCTACCCAGAATTCCCCTTTTCTATCCATACTCATGTATCAACTTTTATATTTGACTTTATCATATGTGCATTGATCTTTGAATTCTGAATTTAACCTTGGGGTAATTTTGTCCCCTTATTTATTTATATAAATTTTTTTTTATTTTTTATTTTTTTATTTTTTTTATTGACATTAAAATAAATATAGCTTATCAATGCACATAGATTTTTAATTCTTATAGTTTCACATGAGTAGGTATCCAAATTCCCATTAAATTCTCATGACACATTCCCTTAACAACTTTTGTTCCCACAATTTCCCATACTTAACTAGCACACACAATTCTATCTTAAGCTAACCAAAGATTCAATTTGGGATATACAATTGTTTTTCAGCTTAAGGTTAGTAATGTGGTAAAATATAGAATAAATGGGATTTAAAGGCTCAAAGTGGTTAACAAAGGTAATCGAAAAGGGTAGGCTTAATTTGGATAAGTGAGTTTAAACAAATAATGGCCTCAATCATGTGCAAGCATGCAAATATAATAAATATTGGACATATAAGATAAAACAAAATATAGATTACAATCATAGAGAAGTAAACACACAAGAATGAAATAATTATGGTTAAATAATGTAACCATACATAAAGGCTCAAATCTTTCACAGGTTGTGTGTTCTTTAGCTCAAATATCATGTTCCAAATACAACTCAAGCAAATTTATCATAAAATTTTGAAAAATTAGTGAAATTCTGTTGCAAAGATAGAGTCTTAAAAGAAACTTATTGTCTTTTCAATCAAGTAGAACATGCATGCAGCTATCCTAACCTATGCAATTTTATTAAAATCTAACTAAAATATCCTAATTATTGGTGCTAGGGAAAAGAAATTACCTCCGGAAGTTAGGTACTGACCGACCTCTCCACACTTAAGGCTTTGCACCGTCCTCGGTGCCGTCTGTCAGGAACAGGGGTGGGCTGGTGGTAGTATCTCCACATTCGGGACTATTATGGCTCCCTGTGCTGGTAAAAGAAGTGGAGTCCGAGGTATCCGAGTCCTTGAAGTGTCCCTTGAGTAGCTCCTTGAGGTGTTTGAATCGGCGCTCGTTACGGCGCTCTCTCATCTTTGCTTTCTGTTCTTGCCAATCCAACCTTTCGATTATCTGCTGGAGCAATTCATCAGTTGTAGGTGCTTGTGGTGTTGAAGAAGGATTATCTTCAACTGGAGTAGTAAGAAGGCTTGTAGTGGCTGCTGGGAGTCTGAGGTATTTCCCGTTAGGGACATACTGATCATCCCGTGGAAGCACGGCTTTAGTGTCCCCAGCTCTGTAGGAGACTCTGGCTGCTGACACAAGATCTGAGACTAAGGCGGGGAAAGGTAAGTTGCCCACAATTTGTACCTGTCCCATAGAATTCCGGATATGTCTTGAGAGATGCAGAGGTTGGTCTGTAAGGATGCACCATAGTAGAACAGCCATGTCCGCAGTGAAGGAGGACTCATGAGTGCTTGGGAAGACGTAATGGGACATGATCTGTGCCCAGACACGAGCCTCCAAGGAAAGTGCTGAAGCCAAGATTCCCTTAGGGCGGGTACGGTGGTATCCGTAGTTCCAACGGCTGCCAGGTAATGCGATAACTCCGAGAACGGAGTCCCAGTCAAATTGGTACCTCTGGCGCTTAAGTGCGGCTTCTTGGAAGGCGTCCATTCCTTCTAGAATTGGGGGAAGACTCAGAGCTTGCTGAATGGCCTCTTCTGTGATGGAGACTTGCTTCTGCCGGACATAAACAGACTGCAGGGTTGGCATGTAGAAGTTAGAGTAGAACTCAACTACCCAAGAAAGATTGACCTGCCTTGGCTGTCTCCGTAGGAAACCCCATTGTCTTCGTTCAATTTGCGGCTCAACAAAGGTAGCAATATTGGACGGGAGGATAAGAAGGTATTCATTGTTATAGTTCCTTTCTACCAGGATAGGGAACATCTGCTCACAGTAGCGATTGGGAAATCGCGCAGTGTCCTTTGCTGGAAAGGCTTTCTCCTTTTAGTGCCTTTTCATGCTAGGGGTTTAGGAGTCGCTTTCTCCTTTCCTTTCTTGGTGGCCATCCTGAAAAGAGAGGAGAGAGTAAATTAAATTCAAATAGATATATAGCAAGGAAGGAAACGGAAAAGAGGGTGATGGATGTACATTAAGATATACTGACATTATCACATGCTCGCGAGTACATGTGAAAAGCCAACAATGAAAAATAGCTAGTGCATATAAAGGCAAGTGACTGCAAGGTGTTTATTGGCATGCCGGCAAAGGGCATGAGTAGCATAGACCAAGCAATACTTTGTAACAAACCATCACGTTTGTATTGACAATTAAATCCAATTAATACAATAGTAAAGGAGAGTTGTGAAAAGGAAGCATTGGATAGTATAACAACATAGAGAAGTGCATAATGCCATTTGAGCTTTTTCACAAACACATAGCATGCATGGTGAATAAGGTATAGGAAATATGAAGGTGAACATGCAAGCAATCCCTTAAATAGAATAAAAATAATTGTCAAACAAGTTACAACAATCCACAAGCATATAATGAGGGATAATGACTCAAAAAAAAATTTCTAACACCATGTAAAAAGGAAAAGAAGAAGAAGGAAAATTTGAATATTGAAAAGAAAAATAATATATAAAATAATATATAAAATGACAGAAAAGAGAAGAAGGAAGAAAGAAATAGAACCTTGGTAATGGAGGTGAGAGAGAGAGAGTGATAGGTGAGATAGAAGGAAGAAGGGAAAAGGAAGAAATAAGGAGGGAAAAGGAAAATTAGGATTTGGAGGAGAGAAAGATAAGATATGTGGCAATTTTTGGTTGAGCTGTGCGGCGCATGCGACGCGGCCGCGTGGGGCACGCGTTCGCGTGGATGCGCTTCAAGTATGGTAACGCGATCGCGTCGGTCACGCAGTCGCGTGACCCATGTTATGCGTCTGGCGCGAGTGCAGCCTCGCTCCAGCACAACTCTCTGTTCAAATTAATTTGTTTGCCAAAATTGCGACGGCGCGATCGCGTGGGTTACGCGATCGCGTGAGTGTACGCCAGAAATGGATGACGCGGCCGCGTCGGCGACGCGGTCGCGTGATAAGGATTGTGCTTCCAGCACCAATCCAGCATCACTCTCGCACAATATTTCATTGTGCACCCTTTTACGTCGAAAACTCAGGGCACGCGGCCGCTTGGGGTACGCGGTCGCGTGGGAGGCCATGATTCCCGTGCGACGTGAACGCGTCAGCGATGCGGTCGCGTGGGTTGATTTGTGCCATTGGCACGCCTCCAGCCACACTCCAGCGTGACTTTCTGTTCATTTTTATTTTTCTTTACTCTCCCCATGACGCGGACGCGTCGCTGATGCGATCGCGTCGCGTAGCAAAAATTTTTTTTTCTAGAAGTAAAAACATGTAAATGCAGATGCACGAAAGTACTAAGAAAGAGAAGAGTTATTGAATAGAAAAAACTAAAAATAAAGAAAAGAACGATCATACCATGGTGGGTTGTCTCCCACCTAGCACTTTGCTTTTACGTTCGTAAGTTGGACGCTCCACTAGCTCAATCTTCTGCTATGTGGGGATCTTCCAAGAGGAAGATGTCAAGCTCCTTGTTTTTCTGCATCTTCTCGCCATGGTATAGCTTCAGGCGTTGTCCATTAACCTTAATAAGTTCAGAGCCTGAAGGATGGCTTAGGTGATAAACTCCGTACGGTTCGGCCTTCTCTACTCTGTATGGACCTTCCTATCTTGATCTCAACTTACCTGGCATGAGCCTTAGTCGAGATTTGTAAAGGAGGACTAAATCCCCAGGTTGGAACTCTTTCTTCTTGATGTTTTGATCATGTACAGCCTTCATCTTTTCCTTGTATATTCTGGAGTTTCCATAAGCTTCTAGGCGAAGGTTCTCCAGTTCCTACAGTTGCAACTTCCTTTCAGCTCCAGCTTTCTCAATTCCCATGTTGCACTCCTTAACTGCCTAAAAAGCTCTGTGTTCTACTTCAACTGGGAGATGACAAGCTTTTCCATAAACCAAGCGGAAAGGACTCATCCCAATGGGTGTCTTGTATGCTGTCCTATATGCCCAGAGTGCATCTTGTACCCTGGTGCTCCAGTCTTTTCTATGAGGCTTTACTATCTTTTGCAAGATACGCTTAATTTCTCTGTTGGACACCTCGGCTTGCCCATTAGTTTGGGGATGGTAAGCTGTTGCAACTTTATGAATTATCCCATGATTCTTCATTAATCATGTCAATCTCCTGTTACAAAAATGGGTGCCTTGATCGCTCACGATTGCTCGTAGTGATCCGAAGCGACATATAATATGGTTTCTCACAAAGGAAACAACAGTGTTAGCATCATCAGTGTGGGTAGGAATTGCTTCCACCCATTTGGAAACATAATCCACAGCTAACAATATATAAAAATATCCATTAGAATTTGGAAATGGACCCATGAAGTCAATGCCCCAAACATAAAAAATTTCACAGAAAAGCATAATTTGTTGAGGCATCTCATTCCTCTTGGATATATTACCAAATTTCTGGCATGGGAGACAAGATTTATAAAACTCAGCAGCGTCTCTAAAAAGAGTAGGCCACCAGAATCCACAGTCTAAGATCTTTCTAGCTGTTCTTTGAGGGCCAAAATGTCCTCCACTCTCAGATGAGTGACAGGCCTCTAAAATGGACTGGAATTCTGATTGAGGCACACAACGTCTAATTACTTGATCAGCGCCACATCTCCATAAATATGGGTCATCCCATATATAATATTTAGACTCGCTTTTCAGCTTGTCTCTTTGATGCTTAGAAAAATTTGGAGGAAATGTGCGGCTAACTAAATAATTAGCAACAGGTGCATACCAAGGGACTACCTCAGATACTGCTTGCAGGTTATCAAAAGGAAAATTATCATCTATAGGAGTAGAATCATCCTTAATATGCTCAAGGCGACTCAAGTGGTTTGCCACTAAATTCTGATTACCACTCCTATCCTTTATTTCTAAATCAAATTCTTGTAACAGCAGTATCCAACGTATGAGTCTTGGTTTGGATTCCTTTTTAGCTAATAGATACTTTAAAGCTGCATGGTCTGAATACACTACTACTCTAGTACTAAGTAAATAAGCTCGGTATTTATCCAGAGCAAAAACAATAGCAAGAAGCTCTTTTTCAGTAGTAGTATAGTTGGACTGGGCAGTGTCTAAAGTCTTAGACGCATAAGCAATAACGAAAGGATCCTTACCTTCACGCTGAGCCAGCGCTGCTCCTACTGCATGGTTGGAAGCATCGCACATGATTTCAAATGGCTGGCTCCAGTCTGGTCCTCTCACAATTGGAGCTTGAGTCAGAGCAGTCTTCAGCTTATCAAACGCTTGTTTGCAATCCTCACTGAACTCGAACTCAATATCCTTCTGCAGTAATCTGGATAAGGGAAGTTCGACCTTACTAAAGTCCTTAATAAATCTCCTGTAAAAACCTGCATGGCCAAGGAACGAACGGACTTCCCTCACAGAAGAGGGGTAAGGTAGACTAGAAATAACATTCACCTTTGCTGGGTCTATAGAAATGCCATTATTAGATACCACATGTCCTAATACAATCCCTTGTTTTACCATAAAGTGATATTTTTCGAAATTTAATACAAGGTTTGTATTAACACATCTATCTAATACTCTAGATAATCCATCTAAGCAAAGGCTAAAAGAATCACCATAAATGCTAAAATTGTCCATAAAAACTTCCATACAGTCCTCAATAAGATCAGAGAAAAGACTCATCATGCACCTTTGGAAAGTAGCTGGTGCATTGCACAAGCCAAAGGGCATTTCTTGTAAGCATAAGTCCCAAAAGGACATGTAAAAGTAGTCTTTTCCTGATTCTCATGAGCTATATGAATCTGGAAATAACCTGTGTAACTATCTAAAATGCAATAATGTGATTTACCTGACAGGCGATCCAGCATTTGATCAATGAATGGAAGAGGGTAATGATCCTTACGGGTAGCTTGGTTGAGACGCCTGTAATCAATGCAGACTCTCCAAGCAATCTGAACTCTAGTTGCTATGAGCTCTCCATGCTCATTCTTCACTGTAGTGTCTCCAGACTTCTTGGGCACCACTTGTACTGGGCTTACCCATTCATTGTCTGAAATGGGATATATGATGCCGGCTTCCAATAGTCTGGTCACTTCCTTTTTGACAACTTCCAAGATAGTAGGATTTAATCTTCTTTGGGGTTGACGGACAGGTCTTGCTCCCTCTTCTAAAAATATTCTGTGCTCACATACTTGAGGGTTGATGCCTACTATATCTGCCAAGCTCCACCCAATTGCCTTCTTATGCTTCCTCAGCACATCAAGTAACTGCTTTTCTTATTGAGAAGTAAGTTCCCTTGCAATGATAACTGGAAACCTCTGCTCATCTTCAAGATAAGCATATTTGAGATGTGGAGGGAGGGGTTTCAATTCTAACTTTTGATCATGGGCAGGCTCTGGATTATCTGGGGCTTGTGAAAATGGCGAAGTGCCCTCATTGTCAGTTAAAAGGGTCCCCACACTTGGACCTTGTCCAGTGTACCTCTCTTCAAACTCTTCCTTGTGAACTTCAGCTACACTTTCATCTATGACATCACACTGGAAGATAGAACGATCTTCTGGGGGGTTGTCAATGATTCCATTCAGATTGAAGATTACTATGCGGCCATCTATTTCAAAGGACTATGTTCCTGAAAAAGCATCCAATTTGAATTTTGATGTCTTCAGGTATGGTCTTCCAAGTAGGATTGATGATGGCTTATCTGAATTATTATGGGGCATCTCCAAGATATAAAAATCAGTGGGAAATGTAAGCCCTTTAATGTTCACCAAAACATCTTCAGCAACTCCAGCCACTGTAATAATGCTTTTATCTGCTAACACAAAACGAGCTGCCGACCTTTTTAAGGGAGGGAGCCTTAAAATATCATATATAGACAAAAGCATTATAATGACACATGCTCCTAAATCACACATGCAATCATAAATTACTACACCACCAATAGTACAGCTAACTATACAAGGACCTGGATCACTGCATTTTTTAGGTAATCCTCCCATTAGAGCAGATATAGAACTACCTAAAGGAATAGTTTCTAATTCATTAATTTTGTCTTTATGGATACATAAATCTTTTAGAAACTTTGCATATTTAGGTACCTGCTGAATAATATCAAAAAGGGGAACAGTTACCTCAACCTTTTTTAATATTTCTACCATTTTGGGGTCGGGTTCCAGCTGCTTCCTAGGCTTCCTTGCAAGTTGTGGGAATGGAATAGGGGTAGTGTTTTCTGCAGTATCTGCGCCTCTTGGTGCTTCCTTCTGTGGTTGAGTTTCTTCTTCTTCGGCTATGTCTTGTATGTCCTCTTCCTCTTCATCATCTTCTATTTCTATTACCTCTTCAGCTGAGGCGTGTTCTGGTGAGCTTGGCTCCTCCTGATTCCTCTCCTGCAATGTGGTTCTGGACCTTAGGGTAATGGCATTAATGCCTCCCTTTGGATTGGGTAATGGTTGAGAGGGGATTCCAGTGGAACTTGAAGGTTGGTTACTGGAATTTTGTGTTGATCCAATCTGTGACATAAGAGCTTGCAAAGTAGAGGTCAGACCGTTCATACTGGCATTAATACTATTCATGATGTTACTTTCCATGGTCTGTTGTCTTCGCTCAAAAGATTGTAGTAGCTCTTCATTAGGAGATAAAGAAGAATGAGTAAATTGAGAGGTCTGTTGTTGATTGTTCTATGGTTCTTGGTTTTGCCTCAGGTGAGGTGCTCTGTAAGGTTGGTTCTGCTGCCTGTTGTTATTATTATTCCATCTCTGATTTCCCTGATTATCTCTACCTCCTCTGTTATTGTTGTCCCTCCAATTCGGGTTAGAATTGTGCTGCCATCCATGGTTATTATTTCCACTTTGATTGTACCCTTGGTTGGGGCGGTCATAGAAGTTATGAGTGGATGCCACCATGTTGTCTTCTTGTTGGAGCTGCTGGCATTCATCTGTGTAATGGCTATAATCAGTACAGATTCTACAAACTCTCTGTGGGACTAGTTGTTGGTTTTGCTATGGTGGAGGGGGTTGAACTTGCTGACCTTGTTGTTGATTCAATTGCATCTGCTTCAGCAAGTTAGTCATCTAACATATACTCTGAGCTAGAGCCGCAGTCTCTCTGCTAGAGGATACTTCTGCAACGGCTTTTGAATGGCCTTGCTTTTGCCTGTGGTTCCTTGTAGATTCAGCTAAATCACTGATCAATTGCCAAGCCTCATCAGTGGTCTTGTACTTCTTCATAGACCCATTGCTAGCACTTTCCAATGTGGTCTTATCTTGGGGCCTCATGCCCTGTGTGATATAGCTAAGTAACACTATCTTGTCAATCATGTGGTGAGGGTATGCTTCCAGAAGATTGTTGAAGCGCTCCCAGTATTCAAAGAGAGTCTTATTGTCATCCTGAACAATTGCGGAAATATCCTTCCTCAGTTTATCAGTAACTTCAGATGGAAAGAATTTCTCCAAAAACTCCTTTCTGAGTGTATCCCAGTTGGATACATTTGCTAGAGGTTGAGTGTAGTACCACTCTCTTGCCTTTCCCTCAAGAGAAAACGGGAAAGCTTTCAGCAAAATTGAAGTTTCATCAGTACCATCACGCCTGACAGTAGAACAGGCTGCCTGGAAATCTCTCAAGTGCTTGATAGGCTCTTGAGCAGGTAGGCCATGAAACTTGGGCATCAAATTTAGCAGTGCGGTCTTTATTTCAAAATCTGTAGCTACCGCTGGATGATGCGCTTGAAACGGTTGCATTGTAAAATCAGGGGCTCCTTCCTCCTGGATGGTAACTCTCCTAGCTGCCATGTCTTCTGCACGTAAAACAACCGAATCAGTAGAACGGGGGCTGGTTTCTTCCTCAAGTTCACTTTCAGATCCACCCTCAGATCGGACTAACCGACACTGTTCTCGCCTTATTCGTGAAATAGTCCTTTCAATTTTAGGATCGAATATTAGCAAGCGCGGATCAGGAAGTGAACGCGTCATTTGACGAAAGAAACATGCAACTCATAGTAGCAAAATAAAATAAAATGCAAATAAATAAATTCTAATTAATAACTTTAGCACTCTATTGCAACTTCTCGGCAACGGCGCCAAAAATTGATGAGACACAGAAGTTGGTGAATTAAAAATTATTAAAATAGTTACGTTGCAAGTATAGCTCTTAACTCACCGAAAATCTGCCTATCAATTTAGAAATATGTCACAAAAGTGTAAATTAAAAATTACTGGGAGTTTAAGTCCCAGGTCGTCTCCCAACGAGTTGCAGAAAAGTGTGCTATTTTATTAATCAGATATTCCAAGAAGTTGAGTGAAGTAGGTGGAAAATTAAATTGAGAAAATTCAAATAATGTGAATAAAAGCCTTGACTGGGAGTTGATTAGTTGGAATCTCTATTATTGATGGAATGATCTCAAGATTAATTTATAATTAATGGTTGTTCTGTTTAGTTATCCTTTACTAGGTAAAGGAAAGTCAAACAAGTTGGGATGCTAGATCCGTTCATGAGTTGCAACCCACTTAGTTCAAAGGGGTTGGTGTTAGTGATTAGATAACAATCCAACAGTTAACCCAATTACAATTTTTCTTTCAATCCTTCCAACTCAAGAGTTCCTTTCAATCAACTCCCTATCAAGTGAGGAAACTACTCACTCATTGTAAATAATAAATCCATAACACATGAAAGGGAATTAAAAGAAGACATGATTGTTGGAATGGAAAATAAATTAAATTGGAAGAAATAATCCTTGTACTGAATAATCATGAAAGTATTCAAATGACAAAATTGAACAAAGCAAAGAACATGGAAGAATACAACCAAGTTAAGAGAACGAACTAGAATGACGAAGTCTTGATGAGGAAATAACTCTTCTCAATGTTCCAATGCTAAGACCAATTGAAAAATTAAAAATTCCTAAACCTAGAGAAAGAAACCTAAAGGAGTAAAACTAGATCTAAAAACTGAAAACTGTCTGGAATGAATGTTGTTTTGTTTCTGCATATTCTCTGGCTCTAGTCTGCTGTTCCGGGCCGAAAACTGGGTCGAAATAAGGTCCAAAATCGCCCCCAGCGAATTCTGCAGATTATGCAGATCGCACATGTCACGCGATCGCGTCATCCATGCGGACGCGTCATTCACGCTTTTCCTTGCCACGCGTTCGCGTCGTCCACGCTACCGCGTCACTTGAGCTTTTCCAATCCACGCAGCCGCGTGAGCCATGCGGCCGCATCACTGCGATTTGCTCTCCTTCGCGCGGTCGCATGAGCCATGCGACCGCGTCACTTCTCGCTGGTTATTTCTTCAAATTCTTGTGTTCCTTCCATTTTTGCTAGCTTCCTTTCCAATCTCCAACTCGTTCATGCCCTATAAAGTCTGAAACACTCAACACACAGATCACGGAATCGAATGGAATAAAGGAGAATTAAAATTACATAATTAAAGTCTCTAGGAAGCAATTTTATAAATTCAGGAAAGAATTATAATTTCATGCTAATTTAATGAATAAGTGGGTAAGGATCATGATAAAACCACACAATTAAACACAATATAAACCATAAAATAGTGGTTTATCAGTGGCCATCCAAAGAATTCCTTGAATATTTGGAAGGCTTGTTCACATTTTGTTGTCCATTCGAACTGCTTTCCCTTCCTCAAAGTAGCATAAAAGGGGAGAGATCTTATCGCTGATCCTGCTAAGAACCTGGATAGGGCAGCCAATCTCCCGTTGAGTTGCTGTACTTCTTTGACACAGGTTGGGCTCTTCATGTTGATTATGGCTTGACATTTATCCGGATTTGCTTTAATTCCTCTTTGTGTGAGCATGAAACCTAAGAATTTTCCTGCTTCTACTGCAAAGGTGCATTTCGCTGGATTGAGTCGCATGTCATGCTTCCTTATAGTGTCGAATACTTGAGCCAGGTCGGACAATAATGTCTCTTCGCTTTGTGTTTTTATTAACATGTCGTCTATATAGACTTCCATGATTTTTCCGATGTGATCTGAGAACACTTTATTCATTAGCCTTTGATAAGTAGCTCCCGCATTCTTGAGACCGAAAGGCATCACAATGTAGCAGTAATTCGCTTTCGGCATTAAAAATGAAGTCTTTTCTTGATCTGGTGGATACATGGGGATTTGGTTGTATCCTGAGTATGCGTCCATAAACGAGAGGTATCTATATCCGAAGGAAGCGTCAACCAGAGCGTCGATACTTGGAAGTGGGTAAGGATCTTTTGGGCAGGCTTTGTTGAGATCGGTGTAATCGGTGCACATTCGCCACTTCCCATTTGATTTTCTCACCAAGACGACGTTGGCTAGCCATAATGGGTACTTGACTTCTCTTATGAATCCTGCCTCCAGTAATGCTTGTACCTGTTCTTCCACAGCTTGGGATCGCTCTGGCCCAAGTTTTCTTCATCTCTGCTGTACCGGCCGAGATCTTGGATAGATGGTGCACGAAATTGTGATCTCCAAGCTCGAACAAATCCTGGTAATGGCTCCAGAGCTTGGTGCTCTGATCTTAATTCATAATTGTCACAACTTCGATACAACTAACCAGCAAGTGCACTGGGTCGTCCAAGTAATACCTTACGTGAGTAAGGGTCGAATCCCACGGAGATTGTTGGTATGAAGCAAGCTATGGTCACCTTGTAAATCTCAGTCAGGCGGATATAAAATAATCATGGAGTTTTCGAATATTATATAATAAAATAGGGATAGAGATACTTATGTAAATCATTGGTAGGAATTTCAGATAAGCGAATGGGGATGCTTTTCGTTCCTCTGAACCTCTGCTTTCCTGCTATCTTCATCCAATCCGTCTTACTCCTTTCCATGGCTGGCTTTATGCAAGGGCATCACCGTTGTCAGTGGCTACATCCCCTCCTCTCAGTGAATAATATGCTCACGCACCCTGTCACGGCACGGCTATTCATCTGTCGGTTCTCGATCATGCTGGAATAGGATTCACCTTCCTTTTGCGTCTGTCACTAACGCCCAGCACTCGCGAGTTTGAAGCTCGTCACAGTCATTCAATCATTGAATCCTACTCAGAATACCACAGACAAGGTTTAGACCTTCCGGATTCTCTTGAATGCCGCCATCATTCTAGCTTACGCCACGAAGATTCTGGTTAGGAGATCTAAGAGATACTCATTCTAGCTTAATTCATGTAGAACAGAAGTGTTTGTCAGGCACGCGTTCATAAGGGAGAAGGATGATGAGCGTAACACATAATCATCACCTTCATCACGTTCTTGGGTGCGAATGGATATCTTAGAAGCGAAATAAGAAGAATTGAATAGAAAACAGTAGTACTTTGCATTAATCTTTGAGGAACAGCAGAGCTCCACACCTTAATCTATGGAGTGTAGAAACTCTACCGTTGAAAATACATAAGTGAAGGTCCAGGCATGGCCGAGATGGCCAGCCCCCTAAAACGTGATCACAGGATCAATACAATCCAGGATGCCTAATACAATAGTAAGAGGTCCTATTTATAATAAACTAGTCACTAGGGTTTACATGAGTAAGTAATTGATGTATAAATCCACTTCCGGGGCCCACTTGGTGTGTGTTTGGGCTGAGCTTGAGTGTAGCATGTGCAGAGGCCATTTGTGGAGTTGAACGCCAGTTTCTGTGCCAGTTTGGGCGTTCAACTCTGGTTTTGGATCCTTTTCTAGTGCTGGATGCCAGATTTGGGCAGAAGGCTGACGTTGAACGCCAGTTTAGGTCGTCAATTCTTGGCCAAAGTATAGACTATTATATATTGCTGGAAAGCCCTGGATGTCTACTTTCCAAAGCTATTGGAAGCGCGCCATTTCGAGTTTTGTAGCTCCAGAAAATCCACTTTGAGTGCAGGGAGGTCAGAATCCAACAGTATCAGCAGTCCTTTTTCAACCTCTGAATCTGATTTTTGCTTAAGTCCCTCAATTTCAGCCAGAAAATACCTGAAATCACAGAAAAACACACAAACTCATAGTAAAGTCCAGAAATGTGAATTTAACATAAAAACTAATGAAAACATCCCTAAAAGTTACTAGATCCTATTAAAAACATAGTAAAAACAATGCCAAAAAGCGTATAAATTATCCGCTCATCACAACACCAAACTTAAATTGTTGCTTGTCCCCAAGCAACTGAAAATCAAATAGGATAAAAAGAAGAGAATATACTATAAATTCCAAACTATCAATGAAACAGAGCTTCAATCATATGAGCGGGACTTATAGCTTTTTGCCTCTTGAATAGTTTTGGCATCTCACTCTATCCATTGAGGTTCAGAATGATTGGCATCTATAGGAACTTCAGATTTCGAATAGTGTTATTGACTCTCCTAGTTCAGTATGATGATTCTTGAACACAGCTTCTTTATGAGTCTTGGCCGTGGCCCTAAGCACTTTGTTTTCCAGTAATACCACCGGATACATAAATGCCACAGACACATAATTGGGTGAACCTTTTCAGATTGTGACTCAGCGTTGCTAAAGTCCCCAATTAGAGGTGTCCAGGGTTCTTAAGCACACTCTTTGTTTTTGCTTTGGACCTTGACTTTAACCGCTCAGTCTCAAGTTTTCACTTGACACCTACACGCCACAAGCACATGGTTAGGGACAGCTTAGTTTAGCCACTTAGACCAGGATTTTATTCCTTCAGGCCCTCCTATCCACTGATGCTCAAAGCCTTGGGATCCTTTTTATTTGCCCTTGCCTTTTGGTTTTAAGGGTTATTGGCTTTTTCTGCTTGCTTTTTCTTTTTCTTTCTATATTTTTTTTTTTCGCCTATTTTTTTTTCTTTTTTTCTTCTTTTTTTCTTTTTTTTTTCTGCAAGCTTTGTTCTTTGCTGCTTTTTCTTGCTTCAAGAATCATTTTTATGATTTTTCAGATTATCAAATAACATGTCTCCTAGTCATCATTCTTTCAAGAGCCAACATATTTAACATTCTTAAACAACAACTTCAAAAGACATATGCACTGTTCAAGCATACATTCAGAAAACAAGAAGCATTGTCACCACATCAATATGATTAAACTAAGTTCAAGGATAAATTCGAAACTCATGTACTTCTTGTTCTTTTGAATTAAAACATTTTTCATTTAAGAGAGGTGATGGATTCATAGGACATTCATATCTTTAAGACAAAGTTACTAACTACTAATGATCATGTAGTGAAGACACAAACATAGACAGGCACATAACATAGAAAACGAAAAACAGAAGAAAGAAGAACAAGGAATGAATCCACCTTAGTGATGGTGGCGTTTCCTTCTTGAGGAACCAATGATGTCCTTGAGCTCTTCTATGTCTCTTCCTTGTCTTTGTTGCTCCTCCCTCATTGCCTTTTGATCTTCTCTTATTTCATGCAGCATGATGGAGTGCTCTTGATGTTTCACCCTTAGTTGTCCCATACTGGAACTCAATTCTTCTAGGGAGGTGTTGATGTGCTCCCAATAGTTTTGTGGAGGAAAGTGCATTTGAGGCATTTCCGGAATCTCATGGTGATGAGGTTCTTGCGCCTCTTGAGCTCCATGACTGGGCTCTCTTGCTTGCTCTATCTTTTTCTTAGTGATGGGCTTGTCCTCTTTGATGAGGATATCTCCCTCTATGTCAATCCCAGCTGAATTGCATAGGTGGCAAATGAGGTGAGGGAAGGCTAACCTTGCCATAGTGGAGGACTTGTCAGCCACCTTGTAGAGTTCTTGAGGTATAATCTCATGAACTTTCACCTCTTCTCCAATCATGATGCTATGGATCATGATGGCCCGGTCTATAGTAACTTCAGACCGGTTGCTAGTGGGAATGATTGAGCATTGAATAAACTCTAACCATCCTCTAGCTATAGGCTTGAGGTCCAATCTTCTTAGTTGAACCGGCTTGCCTTTGGAGTCAATCTTCTATTGAGCTCCTTCTACACATATGTCCATAAGGACTTGGTCCAACCTTTGATCAAAGTTGACTCTCCTTGTGTAGGGGCGTGCGTTCTCTTCCATGTATGGCAAGTTGAACGCCAACCTCACATTTTCCGGACTAAAATCTAAGTATTTCCCCCGAACCATTGTAACATAGTTCTTTGGATCCGGGTTCTTACTTTGATCATGGTTCTTGGTGATCCATGCATTGGCATAGAACTCTTGAACCATTAGGATGCCGACTTGTTGGATGGGATTTGTTAGAACTTCCCAACCTCTTCTTTGAATTTCATGTCGGATCTCCGGATACTCATTTCTTTTGAGTTTAAAAGGGACCTCAGGGATCACCTTCTTCTTGGCCACAACATCATAGAAGTGGTCTTGATGGGCTTTGGAGATGAACCTTTCCATCTCCCATGACTCGGATGTGGAAGCTTTTATCTTCCCTTTCCCTCTTCTAGAGGATTCTCCGGTCTTAGGTGCCATCAATGGTAATGGAAAAACAAAAAAGCTATGCTTTTACCACACCAAACTTAGAATATTGCTCGCCCTCGAGCAATAAACAAAAGAATAGAAGTAGAAGAAGAAGAAATAGAGGAGAGGGAGAGGGTGATGTGGTTCGGCCAAGAAGGGTATAGAGGGGTTGTGTTAAAGAGAGTGGTGAGAAGAAGTGAGTGGAGGTAGGTGGGGATCCTGTGGGGTCCACAGATCCTGAGTGGATCCTGTGGGGTCCACAGATCCTGAGGTGTCAAGGCATTTACATCCCTGCACCATTAGGCATGTAAAAATGCCTTTGTATCCAACTCTGGGCGTTCAGCGCCAGGTTGGTGGCCATTTTGGGCGTTCAACGCCCATTTGTGTGCCATTTCTGGCGTTGAACGCCAGAACCATGCCTGTTCTGGCGTTCAGCGCCCAGAAGCTGCCCATTTTGGGCGTTCAGCGCCAGAACCATGCTCTGTTCTGGCGTTTGAACGCCAGGCAGATGCTCCTCCAGGGTGTGATTTTTCTTCTGCTGTTTTTGATTCCGTTTTCAATTTTTATATTTATTTTGTGACTCCACATGATCATGAACCTAAGAAAACATGAAAAACAATAAAAATAAGAATGAGATAAACATTGGGTTGCCTCCCAACAAGCGCTTCTTTAATGTCAATAGCTTGACAGTGGGCTCTCATGGAGCCTCACAGATGTGCAGAGCTTTGTTGAGACTCTCCAACACCAAACTTAGAGTTTGGATATGGGAGTTCAACACCAAACTTAGAGTTTGGTTGTGGCCTCCCAACACCAAACTTAGAGTTTGACTGTGGGGGCTCTGGTTGACTCTGCTTTGAGAGAAGCTTTTCAAGCTTCCTCTCCATGGTTGCAGAGGGAGATCCTTGAGTTTTGAATACAAGGGAGTTCTCATTCCCTTGAAGGACTATTTCACCTCTGTCAACATCAATCACAGCTCTTGCTGTGGCCAGGAAAGGTCTTCCTAGGATGATGGATTCATACTCTTCCTTTCCAGTATCCAGGACTATGAAATCAGTAGGTATGTAAAGGCCCTCAACCTTTACTAATACATCTTCTACTTGTCCATAAGCCTGTCTTCTTGAGCTGTCTGCCATCTCTAGTGAGATTTTAGAAGCTTGCACCCCATAGATTCCCAGTTTCTCTATTACAGAGAGGGGCATGAGGTTTATTCTTGAACCAAGGTCACACAGAGCTTTAAAGATCATGGTGCCTATGGTACAGGGTATTATGAACTTTCCAGGATCCTGTCTCTTCTGAGGCAATGTCAGTTGATCCAGATCACTTAGTTCATTGATGAACAAGGGAGGTTCAACTTCCCAAGCATCAATGCCAACACAATTTGGCATTCAGCTTCATGATTGCACCAAGAAACTTGGCAGTTTGCTCTTCAGTAACATCCTCATTCTCTTCAGAAGAGGAATATTCATCAGAGCTCATGAAGGGTATAAAGAGGTTCAATGGAATCTCTATGGTCTCTAGATGAGCCTCAGAGTCCTTTGGTTCCCCAGAGGGAAGCTCATTATTGATCACTGGACGTCCCAGGAGGTCCTCCTCCTTGGGATTCACGTCCTCTCCTCTCCTCAGAGGTTCGGCCATGGCGCTTATGTCAATGGCCTTGCACTCTCCTTTTGGGTTCTCTTCTATATTGCTTGGGAGAGTACTAGGAGGGATTTCAGTGATCCTTTTACTCAGCTGGCCCACTTGTGCTTCCAGATTTCTAATGGAAGACCTTGTTTCATTCATGAAACTTACAGTGGCCTTAGATAGATCAGAGACTAGATTTGCTAAATTAGAAGCATTTTGTTCAGAGTTCTCTGTCTGTTGCTGAGTGGATGATGGAAAAGGTTTGCTATTGCTAAACCTGTTTCTTCCACCATTATTAAAGCCTTGTTGAGGCTTTTGATCCTTCCATGAGAAATTTGGATGATTTCTCCATGATGAGTTATAGGTGTTTCCATAAGGTTCACCTAAGTAATTCACCTCTGCTATTGCAGGGTTCTCAAGATCATAAGCTTCTTCTTCAGGAGAAGCCTCTTGAGTACTGTTGGATGCAGCTTGCATTCCATGCAGACTCTGAGAGATCATATTGACTTGCTGAGTCAATATTTTGTTCTGAGCCAATATGGCATTCAGAGTATCAACCTCAAGAACTCCCTTCTTCATAGGCGTCCCATTAATCACAGGATTCCTTTCAGAAGTGTACATGAACTGGTTATTAGCAACCATGTCAATGAGTTCTTCAGCTTCTGCAGGCGTTTTCTTTAGATGAATGGATCGACCTGCAGAAGTATCCAATGACATCTTAGATAACTCAGACAGACCATCATAGAATATATCCAGGATGGTCCATTCTGAAAGCATGTCAGAAGGACACTTTTTGGTCAACTGTTTGTATCTTTCCCAAGCTTTATAGAGAGATTCACCTTCTTTTTGTCTGAAGGTTTGAACATCAGCTCTAAGCTTGCTCAGCTTTTGAGGAGGAAAGTACTTGGCTAAGAAAGGCGTGACCAGCTTATCCCAAGAGTTCAGGCTGTCTTTGGGTTGAGAATCCAACCATAATCTAGCTCTGTCTCTTACAGCAAAAGGGAAAAGCATGAGCCTGTAGACTTCAGGATCTACTCCATTAGTCTTAACAGTATCACATATCTGCAAGAATTCAGTTAAGAACTGAAAAGGATCTTCAGATGGAAGTCCATGAAACTTGCAGTTCTGCTGCATCAGAGAAACTAACTGAGGTTTCAGCTCAAAGTTGTTTGCTCCAATGGCAGGAATGGAGATGCTTCTTCCATGTAAATTGGAATTAGGTGCAGTGAAGTCACCAAGCATCTTCCTTGCATTGTTGTTGGGTTCGGCTGCCATCTCCTTTACTTGTTCGAAATTTTCAATCAAGTTGTCTCTGGATTGTTGTAATTTAGCTTCTCTTAATTTTCTCTTCAGAGTCCTTTCAGGTTCTGGATCAGCTTCAACAAGAATGCCTTTTTCTTTGTCCCTGCTCATAAGAAAGAGAAGAGAAAAAGAAAAGAAGAGGAATCCTCTATGTCACAGTAAAGAGGATCCTTATTGTTAGTAGAAGAAAAGAAGAAGAAATTCGAACACAGATAGAAGAGGGGGTTCGAATTTGGTGATGATGTGAGGAAGAGATGTTAGTTAATGAATGAATAAATAGAATAGGATGAGAGAGAAGGAGGGAATTTTCGAAAATTATTTTTGAAAAGGAGTTAGTGATTTTTGAAAATTGGTTTTTGAAAATTTGTTAGTAATTTTTGAAAATTAAGTTTTAAAAATTAAAATAATTAATAAATTAAAAAGAAATTTTGAAAAAGGGAAGAGATATTTTCGAAAATGAGAGAGAGAGAGTTAGTTAGGTGGTTTTGAAAAAGTTAAGAAACAAACAAAAAGTTAGTTAGTTAGTTGAAACAAATTTTGAAAAGATAGGAAGTTAGGAAGTTAGAAAAGATATTTTGAAAAGATATTTTTGAAAAAGATAAGATGAGAAGATATTTTTGAAAAGATATGATAGAAATTAGTTTTTGAAAAAGATTTGATTTTTAAAATCTCAATTAATGACTTGATTCATAAGAAATCATAAGATATGATTCTAGAACTTAAAGTTTAAATCTTTCTTGACAAGCAAGTAACAAACTTCAAATTTTTTGAATCAAAACATTAATTGATTAGTTATTTTCGAAAATTTTATATAAAAATAAGAAAAAGATTTTTGAAAAATATTTTTAGAATTTTCGAAAATAACTAAGAATTTTGAAAAAGATTTGATTTTTGAAAAAGATTTTGAAAAAGATAAGATTTTCAAATTGAAAATTTGATTTGACTCATGAGAAACAATTTGATTTTAAAAATTTTTGAAAAAGTCAATCCAAATTTTCGAATTTGATGAGAGAAAAAGGGAAAGATATTTTTTTGATTTTTGAATTTTTATGATGAGAGAGAAAAACACAAAAAAATGCAATGCATGAAATTTTTAGATCAAAACATGTGATGCATGCAAGAATGCTATGAATGTGAAGATGAACACCAAGAACACTTTGAATGTCATGATGAACATCAAGAACATATTTTTGAAAAATTTTTAATGCAAAGAAAACATGCAAGACACCAAACTTAGAATTCTTTAATGCTTAGGCACTAAGAATTCAAGAATGCATATGATAAACATGAAAAGACACAAAACAAAAAATCATCAAGATCATACAAGAAGACTCACCAAGAACAACTTGAAGATCATGAAGAACACTATGAATGCATGAATTTTCGAAAAATGCAAGATGCATATGCAATTGACACCAAACTTATAATGTGACTCAAGACTCAAACAAGAAACATAAAAATATTTTTTTGATTTTTATGATTTTCTTATTTTTTAGGATTTTTTTTTTCGAAAATTATATGAAAAAGGAAAATAAGGATTCCAAAATTTTTAATATGAATTCCAGGAATCTTGCATTCTTAGTCTAAAGCTTCAGTCCAGGAATTAGACATGGCTCACTAGCCAGCCAAGCTTTCAAAGAAAGCTTCAGTCCAAAACACTAGACATGGCCAATGGCCAGCCAAGCTTCAGCATTTAACATGAGAGTATATTGCTCTTGATAACAAATTGCAAGCCTCAGTCCAAATAAATTTAGACATGGCTTTACAGCCAGCCAGGCTTTACATGCTTCATGAAACACTAGAATTCATTCTTAAAAAATTTTGAATAAAATTTTTGAAAACATTTTTTTCGAAAACAAAAGAAGAGTTTTTGAAAGATTTTTGAAAACTTTTTGAAAAGAAAACAAAAAGAAAGTTACCCAATCTGAGCAACAAGATGAACCGTCAGTTGTCCAAACTCGAACAATCCCCGGCAACGGCGCCAAAAACTTGGTGCACGAAATTGTGATCTCCAGGCTCGAACAAATCCTGGTAATGGCTCCAGAGCTTGGTGCTCTGATCTTAATTCATAATTGTCACAACTTCGATACAACTAACCAGCAAGTGCACTGGGTCGTCCAAGTAATACCTTACGTGAGTAAGGGTCGAATCCCACGGAGATTGTTGGTATGAAGCAAGCTATGGTCACCTTGTAAATCTCAGTCAGGCGGATATAAAATAATCATGGAGTTTTCGAATATTATATAATAAAATAGGGATAGAGATACTTATGTAAATCATTGGTAGGAATTTCAGATAAGCGAATGGGGATGCTTTTCGTTCCTCTGAACCTCTGCTTTCCTGCTATCTTCATCCAATCCGTCTTACTCCTTTCCATGGCTGGCTTTATGCAAGGGCATCACCGTTGTCAGTGGCTACATCCCCTCCTCTCAGTGAATAATATGCTCACGCACCCTGTCACGGCACGGCTATTCATCTGTCGGTTCTCGATCATGCTGGAATAGGATTCACCCTCCTTTTGCTTCTGTCACTAACGCCCAGCACTCGGGAGTTTGAAGCTCGTCACAGTCATTCAATCATTGAATCCTACTCAGAATACCACAGACAAGGTTTAGACCTTCCGGATTCTCTTGAATGCTGCCATCATTCTAGCTTACGCCACGAAGATTCTGGTTAGGAGATCTAAGAGATACTCATTCTAGCTTAATTCATGTAGAACAGAAGTGTTTGTCAGGCACGTGTTCATAAGGGAGAAGGATGATGAGCGTCACACATAATCATCACCTTCATCACGTTCTTGGGTGCAAATGGATATCTTAGAAGCGAAATAAGAAGAATTGAATAGAAAACAGTAGTACTTTGCATTAATCTTTGAGGAACAGCAGAGCTCCACACCTTAATCTATGGAGTGTAGAAACTCTACCGTTGAAAATACATAAGTGAAGGTCCAGGCATGGCCGAGATGGCCAGCCCCCTAAAACGTGATCACAGGATCAATACAATCCAGGATGCCTAATGCAATAGTAAGAGGTCCTATTTATAATAAACTAGTCACTAGGGTTTACATGAGTAAGTAATTGATGCATAAATCCACTTCTGGGGCCCACTTGGTGTGTGTTTGGGCTGAGCTTGAGTGTAGCACGTGCAGAGGCCATTTGTGGAGTTGAACGCCAGTTTCTGTGCCAGTTTGGGCGTTCAACTCTGGTTTTGGATCCTTTTCTGGCGCTGGACGCCAGATTTGGGCAGAAGGCTGACGTTGAACGCCCGTTTACATCATCAATTCTTAGCCAAAGTATGAACTATTATACATTGCTGGAAAGCCCTGGATGTCTACTTTCCAACGCAATTGGAAGCGCGCCATTTCGAGTTCTGTAGCTCCAGAAAATCCACTTTGAGTGCAGGGAGGTCAGAATCCAACAGCATCAGTAGTCCTTTTTCAACCTCTGAATCTGATTTTTGCTTAAGTCCCTCAATTTCAGCCAGAAAATACCTGAAATCACAGAAAAACACACAAACTCATAGTAAAGTCCAGAAATGTGAATTTAACATAAAAACTAATGAAAACATCCCTAAAAGTAACTAGATCCTACTAAAAACATACTAAAAACAATGCCAAAAAGCGTATAAATTATCCGCTCATCAATAGACTACCAACTTGTGGCACATTAGTTTGGGGTCTATGCCTGGCATGTTTGTGGCTTTCCATGCGAAGAGATCGACATTGTCTCATAAGAATTGTACCAGTAATTCTTTTGAGTCTCCTTTCAGGATCGTGCCGATATTAGTTGTTTTGTCCGAGGTGTCTCCGATCTGAACCTTCTCTATCTCACCTTCTGGCTGCAGACGGAGTTCTTCTTGTTTCTGAACTTCGCCAAGCTCAATTGCATGAAACTCTTCTCTTCTACCTCTGAGGTTTAGACTTTCGTTATAACAGCGGCGTGCCATCTTTTGATCTGCTTTTATTGTGGCTATCCCCTCTGTAGTTGGGAATTTCATGCATAGATGTGGAGTCGAGACTATTGCGCCGAGTTGATTTAGTGTTGTCCGACCTATTAGAGCATTCTAGGCTGAACTCACGTCGACCACAATGTAGTCTATTTTGAGTGTCCTGGATTGGTTCCCCTTTTCGAAGGTTGTATGTAGTGATATGTATCCCAGTGGTTGTACCGGGGTATCTCCGAGTCTGAACAGATTGTTCGGGTATGCCTTAAGCTCTTTGTCTTCTAGGCCAAGCTTGTCGAAGGCAGCTTTGAATAAGATATCGGCGGAGCTCCCTTGGTCTATTAATGTGCGGTGCAGATTGGCGTTTGCCAATATGACGGTGATGACCATGGGGTCGTCGTGTCCCGAGATGATACCGGATGCATCCTCTTTGTGAATGTGATTGCAGGGATGTCGGGTGCTTCCTCCTTTCCCTCGACATGATATACTTCTTTGAGATATCTTTTGCGAGATGATTTGGAGATTCCTCCCCCTGCGAATCCGCTGTGTATCATGTGGACATGTCTTTCTGGTGTACGAGGCGATCACGCGGTTCGTCCGATATCTTCGTCCCTTCGTCTCTTTCTTTGATCATCATCTCGGGTGGCCAGAAACCGATCTAGTTTTCCTTCCCTCACCAATTTTTCTATGATGTTCTTTAAATTGAAGCACTCGTTGGTGGAGTGCCCTCGCACTCGATGATATTCACAATACTCATTCCGGTTTCCTCCCCCTCTTTTGCCTTTGAGTGGCCGAGTTGGGGGTATTCTCTCCATATGGCAGACTTCTTTGTATACGTCGACTAAGGATACCCTGAGAGGGGTGTAATTGTGGTATTTTTTAATTTTCTCCCCTTGTCGATCTTCTTACCTTTTGGACTCCTTATCTTTATCTCGGTTGGGGACCCCGGATTTGGAGGTTTCTCCCAACCGAGCGTTTTCTTCCATGTTGATGTATTTTTCTGCTTGCTCCTGCACTTCGTCTAAGGAGGTAGGGTACTTCTTTGATATAGATTGGCTAAAAGGTCCTTCTCGTAGGCCGTTGATGAGTCCCATGATGGCGGCCTCTGTTGGCAAGCTTTGTATGTCCATGCATGTTTTGTTGAATCTTTCCATGTAGTTGCGGAGGCTCTCCCGATCGCCTTGCTTGATCCCCAGTAAACTAGGGGCGTGTTTGGCCTTATCTTTCTGGATGGAGAATCTGGCTAGGAATTTTTTGGCCATGTCATCAAAGTTTGAGATGGACTTTGGAGGTAAGTTGTCGAACCATCTGATTGCTGTCTTCGTGAGAGTTGTTGGATAAGCTTTGCAGTGAACGGCATCTGAGGTGTCGGTGAGGTACATTCTGCTTCTGAAATTGCTGAGATGATGGTTGGGATTTGTGGTACCATCATACAAAATTATATCTGTGAGTTTGAAGTCTTTTGGAATTTTGGTTTTCGTGATTTCCCTGGTGAATGGATCTCGTTCTTTGTGTGAATTTTCCTCAGGAGTGGCCCGAGGAGCTTTTGCTTTGAGATGGGCTTCTAATTGCAGTAGTTTGTCTTCCAGTTCTTGATGTCGCCGTACCTCTCTTTGAAGATCCTTCCCAACCTCTCGTTGTTGTTGGGTTTCTTTTTCAAGTTGCTTTAAGTGATCTTAAAGTGCTTTTATTACCCCGGGATTTGATGAGTTTTTGTCCCCGTTGGATTCCGGAGTATCCTTTAGCGTAGTGTCCGCGTTCTTGTGCGGCGTTCTGTTTTCTAGATTTGAATCGTGGTCGTTGTCATGGCCGTCCGCCATGGTGTTGGGATGACTTCTAGGTTCCCTGGCAACGGCGCCAATGTTCTGTGGGTTACCTGAAACTGTAGGTCGATCTCGGATGAGATCTTCAGTACTGGTCAGAGATGACCTGTCCGGCTGGCTGGTGGCAGCCGGAGCTGTTGTGTCTGACTTGTTAGACTGGCTACACTTCTGATCCTTGGTCACCGGAGGGTGGGGGGTACCTGCAAGAGACCCCGATGCTTAAGTTAGCATGGGTATTAAACAGGTTTTATGTAGAATCAGAGTATGAGTTATACCTGGGTGCTCCAGTGTATTTATAGTTGATGAGGCTGACCTTTCTGATAAGATAAGTTAGTTATCTTATCTTATCTTTATCTTATTTTGGATGAAGTCAGCTTATCTTCAAAGGAACCGCCTTTATCTCTATAGGCTTGGATTGCCTTTGGATTTGGGTCGTGTTCCTCTATTTGGGCCCTCTATCGGGCTCTCCTGTCGGTTTGGCCAATCTCTTTGAGAAGAGGTCGGCTAGTCGGACCTGAAGAGGTCGGTCGCCATGTCGCTAAACATCCCGGGTCGGACAGCTTGACCCAGGGTATGAACACTTCCTTTGGACGCTCCCTAAGCCACGCTTTTCTTATTTTCTTCTTTCTTCACCTACAAGTAATCAAATCAACCAATCAAAGTATCACAAAATTCACAAGGTTTATAAATCAATTAATTATCAATTAAATTTAGCTTAAACCTCATGATTTTGTATCAATTAAAGGGTGGTTGATTGATTCTAAGAAACCATGCAATTCCACTCCAAATTACTTACTTACAATGCAAGAAAGTGCATAAAACCTAATAAAAACAAAGAAAAAGACTAGTAAAACTAGGCTAAGATGACTTGTCATCACAACACCAAACTTAAAACTTGCTTGTCCCCAAGCAAGAATCAAACATAAGAGAAGATAGAATGAAGTAGATAAGTAAACATGTCCTTATTAAGCATATAGTTGAACTTGGTTTATGGGGTTTTATGCAGATCAATAATAGCTTATTTATTACTTGCTGTTTAACAAACAATGCCTCTTCAAAGATTCACTAAGGTTACTGCTACAATGCCTTACTTTTTGCTTACTTCCCTTGTTATCTTTTTCCTTCTTTCTCTTGCATTAGAGCTTATTACTTATTGAAGGCTTGGTAGCAAATGTTTCAGTGGCCTTTGGCTTAATTTCACTTAACATTTCTTCACCATAGACACATGGCTCACCTTTTTCTTCCTATGATCATTGATGCCTAGCATCTCTTTGGATTACTAAATGTTTTGTAGCTAGGTTGCTCTTTATTGTGGACTTTCAGTTGGCCATCCCAAATCAGTTGATCTAAGTGGCCATGTTTTGAAATACTCCTTAGAACTTACTTGTCCAAGCATATCCTAGTACAAAAACACCACAGGCATGTGTCCTAGGGTCCAAGCTATTGGTGTCTAGCCTTATTGTTTGTTTCTTTGCCATTTTCTTTGGCTTTTTCTATTTCCTTTTCTTTCTGTTTTGATTCATTTTCAAGGGATTTTCATTGATTTAAGGATCATAGCAGCAAACTAGCTTAGGCTTCAAATAACATGTCATTATGCAACAATTATTGTATGAGCTAACAATTGAATCAAACACACACCACCACTAACTTCCATTCTAACTTTTGCAACATTGAACAATGAACTTTTCTAATTAAAACATATCTCTTTTATTCAAACAGCAAGATGAACAAAGCAAAGTACTCAAGTTAATGAAGGATGACATTTATTATGCAAATAATTTTTAAGCTAAAGAGAAATTGCAGATAGCCTTCTTCAGCATGAACTATGCAAAACAAAAGATGATTGGAGGTATATCATTTTTCAGGTATACATCTTCCTTATTCAATTTGAAATTATGAAAGAGCTTCACCACCTTTTAGTTGTTATGCTCCTGGCCCTTGCTTGATTCCCCCTTGTTCTTCTTCCTTTTCCCAAGCTTGGAGTAGTCACGAACTTCTTCACAAGGACATCTTCTATCCCATATAGGATCTGTGAGTCCTGAAAGCCCAACTTCCTCCAATCTTTCAAGTATTACCTCGGTATAATGATGAGACTTTGCTTTCTGGCGGTATCTAAGTTCTTGGCACTACTCGGATGTTTTGATTTGTGGATTTAGTGCTGGTATACTGTGGGTCAAGTACTCCAACCTTGCTTGCATGTCTTCATTACACCCTGTTTGTTGCACATGTCTAGCTTCTCCAATAGTGTGATGAATATTCTTCCACTGATACAAGTTGTGAGTATATTCCCCATACTTGGCTTGAGTCAGGAACATTTTGTCATATGATTCCTTAAGATTTGTTGTTTATTCCTTCTGCCCTTCAAGAATCTTGGCTTGGAATTCTTGTTGTTGGGTCATCATTTGTTCCTGCCAACTCTCTTGTCTTTCCTCCATTCTGTGCTGCCAAGCTTCACTCAGCTTTTGGTGCGCTAGATATTGCTCTTGTTGTTGCAAATACAGCTCCTGTTGCCTTGAATACTGCTCTTGTGCTCTCACATTTTGTTGTGATATTTCCTCAAGAGCTTCCTGCAATTGACTCATATCTATGATACCAGGAGCTTGTTCGTCCCTCTTGTGTGACCTTCTTCTTTTGTGAGTTCTTTCTTCCTCTTGATCTTCCTCCTCCTCTTCATTAAGACCTTCCATTTTTCTCTTTGTAATTCCTCTGGTTCCTCTCACCTTCTCTGTATCTTCATCTTCGAAGAGCACTCCAGCTTTGTTACACAATCTCAGAATCGTGCTTGGGTGCCCAAGCCTACCCGATTTGTGTGTGTCTTCAGCCATCTCCTGGATACTGTGTACTATGAGTTGGGAAATGTTAATTTTCCCCCATGTAGGATGCAGTATGTCAGGAGAGCTCTCTTGATTATGACTAATGAGGTATTCGCCGTGGGGAGTATTGATCCCCTTACTACCTCATACCACTCATTCGCCTCAGGTATGAGATCAAATCTCTTCAGACAACTCGGGATTCCCTTTAAGTCTCTTTCCCAGTCTCCTCTTTCAATACATAACCCTTCCAATATTTCATCAGGGTCATTATCACCACGCAATCTGTCTTCATAGCTAAGCTCATCGTAAGTTATGATTCTCAACTTTAGAACTCTTGTAATTGATGGTGGACTAAAATCCACTTCAACACCTCTGACATAACTTTTGTACGATGGGCTGTCTTCGTTCTCCTTAACAGCATTGGCGTAAAACTCCCTTATCATAACAGCACTAATTTCAGTGAGAGGATGGCACAGAAGATCCCATCTTCTTTCCTTGGTGATTTGTCGCATAATGGGATATTCTCCCTCCCTCAGCTCGAACCCCATTTCAGGAATGATAAGCTTCGTTTTCATGAGCCTATTGTATCTTGCTTCATGAAATTGGGATTTGAACCTCTTTGTGTCATAGGATGGAGGCTCTGTCACCATTGGTTCCTTTCCTAGTCTTCTCCTTGAACTTGAAGGAGCCATTGAATATGTGTGAAAATAAGAGATAGGTAGGGTTGTGTTTGGAGTGATGTTCGGTCTTGTTGTAAAGAGAAAGAAGAAATTGTGTGCTTTGAGTGAGAGTGGCTTGTATGAAAGTGTTCTCTATGATGCGTTGGAGGCTATTTTTGGACAAGGTTTCCAAGTTTCCCAACAAGATCACAAGAGATGAGTGGGTTCGGTTATGGTAATGAAGGCTGAGGATTGAGTTGAATAATGTAGAAGACTCATGAAATGAATGGCCTGCATGTATTGTTGAAGCTTGACGAGGATTCTCTTCTTATTGGCTGCATGCTTTTTCGGTGTCCAATGGTGCATGCATGCAGATTTTACTTTCCAAGGGGTGCGCTTCACTAGGCACATGTGACCACTTCTCACTTGGCTTGTCATAGCTGTGGTCCTTCCTTTCTTCTCCTTTTCTCAATTTTCTCTTTTCCTATCAAATCAAAGCAACAAAATGGTGGGGTTCAGGACAAAATTTGGTAATGTAGTGATGCATACTTAGCCTATTTATTATGTTTCTATGTCATGGAAGATCAATTGTGTCCCTTACTTAGTGAACCATGGTTTGGTGAACACCAAACTTGTTGTTTGTTAAAGGGTCAATGTCAAAAGTGAGCACTTTGTCACAATTGATACCTTCCTCATGAGTTCTAATTCATTTTCTAACATTAATTCCTAAAATGAAGCAATGTATGATTCATCTATGCATGACTTTGATTTTATGAACACAAATCGATCCTTCTGAAAATTGGTATGTGTGCAGACACCAAACTTAATGTTTGGTCATATACTTCATCGAAATGACTAAGCATATGATCTAAGAATGCTTGAAAAGCTAATTTTTTTGTGTGCTGCGAAGCACACCAAACTTAGAAGTCTGGCATGTATTTCAAAACAATGTATGCATTTTTCAAATATGTCTAATAAAATTTAAAGTCATGCTAAGGTGATCATAATTTATTAAATTCAAAAACAAGCATAATCTTAAATCATGGGTTGCCTCCCATGGAGCGCTCTTTTATTGTCATTAGCTTGACAGTGAATCCCTCTTTTATGGTGGTTGATGACTGTAGTGTCTCAGCTTGTCCCCCCTGACTGTGAGCTTCTTCTTTGTTCCTTGATGCTCAATTTCAGCATGCTCCAGTGATAGTATTTTGCTGACAGTAAAGTAGTCATCAGTCCGTTGATTTGTCCCCAGTTGTTGATAGATCAATTGTACTTCATCACCCTTAGAGAGCCCCTCTGTTGGGATCTTTTTGTTCTTCCAACTCTTTTTAGTCTTGTTCTTGTTTTTTCTCCTTCTTTCTACTGATCCTCCTTCTTTAACAGTAGGTTTCACTTTGAGACTCTTCTCCTTGATGACCGACACATCTATGTCTTCTTGAATTTCTTCATTGCTCTGCACAGTCTCCTTCTCTTTTTGCCCTGTTGTATTGTCTATATCTTACTTTGGAAGGTAACTACTGATTGTCCTGTTAATTCCTTCCTTCCACTGCAAGTTTTCCTTGTTTGTTTCTATCCAGTCTTTCTTTTCATTAATGAGCTGTGTCTCTGGAAATACATTCAGGGTGACGCTTTCATCATGTATTCTGAGGGTTAACTCTCCTCGCTCTACGTCTATAATGGCCCTAGCAGTGGCCAAAAATAGTCTTCCCAATATAATGGAATCACCTTCATCCTCATCTGAATCTAAGATCACAAAATATGCTGGAAAGATGAATTTGTCCACCTTTACTAGAAGGTTCTCAATCACACCCCTGGGGCATATCACTGACTTGTCCACCAGTTCTAAGGACATTTGTACTGGTTTCACTTCTTCTATGCACAGCTTCTTCACTAGAGAAGAAGGCATGAGATTGATACTAGCCCCTAAGTCACACATTGCCTTGTTGATGGTCATACTACCAATGGCACAAGGTAGAAAGAAACTTCCAGGATCTTCAAGTTTAGGGGGGAGTCCTTTTTGGATTAATGCTCTGCATTCTTCAGTGAGCAGTATAGTTTCATTCTCTTGCCAACTTCTCTTCTTGTTAATAAGCTCCTTCAAAAATTTGGCATATAGGGGCATTTGCTCTAGTGCCTCAGCTAAGGGAATATTTATCTCCAATTTCTTGAAAGTCTCAAGGAACTTATGAAAATGTTGATCCTTTGCTTCTTTGTTGAATCTCTGGGGATATAGCAGTGGAGGTATAGAGCTTTTCTCTGCTTGCTGCTTTTGTTCCTTGGTTGGCTTTTCCTTTTCTTTGAGCTTCTCTGGAATATTCTTGCTTGTTGTTACCTCCTCATCATTGGCTTCTTTTTCAACCTGCTTCTTGTCATCATCCTTTGGCTTCTTGGTTGCTTCTTCCTTTTTCACCAAGATCTTACCATTCCTTTGCTGTATGGCTTTGCATTCCTCTTTTGGATTCGGAATGGTATCACTTGGTATTGAACTCAAGGGTCTCTCAGTATCAAGTTGCTTGGAAATCTGTCCAATCTGCCTCTCTATATTTTTCATGGAAGCCTCCTGATTCTTTGTTGTCATCTCTTGGTGCTTCATCAGTTTATCCATTAAGATCTCTAAATTGGTAATCCTCTGAGAGTCTTGTGAGGTTGGTTGGTTGTGGGGTGTTGAGGGTTGAGGGTATGTATTTTGGTTGGTGGCTTGGTTATTGGATGGATGATGGTTAGAGTTGGGGTAAGTATTTTGTGGTTTTCTGTATGTGTTTTGGTTATTGTTTTGCTGGTTGTTGTGGTTTGTGTTTTTCCAACTGTTTTTGTTTGAGTTTCTTTGCCATGGTTGTTGAGCTTGATTTTGATTGTCTCCTCATCTGAGGTTGGGGTGGTTCTTCCAGGAGGGGTTATAAGTGTCACCATAAACCTCATTTGTCCCAGCATTTTGATTGTGCATATACTGGACTTGTTCTTGCCGTTGATCCTCTTGGATGGCTTGTGTTGACTGCTGCAACTTGGAGGCTATCCATCCTTTTGGCCATTTGCTCAAATTGTTGTTGAATTTGCTGCTACATCATTTTATTTTGAGCTAGGGTTGAGTCCACTCCTTCCAACTCCATCACTCCTTTCCTCTGTGATGGTTGGTGTTGCCTTTGGTGAGCAAAGAAATACTGGTTGTTAGCCACCATATCAATGATATTTTGGGCTTCCTCTGTAGTTTTCATGAGTTGCACAGAGCCTCCTGCTGAATGATCCAAAGCCTCTTGAGATTTCAATGTCAAGCCTTCATAGAAATTCTGTAATCTGTCCCACTCACTGAACATTTCAGGAGGACACTTCCTGATTAGAGCTTTGTATCATTCCCATGCCTCATACAAAGGTTCAGCATCCATTTGTGTGAATGTTTGTAATTCAGTCTTCAATCTAATAACTCTTTGAGGTGGGTAAAACTTGGCAAGAAACTTGCTCACTAGATCATCCCAATTGTTGATGCTGTCTCCTGGGAAGGATTACAACCATTTAGTAGCTTTGTCTCTGAGAGAAAATGGAAATAATAACAGATTGTAGATGTCAGGATGGACTCCATTAGTTTTGATAGTGTCACAAATCCTCAGGAAAGTAGACAAGTGTTGGTTTGGATCTTCAAGTGGTCCTCCTCCATAAGAACAATTGTTTTGAACCAAGGTGATGAGTTGTGGCTTTAGTTCAAAGTTATTTGCATTAACATTTGGGGTAACAATGCTACTCCCACAATGTCTAGGATTTACAAATGTGTAGGAAGCCAAAACTCTTCTCTATGGTGGATTATTGTTGTTATTGGCTGCTCCTTCTGGTGGATTTGGTGGATTTGTTAAGTGTTCCTCCATATCTTGGAACTCTTCTTCTGAATCCTCTTCTCCAACAATGTTTTTCCCTCTTTCAGCTCTTTTTAATCTCACAAAAAGTGGGTATAACTCTCCTTGTACCTGACATACAACCAAAGCATAAGAATCACACAACACTAGAAAGGCAATTACACTTCAATCCATTGCTGAAGTGAAATGTTAATTGGCTTAAGCAAAAATTCAAACAGTTAGTGTGTTAGTCAAAAATTAAAGAAACAGAAAAGAAAAAGTGCTTGATCTAGATCTCTACTTCACTTAATCATTGTCAATCTAATTCAATCCCCGGCAACGGCGCCAAAAACTTGATGTGTGGAAAACGATCCAACACAAAACTCACCGGCAAGTGTACCGGGTCGCATCAAGTAATAATAACTCACATGAGTGAGGTCGATCCCACAGGGATTGAAGGATTGAGCAATTTTAGTTTAGTGGTTGATTTAGTCAAGCGAATCAAGTATTGGTTGAGTGGTTTGGAACTGGCAGAGACTAAATTGCATGAATTGTAAAGGAAAAGGGAATAATTGCAGTAAATTGAAGAGAAAAAGAAGTAAAAGTGCTGAATCTTAAAGTGCAAGTAATGTAAATTACAGAAACTTAGATTGCAAGAAATGTAAATAACTGAAACTTTAAGTGCAAGAAACGTAAATTGCTTGAATTATAAAAAGGATTGATGCACGGAAAACTTGTCTCGTAACAGATTTCCTTCAGCAAGTGTACCGAATTTCGTCGTCAAGTAAAAACTCACAATAGAGTGAGGTCGAATCCCACAGAGATTGATTGATCAAGCAACTTTAATTAGAGGAATGTTCTAGTTGAGCGAATCAGAATTTGAGTTGAGAATTGCAGAAAATAAAATGGCGGGAAAGTAAATAACAGAAAAAGTAAATGCGAGAAATAAAGAGCTGAAAGTAAATGACGGAAAGTAAATTGCAGAATGGTAAATGGGAATGGGGTAACTGCTCATAAAAGTAAATGACAGAAACTAAAGAGAATGGGTAAGATCAGAAATGGGGAGTTCATTGGGCTCAGGAGATGTTGCATTCTCCGGATCAATTTCATTTTCATCTCTTCCTCAATCAATGCATTCATTGATCTCCTTGGCAATTTTAAGTGATCGAGTTACAATTCCTTATAATTCAATCTCTCAAATCTTGATCAATAGCCAATTCCTTGGTCAATTGCTCATGAGAAGAGATGAAGTATGGTCACTGATTATACCACATGCATTTCCCAAATCAAGTATTGAGAGGATTATAGTCACATATCCATCCAAACACAATTTGGTCCAGCATGAGAAAGCATTTCTAGCATGATCTCTTCCTTCCTCTTTCAAGGTTCAGAAGAGATCCAAGTTTGAATAGCTTCTTTTCCAAGATAACTATCCAATTGGATAAAGATCGAAAGCTTTCAAGTAAAATCAAGAAAACAAATAGAAGAAGAATAATGAAAACTAGTATTGATCAATCAAATTACAACAGAGCTCCCTAACCCAATGAAAGGGGTTTAGTTGTTCATAGCTCTGGAAAATAAAAGCAAAGATGGAGAATACATCATGAAAACAAAACTATAAGTGCAGAGAATGGCAAAATACAGATAGTAGTTTTCCCCCAATTTCCCATCTCCCTAATCAATTCAAAGCTACTCCTATATATACTACTCTTCTGATCTTCTAGTTGGCTCCTCAAGTCTTGGGTATAGGCCTTTGGATCTTGAGTTTGAAGCAGTTATCTTCTTCATTGGGCTTAGCTTTACATGCAGAGAGAAAGTGTGAAGTGGGCAGTGACTTTAGCTCAGGACGTTAGTGGTGTTAACATTAAGTGAAATTGTGGGTTCGAGAACGTTAGTGACAATCACCTTTTTCACTAACGTTCCTGACCCAAGTTAGAGCCACGTTAACCTCAACATTAGTGGCACAAACGTTGCCACTAACGTTGCCTCTTGGTCCTTCGCACACGTTATTGGGACTTACCTTTCCCAATAACATTGAGAAGCCTCCCCATTTCTTACGTTAGAGTCCACGTTAACTTAGTTAACGTGGCTCTTAACGTTAACTTGCCAACCTTCGAGAACACTTACCTTTGTCACTAACGTTTCAATGTGCCCCTATCTCCCACGTTAGAGTCCACGTTAACTAGGTTAACGTGGCCTCTAACGTAGCAATGCTAGCCATCTCCAACGTTAGTAACAAAGGTGAATGTCACTAACGTTGGCTCATCATCTCTCTTCTTCACGTTAGCTTCCACGTTAACTAAGTTAACGTGGGAGTTAACGTGGCTCATTGTGGCTTGTGTGGTTCATTCCAACGTTAGTGACAAAGTTAGGTGTCACTAACATTGGCGATCATATACTTTCTCCACGTTGGCTTCCACGTTAACAAAGTTAATGTGGAAGTTAACGTGGCTTGTGGAGGCTTGGCCAACGTTAGTGACAAAGTTAAATGTCACTAACATTGGCTTCTCTTTTGCTTCTTAACGTTAGAAGCCACGTTAACTAAGTTAACGTGGCAACTAACGTGGCCACTTATGAGCTTGGCCCAACGTTAGTGACAAAGGTAAGTGTCACTAACGTTGGCTCCATTTTCTTTCCTCCACGTTAGAGTTCATGTTAACTTAGTTAACGTGACTCTTAACGTGGGCTATGATGGCTTCGAGGACGTTATTGGCGATTACTTTTCTCATTAACTTTGCAAGCTAGCTCCCATTCCTACGTTAGAAGTCACGTTAGTGAGACTAACGTGGCTGCTAACGTGGTTCTTCCTTGCTTCCTTTGTCCTGAAATCAAGCAATAAAGTGCATCAAAGTTCTAGTCCAAGTCATGGGAAATGCAACATCCAATTTGTCATTAATTTCATGCAAAGTCCTCATGAAATCATGTAAAGTGCACAATGTATGCTTGAATCAAGATGTAAGTGAATATCTACCTAAAACTAGCTTATTTTCTAAGGAAATGCATGAAACTTCCTTAAAAACAGTAAAGAAAAGGTCAGTTAAACTGGCCAAAATACCCTGGCATCACAATACCAAACTTAAAGCTTGCTTGTCCCTAAGCAAGTACTGGAACAAGAGAATGATGAATGGAATGCCAAGAGAAATGAGTCATTCTTGTGGAGGTCATGTCCCTGGTTTTATGGTGGTTTCATGCATAGCAACTTAGGTTCATTCCTGGCTTTCAGACCTTTATCATGTCCTAGAATACTCATTGTGATTGTATCCCATGAGACTTTCATTCATTGATCCTTTTGTTGTCATTTCAGGGCTTATTTGTGTTCTTAAGCTAAGTGCTCTGTAAGGGGGCAACTCTTTAAAATAAGCTTTCAGCCAACACTCCCGAACCAGTTGGTTCAAGGTACTTGGTGTTGAAGCACCCCTAAGGACTTACTTTCCCAAGTCTCTCCCCCATACATACACACCACAGGCATATGGTTTATTTTTTTTCTTTTCTTGAGACCTTGGTGTCCAGCACCTCTTTGGGTTACTAAATGCTCTGTAGTGAGGGTTACTCTTGATAGTGGGCTTTCAGCTGATAATCCCGAGTTAGTTAACCCAAGTTACCAAGTGATAAGGCACCCCTAAGAGCTTATTCATCCAAGTAAATCCCTCACACAGGAACACCACAGACACATGCCTCAAGATTAAAACCGTTGGTTCCTAGCCTTATTGCTTACTCTTTTTCTTTTATTTATTTTTTTTGCCACTTTCATTTTTCTTTTCCCCTTTTTCTTATTAGGATCTTGTTATTTAGTTAGTCTCATGGGGTGTGTTCAAAGCATAGTATTCATGACAGATAGTTGTCTTCCCACCTTGTGGTTGAACCAACTTAGCTAACTTATGACCGCACCACAAACTAAGGAACTTACTCCATAGTATGAACTCCACTCTAGTCTTTTGCAAAACACTCATTCTCTTTTCATTTGATTCTAAGGGACAAGCATACAAATAAGCAAAGTAAGGATGCAGTGTCATAAAGACCAGCAAGCATAGACCTATTCAACAAAAAGCTTAAAAGACAAAATAAAAAAGTTCAAACTAACATGGAAGCAAGTTCTATTTCATACGAGATCTTCCTTATTTAAAGCATAGAGAAAAATGGACCAAAGAAGGAACTCCACCACCTTTTACTCGTGTGGTTGCCCATGCTCTCTTCCTTGTTTGTCCTCCTTGTGTCCCTCTTGATTGCTCATACTCCCACTCCCTTTGCTTTTTCCAATCAGCTTCTTCCAGAAACCACCATCTTCCATCTTCTTCTTGAGTATTTCCTTCTGCTGTTTCACCTTCCTCTCTTCTTGTTCTACAAAATCTTTTTGGACCTCATCATATGTAGGGATGGCATAGTGTAGATGATGCATATTACTAGACATGTAGTTCAACTTGGCTTGAGTGTTTACGTTGAACTCCTCCCTATGTAGTTGCCGTCCTTCATTAAGTACAGTGAACTCATTGAATGCTTTCATCTGAGCTATTTGCCACTGATTGAGTTTCTGCAAATGCTTATCTTGACGTTCTTGCCTCTCAGTAACTTGGTGGATGGCTTGAGTGAGATGGGAGTATTGTTCCTGTTGCTGCTCCATTTGTTGTTTCTGCCACTCTTCTTGTTGGCTCATCCAGTTGGACTGAAGGTTTAGTATTTGCTCTTGTCCTTCCATATGTCTCATCCCCAAATCTTCAATGGCCCTTAGAAGGTGATTCATATTCAAGTTGGCTGGGTCATGATACTCTTCTTATTGATATTCTTCTTGATGAGGCTCCTCTTGGTGAGCTCCTTCTTTCGGTTTTAGCTTCCCTATTTGTGGCCTTCTTTGTTGCTGAGCAGGTGTAGTATAGACAAGACGCTGGATTGTAACTAGCCTCCCAGGATTCACCCAGTCTGGATTGCTATCCTCGAAGACCACCTTAGCCTTTGTACATAGTCTGAGAATAGTGCTGGGGTACCAAAGCCTGGCACCCGAATCAGCCTTCTCAGCTGACTCTTGAATCCCCTCAGCTATGAGTTCATGCACATTGATTTCTCTACCCTGTACTAGGCAATGTACCATAGTCGCTCGATTAATATTGACCTCTGAATTATTTGCAGCTGGGAGGATGGACCTCCTTACGAGTTCAAACCACCCTTTGGCTTCCGGGCTAAGGTCTCCCCTCTTGATGAACCGGGGTCTTCCATCTGCATACCTCTCCCAATCAGCTGCTATAACACAGATGTCAGTCACGATTTCTGTGAGCTCATCATTGTCAGGGCTCTTACTTATCCTTGCATGATAACTGGGCTCATCAAAATGTGGTGATTTCAAGTGAAAAGTTCTTGTTATAGCATTTGACCTGAAGTCTACCTCCTTTCCTCTTATATAGCTTTTGAAGATTGGGGCCCTGGTTTTGTCTTCTCTAACCACATTTGCGTAGAACTCTTTGATGAGGTTTACATTGATCTTCCCCTCTGGATTAGTGAGCCTTTGCCACCCTCTTTGTTCAATTTTCTCCCGAATCTGTGGGCACTCGTCTTCATTGATTTGGAAGGTTAACTCAGGCAATATCTTCTTGATCTTGATCCTTTCAAATTCTTGTTCATGGAAGGCAGTTTTGAATCTCTTCTCATCGAAAGGAATGTTCTCCATTGGTTCCTTCCCCTTTTGCCTCTTGGAGCTTGATGATGCCATGAATTTGAGTTGCTATGTGAGGGGATTGGAAGGTAAGGATAGATGAGGAATTTGGTTGGTTAAGACGAGGTGTGATGAAGAGGTTTTGGATGCCGAAAGTGTGAAGTGTGGAGAGTGGGAATTTGAATGTGAGGGTTAAGTATGCACTAGGACTCATTTATATAGGGAGATTATGAGTGAGTGGAGGGTGTGGATTGATGGAATGGTTGCTTGATGGACGGTTAGGGTTGTGCATGGAGAAAGGACAAGGATCATCACTTTATGAAGGTTATTGGTTCGGTCTCCAAGGGTCTCCTTTTTTCAATGTTGCATGGCAACAATTTCCAATGCATTCCTTCTTGAGACAAGGGTGTAGTTTCTCTTCATGGAGTGGCCGAACCTTTTTCATTTAATTGTCCAATCAATCCCCTTCAATGCTCCTCTCCTTTTCCCTATAAAAATAAAATAAGAAAATTCAATATCATAAAAATTAAACTTTACGGCTAGTATAGTAAAGAAAAAGGATTAGGTTGTTTATTCATGAACACCAACTAACTAACCAACTGTGCGTCCTTATATGCATATTCGTGGCACCCTGGGGTGACACCAAACTTAGTTTGGAGCACTGTGATGAAAAGTTTTGTTCAAAGCTCCAAGACTAGCATGCTCTGAGTTGCATCCATGCTTTCTTGGCATGCTTTGAACACCAAACTTGTTCTTCACTATATACTGCATAATAAGGATTTCACCAAGTGTTTGTCAAGTTTGGGTTGGAATTCATGAATATTGACTTATTCACTATTAAAGGCATATAAAACATGGGTTGCCTCCCATGAAGCGCTTCTTTAGCGTCACTAGCTTGACGTTTCTTCTTCATCAGGGAGGTTGATAGTGCTTCAAGTCCTCCCCTCTTGCCTTGGACTTATATCCATTGGTTTTATCAATGATCTCTACATGTTCCAAGGAGAGAACTCTATTGATAGTGAAGACCTTAGGTAAATGAGATGGTACAGTGGGGAGATCAGGGGGGATATCTGGGAAGTAAGCTGAGATCACTTTATCCCCTAGAGAGAAGTCCTCGGTAGGGATCTTCTTGTTCCTCCACCTCCTTGGTACCTTCTTCTTTGTTCCTTTTGATGTTGCCTTGCTCTTTGTGACTTCTTCTTCTAAGGGAATTTTGTTGTTGTCTTCACATGTCTCTGGTGGTTTAGGTTCCTCCAGCTTTTCCTTGAGCTGTGACAACTGCTTTTCCTTCAGCCTAAGTCAGATCAGCCTGACGGTTACCAAAAGGCTGAAGAGGATATGAGGTTTCTGAGATTTGACTGGGATGCTGTCAAGGAGAGGATAGCCCTTGACCCTACTGTCCCATGGGTCATGGGTAAGAACACCACAATGCCTAAAGGAATCAAGCTTATGTATCTGAATAATGAGGCTTAGCTCTGGCACCAGATCCTGAGCAACTTTGTTATGTTGAGCACTCATGAGACGGAGCTGCCTGCTACTATGATCACCCTTCTCTGGTGTGTACTGGAGGGTAAGGACCTGTATTTGCCACGATTCATCCGGCACTTTATGGCCAGGGTCCATGTCAAAGGCACCCTTCCTTTCCTTTACCTGGTCACCCAGCTAGGCCGTCGAGCTAACGTGCCTTGGGAGGATGCTGATGAGAAGCCACCTGCTACAGACTGCAAGAAAATTATCCCTCACAGCAAGAAGTTTCGGGCTTTAGGCTATATACCTCCATTCCTCACCGCTTCTGCTGAGATAGCCACGCCTTCAGCTGCCCCCTCTTCTTCCACTGCTGCACCAGCCCCACCCACTGCACCTCCACCTACTCCTGAGCCTATATACCATTTGGTGCATCGACTCTTCGCCTGCTTGGACCGTATGGAGCATCGCAACAAGCGACGCTATGAGCACCTCAAGTTGATGATCCGACCAGCGGCGACATCCCCTCCGAGCCTGACACCCCTTTTGACACATCTGAGGCGGAGGCAAGCTCTCATGAGGAGGAGACACATGCCCAGGCTGAGCAGGCAGGCCCGGAGCAGGCTGCGCCACAGCAGGAGGAGCCACACCAGATACAGGCCGCAGATCCTGAGATTTCTATTCAGTCAGAGCCTCCTCTGTAGCAGACAAATCCTCCTACCTTTATCCAGTCTGCAGATCCTCAGGCCACCACCGAGACTCCAGCAGCCCATCCTTCCGGTGATGACACTCCTTCACACCCAGCTTGAGTGAGCATCGAGGACGATGCTTTATTTTAAGTGTGGGGAGGTCACCATCTCTGGCATATCTTTTTGGTGAACCACTACAGACTCTTTTATTTTATTTTAGTTATTTTTCTGTATTTTTATCTTTCAGTACTTATACATTTTTCTTTTCATGTGTTTTTACTCTATTTTCTGCATTTTGCACTTTAGTTCATATTTTAGCCATTTAGTTTAGTTTGCAATTCTAAACTTATTAGTTATAGAATATGTGGATTAATTAGTATAATTTACCCTTTTAGCATATGATAGTTTGGTTTAAATTGAAAATAAAAAGGAAGTAAAATAGAGACTTTAAGATAATCAAAAACAATACACACACCTTGTATATAGAACATAACATGTTAGTTATTTAACAACATTTCATCAAGGAAGAACACTAAAACTTTAAAGCCACCCAAGAAATTTTACATTGGGAATAAGGGGAACTCTTAATTTCTACTTGCAAGACATGTATAACTGATATATGATTTTTGAGCTAGAGAACATACAGCCTGTGAGTTTTGAGCTTAATTGTATGGTTACATTCAAAACATGATTTTTATTCCTGTGTGTTTTGCCCTTCTTTTTTATTCTGGTGTTCTTTACTTTGTTTTAGTCTATAGTTTTGAGGCCATTACTTGTTTAGCTCACTTATCCCAAATAAGCCTACCCTTTAAATCACCCTTGTTAGCCCCTTTGAGCTTTTTAATCCCCTCTTGTTCTATAAACCACATTACTAGCCTTAAGCAGAAAAACAAAATAAAAATCCCAAGTTGAATCCTTGGTTAGCTTAAGATAGAAATTGTGTATTGTTTAAGTGTGGGGAACTTAATGGGAACATGGATGATAGAAACAAAGGTAGAAACTTAAAAAGAATAAAAATATTTCAAAATATATCTCAATTTGGGAAGCATGCTCATGTGAAATCAAAACAATTGAATTACCATGTGCAATAAAAAAACTTATTTTCGATATTTAATTAAGGGGATACAAAAATTTCCCAATTACAAAATAAAAAGAATCAATGCACATGGGATAAAATTTAAGTTAATGCATGAGCTTGCAATACAAAGTGAGAAAAGTTGGGCAAATAGGTTAAGAAACTTTGAATTACAAAATATGTATGTTAGGTGAGATCTTAGACTAATCAAGGATTCACTTATTAGCTCACTTAGCCTTATACATATACCCTTACCCTTACCTTAGCCCCATTACAACCTTGAAAAAGACCTCATAATTTTTGTATGTCTGTGTTCTATAATTGTTGATTGGTTAGATGAAGAACAAAGTTATAGAAAGTAAGGATAAAAAGAAGAATAGAGTGATTAACCCAATAAACACTGAGTGACTAGAGAGTAAACACAAAATCCAGTGAGGTTTCAATAGCTCATCACCATATATCTCTGCTTGAATTGTTAATTGTCTTGCAAGTTTGAAAAATATTTTTACCCATCTCAATTGTAAAAGTGCTTTAACATTATCTAGGGTTTGGCTATGCATATATGATTCCTTGAGAATGTGAATTAATTTAACTACATGTAAGTTTTATATACAAGTGAATAACAATTGGAATTGCATAATGCATTTAGGTAGTTGCATTTAGAATAGATTGCATTGCATGAGATTCCACCACTTTAACCTTACCTTATTCTTTATCTTGGATTTAGGATGAGGACATACTATTGTTTAAGTGTGGGGAGGTTGATAAACCCATATTTTATGATATATATTGTGCTCAATTCAAGAGATTTATTCAATCCTTCACCCACTTATTCATGTAAATTGCATGGTTTTACTTTCCCTTCCTTATTATGTGATATATGTGAAATACATGCTTCCTATGCTTTGAAATTATTTATTTTAATCACCCTTTATTACCATTCGATGCCGTGATTTGTGTGTTGAGAAGTTTCAGACCTTCTAAGGCAGGAATGACTTAAAGGATGGAAAGGAAACATACAAAAATGGAAGGAAAGCACAAAATGGAGTTTTTGAAGAAACTGGCATCGACGTGAAAAGGGCAGCGACGCGAACGCGTGACTGACGCGGACGCGCTGATGAGCGGATAATTTATACGCTTTTTGGCATCGTTTTTAGTATGTTTTTAGTATATTTTAGTTAGTTTTTATTATGTTTTTATTAGTTTTTAAATAAAAATCACATTTCTGGACTTTACTATGAGTTTGTGTGTTTTTTTGTGATTTCAGGTATTTTCTGGCTGAAATTGAGGGACCTGAGCAAAAATTTGATTTAGAGGCTGAAAAAGGACTGCAGATGCTGTTGGATTCTGACCTCCTTGCACTCAAAGTGGATTTTCTGGAGCTACAGAAACCCAACTAGCGTTATCTCATGTGCGTTGGGAAGTAGACATCCTGGGCTTTCCAGCAATATATAATAGTCCATACTTTGCCCGAGATTTGATGACCGAAACAGGCGTTTCAAGTCAGCTTAAGAATTCTGGCGTCAAAACGCCAGAACTGGCACAAAAGCTGGAGTTAAACGCCCAAACTGGCACAAAAGCTGGCGTTTAACTCCAAGAAAAGTCTCTACACATGGAAGCTTCAATGCTCAGCCCAAGCATACACCAAGTGGGCCCGGAAGAAGATTTCTGCATTAATTACTTATTTCTGTAACCCTAGGCTACTAGTTCTCTATAAATAGGACCTTTTGCTATTGTATTTTCATCTTTGAATCATGTTTTGATGATTGAACCTCTTTGGGAGGCTGGCCATTTGGCCATGCCTGGACCTTTTGTTCTTATGTATTTTCAACGGTGGAGTTTCTACACACCATAGATTAAGGTGTGGAGCTCTACTGTTCTTCATGAATTAATACAATTAGTATTGTTCTTCTATTCAATTCATGCCTACTTCTTCTCTAAGATATTCATTCGTTCTTCAACTTGATGAATGTGATGATCCATGACACTCATCATCATTCTCACCTATGAACATGTGCCTGACAACCACCTTGTTCTACTAGCAATGGCTTGAATGCGTATCTCTTGGGTTTCTAATCCAAGATTGGAACCTTCGTGGTATAGGCTAGAACTATTGGCGGTCATTCTTAAGATCCGGAAAGTCTAAACCTTGTCTGTGGTATTCCAAGTAGGATCTGGGAAGGGATGACTTTGACGAGCTTCAAACTCGCGATTGTTGGGCGTGTGACAGACGCAAAAGGATCAATGGATCCTATTCCAACATGATCGAGAACCGACAGATGATTAGCCGTGCGGTGACGGCGCATTTGGAACATTTTCACTGAGAGGACGAGAAGTAGCCATTGACAACGGTGATGCCCAACATAAAGCTTGCCATGGAAGGGAGTATGAATGATTGGATGAAGGCAATAGGAAAGCAAAGGTTCAGGAGGAACAAAGCATCTTCATATGCTTATCTGAAATTCTCACCAATGAATTACATAAGTATCTCTATCTTTATTATATATTTTATTTATCTTTTAATTATCAATTCTCCATAACCATTTGAATCCGCCTGACTGAGATTTACAAGATGACCATAGCTTGCTTCAAGCCGAAAATCTCCGTGGGATCGACCCTTACTCACGTAAGGTATTACTTGGACGATCTAGTGCACTTGCTGGTTAGTTGTGCGGAATTGTGATAAAGTGTGATTCACGTTTGAGAGCTCCAAGTCTTTGGCGCCATTGTTGATGATCACAATTTCGTGCACCAGGTTTTTGGCACCGTTGCCGGGGATTATTTGAGTTTGGACAACTGACGGCTCATCTTGTTGCTTAGATTAGGTAATTTTATTTTATGTTTAAGCTTTTTACTTTTTATTTTCGAAAAATTTTTTTCAAAAATACAAAAAAAAATTTCTATTTTGTTCTTCAGAGTTTTTATGAATGAATTCTAGAGTTTCATGATGGTTTGTTGAAGTCTAGCTGGCTGTGAAGCCATGTCTAATCTTTTGGACCTAAGTTTCAACTTATCATCATAAGAGCTTGTTGATTTCTATCAATTTTGCTGTTGTGAGCAATGATCTGCTAAAGCTTGGCTGGCCATTGGCCATGTCTAGTGTTTTTGACCGGAGCTTTCTTTGAAAGCTTGGCTGGCTAGTAAGCCATGTCTAATTCCTGGACCGGAGTCTTAGACTAGCATTGCAATGATTCCTGGAATTCTTATTAAAAAATTTGAATCCCTTTATTTTCTTTTCCACTCAATTTTCAAAAAATCACAAAAAAATTTTATAAAACCATAAAAATAAAAAATATTCTATGTTTCTTGTTTGAGTGTAGTGTCTAATTTTAAGTTTGGTGTCAATTGCATGTCTTTATTCTTCTAATTTTCGAAAATTACATGCATTATGTTCGTCATTGATCTTCAAGATGTTCTTGATGATTTCCTTACTCTGATATTTAAATTCCCTTGTTTTGTGTGTTTAGTTGTTTCTCACATGCATTTTTCAAATTGTTATAGTCCTTAGTATACAAACTTTTAAGTTTGGTGCCTTGCATGCATTATGTATTTGATCTTAGTTTTCCATGTTTAATTGCATTTTGATTGTTCCTTATCATTAAAAATCCAAAAAATTTTCAAAATTATGTCTTTTCAAGTCAATAATACAGAGAATTGAAGATTCAGAACATGCAGCAGAGGAATTACAAAGAAAAAGCTGGGCGTTCAAAACGCCCAGTGAAGAAGGAAAACTGGCATTTAAACGCCCAAATGGGTAGCATTTTGGGCGTTAAACGCCAGAATGGAAGATTTTGTTTTTAATTCAATTTTTTTTTCAAGTTTTCGTAAGTTTTCAAAATCAAATCTTTTTCAAATCATTTCTTTTCAATCATATCTTTTCAAAATAAATTTCTTTCCATTTTTTTACTATTTTCGAAAATACTTGCTAACAATTACTGATTTTATTCAAAAATTTCAAGTATGTTGCTTTCTTGTTAAGAAAGGTTTAATATCTGAATCATATCTTTTAAATTTCTTGTTAGCCAAGTCATTAATTTTAAAATCAAATCTTTTTAATTTGTTTTTCAATTATATCCTTTCAATCATATCTTTTTAAAACCATATCTTTTCAATCATATCTTCTTAATCACATCTTTTTCAAAATAATTTTCAATCATATCTTTTTTATTTCTAATTTCAAAAATCTTTTTCAAAAATCACTTAATTTCTTTCCCAACTTTAATTCTCGAAAATCATCAATCAAATTTTCAAAATTTCTTTTAATTATTTCAAAATCTTTTACTTTAATTTCGAAAATTCTTCCCCTCTTCTCACATCCTTCTATTTAAAGGACTAACACTCCTCCACTATCAACAATTCGAACTCTATCCCTCTTGATAAGTTCGAATTCTTCTCTTTTTACCTTCTCCTTCTATTCTTCTTTTCCTCTGACACTTCAAGGAATCTCTATACTGCGACATAGAGGATTCCATACTTTCTTGTTCTCTTCTCTTTCATATGCGCAGGAGCAAGGACAAAAGCATTCTTGTTGAGGCTGATCCTGAACCTGAAAAGACCTTGAAGAGAAAGCTAAGAAAAGCTAAAGTACAACTCTCCGTAGAGGACCTAACAGAAATTTTCAAACAAGAAAAAGCCATGGCAGCCGAAAACAACAACAATGCCAACAATGCAAGGAAGGAGCTTGGTGACTTTACTGCACCTACTCCCGACTTCTATGGGAGAAGCATCTCAATCCCTGCCATTGGAGCAAACAACTTTGAGCTTAAGCCTCAATTAGTTTCTCTTATGCAACAGAATTGCAAGTTTCATGGACTTCCATTGGAAGATCCTCATCAGTTCTTAGCTGAATTCTTACAAATCTGTGACACTGTCAAGACCAATGGGGTTGATCCCGAGGTCTATAGAATTATGCTTTTTCCCTTTGCTGTAAGAGACAGAGTTAGAATATGGTTGGATTCACAACCTAAGGAAAGCCTGAACTCTTGGGAAAAGCTAGTCAATGCCTTCTTGGCAAAGTTCTTTCCACCTCAAAAATTGAGTAAGCTTAGAGTGGAAGTCCAAACCTTCAGAAAGAAGGAAGGTGAATCCCTCTATGAAGCTTGGAAAAGATACAAGCAATTAATCAGAAGGTGCCCTTCTGACATGCTTTTAGAATGGAGCATCATAAGTATCTTCTATGATGGTCTGTCTGAACTGTCCAAGATGTCATTGGACAGCTCTGCTGGAGGATCTCTTCATCTGAAGAAGACGCCTGCAGAAGCTCTGGAACTCATTGAGATGGTTAAAAATAACCAATTCATGTACACTTCTGAAAGGAACCCTGTGAATAATGGGACAAATAAGAAGAAAGGAGTTCTTGAGATTGATACTCTGAATGCCATACTGGCTCAGAACAAAATATTGACTCAATAAGTCAATATGATTTTTCAGAGTCTGTCTGGAATGCAAGTAGCAACAGGCAGTACCAAAGAAGCTTCATTTGAAGAAGAAGCTTATGATCCTGAGAACCCAGCAATGGAAGAGGTGAATTACATGGGAGAACCCTATGGGAACACCTATAATCCTTCATGGAGAAATCATCCAAATCTCTCATGGAAGGATCAACAGAGACCTCAACAAGGTTTCAACAACAGTAATGGTGGAAGAAACAGGTTTAGCAATAGCAAGCCTTTTCCATCATCTTCTCAGCAACAGACAGAGGATTCTAAGTAGAGCCACTCTGACTTTGCAACTATAGTCTTTGATTTAATTAAAACCACTCAAAGTTTCATGAATGAAACAAGGTCCTCCATTAGAAATTTGGAGGCACAAGTGGGTCAGCTGAGTAAGAAAATTACTAAACTCCCTCCTAGTATTCGCCCAAGCAATACAGAAGAGAATCCAAAGAGAGAGTGCAAGGCCATAAACATGTCTCACATGGCCGAACCTGGAGAGGAGGAAGAGGCAGTGATCTCCACTGAGGAAGACCTCAATGGACGTCCACTGGCCTCAATGGAATTCCCTGATGAAAAACCATGGGAATCTGAGGCTCACACAGAGACCATAGAGATTCCATTGAATTTACTCCTGCCATTCATGAGCTCTGATGAGTATTCTTCCTCTGAAGAGGATGAAGATGTTACTGAAGAGCAAGTTGCTAAGTACCTTGGAGCAATCATGAAGCTAAATGCCAAGTTATTTGGTAATGAGACTTGGGAGAATGAACCTCCATTGCTCACTAAAGAACTGGATGACTTGACTAGGCAGAAATTACCTCTGAAGAGACAAGATCCTGGAAAGTTCTCAATACCTCGTACCATAGGCACCATGACCTTTGAGAAAGCTCTGTGTGACCTAGGGTCAAGCATAAACCTCATGCCTCTCTCTGTAATGGAGAAGCTAGGAATCATTGAGGTGCAAGCTGCAAGAATCTCATTAGAGATGGCAGACAATTCAAGAAAATAAGCTTATGAACTTGTAGAGGATGTCTTGGTAAAGGTTGAAGACCATTACATCCCTGCTGAATTCAAAATCCTAGACACTGGGAAGTGTATGGATGAATCCATCATCCTTGGCAGACCCTTCCTAGCCACAGCAAAAGCTGTGATTGATGTTGACAGAGGAGAATTAATTCTTCAAGTGAATGAGGACTCCCTTGTGTTTAAAGCTCAAGGATCTCCCTCTCTAACCATGGAGAAGAAGCATGAAAAGCTTCTCTCAATGCAGAGTCAAATAAAATCCCCACATTCAAATTCTAAGTTTGGTGTTGGAAGGCCAAAACCAACCTCTAAGTTTGGTGTTGGAAGGCCATGCTCTGAACCTCTGTGAGGCTCCATGAGAGCCCACTGTCAAGCTATTGACATTAAAGAAGCACTTGTTGGGAGGTAACCCAATCTTTAATTATCTATGTTAAATTTTTATTTTCTTTTGTTATTTTATGTTTTCTATAGGTTGATGATCATGTGAAATCACAAAAATAATTGAAAAAGAAAAAATAGACTAAAAAATAGAATGAAAAACAGAACACCCTGGAAGAGAAGCTTACTGGCATTTAAACGCTAGTAAGGGTAGCAGAATGGGTGTTAAACGCCCAGCCTGGCACCATTCTAGGCGTTTAACGCCAGAAATGGGCACAGAGCTGGCGTTTAATGCCAGAAAAGGGCAAGAAGCTGGCATTAAACGCCAGAAATGGGCAGCAACCTGGCGTTTAACGCCAGGATTGGCAGAAAAGGGCATTTTGCATGCCACTTGGTGTAGGGATGAAAAATCCTTGACACCTCAGGATCTGTGGACCCCACAGGATCCCCACCTACCCCACCTCTCTCTCTCTTCTTCACCCATTCACCAATCACCTCAATACCTCTTCCCCAAAAAACCCCTCACCTATCAAATCCCACCCAAACCCACCCATAATGGCCAAACCATACCCCCCTCTCCACTCCTATATAAACCCATCTTCACTCCTTCATCTTCACACAACATACACACTACTTCTCCCCCTTGGCCGAAACACTAAGCCCCCTCCATCTCCTCTATTTCTTCTTCTTCTACTCTCTTCTTTCTTCATTTGCTTGAGAATGAGCAAACCTTCTAAGTTTGGTGCGGTAAAAGCGTTGCTTTTTGTTTTTCCATAACCATTTATGGCACCTAAGGCCGGAGAAACCTCTAGAAAGAGGAAAGGGAAGGCAAAAGCTTCCACCTCTGAGTCATGGAAGATGGAGAGATTCATCTCAAGGGTGCACCAAGACCACTTCTATGAAGTTGTGGCCAAGAAGAAGGTGATCCCCGAGGTCCCTTTCAAACTCAAAAAGGGTGAATATCCAGAGATCCGACATGAGATCCGACATGAGATCCGAAGAAGAGGTCGGGAAGTTCTCACAACCCCATTCAACAAGTCAGAATCTTAATGGTTCAAGAGTTCTATGCCAATGCATGGATCACCAACAACCATGATCAAAGTGTGAACCCGGACCCAAAGATTTGGCTTATAATGGTTCGGGGAAAATGCTTAGATTTTAGTCCGAAGAATGTAAGGTTGGCATTCAACTTGCCAATGATGCAAGGAGACGCACACCCCTACACTAGAAGGGTCAACTTTGATCAAAGGTTGGACCAAATCCTCATAGATATTTGTGAAGAGGGCGCTCAATGGAAGAGAGATTCAAGAGGGAAGCTGGTTCAACTAAGAAGGCATGACCTCAAGCCCGTGGCTAGGGGATGGTTAGAGTTCATCAAACACTCAATCATTCCCACTAGCAACCGGTCTGAAGTTACTATAGACCGGGCTATCATGATCCATAGCATCATGATTAGGGAGGAAATAGAAGTTCATGAAGTTATATCCCAAGAACTCTATAAGGTGGCAGACAAGTCCTCTACTTTGGCAAGGTTAGCCTTCCCTCATCTCATTTGTCACCTCTACCATTCAGCTGGAATTGACATAGAGGAAGACATCCTCATTGATGAGGATAAGCCCATCACTAAGAAAAGGATGGAGCAAACAAGAGATCCAACTCATGGACATGAGGAAATTCCTCACCATGAAATCCCTGAGATGCCTCAAGGGATGCATTTTCCTCCACAAAACTATTGGGAGCAAATCAACAACTCCTTAGGAGAATTAAGTTCCAACATGAGACAACTAAGGGTGGAGCAACAAGAGCATTCCATCCTCCTCCATGAAATTAGAGAAGACAAAAGAGTCATGAGAGAGGAGCAACAAAGGCAAGGAAGAGACATTGAGGAGCTCAAGCACTCCATTAGATCTTTAAGAGGAAGAACAAGCCGCCATCACTAAGGTGGACCCGTTCTTTAATCTCCTTATTCTTTTTTTTCTGTTGTTCGAATTTTTATGCTTTATGTTTATTTATGTTTGTGTCATTATTACATGATCACTAGTGTCTAAGTGCCTATGCCTTAAAGCAATGAAAATGAATCCATCACCTTTCTTAAATGAAAAATGTTTTTAATTGAAAAAGAAAAAGAGGTGCATGAATTTCGAATTTTAAAACAGTTTAGTTATTTTGATGTGGTGGCAATACTTTTGTCTTTCTGAATGAATGCGTGAACAGTGCATATTTTTGAATTTTTTGTTTAAGAATGTTAAAATTGTTGGCTCTTGAAAGAATGATGAAAAAAGGAGAAATGTTATTTGATAATCTGAAAAATCATAAAATTAATTCTTGAAGCAAGAAAAAGCAGTGAAAAGCTCACAGAAAAAAATATATATATGTGAAAAAAAAAGAGAGAGAAAGAAAGAAAAAGAAAAAGCAAGCGGAAAAAGCCAATAGCCCTTTAAACCAAAAGGCAAGGGTAAAATAAAAAAAGGGGATCCAAGGCTTTGAGCATCAGTGGATAGGAGGGCCCATAGGAATAAAATCCTGGCCTAAGCGGCTAAACCAAGCTGTCCCTAACCATGTGCTTGTGGCGTGAAGGTGTCAAGTGAAAACTTGAGACTGAGCGGTTAAAGTCGTGGTCCAAAGCAAAAAGAGTGTGCTTAAGGACCCTGGACTCCTCTAATTTGGGACTCTAGCAAAGCTGAGTCACAATCTGAAAAGGTTCACCCAGTTATGTGTCTGTGGCATTTATGTATCCGGTGGTAATACTAGAAAACAAAGTGCTTAGGGCCACGGCCAAGACTCATAAAGTAGCTGTGTTCAAGAATCAACATACTTAACTAGGTGAATCAATAACACTATGCGAATTTTGAGTTCCTATAGATGCCAATCATTCTAAACTTCAAGGGATAAAGTGAGATGCCAAAACTGTTCAGAAGCAAAAAGCTAAAAGCCCCCGCTCATCTAATTAATACTGATCTTCATAGATGTTTTTGGAATTCATTGTACATTCTATTCTTTTTATCCTATTTGATTTTTAGTTGCTTGGGGACAAGCAACAATTTAAGTTTGGTGTTGTGATGAGCGGATAATTTATACGCTTTTTGGCATTGTTTTTAGTATGTTTTTAGTATATTTTAGTTAGTTTTTATTATGTTTTTATTAGTTTTTAAATAAAAATTACATTTCTGGACTTTACTATGAGTTTGTGTGTTTTTCTGTGATTTCAGGTATTTTCTGGCTGAAATTGAGGGACCTGAGAAAGAATCTGATTCAGAGGCTGAAAAAGGACTACAGATGCTGTTGGATTCTGACCTCCCTGCACTCGAAGTGGATTTTCTGGAGCTACAGAAGCCCAATTGGCGCGCTCTCAATTACGTTGGGAACTAGACATTCTGGTCTTTCCAGCAATATATAATAGTTTATACTTTTCCCGAGATTTGATGGCCCAAACAGGCGTTCCAAGTCAGCTTAAGAATTCTGGCATCAAAACGCCAGAACTAGCACAAAAGCTGGAGTTAGTCACCCAAACTGGCACAAAAGCTGGAGTTTAACTCCAAGAAAAGTCTCTACACATGGAAGCTTCAATGCTCAGCCCAAGCACACACCAAGTGGGCCCAGAAGAAGATTTCTGCATTAATTACTTATTTCTGTAACCCTAGGCTACTAGTTCTCTATAAATAGGACCTTTTGCTATTGTATTTTCATCTTTGAATCATGTTTTGATGATTGAACCTCTTTGGGAGGCTGGCCATTCGGCCATGCCTGGACCTTTTGTTCTTATGTATTTTCAACGGTGGAGTTTCTACACACCATAGATTAAGGTGTGGAGCTCTGCTGTTCTTCATGAATTAATACAATTACTATTGTTCTTCTATTCAATTCGTGCCTACTTCTTCTCTAAGATATTCATTCGTTCTTCAACTTGATGAATGTGATGATCCATGACACTCATCATCATTCTCACCTATGAACATGTGCCTGACAAACACCTTTGTTCTACTAGCAATGGCTTGAATGCGTATCTCTAGGGTTTCTAATCCAAGATTGGAACCTTCGTGGTATAGGCTAGAACTATTGGCGGTCATTCTTGAGATCCGGAAAGTCTAAACCTTGTCTGTGGTATTCCAAGTAGGATCTGGGAAGGGATGACTTTGACGAGCTTCAAACTCGCGATTGTTGGGCGTGTGACAGACGCAAAAGGATCAATGGATCCTATTCCAACATGATCGAGAACCGACAGATGATTAGCCGTGCGGTGACAGCGCATTTGGAACATTTTCACTGAGAGGACGGGAAGTAGCCATTGACAACGGTGATGCCCAACATAAAGCTTGCCATGGAAGGGAGTATGAATGATTGGATGAAGGCAACAGGAAAGCAGAGGTTCAGGAGGAACAAAGCATCTTCATACGCTTATCTGAAATTCTCACCAATGAATTACATAAGTATCTCTATCTTTATTATATATTTTATTTATCTTTTAATTATCAATTCTCCATAACTATTTGAATCCGCCTGACTGAGATTTACAAGATGACCATAGCTTGCTTCAAGCCGACAATCTCCGTGGGATCGACCCTTACTCACGTAAGGTATTACTTGGACGACCCAGTGCACTTGCTGGTTAGTTGTGCGGAATTGTGACAAAGTGTGATTCACGTTTGAGAGATCCAAGTCTTTGGCGCCATTGTTGATGATCACAATTTCGTGCCCCATGCGCCATGAGCAGAACACAGATGACGTGTACGCATGATCGAAGCGAACGCGTGACAAGGAAAACTCCAGATGACGCGACCGCGTGACTGGTGTGCGAAATAGTGATCATTGCTTCCTTGGTAACGACGCTAAAAACTCAATACGCACGTTCATGTTCTTAATTCTGTTTCACAACTTCGTACAACTAACCAGCAAGTGCACTGGGTCATCCAAGTAATAAACCTTACGTGAGTAAGGGTCGATCCCACGGAGATTGTTGGTATGAAACATGCTATGGTTACCTTGTAAACCTCAGTCAGGCGGATATTAAATGGTTATGGAGTTTTTGAATAATAATAATAATTAAACATAAAATAAAGATAGAGATACTTATGTAATTCATTAGTGAGAATTTCAGATAAGTGTATAGAGATGCTTTCGTTATTCTGAACCTCTACTTTCCTGTTGTTTTCATCCAATCCTTCCTACTCCCTTCCATGGCAAGCTATATGTAGGGCATCACTGTTGTCAATGGCTACTTCCCATCCTCTCTGTGAAAATGGTCCGATGCGTTGTCACTGCACGGCTAATCATCTGGAGGTTCTCGATCATACTAGAATAGGATTCACCCTCCTTTTGCGTCTGTCACTACGCCCAGTACTTGCAAGTTTGAAGTTCGTCACAGCCATCCCTTCCCGGATCCTAATCGGAATACCACAGACAAGGTTTAGACTTTCTGGATCTCAGGAATGGCCATCCATGGGTTCTAACTTATACCACAAAGATTCCAATATCTCGGACTCGGTCCTCTGTATTAGATATCCAAGAGATACTCATTCTAGCTTGTTTACATGTAGAACGGAAGTGTTTGTCAAGCACGCGTTCATAGGTGAGAATGATGATGAGCGTCACATAATCATCACATTCACCATGTTCTTGGGTGTGAATGGATATCTTAGAATAGGAATATGCTTGAATTGAATAGAAAAACAGTAGTACTTTGTATTAATTCATGAGGAATAGCAGAGCTCCACACCTTAATCTATGGAGTGTAGAAACTCTACCGTTTGAAAATACATAAGTGATAATGGTCCAGGCATGGCCGAATGGCCGGCCCCCATGAAAGTCTAAGATAGCATAAAACTAATCAAAGATGATCCGAAGATGATAAATACAATAGTAAAAAGTCCTATTTATACTAAACTAGTTACTAGGGTTTACAGAAATAAGTAATTGATGTAGAAATCCACTTCCGGGGCCCACTTGGTGTGTTCTTGGGCTGAGCATGAAGCTTTCACGTGGAGAGGTCATTTTTGGAGTTGAACGCCAGTTTGTAACGTGTTTCTGGCGTTGAACTCCACTTTGCAACTTGTTTCTGGCGCTGAACGCCAGACTGCAACATGGAACTGGCGTTCAACGCCAATTTGCATCATTTAAACTCGGGCAAAGTATAGACTATTATATATTTCTGGAAAGCCCTGGATGTCTACTTTCCAACGCAATTGGAAGCGTGCCATTTGGAGTTCTGTAGCTCCAGAAAATTCACTTTGAGTGCAGGGAGGTCAGAATCCAACAGCATCTGCAGTCCTTCTTCAACCTCTGAATCTGATTTTTGCTCAGGTCCCTCAATTTCAGCCAGAAAATACCTGAAATCACAGAAAAACACACAAACTCATAGTAAAGTCCAGAAATGTGATTTTTAATTAAAAACTAATAAAAATATACTAAAAACTAACTAAATCATACTGAAAAATATGTAAAAACAATGCCAAAAAGCGTATAAATTATCCACTCATCAGTGACCCACGCGGACGCGTGACAGACGCCATGCACCAGAAATTATAGAAAATACTCCCAGCGATTTTTTAAACCCTTTTTGGCCCAGATCCAAGTCCAGAAGGCACAGATTAGAGGTTACAAAGTGGGGGAATGCATCCATTCAAAGGGAGCTCTCGAATTATTCACTTTTCTTAGTTTAGATATAGTTTTTAGAGATAGAGGTTCTCTCCTCTCTCTTAGGTTTTAGGATTAGGATTTCTTGTTATTTCAGTTTAGTATTCCAACTCTTTATCAGGTTCAATGTTCATTTTTAATTATTTTCTCAATTTAATTTATGAACTCTTCCATGTTACATATGATTCTCTTAATTAATGTTAGTTGAGGTATTTCAGTTTATGATTGCTTTCTTTCATTTATATTACTGTTGCTTCCAATCTGAAGACATTTTTATTCGAGTAAGTTTACCTTTCCCCTTTTGGCCTTGGTTACGTAATTGGTAACTCATGAGTTATCAAACTCAATGTGATTGATAATTGTTGTCTTTGCTAATTGAATTGAACTTCAATAACTCGAATCCTTTCTTAGGAATTGACTAGGACCTGAGGATCAAACTAATTGGTCCACTTGACCTTCCTTTGCTTTAGTAAAGGCTAACTAAGTGAGATTAAAACTCAATTCTCATCACCATTGATCAGGATAACTAGGACAGGACTTCCAAACTCTCATACCTTGCCAAGTGTTTATTTTATACTTATTTATTTATTTTATTTGTCATTTAAATTACTTGTTCCTTACTTTTAAAACCCCCAATTTACAAAACTCAACCAATAATAAGAACATACCTCCCTGATGCATGGAAACTTGTCTCTCAACAGATTTCCCTCGGCAAGTATACCGAATTGTCGTCAAGTAAAAACTCACAATAGAGTGAGGTCGAATCTGATGAGCGAATAATTTATACGCTTTTTGGCATTGTTTTTACATAGTTTTCAGTATAATTTAGTTAGTTTTTAGTATATTTTTATTACTTTTTAAATAAAAATCACATTTCTGGACTTTACTATGAGTTTGTGTGTTTTTCTGTGATTTCAGGTATTTTCTGGCTGAAATTGAGGGACTTGAGCAAAAATCAGATTCAGAGGTTGAAGAAGGACTATAGATGCTGCTGGATTCTGACCTCCCTGCACTCAAAGTGAATTTTCTGGAGCTACAAAACTCCAAATGGCGCGCTCTCAATTGCGTTGAAAAGTAGACATCCAGGGCTTTCCAGCAATAGATAATAGTCTATACTTTGCCCGAGTTTAGACAACACAAACTGGCATTCAACGCCAGTTCCATGCTGCATTCTGGAGTTACCACTACAAGAAAAATACACATTCAGCCACACTTTTTTAAGCTACAATTGAAAAGCGTAGCCTATTCATAGAATAGGCTACGTTTTTCTCCGTGTTGCCTTTTTATATGAGAAAAGGGTACACAATTGTGGCATCATTTAAAAAGTTTAGCCTTAAGTATTTTAGAAATCACTTATAAAGCGTAGCCTTACCTAAATATCTATGAATACACTTTTCTCATCAAAGGAAATGCTTTCAAAGAGTAGCTTATTTATTCTATTTCAGGTGCGCTTTAAAAATGTCTTCTAATATGAGAATCCTTAATAAACACTTGGTAAAAAAATTTGTTGGCCTTCCCCCTCACTCACGCAGCAGTGCAGACTCTCATCCTCACTCAACATACACAAACACGAAAGAGAGAAGAAATCAGAGAGGAGAAGGGAAGGAAGGAAAGAGAGGATGACGCCGTTTAGGGCTCCGCTGCCGTCACCATCGTCGTTGAGCGCCAGTGAGAGAGAGAGCTCGACGATGAGAGGAAACGCGATGGAGGAGAGAAAAAGGAGGTGCTCCGTCACCGCTGAAGCTCCATCACCACAGCTAGGGCTTGTTTCAGTCGCTGTTCTGCCACCGTCGGGCTTCTGTGCCACCGCTAAGGAGCTCGAAGTGAGGAAGGAGGGATGTATCGCCGCCTTTGTGCTCTGTCGCAGCGCTGCCGTTGACTGGAATTTGCCGCTGAGCTGCTGGACCGTCTCCAAGCCGTTGCGTCGCCGCTCATCTCTTCACTGTCACTGCTCAACACCATCATCGTATCCTCTGTCACCAGGTAAGCATTCTCTGTTCTGCATCCTCTCTTTCTTGCTCATTCTCTAACTCGCTCTCACTTTGTAGTTCGAAGGTGTGCATGATTTTGATAGTGATGATGAACTGCAATGGCTAATTGACGTTAAGATTTTTGCCAGTAAAGAAGTTCATAAAAATAGTCGTGTTGTAGATATAGTCTCTAAACCAACAAAAATCCCTTCGTGCAAACGTTTTGGTTGTCACAAGTAACAAACTCCTTAAAAATTGTTAACCGAGTATTTTAAACCTCGGGTCGTCTTCTCAAGGAACTGCAGGGAAGTATGTTCTTATTATTGGTTATGGAGGTTGTAAAATCGGGGTTGAGAGTGAAGAGTAGATATGACAAATAATTTAAATGGCAATTAAAATAAATAAATACTGTAAAGCAAACTTTTGGCAAGGTAAGAGAAATTGGAAGTCCAACTTAGTTATTCCTCTCAACAATAGTGAAAGTTGAATCTAAATTCCACTTAGTTAACCCTTACTAAAGCAAAGGAAAGTCAAGGGACTAATTAGTTAGACCTTCGAATCCAAATTATTTCCTAAGAAAAAGTTGGGATTATTGAAGTTCAGTTTAATTAGCAAGATAACGATTATCAATTATGCTGAGGTTGATAACTGTTGAGTTACTGATTTCTTAACCAAGACCAAAAAGGGAAAAAGTAAAATTGTTGGAATAAAAATGTCCTTAGATGGGAAGCAATAATAACTTAAATTAAAGAGAACAATAGTAAACTGAAATACCTCAAATAATCATTAATTCAAATAATAATCTGTAACATGGAATAATTCATAAGCCAATTGGGCAACATTTATAGATACGAATAAAAGCATTAAAGTAAAAGTAGCATAGAAACATAAATTAAAGTAAATACTAAACCTGGATCGAGAGTTACTCTTAAAAACTAAGAGAAGTCCTAAATCCTAATCCTAAGAGAGAGAGGAGAAAATCTCCCTCTCAAAACTAAATCTAAATCATGGAAAGTAATAAAAAATGCGAGCCTCCTTTGAATGGATGCATTCCCCCACTTTATAGCCTCTAGTCTGTGTGTTCTGTACCTGGATCTGGGCCAAAAGGGCTTCAGAAATCGCTGGGGGCGTATTCTGTAAATTCTGATACGTGGCCTCTGTCACGCGTCCGCGTGGGTCACGCGGTCGCGTCATTTGGAGTTTTCCTTGTGGTGCGGTCGCGTCGGTCACGCGTCCGCATCGAATGCGCTATGCTCAAGTCGCGCGGCCGCGTCAGTCATGCGGCCGCGTCGCTGCTTCTTCGCTCCTGGCACGCGATCGCGTGGATGCCAGTTTCTTCAAAACTCCGTTTCACACTTTCCTTCCATTTTTGTACGTTTCCTTTTCCATCCTTTAAGTCATTCTGCCATAGAAAATCTGAAACTACTCAACACACTAATCACGGTATCGAATGGAAATAAAGGTAATTAAAATAATTAATTTTAAAGCTTAGGAAACATATTTTTCACATACATCACATAATAAGGAAGGGAAAGTAAAACCATGCAATTAATATGAATAAGTGGGTGAAGGATTGAATAAATCATTCAAACTAAGCACAAAATAACTCATGAAATATGGGTTTATCACTAATTGAGATACAGAAGGTATGTATCAATTTTCAATTGGTTCTGTGAATTTTTGGGGGTTTTGGGTTCTAATTTTAGGTTTTCTAATTTTGAGGGTTTCGCCTTCTAATTCTCAATTTGTTATGATTCCTTTCTGTGTTTGGCATTAACGGAAGCAATTGGCCCTTATTCTCAGTACAGCCTGGTGGGTTTGTGGGGAAGGAGGAGACTGTAATTTAGCAAAGGAATGGTGCAGTGGAGTGGGGCAGCGGAAGTGGCGGCAATGGCCTGATCAGATTGGGGAAGGAGTGGATTGTTAGTTTGTATTGTTTCATGTTAATGTTTTGGTCCTGCTTCTACATTTGATTTAGAATTTTTTCTTCACTAATTGCATAATGGGGAAGCTGGTAGAGCCTATATTGGTGTTTTGGATCTACTCATAAAAGCAACAAGCGGATTGGTCATGCTGTCCTTATTCCTGAACCTGTTGCACCAGCAAGTCTAGCTGCTACTGTGGCACCAAATCCTTCAACCACCATTGTAATGCCATTCATTGTCCCTCCATCTTCTCCTGAATCTTTTCTCCAATCTGATCCACCTTCCGCTACTCATTCGCCGGATGGATTACTGTCTCTCACAGTCAATTCTTACTCATCTGGTGGACCTGCATCCATTTGTTAAGTATGGGTTTAACAGATTAGTGAGTATTGTTAGATTAGTGATTTTTTATGTTTATCTTACCTTCTGATATAGAATAGAATAGTGTCCTTATGTTTATCAATTTGTCTGGTTTTTATTTTTGACATTAACTCCACCTTAAACAATTTTGATACTCACACTTATTTACTTACATAACATGTCAGGTGCTAATCATTGCCACTACTGATCGTAACTGCGCAACACTATCGCAGGTCAGATATTGGCAATAGATTCTTCTGTTTTGTATTTATTTGGTCCAACTAAGCCTGTTGTATATATGATTGTTTGTGTGCATTATATGTAACCTAAGTGGATTGTATGTCGATGTTTTTGGCTTTTTGCTTGCAAGTCTTGTAGACCACCTTGTTGTTATTACCATTTTTTATTTCTGCTGTGAGATTTTCCCAAACGATAGTCGCGACTGGTTTGTGAGATTTCTAGTTATTGTGTTTTTTGTTTTCCTCTTTCTGTTTTTGTGTTTTTTCCCACTATTTTCCCCTTTTTTCACACCGCCTTTTCATTTGCGTGGTTTGGGATCTCATGGAACTCCAGTCTTAGCTTGTGTGAGGATTTCAAGGATATCAAGAACTGACTTTTCTTAAATCCTAAGTAGATGCATATCTCGCATAGACTCCTCATGCAAAAGTCTTTTGGCTTGAAATTGAAGGCATGAATGATGCATGAGCATGTCACTGAAGGCATGAAGGATGCATGAGCATGACACTCATGTTGTTTATATTATATTGATGGCATATCCCATGGTTTTTATCTTAGATGGCCAATGCGTGTAGCCATGTAACCTGATGCCGTCTTAGTAAAATATTGAACATTTCTATTGAATGATAAGAACATCAGCTTGCATTGAAATATAAGTTAATTAACAATCACCATGCCAAATGTGGGATTCCTTACAATCCTTGCATATATGCTTGATTGCCCATAGGGCCTTGCATATATGTCGCTAATAAATGTGACATGTTGTATTTCATTGCATTACTTTGAACTTGGTTTTGTTTTGTTTTTTAACCGGAATGAAAGCACACAATTTCTGCTTCATAATGGCTTATTGGAGTGACACGTATAAATATTTTTATTGCGAGCTTATTTTCTCTGCATCTCACCAGCAGTGTTCACTGATCTAATAACTTTCTATCTTTTATCAGTTGATATGGAATTTGGTCCGTTCCTCTTGGATACTGCATATAAGCTGCAACAAGAGAAGAATTTCTTCCATTGATGCTCTAGAGAGGATTCTAGCGGAGCTTGAAGGTTGGTTACTGGAATTTTGCTTTGATCCAATCTGTGACATAAAAGCTTGCAAAGTAGAGGTGAGACCATTCAGACTGGCATTAATACTATTCATGATGTTATTTTCCATGGTCTGTTGTCTTCGCTCAAAAGATTGTAGTAGCTCTTCATTAGGAGATAAAGAAGAGTGAGTAAATTGAGAGGTCTGCTGTTGATTGTTCTGTGGTCCTTGGTTTTGCCTCAGGTGAGGTGCTCTGTAAGGTTGATTCTGCTACCTGTTGTTGTTATTATTCCACCTCTGATTTTCCTGATTATCTTGGCCTCCTCTGTTATTGTTGTCCCTCCAATTCTGGTTAGAATTGTCCTGCCATCCATGGTTATTATTTGCACTTTGATTGTACCCTTGGTTGGGGCGGTCATAGAAGTTATGAGTGGATGCCACCATGTTGTCTTCTTGTTGGAGCTGTGGGCATTCATCAGTGTAATGGCTATAATCAGTACAGATTCTGCAAACTCTCTGTGGGACTAGTTGTTGGTTTTGCTGTGGTGGAGGGGGTTGAACTTGCTAAGCTTGTTGTTGATTCAGTTGCATCTGCTTCAGCAAGTTAGTCATCTCACATATACTTTGAGTTAGAGCAGCAGTCTCTCTGTTAGAGGATACTTCTGCAACAGCTTTTGAACGGCCTTGCTTTTGCCTGTGGTTCCTAGTAGATTAAGCTAAATCACTGATCAATTACCAAGCCTCATCAGTAGTCTTGTACTTCTTCATAGACCCATTGCTAGCACTTTCCAATGTGGTCTTGTCTTGGGGCCTCATGCCCTGTGTGATATAGCTAAGTAACACTATCTTGTCAATCATGTGGTGGGGGCATGCTTCCAGAAGATTATTGAAGCGCTCCCAGTATTCAAAGAGAGTCTCATTGTCATCCTGAACAATTGTGGAAATATCCTTCCTCAGTTTATCAGTAACTTCAGATGGAAAGAATTTCTCCAAAAACTCCTTTCTGAGTGTATCCCAGTTGGATACATTTGCTAGAGGTTGAGTGTAGTACCATTCTCTTGCTTTTCCTTCAAGAGTAAACGGGAAAGCTTTCAGCAAAATTGAAGTTTCATCAGTACCATCACGCCTGACAGTAGAACAGGCTGCCTGGAAATCTCTCAAGTGCTTGATAGGCTCTTGAGCAGGTAGGCCATGAAACTTGGGCATCACATTTAGCAGTGCGGTCTTTATTTCAAAATCTGTAGCTACCGCTGGATGATGCGCTTGAAACGGTTGCATTGTAAAATCAGGGGCTCCTTCCTCCTGGATGGTAACTCTCCTAGCTACCATGTCTTCTGCACATAAAACAACTGAATTAGTAGAACGGGGGCTGGTTTCTTCCTCAAGTTCACTTTCAGATCCGCCCTCAGAGTGGACTAACCGACGCTGTTCTCACCTTATTCGTGAAATAGTCCTTTCAATTTCAGGATCGAATATTAGCAAGTGTGAATCAGGAAGTGAACGCGTCATTTGACGAAAGAAACATACAGCTCATAGTAGAAAAATAAAATAAAATGCAAATAAATAAATTCTAATTAATAACTTTAGCACTCTATTGCAACTCCTCGGCAACGGCGCCAAAAATTGATGAGACACAGAAGTTGGCGAATTAAAAATTATTAAAATAGTTACGTTGCAAGTATAGTTCTTAACTCACCGAAAATCTGCCTATCAATTTAGAAATATGTCACAGAGAGTTTAAATTAAAAATTACTGGGAGTTTAAGTCCTAGGTCGTCTCCCAACGAGTTGCAAAAAAGTGTGTTATTTTATTAATCAGATGTTCCAAGAAGTTGAGTTAAGTAGGTGGAAAATTAAATTGAGAAAATTCAAATAATATGAATAAAAGCCTTGACTGGGAGTCGATTAGTTGGAATCTCTATCATTGATGGGATCAATTCAAGATTAATTTATAATTAATGGTTGTTCTGTTTAGTTATCCTTTACTAGGTAAAGGAAAGTCAAACAAGTTGGAATGCTAGATCTGTTCACGAGTTGCAACCCACTTAGTTCAAAGGGGTTGGCGTTAGTGATTAGATAACAATCCAACAGTTAACCCAATTACAATTTTTCTTTCAATCCTTCCAACTCAAGAGTTCCTTTCAATCAACTCCCCATCAAGTGAGGGAATTACTCACTCATTGTAAATAATAAATCTATAACAGATGAAAGGGAATTAAAAGAAGACATGATTATTGGAATGGAAATTAAATTAAAATGGAAGAAATAATCCTTGTATTAAATAATCATAAAAGTATTTAAATGACAAAATTGAACAAAGCAAAGAACATGGAAGAATAAAACCAAGTTAAGAGAACGAACTAGAATGACGAAGTCTTGATGAGGAAATAACTCTTCTCAATGTTCCAATGCTAAGACCAATTGAAAATTAAAATTCTTCAACCTAGAGAAAGAAACCCAAAGGAGTAAAACTCGATCTAAAACTGAAAACTGTGTCGAATGAATGTTGTTCTTTTGTTTCTGCATATTCTCTGGCTCTAGTCTGCTGTTCCGGGCCGAAAACTGGGTCGAAATAAGGTCCAAAATCGCCTCCAGCGAATTCTGCAGATTATGCAGATCGCACATATCACGCGATCGCGTCATCCATGCGGACGCGTCATTCGTGCTTTTCCTTGCTACGCGTTCGCGTCGTCCACGCTACCGCGTCGCTTGAGCTTTTCCAATCCGCGCGGCCGCGTGAGCCATGCGGCCGCGTCACTGCGATTTGCTCTCCTTCGCGCGGTCGCGTGAGCCATGCGATCGCGTCACTTGTCGCTGGTTATCTCTTCAAATTCTTGTGTTCCTTCCATTTTTCCTAGCTTCCTTTCCAATCTCCAACTCATTCATGTCCTATAAAGTCTGAAACACTCAACACACAGATCACGGCATCGAATGGAATAAAGGAGAATAAAAATTACATAATTAAAGTCTCTAGGAAGCAGTTTTCAAACATGTTATAAATTCAGGAAGGAATTATAATTTCATGCTAATTTAATGAATAAGTGGGTAAAGAGTTAATAAAAACCACTCAATTGAGTACAAGATAAACCATAAAATAGTGGTTTATCAGTGTTCATCTTGACATTCAAAGTGTTCTTGGTGTTCATCTTGACATTCATAGTGTTCTTGCATGCATCACATGTTTTGATCCAAAATTTTCATGCATTGAGTCTTTGGGTTGTTTTTCTCTTTCTTTATTAAAATTCAAAAATCAAAAAAATATCTTTCCCTTTTTCACTCATAAATTTTCGAAAATTTGAGTTGACTTTTTCAAAACCTTTTAAATTTTAGTTGTTTCTTATGAGTCAAATCAAATTTTCAATTTAAAAATCTTATCTTTTTCAAATCTTTTTCAAAAATCAAATCTTTTTCATTTTTCTTTCATAATTTTCGAAAATTCCAAAATGATTTTAAAAAATATTTTTCTTATTTTGTTTCATAATTTCACATCTTTACTAACAATTAATGTGATTGATTAAAAAAAATACTAAGTTTGTTACTTGCCTAGTAAGAAAGGTTCAATCTTTAAACTCTAGAATCATATCTTTTTAGTTTCTTGTTAGTCAAGTAATCAACTTTAATTTTCAAAATCAAATCTTTTTAAATTTCTTTTTCAAATATGTTTCAAATTAAGTTTCAATCACATCTTTTTCAAAATCAATTTCAAAATCTTTTCTAACTTCCTTTCTAACTTCTTACCTTTTTAAAATTGATTTTCAAAAATTTTTTTTATCAATCCTATCTTTTTATTTCAATCATATCTTTTTCAAAACTACCTAACTAATTATCTCTCTCTAATTTTCGAAAATACCTTCCCCTTTTTTTCAAATTTTTTTATTAACTAATTGTTTTAATTTTTAATTTAATTTGATTTCAATTTTAATTTTCAAAATTTAACTTCAAATTTTATTTTTAATTTAATTAATTTTCGAAATTCCCTCTCTCTCATCTCCTTCTAATTATTTATTTATTTACTAACACTTCTCTTCATCTCAAAATTCGAACCCTCTCTTCCTCTTGGTATTTCAATTTCTCTTCTTCTATTCTTCTATTCTTATACTCACATACAGGAATCTCTATACTGTGACATAGAGGATTCCATATTTTTTTTGTGTTCTCTTCTTTTTCATATGAGCAGGAATAAGGATAAGAGCATTCTTGTTGAAGCTGATCCTGAACCTGAAAGGACTCTGAAGAGGAAGCTAAGGGAAGCTAAAGCACAACTCTCTAGAGAAAATCTGACAGAAATTTTCGAAAAAGAAGACAACATGGCCGAAAACAATAACAATGCAAGGAAGATGCTTGGTGACTTTACTGCACCAAATTTCAATTTACATGGAAGAAGCATCTCAATTCCTGCCATTGGAGCAAACAACTTTGAGCTTAAACCTCAATTAGTTTCTCTGATGCAACAGAACTGAAAATTTCATGGACTTCCATCCGAAGATCCTTTTCAGTTCTTAACTGAATTCTTGCATATCTGTGATACTGTTAAGACCAATAGGGTTGATCCCGAGGTCTACAAGCTTATGCTTTTCCCGTTTGCTGTAAGAGACAGAGCTAGAGTATGGTTAGACTCTCAACCTAAAGATAGCCTGAACTCTTGGGATAAGCTGGTCACGACTTTCTTAGCCAAGTTCTTTCCTCCTCAAAAGCTTAGCAAGCTTAGAGTGGATGTTCAAACCTTCAAGCAAAAGGAAGGTGAATCCCTCTATGAAGCTTGTGAGAGATATAAGGAACTGACCAAAAAGTGTCCTTCAGATATATTCTATGATGGTCTATCTGAGTTATCAAAGATGTCACTGGACCATTCTACAGGTGGATCCATCCACCTAAAGAAAATGCCTGCAGAAGCTCAAGAACTCATTGACATGATTGCAAATAACCAGTTTATGTACACTTCTGAGAGGAATCCTATAAGTAATGGGACACCTCAAAGGAAGGGAGTTCTTGAAATTGATACTCTGAATGCCATAGTGGCTCAGAATAAAATATTGACTCAGCAAGTCAATATGATCTCTCAGAGTCTAAATGGATTGAAGGAATCATCCAACAGTACTAAAGAGGCATCTTCTGAAGAAGAAGCTTATGATCGTGAGAACCCTGCAATAGCAGAGGTGAATTACATGGGTGAACCCTATGGAAACACCTATAATCCCTCATGGAGAAATCATCCAAATTTCTCATGGAAGGATCAACAAAAGCCTCAACAAGGCTTTAATAATGGTGGAAGAAACAGGTTTAGCAATAGCAAACCTTTTCCATCATCCACTCAGCAACAGACGTGAATCCCAGTGAGGAAGACCTCCTGGGACGTCCAGTGATCAACAAGGAGTTTCCCTCTGAGGAACCAAAAGAATCTGAGACTCATCTAGAGACCATAGAGATTCCATTGAACCTCCTTATGCCATTCATGAGCTCTGATGAGTATTCTTCCTCTGAAGTGAATGAAGATGTTACTGAAGAGCAAGCTGCCAAGTACCTTAGTGCAATCATGAAGCTGAATGCCAAATTATTTGGTAATGAGACTTGGGAAGATGAACCTCCCTTGCTCATCAATGAACTGAGTGATCTGGATCAACTGAGATTGCCTCAGAAGAAACAGGATCCTGAAAAGTTCTTAATACCTTGTACCATAGGCACCATGACATTTGAGAAGGCTCTATGTGACCTTGGATTAGGGATAAGCCTCATGCCACTCTCTGTAATAGAGAAACTGGGAATCTTTGAGGTGCAAGCTGCTAGAATCTCATTAGAGATGGCAGACAACTCCAGAAAATAGGCTTATGGACAAGTAGAGGACGTGCTAGTAAAGGTTGAAGGCCTTTACATCCCTGCTATTTTCATAATCCTGGATACTTTGAAGGATGAGGATGAATCCATCATCCTTGGAAGACCCTTCCTAGCCACAATAAGAGCTGTGATTGATGTGGACAGAGGAGAATTGATCCTTCAACTGAATGAGGACAACCTTGTGTTTAAAACTCAAGGATCTTCTTCTGTAACCATAGAGAGGAAGCATGAAAAGCTTCTCTCACTGCAGAGTCAACCAAAGCCCCCACAGTCAAACTCTAAATTTGGTGTTGGGAGGCCACAACCAAACTCTAAGTTTGGTATTGAACCCCCACATTCAAACTCTAAGTTTGGTGTTGGGAGGTTCCAACCTTGCTCTGAACATATGTGAGGCTCCATGAGAGCTCACTGTCAAGCTATTGACATTAAAGAAGCCCTTGTTGGGAGGCAACCCAATGTTATCTAATTATATTTATTTATTTTCCTTTGTTATTTTATGTGTTCTTTAGGTTGATGATCATGTGAAGTCACAAAAACTACTGAAAAAATAAAAAATAGAATGAAAAATAGAATGAAAAACAGCACACCCTAGAGGAGAATAGTATGGCATTTAAACGCCAGAAACAAGCATCTGTCTGGCGTTTAACGCCAGAAACAGGCACCAAGCTGGCATTTAACGCCAGAAACAAGAATCTACCTGGCGTTAAACGACAGAACAGAGCATGGAAGTGGCGTTTAACGCCAGAAACAGGCAGCAGTCTGGTGTTAAACGCCAGGATTGCACCGCAAGGGCGTTTTACACGCCTAATTGGAGCAGGGATGTTAAGTCCTTGACCCTACTTGATCTGTAGCCCCCACAGGATCCCCACCACTTCTTCTCTCCTCTTCACTCCTTTTCATAATTCTCTTCCCCAAATACCATACACCAATCACCTCATTCACTCTTTCCCATCACCCCCTCACCACTCACATCCATCTTCTCTTTCCCATAAACCCCACCTACCTTCAAATTCAAAATATTTTCCCTCCCAAACCCAACCCTAAATGGCCGAACCCTAAACCCCTCCACACCTCCTATATAAACCCCTCATTCCTTCTTCATTTTCACACAACACAACCCTAACTTCTCACTTTGGCCGAAAACACCTCACCCTCCATCTTCTCCACTTTCTTCTTCTTCTACTACTTTCTTTCTTCTTTTGCTCGGGAACGAGCAAACATTTTAAGTTTGGTGTGGTAAAAGCATAGCTTTTTGTTTTTCCATAACCATTTATGGCACCTAAGGCCAGAGAAACCTCTAGAAAGAGAAAAGGGAAGGCAATTGCTTCCACCTCTGAGTCATGGGAGATGGAGAGATTCATCTCAAAGGTCCATCAAGACCACTTCTATGAAGTTGTGGCCAAGAAGAAAGTGATCCCTGGGGTTCCTTTCAAGCTCAAAAGGAATGAGTATCCGGAGATCCGACTTGAGATTCAAAGAAGAGGTTGGGAATTTCTCACCAACCCCATTCAACAAGTCGGGATCCTAATGGTTCAAGAGTTCTATGCAAACGCATGGATCACAAGGAACCATGATCAAAGTGTGAACCCGAATCTAAAGCATTGGCTTACCATGGTTCGGGGGAAATACTTAGATTTCAGTCCGGAAAATGTAAGGCTGGCGTTCAACTTGCCAATGATGGAAGAGAACGCACGCCCCTACACAAGAAGGGTCAACTTTGATCAAAGGTTGGACCAAGTCCTCATAGACATATGTGAGGAAGGAGCTCAATGGAAAATTGACTCAAGAGGTAAGCCGGTTCAATTAAGAAGGCATGACCTCAAACCAGTGGCTAGGGGATGGCTAGAGTTCATTCAATGCTCAATCATTCCTACTAGTAACTGGTCTGAAGTTACTATAGACCGGGCCATCATGATCCATAGTATCATGATTGGAGAAGAGGTGGAAGTTCATGAGATTATACCTCAAGAACTCTACAAGGTAGCTGACAAGTCCTCCACTTGGGCAAGGTTAGCCTTTTCTCACCTCATATGCCACCTCTGCAATTCGGCTGGAATTGACATAGAGGGAGATATCCTCATTGAAGAGGATAAGCCCATCACTAAGAAAAGGATGGAGCAAATAAGAGATCATAGACCTCAACATGAGCATGAGGAGATTCCTCACCATGAAATCCCTAAGATGCCTCAGGGGATGCACCTTCCTCCACAGAATTATTAAGAACAAATCAACACTTCCCTAGGAGAATTAAGTTCCAACATGGGACAACTAAGGGTGGAGCATCAAGAGCACTCCATCATCCTCCATGAAATTAGAGAAGATCAAAGAGCTATGAGGGAGGAGCAAGAAAGACAAGGAAGAGACATAGAGGAGCTCAAGAGCACCATTGGTTCTTCAAGAAGAGGAAGACGCCACCCTCACTAAGGTGGACTCATTCCTTAATCTCCTTGTTTATTTATTTTCCTGTTTTTCAATTTTTGAGCTTTATGTTTTATTTATGTTTGTGTCTTTACTATATGATCACTAGTGTCTAAGTGTCTATGCCTTAAATTTATGAATATGAATCCATCACCTCTCTTAAATGAAAACTGTTTTAATTACAAAAGAACAAGAAGTACATGGTTTTAAATTCATCCTTGAAACTAGTTTAATTATTTTGATGTGGTGGCAATACTTTTTGTTTTCTGAATGTATGCTTGAACAGTGCATATATCTTTTGAAGTTGATGTTTATGAATGTTAAATATGTTGGCTCTTGAAGAATAAGGAAAAAGGAGAAATGTTATTTGATAATCTGAAAATCATAAAAATGATTCTTGAAGCAAGAAAAAGCAGTGAATACAAAAGCTTGCAGAAAAAAAATAGCAAAAAAAAAGAAAGAAAAAGAAAAAGCAAGCAGAAAAAGCCAAAAGCTCTTTAAACCAAAAGGCAAGAGCAAAAAGCCAATAACCCTTAAAACCAAAAGGCAAGGGTAATAAAAAGGATCCAAGGCTTTGAGCATCAGTGGATAGGAGGGCCTAAAGGAATAAAATCCTGGCCTAAGCAGCTAAACCAAGCTGTCCCTAACCATGTGCTTGTGGCGTGAAGGTGTCAAGTGAAAGCTTGAGACTGAGCGGTTAAAGTCAAGGTCCAAAGCAAAATTAAGAGTGTGCTTAAGAATCCTGGACATGTCTAATTGGGGACTTTAGCAAAGCTGAGTCACAATCTGAAAAGGTTCACCCAGTTATGTGTCTGTGGCATTTATGTATCCGGTGGTAATACTGGAAAACAAAGTGCTTAGGGCCACAGCCAAGACTCATAAAGTAGCTGTGTTCAAGAATCAACATACTGAACTAGGATAATCAATAACACTATCTGAATTCTAAGTTCCTATAGATGCCAATCATCCTGAACCTCAATGGATAAAGCGAGATGCCAAAACTATTCAAGAGGCAAAAAGCTACAAGTCCCGCTCATCTGATTGGAGCTAAGTTTCATTGATATTTTTGAATTTATAGTATATTCTCTTCTTTTTATCCTATTTGATTTTCAGTTGCTTGGGGACAAGCAACAATTTAAGTTTGGTGTTGTGATGAGCGGATAATTTATACGCTTTCTGGCATTGTTTTTACAAAGTTTTCAGTATAATTTAGTTAGTTTTTAGTATATTTTTATTAGTTTTTAAATAAAAATCACATTTCTGGACTTTACTATGAGTTTGTGTGTTTTTCTGTGATTTCAGGTATTTTCTGGCTGAAATTGAGGGACTTGAGCAAAAATCAGATTCAGAGGTTGAAGAAGGACTGCAGATGCTGCTGGATTCTGACCTCCCTGCACTCAAAGTGAATTTTCTAGAGCTACAGAACTCCAAATGGCACGCTCTCAATTGCGTTGGAAAGTAGACATCCAGGGCCTTTCTAGCAATATATAATAGTTAATACTTTGCCCGAGTTTAGACGACGCAAACTGGCGTTCAACGCCAGTTCCATGCTACATTCTGGAGTTAAACGCCAGAAACAGGTTGCAAAGTGGAGTTAAACGCCAGAAACAGGTTACAAACTGGCGTTCAACTACAAGAGAAGCCTCTACACGTGTAAAGCTCAATGCTCAGCCCAAGCACACACCAAGTGGGCCCTAGAAGTGGATTTCTGCATCATTTACTCATTTCTGTAAACCCTAGTAACTAGTTTAGTATAAATAGGACTTTTTACTATTGTGTTTGCATCTTTGGATTATCTTTTGATCCTTTGATCACATTTTGGGGGGCTGGCCATTCAGCCATGCCTGGACCATTATCACTTATGTATTTTCAAACGGTAGAGTTTCTACACACCATAGATTAAGGTGTGGAGCTCTGCTGTTCCTCATGAATTAATACAAAGTACTACTATTTTTCTATTCAATTCAAGCTTATTCCTATTCTAAGATATCCATTCGCACCCAAGAACATGATGAATGTGATGATTATGTGATGCTCATCATCATTCTCACTTATGAACGCGTGCCTGACAAACACTTCCGTTCAACATGCAAACAAGCTAGAATGAATATCTCTTGGATATCTAATACAGAGGACCGAGTCCAAGATATTAGAATCTTCGTGGTATAAGTTAGAACCCATGGATGGCCATTCTTGAGATCCGGAAAGTCTAAACCTTTTCTGTGGTATTCCGAGTAGGATCTGGTAAAGGATGGCTGTGACGAGCTTCAAACTCGCGAGTGCTGGGCGTAGTGACAGACGCAAAAGGATAGTAAATCCTATTCCAATATGATCGAGATCCGACAGATGATTAGCCATGCAGTGATAGCGCATTGGACCGTTTTCACAGAGAGGACGGGATGTAGCCATTGACAACGGTGATGCCCTACATAAAGCTTGCCATGGAAAGGAGTAGGAATGGTTGGATGATGACAGCAGGAAAGCAGAGGTTCAGAGGAACGGAAGCATCTCTACACGTTTATCTGAAACTCTCACCAATGAATTACATAAGTATCTCTATCCTATTTTAATTATCTTTTAGTATACTATAATCTCTTAATACATTTGAATCCGCCTGACTGAGATTTACAAGGTGACCATAGCTTGCTTCAAGCCGACAATCTCCGTGGGATCGACCCTTACTCACGTAAGGTTTATTACTTGGACGTCCCAGTGCACTTGCTGGTCAGTTGTGTGAAGTTGTGACAAAGAATTAAGATTATGAACGTGCGTATAAAGTTTTCAGCATCGTTACCAAGGAATGGAACCGTCACAATTTCTGCGCACCAGAATCCCACAGGGATTGATTGGTCAAGCAACTTTAATTGGAGGAATGTTCTAGTTAAGCTAAGCATAATTTGATTTAAGAATTGCAGGAAATTAAATGGCGGGAAAGTAAATGGCAGAAAATGTAAATGCTGGAAATAAAGAGCTGAATATAAATGACAGAAAGTAAATTGCCGAATCTTAAATGGGGAATGGGGAATTTAGCATGAAAGTAAATGGCAGAAAGTAAAGAGAATGGGTAAGATCAGAAATGGGGGATTCATTGGGCTTAGGAGATGTTGCATTCTCCGGATCAAGTTCATTTTCATCTCTTCCTCAATCAATGCATTCATTGATCTCCTTGGCAATCTTAAGTGATTGAATTCCAATTCCTTGGTAATTCAATCTCTCAAATCTTGATCAATAGCCAATTCCTTGGTCTAATTGCTCATGAGAAGAGATGAAGTATGGTCACTGATTATACCACATGTATTTCCAAATCAAAGTATTGGGAGAATTATATGTCACCATATCCGTCCAACCCCCAATTTGGTCCAACATGAGAAAGCATTTCTAGCATGATCCCTTCATTCCTCTTCCAAGGTTCCAAAGAGATCTAAGTATGAATAGCTTCTTTTCCAAGACAACTACCCAATTGGATGAAGATTGAAAGCTTTCTAGTAAAATCAAGAGAAAAGGAAAAAGAAGAATAATGAAAACTATTATTGATCCATCAAATTACAACAGAGCTCCCTAACCCAATGAAAGGGGTTTAGTTGTTCATGGCTCTGGGAATGGAAAACAAAGATAAAGAATGCATTCTGAAAGTAAAACTAGATGTTGCAGAGAAAGTAAAATTATACAGAGAGTAGTTCTCTCAATCCAAAAGCTCTTCTCTAGTTCAAAACTACTCCTATTTATACTACTCTTCTGATCTTCTACTTGTCTCTTCATGTTTTGGATATGGGCCTTTGGATCTTGAGTTGAAGCAGTTATCATCTTTAGTGGGCTCAGCTTCACTTGCAGAGAAAGTGTGCAGTAGGCATGGACTTTAGCTTAGGGCGTTAGTGGTGTTAACGTTAAGTGAAAATGTGGGGTCAAAAACATTAGTGACAATCACCTTTTTCACTAACGTTCCTAACCCAAAATGGTCCACGTTAACTTCAACGTTAGTGGCACTAAAGTGACCACTAACGTTGCCTCTTGGCCCTTCACACACGTTACTGGGGTTTACCTTTCCCAATAACGTTGAGAGTACCATTTTCTCCCTACGTTAGAGTTCACGTTAGTATAGTTAACGTGACCTTTAACGTAGACTTGCCAAATCTTCGAGAGCGTTAGTGACACCTACCTTTTTCAGTAACGCTCCAAAATGCCCCTTTTCCACGTTAGTGCCTCACGTTAATTACATTAACGTGACAACTAACGTGGTGTTGATTGCCATCTCCAACGTTAGTGACAAAGGTGAGTGTCACTAACGTTGGCTCATCATCCCTTTCCTCCACGTTAGCTTCCACGTTAATGTAATTAATGTGGTAACTAACGTGGCTCATAGTGGCTTAGTCCAACGTTAGTGACAAAGGTGAGTGTCCCTAACGTTGGCGATTCCTTGCTCCTTCCATGTTAGAGTTCACGTTAACTAAGTTAACGTGGCTCTTAACGTAGCCAATATGGGCTTAGTCCAACGTTAGTGACAAAGGTGAGTGTCACTAACGTTGGCATTATCTTCCTCTTCCACGTTAGCCCCTAAAACAGTAAAGAAAAGATCAGTGAAACTGGCCAAAATGCCCTGGCATCACAACACCAAACTTAAAGCTTGCTTGTCCCTAAGCAAGTACTGAAACATGAGAATGATGAATGAAATGACAAGAGGAATAAATCATTATTGTGGAAGTCATGTCCTTGGTTTTATGGGGTTTCATGCATAGCAACTTAGGTTCATTCCTTTACTGGCTTTCAGACCTTTATCATGCCATGGAATACTCACTTGATTGCACCCTTTGAGACTTTTATTTATTGATCCTTTTGTCTTTTCAAGGTTTATTGCATCCTTAGGCTAAGTGCTCTGTGAGGGGGCGACTCTTTAACATAAGCTTTCAGCCAACACTCCCGAACCAGTTGGTTCAAGGTGCTAGGTGTTGAAACACCCCTAAGGACTTACTCCCTCAAGTCTCTCTCCCCCATACATGCACACCACAGGCACATGGTTTGTTATTTTCATTCCTTGAGGCCTTGGTGTCCAGCACCTCTTTGGGATACTAAATGTTCTGTAGCAAGGTTGCTCTTGATAGTGGATTTTCAGTTGATAATCCCGGGTTAGTTAACCCAACTTACCAAGTGATGAAGCACTCCTAAGAACTTATTCATCCAAGTAGATCCTTGGTACAAGAGCACCACAAACACATCCCTCAAGATTCAAGCCCTTGGTGCCTAGCCTTATTTCTTATTACTTTTCTTTCTTTTTCAACTCTTATTGTTCTTTTTCTTTTTCTTATTAGGATCTTGTTATTTAGCTAGTCTCATGGGGTGTGTTTCAAGCATATGACTTCAGGACAGATAGTTGCCTTCCTACCTTGTTGGTGAACCAACTTAACCAAGTGATTACTACACCACAAGCTTAAGAACCTACTACACAATTGATCATCACTCTGGTCTTTCATAACATCTCTTTTTATTTGATTCAAAAAGGACAAGCATACAAGTAAGCAAGGTGAAGATGCATGATGAGACGCAGAAGCTGGTGAATTAAAAATTATTAAAATGGTTACGTTGCAAGTATAGTTCTTAACTCACCGAAAATCTGCCAATCAATTTAGAAATATGTCACAGAGAATTAAATTAAAAATTACTGGGAGTTTTAAGTCCCAGGTCGTCTCCCAACGAGTTGCAGAAAAGTGTGCTATCTTATTAATCAGATGTTCCAAGAAGTTGAGCTAAGTAAATTGGAATGTAAATTGAGGAAAGTTAAATAATATGAATAAAAGCCTTGACTGGGAGTTGATTGGTTGGAATTTCTATTATTGGTGGAGTGATTGTAAGATTAATTTATAATTAATGGTTGTTCTGTTTGGTTATCCTTTACTAAGTAAGGGAAAGTCAAACAAGCTGGAATGCCAGATCTGTTCACAAGTTGCAACCCACTTGGTTCAAAGGGATTGGCGTTGGTGATAGGATAGCAATCCAACATTTAACCCAATTACAAATTTCTCTTTAATCCTTCCAACTCAAGAGTTCCTTTTAATCAACTCCCCATCAAGTAAGGAAACTACTCACGCATTGTAAATAAAGAATCCATAGCATATGAAAGGGAATTAAAAGAAAACATGATTATTGGAATTGAAATTAGATTAAAAAGAAATAATCCTTGCATTAAATAATCATAAAAGTATTCAAATAACAAAATTGAACAAAACAAGAAACATGGAAGAATAAAACCAAGTTGAGAAAACGAACTAGAATGACGAAGTCTTGATAAGGGAATAACTCTTCTCAATGTTCCAATGCTAAGACCAATTGAAAATTAAAATTCTAAAACCTTGAGAGAAAAACCTAAGAGAGTAAAAACTAGATCTCCCACTGTCTCTGAATGAATCTGTTATTTGTTTCTGCATGTTCTCTGACTCTAGTCTGCTGTTCCGGGCCGAAAACTGGGTCGAAATAGGGCCCATAATCGCCCCCAACGAATTCTGCAGATTATGCAGATCGCACATGTCACGCGATCACGTCATCCATGCGGACGTGTCATTCGCGCTTTTCCTTGCCACGCGTTCGCGTCGTCCACGCTACCGCGTCGCCAGAACTTTTCCAATTCACGCGGCCGCGTCACTGCGATTTGCTCTCCTTCGCGCGGTCGCGTGAGCCATGCGACCGCGCCACTTCTCACTGGTTATCTCCTCAAATTCTTGTGTTTCTTCCATTTTTGCTAGCTTCCTTCCAATCTCCAACTCATTCATGCCCTATAAAGTTTGAAACAATTAACACACAGATCACGGCATTGAATGGAATAAAGGAGAATTAAAAATAAATAATTAAAGTCTCTAGGAAGTAGTTTTCAAACATGTAATAAATTCAAGAAGGAAATCTAAATGCATGCTAATTTAATGAATAAGTGGGTAAGGATCATGAAAAAACCACACAATTAAACACAATATAAACCATAAAATAGTGGTTTATCAACCTCCCCACACTTAAACATTAGCATGTCCTCATGCTTAATTAAAGGAGATAAGGAAATAAGTATGAACATGTAGAAACTCATGAAATGCAATGCAAACCTATATACATATAAATAAATGCAACTATATTATTCTTGTCCACTTGATCAAAAGTAAATAAGCTCTTCAAAACAATTACAAATCAAATTCCACTAATTCTATCATTATACAATAAAATGGATAAAAGTGCAAGAAGATAGCTCATGAAAGCAGGGAACTTGAAAATTCAAGTATTGAACCCTCACTGATAATGTATGTACGCTCTGATCTCTAGTGTATAGGGTGGTCACTCTATCCTTCTCTAATCATGCTTTCTAACTTTTGTTCTTCTCCTAACCAATCAACAATAGTTAATACACCAATGCAAATATCATGAGGTCTTTTCAAGGTTGTAATGGGGCTAAGGTATAGGCAGGGGTGTATATTTGGTCAAGTGAGCTAATAAATTGAATCTTTAATTAACCCAAGCTCTAATGTGACTTGTATACACTTAATGTCATCTTTGAAGTTCATACCTAGCTACCCAGAATTCCCTTTCTCAATCCATACTCATGTATTAACTTATATTTTTGGTTCTATCATATGTGCATTGATCTTCGAATTTTGAATTCAACATTGAGGTAATTTTGTCCCCTTATTTATTGATTTTTTATATTTTTTTTATATAAATAAAGCTTGTCAATGCACATAGATTTTTAATTCTTGTAGTTTCACATGAGTAGGTATCCAAATTCCCTTTAAATTTTCATGGCACATTCCCTTAACAACTTTTGTTCCCACAATTTCCCATACTTAACTAGCACACACAATTCTATCTTAAGCTAACTAAAGATTCAATTTGGGATATACGATTGTTTTTCGGCTTAAGGTTAGTAATGTGGTAAAATATCGAACAAATGGGAATTAAAGGCTCAAAGTGGTTAACAAAGGTAATTGAAAAGGGTAGGCTTAATTTGGATGAGTGAGTTTAAACAAATAATGGCCTCAATCATGTGCAAGCACGCAAATATAATAACTATTGGACATATAAGATAAAACAAAATATAGATTACAATTATAGAGAAGTAAACACACAATAATGAAATAATTATGGTTAAATAATGTAACCATTCATAAAGGCTCAAATCTTTCACAAGTTGTGTGTTCTTTAGCTCAAATATCATGTTCCAAATATAACTCAAGCAAATTTATCATAAAAATTTTGAAAAATTAGTGGAATTTTGTTCCAAAGATAGATTTTTAAAAGAAACTTATTGTCTTTTCAATCAAGTAGAACATGTATGCAATTATCCTAACCTATGCAATTTATTCTATTCTATAAATGAAAGAAAATCTAACTAAAATATCCTAATTATTGGTGCCAGAGAAGAGAATTTACCTCCGGATGTCAGGTACTGACCGACCTCCCCACACTTAAGGTTTTGCACCGTCCTCGGTGCCATCTGTCAGAAATAGGGGTGGGCTGGTAGCAGTATCTCCACAGGCGGGGCCGTCATGGCTCCCTGTGCTGGTGAAGAAAGTGGAGTCCGGGGTGTCTGAGTCTCTAAAATGTCCCTTGAGTAGCTCCTTGAGGTGTTTGAATTGGCACTCGTTACAGCGCTCTCTCATCTTTGCTTTCTGTTCTTGCCGATCCAACCGTTCGATTATCTGCTGGAGCAATTTCGTAGTTGTAGATGCTTGTGGTGTTGAAGAAGGATTATCTTCAACTGGAGCAGTAGGAAGGCTTGTAGTGGCTGCTGAGAGCCTGAGGTATTTCCCGTTAGGGACATACTGATCATCCCGTGGAAGCATGGCTTTGGTGTCCCCAGCTCTGTAAGAGACTCCGGCTGCTGAGACAAGATCTGAGACCAAGACGGGGAAAGGTAAGTTGCCCGCAATTCGTACGTGTTCCATAGCATTCCGGATATGTCTTGAGAGATTCAGAGGTTGGTCTGTAAGGATGCACCATAGTAGAACAGCCATGTCCGTGATGCACGGAAAACTTGTCTCTCAACAAATCTCCCTTCGGCAAGTGTACCGAAGTTGTCGTCAAGTAAAAACTCACAATAGAGTGAGGTCGAATCCCACAGGGATTGATTGATCAAGCAACTTTAATTAGAAGAATGTTCTAGTTTAGCGAATCCAGGATTTGGGTTGAGAGTTGCAGAAAATAAAATGGCGGGAATGTAAATAACAGAAAAGTAAATGCTAGAATTAAAGGACTGGAAGTAAATAACTGAAAATAAATTGCGGAATTGTAAATGGGAATGGGGGCTTTGCTCATAAAAGTAAATGGAAGAAATTAAAGAGAATGGGTAAGATCAGAGATGGGGAGTTCATTGGGCTTAGGAGATGTTGCAATTCTCCGGATCAAGTTCATTTTCATCTCTTCCTCAATCAATGCACTCATTGATCTCCTTGGCAATCTTAAGTGATTGAATTACAATTTCTTGCAATTCAATCTCTCAAATCTTGATCAATAGCCAATTCCTTGGTCAATTGCTCATGAGAAGAGATGAAGTATGGTCACTGATTATACCACATGCATTTCCCAAATCAAGTATTGAGAGGGTTATAGTCACATACCCATCCAAACCCAATTTGGTCCAGCATGAGAAAGCATTTCTAGCTTGATCTCTTCATTCCTCTTTCAAGGTTCAAAAGAGATCCAAGTTTGAATAGCTTCTCTTCCAAGATAACTACTCAATTGGATGAAGATCGAAAGCTTTCAAGTAAAATCAAGAGGAAAGATAGAAGAAGAATAATGAAAATTATTATTGATCCATCAAATTACAACAGAGCTCCCTAACCCAATGAAAGGGGTTTAGTTGTTCATAGCTCTTGAAAATGAAAACAAATATGGAGAATACATCATAAAACTAGAATTTGCAAAGAAAGTAAAATACAGAGAGTAGTTCTCTTTTTCCCAGCCTCCCGAGCTTCTTTACAATTCAAAGCTACTCCTATATATACTACTCTTCTCAGCTTCTAGTTTACTCTTCAAGTCTTGGGCCTTTGGATCTTGAGTTTGAAGCAGTTCTTTTCTTCATTTGGGCTTGGCTTTACTTGCAGAGAGAAAGTGCTAAGTGGGCAGAGACTTCAGCTCAGGACGTTAGGGGTGTTAATATTTAGTGAGAATATAACTTCGAGAACGTTAGTGACACTTAACATTGTCACTAACATTCCAATGCACCCCTTTGCCTCACGTTAAAACCCACGTTAACTAGGTTAACGTGGCTTTTAACGTTGCCTTGTTAATCCTTCGAGAACGTTAGTGACACTCAACATTGTCACTAACGTTCCAGTGTGCCCCTTCTTGTTTCACGTTAAAGCCCACGTTAACTAGGTTAACGTGGCTTCTAACGTGGTCCTTGCCAACCTTCGAGAACGTTAGTGACACTCAACATTGTCACTAACGTTCCAATGTGCCCCTGGGTCTCACGTTAGAGTCCACGTTAACTAGGTTAACGTGGCCTCTAACGTAGCCATCTTTAGCCATCCCAACATTAGTGACAATGTTGAGTGTCACTAACGTTGGCTCATCCTTCATTCCTCATCGTTAGCTTCCACGTTAACTAAGTTAATGTGGAGTTTAACGTGACTCTTGGGGGTTGTGTGGTTACTTCAACGTTAATGACAATGTTGAGTGTCACTAACGTTGTCGACAACTCTTCATCCTTTACGTTAGTTCCCACGTTAACCAAGTTAACGTGGGAGTTAACGTGGTACTTTGCACCATAGGCCAATGTTAGTGACAACGTTGAGTGTCACTAACGTTGGCTTCTCTTCCCCTTTTAACGTTAGAGGCCACGTTAACTAGGTTAACGTGGCTTCTAACGTGGCCACTTATGAGTAATTGCCAATGCTAGTGACAATGTTAAGTGTCACTAACGTTGGCTCAACTTCTCTTCTCCACGTTAGAGTTCACGTTAACTTAGTTAACGTGACTCTCTAACGTGATCATTGATGGCTTTTTTGAGAATGTTATTGGCAATCACTTTTCTCATTAATCTTGCAAGTTACCTCCCCTTTTCTTGCTTCCTTTTTGGTCCTGAAATCAAGCAATAAAGTGCATCAAAGCTCTAGTCCATGTCATGAGTAATGCAACATAATATTTGTCACTAAACTTATGCAAAATTCTCATGAAATTATGTAAAATGCACAATGTATGCTTGAGTCAAGGCATAAGTGAATATTTACCCAAAACTAGCTTATTTCCTAAAGAAATCTATGAAACTATCCTAAAAACAGTAAAGAAAAGGTCAGTGAAACTGGCCAAGATGCCCTGGCATCACAACACCAAACTTAAAGCTTGCTTGTCCCTAAGCAAGTACTGGAACAAGAGAATGATGAATGGAATATCCAGAGGAATGAGTCATCCTTGTGGAAGTCATATTACTGATTTTATGGTGGTTTCATGCATAGCAACTTAGGTTCATTTCATTACTGGCTTTCAGACCTTTATCATGTCCCTAAACACTTACTTTGTTTATATCTCATGAGACTTTTATTCATTGATCCTTTTATTGTTATTTCAAGGGTTATTTGTGTTATTTAGGCTAAGTGCTCTGTAAGGGGGCAACTCTTTAAGATAAGCTTTCAGCCAACACTCCCGAATCAGTTGGTTCAAGGTGCTAGGTGTTGAAGCACCCCTAAGGACTTACTCCCTCAAGTCTCTCCCCCATACATACACACCACAGGCATATAGTTTATTTATTTTCTTTTCTTGAGACCTTGGTGTCCAGCACCTCTTTGGGTTACTAAATGCTCTGTAGTGAGGGTTACTCTTGATAATGGATTTTCAGCTGATAATCCCGGGTTAGTTAACCCAAGTTACCAAGTGATAAAGCACCCCTAAGAGCTTATTCATCCAAGTAGATCCCTCACACAGGAGCACCATAGACACTTGCCTCAAGCTTAAAACCATTGATGCCTAGCCTTATTGCTTACTCTTTTTCTTTTGTTTTTCACTTCCATTGTTCTTTCCCTTTTCTCTTCTTAGGATCTTGTTATTAACTTAGTCTCATGAGTATATCCAAAGTCAAGTATTCAGGATAGATAGTTGTCCTCCTAACCTTATGGTTGAACCAACTTAGCTAACTTATGACTACCCCAAAGATTCATGAATGCACCTCCACATTAATGGAAAAACAAGAATGCAAGGTCCCTGTGTTAAGTGAAATTGCAAAAAAGGAAGAGGTGGTGAAAGTAGTGGAACCTGAAACTGCTCTTGAGGTGATAAAGGAACATGAACATTCACAACCCTCACAAACTTCCCTTGAATCTGTGATCGAAAAATATGAAGAGGAGATGAAGAAATGTTGGGAAGATCAACAAACCTCCTCCATGATAGAGCTATTAAAACAAATGTTGAGTGTAAAAGAGGAAGTGGAGGAGCAAGAAAGTGAGGAAGTCATTCCAGAAAATTTACACTCAAGTGAGGAAGAGTTCATGGAATCACCGATTCAAAAGGCTCTGGATGAATACAAAACTCCAATAATCACACAGCAACCAAGACTTGGATTCAAAGAAGTGAAGGCAACTAACAAGAGCACCAATCCTGTCCCTAATCCAGGAAGCAAGATCAATCAAGCCATTTGCAAAAGGAAGCTTGCTGAGGAAAAGCCAAGGCAAGGGACAGTAGCTGAAACTTCTCCTCCTTTGAAGTCATTTCTCTTAACAAATTGGAAGAAGAGGAAGAAAGTAAAGAAAAGGTAGACAGTAGGTACATTTCTTTTCCTTGCTTTGTTTAAATTTCAATAAATTGGCATATGGTTACATTCTAAGTTTGGTGTTGCCATGCAACAAACTGTTTTCCATCTTCATGGATGATTGCATCAATTTTACATGAAAGTGACACACCAAGATTCTAAGTTTGGTGTGCCACCTATTTTTCTATGCAAATCAATCCAGCAACATCACTTGTCTGCATAATCATATTGCCTTTTACAGTGTTATTTTTCTTCTTAGTTGGATTATTTTTGTTTTCCCTTTGTTTCATTTATTTACTTGTTTTTAATGCTTCCCTTCATTAACTGTTTTTGTTAATACATCACCAAGACACCCTTATTCATAACAGACTCTTCATTTGGTGATTGTATTTAACATATAATAGTTTCTTTTGTTTAGTTTTAGTTCAAATAAATTGACATATGGTTGCATTCTAAGTTTGGTGTTGCTATGCAACAAAATTTAGTTCCAATTCTTACAAGATACTTGCATTAATTCCAAGTGAAAGTGTCACACTAAGTTTGGTGTGCCACTTATCTTTTATGCAAAGTATTATGCTCACCTTCTTAAGTTTGCAATCACAATGTCTCTGTATCTTGTGCCTTGATTATTATCTTTAATTTTGCTTGCTTGAAACGCATGTACTACTAACATTCCTTGTGTAAGACATTCATGATCCATCTTAGCCCTATAGCCACGGTTCTAATTGTTGCTTGAGGATGAGCAAGCATTCTGAGTTTGGCAAGGGAAGGAGGAAGAATAGAGGAAAAAGGACAACAATAATGAAGATGAACTACAAGGTTGTAGAGTTCTTTTTTTTTTTCCTCATTTGTTTCAAGCACTATAAACTGCATGATTGTCTTTACCTTCTCTGTATGCATGTGTGTATGAAAAGGCATAGACTGATTTCTAAATTGCAACATGGTGCTGTGCCATTGTGATTACCAACTTGAGTTTTGTGAATTCAAAAGCAGTAAAGCATCATGATCATAAACAAACAAGGAACTAAAGAAGAGTTTAGCATGTGCATACAAGTATTGGAAAGCTAGTATGATTAATTGTTGCTCAATTGCTTTGGATTTTATTTAATTGAAGTTTTCATCTAGTACAGTCTGTGAAATCTTTTGAAAATCATGAAAACCTTGAAGAAGCAAATACAATTAAAGCAAGAAAAGTAAAAGGGAAAGAATGAGAAAGCTGAAGGCTCTGAGTACCAATGGCAATTTATTTGTTAAGTACTTGTGGTGTTTATGTATCAAGCCAAATGCTTGAAAACAAAACACTTAGAAGTCAAGGTTAGGCTCAAAGTGCAAAAGCACTCCCTCAAAGCTCAAGGCTCTGAGCATCAATGATTAGAGAGTCAAGAAAAGAAAAGGAAAATAAGCTTAATGAAGTCCTCTAATCAAATGCTTGTGGTGCTTATGTATCAAGTGGTAATACTTGAAAACAAAGCATTTAGAAGTCGTAGCTTTGTTATCAACTCATGGGGCAAAGCACCCAAAAGGAGAAGCTAATAAGAAAATCAAAAGCTTGTTTCAAGGAAGAAATATAAGAAAAAGATTTCATAAATTGAGCTAGATGGAAGCATCAATCATTTACATTTCTTTTGTGATTGTAGCATGCTTAGAAAACTAGCTCACCATGAACATTGAGTTGCTATTCTTCTTGCCTTGGATTGTCAATCTTTATTGCATGATTCTTTTCTTGCTTGGGGACAAGCAAGGTTTAAGTTTGGTGTTGTGATGACAAGTCATCTTAGCCTAGTTTCACTAGCCTTTTTCTTTTGTTTTCAATTGAATTATGCACTTTCTTGAGCCATAAGCAAGCCAATTGGGTAGATTTTCATGCTTCCTTTGATTTAATCAACCATGTATGAATTCATGCTATTTCATGAGGTTTTATGCTATAATTGTCACATATTATGAAAGAATGAATATCTCATGATTTTGAGCATAGCTTTGATGTGTTTGGTTGATTAATGATAGGTGAAGAAAGCTTGGAGAAAGGTTGAAGCAAGAAGGAATGGCTAGGAGTAAAGAGAGGACAATGGAATAAGTGAAAATGAACCAGGAAGCAAAAAGCTGGACCAAAAGTTAGCCTCAAACTTTTGCACAAACTTTTGGGTGAAAAGTTAGCCCCAACGTTAGCCCCTAACTTTTGGGCTAACGTTGGCACATGAAAGTTAATCCCTGGGCACCAAAAGTTTGCGCCAACGTTAGCCCCTAACTTTGTGGCTAACGTTGGCATGAGAAAAACACCCCCTGGCCACCAAAAGTTTGCGCCAACGTTAGCCTCTAACTTTTGGGCTAACGTTGGCACATGAATAATACAAAGGGGGAGCAAAAGTTTGCGCCAACGTTAGCCTCTAACTTTTTGGCTAACGTTGGCGCCATGAGTGTGCAAGGGGTATACTTCCAACAAGAATAACTTGAGCTACAGAGCTCCAAATGAGGTGATTCAAAAAGCAATGGAAAGTAGGAATTAAGAGCTTTCCAAGAATATATGGCACTGCATGGTGGACACTAAAATTAAGGGAGAAAACTGCCCCGCAATAAGCACAAATGAACATGGTGGCAACCGGCAGTGAGGCCAACTGACCTCTGCACCTTCGACAGAGTGTAACTCGAGCTGTAGAGCTCCAAATGATGTGCTCCCAACGGCATTGGAAAGTAGACATCCAGGGCTTTCCAACAATGTATAATAATATGGGGTGGACAATATGTTTGAGCCTCCAGAACTGGCGTTTTCGACCACGTTTGAGGCAAACGTTGCCTCAAACGCTGCACACCAAAGCCAGCAACCTTGTCCTCTTCAAATGAGCATAACTTGAGTTGTAGATGTCCAATTGAGGTGATTCCAATTGGGTTAGAAAGCTGACATACAGAGCTTTCCAACCATATATAATAGTCTATAGTTGGCATGAAATTGGCAACGTTGATAAGAGGACAAAGTAGCACCCCACACATGCACACAAGGGGGCCAACGTTGGAGCAAAAGTTTGACCCCTAACTTTTGCCCCAACATTGGTATCAGCAAGGAAGGGTGCTGATGTGAAAAGTTGGAGCAAAAGTTAGACCCTAACTTTTACTCCAACTTTTACTCAAGCTTTCATGATTCCAACCCGGTTCAATTCGGTTCTTCTCCAAACTCCAAGAGCAATCAACCAAGGCCTCTATCAACCCAATTCCATCAAGAGCAAGAGCCCAATTGTCATCACTCAAATGCACAAGAGATAGATAAAATAGGAATTTTATTTAATTGTACTTTGTTTTGAATTTCATTTTTATTTTGTAAAAATGCCTATATAAGGCATCATTCTCATTTTAGAAAGGGGCCCGAATAGAGAGGAGGGGGCGAACTCCACTAGGGAGCATTAGGAATACAGAGCTTTCTCTCTGAGTTTCATTTTCTGTTTTGAATCTTGAATTGAGATTGGAAGGAATTCTGTTTTCATTCTCTATTTGCAACTTCTCTTTACTTCTTCTGCAATCTTTCTTTAATTCTCTGCAACTTTTCTCTTGTTGAATCAAGGAAGGATCCACTCCTGAGATCTTCAGCATCCTTTTAAATTTCTGCAAATTAAGCACAGTCACTTTGCTCTCTGATCTCCTTGTTCCCAATTTACTTTCCAGCACTTTTGTTCCTCTGCATTTTACATTTGAGCCACTGTGATCTGAATTTACTTTTCATGCAATTTTAATTTCCTTGCAATTGTTCTAAGCTTTGATTTACTGCTTTCATTCAATTTCCCTGCACCCAGTCTCCTTTACTTTCATGCAATTTACTTTTCTTGCAATTTAAGATTCTTGCTATTTTACTTCCTTGTTCTTTAAGTTACTGTCCAATTTACTTTCTGCACTTTAATTTTCCTTGTCATTTACTTTCTGCTGCATCAATTATCACACAAATGTTAGCTTGACTAAACTAATCACCCACTAAAGTTGCTTGATCCATCAATCCCTGTGGGATCGACCTCACTCCCGTGAGTTTTATTACTTGATACGACCCGGTGCACTTGCCGGTTAGATTTGGGTGTTTTGGAGAAATTCGTTTTTCCGCAAAAATATCCCATCATGTGCCAATAGAAGTGTGGAGAGTGGGGGTTTGGATGTGAGGAGTGAGCATGCACTAAGGTTCACTTATATAAGAAAATCATGAGTGAGTGAAGGGTGTGGATTGCATGAATGTTTACTAGATGGACGGATGGGGTTGTATATGAAGGAAAGACAAGGATCATCACTTTAAGGAGAGTGATTGGTTCGGTCTTCAAGGGTTTTCTTTCTCCAATGTTGCATGGCAGCGTTTCCCCATGCGTTTCCTCTTGAGACATGTGTGTAGTGCTCTTCATTAAGTGGCGAAATCTCCCCCATTTAATTGTCCAATCAATCCCTTTTTATGCTTCTTTTCCTTTTCTATAAAGATTTGAAATAAGGAAATTAATATCATAAAAAAAATCTACGACTAGAAAAAAAATGAAAGAAAGGATTTGATTATTTGTTTATGAATTCCAACTAACTAACTAATTATTGGTGGGTCCTTATATGCATTTTGGTGGCACCATGGGGTGACACCAAACATAGTTTGAAGCAATGTGATGAAAAGTTTTGTTCAAAGCTTTCAAGACTAGCATGCATCTTGGTTTGCTTTGAACACCAAACTTGTTCCCCACTATATTTTGCATAAGAAGATTTTCACCAATTGTTTGTTAAGTTTGGATTGAAGCTCATAAAGATTGACTTATTCATTATCATCTGAAAGCATATAAAACATGGGTTGCCTCCCATGAAGCGCTTCTTTAGCGTCACTAGCTTGACGTTTTTCCTTCATCATGGTGGTTGGTAGTGCTTAAAGTCCTCCACTCTTGCTGTGGACTTGTATCCATTGGTTGGATCAATAATCTCCACATGTTTCAGGGAAAGAACTCTGTTGATAGTGAAGACCTTGGGTAATTGAGATGGCACAGTAGGGAGATTAGGGGGAATATCTGGGAAGTAGGCTGAGACAACTCTATCCCCTGGAGAGAAGTCTTCCGTAGGGATCTTCTTGTTCTTCCACCTTCTTGGTACCTTCTTCTTTGTTTCTTTTAAGGTTGCCTTCCCCTTGGTGACCTCCTTTTCTAAAGGAGTTGTGGTGCTGTCTTCACCTGCCTCTAGAGGTTTAGGTTCCTCCAACTTTTCCTTGAGCTGTGGCAACTGCTGTTTTCCTTGTTTGTCAGTTAAGGGGATCTCAGAATGAACTGGCTGTGCTTCAGTGCTTGTTTCCTCCTTCAGTGTCTCATTATCATTTGTGCTTAGTTCCTTGTCCTCTTGATCTGTTTCTTGTGAGAGTTTGAAAACATTGAAGCTGAGTCGTTCATCATGGATTCTCAATATTAGCTCCCCTTTATCTACATCAATAAGTGCTCTGGCCGTAGCTAGGAATGGTCTTTCCAATATGATTGGATGAGTGTGACTCTCTTCCATGTCCAGAATGACAAAGTCTGTTGGGAGAAAGTACTTCCCAGATTTTAGCAACACATTTTCCACCACTCCTATTGCTTGCTTTTGAGTTTTGTCAGCCAGTTTGATAATGACTTCTGTGGGCATTATCTCATTGATCTGCAGCCTCTTCACCAGGGATAAGGGCAGTAAGTTGATGCTGGCCCCTAATCACATAGTTCTCTATCAAACATGTTTTCACCTATGGCACAAGGTATATGAAAACTTCCTGGGTCTCTTCTTTTTGTAGGCAACTCAGGTTGAATAAGGGCACTACATTCCTTGTTCATCACTATAGTCTGCCCTCCCTTGAGTGAGCTTTTCCTGGGAAGAAGTTCCTTCATATACTTGATGAATGCAGGCATTTGTTGAATTGCCTTGATGAATGGTATGTTCACATGCAGAGATGCAAACAAGTCTAGGAACCTTGAGTATATTCTTTTTCCCACAGCACCATTGAGTAGTTGAGGGAATGGTACATATAGCTTCAGCAGCTCTTGTTGTGAGATTTCTGGTTCTTTGTGATCTCTATCCTCCTCCTTTGTTGAGTTGTCTTCAGGTTGTTTGCACACTTTGCTTTGCTTGTCTTCAATCTCTTGATCACTTGTAGTGACCATTTTACAATCTTCCCATCTTACTTTCTTTGCTTCTCCCTTGGGGTTTCTCTCCGTGTCACTTGGGAAGCTATCAGTAGGTTTGGGAATCTTCTCAGCTAAATATCCCACCTGAAATTCCAGCTTCTTGATGGTCTCTCCCTGGTTCTTAATATTGGCTCGCACCTCCTCTTTGAACACCTTATTTTCTTGAATCTCTTGGCATATTCCTTCAAGTAAGGCTTCAATCTTAGAGAGCTTGTCATCAATTGATGAGTGATTCAGAGCAGACGTGCTGTTTTGGTTTTGATAAGTATGTGGAGAAGTGTTGTTGTGGGGGTGTTGAGATGTCCTCTGGGTGAATTGCTTTTGATCTTGCTCACTTCCCCACCCAAAGTTCGGGTGATTTCTCCATCCAGGGTTGTAAGTCTTGGAGTATGGATCATAGTTTTTCCTTGGTGAATTCCCAATGTAGTTGGCTTGCTCCTGACTCCCCTCTGCTTCTTCATTCACTCCTTCTTAAATTGTTGATGAAGATGAGATTGCTGCTACTTGGTTCTTCTCCATCTTCTTGGTGAGGTCAGCCAGCTGCTGGGTAATGAGCTTGTTTTGGGCCAACAGAGCATCTACATTGTTTAGCTCCATCACTCCTCTTGTGTTCCCTCTTTCGGAAGCATAGAAGTAGTCATTTTCTGCTACTATTTCAATAACATATATGGCTTCCTCAATGGTCTTCTTCTTGTTCAAGGATCCTCCAGATGAATGGTCTACTTCCTTCTTTGACTCATAAGAGAGCCCTTCATAGAAAATGTGCAGCTGGACCCATTCGTTGAACATGTCAGGTGGACACCTCCTTGTTAAGTCTTTGAACCTCTCCCATGCTTCATACAGAGTCTCACCATCTTGTTGCCTGAAGGTTTGAACCTCAGCTCTCAGCCTATTGATTCGTTGAGGAGGGTAGAATCTTGCTAAGAATTTGTTCACCACATTCTCCCAAGTTGTCAAGCTCTCCCTTGGGAAGGATTCCAGCCACTTGGCTGCCTTGTCTCTGAGTGAGAATGGAAATAAGAGCAGTCTATAGGTGTCAGGATGAACACCATTAGATTTCACTGTGTCACATATTCTCAGGAAGGTGGTCAAATGTTGATTGGGGTCTTCTTGAACACCTCCTCCAAACGAACAGTTGTTATGAACAAGGGTGATGAGCTGTGGTTTAAGTTCAAAGTTGTTGGCATGGATTGTTGGCTTTTAGATGCTACTTCCACAATTGCCTGGGTTTGGATTAATGTAAGAGCCCAAAACTCTTCTATCCTCCCCAGCATGATTGGCTCCACCTCCTCTGCCATGGTTGTGAGTCTCTTCTTCATGATGATTTTCCATGTTTTCTTCCATGTTTGGTTCAAAGTATTCCTCAAACTATTCCTCCTCTTCTTCAGCACCAACTACTCATTTTTCTTTTGCCTCCCTCCTTAGTCTAAGGAAGGTTCTCTCCGGTTCAGAATCAAAGGAAGTTGAAGCCCCGCTTCTTCTTCCTGTCATACAACCAACAAGTACAAGCAAAGAAAATAGGTGCAGACAGTATTTGTGTCAGAATTGCTGTTAGTTGTGGATGATGCAATATATCAAACAGTTAGTGGGTTAGCAAACAGAATTGAAAATAACAAAGAAAAAACAAAAGAGTAAAGGGAGAAGGGAAGAAGTATAACTAAAACAAAAAGTAAATCACTCAAACAGAAAATGAAATTCACAAAATAAAATGCTCAATCTAGTGATTTTCCAATCTAATCATTGTTGATGCACAATCAATCCCCGGCAACGGTGCCATAAACTTGATGCACGAAAAACCTGTCTCTCAACAAATCTCCCTTCGGCAAGTGTACCGAAGTTGTCGTCAAGTAAAAACTCACAATAGAGTGAGGTCGAATCCCACAGGGATTGATTGATCAAGCAACTTTAATTAGAAGAATATTCTAGCTGAGCGAATCCAGGATTTGGGTTGAGAGTTGCAGAAAATAAAATGGCGGGAATGTAAATAACAGAAAAGTAAATGCTAGAATTAAAGGACTGGAAGTAAATAACTGAAAATAAATTGCAAAATTGTAAATGGGAATGGGGGCTTTGCTCATAAAAGTAAATGGCAGAAATTAAAGAGAATGGGTAAGATCAGGGATAGGGAGTTCATTGGGCTTAGGAGATGTTGCAATTCTCCGGATCAAGTTCATTTTCATCTCTTCCTCAATCAATGCACTCATTGATCTCCTTGGCAATCTTAAGTGATTGAATTACAATTTCTTGCAATTCAATCTCTCAAATCTTGATCAATAGCCAATTCCTTGGTCAATTGCTCATGAGAAGAGATGAAGTATGGTCACTGATTATACCACATGCATTTCTCAAATCAAGTATTGAGAGGGTTATAGTCACATACCCATCCAAACCCAATTTGGTCCAGCATGAGAAAGCATTTCTAGCTTGATCTCTTCATTCCTCTTTCAAGGTTCAAAAGAGATCCAAGTTTGAATAGCTTCTCTTCCAAGATAACTACTCAATTGGATGAAGATCGAAAGCTTTCAAGTAAAATCAAGAGGAAAGATAGAAGAAGAATAATGAAAATTATTATTGATCCATCAAATTACAACAGAGCTCCTTAACCCAATGAAAGGGGTTTAGTTGTTCATAGCTCTTGAAAATGAAAACAAAGATGGAGAATATATCATAAAACTAGAATTTGCAAAGAAAGTAAAATACAGAGAGTAGTTCTCTTTTTCCCAGCCTCCCGAGCTTCTTTACAATTCAAAGCTACTCCTATATATACTACTCTTCTCAGCTTCTAGTTTACTCTTCAAGTCTTGGGCCTTTGGATCTTGAGTTTGAAGCAGTTCTTTTCTTCATTTGGGCTTGGCTTTACTTGCAGAGAGAAAGTGCTAAGTGGGCATAGACTTCAGCTCAGGACGTTAGGGGTGTTAATATTTAGTGAGAATATAAGTTCGAGAACATTAGTGACACTTAACATTGTCACTAACGTTCCAATGCACCCCTTTGCCTCACGTTAAAACCCACGTTAACTAGGTTAACGTGGCTTTTAACGTTGCCTAGTTAATCCTTCGAGAACGTTAGTGACACTCAACATTGTCACTAACGTTCCAGTGTGCCCCTTCTTGTTTCACGTTAAAGCCCACGTTAACTAGGTTAACGTGGCTTCTAACGTGGTCCTTTCCAACCTTCGAGAACGTTAGTGACACTCAACATTGTCACTAACGTTCCAATGTGCCCCTGGGTCTCACGTTAGAGTCCACGTTAACTAGGTTAACGTGGTCTCTAACGTAGCCATCTTTAGCCATCCCAACGTTAGTGACAATGTTGAGTGTCACTAACGTTGGCTCATCCTTCATTCCTCATCGTTAGCTTCCACGTTAACTAAGTTAACGTGGAGTTTAACGTGACTCTTGGGGGTTGTGTGGTTACTTCAACGTTAGTGACAATGTTGAGTGTCACTAACGTTGTCGACAACTCTTCATCCTTTACGTTAGTTCCCACGTTAACCAAGTTAACGTGGGAGTTAACGTGTTACTTTGCACCATAGGCCAACGTTATTGACAACGTTGAGTGTCACTAACGTTGGCTTCTCTTCCGCTTTTAACGTTAGAGGCCACGTTAACCTAACTAGGTTAACGTGGCTTCTAACGTGGCCACTTATGAGTAATTGCCAACGCTAGTGACAATGTTAAGTGTCACTAACGTTGGCTCAACTTCTCTTCTCCACGTTAGAGTTCACGTTAACTTAGTTAACGTGACTCTCTAACGTGAGCATTGATGGCTTTTTTGAGAATGTTATTGGCAATCACTTTTCTCATTAATCTTGCAAGTTACCTCCCTTTTTCTTGCTTCCTTTTTGGTCCTGAAATCAAGCAATAAATCCATCAAAGCTCTAGTCCAAGTCATGAGTAATGCAACATAATATTTGTCACTAAACTTATGCAAAATCCTCATGAAATTATGTAAAATGCACAATGTATGCTTGAATCACGGCATAAGTGAATATTTACCCAAAACTAGCTTATTTCCTAAAGAAATGTATGAAACTATCCTAAAAACAGTAAAGAAAAGGTCAGTGAAACTGGCCAAGATGCCCTGGCATCAGTCCGCAGTGAAGGAGGACTCATGAGTGCTCGGAAAGACGTAATGGGACATGATCTGCGCCCATACGCGAGCCTCCAAGGTAAGTGCTGGAGCCAAGATTCCCTTAGGGCGGGTACGGTGGTATCCGTAGATCCAACGGCTGCCAGGTAATGCGATGACTCTGAGAACGAAGTCCCAGTCAAATTGGTATCTCTGGCGCTGAAGGGTGGCTTCTTGAAAAGCGTCCATTCCTGTTGGAATAGGGGGAAGATTCAGAGCTTGCTGAATGGCCTCTTCTGTGATAGGGACTTGCTTTTGCCGAACATAAACAGACTGCAGGGTCGGCATGTAGAAGTTGGAGTAGAACTCAACTACCCAAGAAAGATTGACCTGCCTCGGCTGTCTCCGTAGGAAACCCCATTGTCTTCGCTCAAGTTGCGGCTCAACGAAGGTGGCAATATTGGACGGGAAGATAAGAAGGTATTCATTGTTATAATTTCTTTCTGCCAGGATAGGGAACATCTGCTTACAGTAGCGATTGGGAAATTGCGCAGTGTCCTTTGCTGGAAAGGCTTTCTCTTTTTCGTCAACCTTTATTATCCGCTTAACTCTTTTTGTTGAGGGCTTGACTGTGGTTGAAGAAGGCTCTGCCACTAATGCTCTTTTAGTTCCTCTTCTTGCTGGTGGTTTCGAAGTTGCTTTCTCCTTTCCTTTCTTGGTGGCCATCTTGAAAGAAGGGAAGAGAAAGAAAATTAAATTTAAGGAGATATACAGCAAGGAAGGAAACAGAAAAGAGGGTGAATGATGCACAGCAAAATGTAGATGACAGTAACACATGCTCTCGAGTACATATGAAAAGCCATCAATGGAAAATAGCTAGTGCGTACAAAGTCAAGTGAATGCAAGGTGTTTATTGGCATGCCGGAAAAGGGCATGAGTGGCATAGACCAAGCATTACTTCGTAACAAACCATCACGTTTGTATTGACAATTGAATTCAATTAATAAAATAATAATGAAAAGTTGTGAAAAGCATGCATGGAATAGTATAGCAACATAGAGAAGTGCATAATGTCACATGAGCTTTTTCACAAACACATAGCATGCATGGTGAATAGGGTATAGAAAATATGAAGATGAACATGCAAGCAATCCCTTAAATGGGAGAAAAAATAATTGTCAAACAATTTGCAATAATCCACAAGCATATAATGAAGGATGATAACTCAAAAGGTTTCTAACAGCATGTAAAGAAAAGAAAAGAAGAAGAAGAAAAATAAAAATTTGAAAAGAAAAAGAAAAGAAAAAGAAAATAATAATATATATACATAATATAAGACGAATTATAGGAAAAAGAGAAGAAGAAAGAAGAAGGTAAAACCTTGTTCATGGTGGTAAGAGAGATAGAGAGTGAAAAGTGAGATAGAAGGGGGAAGGGGGAAGGAAGAAATAAGGGGGGGAAAAAAATTAGGATTTGGGGAAGAGAAAGATAAGATAATTTGGCAATTTAGGTTGAGCTGTGTGGCGCATGCGAAGCGGCCGCGTGGGGCACGCGTTCGCGTGGGTGTGCGTCACGTAAGGGGACGCGATCGCGTTGGTCACGCGGTCGCGTGACCCGTGTTACGCTGCTGGCGCGAGTGCAGCCTCGCTCCAGCACAACTCTCTGTTCGATTTATTTTAATTGCCAAAATTTGGGTGACGCGATCGCGTGGGTCACGCGATCGCGTGAGTGTCGTTATAAAATGGGTGACGCAGCCGCGTCGGCGACACGGTCGCATAAAAAGGATTGTGCTTTCAGCACCAATCCAGCACTACTCTTGCATAATATCTCAGTGTGCACCCTTTTACGTCGAAAATTCAGGGCACGCGGCCGCGTGGGGCACGCGGTCACGTGGGAGGCCAGGATTTCCATGCGACGCAAACGCGTCAGGGACGCGGTCGCGTGGGTCGATTTGTGCCATTGGCACGCCTCCAGCCGGACTCCAGCCGAACTCTTTGTTCGTTTATTTGTTTTCTCCACCCTCTTTGCGACGCGGACGCGTCGCTGATGCGATCGCGTCGCGCGGCGAAAAACCCCTTCTTTTTTTTTTTAAAAGAAATATGAAGACATGAAATGCAAATGCACGAAAGCACTAATAAAGAGGAGAGTTATTAAAGAAGAAAAACTAAAAGTGAAGAAAAGAACGATCATACCACGGTGGGTTGTCTCCCACCAAGCACTTTGCTTTAACGTCCATAAGTTGGACGCTCCACTAGCTCAATCGGCTGCTATGTGGGGATCTTCCAAGCGAAAGATCTCAAGCTCCTTATTTTTCTGCTCCTTCTCACCATGGTACAGCTTCAGGCATTGTCCATTGACCTTAATAAATTCAGAGCTTGAAGGATGGCTTAGGTGATAAACTCCGTACGGTTCAGCCTTCTCTACTCTGTATGGACCTTCCCATTTTGATCTCAACTTTCCGGGCATGAGCCTTAGTCGAGATTTGTAAAGGAGGACAAAATCTCCAGGTTGAAACTCTTTCTTCTTGATGTTCTGATCATGCACAGCTTTCATCTTTCCCTTGTAAATTCTGGAGTTCTCATAAGCTTCTAGGCGAAGGTTCTCCAGTTCCTGCAGTTGTAACTTCCTTTCAGCTCCGGCATTCTCAATTCCCATGTTGCACTCCTTAACTGCCCAGAAGGCTCTGTGTTCTATTTCAACTGGGAGATGACAAGCTTTTCCATAAACCAAGCGGAAGGGACTCATCCCAATGGGCGTCTTGTATGCCGTTCTATATGCCCACAGTGCATCTTGTAGCCTGGTGCTCCAGTCTTTTCTGTGAGGCTTTACTATCTTTTGCAAGATACGCTTAACTTCTCTGTTTGATACCTCGGCTTGCCCATTAGTTTGGGGATGTTAAGCTGTTGCAACTTTATGGATTATCCCATGCTTCTTCACCAATCCTGTTAGTCTCCTGTTACAAAAATGGGTGCCTTGATCGCTCACGATTGGTCGTGGTGATCCAAAGCGACATATAATATGGTTTTTCACAAAGGAAACAACAGTGTTAGCATCATCAGTGCGGGTAGGAATTGCTTCTACCCATTTGGAAACATAATCCACAGCTAACAATATATAAAAATATCCATTAGAATTTGGAAATGGACCCATGAAGTCAATGCCCTAAACATAAAAAATTTCACAGAAGAGCATATATTGTTGAGGCATCTCATCCCTCCTGGATATATTACCAAATTTCTGGTATGGGGGGCAGGATTTACAAAACTCAGCAGCGTCTCTAAAAAGAGTAGGCCACCAGAATCCACAGTCTAAGATCTTTCTAGCTGTTCTTTGAGGGCCAAAATGTCCTCTACTCTCAGATGAGTGACAGACCTCTAAAATGGACTGGAATTCTGATTGAGGCACACAACGTCTAATTATCTAGTCAGCGCTACATCTCCATAAATATGGGTCATCCCATATATAATATTTAGACTCGCTTTTCAGCTTGTCTCTTTGATGTTTAGAAAAATGTGGAGGAAATGTGCGACTAACTAAATAATTAGCAACAGGTGCATACCACGGGATTACCGCAGATACTGCTTGCAGGTTGTCAAAAGGAAAATTATCATCTATAGGAGTATAATCATCCTTAATATGTCCAAGGCGACTCAAGTGGTCTGCAACTAAATTCTGATTACCACTCCTATCCTTTATTTCTAAATCAAATTCTTGTAACAGCAGTATCCAACGTATAAGTCTTGGTTTGGATTCTTTTTTAGGTAATAGATACTTTAGAGCTGCATGGTCGGAATACACTACTACTCTAGTACCAAGTAAATAGGCTCGGAATTTATCCAGAGCAAAAATAATAGCAAGAAGCTCTTTCTCAGTAGTAGTATAATTGGACTGGGCAGTGTCTAAAGTCTTAGACACATAGGCAATAACAAAAGGATCCTTACCTTCGTGCTGAGCCAGCGCTGCTCCTACTGCATGGTTGGAAGCATCGCACATGATTTCAAACAGCTGACTCCAGTCTGGTCCTCTCACAATTGGGGCTTGAGTTAGAGTAGTCTTCAACTTATCAAACGCTTGTTCGCAATCCTCACTGAACTCGAACTCAATATCCTTCTACAGTAATCTGGACAAGGGGTGTGCCACCTTATTAAAGTCTTTAATAAATCTCCGGTAGAAACCTGCATGGCCAAGGAACGAACGGACTTCCCTCACAGAAGAGGGGTAAGATAAACTAGAAATAACATTCACCTTTGCTGGGTCTACAGAAATACCATTATTAGATACCACATGTCCTAATACAATCCCTTGTTTTACCATAAAGTGGCATTTTTCGAAATTCAATACAAGATTTGTGTTAACACATCTATCTAATACTCGAGATAATCCATCTAAGCAAAGGCTAAAAGAATCACCATAAACGCTAAAATCGTCCATAAAAACTTCCATACAGTCCTCAATAAGATCAGATAAAAGACTCATCATGCACCTTTGGAAGGTAGCTGGTGCATTGCACAAGCCAAAGGGCATTCGCTTATAAGCATAGGTCCCAAAAGGACATGTAAAAGTAGTCTTTTCCTGATCCTCAGGAGCTATATGAATCTGGAAGTAACCTGTGTAACCATCTAAAAAGCAATAATGTGATTTACCTGACAGGCGATCCAGCATTTGATAAATGAATGGAAGTGGGTAGTGATCCTTACGGGTAGCTTGGTTGAGACGCCTGTAATCAATGCAGACTCTCCAAGCATTCTGAACTCTAGTTGCTATGAGCTCTCCATGCTCACTCTTCACTGTAGTGACTCCAGATTTCTTGGGCACCACTTGTACTGGGCTTACCCCTTCACTGTCTGAAATGGGATATATGATACCTGCTTCCAATAGTCTGGTCACTTCCTTTTTGACAACTTCCAAGATGGTGGGATTCAATCTTCTTTGGGGTTGACGGACAGGTCTTGCTCCCTCTTCTAGAAATATTCTGTGCTCGCATACTTGAGGGTTGATTCCCATTATGTCTGCCAAACTCCACCCAATTGCCTTCTTATGCTTCCTCAGTATATCAAGTAACTGTTCTTCTTGTTGAGCAGTCAGTTCCCTTGAAATAATAACCGGAAGCTTCTGCTCATCCTCAAGATAAGCATATTTGAGATGTGGAGGGAGAGGTTTCAATTCTAACTTTTGATCATGGGCAGGCTTTGGATTATCTGGGGCTTGTGAAAATGGTGAAGTGCCCTCACTGTCAGTTAAGAGGGTCCCCACACTAGGACCTTGTCCAGTGTGCCTCTCTTCAAACTCTTCCTCTTGAATTTCAGCCACACTTTCGTCTATGACATCACATTGGAAGATAGAACGATCTTCTGGGGGATTGTCAATGACTCCATTCAGATTGAAGATTACTATGCGGCCATCTATTTCAAAGGAGTATGTTCCTGAAAAAGCATCCAATTTGAATTTTGATGTCTTCAGGAATGGTCTTCCAAGTAAGATTGATGATGGCTTATCTGAATCATTGTGGGGCATCTCCAAGATATAAAAATCAGTGAGAAATGTGAGCCCTTTAATGTTCACCAAAACATCTTCAGCAACTCCAGCCACTGTAATAATGCTTTTATCTGCTAACACAAAACGAGCTGCCAACCTTTTTAAGGGAGGGAGCCTCAAAACATCATATATAGACAAAGGCATTATACTGACACATGCTCCTAAATCACACATGCAATCATAAATTACTACACCACCAATAGTACAACTAACTATGCAAGGACCTGGATCACTACATTTTTCAGGTAATCATCCCATTAAAGCAGATATAGAACTACCTAAAGGAATAGTTTCTAATTCATTAATTTTGTCTTTATGGATACATAAGTCTTTTAGAAACTTTGCATATTTAGGTACCTGCTGAATAACATCAAAAAGGGGAACAGTTACCTCGACCTTTTTGAATATCTCTACCATTTTAGGATCGGGTTCCAGCTGCTTCCTGGGCTTCCTTGCAAGTTGTGGAGATGGAATAGGAGTAGTGTCGTCTGTGGCGTCTGCGCCTTTTGGTGCTTCCTCCTGTGGTTGAACTATTTCTTCTTCAGCTATGTCCTGTATATCCTCTTCCTCTTCAACATCTTCGCTTTCTACCACCTCTTCAGCTGAGGCGTATTCGGGTGAGCTTGGTTCCTCCTGATTCCTCTCCTGCAGTGTGGTTCCGGACCTCAGGGTGATGGCATTAATGCCTCCCTTTGGGTTGGGTAATGGTTGAGAGGGGATTCCAGTGGTGCTTGAATGTTGGTTATTGGAATTTTGTGCTGGTACAAACTGTGTCATAAAAGCTTGCATAGTAGAGGTGAGACCATTCAGACTGGCATTAATACTATTCATGATGTTACTTTCCATGGCTTGTTGTCTTTTCTCAAAAGATTGCAGTAGGTCTTTAGTAGAAGGTGAAGAAGAATGGGTAAATTGAGAGGTCTGCTGCTGATTGTTCTGTGGTCCTTGGTTCTGCCTCAGGTGAGGTGCTCTGTAAGGTTGATTTTGCTGCCTGTTGTTGTTATTGTTCCACCTCTGATTTCCCTGATTATCTCTGCCTCCTCTGTTATTGTTGTCCCTCCAATTCTGGTTTGAATTGTCTTGCCATCCATGGTTATTATTTCCACTTTAATTGTACCCTTGGTTGGGGCGGTCATAGAAGTTGTGAGTGGATGCCACCATGTTGTCTTCTTGTTGGAGCTGTGGGCATTCATCAGTGTAATGGCTGTAATCAACACAGATTCTGCAAATTCTTTGTGGGACTAGTTGTTGGTTTTGCTGTGGTGGAGGAGGTTGAGCTTGCTGAGCTTGTTGATTCAACTGTATTTGCTTCAGCAAGTTGGTCATTTCATATATGCCTTCACGTAGAGCAGCAGTCTTGCTGCTAAAAGATATTTCTGCAAAAGCTTTTAAACGGCCTTGTTTCTGTTTGTGGTTCCTAGTGGATTCAGCTAAATCACTGATCAATTGCCAAGCTTCATCAATGGTCTTGTACTTCTTCATAGACCCATTGCTGGCACTTTCCAGTATGGTCTTATCTTGGGGCCACATACCCTGTGTGATATAGCTGAGTAGCACGATCTTGTCGATCATGTGGTGGGGGCATGCTTCCAGAAGATTATTGAAGCGCTCCCAGTATTCAAAGAGAGTCTCATTGTCATCCTGAACAATTGTGGAGATATCCTTCCTTAGCTTATCAGTGACTTCAGGTGAGAAGAATTTCTCTAGAAACTCCTTTCTGAGTGTATCCCAGTTGGATACATTTGCTAGAGGTTGAGTGTAGTACCACTCTCTTGCTTTTCCCTCAAGAGAAAACAGGAAAGCTTTCAGTAGTATTGAAGTTTCATCAGTGCCATCACGCCTGACAGTAGAACAGGCTGCCTGGAAATCTCTCAAGTGCTTGATAGGCTCTTGAGCAGGTAGGCCATGAAACCTGGGCATCAAATTTAGTAGTGCGGGCTTTATTTCAAAATCTGTAGCTACCATCAGATGATGCGCTTGAAACGGTTGCATTGTAAAATTAGGCGCTCCTTCCTCCTGGATGGTAACTCTCCAAGTTGCCATGTTTTCTGCACGTAAAACAACCGAATCAGTAGAACGGAGGCTGGTTTCTTCCTCAGATTCACTTTCGGATCCGCCCTCAGAGCGGGCTAACCGACGCTATTCTCACCTTATTCGTGAAATTGTCCTTTCAATTTCAGGATCGAATATTAGCAAGCGCGGATCAGGAAGTGAACGCGTCATTTGACAGAAGAAACTTGCATCTCATAGTAGCAAAATAAAATAAAATGCAGATAAATAAATTCTAATTAATAAAATTAGCACTCTATTGCAACTCCCCGGCAACGGCACCAAAAATTGATGAGACGCAGAAGCTGATGAATTAAAAATTATTAAAATGGTTACGTTGTAAGTATAGTTCTTAACTCACCGAAAATCTGCCTATTAATTTAGAAATATTTCACAGAGAATTAAATTAAAAATTACTGGGAGTTTTAAGTCCCAGGTCATCTCCCAACGAGTTACAGAAAAGTGTGCTATCTTATTAATCAGATGTTCCAAGAAGTTGAGCTAAGTAAATTGGAATGTAAATTGAGGAAAGTTAAATAATATGAATAAAAGCCTTGACTGGGAGTTAATTGGTTGGAATTTCTATTATTGGTGGAGTGATTGTACGATTAATTTATAATTAATGGTTGTTCTGTTTGGTTATCCTTTACTAAGTAAGGGAAAGTCAAACAAGCTAGAATGCCAGATCTGTTCACAAGTTGCAACCCACTTGGTTCAAAGGGATTGGCGTTGGTGACAGGATAGCAATCCAACATTTAACCCAATTACAAATTTCTCTTTAATCCTTCCAACTCAAGAGTTCCTTTTAATCAACTCCCCATCAAGTAAGAAAACTACTCACGCATTGTAAATAAGGAATCCATAGCATATGAAAGGGAATTAAAAGAAGACATGATTATTGGAATTGAAATTAGATTAAAAAGAAATAATCCTTGCATTAAATAATCATAAAAGTATTCAAATAACAAAATTGAACAAAACAAGGAACATGGAAGAATAAAACCAAGTTGAGAAAATGAACTAGAATGACGAAGTCTTGATGAGGGAATAACTCTTCTAAATGTTCCAATGCTAAGACCAATTGAAAATTAAAATTCTAAAACCTAGAGAGAAAAACCTAAGAGAGTAAAAACTAGATCTCCCACTGTCTCTGAATGAATCTGTTATTTGTTTCTGCATGTTCTCTGACTCTAGTCTGCTGTTCCGGGCCAAAAACTGGGTCAAAATAGGGCCCAAAATCGCCCCCAACGAATTCTGCAGATTATGCAGATCGCACATGTCACACGATCGCGTCATCCATGCGGACGCGTCATTCGCGCTTTTCCTCGCCACGCGTTCGCGTCGTCCACACTACCGCGTCGCCAGAACTTTTCCAATTCGCGCGGCCGCGTGAGCCATGCGGCCGCGTCACTGCGATTTGCTCTCCTTCGCGCGGTCGCGTGAGCCATGCGACCGCGCCACTTCTCGCTGGTTATCTCCTCAAATTCTTGTGTTTCTTCCATTTTTGCTAGCTTCCTTTCCAATCTCCAACTCATTCATGCCCTATAAAGTCTGAAACACTTAACACACAGATCACGGCATCGAATGGAATAAAGGAGAATTAAAAATAAATAATTAATGTCTCTAGGAAGCAGTTTTCAAACATGTAATAAATTCAGGAAGGAAATCTAAATGCATGCTAATTTAATGAATAAGTGGGTAAGGATCATGATAAAACCACACAATTAAACACAATATAAACCATAAAATAGTGGTTTATCAATGCAGCAGTGACATTAGACTAGCAAGCATAGACCTAAGCAATGAAAACTTAAAGGCAGAATTTAAAATCCTAAACTACCATGGGAACATGTTCTATTTCATACATGATTTTTCTTATTTAAAGCTTTGAAAAAGATGGAACAAAGAGGGAACTCCACCACCTTTTACTCATGGGAGTGCTCATGCTCTCCCTCTTGTTTGTCCTCTTTGTGTCCACTTGTGTTTCCTCGTATCCGAGCTAGTCTGGCTTTCTTCCACTCCTCAAGTGCCTTCCTTACTGATTCATGACTCTTTTCTACCCTCTCTCTTTCTTTTCGCGCTAATTCATCCTTTACTTCTTCATATCTTGTGATTCCCGGGTGCAGTACAGGCAGTTGTCCAACTAAGTACCCGAGCCTGACTTGAGTGTTTACATGATTTCCAGTCTCGTTCATGTAAACTCCCTCTGCGAACGCTCTGTATTCGTCAAAGAGTTCTGCCTGTTCCAATTATTTCCGATGCATTTCATGTATGTGTGCACCTTGATGTGCTTGGATGTTGATTAGCTTTTGGATGGCTTCTTGTTGTTGATCTTGCATTTGCTCTATCCTGTGGAAGGATTCACCCCAATGTTTCCCATGTTCCAGTTGCTGCTCCATCATTTGCTTTTTCCATTCCCCCTGTTGATTCATCCATCCAGAAAGTAATTCTTCTTGACGGCTTACCAATTGTAATTGCAACTCTTTCTGTGCCCCTTGATTTTCCAAGTATTGTCTAGATAAGCCATCAATGGCTTCCTGTAGTTGGTGCATGTCTAAAGTGGCTTGCTCCTCTAAGTTTTGTCCTTCTACTACTTGATGGGTTGGCCTCTTTCTTAGCTTTCGTTGAGGTAAGGGAGATGCAACAGCATGCATCCATCGAACAGTAATTGGGATGCCCACTTTTATCCACTCGGGGTCCTCATCCTCGAACACCACCCCAGCCCTGTCACACAGATGAAAAATAGTGCTGGGGTAGCCTATCCTTCCTCCAGAATCGCTCTTTTCAACAATCTTCCTAATACCTTGGGCTATCAGTTCATGCACCTTGATCTCTCCCCCTTTAAGTATACATTGCACCATTGTTGCTCTCTTAAGATTCACCTCTGAGTTATTCCCGGTAGGAAGGATGGATCTCCTCACAATTTCAAACCACCCCTTTGCTTCAGGGGTGAGGTCCCCTCTCTTGATGAACTTGGTTTCCCCTGAGGATCTCGTACCCAATCAGCTCCTTGGACGCAAATATCTTGTACAATCTGGTCATGATTGGGGCTACCATCTATTCTGGAGTGATAGCTTTCTTCTGCAAATGGTATGGCCCGTAGCTTTAACGCCCTCATGATGCTCATGGGGCTGAAGTTTACGGTTACCCCTCTCACGAAGCTTATATAGGAGTCATCTACCTTATTATACCTGAATGCATTTGCATAAAGCTCTCTTACAAGAGTTGCATTTACTTTTATGACTGGATCAGTAAGGAGCTCCCATCTCCTCTTTTCCACCTTCTCTGTGATTTCGGGGCACTCAGTTTTTCTGACTTGAAAGCCTAGCTTATATATGATCTCCTTATCAACCATCCACCCATATTGCAATACATGGTGAAAGGTTCTGAATTTCTTCTCATCGAAAGGGCGTTGCTCCATAGGCTCCTTCCCTTTTCTTCTCTTAGAGCTTGATGATGCCATAAGTGATTTTTGATATGTGAAGGTGTAAAGGGTGTGGATAATTGGCTTCGGCCGGTTAAGATGGGATGTAGTGAAGGGAGTGAGTGAGAGTATTTTTGATGGGGTAAGAGGTATTGGGTTCCGAAAGTTAGAAGTACAAAGAATGAGAATTTGGGATGTGGAAAGGGTATGGAATAAGAACCACTTTATATAGGGAGATGGTGAGTGAATGAAAGGTATGGATTGATGGAGTGGTTGTGTGATGAACGGATGGGGTTCAACATAGGATGAGCACAAGGATCATCAACTTTATGAAGGGGGGTTGGTTCGATTTCCAAGTGTGTCCCTCTTCCAATGTTGCATGGCAACATTTCCAAATGCATCCCCCTTGAAAACACGTGTATAGTACTCTCCTTTTGTGGTGGCCGAATCCTCCTTCTTCAATTGTCCAATCAATTCTTTCCAATCCTCCTCTTATTTCTCCTACAGGATAAAAGAATAAAATTAATAAGATTGAAAGTTGGCGGCAAATATTGGAAAAGTGGGATAACTACTTTTCAAAAAGAATAAAAAACAAAAAAAAAATTTTGTTTGTTTTTGTCTTTAACTAACTAAGTGCTATTCATGAATGCAAACCAATTGACTAATTAATTGCCCATATATGCAACATTGGTGACACCAAACTTAGTTTGTGGTCATGTGGTGTAAAAAGAATTGTTCAAGCTGTTAAGAGTGACATGCTATGAGTTGCATTCATGTTCTCTTAGTGTGCCTTGAACACCAAACTTGTTCTCCGATATGTGTTGCAAAAAAGGATTCATTCAAGGATATGTCAAAGCTGATTTGGAATTCATAAACCTTTCATTATTAATTACTTTAAAAGCATATAAAACATGGGTTGCCTCCCATGAAACTCTTCTTTAGCGTCACTTGCTTGACGTTCTGCCCTTTGTCAGGGTGGTTGGTAATGCTTCAGATCTTCCCCTCTTGCAGTAAACCTATATCCATTGGCTTCATCAAGGATCTCTACATGTTCTAGGGAGAGAACTTTGTTGATGGTGAAAACCTTAGGTAGCTGAGACGGGATGGTGGGGAGATGAGGTGGGATATCTAGGAAGTAAGCTGAGATCACTTTATCCCCTGGAGAGAAATCCTCTGTAGGGATCTTCTTGTTTCTCCACCTCCTTGGTGCCTTCTTCTTTGTTCCTTTTGATGTTGCCCTGCTCTTTGTGACTTCTTCTTTCAAGGAAATTTTGTTGCTGGTCTCATATGACTCTGGTGGTTTAGGTTCCTCCTGATCTTCCTTGGGCTGTGACAACTACCGATTATCTTGTTCATCAACCAAAGGGGTTCCCAGGTATACAGCTTGTGCTTCAATGCTTGTTTCTTCCACCAGTGCTTTGTCGTGCTTTCCCCTTGGTTCCTTGCTTTTCTAATCTGCTTCTTGTGAGGGTTTGAAGACATTGAATGCGAGTTGTTCGTCATGTATCCTCAATATTAGCTCCCCTCGCTCCACATCTATGAGCGCTCTGGCTGTAGCTAGGAATGGTCTTCCCAATATGATTGGGTGAATGTGACTCTCTTCCATTTCCAATATGACAAAATCTGTGGGAAGGAAGTAAGTTCCCACTTTCACCAACACATCATCTAGCACTTCAACTACCGCCAAGCTAAGAAGGCCACAAATGAATGGGCGTGCCACTTGAGCAGTATGGCGTGATGATGAGCTGATAATTTATACGCTTTTTGGCATTGTTTTTAGGTAGTTTTCAGTATGTTTTAATTACTTTTTAGTATAATTTTATTAGTTTTTATTCAAAATTCACATTTCTGGATATTACTATGACTTTGTGTGTTTTTTTGTGATTTCAGGAATTTTCTGACTGAAATTGAGGGACTTGAGCAAAAATCTAATTCAGAGGCTGAAAAAGGACTACAGATGCTGTTGGATTCTGACCTCCCTGCACTCGAAATGGATTTTATGGAGCTACAGAAACCCAATTGGCGCGCTCTCAATTGCGTTGGAAAGTAGACATCCAGGGCTTTCCAGCAATATAGTATAGTCCATACTTTGCCCGCGTTTTGACGATGCAAACTGGCGTTCAAATGCCAACTTCCTGCCCTATTCTGAAGTTAAACGCCAGAAACAGGTTATAAACCAGAGTTAAATGCCACAAACAGGCTACAACTTGGCGTTTAACTCCAAGAAGAGTCTCTACATATGAAAGCTTCAATGCTCAGCCCAAGCACACACTAAGTGGGCCCGGAAGTGGATTTCTGCATCATTTACCCATTTTCTACAAAGCCTAGTTACTAGTTTAGTATAAAAACTACTTTTAGGGATTTATTTAAAAGAGTCTTTGAGACTAGTGCTCTTTAGATCATATTGTACACGTTTGGGGGCTGGCCATTCGGCCATGCCTAAACTATTTTCACTTATGTATTTTCAACGGTGGAGTTTCTACACCCCATAGATTAAGGTGTGGAGCTCTGCTGTTCCTCCTGAATTAATGCAAAGTAATATTGTTTTTATCTTCAACTCAAGCTTATTCTTATTCTAAGATATTCATTCGCACACAAGAACATGATGAATGTGATGATTATGTGATGCTCATCACCGTTCTCACTTATGAACGCGTACCTGACAACCACTTCCGTTCTACATGAAAAAAAAGCTTGAATGAGTATCTCTTGGATCTCTCTTCAACAATTCACATCGTCTCTCCTAAGAACAGAGCATCTGAATCTAAGATTAGAATCTTCGTGGTATAGGCTAGAATCAATTGGCAGCATTCCTGAGGTCCGAAAAGTCTAAACCTTGTCTGTGGTATTCCGAGTAGGATCTGGGAAGGGATGACTATGACGAGCTTCAAACTCACGACTGTGGGGCGCAGTGACAGTGCACAAAAGGATCATTGGATCTTATTCCGACACGATTGAGAACCAAAAGCTGATTAGCCATGCGGTAGCTGTGCCTGGTATTTTTCATCCGAGACGAGAAATCTGACAGTTGATTAGCCGTACAGAAACCGTAGAGGACCATTTTTACTGAGAGGACGGGAGGTAGCCATTGATAATGGTGATACCCAACATGTAGCTTGCCATAGAAAGGAATATGAATGATTGAATGCAGGAAGTAGGAAAGCAGAGATTCAGAAGGAACAAACCATCTCCATACGCTTATCTGAAATCTCACCAATGAATTACATAAGTATCTCTATCTTATTTTATGTTCTACTTATCTTTTAATCATCAAAACTTCATAACCATTTGAATTTGCCTGACTGAGATTTACAAGGATGACCATAGCTTGCTTCAAGCCGACAATCTCCATGGGATCGACCCTTACTCACGTAAGGTTTATTACTTAGACAACCCAGTGCACTTGCTGGTTAGTTGTGCAGAGTTGTGAAAAAGAATTGAGATTATGAACGTGCATACCAAGTTTTTGGCACCGTTGTCGGGGATTGTTCGAGTTTGGAAAACTGACGGTTCATATTGTTGCTCAGATTACGTAATTTTATTTTATTTTTAAGCTTTTTATTCTTTTTATTTTCGAAAAAAAATTTCTAAAAATTCATCAAAATTTTTAAGAATGAATTCTAGAGTTTCATGAGATATGTTGAATCCTGGCTGGCTGTTAAGCCATGTCTAATCTTTTGGACCGAGGTTTCACTTATCCTTAGAAGAGCTTCTTTGTCTTTCTCATCAATTTAGCTGTTGTGTGTAATGATCTGCTAAAGCTTGGCTGGCCATTCGCCATGTCTAGTGTTTTGGACCGAAGCTTTCATTGAAAGCTTGGCTGGCTAGTAAGCCATGTCTAATTCCTGGACCGGAGTTTTAGACTAACATTGCATGATTCCTGGAATTCTTATTAAAAATTTTGAATTTCTTTATTTTGCTTTTCCAAATTAATTTTTGAAAAATACCAAAAAAATTTAATAAAACCATAAAACCAAAAATAATTTTGTGTTTATTGTTTGAGTCTAGTGTCAAATTTTAAGTTTGGTGTCAATTGCATCTTTTTAATTTCCAAAAAATTTTTGAAAATTCATGCATGTGTCCTTCATGATCTTTAAGTTGTTCTTGATGATCTTCTCTATTTGATCTTTGCATTTTCATGTTTTGTGTTTTTTCTTGTTTTTCATATGCATTCTCAATTTTTTAGTGTCTAAACATTGAAAATTTCAAACTTTGGTGTCTTGCATGTGTGTCTTTTCTTAAAATTTTTTTTCAAAAATAAGTTCTTGATGTTCATCTTGATCTTTAAAGTGTTCTTGGTGTTTATTTTGACATTCAAAGAGTTCTTGCATAAATTGTGTGTTTTGATTCATAATTTTCATGTTTTGAGTCTTTTTGTTGTTTTTCTTTTTCTCCATTAAAAAATTAAAAATAAAAATAAATATCTTTCCCTTATTCTTCTCATAAATTTCGAAAATTTGGTTTGATTTAGTCAAAAAATTTTAAAAAACTAGTTGTTTCTTATGAGTCAAGTCAAATTTTCAATTTGAAAAAATCCTATCTTTTCAAAACTTTTTCAAAAATCAAATCTTTTTCATTCTCCTTTCATATTTTCGAAAATTTTTAAAAGTGATTTTCAAAATCTTTTTCTTATCTTTTATCGAATTTAATGCTAACAATTAATATGACTGATTCAAAAATCTCAAGTTATTACTTGCCTAGTAAGAAAGGTTCAATCTTTAAATTACAATCATATCTTTTTGTTTCTTGTTAGTCAAGTAATCAACTTTAATTTCAAAATCAATTATTTTTTAAATTTCCTTTTCAAATCTTTTTCAAAATAAATTTCAATCATATCTTTTTCAAAATCAATTTCAAAATCTTTTCTAACTTCTTATCTTGTCAAAATTGATTTTCAAATCTTTTTCAATTAACTGCTTGACTTTTTGTTTGATTTTAAAAGTTTTCTATTTCAATCATATCTTTTTCAAAACAACCTAACTACTTTTCACTCTCCAGTTTTCGAAAATCACTAACAACTTTTTCAAAAATCTTTTTAATTAAGTACTTTATTTAATTTTCGAATCTGCTTCTATTTCTCTTTTTAATTTTCGAATTATAACTGATTTTTAAATAAAAATAAAAATATTTTCCTTTTCTTTATTATTATTTTTGAAAACTCTCCCTCTCATCTCCTTCTATTTATTTATTTATCTACAAACATTTCTCTTCTACTCATAATTCGAACCCCCTCTTCTTCTCTGTGTTTGAGTTTTTCTCTTCTCCTTCTTCTACTCTTCTGTTCTTCTACTCACATAAAGGAATCTCTATACTGTGACTTAGAGGATTCCTCTTATTTTCTGTTCTCTTCTTTTTCATATGAGCAGGAACAAGGATAAGAACATTCTTGTTGAAGCTGATCCTGAACCTGAAAGGACTCTGAAGAGGAAGCTAAGGGAAGCTAAGGCACAACCCTCTGGAGAGGACCTGATAGAAATTTTCGAAAAAGAAGGAGACATGGCCGAACCTAACAACAATGGTGGAGATGCAAGGAAGATGCTTGGTGACTTTATTGCACCCTCTTCCAACTTCTATGGAAGAAGCATCTCAATCCCTTCAATTGGAGTAAACAACTTTGAGCTTAAGCCTCAATTAGTTTCTCTAATACAACAGAATTGCAAGTTTCATGGACTTCTATTGGAAGATCCCTATCAGTTCTTAGCTGAATTCTTGCAAATCCATGACACTTTCAAAACCAGTGGAGTTGATCCCGAGGTCTACAGGCTTATGCTTTTCCCTTTTGCTGTAAGAGATAGAGCTAGAACATGGTTGGATTCACAACCTAAGGAAAGCCTGAACTCTTGGGATAAGCTGGTCAGTGCTTTCCTGGCCAAATTCTTTCCACCTCAAAAGATGAGCAAGCTTAGAGTGGAAATCCAAACCTTCAGACAGAAGGAAGGAGAGTCCCTCTATGAAGCTTGGGAAAGATATAAGCAATTGATCAAAAGGTGTCCTACTGACATGCTTCCAGAATGGAGCATCATGTGTATATTCTCTGATGGTCTGTCTGAGTTGTCAAAAATGTCATTGGACCATTCTGCAGGAGGATCTCTTCATCTGAAAACCCCTACAGAAGCTTAGGAACTCATTGAAATGGTTGCAAATAACCAGTTCATGTACACCTCTGAGAGGAATCCTGTGAACAATGGGACGCCTCAGAAGAATGGAGTTCTTGAAATTGATACTCTGAATGCCATATTGACTCAAAACAAAATATTGACTCAGCAAGTCAATATGATTTCTCAGAGTCTGAATGGATTGTAAGCTACATCCAACAGTACTAAAGATGCATCTTCTGAAGAAAAAGCATATGATCCTGAGAACCCTGCAATGGCAGAGGTGAATTACATGGGAGAACCCTATGGAAACACCTATAATCCCTCATGGAGAAATCATCATAATCTCTCATGGAAGGATCAACAGAAGCCTCAACAAGGCTTCAATAATAATGGTGGAAGAAATAGGTTTAGCAATAGCAAGCCTTTTCCATCATCTTCTTAGCAACAGACAGAGAATTCTGAACAGAGCCATTCTGGCCTGGCAACCATAGTCTCTGATCTATCTAAAACCACACTAAATTTCATGAATGAAACAAGGTCCTCCATTAGAAATTTAGTGGCACAGGTGGGTCAGCTGAGTAAGAAGATTACTGAAACTCCTTCCAGTACTCTCCCAAGCAATACAGAAGAAAATGCCAAGAGAGAGTGCAAGGCCATAACTATGATCAACATGGCCGAACCTGGAGAGAGTGAGGAGGACGTGAGTCCTAGTGAGAAAAGCCTCATGGGACGTCCTCTGGACAGAAAGGAGTTTTCTATTGAGAAACCAAAGGAATCTGAGGCTCATACAGAGACCATAGAGATTCCATTGAACTTCCTTCTGCTATTCATGAGCTCTGATGAATATTCTTCCATTGAAGAGGATGAAGACATCACTGAAGAGCAAGTTGCTAAGTATCTAGGAGCAATCATGAAGCTGAATGCCAAGTTATTTGGTAATGAGACCTGGGAGGATGAACCCCCCTTGCTCGCCAATGAACTTAATGCATTAATGAGGCAGACATTACCTCAGAAGAAACCGGATCCCGGAAAATTCTTCATACCTTGTACCATAGGCACCATGACCTTTGAGAAGGCCCTGTGTGACCTGAGATCAGGGATAAACCTCATGCCACTCTTTGTAATGGAGAAACTGGGAATCTTTGAGGTTCAAGCTGCAAGAATCTCACTAGAGATGGCAGACAAATCAATGAGCGGATAATTTATACGCTTTTTGGCATTGTTTTTAAGTAGTTTTCAGTATGTTTTAATTACTTTTTAGTATATTTTTATTAGTTTTTATTCAAAATTCACATTTCTGGACTTTACTATGAGTTTGTGTGTTTTTCTGTGATTTCAGGTATTTTCTGGCTGAAATTGAGGGACTTGAGCAAAAATCTAATTCAGAGGCTGAAAAAGGACTACAGATGCTGTTGGATTCTGACCTCCCTGCACTCGAAATGGATTTTCTGGAGCTAAAGAAACCCAATTGGCGCGCTCTGAATTGCGTTGGAAAGTAGACATCCAGGGCTTTCCAGCAATATATAATAGTCCAAATTTTGCCCGAGTTTTGACGATCCAAACTGGCGTTCAAACGCCAATTTCCTGCCCTATTCTGAAGTTAAACGCCAGAAACAGGTTACAAACTAGAGTTAAACGCCAGAAACAGGCTGCAACCTGGCGTTTAACTCCAAGAGAAGTTTATACTTGTGTAAAGCTCAATGTTCAGCCCAGGCACACACCAAGTGGGCCCGGAAGTGGATTTCTGCATCATTTACCTATTTTCTGTAACCCTAACTACTAGTTTAGTATAAAAACTACTTTTAGTGATTTATTTAAGAGAGTCTTTGAGACCAGTGATCTTTAGATCATATTGTACACGTTTGGGGGCTGGCCATTGATGAGATATTTTGGAGGAAAAATAAATCTCTCCCAAAACACCCAAAACTAACCGGCAAGTGCACCGGGTCGTATCAAGTAATAAAAACTCACGGGAGTGAGGTCGATCCCACAGGGATTGAAGGATTGAGCAATTTTAGTTTAGTGATTGATTTAGTCAAGCGAATCAAGTGTTGGTTGAGTGATTTGTGACTTGCAGAATGTAAATTGCATGAAATTAAAGAGAGCAGGAAATTAAATTGCTGAATCTTACAGAACAAGAAATTAAATGGCAGAAACTTAGAGTGCAAGAAATGTAAATTGCGGAATCTTAAAGTGCAAGGAATGTAAATTGCTTGAAATGTAAAGGGGATTGGGATGTGGATTTGCAGAATTTAATCAAGGAGAAGTTAAATTGCATTAAACAGAAGAGTAAAAGGGAATTGGGATTGAACCAGAAATGAAGCAGAAAGGTAAATGAACGTAAGAAGCAGTAAACAGGGAATTAAAATGGAAATTTAGATCTCAGGACCCAGAGACTAGAAAACCAAGTCTAGATCTCAATGCCTTCCTAGATCCAACAAGAACAATAGCAAGGAAATTGTAAATTGCAAAGAAAAGAGATGAAGAACAATGAACCGGAAATGCAATTCAATTAACAATAAAGAAACAGAGAGATCCAAGATTGAGATTGAAACAGAATTTCTTCAATTCTCTAATCCAAGATCCAAGACAAAATTGTAAATGAAAATGAAAGCAATGAAAGCAAAGAAAATTAAAGTTCAAAAGCTCTCCGAAAACTATTATGAAAATTCCAAAAGGAAAGCTCCCTCAATAAATTGAATTCTATCCTATTTATACACTTTCCCAAAATGATCTTCAAGCCTTGAGTTGGGCCTTTGTCCTTGGTGGAATTGGGTTGAAAGAGGCCTTGGTTGATTGCTCTTTGAAGATTGAAGAAGAACCGAAGTGAACCAATTGAACCGGAAATGGAGTTAGCCAACGTTGGTCTTCAACGTTAGGGTCAAAGTTAGGGGTCTAACTTTGACCCTAACTTTTCATATCAGCAAACCACATCCTTCTGGTATGGACGTTGGCGCCAACGTTAGGGGTCTAACTTTGACCCTAACGTTGGCCTTGCTTGGTGTGATTGGCGCCAACGTTAGCCTCCAAGTTAGGGGTCTAACGTTGGCGCAAACGTTGGCCTTCCCCCTTTGTGATTTAAGTGCCAACGTTAGCCTCCAAGTTAGGGGGCTAACGTTGGCGCAAACGTTGGTAGCCCAGGGAGAAACTCTCAAGTTCCAACGTTAGCCTCCAAGTTAGGGGGCTAACGTTGGAGCTAACGTTGGCTACTTCCAAAGAGTGATTCACATGCCCAACGTTAGCCTCCAAGTTAGGGGGCTAACGTTGGGGCTAACTTCATGCAACCCGGTTCAATTTTCACTTATTCCATTGTCCTCTCTTCACTCCTAGCCATTCCTCTTTGCTTCAACCTTTCTCCAAGCCTTCTTCACCTATCATTGATCAACCAAACTAATCAAAGTTTTGCTCAAAATCATGAGGTATTCAATCTTCCACAATATGCAACAATTATAGCTCAAAACCTCATGAAATGGCATGAATTCACATATGGTTGGTTCAATCAAGGGAAACATGAAATTCTACTCAATTAGCTTGCTTGTAGCTCAAGAAAGTGCATAATTCTAATGAAAACTAAAGAAAAAGACTAGCTAAAATGGGCTAAGATGACTTGTCATCACAACACCAAACTTAAAGCTTGCTTGTCCCCAAGCAAGAAATGAATTATTAAGAAGAAAGAATGAAATGGAAGAGGAAGTTCATGCTAGCAAAGTGTTATTGATAGTTCATGGGGTTTTATGTGGATATGCAAATGCTCACTTCTTATTGACTCCTAGGCTTAGAAAGTCTCCTTCAAGCTTCAAGTGACATACTGCTATGACCTCTCATTATTCCTTTATCCTTGGCTTTTACTTTATTCTCAAGCTTTATTTGAGTGTCATGTGTAGCAAGTTCATTTTCTTTTCTTTCTACTTGACACATTATTCACTATAGACACTTGGCTCACATTCCTTCTTAAAACATTGATGCCCAGCACCTCTTTGGGCTACTAAATGCTTTGTAGTTAGGTTGCTCTTGATAGTGGATTTTCAGCTGATGATCCCGGGTTAGTTAACCCAAGTCATCAAGTGTTGAGGCACTCCTAAGAGCTTACTAATCCAAGCAGATCCTAGTACAAAAACATCACAGGCATATATTTCAGAGTTCAAGCTATTGGTGTCCAGCTTTGTTTCTTTTTGTTTTTCTTTTGTTTTGCCACCTTTTAGCTTTCTTTGTTCTTTCTTTCTTTTTTTTGTTTTTCTTTCTAACCAAGGAATTCTATTCAATTGAGATTCATAGACAATAGGCCACTCTCTACTTAGAAGGAGATATCTTAGCTTTTTATTCACTAAAAGTGAGTTATAATGCAATCACACACACACCACCACTTACTTTTATTCCACTTCTAACTAACAGAGACCATTTCACTTCACATTCAAACTGTTCTTTTATTAAATTTAAAGATGCAGGGGACAACACATACTTCTTGTTAAGTGAAAATGAACACACAAGCCAACACATAAAAACCAGCCTACAAAAACATAATTGATGCATACTACACTAACAGTTTCTGTTAAAATGGGCATATTCATACTTCCAAATTAGAGCAATTCAATACTGATGGAGTTAAATGACAATACAACCTCTTGGTGGCTCCTTCTTCTTTCATCTCAGCTAATGGTGAGTAGTCCTCCCATAAGAGTGATTGATTTTCTGCAGTGTTAATGGAAGTTGCTTGTTTCTCAAGCCCTTATGTGATTTGTTAGTGTGCAAGAATTTCTTGTAGGCGTTTGAACTTACTTTGGTGTGTGAACACCAAACTCAGTCTCTTGCCATGTTTCTTATCCATAACCATATGTGAAAGCTTAAATCTTCGCTAAAGGTAATAAAATTGAAAACTAGAAACAGACAATGCTTAAATGATTTGTCAGATTGCTTGGAGCTGGTAACTCTTTATATAGAAAGTGAGAATGTGCTTTTAAGTAAGATTTTGGTGGAACACCAAACTTAGAATCCTTCATTCTCCCTTAATATGTTTTGGTGTGAAACACCAAACTTAGCTCCTTGCAATGCATACTACTCATTTAACCTTTTTATTGAACTAACTATGAAAGAAAAGTACCTCCGGTTGGGTTGCCTCCCAACAAGCGCTCTTTTATTGTCACTAGCTTGACATCTTTCAATTCTTTTTAAGAGGGCTGTAGGTGTTGAACCTCTTTTTCCTTAACCCATTGTCCTCCTAAGTACAACTTTGCTCTGTGCCCATTCACAGTGAATTGATTCTTTGTTGCCTCATCTAGCAGTTCAATATTCCCATAGGGAAAAATCTTTGTCACCAAGTATGGGCCAGTCCACTTAGACTTCAGTTTGCCAGGGAAGATTTTAAGCCTTGAATTATACAGGAGTACTTGTTGTCCAGGCTTGAATTCCTTCTTTGTGATCTTCTTGTCATGCCACTTCTTAGCTTTCTCCTTGTATATCTTCGCATTTTCATAAGCTTCCAGTCTGAATTCATCCAGTTCATTTAGTTGTAACAACCTTTTTTCTCCTGCAGCTTGGGGGTCAAGGTTGAGGAGTTTAGTGGCCCAAAAAGCTCTGTGTTCAAGCTCTACAGGGAGGTGGCAGGATTTGCCATACAATAGCTGAAAGGGTGACTTGCCAATAGGAGTTTTAAAAGCTGTCCTATATGCCCACAGTGCATCCTCTAGCTTTCTAGCCCAATCCTTTCTTGTGATTCCCACTGTTTTCTCTAGGATCTTCTTTAATTCTCTATTTGCAAGTTCAGCTTGGCCGTTAGTCTGAGGGTGGTAGGGTGTGGCTACTTTGTGAATTACTCCATATTTGTGAAGGAGTTTCTCCATTTGTTTGTTGCAAAAGTGACTACCACCATCACTAATAAGACTTTTGGGCACTCCAAACCTAGTGAAGATGTGCTTTTTGAGGAATTGGAGGACGATCTGTGCATCACAGGTGGTTGTGGCTATAGCTTCTACCCATTTTGAGACATATTCCACTGCTACCAGGATGTATCTAAAAGAATAGGAAGGAGGAAAAGGCCCCATGAAATCAATTCCCCACAGATCGAACAATTCTAATTCCAAGATAAAATTTTGAGGCATCTCATTCCTTCTTGTTAATCCTCCTGCTTTCTGGCATTCATTACATTGGTGTACATATTCTCTGGCATCCTTGAAAATAGTTGGCCAATAGAAGCCACTCTGTAGTATTTTTGCGGCTGTTTTTTCTGGGCCAAAGTGTCCACCATAAGCTGAACCATGACAATGCCACAAGATGTCCCTCACTTCACTTTCAGGAATACACCTCCTGATCACTCCATCAGAGCATCTCTTGAATAAGAAGGGTTCATCCCATGAAAATTTCCTTGCTTCTTTAATCAACTTCTTCACTTGTTGCTTAGAGAATTCTTGCGGTATCTTCCTTCCCACTTTGTAATTTGCTATGTCAGCAAACCAAGGTGCTTGCTGGATCTGCAGAAGGTGCTCATCTGGGAAGCTTTCATTTATTGGCTGGGATGCTTTTTGATTTGTTTCATGTGGTAGTCTTGACAGATGATCAGCGACCTGATTTTCAGTGCCCTTCCTATCTCTTATTTCAATGTCAAATTCTTGTAGGAGCAGTATCCACCTGATGAGTCTTGGTTTAGCATCCTGTTTTGACATCAAATACTTAAGTGCAGCATGATCAGTGTAAACTACAACCTTCGATCCTATCAGATATGATCTAAACTTATCAAATGCATAGACTACAGCTAGCAACTCTTTTTCTGTTGTAGTGTAATTTCTTTGGGCCTCATTCAACACTTTACTTGCGTAATATATGACATGATGCAAATTCCCCTTCTTTTGCCCAAGTACAGCACCAATTGCAATGTCACTTGCATCACACATGAGTTCAAAAGGTAATCCCCAATCTGGGGGTGTGATTATTGGTGCTGTTGTGAGTTTATTTTTTAAAGTTTCAAATGCATGCTGACAGTTTTCATCAAAAACAAAAGGGTTATCAAGCATTAACAGATTACTTAAAGGTTTGGCTATTTTTGAAAAGTCCTTGATAAACCTTCTGTAAAATCCGGCATGCCCCAAGAAACTTCTAACAGATTTCACATTAATTGGTGGAGGGAGTTTTTCTATAATCTCAACTTTTGCCTTATCAACCTCTATCCCTTTTCTTGAGACTTTATGGCCAAGAACAATTCCTTCGGGTACCATAAAATGGCATTTCTCCCAGTTTAAAACCAAATTAGTTTCTTGGCACCGTTTCAAGACAAGAGTTAAATGGTTTAGGCAAGCATTGAAATTATCACCAAAAACAGAGAAGTCATCCATGAAGACTTCTAAAAATTTTTCGACCATATCAGAAAAAATGGAGAGCATACACCTTTGAAATGTGGCAGGGGCGTTGCAGAGCCCAAAAGGCATCCGCCTATACGCAAAAACTCCAAATGGACATGTGAAGGCAGTTTTCTCTTGGTCCTTGGGGTCTACCACAATTTGATTATACCCAGAATATCCGTCCAAGAAACAGTAATAGGCATGGCCGGCTAACCTTTCCAGCATCTGATCAATGAATGGGAGAGGGAAATGATCCTTCCTGGTGGCATCATTCAATCTTCTATAGTCTATGCACATTCTCCACCCAGTCACTGTTCTAGTAGGGATCAACTCATTCTTCTCATTAGTGATGACTGTCATTCCTCCCTTCTTTGGTACAACTTGAACCGAGCTTACCCATGGGCTGTCAGATATTGGGAATATTATCCCTGCATTCCACAACTTCATTACTTCCTTCTGGACAACTTCCTTCATTGTAGGATTTAGCCTTCTTTGTGGTTGAACCACTGGTTTGGAATTATCTTCCAAGAGGATCTTATGCATACATACTGCAGGGCTGATTCCCTTCAGATCATCAATGGTCCATCCTAAAGCATCTTTGTGAGCTTTGAGTACATCAAGAAGTTCTCCTTCTTCCTTCTTTGACAGGGATGAATTAATGATTACTGGGAGGCTCTCCGATGTGCCAAGGAATGCATATTTGAGATGGGTGGGTAAAGGTTTCAATTCTTGTCTTCGTACATCTTCTTTCTTATCTTGCCTTTCATATTGCTCAGTAAAGGTCTCAGCCACTTGTTCCTCTGTTGTTTCTTGATTTCCTTCTTGCTCTTGAAAATTTTCTTCCAAAGTTTCTTCCACCAAACTATCTATCATATCCACTCTCACATAATCTTCTTGCTCAGGAGCGTTTTGCATTGATTTGAACACATTTATAATCATTTGTTCATTATGGACCCTGAAGGTCATTTCTCCTTTTTCAACATCAATGATGGCCCTTGCTGTGTGTAGAAATGGCCTTCCCAGAATGATTGAGTCGTTTCCTTCTTCTTCAGTATCCAAAATTACAAAATCTGCTGGGAAGATAAACTCCCCAATCTTTACTAACAGATTCTCCACAATTCCATTAGGTGTCTTGATTGATCTGTCAGCCATGACTAGCGACATCCTGGTGGGTTTAAGTTCTTCTATGGCAAGTTTTCTCATCATTGAGAGAGGCATTAAGTTGATGCTGGCACCCAGGTCACAGAGGGCCTTGTTGAGAATTATCTTGCCAATAGTGCATGAGACTACAAAGCTTCCCGGATCCTTAAGTTTTGGTGGAATACCCCGTTGGATTACAGCACTGCATTCCTCTGTGAGTAATATGGTTTCCCTTTCAAGCCAACTTCTTTTCTTGTTGATAAGATCCTTCAGAAACTTGGAATACAGAGGCATTTGCTCAAGTGCTTCGGCCAAGGGAATGTTGATTTCCAGCTTCTTAAAAATCTCAAGGAATTTGTGAAAATGCTTGTCATTAATCTCTTTGTTGAACCTCTGAGGGTATGGCAAGGGAGGAGTGAAGTTATTTCCCTGCCTTTGGTCCTTAGTTGGCCCTTCAATTACTTCCTTTCCCTTTCTTGATTTTTGTGGCTGATCTTCTTTTTCTTGAACTTGATTCTGAGTTGGCTTGCTTGCTGCCTCCTTCTTGTCATTGACTTTCTCTTCTTCAGCTTGTTTCTTGTCACTTTCCTTTGGCTTCTTGGTTGCTTCTTCATTTTTCACCAAGACTTTTCCACTCCTCAATTGTATTGCCTTGCATTCTTCCTTAGGATTTGGGATTGTGTCACTGGGCAGTGAGCTTGAAGATCTCTCAACAGAAATCTGTTTGGAGATTTGCCCAATTTGCCTTTCTAGGCTCTTCATGGAGGCTTCATGGTTCTTAGTTGTCATTTCTTGGTGTTTCCACATTTTGTCTATCAAGGTTTCCAAGTTGGTGAGTCTTTGAGATTCAGGTGATGCTTGTAGTGGGTTGTTAGATATGGATGGTGGATGGTAAGCATTTTGGTTGGTGGGTTGGTTATTAGATTGGTAGTGGTTGGGGTTGGGGTAATTGTTTTGAGGTTTTCTGTAGGGGTTTTGGTTAGTTTGCTGCTGGTTGTGGTTTTGGTTGTTTCTTAAAGTGTTTTGGTTTGAGTTTCTCTGCCATGGTTGTTGATTTTGGTTGTGATTGTCTCCCCACCTAAGGTTTGGGTGGTTCTTCCAAGAAGGGTTGTAAGTGTCACCATATACTTCATTTGGCCCAGAATTTTGGTTGTGCATGTACTGGACTTGTTCTTGCTGTTGCTCCTCTTGAGTCTCTTCACTCTGTCCCCATGTGGTTGATGGTTGGCTAGTGTTGACTGCTGCAACTTGGAGACTGTCAATCCTCTTAGCCATTTGCTCAAATTGTTGTTGAAATTGCTATTGCATCATCTTGTTTTGAGCTAGGATTGAGTCCACTCCGTCTAGTTCCATTACTCCTCTTCTTTGTGATGGTTGGCGGCTTCTTTGATGAGCAAAGAAATATTGATTGTTGGCCACCATGTCCACAAGATTCTGAGCTTCCTCAGCAGTTTTCATTAGTTGTAGTGAACCTCCAGCAGAATGATCTAATGCCTCCTGAGATTTCAATGTCAGGCCTTCATAGAAATTTTGCAGCACATCCCATTCATTGAACATCTCTGGAGGGCACTTTCTGATTAAGGCTTTGTACCTCTCCCATGCTTCATACAAGGATTCAGCATCTAATTGTGTGAATGTCTGCACCTCAGTTTTCAGCCTGATGACTCTCTGGGGTGGATAGAATTTGGCTAGAAATTTAGTCACCAAGTCATCCCAACTAGTGATACTTGCTTGGGGAAAAGTTTCAAGCCATTGTGCAGCCTTATCCCTTAATGAGAACGGGAACAGCAGAAGCTTGTAAGTTTCAGGATTCACACCATTGGATTTGACAGTGTCACAGATCCTCAAGAAGGTAGATAGATGTTGATTTGGATCCTCCAATGGTCCTCCTCCAAATGAGCAGTTGTTTTGGACCAATGTGATGAGTTGTGGCTTCAGTTCAAAGTTATTTGCATTGACATTAGGGGTGAGAATGCTGCTTCCACAATGTCTAGCATTTGCAAAAGTATAGGAAGCCAATACTCTCCTCTGTTGTGGTGGATTATTGACTCCTTCTCCTGGATTAGATGTATCTCCTTCCATCTCGTGGTATTCTTCCTCAGATTCTTCTTCTCCAACAATACTTTTCCCTCTTTCGGCTCTTCTTAACCTCCTGAGAGTTCTTTCGTCTTGTTCATGAAAATTGGGTATGGCTCTTTGTGTACCTGACATACAAGCAGAACATAAGAGCACACAAACCAGTGATACTTCAATCTACTGCTAGAATGAAGTTTTAGTTAGCTTAAGCAAAAATTCAAACAGTTAGTGGGTTAATCAAAGGTTAAAGAAAGATAAAGAAAAAGTGCTCGATCTAGATCACCACCTCACTTAATCATTGTCAATCTAATCAATCCCCGGCAACGGCGCCAAAAACTTGATGAGATATTTTGGAGGAAAAATAAATCTCTCCCAAAACACCCAAAACTAACCGGCAAGTGCACCGGGTCGTATCAAGTAATAAAAACTCACGGGAGTGAGGTCGATCCCACAGGGATTGAAGGATTGAGCAATTTTAGTTTAGTGATTGATTTAGTCAAGCGAATCAAGTGTTGGTTGAGTGATTTGTGACTTGCAGAATGTAAATTGCATGAAATTAAAGAGAGCAGGAAATTAAATTGCTGAATCTTACAGAACAAGAAATTAAATGGCAGAAACTTAGAGTGCAAGAAATGTAAATTGCGGAATCTTAAAGTGCAAGGAATGTAAATTGCTTGAAATGTAAAGGGGATTGGGATGTGGATTTGCAGAATTTAATCAAGGAGAAGTTAAATTGCATTAAACAGAAGAGTAAAAGGGAATTGGGATTGAACCGGAAATGAAGCAGAAAGGTAAATGAACGTAAGAAGCAGTAAACAGGGAATTAAAATGGAAATTTAGATCTCAGGACCCAGAGACTAGAAAACCAAGTCTAGATCTCAATGCCTTCCTAGATCCAACAAGAACAATAGCAAGGAAATTGTAAATTGCAAAGAAAAGAGATGAAGAACAATGAACCGGAAATGCAATTCAATTAACAATAAAGAAACAGAGAGATCCAAGATTGAGATTGAAACAGAATTTCTTCAATTCTCTAATCCAAGATCCAAGACAAAATTGTAAATGAAAATGAAAGCAATGAAAGCAAAGAAAATTAAAGTTCAAAAGCTCTCCGAAAACTATTATGAAAATTCCAAAAGGAAAGCTCCCTCAATAAATTGAATTCTATCCTATTTATACACTTTCCCAAAATGATCTTCAAGCCTTGAGTTGGGCCTTTGTCCTTGGTGGAATTGGGTTGAAAGAGGCCTTGGTTGATTGCTCTTTGAAGATTGAAGAAGAACCGAAGTGAACCAATTGAACCGGAAATGGAGTTAGCCAACGTTGGTCTTCAACGTTAGGGTCAAAGTTAGGGGTCTAACTTTGACCCTAACTTTTCATATCAGCAAACCACATCCTTCTGGTATGGACGTTGGCGCCAACGTTAGGGGTCTAACTTTGACCCTAACGTTGGCCTTGCTTGGTGTGATTGGCGCCAACGTTAGCCTCCAAGTTAGGGGTCTAACGTTGGCGCAAACGTTGGCCTTCCCCCTTTGTGATTTAAGTGCCAACATTAGCCTCCAAGTTAGGGGGCTAACGTTGGCGCAAACGTTGGTAGCCCAGGGAGAAACTCTCAAGTTCCAACGTTAGCCTCCAAGTTAGGGGGCTAACGTTGGAGCTAACGTTGGCTACTTCCAAAGAGTGATTCACATGCCCAACGTTAGCCTCCAAGTTAGGGGGCTAACGTTGGGGCTAACTTCATGCAACCCGGTTCAATTTTCACTTATTCCATTGTCCTCTCTTCACTCCTAGCCATTCCTCTTTGCTTCAACCTTTCTCCAAGCCTTCTTCACCTATCATTGATCAACCAAACTAATCAAAGTTTTGCTCAAAATCATGAGGTATTCAATCTTCCACAATATGCAACAATTATAGCTCAAAACCTCATGAAATGGCATGAATTCACATATGGTTGGTTCAATCAAGGGAAACATGAAATTCTACTCAATTAGCTTGCTTGTAGCTCAAGAAAGTGCATAATTCTAATGAAAACTAAAGAAAAAGACTAGCTAAAATGGGCTAAGATGACTTGTCATCAGCCATTCGGCCATGCCTAGATTATTTTCACTTATGTATTTTCAACGGTGGAGTTTCTACACCCCATAGATTAAGGTGTGGAGCTCTGCTGTTCCTCATGAATTAATGCAAAGTACTATTGTTTTTCTCTTCAAATCAAGCTTATTCTTATTCTAAGATATTCATTCACACACAAGAACATGATGAATATGATGATTATGTGACGATCATCACCATTCTCACTTATGAACGCGTGCCTGACAACCACTTCCGTTCTACATGAAAACAAGCGTGAATGAGTATCTCTTAGATCTCTCTTCAATGATTCACATCATCTCTCCTGACAACAGAGCATCTGAATCCGAGATTAGAATCTTCGTGGTATAGGCTAGAATCAATTGGCAGCATTCCTGAGGTCCAGAAAGTCTAAACCTTGTCTGTGGTATTTCGAGTAGGATCTGGGAAGGGATGACTGTGACGAGCTTCAAACTCGCAATTGTGGGGCGCAATGACAGTGCACAAAAGGATCATTGGATCTTACTCTGACATGATTGAGAACCAACAGCTGATTAGCCATGCGGTAGTTGTGCCTGGTATTTTTCATCCGAGACGAGAAATCCGACAGTTGATTAGCCGTACAGAAACCGTAGAGGACCATTTTCACTGAGAGGACGGGAGGTAGCCATTGACGACGGTGATACCCAACATGCAGCTTGCCATATAAAGGAATATGAATGATTGAATGGAGGCAGTAGGAAAGCAGAGATTCAGAAGGAACAAAGCATCTCCATACGCTTATCTGAAATTCTCACCAATGAATTATATAAGTATCTCTATCTTATTTTATGTTCTATTTATCTTTTAATCATCAAAACTTCATAACCATTTGAATCTGCCTGACTGAGATTTACAAGGATGACCATAGCTTGCTTCAAGTCGACAATCTCCGTGGGATCGACCCTTACTCATGTAAGGTTTATTACTTGGACGACCCAGTGCACTTGCTGGTTAGTTATGTGGAGTTGTGAAAAAGAATTGAGATTATAAACTTGCGTACCAAGTTGTTGGCGCAGTTGAGATCACAATTTCGTGCACCATGTGGCACGCTAGTACAAAATTCCAGAGAAGAGGTTGAAGGCTAAAAAGGCTAGGCGTGCCATTTGAAATCGAATGCGTGGCACGCCAAGCTTCCACCCTTATTTGGGCGTGCCACTTAAGCATCTGGGCGTGGCACGCCAAGGTACAAAGAAGGCCAAAGCAAAGACTGGGCATGCCACTTGTTGTCGAAGGCGTGGCACGCCAACTCAAGATTGTCACCTGGGCGTGCCACTTGAATGCTGGGTGTGGCACGCCAGCTACTGGAACAAAGGCAAATGATAGGCGTGGCATGCCAACCCCTGGGCGTGGCATGCTGGTACAACTTTCCAGAGAGGGAGACAAAAGGCCAACCATATGGGCGTGCCACTTGGTGTCGAAGACGTGGCACGCCAGTTACCAACTTCCAACTAAGCATGCCACTTGAGTCTCAGGTGTGGCAAGCCATCACCACAAATCAAGCAAAAGAAGACCTGGGCGTGCCACTTGAGTTCTGGGTGTGGCATGCCAAGCAAAGGGGCCAAACACATGATGGGCGTGGCACGCCAGACCCTGGGCGTGCCATGCTAGTTCAACTTTCCAGAGAGATAGATCAAGCACACAACAAGGGCGTGGCACGCCAAACCCTGGGTGTGTGATGAGCGGATATTTTATACGCTTTTTGGGGATAATTTCATATAGTTTTGAGTATGTTTTAATTAGTTTTTAGTCTATTTCTAGTAGTTTTTAGGAAAAATTCATATTTCTGGACTTTACTATGAGTTGTGTGTTTTTCTGTAATTTCAGGTATTTTTCTGGCTGAAATTGAAGGAGCTGAGCAAAAATCTGATTCAGGCTGAAAAAGGACTGCTGATGCTGTTGGATTCTGACCTCCCTGCACTCAAAGTCGATTTTCTGGAGCTACAGAACTCGAAATGGCGTGCTTCCAATTGCGTTGGAAAGTAGACAACCAGGGCTTTCCAGAAATATATAATAGTCCATACTTTGCACAAGAATTGACGACGTAAACTGGCGTTCAACGCCAGCCTTCTACCCAATTCTGGCGTCCAGCGCCAGAAAAGGATCAAAAACTGGAGTTGAACGCCCAAACTGGCACAAAAACTGGCGTTCAACTCCACAAATGGCCTCTGCACGAAATCTCAGCCCCAGCACACACCAAGTGGGCCCCAGCACACCAAGTGGGCCCCAGAAATGGGTCTCTGCATCATCCATCATAGTCCACTCATATTTTGTAACCCTAGGCTACTAGTTTAGTATTTAAACAACTTTTAGAGACTTATTTTGTATCTCATGACATTTCAGATCTAAACTTTGTATTCTCTAATGGCATGAGTCTCTAAACCCCATTGTTGGGGGTGAGGAGCTCTGCTGTGTCTCAATGAATTAATGCAAGTATTTCTGTTTTCCATTCAAACATGCTTGTTCCTATCTAAGATGTTCATTCGCGCTTAACTGTGATGAAGGTGATGACCCGTGACATTCATCACCTTCCTCAACCCATGAACATGTGCCTGACAACCACCTCCGTTCTATATCCGATTGAATGAGTATCTCTTAGATTCTTTAATCAGAATCTCCGTGGTATAAGCTAGAACTGATGGCAGCATCCATGAGAATCCGGAAAGTCTAAACCTTGTCTGTGGTATTCCGAGTAGGATTCAAGGATTGAATGACTGTGACGAGCTTCAAACTCCTGAAGGCTGGGCGTTAGTGACAGATGCAAAAGGATAGTAAATCCTATTCCAACCGGATCGAGAACCAACCGGTGATTAGCCGTGCTGTGACAGAGCGCGTGAGCGTAGTTTTCACTGGAAGGATGGAAGGTAGCCATTGACAACGGTGATCCACCAACACACAGCTTGCCATAGGAGGACGTGCGTGTGTGAATCAGAAGACAGAGGAAAGCAGAGATTCAGAGGACAAAGCATCTCCAAAACTCCAACATATTCTCCATTACTACAAAACAAGTAACTTTTAATTTATGCTCTACTGGTTATTCATAATTCAACTGATAAACATAATTGACTTCCTGACTAAGATTTACAAGATAACCATAGATTGCTTCAAACCAACAATCTCTGTGGGATTCGACCCTTACTCACGTAAGGTATTACTTGGACGACCCAGTGCACTTGCTGGTTAGTGGTACGCGTTGTGAAAAGTGTGATTCGCAATTCGTGCTACCAAGTTTTTGGCGCCGTTGCCGGGGATTGTTCGTGTTTGAACAACTGACGGATTATTTTGTTGCTTAGATTAGGAAAAATTTTCTCTTTTTTTTGGTTTAGAGTCTTTTATTATTTATCCCTTGTTAAAACACTTTAAATTTATAGCTCAGTTAATTAGAACGTAGTGTTTATGTTCATGGTAATTGGCTATCATATTTTTGAAAAAAACCTTTTTCAAAAATAATTTTTCTATTAAATCCTGTGCCAAACTTTAAGTTTGGTGTTTTCAAAAATAATCTTTCTTAAAATTTTTGAAGGTCCCATAACTCATTTGGCTAGAACATTAATTTGATTGGGTTAGACTCTTTTATACTCTTTTCAAAACCTTCTTTTTCAAAAATATTTTTTTCTATTAAATCTTGTGCCAAACTTTAAGTTTGGTGTTTTCTTGTTGATTCCCCTTTGATTTTCGAAAATTTTGGTTTGGTTTTCTAAAAATTTTAAGTTTGGTGTTCTTCCTTCATGTTCTTGTGTTCTTGTGAGTCTTCAAAGTGTTCTTGAGTTTCCTTGTGTCTTGATCTTAAAATTTTTAAGTTTGGTGTTCCTTGGTGTTTTTCCTCCAAATTTTTCGAAAACAAGGAGCATTAGATCTAAAAATTTTAAATCTTGTACTATCTTATTGTTTTTCTCTCTCCTCACTAAATTCAAAAATATCTTTTCAAAATATCTCTTCTAACTTCCTAACTTCTTATCTTTTCAAAATTTGTTTCAACTAACTAACCAACTTTTTGTTTGTTTCTTAACTTTTTCAAAACTACCTAACTAACTCTCTCTCTCTAAAATTTCGAAAATATCTCCCCTCTTTTTCAAAAATTTCTGTTTTGTTTTAACTAATTATTTTTAATTTTTTTTTTACGAAAAAAAAAAAAATTTTCAAAATTCAAATTCTTTTTAGTTATTTTATTTAAGTATTTACTTCTTATAAAATAAAATAAATAAAAAGATAAATCAGTCCAAGTTATATCCATAGATCCATCATGGACATAAGTGGAAATGAACAGTCCAGGAGGACTTTGGGGTCATATTCTAACCCCTCTACTGCTTCATATGGGAGTAGCATATGCATACCCTCCATTGGAGTTAGTAGCTTTGAGTTGAATCCTCAGCTCATTATCATGGTGTAGCAAAGTTGCCAGTATTCCGGTCTTCCACAGGAAGAACCTACAGAGTTTCTGGCACAATTTTTACAAATTGCTGACACAGTACATGATAAAGAAATAGATCAGGATATCTACAGACTATTACTGTTTCCATTTGCTGTAAAAGATCAAGCCAAGAGGTGGTTAAATAACCAACCTAAGGCCAGCATAAGAACATGGAAACAGCTGACAGAAAAATTCCTGAATCAATATTTCCCTCCAAAAAGGATGACACAGCTAAGACTGGACATCCAAGGCTTTAAACAAGGAGATAATGAATCTCTTTATGATGCCTGGGAGAGATACAGAGAGATGCTACGAAAATGCCCCTCTGAAATGTTTTCAGAGTGGGTTCAGTTAGACATCTTCTACTATGGGCTTGCAGAAGGAGCTCAGATGTCTTTAGATTACTCAGCTGGTGGATCTATCCATATGAGAAAGACAATTGAAGAAGCTCAAGAGCTCATTGATACAGTTGCCAGGAATCAGCATCTGTATCTAAGCAGCAACCCTTCCATGAATGAAGAGGTTAAAACAGTAACTGCTGAATTCAGTACTGTAAAACAAGCTGCTGAATTCAATCAGCAATTAGATTTTCTAACAAAGCAGCTAGCTGAATTCAAAGACAGGTTACAGGAGACAAGGATAGCTAATATACATATGGAAGAACAGTTTAAGCAAACAAAGCAGCAGCTATCAAAGCAAATAGCAGAAGAATGCCAAGCAGTTCAATTAAGAAGTGGGAAAACATTAAATACCCCACCTCAAGGCATCAAAAATTCAAGAAATGAGCAACCCACCAAAGATTCCCCTGAGGACAGTAAGAGCCCAGGGAAAAATAATTCTGGCACTAAAACGCCAGAAAATGGGTGGAAGGCTGGCGCTGAACGCCCAGACCATGCCCAAAACTGGCGTTCAGCGCCAGAAACAAGGCAGGATTGGCGTTCAACGCCAGAAATGGGCAAGAATCTGGCGTTGAACGCCCAAATGGGACAGAATCCAGCGTTGAACGCCCAACAGGGGCACATTTCTGGCGTTCAGGCGCCAGGAACAGACAGTGAGCTGGCGTCTAACGTCACTCCAGCTTCTGACTCTGGCATTCAATTGCCAGTGAGGGATCAGACACACACAAGTGCTGACAACAACCCCTCTAAAAAGGCTTCTTTAACCACTAAGGTTGAGGAATATAAAGCCAAGATACCTTATCCTCAAAAACTCCGGAAAGAGGAGCAGGATAAGCAATTTGCTCGCTTTGCAGATTATCTAAGGACTCTTGAAATAAAGATTCCTTTTGCAGAGGCACTTGAGCAAATACCTTCTTATGCCAAGTTCATGAAAGAGATCTTGAGTCATAAAAAGGAGTGGAGAGAAACAGAAAGAGTTCTCCTCACTGAAGAATGCAGTGCAGTCATTCTGAAAAGCTTTCCTGAAAAGCTTAAAGACCCTGGGAGTTTTCTGATACCATGCATATTGGAAGGTGATTGCACCAAGACAGCCTTATGCGATCTTGGGGCAAGCATCAACCTAATACCTGCATCCACTATCAGGAAGCTTGGCTTAACTGAAGAAGTTAAACCAACCCAGATATGTCTCCAATTTGCTGATGGTTCCACTAAATACCCATCAGGCGTGATTGAGGACATGATTGTCAAAGTTGGGCCATTCGCCTTTCCCACTGACTTTGTTGTGCTGAAAATGGAGGAGCACAAGAGTGCCACTCTCATTCTAGGAAGACCCTTCCTAGCAACTGGACGATCCCTCATTGACGTCCAACAGGGGGAAATAACCCTGAGAGTCAACGATGACGAGTTCAAGTTGAACGCTGTCAAAGCCATGCAGCATCCAGACACATCAACAGACTGCATGAAAGTTGACCTTATTGACTCTTTGGTAGAAGAGATCAACATGGCTGAGAGTCTCGAATCAGAGTTGGAAAACATCTTTAAAGATGTTCAGCCTGATTTGGAGGATTCAGGGGACATGAAAGAGCCTCTGAACTTTCTTCTGAAAGAGGAAAAACCTCCTAAACCAGAGCTCAAGCCACTGCCACCATCCTTGAAATATGCATTTCTAGGAGAAGGTGACACTTTTCCAGTGATCATAAGCTCTGCTTTAAATTCACAGGAAGAGGAAGCACTTATTCAAGTGCTAAGGACACACAAGACAGCTCTTGGGTGGTCCATAGGTGACCTTAAGGGCATAAGCCCAGCTAGATGCATGCACAAAATCCTATTGGAGGATAATGCCAAACCAGTGGTTCAACCACAGAGGCGGCTAAATCCAGCCATGAAGGAAGTGGTGCAGAAAGAGGTCACCAAATTACTAGAGGCTGGGATTATTTATCCCATTTCTGATAGCCCCTGGGTGAGCCCTGTTCAAGTCGTCCCAAAAAAGGGAGGCATGACAGTGATTCATAATGAAAAAAATGAACTGGTTCCTACAAGAACAGTTACAGGGTGGCGCATGTGTATTGACTACAGAAGGCTCAATACAGCCACCAGAAAGGATCATTTTCCTTTACCATTCATAGACCAGATGCTAGAGAGACTAGCAGGTCATGATTATTACTGCTTTTTGGATGGCTACTCAGGCTATAACCAGATTGCAGTAGATCCCCAGGATCAAGAGAAAATAGCATTCACATGTCCATCCGGAGTGTTTGCTTATAGAAGGATGCCCTTTGGGCTATGCAATGCACCTGCAACCTTCCAGAGATGCATGCTCTCTATTTTCTCTGATATGGTGGAAAAATTTCTGGAAGTCTTCATGGATGACTTCTCAGTATATGGAGACTCATTCAGCTCCTGTCTTGATCACCTGAAACTTGTTCTGAAAAGATGCCAAGAAACCAACCTAGTTTTAAACTGGGAAAAGTGTCACTTCATGGTGACTGAAGGAATTGTTCTTGGGCATAAGATCTCAAACAAGGGAATAGAGGTGGATCAAGCAAAAATAGAGGTAATTGAAAAATTACCACCACCTGCCAATGTTAAGGCAATCAGAAGCTTTCTGGGGCATGCAGGATTCTATAGGAGGTTTATAAAGGATTTTTCAAAAATCGCAAAACCTCTAAGCAATCTGCTAGCTGCTGACACGCCATTTGTGTTTGACACAGCATGCCTGCAGGCGTTTGAAACGCTGAAAGCTAAGCTGGTCACAGCACCAGTCATTTCTGCACCAGACTGGACATTGCCATTTGAGTTAATGTGTGATGGCAGTGATCATGCCATTGGTGCAGTATTGGGACAGAGGCATGACAAGCTTCTGCATGTCATTTATTATGCCAGTCGCGTTTTAAATGATGCCCAGAAAAATTACACAACCACAGAAAAGGAATTACTTGCAGTGGTTTACGCCATTGACAAGTTCAGATCCTACTTAGTAGGATCAAAGGTGATTGTGTACACTGACCATGCTGCTCTTAAGTATCTACTCACAAAGCAGGATTCAAAACCCAGGCTCATCAGATGGGTATTGCTTCTGCAAGAGTTTGATATAGAAATAAGAGACAGAAAAGGGACAGAGAACCAAGTAGCTGATCATCTGTCCCGGATAGAGCCAGTGGAAGGGACATCCCTCCCCTTCCTTGAGATCTCTGAGACGTTCCCTGATGAGCATCTATTTGCCATTCAGGAAGCACCATGGTTTGCCGATATTGCAAACTATAAAGCTGCAAGGTTCATACCCAAGGAGTACAATAGAATACAAAAAAAGAAACTAATTACTGATGCAAAGTACTACTTGTGGGATGAGCCCTATCTCTTTAAGAGATGTGTAGACGGAATTATCCGTAGGTGTGTCCCCAGAGAGGAAGCACAGAGAATCCTATGGCATTGCCATGGATCTCAATATGGAGGCCATTTCGGAGGTGAGCGAACAGCCACCAAGGTCCTCCAATGTGGCTTCTATTGGCCCACACTCTATAAAGATTCCCGAGAGTTTGTACGTAATTGTGACAGTTGCCAAAGAGCTGGTAATCTGCCTCATGGTTACGCCATGCCTCAACAAGGAATCTTGGAAATAGAGTTGTTTGATGTATGGGGGATTGACTTCATGGGACCTTTCCGACCATCATACTCAAACACTTATATTCTGGTGGCAGTTGACTATGTATCAAAATGGGTTGAGGCTATTGCCACACCCACCAATGATACTAAAACAGTGCTGAAGTTCCTCCAGAAACATATCTTTAGCAGGTTTGGTGTCCCTAGAGTATTAATCAGTGATGGGGGCACTCACTTCTGCAATAAACAGCTTTACTCTGCCATGGTTCGGTATGGAATTCGCCACAAAATGGCCACTCCATATCATCCACAAACCAACGGGCAAGCTGAAGTCTCTAAAAGAGAATTAAAGAGAATCCTGGAACGGACAGTAAATACCCGTAGAAAGGATTGGGCAAGGAGCTTGGATGATGCTCTGTGGGCTTACAGAACAGCATTCAAGACCCCTATAGGGACCTCTCCATACCAACTCGTGTATGGTAAGGCATGCCACTTGCCCGTGGAACTAGAACATAAGGCCTACTGGGCAACCAGATTCCTAAACTTTGATGCCAAATTAGCAGGAGAAAAACGATTGCTCCAGCTAAATGAGCTAGAGGAATTCAGATTCACAGCTTTCGAAAATGCCAAGCTTTATAAAGAAAAATCAAAAAAATGGCATGACAGAAAGCTGTCATCTAGAATCTTTGAACCAGGACAGAAGGTCCTGCTGTTTAACTCTAGACTCAGGCTATTCCCCGGGAAATTGAAATCCCGGTGGAGAGGACCATACGTGATTACAAGTGTGTCACCATATGGTTATGTGGAGCTTCAAGATATTGATTCTGATAAGAAGTTCATTGTCAATGGACAGAGAATCAAGCATTATCTTGAAGGCAACATTGAGCAAGAATGCTCAAGGCTGAAGCTAGATTAAAAGCTCAGCAAGGTCCAGCTAAAGACAATAAAGAAGCGCTTGCTGGGAGGCAACCCAGCCATGGGGCAACAATCCTCTAAGCATTTTGCCCTATTTTTATTTTTATTTGTTTATATAAAGTTCACTGACACTAAGGTAAAGAATCATTTGCATAAGTTTACAGGGTTACAGAAGGAATCTACACACAAAACAGAGATAGGGAGCTTACTGGCAAGAAAACGCCAGTGAAGGCCATTTTGGGCGTTCAGCGCCCAAAATGGGCATCCAGTGGGCGCTGAACGCCAGTAAGGATAGCTATCTGGCGTTCAACGCCAGAAAAGGGCAACAACTAGGCGTTGAACACCCAGGAGAGCAGCATTTGGGCGTTGAACGCCCAAAACAGGCAGTGTTTGGGCGTTCAAACGCCAGGATGGTGGGGAAGAGCTCTCCTTCTACCCATCTCCTTCTTTTTCTTTTGCTTGAGGACAAGCAAAGCTTTAAGTTTGGTGTGCTTATCCGTGATCACTAAGATCATGGCCCCTAAAGGAAAACAACCCACTCCAAGAGGAGCAAGGGCGTGATTTAAAGGAACTGAAGCACCAGAAATTCTCTCTTGAAGGACCAAGCACCTCACAGACTAGAGGAACATCCACTTCCCAAACCTCAAGGTTGTTGAGTTCTAATCTTAGCCTTAACTCTGTGATAACTGTTCTTATTTTAATTTTACCTTAGGAGTCATATAGTAGTAATTAGTATCTATTTTGATTTTATCTCCAATTAAGCTATAGTTTATTTTTCTCATCATCAGCAAACATGAATAAAGTAGTAGATCTTTTGAATAAGAAGCAATAAAATTTTGAGTTTTAATAAGAGAAATTCTAATTAGTTAAATGTGGTGGCAATGCTTTCTGTCTTCTGAATGAATGCTTGAACAATGCATATATCTTTTGAATTTGTTGTTTAAGACTGTTAAATTTGTTGGCTCTTGAAAGAATGATGAACATGAGACATGTTATTGAGAATCTGAAAAATCATAAAAATGATTCCTGAAGCAAGAAAAAGCAGCAAAGAACAAAGCTTGCAGAAAAAAAAAAAGAGAAAGAAAAAAAGAGAAAGCAAGCAGAAAAAGCCAAAGCTCTTAAAACCAAAAGGCAAGGGTAATAAAAAGGATCCCAAGGCTTTGAGCATCAGTGGATAGGAGGGCCTAAAGGACTGAAATCCTGGTCTAAGCGGCTGAACCAAGCTGTCCCTAACCATGTGCTTGTGGCGTGCAGGTGTCAAGTGAAAACTTGAGACTGAGCGGTTAAAGTCAAGGTCCAAAGCAAAAAGAAGAGTGTGCTTAAGAACTCTGGACACCTCTAATTGGGGACTTTAGCAAAGCTGAGTCACAATCTGAAAAGGTTCACCCAGTTATGTGTCTGTGGCATTTATGTATCCGGTAGTAATACTGGAAAACAAAGTGCTTAGGGCCACGGCCAAGACTCATAAAGAAGCTGTGTTTAAGAATCATCACACTGAACTAAGAGAATCAATAACACTATCTGAATTCTGAGTTCCTATAGATGCCAATCACTCTGAGCTTCAATGGATAAAGTGAGATGCCAAAACTGTTCAGAAGCAAAAAGCTACTAGTCCCACTCATCTAATTAGAATCTGAGCTTCAATCAAAAACTCTGAGATATTATTGCTTCTCAACCTATTAGTCTTCTATTTTATTTGTCTAGTTGCTTGAGGACAAGCAACAGTTTAAGTTTGGTGTTGTGATGAGCGGATATTTTATACGCTTTTTGGGGATAATTTCATATAGTTTTGAGTATGTTTTAATTAGTTTTTAGTCTATTTCTAGTAGTTTTTAGGAAAAATTCATACTTCTGGACTTTACTATGAGTTGTGTGTTTTTCTGTAATTTCAGGTATTTTTCTGGCTGAAATTGAAGGAGCTGGGCAAAAATCTGATTCAGGCTGAAAAAGGACTGCTGATGCTGTTGGATTCTGACCTCCCTGCACTCAAAGTGGATTTTCTGGAGCTACAGAACTCGAAATGGCGTGCTTCCAATTGCGTTGGAAAGTAGACATCCAGGGCTTTCCAGCAATATATAATAGTCCATACTTTGCACAAGCATTGACGACGTAAACTGGCGTTCAACGCCAGCCTTCTGCCCAATTCTGGCGTCCAGCGCCAGAAAAGGATCAAAAACTGGAGTTGAACGCCCAAACTGGCACAAAAACTGGAGTTCAACTCCACAAATGGCCTCTGCACGAAATCTCCACAAATTTCTGTTTTCCATTCAAACATGCTTGTTCCTATCTAAGATGTTCATTCGCGCTTAACTGTGATGAAGGTGATGACCCGTGACATTCATCACCTTCCTCAACCCATGAACGTGTGCCTGACAACCACCTCCGTTCTATATCCGATTGAATGAGTATCTCTTAGATTCTTTAATCAGAATCTCCGTGGTATAAGCTAGAACTGATGGCAGCATCCATGAGAATCCGGAAAGTCTAAACCTTGTCTGTGGTATTCCGAGTAGGATTCAAGGATTGAATGACTGTGACGAGCTTCAAACTCCTGAAGGCTGGGCGTTAGTGACAGATGCAAAAGGATAGTAAATCCTATTCCAACCGGATCGAGAACCAACCGGTGATTAGCCGTGCTGTGACAGAGCGCGTGAGCGTAGTTTTCACTAGAAGGATGGAAGGTAGCCATTGACAACGGTGATCCACCAACACACAGCTTGCCATAGGAGGACGTGCGTGCGTGAATCAGAAGATAGAGGAAAGCAGAGATTCAGAGGACAAAGCATCTCCAAAACTCCAACATATTCTCCATTACTACAAAACAAGTAACTTTTAATTTATGCTCTACTGGTTATTCATAATTCAACTGATAAACATAATTGACTTCCTGACTAAGATTTACAAGATAACCATAGATTGCTTCAAACCAACAATCTCTGTGGGATTCGACCCTTACTCACGTAAGGTATTACTTGGACGACCCAGTACACTTGCTGGTTAGTGGTACGCGTTGTGAAAAGTGTGATTCGCAATTCGTGCTACCAGTGTGCCACGACAGTTCAAATTTCCAGAAGCTAAAGAGAAGAGGGAAAAGGCCTGGGCGTGCCACCTGGGCTCGAAGGCGTAGCACGCCAGGCTATCCAAGGCTTTAAAAAAGCCTGGGCGTGCCATTTGTGCTCGAAGGCGTGGCACGCCAGGTTATCCAAGAATTTAAAGAACCCTGGGCATGCCACTTGGGCTCAAAGGCGTGGCACGCCAAGGTGGTCAATGAAGGGAGGCGTGCCACTTGAGGATTGGGCGTGGCATGTCAAGCCAGAATCACAGCAAGGCGTGGCACGCCACTAAAGCACCAACCACACGCCAGCAGTGAGATCACGTTTATTGGGTTTCTTTTCCCTTCAAAATGTAATTTTCTTTTCACTTTTGTATTTTCTTTATTTGCTAGTGCTAGGAGTAGTATAAATACCCCCTGAAAGTACTGAAAAAAGGGTGAAGTAGTTGAGCTATTAGTTGAACCATAGTTAGATTCACTTTTCCATCTCTTACTTTTCCTTGAGCTATGAGTAGCTAAATTCCCTCTTATTGAGAGAGGGCGCTCTGTTGTACATGATGGATTAATGATAGTGAATTTTTTCTTCTCTTTATCTTCTTTTTGATTTGCTAGAAGGAATTTCGTTCTTCATGCTAGTGTTCAATCACCATGGAAAAGGGGCTGAATGCAAAATAGGTTTCATGGGAATCTTGGAAAAGGAAACATGAAATCATGCTAGAAATATCTTCTCACACTTGAGTAGGATCTGGGTTTTGGTGTTTAGATATGGTGACATAAAATCCTCCCTCTACTTGGACCTATGATGATGTGTGGTATAATCAGGGACCAAGCATATCTCTCTTCATGAGCAATTAGACCAAGGAATTGGCTATTGATCAAGATCTAAGAGATTGAGTCACTAAGGGATTGGGGCTCAATCAATCATGATTTCTAAGAGGTAAATGAGTTGCATGATTGAAGAGGATATGAGCTGGATTTAATCCAAAGAGACAACATCTACTGATCTCAATGAATTCCCCTATTCTTATCTTCCACTTTCTTTATAGCTTCTTTTACATTCTGCAATTCCCCATTCCCATTTACAATTAAGTCATTTAATTTTCTGCTCTTTACTTTCTTGCCATTTCCAATTCTGCCATTTACTACTTTCCTTTACTTTTAAGTCATTTATATTCTGCACATTTACAATTCTGCAATCACAATCTATTCTGCTTAGCTTGACTAATTCACCAATTGATTAAAATTGCTCAAATCTACCAATCTCTGTGGATACGATCCCACTCCACCGTGGGTTATTACTTGACGATAATTTTGGTGCACTTGCCAAAAGAACGGATTCACCATTTTTATATGGGTAGGGAATTCGGCTCATCAGTGGCTAAAAGGGAGAAGGATAAGAGAAAGAAACAAAAGATTGTGTCACCGATAAGTGGATATCATATACACTTTTTCATTGCATTTTCTTAGCGTTTTATTTATATTTTATTAAGTTTTAGTATGTTTTAGTGTAAAATTCACCTTTTAGATGCTACTTTGAGTTTTTGTATTTTTTCTATGATTTTAGGGTATTTTTGGGAAAAATTGTCAAAATTGGTAAAGTCTTGTTCAGAAACGAAGAAAGGATAGCAGATGTTGTCAAATCCTGATCTCTAAGCATTCCAACGAGCATATCTTGAGTTATAGAGGTCCAGTTGACACGGTCTCAACGACATTGGAAAGCTAACTTCTAGAGCTTTCCAGCAATATATAACAGTTTATACTTTTCTTCCAGAATGACTGCCCAAAACGGGCGTTGAATGTCCACATTTGGAGTTCAACGCCCAAGAGGGATCAACCTCCCAGGTTGAACGCCCAAAACTGGCGATCAACGCTAGCCAGCGAGCAAAAGCCAGTGAATTCACCCCCTTTTCAGTGTTCAACGCCCAAATTCCAAGTTGAACGCTAGGTATCAGCCCAAATACGCACCAAGTGGGTCCTAAAGTGGATTTTTGCACACCTTATCTTATCTTATCTTATCTTATCTTATCCTTGTAACTTTTAAATTTAAATTAACATCTTTTAGGTTTATTCTTAGAGATTTTTACTATAAATAAGGGACTTTCTTCCTCTTGAGGATCATGCCTCCTAGGAGGGGAGAAGCATAGGCACATTACTTTACACCTTCTTCTCTGGGATAATTGAGGATATGTGATATATAATCCGGTTAGTTATGGGTGATTAGGTTTCAGTGGCGCTATGGCTAGAGTATGGATTGTGTGAGCTTCATCTTCGTTCATATTGAATGATCATTGGCAATGGTGTTTGATATGGATTAGAGGAGATTAACTCAATAACCACTATCTTTCTATTTTCCTGACTAAGATCTACAGGATAACCACTGCTTGCTCAATCCAACAATCCTTGTGGGATCGACCCTCACTCACCTGAGGTATTACTTGGACGACCTGGTGCACTTGCCGGTAAAGTTGTGCGAGTTCAATTTCGCACACCAAGTTTTTGGTGCCGTTGCCGGGGATTGTTCGAGATTGACAAACTATTGGTTGTCTTGCTACTTAGATCAGGTACTTTTTACTAGTTTTTCTTTCAATTGTGTTTCTTAAAATTTTTCAAAAAATTCGTCTTAGTCATCTTTTTCTCTTTTTCGAATTTTGTGTCTGATGGGGTTTTTGCGGAAAAAACAAATTTCCAAAACACCCAAATCTAACCGGCAAGTATACCGGGTCGCATCAAGTAGTAAAACTCACTTAGAGTGAGGTCGATCCCACAGGGATTGATGGATCAAGCAACTTTAGTGGGTGATTAGTTTAGTCAAGCTAACATTGATGTGAATTGTGTGAAATTGTAACCAACAGGAAGTAAAGGACAATGAATTTAAAGTTGCAGAATGTAAATTGGCAAGTAACTTAAAGAACAAGAAATGTAAATTGCAAGAATCTTAAATTGCAAGAAATGTAAATTGCATGAAATTAAAGGGGAGTGGGTGCTGAAAATTAAAGAAAGCAATAGATCAAGCAACTGGAAATTTAAATTACCGGAAGAATAAAGGAAATTGGATGCTGGGAATTAAAACAGAATTGAGATTGTGAAGTGCAGTGAATTAAGGAACGCTCAGATGCTTAGCTCAATTACAAAATAAAATTGAAGATCTCAGGGAATCAAAAAGACTTGAAAACAAGTCTAGATCTCAAGCCCTTCCTTGATTCAACAGCAGATAATTGCAGAAGAAAATAGAGAAGAAAGCAGTAAAGACAATTTAGATCCAAATCACAATTCCTTCAAATTATGCAGCAAGTAAACAGAGAGAAATCTCAGAGGGAGAATGAAACGGAACACCTTCAATTCTCCACCCAAGACTCAAAAACCAAGAAAAGAAAACTAAAGAGAGAGAGCTCTCTAATGCCAATGCTCCCTAGTGGAGCCAACCTCTCAATGCTCTCAATCAGAGCCCCCTTCCAATAATGAGAATGATGGCTTATATAGGCTTTTACAAAATGAAAATGAAAATGAAAGTGAAATTAAAGACAAATTACAATTAAATGAAATTCCTATTTTATCTATCTCTTGTGCCTTTGAGTGATGATAATGGGCTTTGCTTGCTTTGGATTTGGGTTGAAGATGGCCTCTGTTGATTGCTCTTGGAGTTGGAGAGAAACCCATTGTGAATCGGGACATAAAGCACAAAAGCTTGAGTCAAAGTTTGAGGTAAACTTTGGCTCAAGATTTTTATACCAGCCACCCCCTTTTGCTGCTATCCACGTTTGAGCTAAAGTTTGAGGTCAAACTTTAAGCCAAACGTGGATCCCCTTGTATGCATGTGTGGCGCCAACGTTTGCCAAAAAGCTTGAGGCAAACGTTGGCGCAAGCTTTTTCTCCCCTGGGTATGTTGGTGTGGCGCCAACGTTTGCCAAAAAGCTTGAGGCAAACGTTGGCGCAAGCTTTTTCTTCTAGGGTGTTTGTTTTGTGGTGCCAACGTTTGCCAAAAAGCTTGAGGCAAACGTTGGCACAAGCTTTTGCTCCATCCAGGGTGTTTTCAACTCTTCCAAAAGTTTGAGCTAAAGTTTGAGGCAAGCTTTTGCTCAAGCTTTTTGTTCTCTCTTGTTCCTTGCCCTTTCTTCTTTCCTCAACCTACTTCAAAGCTCTTTTCTCCTATCATCAATCAATCAAACACATCAAAGCTATGCTCAAAATCATGAGTTTGTTATTCTTTCATAATATATGACAATTATAGCAAAAAATCTCATGAAATTGCATTAATTCATCCATGGTTGATTGAATCAAAGGAAATATGAAATTCTACCCAATTGGCTTACTTATGGCTCAAGAAAGTGCATAAAACCTAAAAAAAACAAAGAAAAAGCATAGAAAAACATGACATGATGACATGTCATCACAACACCAAACTTAAACCTTGCTTGTCCCCAAGCAAGAAAAGAATCATGCAATAGAGATTGACAATCCAAGGTGAGAAGAATAGCAACTCAATGTTCATGGCAAGCTAGTTTTCTATGCATGCTACAATTACAAAAGAGATGTAAAATTGATGCTTCTCTCTAGCTCAATTTATGAAATCTTTCTCTTATATTTCTTCCTTGAAACAAGCTTTTAATTTTCTTACTAGCTTCTCCTTTTGGGTGCTTTGCCCCATGAGTTGATAACAAAGCTACGACTTCTAAATGCTTTGTTTTCAATAATTACCACTTGATACATAATCACCACAAGCATTTGATTAGAGGACTTCATTAAGCTCATTTTTCTTTTCTTTTCTTGACTCTCTAATCATTGATGCTTAGAGCCTTGAGCTTTGAGGGAGTGCTTTTGCACTTGAGCCTAGCCTTGACTTCTAAGTGTTTTGTTTTCAAGCATTTGGCTTAATACATAAACACCACAAGTACTTAATAAAAAAATTGCCATTGGTACTCAGAGCCTTCAGCTTTCTCATTCTTTCCCTTTTTCTTTTCTTGCCCTTTTTTGCTTTTTCTTTCAAGGTTTTCATGATTTTCAAAAGATTTCACAAAATGTACTAGATGAAAACTTCAATTAAATAAAATCCAATGCAATTGAGCAACAATTAATCATACTAGCTTTCCAATACTTGTATGCACATGCTAAAATCTTCTTTAATGCCTTGTTTGTTTATGATCATGATACTTTACTGCTTTAAGCTTTACAAAACTTAAGTTGGTAGTCATAATGGCATGGCAACATGTTACAAATCAAGATTCAAGTTATGCTTTATTCATACACACATGCAAACAGAAAGGATGAAGACAATCATGCAATTTAAGTGCTGGAAATAAATGATAGGAAAAGGAATTCTACAACCTTGTAGTTCATCTTTCGTCATTGTTGTCCTTTTTTCCTCTATTCTTCCTCTTTCCCTTGACAACTCAGAATGCTTGCTCATCCTCAAGCAACAATTAGAATAATGGCTATGGGCTAAGATGGATCATGAGTGTCTCACATAATGAAGTGTTAGCAATACATGTGTTTCAAGCAAGCAAAATTAAAGATAACAATCAAGGCACAAGAGACAGAGACATTGTGATTGCAAACTTAAGAAGGTGAGCATAATACTTTACATAAAGAATAAGTGGCACACCCAACTTAGTGTGACACTTTCACTTGGAATTGATGCAAGTATCTTGTAAGGATTAGAATCAATTTTTTGTTGCATAGCAACACCAAACTTAGAATGCAACCATATGTCAATTTATTTGAATTAAAACCAAGCAAATGAAACTGTTATTTATTAAGTACAATCACCAAGCCAAGAATCTGTCATTAATAAAGCTCTCTTGGTAATGTATTAATAAACACAATAAATAAGCAAACTAAAATGAAAGCCTTAAAAACAAAGAATTAACTAAAGTAAACAGAATAACAAAATATCAAACCAAAAGAAAATTAACACTGCAAAGACATTATGGTTATGCAGACAAGTGGTGTTGCTGAATGATTTGCATAGAAAAATAGGTGGCACATAAAACTTAGAATCTTGGTGTGTCACTTTCATTTTTGATTTGATGCAATCATCCAAAAAGATTGAAAACAATTTGTTGCAAGGCAACACCAAACTTAGAATGTAACCATATGCTAATTTATTGAATTTAAACAAAACAAAGAACAAAAACAAAGCAGAGAAGAGAAATTATACCTACGGTTGACATGTTGTTCACTTTCTTCCTCTTCTTCCAGTTTGTTAAGAGGAATGACTTCAAGGGAGGAGAAGATTCAGCTATTACCCCCTGTCTTGTTTTTCTCTCAGCAAGCTTCCTTTTGTACATGGCTTGATTGAGCTTGCTTGCTGGACCAGGGGAAGGATTGCTTGTAGTTGACCTTCTTTTCTTCATGAATATTGTCCTTTGAAGCATGGTCACAATCCTCTTCTCGGTGCTTTTGTTAATTGCCTTCACTTTCTTGAATCCAAGTCTTGGTGGTTGTGTGATTGTTGGAGTTTTATCTTCATCCATAGCCTCTTGAATTAGTGGTTCCATGAGCCCTTCCTCTATGCACTTCTCTGCTTCAATTGAGTGTGACTTCTCTTGATTGTCCCCCTCCATTACTTCTTCACAACTTTCTATCAAGTCCTTTGGGAGGGAATCTTCGTGTTCTATTGTCACTTCAATTAGTTCTTGTGAATGTAAAATCCTTGGCTCATGTTCCTCATTCTTCAGTACAATTTCACTTGACACAGGGACCTTTGGTTCTTGTTTTTCCACTTCCTTATCCACAAATTGGTCTTCATCCTCACTGTTTGATGGTTCTAAGTTCCCCCTTGTTTGCTCTAAGGGCCCATTCATCTTCTTGAGGATGGTTTCTTTCCAGGATTAGGGTTGTGTGTATCTTTCCACGAGTTTTCTGTGTATTTCAATGGCTTGGCATTGGCTTTCTAAAGGTTCTTTGGACCATTGAAGGTAATCCTCAACTGCTAATTCAAGAGATGAAGGTTGAGAGTAATTTTGGTGACATGGATGTGTTGTGGTGAAGTTGTGTTGAGGGGTATGGAATGAGTTGTGTGGTTGATGGGATGACTTGTATGGATTTTGGAGGAAACTTTGTGTTGAGGCATAATCAGGTGATGAAGAACTTTCAAATGAGAAACTGGGACGTAAGGGTGGATGCTCTTCCATTCTTTGGGGATGCTTCCATCCACCATGAGGATAATGATATGAATCATTTTGTGGTGGTGGTTGGTATCCCAAATGATTTTCTTGCTCATCTTGTGTCTCTGAAGCAAATATCCATGAATTGGAGTGCTCAGAATGTGTATTCTCTTGGTGATATTCCCAGCCACCATTAGAGATTGGTGATGGTAGGTAATATCTCATAAAATTTGTTTGATCATAAGATGAGTTGAACTCCATTTAAATTTTGTAAAACACATCACCAAGGAAGATTGAAATTCATATCTCAGAGATGAATTTCTTAGTGAGGCAATAACTCAAACACCTTGGTTTCAACTTAGAACAGAGAACAAAAACAAAGAAAATGCTTGATCTAGACTTCTCACCCACTTAATCATTGTTGATCTAAATCAATCCCCGGCAACGGCGCCAAAAACTTGATGGGGTTTTTGCGGAAAAACGAATTTCCAAAACACCCAAATCTAACCGGCAAGTATACCGGGTCGCATCAAGTAGTAAAATTTACTTAGAGTGAGGTCGATCCCACAGGGATTGATGGATCAAGCAACTTTAGTGGGTGATTAGTTTAGTCAAGCTAACATTGATGTGAATTGTGTGAAATTGTAACCAACAGGAAGTTAAGGACAATGAATTTAAAGTTGCAGAATGTAAATTGGCAAGTAACTTAAAGAACAAGAAATGTAAATTGCAAGAATCTTAAATTGCAAGAAATGTAAATTGCATGAAATTAAAGGGGAGTGGGTGCTGAAAATTAAAGAAAGCAATAGATCAAGCAACTGGAAATTTAAATTACTGGAAGAATAAATGAAATTGGATGCTGGGAATTAAAACAGAATTGAGATTGTGAAGTGCAGTGAATTAAGGAACGCTCAGATGCTTAGCTCAATTACAAAATAAAATTAAAGATCTCAGGGAATCAAAGAGACTAGAAAACAAGTCTAGATCTCAAGCCCTTCCTTGATTCAACAGTAGATAATTGCAGAAGAAAATAGAGAAGAAAGTAGTAAAGACAATTTAGATCCAAATCACAATTCCTTCAAATTATGCAGCAAGTAAACAGAGATAAATCTCAGAGGGAGAATGAAACAGAACACCTTCAATTCTCCACCCAAGACTCAAAAACCAAGAAAAGAAAACTAAAGAGAGAGAGCTCTCTAATGCCAATGCTCCCTAGTGGAGCCAACCTCTCAATGCTCTCTATCAGAGCCCCCTTCCAATAATGAGAATGATGCCATATATAGGCTTTTACAAAATGAAAATGAAAATGAAAGTGAAATTAAAGACAAATTACAATTAAATGAAATTCCTATTTTATCTATCTCTTGTACCTTTGAGTGATGATAATGGGCTTTGCTTGCTTTGGATTTGGGTTGAAGATGGCCTCTGTTGATTGCTCTTGGAGTTGGAGAGAAACCCATTGTGAATCGGGACATAAAGCACAAAAGCTTGAGTCAAAGTTTGAGGTAAACTTTGGCTCAAGATTTTTATACCAGCCACCCCCTTTTGCTGCTATCCACGTTTGAGCTAAAGTTTGAGGTCAAACTTTAAGCCAAACGTGGATCCCCTTGTATGCATGTGTGGCGCTAACGTTTGCCAAAAAGCTTCAGGCAAACGTTGGCGCAAGCTTTTGCTCCATCAGGGTGTTTTCAACTCTTCCAAAAGTTTGAGCTAAAGTTTGAGGCAAGCTTTTGCTCAAGCTTTTTGTTCTCTCTTGCTCCTTGCCCTTTCTTCTTTCTTCAACCTTCTTCAAAGCTCTTTTCTCCTATCATCAATCAATCAAACACATCAAAGCTATGCTCAAAATCATGAGTTTGTTATTCTTTCATAATATATGACAATTATAGCACAAAATCTCATGAAATTGCATTAATTCATCCATGGTTAATTGAATCAAAGGAAATATGAAATTCTACCCAATTGGCTTACTTATGGCTCAAGAAAGTGCATAAAACCTAAAAAAAACAAAGAAAAAGCATAGAAAAACATGACATGATGACATGTCATCACAACACCAAACTTAAACCTTGCTTGTCCCCAAGCAAGAAAAGAATCATGCAATAGAGATTGACAATCCAAGGTGAGAAGAATAGCAACTCAATGTTCATGGCAAGCTAGTTTTCTATGCATGCTACAATTACAAAAGAGATGTAAAATTGATGCTTCTCTCTAGCTCAATTTATGAAATCTTTCTCTTATATTTCTTCCTTGAAACAAGCTTTTGATTTTCTTACTAGCTTCTCCTTTTGGGTGCTTTGCCCCACGAGTTGATAACAAAGCTATGACTTCTAAATGCTTTGTTTTCAAGTATTACCACTTGATACATAAGCACCACAAGCATTTGATTAGAGGACTTCATTAAGCTCATTTTTCTTTTCTTTTCTTGACTCTCTAATCATTGATGCTCAGAGCCTTGAGCTTTGAGGGAGTGCTTTTGCACTTGAGCCTAGCCTTGACTTCTAAGTGTTTTGTTTTCAAGCATTTGGCTTGATACATAAACACCACAAGTACTTAACAAATAAATTGCCATTGGTACTCAGAGCCTTCAGCTTTCTCATTCTTTCCCTTTTTCTTTTCTTGCCCTTTTTTGCTTTTTCTTTCAATGTTTTCATGATTTTCAAAAGATTTCACAAAATGTACTAGATGAAAACTTCAATTAAATAAAATCCAATGCAATTGAGCAACAATTAATCATACTAGCTTTCCAATACTTGTATGCACAAGCTAAAATCTTCTTTAATGCCTTGTTTGTTTATGATCATGATACTTTACTGCTTTAAGCTTTACAAAACTTAAGTTGGTAGTCATAATGGCATGGCAACATGTTACAAATCAAGATTCAAGTTATGCTTTATTCATACACACATGCAAACAGAAAGGATGAAGACAATCATGTAATTTAAGTGCTGGAAATAAATGATAGGAAAAGGAACTCTACAACCTTGTAGTTCATCTTTCGTCATTGTTGTCCTTTTTTCCTCTATTCTTCCTCTTTCCCTTGCCAACTCAGAATGCTTGCTCATCCTCAAGCAACAATTAGAATAATGGCTATGGGCTAAGATGGATCATGAGTGTCTCACACAATGAAGTGTTAGCAATACATGTGTTTCAAGCAAGAAAAATTAAAGATAACAATCAAGGCACAAGAGATAGAGACATTGTGATTGCAAACTTAAGAAGGTGAGCATAATACTTTACATAAAGAATAAGTGGCACACCCAACTTAGTGTGACACTTTCACTTGGAATTGATGCAAGTATCTTGTAAGGATTAGAAGCAAATTTTTGTTGCATAGCAACACCAAACTTAGAATGCAACCATATGTCAATTTATTTGAATTAAAACCAAGCAAATGAAACTGTTATTTATTAAGTACAATCACCAAGCCAAGAATCTGTTATTAATAAAGCTCTCTTGGTAATGTATTAATAAATACAGTAAATAAGCAAACTAAAATGAAAGCCTTAAAAACAAAGAATTAACTAAGGTAAACAGAATAACAAAATATCAAACCAAAAGAAAATTAACACTGCAAAGACATTATGGTTATGCAGACAAGTGGTGTTGCTGAATGATTTGCATAGAAAAATAGGTGGCACACAAAACTTAGAATCTTGCTGTGTCACTTTCATTTTTGATTTGATGCAATCATCGAAAAAGATTGAAAACAATTTGTTGCAAGGCAACACCAAACTTAGAATGTAACCATATGCTAATTTATTGAATTTAAACAAAACAAAGAACAAAAACAAAGCAGAGAAGAGAAATTATACCTACGGTTGACATGTTGTTCACTTTCTTCCTCTTCTTCCAGTTTGTTAAGAGGAATGACTTCAAGGGAGGAGAAGATTCAGCTATTACCCCCTGTCTTGTTTTCCTCTCAGCAAGCTTCCTTTTGTACATGGCTTGATCGAGCTTGCTTGCTGGATCAGGGGAAGGATTGCATGTAGTTGACCTTCTTTTCTTCATGAATATTGTCCTTTGTAGCTTGGTCATAATCCTCTTCTCGGTGCTTTTGTTAATTGGCTTCACTTTCTTGAATCCAAGTCTTGGTGGTTGTGTGATTGTTGGAGTTTTATCTTCATCCAGAGCCTCTTGAATTAGTGGTTCCATGAGCCCTTCCTCTATGCACTTCTCTGCTTCAATTGAGTGTGACTTCTCTTGATTGTCCTCCTCCATTACTTTTTCACAACTTTCTATCAAGTCCTTTGGGAGGGAGTCTTCGTGTTCTATTGTCACTTCAATTAGTTCTTGTGAATGTAAAATCCTTGGCTCATGTTCCTCATTCTTCAGTACAATTTCACTTGACACAGGGACCTTTGGTTCTTGTTTTTCCACTTCCTTACCCACAAATTGGTCTTCATCCTCACTGTTTGATGGTTCTAAGTTCCCCCTTGTTTGCTCTAAGGGCCCATTCATCTTCTTGAGGATGGTTTCTTTCCAGGATTAGGGTTGTGTGTATCTTTCCACGAGTTTTCTGTGTATTTCAATGGCTTGGCATTGGCTTTCTAAAGGTTCTTTGGACCATTGAAGGTAATCCTCAACTGCTAATTCAAGAGATGAAGGTTGAGAGTAATTTTGGTGACATGGATGTGTTGTGGTGAAGTTGTGTTGAGGGGTATGGAATGAGTTGTGTGGTTGATGGGATGACTTGTATGGATTTTGGAGGAAACTTTGTGTTGAGGCATAATCAGGTGATGAAGAACTTTCAAATGAGAAACTGGAACGTGAGGGTGGATGCTCTTCCATTCTTTGGTGATGCTTCCATCCACCATGAGGATAATGATATGAATCATTTTGTGGTGGTGGTTGGTATCCCAAATGATTTTCTTGCTCATCTTGTGTCTCTGAAGCAAATATCCATGAATTGGAGTGCTCAGAATGTGTATTCTCTTGGTGATATTCCCAGCCACCATTAGAGATTGGTGATGGTGGGTAATATCTCATAAAATTTGTTTGATCATAAGATGAGTTGAACTCCAATTAAATTTTGTAAAACACAACACCAAGGAAGATTGAAATTCATATCTCAGAGATGAATTTCTTAGTGAGGCAATAACTCAAACACCTTGGTTTCAACTTAGAACAGAGAACAAAAACAAAGAAAATGCTTGATCTAGACTTCTCACCCACTTAATCATTGTTGATCTAAATCAATCCCCGGCAACGGCGCCAAAAACTTGATGGGGTTTTTGCGGAAAAAACGAATTTCCAAAACACCCAAATCTAACCGGCAAGTATACCGGGTTGCATCAAGTATTAAAATTCACTTAGAGTGAGGTCGATCCAACAGGGATTGATGGATCAAGCAACTTTAGTAGGTGATTAGTTTAGTCAAGCTAACATTGATGTGAATTGTGTGAAATTGTAACCAACAGGAAGTAAAGGACAATGAATTTAAAGTTGCAGAATGTAAATTGGCAAGTAACTTAAAGAATAAGAAATGTAAATTGCAAGAATCTTAAATTGCAAGAAATGTAAATTACATGAAATTAAAGGGGAGTGGGTGCTGAAAATTAAAGAAAGCAATAGATCAATGATGCCAAGGCATCTTAGGCTAGTTTCACTAGCATTTTTCTGTTATTTTTAGTTGTTTTATGCATTTTCTTGAGCCTTAAGTAATCATTTGGGCCAAATAGTCATGCTTGTCTTAAATCATTCAAACATGAAGATTTTGATGCAAATTCCATGAGTTTTTAGTTATATTCCTTGAATGCTATGAATGAAAGATTTCTCATGAAATTTTGCAAGACTTTGATGCAATTGTTTGGATGATTTCAGGGAAGAAGAGGCTAGGCAAGGAAGCAACAAAATCAATAAAGGAAGCTTGAATATCACATGTGGAGTTTAAGTTCCAGTTTAAGCTTAAACTGGAACTTAAACTACCAAGCCATATAATGCTGGAAATGGCGTTTAAGTTCCAGTTTAAGCCTAAACTGGAGCTTAAACGCCAGAATCATGAAGGCTAAGAAATGCTGAAACTGAAGTTTAACCTCCAGTTTAACCTTAAACTGGAGGTTAAACGCCAGAATGAGAATTCCACTCAGGAAGCATTTCCACGTTTAACCTCCAGTTTAACCTTAAACTGGAGGTTAAACGCCAGAAATGGGAAATGCACCAGGGAGCCATTTCCACGTTTAAGCTCCAGTTTAACCTTAAACTGAAGCTTAAACATGTTCGACTACGTTACCCTCCAGGGCTGCCTTCTTCCATTTCCACGTTTAAGCTTCAGTTTAACCTTAAACTGAAGCTTAAACGTGCTTCCACAAAAGGCATCACTGGAAGTGTCTGGCGTTTAAGCTGCAGTTTAAGCTTAAACTGCAACTTAAACGCCACTATTGGAAAAGGTTTTTGGGCCAAAAATATTGCAGTTTAAGTTAGCTTTTGAGCACAAACATTAACTTAAACTTACTCTGGTATGAAACCCAATTGAATATCATGGTTTATGGGATTGGGCCTGAAGGATTGATGAGTCTGGAATTTCAAATTGTTGAGTCATGTGTCATTACTTGATTATCACTAAGTTGGCTCAATGAATGTTACAGAATGTGGATCAGCAGCCTCATCAAGATTATGGATCATAAACCCAAAGCAAAAGGAAAGCATGGAGAGGCCTCAAAGCCCAAGAAACACAACAGAAGCTCAATATAGAAAGTGTATAAATAGGATAGAATTTAAGTTAGGAAGGAACTTTTACCTTTTCATTTTGCTAGTTTTCATATCTTTGTAATTGAATTCAGAGCTATGACTCACTAAACCCCCTTTCATTGGGTTAGGGAGCTCTATTGTAATTCAATGAATCAATAATAGTTTATCTTCTTCTTCAATCTTTTCTCTTGAATTTTGTTAGAAAGCTTCTCGATCTAATTCCATTGGGTAGTTGTCTTGGGAAAGAAACTACCCATAATTGGAATCCTTCGGAACCTTGGGAAAGGAATGGAGGATTCATGCTAGAGAAGCTTTCTCACAGTGAATTGGATTGGGGTTTGGATGGATATTGTGACATGTAATCCTACCAAATTGTGGTTCATGAAACTGTGTGGTATAATCAGTGATCGAGCATCATCTCTTCTTATGAACATTTAAACCAAGGGATTGGGAATTTGTTTGTTTTTAGAGAGAATTGGTGAGCCAAGGGATTGGGATCCAATCATATAAGATTGCCAAGCAAAATTCAATGAACGCATTGGTTGAGGAAGAGATAAACATGTTTTGATTCGGAGATCTCAATATCTCCTATAACCCAATGAATTCCCCATTTCTGATTTCCACTTTCTCTTTACATTCTGCAACTCAATTCATGCAATCACCCCCATTCCCTTTTAATTTCAGCAATTTAGCTTCTGCTCTTTAATTCATGCAATTTAAGATTCCGCCATTTCAATTTCTTGTCATTTACGTTTCCCGCCAATTTTCATTCCGCAATTCTCATCTAATTCTTGATTCCGCTCAACTAGACACACTTCTAATCCGAATTGCTCATTCAACCAATCCTTGTGGGATTCGACCTCACTCTATTGTGAGTTTTTACTTGACGATAACCGGTGCACTTGCCGGAAGGAATTTTGCCGATCGTGCAATTTCCTAATCGTAGCATAACAAGTTTATGCGCATCAATCAAGCAACTGGAAATTTAAATTACCGGAAGAATAAAGGAAATTGGATGCTGGGAATTAAAACAGAATTGAGATTGTGAAGTGCAGTGAATTAAGGAACGCTCAGATGCTTAGCTCAATTACAAAATAAAATTGAAGATCTCAGGGAATCAAAGAGACTAGAAAACAAGTCTAGATCTCAAGCCCTTCCTTGATTCAACAGCAGATAATTGCAGAAGAAAATAGAGAAGAAAGCAGTAAAGACAATTTAGATCCAAATCACAATTCCTTCAAATTATGCAGCAAGTAAACAGAGAGAAATCTCAGAGGGAGAATGAAACGGAACACCTTCAATTCTCCACCCAAGACTCAAAAACCAAGAAAAGAAAACTAAAGAGAGAGAGCTCTCTAATGCCAATGCTCCCTAGTGGAGCCAACCTCTCAATGCTCTCTATCAGAGCCCCCTTCCAATAATGAGAATGATGCCTTATATAGGCTTTTACAAAATGAAAATGAAAATGAAAGTGAAATTAAAGACAAATTACAATTAAATGAAATTTCTATTTTATCTATCTCTTGTGCCTTTGAGTGATGATAATGGGCTTTGCTTGCTTTGGATTTGGGTTGAAGATGGCCTCTGTTGATTGCTCTTGGAGTTGGAGAGAAACCCATTGTGAATCGGGACATAAAGCACAAAAGCTTGAGTCAAAGTTTGAGGTAAACTTTGGCTCAAGATTTTTATACCAGCCACCCCCTTTTACAGCTATCCACGTTTGAGCTAAAGTTTGAGGTCAAACTTTAAGCCAAACGTGGATCCCCTTGTATGCATGTGTGGCGCCAACGTTTGCCAAAAAGCTTGAGGCAAACGTTGGCGCAAGCTTTTTCTCCCCTGGGTATGTTGGTGTGTCACCAACGTTTGCCAAAAAGCTTGAGGCAAACGTTGGCGCAAGCTTTTTCTTCCAGGGTGTTTGTTTTGTGGTGCCAACGTTTGCCAAAAAGCTTGAGGCAAACGTTGGCGTAAGGTTTTGCTCCATCCAGGGTGTTTTCAACTCTTCCAAAAGTTTGAGCTAAAGTTTGAGGCAAGCTTTTGCTCAAGCTTTTTGTTCTCTCTTGTTCCTTGCCCTTTCTTCTTTCTTCAACCTTCTTCAAAGCTCTTTTCTCCTATGATCAATCAATCAAACACATCAAAGCTATGCTCAAAATCATGAGTTTGTTATTCTTTCATAATATATGACAATTATAGCACAAAATCTCATGAAATTGCATTAATTCATCCATGGTTGATTGAATCAAAGGAAATATGAAATTCTACCCAATTGGCTTACTTATGGCTCAAGAAAGTGCATAAAACCTAAAAAAAACAAAGAAAAAGCATAGAAAAACATGACATGATGACATGTCATCAGTGTCAAAATTTTAAGTTTGGTGTTTCTTAGTAGTTTTGGTCAATTATTTTTCTTACTCCTGATTTTCGAAAATTGTTCTTGTTTTCTTTCTTAAACTTTTTTCTATCTTGTTTTACCTTTTCTTTCTTTCATTGTGTTCGAATTCCTTTAGCTAGGCTTTGATGCATGTGCTGGTTGATGATAGGTGAAAGAAAGCATGAAGGAAGGTTGAAGAAGGAGCATGGAAAAGATAGAGAGGAAGCAACGTTGGTGGCCAAGTTGGACCACCAACGTTGCCTCAAATGTTGGAAGAGAAACAGAGCACTTCTCTGTAAACACTGCTGATGCTCATGTTGGAGGTGGCGTTGGAGATCCAACGTTAACCCCAACATTATGAGAAAATGATCCATTCTGGGGCTGAAGGATTTTTGAGTGACGCGTAGGCGTCAATGACGCGTACGCGTGAAAAAGCAAATTTTTCATATCCACGCGCAAGCGTGAGTCAGCGCGTGAGTCACGCGCAAGCGTGAGTCACGCGCAAGCGTGAGTCACGCGCATGCGTGGAATGGCAAAATCGACCATCCAGGCGTACGCGTGCGTCATGCGTCCGCGTCATTACACGAATGTTGGAGTCCAACGTTGCCTCAAACGCTAGCCTCCAATGTCTGCGATGCTCAGCCCATAATTCAAATTTGAAAAAAGTAAATCGACGCGTACGCGTCAATGACACGTACGCATGGATGGAAAAAAAGGTAATGCACGCGTAAAAGTGGAGTACGCGCACGCGTGAAAAGTCCAACGTTGGAGGGAACGTTGGAGGTCCAACGCTGAAGCCAACGTCCCCTGCTTGGTTTTGAAACTGCAAAATGAAATCTCTGCATCCACGCGCACACGTGAAGCACGCGTACGCGTGGATGAGCATTTTTGACCATTTTGCGCGGATGCGCAAAGCACGCATGCGCGTGAATAGCAGAACATTGGCCCTCCGACGTTGAGTCAAATGCCAGTGACAGTAAAATATATGGTTTTTTCTGGTTTTCTTCTGTAAGGCGTTTGAGTCAACGTTGGCCCTCAAACGTTGACTCAAACGTAATGCATCAGGATTCAAAATTCACACAGATCTCTTCTCAACACCAAGGAAAACCAATTGGAGCCATTTTCAACCCAAGTCCATCATGGCCAAAAGCCCAATTCAGAGCTTGAAGATCAATAGAAGAAGGTGTATAAATAGCTTAGAATTTAAGTTAGAGAAAACTTTTATTTTTCTGGGCACTTTTACATTTTATTTTTCATTCTCTGTTTGTTAATTTCCAGAATGTATCTTTCAATTCCAATTTCCGTTTTGAGAGCTATAAACAACTAAACCCCTTTCATTGGGTTAGGGAGCTCTGTGTAATTCAATGGATCAATAGTAATTTTCATTCATCTTCTTCTTTCTTTTCTCTTGATTTTGCTAGAAAGCTTTTGTTCTTCATCAAATTGGATGGTTATCTTGGGAAAGAAGCTATTCATAATTGGATCTCCTCGGAACCTTGGAAGAGGAATGAGGAGATCATGCTAGAAATGCTTTCTCACATTGGATTAGATTGGGATTTGGATGGATATAGTGACATGTAATCCTACCAACACTTTGATCTATGAATTTGTGTGGTATAATCAGTGACCAAACTTCATCTCTTCCCATGAGCATTTAAATCAAGGAATTGGAAAATTGTTCATGCTTAGAGAGATTGGTGAGCCAAGAAATTGGGATCTAATCAATTAAGATTGCCAATTGATTGCGGAAGAGATGAAAATGAATTTGATCCGAAGAATTATACATCTCCTAAACCCAATGATTCCCCCATCTCTGATCTACCCATTCTATTTACATTCTACTTCTTTACTTTCATGTTAAATCCCCATTCCCTTTTAATTTCTTGCAATTTAAGTTCCTATTCTTTATTTCCAGCAATTTAATTTTCTGTCATTTAATTTCATGCAATTTAAGTTTCCCGCCAATTTTTACTTTCTGCAATTCCCAATTCAATTTTGATTTTGCTCAACTAGCATAATTCTCCAATTAACATTGCTCGATCTACCAATCTCTGTGGGATTCGACCTCACTCCACAGTGAGTTTTTACTTGATGACAATCTGGTGCACTTGTCGGTAGGAAATTTGTTGAGAGGCAAATTCCCGCGAATCATCAGGCGTGGGGATTAATGCTATTGATTTGGTTCAGAAATCATTGATTTGGTGAGGAATTAGAACAAATAGGAAGCTGGAGCCTAACTTTAAGATTTATGGCGCCTAACTTTGCTTTGACGTCTCTTATGGTGCCTAACTTCACTTGAGTGGCGCCTAACTTCAGAATTGCCAAGTTAGGCGCCACCCCTCCCGAAGCATTCCTGAATTGTGTTCACCATATGGCGCCTAACTTGAGAAATTCAAGTTAGGCGCCACCTCTATAGTAGCTTCCTTTAAAATTGATCTGCATGTGGTGTCTAACTTCAGCTTCTTCCAGGTGTCTGAAACTCTGTCTTATTGCACCTATTTCTGTTCTAATCACTCTGCATAATCAAAATATACGTAAAACAAAGGAAAAATAGTATAAACTCAAACAAAACTAATAAAATTTAAAATAAAAAAATCAAAATAAAAATCAAACTTAAGGATACGAAAACATCGGGTTCACCTTCTTCCACATCAATCAGAGCTCTCCCAGTGGCTAGGAATGGTCTTCCAAGGATTATAGAGGCATTCTCATCCTCCCCCATGTCAAGAATCATAAAATCTGCTGGCCCACTTTGACCAAAATATTCTCCACTAATCCATATGCAGGCTTTAGTGATTTGTCTGCCATCTGTAATGCTATCCTTGTGGGTTTTGCCTCTTGGATTTGCAACTTCTTCATTACAAACAAGGGTATTAGATTTATGCTTGCACCCAGATCACATAGGGCTTTCTCAAAGGTGGTGCTCCCAATGGTACATGGAATTTGAAAGCTCCCTCGATCTGGCATCTTCCTTGGCAAGTTATTCTGAATTATGGCACTACATTCTTTAGTCAATACCACTATCTCATCTCCCTTTAAAGGCTTATTCTTTGACAACAACTCCTTCACGAACTTGACATAGAGAGGCATTTGCTCCAAAACCTCAGCAAAAGGAATATTGATTTGCAACTTTCTGAAGACTTCCAAGAACTTTGAAAACTACTTGTCCTTGGTTTCCTTTTGAAGTCTCTGAGGATATGGCATCTTAGGCTTGTATTCAGGAGCCTTAGGTAAGGTTGGATGTGTGTCAAGAGTGACTGGAAAAGGATTGTCTGCACGCCTAGGAAGGGCGTGTACTACTGTGTCTTCAGTAACTAGTGCTTCCGTACTTAATACTTGTCTACCTATCAAGGTGATAGCCTTGCACTCCTCTCTTGGATTTGGAATTGTGTTACCAGGAAGTCTATTAGTGGTCCTCTGATCAATTTCATTAACTTTTGTGGCTAATTCACCCATCTAAACCTCCAAGTTCTTGATTGATACTCTGGTTTCCTGTATAAAACTCGCCATTAGTGTTTCTAAATTAGTAGTCTTCTGAGACTGAGGAGTTGTTTGCTGAGATGACTGAAACTGGTGGTTATTAAATTATTCTGTTGAAAACCACCTTGAGAATTATTATTAAAATTCTGTGGTCTCTAAGGTAGCTCTCTCCACCTTAAATTTGGGTGATTTCTCCACTCCTGATTATAGGTCTTGGCATATGGATCATAATTGGGGTTTCTAGGAGCAGTCCCACATAGTAGACCTATTCAGAAGGAAATTCAGCATAATCATAATTCTCACCTTGCATAAAGCTACTAATCATGTCATAAGGAGCCTCTTGAGGGGCATTTAGAGCATTAACAGCTGAAACCTGCATCCCACTCAAGTGCTAAGTAAGCATGTTAATCTGTTGAGAGATAACCTTGTTCTGAGCAAGAATAGCATCCAAGGTCTCCACTTCCAAAACACCTTTCTTCTGAGGAGTCCCAGAGTTCACATGATTCCTGTTAGATGAGTAGAGATATTGGTTGTTAGCAACCAATTCAATAAGCTCAGTAGTCTCTTCAGGCATTTTCTTCATGTGTAATGAACCACCTGTAAAATTGTCTAAACACATTTTGGACATTTCACATAGGCCCTCATAAAAAATCTCCAATTGAGTCCATTTAGAAAATATGTCAGGAGGGCATTGCTTGGTTAGCAACTTGTACCACTCCCAGGCTTCATAGAGGGTCTTACCATTTCTCTACCTGAAGGTCTGAACCTCCACCCCTAGCTTAGCCAGCTTCTATGGTGGGAAGAATATAGACAAAAATCCAATGACTATCTGATGAGCGGATAATTTATACGCTTTTTGGCATTGTTTTTACATAGTTTTTAGTATGATTTAATTAGTTTTTAGCATATTTTTATTAGTTTTAAAATAAAAATCACATTTCTGGACTTTACTATGAGTTTGTGTGTTTTTCTGTGATTTCAGGTAATTTCTGGCTGAAATTGAGGGACTTGAGCAAAAATCAGATTCAGAGGCTGAAGAAGGACTGCAGATGCTGTTAGATTCTGACCTCCCTACACTCAAAGTGGATTTTCTAGAGCTACGGAAGTCCAAATGGTGCGCTCTTAAATGCGTTGGAAAGTAGACATCCAGGGCTTTCCAGCAATATATAATAGTCCATACTTTGCCCGAGTTTAGATGATGCAAAGTGGCGTTCAACGCCAGCTTTTTGCCCTATTTTAGAGTTAAACGCCAGAAACAGGTTGCAAAGCAGAGTTAAACGCCAGAAACAGGTTACAAACTAGTGTTTAACTCCAAGGAAGACTTCTACACGTAAAAGCTTCAATGCTCAGCCCAGGCACACATCAAGTGGGCCCGGAAGTGGATTTCTGCATTATTTACTCATTTCTGTAAACCCTAGTAACTAGTTTAGTATAAATAGGACTTTTTACTATTGTATTTACATCTGATCTTTGATTAGTTTTATGCTATCTTAGACCTTTATGAAGGCTGGCCATTCGGCCATGCCTGGACCATCATCACTTATGTATTTTCAACGGTAGAGTTTCTACACACCATAGATTAAGGTGTGGAGCTCTGCTGTTCCTCATGAATTAATGCAAAATACTATTATTTTTCTATTCAATTCAAGCCTATTTCTTCTCTAAGATATTCATTCGCACACAAGAACATGATGAATGTGATGATTATGTGATGCTCATCATCATTCTCACTTATGAACGCGTGCCTGACAAACACTTCTGTTCTACATGCAAACAAGCTTGAATGTGTATCTCTTAGCCTTCTAACCGTGATATCAGAGTCTTCCTGGTATAGGCTAGAACTATTGGCGGCCATTCTTGAGGTCCGGATAGTCTAAACCTTGTCTGTGGTATTTCGAGTAGGATCCGGGAAGGGATGGTTGTGACGAGCATCAAACTCGCGAGTGCTGGGCGTAGTGACAGACGTAAAAGGATTACTAAATCCTATTCCAGTATGATCGAGAACCGACAGATGAATAGCCGTGGGGTGACAGCGCATCTTGGACCATTTTTATTGAGAGGACGGGAAGTAGCCATTGACAATGGTGATGCCCTACATAAAGCTTGCCATGGAAAGGAGTATGAAGGATTGGATGAAAGAAGTAGGAAAGCGGAGATTTAGAAGGAACTAAGCATCTGTATACGCTTATCTGAAATTCTCACCAATGAATTGCATAAGTATCTCTATCCTATTTTATATTTTAATTATATTCTAATTATCAATTCACCATAACTATTTGAATCCGCCTAACTGAGATTTACAAGGTGACCATAGCTTGCTTCAAGCCGACAATCTCCGTGGGATCGACCCTTACTCACGTAAGGTTTATTACTTGGACGACCCAGTGCACTTACTGGTTAGTTGTGCGAAGTTGTGACAAAGAATTGAGATTACGATTGTGCGTACCAAGTTGTTCGCGCCAATAAGATCACAATTTTGTGTACCAAGTTTTTGGCGCCGTTGCTGGGGATTGTTCGAGTTTGGACAACTGACGGTTCATCTTGTTGCTCAGATTAGGTAATTTTATTTTAATTTTAAGCTTTTTGTTTTTATTCTTCTATTTTTGAAAAATTTTCAAAAAAAAGAATAAATAAATAAAATAAAATTTCAAAAATAAATTATTCTATGGCTTCAGAATTTTTAAGAATGAATTCGAGAGTTTCACGATGATCTGTTGAATTATGGCTGGCTGTGAAGCCATGTCTAATCCTTTGGACCGAGATTTCAACTTATCATCACAAGAGTCTGTGGATTCTCATCTAATCAGCTGTTATATGCCTGATTTGTATCTGCTGAAGCTTGGCTGGCCATTGGCCATGTCTAGTATTTTAGACCGGAGCTTTCAATGAAAGCTTGGCTGGCTGGTGAGCCATGTCTAATTCTTGGACCAAAGTTTTAGACTAACATTACAAGATTCCCGGAATTCCTTTTAAAAATTTTGAAATCCTTATTTTCCTTTTCAAAATAATTTTCAAAAAATCCAAAAACATTTTATAAAATTATAAAACCAAAAATAATTTTGTGTTTCTTGTTTGAGTCTAGTGTCAAATTATAAGTTTGGTGTCAATTGCATGTGTTTTAATTTTTCTTTAAATATTCAAAAATTCATGCATTGCATTCTTCATGATCTTCAAGTTGTTCTTGATAAGTCTTCTTGTTTGATCTTTAAAATTTCTTGTTTTGTGTCTTTTTTGTTTTCATATGCATTTTCAATTTGTTAGTGTCTAAAGTTTGAAAATTTCTAAGTTTGGTGTCTTGCATGTTTTTCTTTTCTTAAAATTTTTTCAAAAATAAGTTCTTGGTGTTCATCTTGACATTCAAAGTGTTCTTGATGTTCATCTTGACATTCAAAGTGTTCTTGCATGCATTGTGTGTTTTGATTCATAATTTTCATGTTTTGAGTATTTTTGTTGTTTTTCTCTTTCTTCATTAAAAATTCAAAAATAAAAAAAAATATCTTTCCCTTATTTCTCTCATAAATTTCGAAAATTTGAGTTGACTTTTTCAAAACTTTTTAAAATTTAGTTATTTCCTATAAGTCAAGTCAAATTTTCAATTTAAAAATCCTATCTTTTTCAAATCTTTTTCAAAAATCAAATCTTTTTCATTTTTCTTTCATAATTTTCGAAAATTTCAAATTGATTTTCAAAAATCTTTTTCTAATTTTGTTTCATAATTTCAAAATCTTTACTAACAATTAATGTGATTGATTTAAAAAAATTTTAAGTTTGTTACTTGCCTAGTAAGAAAGGTTCAATCTTTAAATTTTAAAATCATATCTTTTTGTTTCTTGTTAGTCAAGTAATCAACTTTAATTTTCAAAATCAAATCTTTTTAAATTTCTTTTTCAATCTTTTTCAAAATAAATGTCAATCACATCTCTTTCAAAATCAATTTCAAAATCTTTTCTAACCTCTTATCTTTTCAAATTGATTTTCAAATCTTTTTCAAATTAATCCTATCTTTTTGTTTGATCCTTATCTTTTTCAAAACTACCTAACAAATTCTCTCTCTATAATTTTCGAAAATCACCTTCCTCTTTTTCAAAATTCCTTTTTAATTAACTATTTGTTTTAAATTCTAATTTGATTTAATTTTATTTTCCTTTCTTAATTTTCGAATTTTAACTTTAATTTTAAAATTAAAAACAAAAATATTTTTTCTTTTCTTTTCAATTATTTTCGAAAATTTTTCTCTCTCTCATCTCCTTCTAATTATTTATTTATTTACTAATACTTCTCTTCATCTCAAAATTCGAACCCTCTCTTCCTCTTAGTGCTCGGATTTCTCTTCTTATATTCCTTTCTTTTTTTACTCACATAAAGGAATCTCTATACTGTGACATAGAGGATTCCATATTTTCTTTTCTATTTTCTTCTTTTTCATATGAGCAGGAACAAGGATAAGAACATTCTTGTTGAAGCTGATCCTGAACCTAAAAGGACTCTGAAGAGGAAGCTAAGGGAAGCTAAAGCACAACTCTCTGGAGAAAATCTGACAAAAATTTTCAAAAAAGAAGGAGACATGGCCGAAAATAATAACAATACAAGGAAGATGCTTGGTGACTTTACTGCACCAAATTCTAATTTACATGGAAGAAGCATCGCAATCCCTGCCATTGGAGCAAACAATTTTGAGCTAAAGCCTCAATTAGTTTCTTTGATTTAACAGAACTGCAAGTTTCATGGACTTCCATCAGAAGATCCTTTTTAGTTCTTAACTGAATTCTTGCAGATCTGTGATACTGTTAAGACCAATGGGGTTGATCCCGAGGTCTACAGGCTTATGCTTTTCCCATTTGCTGTAAGAGACAGAGCTAGAATATGGTTGGACTCTCAACCTAAAGATAGCCTAAACTCTTGGGATAAGCTAGTCACTGCTTTCTTAGCCAAGTTCTTTCCTCCTCAAAAGCTTAGCAAGCTTAGAGTGGATGTTCAAACCTTCAAACAGAAAGAAGGTGAATCCCTCTATGAAGCTTGGGAGAGATACAAGCAACTGACCAAAAAGTGTCCTTCTGACATGCTTTCATAATGGACCATCTTAAATATATTCTATGATGGTCTGTCTGAATTATCTAAGATGTCATTGGACCATTCTGCAGGTGGATCCATTCGCCAAAAGAAAATGCCTGCAGAAGCTCAGGAACTCATTGACATGGTTGCAAATAACCAGTTCATGTACACTTCTGAAAGGAATTCTGTGAGTAATGGGACGCCTCAAAGGAAGGGAGTTCTTAAAATTGATACTCTAAATGCCATATTAGCTCAGAATAAAATATTGACTCAGCAAGTCAATATGATTTCTCAAAAGTCTGAATGGATTGCAAGTTGCGTCCAAAGTATTAAAGAAGCATCTTCTGAACCACATGGGTGAACCCTATGGAAACACCTATAATCCCTCATGGAGAAATCATCCAAATTTCTCATGGAAGGATCAACAAAAGCCTCAACAAGGCTTTAATAATGGTGGAAGAAACAGGTTTAGCAATAGTAAGCTTTTTCCATCATCCACTCAGCAACAGACAGAGAATTCTGAGCAGAATCCATCTAGCATAGCAAATATAGTCTCTGATCTATCTAAGGCCACTTTAAGTTTCACGAATGAAATAAGGTCTTCCATTATAAATTTGGAGGCACAAGTGGGCCAGCTAAGTAAAAGAGTCACTGAAACTCCTCCTAGTACTCTTTCAAGCAATACAGAAGAGAATCCACAAAGAGAGTGCAAGGCCATTACCTTACTTGGTGTGGCCGAACCCAGAGAGGAGGAGGAGGACGTGAATCCTAGTGAGGAAGACTTCCTGGGACGTTCAGTGACCAATAAGGAGTTTTCCTTTGAGGAACCAAAGGAATCTGAGGCTCATCTAGAGACCATAGAGATTCTATTGAACCTCCTTTTACCATTCATGATCTCTGATGACTATTCATCTTCTGAAGAAGATGAAGACATTACTGAAGAGCAAGTTGCTCAATATTTAGGAGCAATCATGAAGTTGAATGCCAAATTATTTGGTAATGAGACTTGGGAGGATGAACCTCCATTGCTCATCAAGGAACTAAATGCCTTGGTTCAGCAAACTCTACCTCAAAAGAAATAGGATCCTGGTAAATTCCTAATTCCCTGTAACATAGGCACCATGACCTTTGAGAAGGCTCTGTGTGACCTGGGGTCAGGAATAAACTTAATGCCACTCTCTGTAATGGAGAAACTTGGGATCTTTGAGGTACAAGCTACCAGAATCTCATTAGAGATGGCAGACAACTCAAGAAAACAGGCTTATGGACTGGTAGAGGATGTGCTAGTAAAGGTTGAAGGCCTTTACATCCCTGCTGATTTCATAATCCTAGACATTGGGAAGGATGAGGAAGAATCCATCATCCTTGGAAGACCCTTCCTAGCCACAGAAAAAGCTGTAATTGATGTTGATAGAGGAGAATTAGTCCTTCAACTGAATGAGGACAACCTTATATTTAAAACTCAAGGATCTCCTTCTGTAACCATGGAGAGGAAGCATGAAAAGCTTCTCTCACTGCAGAGTCAACCAAATCCCCCACAGTCAAACTCTAAGTTTGGTGTTGGGAGGCCACAACCAAACTCTAAGTTTGGTGTTGAACCCCCACATTCAAACTCTAAGTTTGGTGTTGGGAGGTTCCAATAATGCTCTGAACATCTGTGAGGTTCCATGAAAGCTCACTGTCAAGCTATTGACATTAAAGAAGCACTTGTTGGGAGGCAATCCAATGTTATTTAATTATATCTTTTTTATTTTATTGTTATTTCGTGTTTTATTAGGTTGATGATCATGTGGAGTCACAAAAACTACTGAAAAATCAAAAACAGAATGAAAAACAGCTTTAAAAACAGCTCACCCTGGACGAAGAACTTACTGGCGTTTAAACGCCAGTAAGAAGCATCAAACTGGCGTTTAACACCAGAAAGAAGCATCAAGCTGGCGTTTAACACCAGAAAGAAGCATCAAGCTGGCGTTAAAGGCCAGAAACAAGCACCAGACTGGCGTTTAACGCTAGAACAGAGCATGGAAGTTGCGTTAAATGCCAGAAACAAGCAGCAAGCTAGCGTTTAATGCCAGACATGAACTCTAAGGGCGTTTTGCACGCCTAATTAGAGCAGGGATGCTAAGTCCTTGACCCCTTTGGATCTGTGGACCCCACAGGATCCCCATCTACCCCTCTCTTTCTTCTTTTGCTCGGGGACGAGCAAACATTTTCAGTTTGGTGTGGTAAAAGCATTGCTTTTTGTTTTTTCCAAAACCATTAATGGCACCTAAGGCCAGAGAAACCTCAAGAAAGAGAAAAGGGAAGGCAATTGCTTCCACCTCTGAGTCATGGGAGATGGAAAGATTCATCTCAAAGGTCCATCAAGACCACTTCTATGAAGTTGTGGCCAAGAACAAGAAATCCCTGAGATGCCTCAAGGGATGTACTTTCTTCCACAAAATTATTGGGAGCAAATCAACACATCCCTAGGAGAATTAAGCTCCAACATGGGACAACTAAGGATGGAACACCAAGAGCACTCTATCATCCTCCATGAGATTAGAGAAGATCAAAGAGCTATGAGGGAGGAGCAACAAAGACAAGAAAGAGACATAGAAGAGCTCAAGAGCACCATTGGTTCTTCAAGAAGAGGAAGACGTCACCCTCACTAAGGTGGACACATTCCTTAATCTCCTTGTTCTTATTTTCCTGTTTTTCGTTTACTATGCTTTATGTTTATGTTTGTGTCTTATTACATGATCATTAGTATTTAAGTGTCTATGCCTTAAGTTATGAATGTCCTATGAATCCATCACCTCTCTTAAAGGAAAAATGTTCTAAAAACAAAAGAACAAGAAGTACATGGTTTCGAATTCATCCTTGAAATTAGTTTAATTATTTTGATGTGGTGACAATACTTTTTGTTTTCTGAATGAATGCTTGAACAGTGCATATGTCTTTTGATATTGTTGTTTATGAATGTTAAATATTTTGGCTCTTGAAAGTATGATGAAAAGGAGAAATGTTATTTGATAATTTGAAAAATCATAATTGATTCTTGAAGCAAGAAAAAGCAGTGAATACAAAAGCTTGCGAAAAAAAAAGAAAAGAAAATTGGCAAAAAAAAATGAAAGAAAGAAAAAGAAAAAGCAAGCAGAAAAAGCCAAGAGCCCTTTAAACCAAAAGGCAAGAGCAAAAAGCCAGTAACCCTTTAAACCAAAAGGCAAGGGTAACAAAAAGGATCCAAGGCTTTGAGTATCAGTGGATAGGAGGGCCCAAAGGAATAAAATCCTGGCCTAAGCGGCTAAACCAAGCTGTCCCTAACCATGTACTTGTGGCGTGAAGGTGTCAAGTGAAAACTTGACACTGAGCGATTAAAGTTGAGGTCCAAAGCAAAAACAGAGTGTGCTTAAGAACCCTGGACACTTCTAATTGGGGACTCTAGCAAAGCTGAGTCACAATCTGAAAAGGTTCACCCAATTATGTGTCTGTGGCATTTATGTATCCGGTGGTAATACTGGAAAACAAAGTGCTTAGGGCCATGGCCAAGACTCATAAAGTAATTTTGTTCAAGAATCAACATACTGAACTAGGAGAATCAATAACACTATCTAAATTCTGAGTTCCTATAGATGCCAATCATTCTGAACTTCAAGGGATAAAGTGAGATGCCAAAACTGTTCAGAGGCAAAAAGCTACTAGTCCCACTCATTTAATTGGAGCTAAGTTTCATTGATATTTTGGAGTTTATAGTATATTCTCTTCTTTTTATCCTATTTGATTTTCAGTTGCTTGGGGACAAGCAACAATTTAAGTTTGGTGTTGTGATGAGCGGATAATTTATACGCTTTTTGGCATTGTTTTTACGTAGTTTTTAGTATGATTTAATTAGTTTTTAGTATATTTTTATTATTTTTTAAATAAAAATCATATTTCTGGACTTTACTATGAGTTTGTGTGTTTTTCTGTGATTTCAGGTAATTTCTGGCTGAAATTGAGGGACTTGAGCAAAAACCAGATTCAGAGGCTGAAGAAGGACTGCAGATGCTGTTGGATTCTGACATCTCTGTAATCAAAGTGGATTTTCTGGAACTACATGAGTCCAAATGGCGCGCTCTTAATTGCTTTGAAAAATAGACATCCAGGGCTTTCCAGAAATATATAATAGTCCATACTTTTATCGAGTTTAAATGACACAAACTGGCATTCAACGCCAGCTTTCTGCCCTATTCTGGAGTTAAACGCCAGAAACAGGTTGCAAAGCAGAGTTAAACACCAGAAACAGGTAACAAACTGGCGTTTAACTCCAAGGAAGACCTCTACACGTAAAAGCTTCAATGCTCAGCCCAACCACATATCAAGTGGGCCCGGAAGTGGATTTCTGCATCATTTACTCATTTCTGTAAACCTTAGTAACTAGTTTAGTATAAATAGGACTTTTTACTATTGTATTTACATCTGATCTTTGATTAGTTTTATGCTATCTTAGACCTTTATGGAGGCTGGCCATTCGGCCATGCCTGGACCATCATCACTTATGTATTTTCAACGGTAGAGTTTCTACACACCATAGATTAAGGTGTGGAGCTTGATGTGCATAAACTTGTTATGCTACGATTTAGGAAATTGCACGATCGGCAAAATTCCTTCCGGCAAGTGCACCAGTTATCGTCAAGTAAAAACTCACAATAGAGTGAGGTCGAATCCCACAAGGATTGGTTGAATGAGCAATTCAGATTAGAAGTGTGTTCTAGTTGAGCGGAATCAAGATTTAGATGAGAATTGCGGAATGTAAAATTGGCGGGAAAAGTAAATGACAAGAAATTGAAATGGCGGAATCTTAAATTGCATGAATTAAAGAGCAGAAGCTAAATTGCTGAAATTAAAAGGGAATGGGGGTGATTGCATGAATTGAGTTGCAGAATGTAAAGAGAAAGTGGAAATCAGAAATGGGGAATTCATTGGGTTATAGGAGATATTGAGATCTCCGAATCAAAACATGTTTATCTCTTCCTCAACCAATGCGTTCATTAAATTTTGCTTGGCAATCTTATATGATTGGATCCCAATCCCTTGGCTCACCAATTCTCTCTAAAAACAAACAAATTCCCAATCCCTTGGTTTAAATGTTCATAAGAAGAGATGATGCTCGATCACTGATTATACCACACAGCTTCATGAACCACAATTTGGTAGGATTACATGTCACAATATCCATCCAAACCCCAATCCAATTCACTGTGAGAAAGCTTCTCTAGCATGAATCCTCCATTCCTTTCCCAAGGTTCCGAAGGATTCCAATTATGGGTAGTTTCTTTCCCAAGACAACTACCCAATGGAATTAGATCGAGAAGCTTTCTAACAAAATTCAAGAGAAAAGATTGAAGAAGAAGATAAACTATTATTGATTCATTGAATTACAATAGAGCTCCCTAACCCAATGAAAGGGGGTTTAGTGAGTCATAGCTCTGAATTCAATTACAAAGATATGAAAACTAGCTAAAATGAAAAGTTCCAGTTCTCTCCCCCTCAGGGGCTGGATTCCCCTTCAATCCCCCGTGTCTGTCTCAAATGTAGAAACTAAGGCCTTTAAATAGGCTCCCTAAATTACAAAATGAAAATGAAATTCAAAGCAAATTACAATCAAATGAAAATAAACTATTCTAGATGATTCTTGTGGCCTTGATTTGGTGTTGTTGATGGGCCTTGCTTGCTTGAAGGGTAGAGTGACATAATTGATCCAAAAAGGATAATGATCCATTAAACTACACTCAAACGTTGCACCCCCCTTTCTTGAGTCGTCACTTTGTTCTCTTGTCAACCTTGCCAATTTGATGCCAAATATAGACTATTATACCTCGTTGGAAAGCTATGGATGTCAGCTTTCTAACGCAACTGGAAGCACCTCAATTGGATCTCTATAGCTCAAGTTATGCTTGATTGAAGGTGACAAGGTTGCTGGTTGGTTCGACAGCGTTTAAGCCAACGTTTAAGTCACTTAAACGTGCTCGAAAATGCCAATTTTGGGAGCTCAGTTGCATTGTCCACCCCATACTTCTATATATCGTTGGAAAGCTCTGGATGTCTACTTTCCAATGCAACTGGAAGCGCATCATTTGGAGTTCTACAACTCGAGTTATACTCCATGGAAGGTGAAGAGGTCAGCTGGCCTGATTGCATGTTGGTACTATGCTCTTCTATGCACATTACGGGGCTGTTTTCTCCCTCAATTTTTAGTATCCACCATGAATGCCATATATGCTTGGAAAGCTCTAGATGTCTTCTTTCCAATGCATTTTGAATCACCTCATTTGGAGTTTTGTAGCTCAAGTTATTTATGTTTGAAGAAGGCATGGTCAAGCTGTTCCATATAACACGTTTAAGCTTCAGTTTAAGGTTAAACTGAAGCTTAAACGTGGAAATGGAAAAGGTAGCCCTGGAGGTCGAACACGTTTAAGCTCCAGTTTAAGGTTAAACTGGAGCTTAAACGTGGAAGCTTAGAAAGGTAGCCCTGGAGGTGTCGAACACGTTTAAGCTCCAGTTTAAGGTTAAACTGGAGCTTAAACGTGGAAATGGAGAAAGCAACCCTGGAGGAGAAACTTGGTCGAACACGTTTAAGCTCCAGTTTAAGGTCAAACTGGAGCTTAAACGTGGAAATGGCGGACATGCTTCCTGATTGGTATTCTCATTCTGGCGTTTAACCTCCAGTTTAAGGTTAAACTGGAGGTTAAACTTCAATTCCAGCATTATATGGCTTGGTAGTTTAAGTTCCAGTTTAAGCTTAAACTGGAACTTAAACTCCACATGTGATATTCAAGCTTCCTTTATTGATTTTGTTGCTTCCTTGCCTAGCCTCTTCTTCCCTGAAATCATCCAAACAATTGCATCAAAGTCTTGCAAAAATTCATGAGAATTCTTCCATTCATAGCTTTCAAGGAATATAACTAAAAACTCATGGAATTTGCATCAAAATCTTCATGTTGAATGATTTAAGATAAGCATGACTATTTGGCCCAAAATGATTACTTAAGGCTCAAGAAAATGCATAAAACAACTAAAAATAAAAGAAAAAGGCTAGTGAAACTAGCCTAAGATGCCTTGGCATCACAACACCAAACTTAATCCTTGCTTGTCCCCAAGCAAGTTCTGAATTATTGAGAAGAAAGAATGAAACAGAAAGTAAATTCATTAGCCATATCAGTAAGTAATTGATTAATGGGGTGTTCATGCAGAAAGTTGTTGCAGCATCACTTTATTGTTTCTTAGGTAAGAATGTCACTTTTTATGTTTCCACTAAAACACTGCTATGGCCTCTTGTTATTCACATATCCTTGGCAAGTTTCTTTTCTTTGTTTTTCTTTTTCTTTGAGCTTATTTGCTCCTTGTTGCTCAGTGTCATGTGTTGCACAAGCCTTTGGCATTTTCTTTTTCTTATCAGTGCACTACACATATCCACTACAGGCATTTTAGTTCACATTTCTTCTTGAGACATTGGTACCCAGCACCTCTTTGTGTACTAAATGTTTTGTATTTAGGTTGCTCTTGATAATGGACTTTTGGTTGATAATCCCGGGTTAGTTAACCCAAGTTACCAAGTGTTGAAACACTCCTCAGAACCTATTCATCCAAGCATATCCTTAATACATAAACACCACAGGCATTTGTCTCAGAAGTTCAAACCATTGGTGCCTAGCTTATTTTCTCAATTTTTTTTTTTTTTTTGCTTTTTGGTTGCCCTTTTTCAGTGGCTTTTTCTTCTTCTTCTTCTTTCTTTTTCATGGCCAAAGACATTTATTCATCAAGATCCATAGACAGCATCCTAAATTCCACTAAAAGTGACAATTCTAACTTTATTTCTTAGTGAGCTAACTATTCAACCAAACATGCATACCACCACTTAATCTTATTTGATTTCTTACTAAATGGAATTGAGTTACTTTTGTTCAAACTTTTCTTTTATTTTTGGAAACAGAACAAGCATGGCAAGCATACATTTAAGCAAGTGAAGTTTATCCAGACACTTAGACTATCACTTATTTGGAAATTAAACAAACAGACAAACAAAAACTGCAATGACTCAAACTTAAAGCAGGGGTGCATGCAAACTTCCAATATCAGCAATTCAAAGTACAAGCAATTAAGTGACAATACAACCTTTTAGCATCTTCTTTGTTGTTCATCATCCTTCCTAGCCTTGGTGTTCTCTTTGATGATGATGTATATTCCTTCCATGAGATTGATTGTCTTCCTGCAAAGCTATTAGAAGTTGCTTGTTCCCCAAGCACTTTGAGAATTGGTTAGCATGCATGTATGTTTGTAGGCCTCTGAACTTAGATTGGTGTGTGAACACCAAACTTAGTTCCTTGCCATATGCAGCAATTTGGATCATATGCAGAAAACCTCATGTGCTTTTATTAAGAAAATAACTATGATCTAGAAATTAAACTATTGTTTAAGTAGTTTCCCTGATTGGTTGGAGCTAGTGACTAGTCATGCTGAGGTAGAAATGTGCTTTTAATGAAGTTTTTGGTGGAACACCAAACTTAGAATCTCACATTCACCCTTGAATTGTTTTGGTGTGCAACACCAAACTTAGCTCCTTGCAATACAGATAAATCTACTTAACTCTTTTATTGAAATAACTAGAAAAGAAAAACTACCTTTGGTTGGGTTGCCTCCCAACAAGCGCTTCTTTAACGTCATTAGCTTGACATGCTGTTCCTGACTTTCTTCCTCTTCTTCCAGTTTGTTAAGAGGAATGACTTCAAGTGGATAAAGGAGCTAGTTAGTGCCCCTTGTTGTGAATGCTTCTTTCCAGCAAGCTTTCCCTTGTGATTGGCTTGAGTGAACTTGCTTGTTGGCTCAGGAGTTGGATTGTTCTTCGACCTTCTCTTCTTCATGGATATGATCCTTTGTTTCTCGGTCACAATCCTCATTTTGGTGCTTGTTTCTACTGCCTTCACATCCTTGATCTCAGAACTTGGTTGTTGTTGGACAGTTGGAGTATCCTGTTCATCAAAAGCTTCCTGAATTTGTGGTTCAATGAACCCTTCCTCTTTTCAACTCTCTGTGTCATTGGAGTGTGATCTCCCTTGATTGACTTTCTCCCTTTCTTGTTCTTCTGATTCCTCCCTTGGGTTTGCCATGGTATCACTAGAAGAATTGTGGGTAGGGATTTGCTTTGATAGATATCCAATTTGTGCTTCTAGCTTTTGAATGGCAGCACCATGATTTTGTAAGTTGGATATCACTTCTTCCTTAAAGCTTTTCAAATCGGCCACATCTCTGCCCATAGTTGCAATCATTCCTTCTATCCTGTTTAATTGATCTTGAAATTGTTGGTTCGGATTGGGTTGATGAGGTTGATTATCTTGGCTGTGATATGGTGGCTGGGAGTATGTGTTTTGTGTGGGCTGATAGAGTCTTTGGTTGGAGTGTTGGTAGTGGTATGACTCTTGTGTGTAGTGGAATGAGTCTTGTGGATAGTGAAATGAATTGTATGAATTTGAGAAGGAATTTTGTGCTGAGAAATGCTCAAGTGATGAAGAATTTGGATATGTAAAACTAGGAGGTGAGGTTGGATAATTCAGAGGTGATGGCTCTTGATGAATGGGGTGTGAATAAGTGAAATCTCTTTGGTTTTGATCTTCCCAGCCACAACTTGAGTAGTGATCAAATTCACCAAAACATGGACCATTTTGTGGCTCTGGGAAGTACCCCGTTTCCTGTTCCTGATACTCCCACCCACCATGAGCATAATAACATGAATCATTCTGTGGTGGTGGAGAGTTTCTCATGAATTTTGATTGACCAAAAGATGATGGATACTCCTTTCTTTTTTGCAATGTGCTCAGTCTCAAACAATACTCATCCAAAGATAGTGGAAATTCCATAGTGAGGCAATATCACAAACAGCTAGTGGTTAGTATGCTAACAAGTGAATAAGCAAAGAAAACAAATTAAAATTTGCAGAAATTAGCAGTAATAAACTGAAACAAAAACTATTAACAAAAGAAAAGAAAAATTGCTCAATCTAGTTAACTTCCAATTGGAGAATTGTCAATCGAAAACCAATCCCCGGCAACGGCGCCATAAACTTGATGTGCATAAACTTGTTATGCTACGATTTAGGAAATTGCACGATCGGCAAAATTCCTTCCGGCAAGTGCACCAGTTATCGTCAAGTAAAAACTCACAATAGAGTGAGGTCGAATCCCACAAGGATTGGTTGAATGAGCAATTCAGATTAGAAGTGTGTTCTAGTTGAGCGGAATCAAGATTTAGATGAGAATTGCGGAATGTAAAATTGGCGGGAAAAGTAAATGACAAGAAATTGAAATGGCGGAATCATAAATTGCATGAATTAAAGAGCAGAAGCTAAATTGCTGAAATTAAAAGGGAATGGGGGTGATTGCATGAATTGAGTTGCAGAATGTAAAGAGAAAGTGGAAATCAGAAATGGGGAATTCATTGGGTTATAGGAGATATTGAGATCTCCGAATCAAAACATGTTTATCTCTTCCTCAACCAATGCGTTCATTAAATTTTGCTTGGCAATCTTATATGATTGGATCCCAATCCCTTGGCTCACCAATTCTCTCTAAAAACAAACAAATTCCCAATCCCTTGGTTTAAATGTTCATAAGAAGAGATGATGCTCGATCACTGATTATACCACACAGCTTCATGAACCACAATTTGGTAGGATTACATGTCACAATATCCATCCAAACCCCAATCCAATTCACTGTGAGAAAGCTTCTCTAGCATGAATCCTCCATTCCTTTCCCAAGGTTCCGAAGGATTCCAATTATGGGTAGTTTCTTTACCAAGACAACTACCCAATGGAATTAGATCGAGAAGCTTTCTAACAAAATTCAAGAGAAAAGATTGAAGAAGAAGATAAACTATTATTGATTCATTGAATTACAATAGAGCTCCCTAACCCAATGAAAGGGGGTTTAGTGAGTCATAGCTCTGAATTCAATTACAAAGATATGAAAACTAGCTAAAATGAAAAGTTCCAGTTCTCTCCCCCTCAGGGGCTGGATTCCCCTTCAATCCCCCGTGTCTGTCTCAAATGTAGAAACTAAGGCCTTTAAATAGGCTCCCTAAATTACAAAATGAAAATGAAATTCAAAGCAAATTACAATCAAATGAAAATAAACTATTCTAGATGATTCTTGTGGCCTTGATTTGGTGTTGTTGATGGGCCTTGCTTGCTTGAAGGGTAGAGTGACATAATTGATCCAAAAAGGATAATGATCCATTAAACTACACTCAAACGTTGCACCCCCCTTTCTTGAGTCGTCACTTTGTTCTCTTGTCAACCTTGCCAATTTGATGCCAAATATAGACTATTATACCTCGTTGGAAAGCTATGGATGTCAGCTTTCTAACGCAACTGGAAGCACCTCAATTGGATCTCTATAGCTCAAGTTATGCTTGATTGAAGGTGACAAGGTTGCTGGTTGGTTCGACAGCGTTTAAGCCAACGTTTAAGTCACTTAAACGTGCTCGAAAATGCCAGTTTTGGGAGCTCAGTTGCATTGTCCACCCCATACTTCTATATATCGTTGGAAAGCTCTGGATGTCTACTTTCCAATGCAACTGGAAGCGCATCATTTGGAGTTCTACAACTCGAGTTATACTCCATGGAAGGTGAAGAGGTCAGCTGGCCTGATTGCATGTTGGTACTATGCTCTTCTATGCACATTACGGGGCTGTTTTCTCCCTCAATTTTTAGTATCCACCATGAATGCCATATATGCTTGGAAAGCTCTAGATGTCTTCTTTCCAATGCATTTTGAATCACCTCATTTGGAGTTTTGTAGCTCAAGTTATTTATGTTTGAAGAAGGCATGGTCAAGCTGTTCCATATAACACGTTTAAGCTTCAGTTTAAGGTTAAACTGAAGCTTAAACGTGGAAATGGAAAAGGTAGCCCTGGAGGTCGAACACGTTTAAGCTCCAGTTTAAGGTTAAACTGGAGCTTAAACGTGGAAGCTTAGAAAGGTAGCCCTGGAGGTGTCGAACACGTTTAAGCTCCAGTTTAAGGTTAAACTGGAGCTTAAACGTGGAAATGGAGAAAGCAACCCTGGAGGAGAAACTTGGTCGAACATGTTTAAGCTCCAGTTTAAGGTCAAACTGGAGCTTAAACGTGGAAATGGCGGACATGCTTCCTGATTGGTATTCTCATTCTGGCGTTTAACCTCCAGTTTAAGGTTAAACTGGAGGTTAAACTTCAATTCCAGCATTATATGGCTTGGTAGTTTAAGTTCCAGTTTAAGCTTAAACTGGAACTTAAACTCCACATGTGATATTCAAGCTTCCTTTATTGATTTTGTTGCTTCCTTGCCTAGCCTCTTCTTCCCTGAAATCATCCAAACAATTGCATCAAAGTCTTGCAAAAATTCATGAGAATTCTTCCATTCATAGCTTTCAAGGAATATAACTAAAAACTCATGGAATTTGCATCAAAATCTTCATGTTGAATGATTTAAGACAAGCATGACTATTTGGCCCAAAATGATTACTTAAGGCTCAAGAAAATGCATAAAACAACTAAAAATAAAAGAAAAAGGCTAGTGAAACTAGCCTAAGATGCCTTGGCATCAGAGCTCTGCTGTTCCTCATGAATTAATGCAAAATACTATTATTTTTCTATTCAATTCAAGCCTATTTCTTCTCTAAGATATTCATCCACACACAAGAACATGATGAATGTGATGATTATGTGACACTCATCATCATTCTCACTTATGAACGCGTGCCTGACAAACACTTCCGTTCTACATGCAAACAAGCTTGAATGTGTATCTCTTAGCCTTTTGATCGTGAGATCAGAGTCTTCGTGGTATAGGCTAGAACTATTGGCGGCCATTCTTGAGGTCCAGAAAGTCTAAACCATGTCTGTGGTATTTCGAGTAGGATCCGGGAAGGGATGGCTGTGACGAGCTTCAAACTCGCAAGTGCTGGGCGTAGTGACAGACGCAAAAGGATTACTGAGTCCTATTCCAGTATGATCGAGAATCGATAGATGAATAGCCGTGCGGTGACAGCGCATCTTGGACCATTTTCACTGAGAGGACAGGAAGTAGCCATTGACAACGGTGATGCCCTACATAAAGCTTGCCATGGAAAGGAGTATAAAGGATTGGATGAAAGCAGTAGGAAAGCGGAGATTTAGAAGGAACTAAGCATCTCTATATGCTTATCTGAAATTCTCACCATTGAATTGCATAAGTATCTCTATCCTATTTTATATTTTAATTATCAATTCACCATAACCATTTGAATCCGCCTGACTGAGATTTACAAGGTGACCATAGCTTGCTTCAAGCCGACAATCTCCGTGGGATCGACCCTTACTCACATAAGGTTTATTACTTGGACGACCCAGTGCACTTGTGATGACAAGTCATCCTAGCCTATTTTAACTAGTCTTTTTCTTTTGTTTTCATTAGAATTATGCACTTTCTTGAGCTACAAGCAAGCTAATTGAGTAGATTTTCATGTTTCCCTTGATTGAACCAACCATATATGAATTCATACCATTTCATGAGGTTTTATGCTATATTTGTTGCATATTATGAAAGAATGAATATCTCATGATTTTGAGCATAGCTTTGATGAGTTTGGTTGATTAATGATAGGTGAAGAAGGCTTGGAGAAAGGTTGAAGCAAGAAGGAATGGCTAGGAGTGAAGAGAGGACAATGGAATAAGTGAAATTGAACCAGGAAGCAAGAAGCTGGACCTAAAGTTAGCATCAAACTTTTGGTTGAAAAGTTAGCCCCTAACTTGGAGGCTAACGTTGGAACTTGAAAATTCTCCCCTGGGCTTCAAAAGTTTGCGCCAACGTTAGCCCCTTAACTTTGAGGCTAACGTTGGCACATGGATTTCTCCCATGGGCACCAAAAGTTTGCGCCAACGTTAGCCCCCTAACTTTGAGGCTAACGTTGGCACATGAATTCCTCCCTGGCCATCCAACGTTTGCGCCAACATTAGCCCCCTAACTTGGAGGCTAACGTTGGCACATGAATTACAATGGGGAAGGAGCAAAAGTTTGCGCCAACGTTAGCCCCCTAACTTGGTGGCTAACGTTGGCGCCACTAGCACACAAGGCATTGCCAACGTTAGGGTCAAAGTTAGACCCCTAACGTTGGCACCAACGTTCATACCAGCAAATTGTGCTGGCTGCTATGAAAAGTTGGAGCCAAAGTTAGACCCCTAACTTTGGCTCAAACTTTTGGTCCAACTTTTGCTAACCTCAAAACCGGTTCAATTGGTTCACTTCGGTTCTTCTCCAAAGTTCAAGAGCAATCAACCAAGGCCTCTTTCAACCCAATTCCACCAAGAGCAAAGGCCCAACTCAAGCCTTGAAGATCATTTGAAGAAAGTGTATAAATAGGATAAAATTCAAGTTATTCGGGGAGCTTTCCTTTTGGAATTTTCATAATAGTTTTCGGAGAGCTTTTGTTATTTAGTGAACTTTAATTTCTTTGCTTTCATTGCTTTCAATTTCATTTTACACTTGTCTTGGATCTTGGATTGGAGAATTGAAGAAATTCTGTTTCAATCACAATCTTGGATCTCTGTTTCTTTACTGCTAATTGAATTTCATTTCCGGTTAATTGCTCTTCATCTATTTTCCTTGCAATTTACAATTTCCTTGCAATTGTTCTTGTTGGATCTAGGAAGGCATTGAGATCTAGACTTGGTTTTCTAGTCTCTGGGACCTGAGATCTGAATTTCTCATTTCATTTCTCTGTTTACTGCCTTCTACGTTCATTTACTTTTCTGCTTCATATCCGGTTCAATCCCAATTCCCTTTCCCTCTTCTGTTTGATGCAATTTAATTTTTCCTTGTTTAATTTCTGCAAATCCACATCCCAATCCCCTTTACATTTCAAGCAATTTACATTCCTTGCGCTTTAAGATTCCGCAATTTACATTTCTTGCACTCTAAGTTTCTGCTATTTAATTTCTTGTTCCTTAAGATTCAGCAATTTAATTTCCTGCACTCTTTACTTTCATGCAATTTACATTCTGCAAATCACAAATCACCCAACCAACACTCGATTCGCTTGACTAAATCAACCACTAAACTAAAATTGCTCAATCCTTCAATCCCTGTGGGATCGACCTCACTCCCGTGAGTTTTTATTACTTGATGCGACCCGGTGCACTTGCCGGTTAGATTCGGGTGTTTTGGGAGAGATTCGTTTCTCCACCAAAATATCTCATCAAGTTTTTGGCGCCGTTACCGGGGATTGATTAGATTGACAATGATAAAGTGAGGTGGTGATCTAGATCAAGCACTTTTTCTTTAATTTTGATTAACCCACTAACTGTTTGATTTTTTGCTTAAACTAACTAACACTTCAATCTGGCAGTAAATTGAAGTGCCACTGGTTTTGTGCATTTCTCATGCTCTGCTTGTATGTCAGGTACAAGAAGAACCATACCCAATTTTCATGAACAAGACGAAAGAACTCTCAGGAGGTTAAGAAGAGCTGAAAGAGGGAAAAATATTGTTGGAGAAGAGGAATCAGACGAAGAATTCCAAGAGATGGAGGAACATTTAACCAATCCACCAGGTGGAGAAGACAACAACAATGGCAACCCACCCCAGAGGAGAGTTTTGGCTTCCTATACCTTTGCAAATCCTAGACATTGTGGGAGCAGCATCTTGGCTCCAAATGTCAATGCCAACAATTTTGAACTCAAGCCACAACTCATCACTTTGGTTCAGAACAATTGCTCTTTTGGTGGAGGACCACTTGAGGACCCACACCAACATTTATCCACTTTCTTGAGGATATGCAACACTGTCAAAACTAATGGAGTGACCCCTGACAGTTACAAACTGATGCTATTCCCATTTTCTCTCAGGGACAAGGCCACTTAATGGTTGGAATCGTTTCCAAGGGACAGCATTAACAACTGGGATGATTTGGTAACTAAGTTTCTTGCCAAATTTTATCCACCTCAGAGGATTATAAGGTTAAAGGCTGAGGTACAAACATTTACACAAATGGAGGCCGAACCCATCTATGAGGCATGGGAGAGGTACAAGGCTCTGATCAGGAAATGTCCCCCTGCCATGTTTAATGAGTGGGAGAAGCTTCAAAACTTTTATGAAGGCTTGACACTGAAATCCCAGGAATCTTTGGATCATTCAGCTGGAGGTTCCTTGCAACTCATGAAAACTGCAGAAGAAGCTCAAGAACTCATTGATATGGTGTCCAACAACCAATATTTCTTTGCTCATCAAAGAGGCCGCCAACCATCACAAAGGAGAGGAGTAATGGAGCTAGAAGGAGTGGATTCAATCCTGGCTCAAAACAAGATGATGCAGCAGCAAATTCAACAACAATTTGAGCAAATGGCCAAGAGGATTGATAGTCTCCAAGTTGCAGCAGTTAACACCAGCCAACCATCAACCACATGGGGACAGAGTGTAGAAACTCAAGAAGAACAACAACAAGAGCAAGTACATTATATGCACAACCAAGGACCAAATGAAGTGTATGGTGATACATACAATCCATCCTGGAAAAACCACCCAAACCTCAGATGGGGAGATAACCATACCCAAAACCAACAACCATGGCAGAGGAACTCAAACCAACACAACCCAAGAAGCAACCAAAACCACAACCAGCAACAAACTAACCAAAACCCTTACAGAAAACCTCAAAATAACTACCCCAACCTCAACCAATACCAATCTAATAACCAACCCACCAACCAAAATGCCTACCATCCACCACCCACATCTCATAACCCACCTCAAGTATCACCTGAAGCCCAAAGAATCACTCACTTGGAGGCCATGATAGACAAAATGTTGAAACACCAAGAAATGGTGACCAAGAATCAAGAAGCCTCCCTGAAGAGCTTAGAGAGACAGATGGGGCAACTCTCCAAGCAAGTATCTGTTGAGAGACCTTCAAACTCACTGCCCAGTGACACAATTTCAAATCCCAAAGAGGAATGCAAGGCAATACAATTAAGGAGTGGGAGAACATTGATAAGCAACAATGACACTACAAGGAAGCAAGCAGAGAACATCAAAGAACCAACAGAGGATGAAAAGCAAACAAAGGCAGATGAGGCTAAGGAGCAAGTTGTGATGCCAAACAAAAGCACTGAGAAACTTAAAGAGAAGAACAACCAGCCACATAGCTCAAAGGAAGTAGCTTAGGGACAGCAGCAAATAGGAAAGAGCATCACACCTCCACTGCCATATCCCCAGAGGTTCAACAAAGAGGTTAAAGACCAGCATTTTCACAAATTCCTTGAGATTTTTAAGAAGCTGGAAATCAATATTCCCTTGGCGGAAGCACTTGAGCAAATGCCTCTATATTCCAAATTTCTGAAGGATCTTATCAACAAGAAAAGAAGTTGGCTTGAAAGGGAAACCGTATTACTCACCGAGGAATGCAGTGCTGTGATTCAACGGGGCATTCCACCAAAACTTAAGGATCCGGGAAGCTTTGTAGTCTCATGCACTATTGGCAAGATAATTCTCAACAAGGCTCTTTGTGACCTGGGTGCCAGCATCAATTTAATGCCTCTCTCAATGATGAGAAAACTTGCCATAGAAGAGCTTAAACCCACCAGGATGTCACTAGTCATGGCTGACAGATCAATCAAGACACCCAATGGAATTGTGGAGAATCTGTTGGTGAAGGTTGAGGAGTTTATTTTCCCAGCATATTTTGTAATCTTGGACACTGAAGAAGAAGGAAACGACTCAATCATTCTGGGAAGGCCATTTCTACACACAGCAAGGGCCATCATTGATGTAGAAAAAGGAGAAATGACCTTCAGGGTCCATAATGAACAAATGGTCATAAATGTGTTCAAATCAATGCAAAATGCTCCTGAGCAAGAGGATTACGTAAGAGTGGATATGATAGATAGTTTGGTGGAAGAAGCATTAGAAGAAAATTTTCAAGAGCAAGAAGGAAATCAAGGGGCAACAGAGGAACAAGTGGCTGAGACCTCTACTGAGCAAGATGAAAGGCAAGATAAGAAGGAAGATGTACGAAGACAAGAACTGAAACCTTTACCCACCCATCTCAAATATGCATTCCTTGGCACATCGGAGAGCTTCCCAGTAATCATTAATTCATCCCTAACAAAGAAGGAAGAAGGAGAACTTCTTGACGTACTCAAAGCTCACAAAGATGCTTTAGGATGGACCATTGATGACCTGAAGGGAATCAGCCCTGCAGTATGTATGCATAAGATCCTTTTGGAAGATAATTCCAAACCAGTGGTTCAACCGCAAAGAAGGTTAAATCCCACAATGAAGGAAGTTATCCAGAAGGAAGTAATGAAGTTGTGGAATGCAGGGATAATTTTCCCAATATCTGACAGCCCATGGGTAAGCCCGGTTCAAGTTGTACCAAAGAAGGGAGGAATGACGGTCATCACTAATGAAAAGAATGAGTTGATCCCTACTAGAACAGTGACTGGGTGGAGGATGTGCATAGACTATAGAAGATTGAATGATGCCACCAGGAAGGATCATTTCCCTCTCCCATTCATTGATCAGATGCTGGAAAGGTTAGCCGGCCATGCCTATTACTGCTTTTTGGACGGATATTCTGGGTATAATCAAATCGTAGTGGACCCCAAGGACCAAGAGAAAACTGCCTTCACATGTCCATTTGGAGTTTTTGCATATCGGAGGATGCCCTTTGGGCTCTGCAACGCCCCTGCCACATTTCAAAGGTGTATGCTCTCCATTTTCTCTGATATGGTCGAAAAATTTTTAGAAGTTTTCATGGATGACTTCTCTGTTTTTGGTGATAATTTCAATGCTTGCCTAAACCATTTAACCCTTGTCTTGAAACGATGCCAGGAAACTAATTTGGTTTTAAACTGGGAGAAATGCCATTTTATGGTACCCAAAGGGATTGTTCTTGGCCATAAAGTTTCAAAAAAGGGGATAGAGGTTGATAAGGCAAAGGTTGAGATCATAGAAAAACTCCCTCCACCAATCAATGTGAAATCTGTTAGAAGTTTCTTGGGGCATGCCGGATTTTACAGAAGGTTTATCAAGGACTTTTCAAAAATAGCCAAACCTTTGAGTAATCTGTTAATGCTTGATAACCCTTTTGTTTTTGATGAAAACTTCCAGCATGCCTTTGAAACTTTAAAAAATAGACTCACAACAGCACCAATCATCACACCTCCAGATTGGAAATTACCTTTTGAACTCATGTGTGATGCAAGTGATCTTGCAATTGGTGCTGTACTTGGACAAAAAAAAAGGAAAATTGCATCATGTCATATATTATGCAAGTAAAGTGTTGAATGAGGCCCAAAGAAATTACACCACAACAGAAAAGGAATTGCTAGCTGTAGTCTATGCATTTGATAAGTTTAGATCATATCTAGTAGGATCCAAGGTTGTGGTTTACACTGATCATGCTGCACTTAAGTATTTGATGTCAAAGCAGGATGCTAAACCAAGAATCATCAGATGGATACTGCTCCTACAAGAATTTGACATAGAGATAAGAGATAGGAAGGGCACTGAAAATCAGGTCGCTAATCATCTGTCGAGGTTACCACATGAAACAAATCAAAAAGCATCCCAGCCTATAAATGAAAGCTTCCCAGATGAGTACCTTCTGCAAATCCAGCAAGCACCATGGTTTGCTGACATAGCAAATTACAAAGTGGGAAGGAAAATACCGCAAGAGTTCTCTAAGCAACAAGTGAAGAAGTTGATCAACGAAGCAAGGAAATTTTCATGGGATGAACCCTTCTTGTTCAAAAGATGCTCTGACGGAGTAATCAGAAGGTGTGTTCCCGAAAGTGAAATGAGGGACATCTTGTGGCATTGTCATGGTTCAGCTTATGGTGGACACTTTGGCCCAGAAAAAATAGCCACAAAAATATTGCAGAGTGGCTTCTATTGGCCAACTATCTTCAAGGATGCCAGAGAATATATACACCAATGTAATGAATGCCAGAAAGCAGGAGGATTAACAAAAAGGAATGAGATGCCTCAAAATTTTATCTTAGAATTAGAATTGTTCGATCTATGGGGAATTGATTTTATGGGGCCTTTTCCTCCTTCTTATTCTTTTAGATATATCTTGGTAGCAGTGGAGTATGTCTCAAAGTGGGTGGAAGCCATAGCCACAACCACCTGTGATGCACAGATTGTCCTCCAATTCCTAAAAAAATACATTTTCACTAGGTATGGAGTGCCAAAGGGTCTTATTAGTGATGGCGGTAGTCACTTTTGCAACAAACAAATGGAGAAACTCCTCCACAAGTATGGAGTAATTCACAAAGTAGCCACACCTTACCATCCTCAGACTAATGGCCAAGCTGAACTTGCAAATAGAGAATTAAAAAAGATTCTAGAGAAAACAGTGGGAATCACAAGGAAAGATTGGGCTAGAAAGCTAGAAGATGCATTGTGGGCGTATAGGACAGCTTTTAAAACTCCTATTGGCAAGTCACCCTTCCAGCTATTGTATGGCAAATCTTGCCACCTCCCTGTAGAGCTTGAACACAGAGCTTTCTGGGCCACTAAACTCCTCAACCTTGATCCCCAAACTGCAGGAGAAAAAAGGTTGTTACAACTAAATGAACTGGATGAATTTAGACTGGAAGCTTATGAAAGTGCGAAGATATACAAGGAGAGAGCTAAGAAGTGGCATGACAAGAAGATCACAAAGAAGGAATTCAAGCCAGGACAGCAAGTGCTCCTGTATAATTCGAGGCTTAAAATCTTCCCTGGCAAACTGAAGTCTAAGTGGACTGGCCCATACTTGGTGACAAAGATTTTTCCCTATGGGAATATTGAACTGCTAGATGAGGCAACGAAGAATCAATTCACTGTAAATGGTCACAGAACAAAGCTATACTTGGGAGGACAATGGGTTAAGGAAAAAGAGGTTCAACACCTACAGCCCTCTTAAAAAGAATTAAAAGGTGTCAAGCTAGTGACAATAAAAGAGCGCTTGTTGGGAGGCAACCCAACCTGAGGTAGTTTTCTTTTCATAGTTATTTCCATAAAAAGGTTAAATGATTGGTATGTATTGCAAGGAGCTAAGTTTGGTGTTTCACACCAAAACAAATTAAGGAGAATAAAGGATTCTAAGTTTGGTGTTCCACCAAAATCTCACTTAAAAGCACATTCTCACTCTCTACATAAAGGGTTACTAGCTCCAAGTAATCTGATAAATCATTTAAGCATTGTCTGTTTCTAGTTTTTAGTTTTATTACCTTTAGCAAAGACTTAGGCTTTCACATATGGTTATGCATAAGAAACATGGCAAGAGACTAAGTTTGGTGTTCACACACCAAAGTAAGTTCAAACGCCTACAAGAAAGTCTTGCACACTAACCAGTCATCTAAGGGCTTGAGAAACAAGCAACTTCCATTAACTCTGCAGAAATTCAATCACTCTCTTGGGAGGACTACACACCATTAGCTGAGAGAAAGAAAGAAGAAGCCACCAAGAGGTTGTATTGTCACTTAACTCCATCAGCATTGAATTGCTCTCAATTGGAAGTGTGAATATGCCCATTTTAACAGTAACTGTTAGTTTGGTAGTCTGTGCATCATTTATGTTTGTCTCTTTTACAATAAGTAAACTAGCTTATGTGTGTGCTTGTGTGTTCACTTTCACTTGACAAGAAGCATGTGTTGTCCCCTGCATCTTTAAATTCAATAAAAGAACAGTTTGAATGTGAAGCAAGATAGTCTCTGTTAGATAGAAGTAGAATAAAAGTAAGTGGTGGTATGTGTGTGATTGTATAATAGCTCACTTTTAGTGAATAAAGAGCCAGGATATCTCCTTCTAAGTAAAGAGTGGCTTACTGTCTATGAATCTCAATTGAATTAAATTCCTTGGTTAGAAAGAAAAACAAAAAAAAAAGGAGGAAAGAAAGAAAAAAAAAAGGGATAGCCAAAAAAGTGGCAGAACAAAAGAAAAACAAAAAGAAACAAAGCTGGACACCAATAGCTTGAACCTTAGAATATATGCCTGTGGTGTCTTTGTATTAGGATCTGCTTGGATTATTAAGCTCTTTGGAGTGCATCAACACTTGGTGACTTGGGTTAACTAACCCGGGATCATCATCTGAAAGTCCACTATCAAGAGCAACTTAACTACAAGGCATTTAGTAACCCAAAGAGGTTCTGGGCATCAATGTTCTAAGAAGGAATGTGAGCCAAGTGTCTATGGTGAATAATGTGTCAAGTATAAAGAAAAGAAAATGAACTTGCTACACATGACACTCAAATAAAGCTTATGAACAAAGTAATAGCCAAGGATAAAGGAATAATGAGAGGTCATAGCAGTATGTCACTTGAAGCTTGAAGGAGACTTTCTAGGCCTAGGAGTCAATAAGAAGTGAGTATTTGCATATCCACACAAAACCCCATGAACTATCAATAATACTCTGCTAGCATGAACATCCTCTTCCATTTCATTCTTTCTTCTCAATAAATCTTTTCTTGCTTGGGGACAAGTAAGCTTTAAGTTTGGTGTTGTGATGACAAGTCATCCTAGCCTATTTTAACTAGTCTTTTTCTTTTGTTTTCATTAGAATTATGCACTTTCTTGAGCTACAAGCAAGCTAATTGAGTAGATTTTCATGTTTCCCTTGATTGAACCAACCATATATGAATTCATACCATTTCATGAGGTTTTATGCTATATTTGTTGCATATTATGAAAGAATGAATATCTCATGATTTTGAGCATAGCTTTGATGAGTTTGGTTGATTAATGATAGGTGAAGAAGGCTTGGAGAAAGGTTGAAGCAAGAAGGAATGGCTAGGAGTGAAGAGAGGACAATGGAATAAGTGAAATTGAACCAGGAAGCAAGAAGCTGGACCTAAAGTTAGCATCAAACTTTTGCACAAACTTTTGGTTGAAAAGTTAGCCCCAACGTTAGCCCCCTAACTTGGAGGCTAACGTTGGAACTTGAAAATTCTCCCCTGGGCTTCAAAAGTTTGCGCCAACGTTAGCCCCCTAACTTTGAGGCTAACGTTGGCACATGGATTTCTCCCCTGGGCACCAAAAGTTTGCGCCAACGTTAGCCCCCTAACTTTGAGGCTAACGTTGGCACATGAATTCCTCCCGGGCCATCCAACGTTTGCGCCAACGTTAGCCCCCTAACTTGGAGGCTAACGTTGGCACATGAATTACAATGGGGAAGGAGCAAAAGTTTGCGCCAACGTTAGCCCCCTAACTTGGTGGCTAACGTTGGCGCCACTAGCACACAAGGCATTGCCAACGTTAGGGTCAAAGTTAGACCCCTAACGTTGGCACCAACGTTCATACCAGCAAATTGTGCTGGCTGCTATGAAAAGTTGGAGCCAAAGTTAGACCCCTCTAACTTTGGCTCAAACTTTTGGTCCAACTTTTGCTAACCTCTAAACCGGTTCAATTGGTTCACTTCGGTTCTTCTCCAAACTTCAAGAGCAATCAACCAAGGCCTCTTTCAACCCAATTCCACCAAGAGCAAAGGCCCAACTCAAGCCTTGAAGATCATTTGAAGAAAGTGTATAAATACGATAAAATTCAAGTTATTCGGGGAGCTTTCCTTTTGGAATTTTCATAATAGTTTTCGGAGTGCTTTTGTTATTTAGTGAACTTTAATTTCTTTGCTTTCATTGCTTTCAATTTCATTTTACACTTGTCTTGGATCTTGGATTGGAGAATTGAAGAAATTCTGTTTCAATCACAATCTTGGATCTCTGTTTCTTTACTGCTAATTGAATTTCATTTCCGGTTAATTGCTCTTCATCTATTTTCCTTGCAATTTACAATTTCCTTGCAATTGTTCTTGTTGGATCTAGGAAGGCATTGAGATCTAGACTTGGTTTTCTAGTCTCTGGGACCTGAGATCTGAATTTCTCATTTCATTTCTCTGTTTACTGCCTTCTACGTTCATTTACTTTTCTGCTTCATATCCGGTTCAATCCCAATTCCCTTTCCCTCTTCTGTTTGATGCAATTTAATTTTTCCTTGTTTAATTTCTGCAAATCCACATCCCAATCCCCTTTACATTTCAAGCAATTTACATTCCTTGCGCTTTAAGATTCCGCAATTTACATTTCTTGCACTCTAAGTTTCTGCTATTTAATTTCTTGTTCCTTAAGATTCAGCAATTTAATTTCCTGCACTCTTTACTTTCATGCAATTTACATTCTGCAAATCACAAATCACCCAACCAACACTCGATTCGCTTGACTAAATCAACCACTAAACTAAAATTGCTCAATCCTTCAATCCCTGTGGGATCGACCTCACTCCCGTGAGTTTTTATTACTTGATGCGACCCGGTGCACTTGCCGGTTAGATTCGGGTGTTTTGGGAGAGATTCGTTTCTCCACCAAAATATCTCATCAACTTGCTGGTTAGTTGTGCGAAGTTGTGACAAAGAATTGAGATTACGATTGTGTGTACCAAGTTGTTGGTGCCAATGAGATCACAATTTCGTGCGCCACTACCTTATCCCAAGTGTCCAGGCTCTCCTTGGGTTGAGAATCTAGCCACAACTTTGCTCTATCCCTTACAGCAAATGGAAAGAGGATGAGCTTGTAAATCTCAGGATTCACTCCATTTGTTTTCACAGTGTCACAAATCTATAGGAAGTTAGAGATAAATTGATTTAGATCTTCCTGTTGGAGTCCGTGATACTAACAATTTTGCTGCACAAGAGTGACTAATTGAGGCTTTAGTTTAAAATTATTTGCAGCTATAGCAAGCATTATAATACTTTTCCCATAGAGATCTGGATTGGGAGCAGTGTATGAGCCAAGCACTCTTCTATTTCGATCATTCTCATTCGAAATTGCCACATTGACATTAACAGCATGATTATGATCCATAGTGGACTCTGCAGCTTTCCTTTCAAAGGTCTCACTTAGATTTTCACTAGCCTTGTAAAGTCTAGCTTGTTGCAAGTGTCGCCTCAAAGTTATTTCAGGTTTAGGATCAAAATCTGTAAGAGGTTCCTTGTCTCCTTTCCTACTCATAAACAAACAGAAAACAAGAAAAGTGGGATTCTCTACGTCAGAGTGTAGAGAATTCCCAGTGAGGTAACCTATGTAAAGAAATAAAATAAAATACAAAACAATTAACACAATAAATTTTTGAAAATTATAGATAAACTTGAGCTAGAAATTTGAAATTTATAAAGAAAAAAAGAATAAGAAAATTAAAATATAATTAACTAGGTAACACCAAACTTAATTGCAGAAATTAAGGAAAAATTAACAGCAATAAATTTCAAAAATCAACAAGCCAAAATAACTAAAATTAAAACTAAAATGCCTAATCTAAGCAATCAAACAACTAATAGATGTCAATCACATTCAATCCCCGGCAGTGGCGCCAAAACCTTGGTGCGGAATTTATAACCCACAAACTAACCAACAAGTGCATCGGGTCGTACCAAAAATAAAATAAAGTGAAGTTAGACTTAAAATAAAATAAAGTTTTAATCGAAATAAAATAAAATCTTCGTTGCTTGCTTGATTGAGCGTGGGGACCATTGCTTCTCATTAGCGTAGTGCCTAACTTCACTAAAGTGAAGTTAGACTTAAGCTTGGCAGTGAGCAATTGGGCGTGTTGATGATCACTGGTGCCTAACTTCAGAATTCTGAAGTTAGGCGCCACCTTGGCAAGAACCACTTCGAGGCTTTCCTTTTGTCTTGGCGCCTAACTTGGAGAATTCCAAGTTAGGCGCCAGTATGGCCGAATTTCTGGAGAAGAAGTGTATACTATTATACATTGTTGAAAAGCTCTGGAAGTTATCTTTCGAATGCCACTAGAACCACGTCAATTGAACCTCTGTAACTCAAGTTATTCCCATTGGAGTGCCAAGAGGTCAAAGTTGACAACATCATTCACTTCTTCTCTTTTTGTACAGAAACTCCATCAAATCCATCCGAATGCTACCTGAAATAAATAGAATTACACACAACTCAAAGTAGCATCCATAGTGGCTAGAAGATATTTAAATCTTGATTAAACTTAACAATTCAAATACAAATTCACTAGAAAAAGATAGAAAAGATGCTCACGCATCACTTACCCCTGAAAAAGAAGAAGAGTTAGAAGTGCAAGAGGAAAAAAAGAGGCTCCTGTACCAAGTGAAACCCCAATGACAAGGGAGGAAAATAACTATGGGAACTTCCACTGCAATAAAACAGGGAATGGCTTTGAGGCTAAGTTCCTTGAATCACCAATTCAAGAAGTTCTTGATGAAGGGTACATTCTACTGATCAAATAACACCCAAGTCTTGAATTCATGGTGCTAAAGATAATCAAGGAAAGAACTAAAAATGGATTGTGACCAAGGAACAAAAGATGATATCCATGAAAAAGAGAAGGTCAGCCCGAAGCAATCCAACCCATACCCTAACAAGCAAGGAGAATCAAGCTGATAACAATACTAGAAAGCTTGTTAGGAAGAATTCACATCCGAGGGCACTAATCTTCTCCTCTTCTCCCATAGAGTCATTTCTTTTAACCAATTGGAAGAAGAAGAAGAAAATTCAACAATCAAATGTCAAGCTAATGACATTAAAGAAGCACATAGGTATGATAATACACTTTTTCATTTTTTTATTTGAAAAAAGAAAAAAAATCTTTTAAGCTCTGCTAAATTTTTTACAAAGGGAAGAAAGCATGGAGCTGAAATAACTCACTTAAAACCCCTTTTAAAGGATTACGCGGTACGATTGAATCAAATAAGCCCTTTTGGAATAAATATTGAGCTACTTGTGAACCTTCGGGTATTGTCGTATTCAACGTTTGTTCAATTACTCTTTTACCCGCAAATGCAATGTAAGCATCGGGTTCGGCAATAATGATATCGCCCAACATGCCGAAACTGGCGGTCACCCCACCAGTAGTAGGAGATGTAAGGATGGATCTTGCATTGCCAGGCATGAGCGGTTCTTATTTTACCGGTAGCTAATAAGTTCGACCTATACCTTTTTTTGTAATCCTATACCTAATAGATTGATGTGCTTGTTCCCCCTTCTTCCTTACCATGGCAATCTTTTTTTATTGACCAATTAGAATTGCCTCCCAGGATCTATAATTGTCTCAAAAGGTCTAATATACATACATTATTGGACCTTTTTAATACCAGTCACGAAAACCTTATGAAAATAGAAGATTTTCGGATGGGAGGCAATCCAACTATACGTATCCCTTAGTTTAATTATGTTTTGGTGTTAAGTGGGATTTTGGTCCCTAACGTAGATGCTAAAAATTTATTTCGTCACCGGCCTTTTTTTCACTACAAAATCGTCCCTAAGATTTAACTTAGTTTTAAAATCGTCTTTTTCACCAAATTTTTTATTTTTATTACCAAATTACTCCTAAATAAAAAATTATAAAAAAAAGAAAACAGGTTAAAGACTTAAAGGGAATGGGGGAAAGGGAATTACATTTATAGGGGAGGGGTGTCAGGGAAGAAGGGAAATGAGGACCTTGAAGGGGAGAATGGGGAGACTGGGAAGGAGTATGATGATTGGAGCTTGAAGGGGAGAATAGGGAAGTGGCGCTCCAGGCCACGGTGGAGGACAGTAGCGTGAATTTCCAAGAGGCGGTGGACCGACTTGACGTCGATTTGGAGTGCAAACTTGTCTGCGTTTGGGAAGTGAGGTGGTGGTGGTTGGATGTTTGGAGGTGGTGGTGGTGCCGCTGCTCTTCTTCCTCGCTAGCTCGCAGCTGCTCTTCGCCGTTGCTCCTCGTCGTTCGCGTCCTCACTGCTGGATCCCGATGCCAGATCTCGTCGCTGTACCTCTTCTTTGCTAGCTCGCTGCTCCTCACCGCTGGGTTCTAATTCTGTTTATGATTAAGTTGATTATTCTGCTTCTATTTTTATTTGTTAATTACACTGTTAGATTGGTTGATTTGTTGATTTTGACTCTGATTATGTTTTGATTGATTTCATTATTTTTTGGTTTTGTTTTGTTTCTGATTCTATTCCATTCTCTTTTGCTTCTCTATTTTAGTTTCTTGATATTTGTTAATTGAAATTATGTTGTTGCTATTAAAATTATATTGCTCTTGTGTTCTTCTGCTTCCTTATTTTGATGCTAATGCGAATCTATGATGGAGAAGAAGAAGAACTGGGTATTACTGTAACGAAGAAGAAGAACTGGGTATTTTAGTGAAGGAGGAGAAGGGGTATTTTGGTCCGAAGGATAATTTTAAAATTAAGTTAAACCTTCGGGACGATTTTGTAGCGAAAAAAAGGCCGAGGACAAAATAAATTTTTGGCCTCTACGTTAGGGACCAAAATCGTACTTAACCCTTATGTTTTGATTTCAGTTCTCTTTTAAATTTCTTTTAGTAACTTTTTCTTTGTCATTGATTTTCATAGTTTTCCTAGCTTGTCTAATGTTTGTGATCATGCATAGAAATTTAGAACAGGGATAGACAAACCCAAAATGGAGAATAGAACACCCTAGAGGGTTCCCCTTACTAGCGTTCAACGACAGAAGGGAGGAGAGAGCTTGGGCGTTCAACGTCCATAAGGGAAGCAGTCCTGGCGTTCAACGCCAAGAAGGGACCAATTTTTCTTTCCTTGGGGACAAGTATCTTGATGCCAGTGCATCTTGGCTAGTTTCACAAGCCATTTTTAGTTTGTTTTAGGGTAGTTTCATGCATTTCTTAGGTAATAAGTAAGTATTTGGATGAGAATTTCATGCATGCGTTGATCCATTCAAACATGGTTAAATTGATGAATTTTCATGAGATTTATGCTATATTTAGTTGTGTATTAAGAATGGCGCAAAATCTTGTGAATTTAGCAAAGCTTTGATGCATGTGTTTGGTTGATGATAGGTGAGAAGAAGCAGAGGAAGAGCAAGGAAATGTGGCAAGGCAATGTTCTGCAAGAATCTGATGCCAACGTTGGAAGGAATATTTGGTAAACCAACATTACCTCCAACATTTTTCAATACAGTTGGCTTTCTGGAAATTGGAAAAATTTGATGCAACGCGCATGCATGGGCGACGCGTACGCGTGGGCGCGGAAATTTAACAATCCACGCGTACGCGTGGGTGACGCACACGCGTGGAAAGGCCAATGTTGGAGGGAACGTTGGTGAAGCAACGTTGAGTCCAACGCCTATGATGAGAGATTCAAATCTTGAATTGGAAAAATTTGAGGTGACGCGTACGCGTTGATGATGCGTACGCGTGAATGGGCATTTTGGCCTTGCATGCGAACGCTTGAGTGACGCATACACACAAAAACCTGTTTGATGCGTACGCGTGGGCGACATGCACGCGTGGAATGGCAAATTTGACCATCGACGCGTACGCGTAGACCACACGGTGAGTCAAACGTTGCTGGCAACACCCAGACTTCATTTTTCTCAAGTAACGTTTAACCCAACGTTTTTATACAAACGTAGACACCAACGTTAAGGCTAATTCCATTCCAATTTGCACCTATGCAGACTATGCGACACTAAAACAAATAAGGGTTTTCGCAACGGTAAAAAACCGTTGTCGTAGATCGAAAAACCGTTCCCAAAACTTTAGGCAATGCTTTGGCAATGGTTTTTGACCTGTGGTATATGCGGCCATTGCCAATGCTCAAAGGCAACGGCAACCGAAAAACCGTTGCCATAGTTACTGGTATAGAGAATAGTTTTGACAACAATTTTTAAAGAACGGTATAGAACCGTTGCCAGATAGGCAACGGTTTAAAACCGTTCTCTTTCATAACGTAACGGTTTAAAACCATAACAGGATAGGCAACGGTTTTAAACTGTTGTAGTTTTATTATTCACTAAGCCAACGGTTTTAAAGCATTGCCACTAGTGTCATTTTTTGGCAACGGTTTTAATACCATTGCCATTTTATAGTTATCTTTGACAACAGTTTTAACACTATTGCCTTTTGTGACTTTTAACAATGGTTTTTTGTAATATAATTCTTTATTTACAAGAGTTTTCTCATGAATGAAACTAGTTCCAACATTTTTTTTATTTTATTGTCAATAAATAACCTAAATTATTTGAATCAAATTACTAAAAAAACTAATTGAACATTTACTATCAAATTTGACTTACGAAAATTGTTGTAAGATCCACAATCACATTATATCATCATTGCAAAATAACATAATACTAATCTAGGCCATAACCACTTTTACTTATATCAGCATTATTTTTCAAAATACTATAGTACTATAGCCTAAGGGTGGCAATTTCTTCATTTTTCTTCAATAAAGTTGGTGTGGTAACTCAGCTTGAGTGGACTCTCTTGGCTTCAATGGGAACTGCTCCACATAAAGAACTAGAAAGTATCTTAAATCTGATCTTTATCTGTATAAACATTTTTGGCAGATTAGAAAACCTGGATACTAAGCATTAAAAAGACAAACACAAAGGAAGGATATGACTATCGAGAATAAAGAATGTCAAATTAAATCGCCAACCTCTGAATTTCTTCAGTGAGGGTAGGAAGTGGGGAGAATAAGTAGGCAGGGTCCACATTTCCCTGCACACCTATTCCACTACCCAATCTTCTTCTTCCATCTCCCATATCCACAGTCCAGTCCAGCCCAATAACATCAACTCCAGTATCTTTGATATGCTTAAGGAGGCTACCATTTCCATTTATATAAAGAACAATCAGTGTCTCAGGCTTCAGGACATCTTTTCTTGACCAAATCTACAATCTGGATGTTTAGAAATCAGTACATGGCAAAAGAGGAAAAATATGGAACAATAGCATCTTGTGCCCAACGTTCAATTTGCAAATATTTTATGTTTTACAAATTATGATGATGCACTAACAGCAACATAGTTTCAATTAAATAAAAAAGTTTGAAGGTGTAGCCTCTGATTTGGACTTTCTCTCCGAAATTCAGAAGACCAAGATCAAGCAAGCTTATTTACCACTTGATGCTTACAAATTACAAGCTCTTAGCTCATCTTATTATTTACCACCCAAATGACAATCATGAGAGCTTGGAACAAAACAATAATTTACATAAAAAAAAACCTGTAATCATTGCAAACCTTTGAAAGCAACACATGGTTTGTCTAGTTCAAAGATTCAACTAAACAAATAAGCAAAAGTTGAAATAGATACACTTAGGCTTTCTATGACATGGATCCCAAATAGAACAGTTTAAAAAATTAGAACACAATTTCAATAAGATGAAAATAAATGGGAACTTTTCTACATTACCTCTTTGATATAAGGCTTTGACCAGCGTTTCCACATATCAGGTGGTAGTTCTCCACCCCATGAATCAAATATTTGTATGTAGTGAGCCCCAGACTCCACTTGGAAAACAACATAATCTGCTATTGCTTGCGCTAAATGAGAGAGCAGAGTCCGCAATAAATGTGGTGCTGTATGGCACATACTCTTAATGGTTGTATAGGTGCGTGTTGTACCCCCTTCCACTATATATATTGCTATTGTCCAAGGTGCTCCCATGAAACCTAAAATGGCAGCATCAACACCAACCTAAGTAAAAAGCAATAAGTAAGGAAAACGGCTCCTTTGAAGGATAGCCATGATATATAGAAGCGGTAATGCAACTAGGTTTACCTCCTTGCGTAATATCTTGAGTGAATCTCCAACAAAACTGAGCTTTTCCAGGTCAATTGGATGTAGAGCCTTTAGTCCCTCCTTGGTGCGTATTGGGGACTGAATAACAGGACCCCTTACGTCTTCTACGTCGAATTCGACCCTAAATGCAAGAAGAGGCATAAGGATGTCAGAGAAAATGTTCACTCCATCAGGCCTAAAGGCATTCCAAGGATGCAAAGAAATTTCTACAATGAGATCAGTTGTCTCCGACCTCTCTCGAAAGGATGGATATTTCTCCTCTGGCAGCCTTTCACCAGCAGAGGATCTAAAGAAAAAATCATGAATTTCTCTTGCTTAAATGAGTATAATCAAGAAAATAAAAGAGTAATCAAGAGAAATAAATGCTTATAACAGTCTCCCAAATTTGAACAATATTACTCATTTCTGTAAAATATACAAGTGAATGTTAATTGTTAACAGAACTTTTTCCTCTCTTTCTCCATGCCTTCAATGAATCAACTTCAACAATCTCAATTAATTGATTCATCTCAAAGACTCAAAAATACCTGAATTACCCTCTCCTATAACAATTTGCACCACTATCTAAAGCAACAAATTTGTTAAAACTGAATGCTATTAGGAACTAGCAACGTCGCCTTTGTTATCACACTAGTAGCTACACTACCACTTCAAAAAATAAATGAACTGAAAGAAATATAAAAAAGAAAAAGAAGCTAAATTGGACAAAATGAAGAGCATAATGAGAAGAAGAAGAAACTGTGGTACCGGAAGAAGAGGCAGAGCAAGTGACAGAGAAGTGTGGTTTTAGGTTGAAAGAGAGTGAAAGTATAGCTTTTAAGGCATTAGAATGTGGAAACAAAGTAAAAGAAAAGAACAAATTGAGGTTGCAACTTGTACCTGAAAGGAGCTTTTGAAGAGTAGCACAAGCTTCCTTCCACGCTGGCCTTTCAAGAATACAAACTTATTTAAATTAGGCTGTTTCAATTACAAACACCACATGGAAACCAATTATTTTCCTATGCAAGAATTTAGCCATATACTCGCCCATTAAAAAAATTCTCATCATCAGATTGCACAAGCAGCAGTAGATTCAAAGGAAAAAAAATGCACAAATTATTGTCCTATGCAATGAATATAAAAGTAAAAGAACTAAACCACAATGTCAAGCTACTAATAATAATGAATCACCGACCTTTGCCAATGATCAGACCAAGCTGCTTCAAGGTAAATGTATGTCCAATTTGGTGAAATTGAGTATGACGGTGATGAACAAACTTTTGTATGGTCTAGAATTCCACTAATGAATTCACGTTGTAAAGTATAGTTTCTAAACCAAACAATAGTCCTTTCATAAAAAAATTTAGTTGTCACATGTACAAACCCCAAATAAGAATTAACCAGAGTATTTAGACTCCGGGTCGTCTCACGAGGAATTGCAATGATGTGTATGATTATTGGCTATGAGGGGACAAGGGGGTTTTGATTTATAATTTTTGCAAGAAAATGAATGGCAAGAAAAGTAAATGAACAATTAACTAATAAAATAAAGGAAAACAACTCTTGGCAAGACATAGGTAATTGAGATCACCATCCTTGTCAACAAACCATATATTGATAATTATGAGAGGCCAACCTATTAAGTCTACTTCCAAAGCCTTAAGTACATAATATCTACTCCTAGGCTTGAAGTACGTCAAATAGGTTTGATCACATCAACCCATAAGTCCCAACCTACCTACTAATTAGATTAGTAGTGGGTTGGCGTCAATGAGTATCAAATTGATCACCAAGGGTTATCAAATCTCCAATTCAATGAGACCCAATGACTCAAGGTCACTCAATTTCCTTAGCCTAGGCCAAGAGTCAAGAGAACTACCCAAAAACTAGAGGAAACATTTTATCAAATACCTAGAATGCAAGAAAAGTAAACATAACAAAATGCAAGAATTAAAGGAAACCCTTAACTATCAATAGCAAGAAATCAACAATAGTAAGCAAGATCAACATAAAAGAACATGGAAACATAAAATTGCATTAAAGAAAATTAAGATCCAACAATTGTTCATAAACATAAAAATGGCAAAATAAAGAAAATGACAAGTAAAACTAGAAGAATAAAGATGTAATAACAAGAAATTAAAAGGAAGAACTAAATCAAAACAAGAATTATAACTTGGATCCAAGAAGAATTAACTAAAACTACCCTAAAATCTAGAGAGAGGAGAGAGCCTCTCTCTCTAAAATTCTATCCTAAAACATGATGGAAACTAAACTATGACTATTTGGTTCATTCCCCCTCAATTCTTCGGTTCAATAGCATCAGAAATGAGTTGGATTGGGCCCAAAATGAGCTAGAAATCGCTGGCCATGATTTCTCTTTAGTGGACCCACGTGCTCCATCGGCGCGTGCGTACATGGTGCGTGCGTGCCCCTATGCGTCATACAACATATGGCAAATTTTATATCATTTCGAAGCCCCGGATGTTAGATTTCCAACGCAACTAGAACCGTCTCATTTGGACCTCTGTAGCTCAAGTTATGGTCGATTGAGTGCGAAGAGGTCAGGCTTGATAGCTTTACGATTGCTTCATTTCTTCATGAGTTCTCCCACATTTAAGCAAAAATCAAGGGAGAATTGCAAAACCATGCTATTTCATTGAATAAATGTGAGAAAAGTTGATAAAATCACCTAAATTAAGCACAAGATAAACCACAAAATCGGGGTTTATCAAATCTCCCCACACTTAAACCAAGCATGTCCTCATGCTATGAATAAAGAGGGACAAGAAAAGGGTATGAACATTTATTCAATGCAAATAAACTATATGCACCTATCTATATGAATGCAACTAAATGCAAGATGATTCTACCTACTTGATTAAAAGTAAATCAATCCCCAAGAACACATGTATGAATAAGTAGGGCTAAGATCATATGATGATTCATGAATCCTACCAATTCAAATATCAAAATGAAGTATAAATGGACTTGCACGAAGAACGCTCATGAAAGCCGAGAACAAGGAATTGAGCATCGAACCCTCACCGGAGGTGTATCCGCTCTAGTCGCTCTAGTGTATAGGGTCGATCACTTAATTCTCCTCTAATAATGCTTTTCAAGATTTGGTTTTCATCTAACAATCAACAATTATTCAATGCATGCATACACTCATCATGAGGTCTTGTTCATAGGTTGTAATTGGGCTAGGGTAAAGGTAGGGATGTATATGGTCAAGTGAGCTTGAAATTTGCATCTTTGATTAACCTAAGCTCTCACCAAACACATATAACAACCTATACAACTCTAATACACAACCTAGCTACCCATGATTCCCACTTTTTCACATACTCATGCATTCTTTTTAATTAACATTCCACATGCATTGATTTTTATTGAACTTTACTTTCGGGCATTTTTGTCCCCTTTTTATTGCTTTTCTTTTTCTATATATTTTTCTTTTTCTTTTTCTATATATATTTTTTCTTCATTTTTTTCTAAAGTATATACAATTGTATCAATGCATATGGTTTTACATATAGTGCATGAATATGTACCCAATTCCCAATATTTTCAACAAAAATACAAATTACACTTTTATCTCAACCAATGTCCCAAGTTTTCCATACCCAAATGATACACACCCTCACTAGCCTAAGCTAATCAAAGATCCAAATTAAGGACATTTATTGTTTTTTTCGCTTATGGGTAGTGATGTGCTATAATTAAGAATAAAAGGGATTAAATAGGCTCAAAGTTGGCTAACAATGGTTGATGAAAGGTAGGCTATTTGGGTAAGTGAGCTAAATGAAATAATGGCCTCAATCATATAAATGCATATATACATGGAACAATGGACATATAGAATCAAACAAATCAAAGATTACAATCATAGAAAGAGAACAATGCACACAAGAATGAAAATAAGTGGTTATATGATGTAACCACACAATTTGGCTCAAAACTCACATGCTTGTTATTTATAAAAAAATATATAATATTTATTATAAATGTATTTTAATTTTATTTTTTCTAAAAATAATATGTGTTATATATTTATAAGAATAGTTTTTGAGTATTTTATAAATTTAGTATTTATAGAAAAAATTGTTTTAATTTGTATGATTATTTATAATTATTTTTATATGTATCTTTTAATTTGTATAATTATTTACATAATATTAGAAAATTGTTATTTGATAAACAATTGTTGTAATGGTTATAAAACCGTTCTTTAAAATAGTCAAAGAGAACGGTTTTATTTTGTTCCTATAATGTAATGAAAAATTGAACTTCATCAGCAATACTGTAAAAATCATTGTCTAAAACCATCTAATAGGACGGTTTTAAAGTGTAGCATTTTGGCAATGGTTTTTATGCGTTTCTTTTGTACAATTATTTAAACAACAATAAAAAACCGTTGCTTAAAAACAAATCATAGTAACGGTTATAAAACCGTTCTTTAAAATAGTCAAAGAGAACGATTTTAATTTGTTGCTATAAAATAATGAAAAATTGAATTCAATAGTAACACTACAAAAAACCATTGTCTAAAATTATCTAAGAGAACGGTTTTAAGGCGTTGCAAAATTTGGCGTTGCTAAAGCCCGTATTTGTTGTAGTATGCAGTTAGTTGCCAAACGTCCATTATCAAATATCATTAAGAATCACTCCTAACTGCTTCAGCCAAGGCCCACATCCAAGTACTTGATTCAATTGAAGATGAGAAGAAGAGTATAAATAGAAGGGTTGTTGAAGATAGAATGAGCTCTCTAGGGGCCCTGAAGGGGCTCTGGGAGTTCAGAACTCTGTTTATTCTCTCTGCACTTTTCTTTTTCTTTTATGTATTTCCATTTTCTTTTCCTTTAGGGGTTGGACAGATTGGATCTGTGATCTAGAATTGGAACTTTCTGCATAATTCACTTTCTCTGCAAATTTTAGTTTACTTCTGCAATCTTATTTTTTTTAATTTCAATTTCCATTTCCAGAGCTATGAACAACTAAATCCCTCTTCATTGGATTAGGGAGCTCTGTTGTAATTCAATGGATCAATAACAGTTTTCATTCTTCTTCTTCTGTCTTTTCTCTTGATTTTGCTAGAAAGCTTTCGATCTTAGTTTAATTGAATAGTTGTCTTGACAGAAAAGCTATTCGTAATTTGATTTCCTCTGATCCTCGAGAGAGGGAGGAGGGGATCATGCTAGAAATGCTTTTTCACATTGGATTAGATTGGGGGTTGGATGGATATCGTGACATGTAATCCTACCAATACTTTGATCTATGAATTTGATCCGGAGAATGCAATATCTCCTAAGCCCAATGACTCCCCCATTTCTGATCTTACCCATTCTTTCAATTCTGCTGTTACATTTATGCTTAACAATCCCCATTCCTTTTTAATTTCTTGCAATTTAAGCTTCTGCACTTTAATTTCCTGCAATTTCCCTTCTGTAGTTTAATTTCTATTATTTACATTCAGTAATTTATATTTCTTGCTCTCTAAGTTTCCCGCCAATTTAAATTCTGCAACCTCAATTCAATTCTGATTCAGTTTAACTAGAACACTTCTCCAATTAACGTTGATCAACCAACCAATCTCTGTGGGATTCGATCTCACTCTATAGTGAGTTTTTACTTGACAATAATCCGGTGCACTTGCCGGTGGAAATTTGTTGAGAGACAAGTTTCGTGTATCAGGTTTATGGCACTGTTGCCGAAGATTGGTTTTGTATTGACAATTACTAAATTGGAGGATAACTAGATTGAACACTTTTCTTTTCTTTTGTAATTAGTTTCTGTTTCAGTTTGTTAGTATATTCTCTGCACTTTAAGCCATTTTTCTTTGTTTATTTACTTGTTAGCACAATAATCACTAGCTGTTTGTGGTATTGCCTCACTAAGAATTCCTTATTTATGACAATGGAGATTCTAATTTCTTTTGGTGATTATTGTTTGAGACAGAACATTTTGCAAGAAAGAAAGGAGTATTCATCATATTTTGGTCAATCAAATTTCGTAGGAAACTTTCCACCACCACAGAATGACTCACGTTATTATGCTAATGGTGGGTGGGAGTATCAAGAACATGAAATGGGGTACTTCCCAGAGCCACAAAATAGTCCATATTTTGGTGAAATTGATCACCACTTAAGTTGTGGCTGGGAAGATCAAAATCAAAGAGATTTCACTCATTCATACCCCATTCATCAAGAGCCATCACCTCTTAGTTATCCAACCTCACCTCCTAGTTTTACATGTGTAAATTCTTCATCACTTGAGTATGCCTCAGCACAAAATTCCGTCCCAAATCCATACAATTCATTTCACCATCCACAAAACTCATTCCATTACCCACAAGAGTCATACCACTTTCAGAACACACAACTACAAAACAACCAATTCCATTCATAAGCCAACCACAACCAACCATCACAACCTACGCAACCTTGATGAAGGGAAAATTGGTTGGTATAGAATTTCACAATTGAAATGTCGTTGCAAGTATAGTTTCTAAACCAACAAATAATCCTCTCATGAAAAAATTTGGTTGTCACAAGTAGCAAATCCCAATAAAAATAACCGAAGTATTCAAACCTCGGGCCGTCTCTCAAAGGAATTGCAGGAAAGTGTTATTGTTATTGGTTATGAGATGCATATTTTGGGGTTTTGGAATAAGAAATAAGAAAAGTAAATTGCAAGAAAGTAAAAGGAATTAAAATGTAAAAAGGTCTTGGCAAGGAATGATGGTCAAGGATCTTTATCCTTGTGACTAACCATAACATGATAATTGCAAGGATTAATCCCATTAAGTCATCCTCTAACGAGTGGAGGAAAGTCAAATGAGCTACACCAATCCTAATCCATAAGTCCTAACCATCTCACTAATTACTTTAGGGAAGGCTAGAGTCAATGGACACCAACTATCAACACTTGGACATTAGCAACTCAAGTTCACCTAAGTTACCATCCCAAGCCAAGAACATAAAAATCTACTCTAACATCCTTCCAAGCATTTAATCAAACACTAGGAAGGTATAAAAGGAAACAAAATAGGATTGCAAGAAAAGTAAATCTACAACTATCAATTGCAAGGAAATTAACAACAACAACTCAAATCAACAATAAAGGAACATAAAACATAAATTGCATTAAAAGGAAAATGGAAGAAATAAGAGTGCATCAACAACAAAGTAAAGAATTACAAAAAGTAAAATACTAATCTAAGAGAGCAAAGGTAGAGGAACATGAAATTGAAAAGGAAAAGTAAATCAAAGCATGAATTAAACCTAGATCTAAGAATTCCTAAGCTACATCTAACCTAATTCAGAGATTCTTCTCTCTAGAACTAACTAAAGCATGATGAAAACTAAACTCTGTGATTCCCCCGTGACTCCTCTCATTTCTGCATGTGATAGGCTTAGAAAATGAGTTGGATCTGGGCCTGGGAAGCTCAGAAATCGCCCCCAGCGTTTTCACTTTAATGAGGTCACGTGCGAGCAGCGACGCGTATGCGTGGGTCACGCGTATGCGTCGTTTGGCATTTTTGCTATCCACGCATACACGTCATGTATGCGTACGCGTCGCCATGCAACTTCAAATTCACGCGTGCGCGTCGATGAATGCATCCCAAATCCTTGATTTTCCATGATTTCTCCACTTTGCATGCTTTTCTCTTCATTCCTTTGATCCATTCCTAGCCTTTTCAACCTGAATTCACTAACAAACACATTAAGGCATCTAGTGGAATCAAAGGTAAATCAAAATTAGTGAATTTAAGGCCTAAAAAGCATGTTTTCACACTTAAGCACAAATTAGGGGAAAATTATGAAACCATGCTATTTCATCGAATAAATATGGGAAAAGTTGATAAAATCTACTCAATTAAGCATAAAATATCATGAGGACTTATCCATAGGTTGTAATGGGGTTAGGGTCAAGGTAGGATGCATATGGTCAAGTGGACTAGAGATTTGAATCTTTGATTAACTTAAACTTCCCACCTAACCTATGACAGCCTATACAATTTCAAAGCTAACCTAACTACCCATTCTTCACTTATTCACACACTCGTGCATTCTCTTTTTTATCACAACCCATATGCATTGATTATTATTGGACTTCACTTTGGGGCATTTTGTCCCCTTTTTATTGCTTTTCTTTTTTCTTTCCTTTTCTACATTTTTCCTTTTCATATATATATTTTTTCTTTTTATTTTCTCATTTTTTTTTGCAATAAAGGATATACAAAAGTATCAATGCATATGGTTTTACATTTAATTAACACATGAGTATGTACCCAATTCCCATGATTTTCAATAAAGATACAAAACACACCTTTTCCTAACCAATGTCCCAAGTTTCCCCACACTTGGATGATATATACACTCACTAGCCTAAGCTAATCAAAGATCTAAATTAAGGACATTTATTGTTTTTCGCTTAAAGGCTTGTAATGTGCTATATTAAGAACAAAGTGGGTTAATCATAGGCTCAAAATTGACTAACAATGGAAGATAAACGGTAAGGCTATTTGGGTAAGTGAGCTAATTGAAACAATGGCCTCAATCATATAAAAGCATGTATACAAGGAATAATGGACATAAAGACTCAAACAAATCAAAGATTACAATCATAGAAAGAGAATAATACACACAAGAAGAAAAATAAGTGGTTATAAGATGTAACCACACACTTAGGCTCAAAACTCGCAAGCTTGTGTTCTTAGCTCAAAAACATGCTCACAATATGTGTTTAATTCAAGCAAGTTCAGTGAAAAATTTTTACTCAAATCAATTGATGTGCCCTACAGATAAATTCCTTGGAAAAATTTTATTATTTTGACCAAGCTTATTATGTATATATATGCAAAATAAGAAAATACAACAAAAATTGTAAAAGACCTAAAAAATGAAGTGCAAAAGTGTTGGGATTAGAAATTTGTCACCCAAAAATGCCGATTGGTCGGACGACCTCCCACACTTAAAAGTTTGCACCGTCCTCGGTGCATCCACAGATGAGCAAAGGGGTACGACGACAGTACGGGTTGCCACCTTTAGCTAGCGGATCAACCCGCTGCTGCGTGTTCTTTCTCCCACTTCCATTTTTGCTTATAATGATTCATCCTAAAATTAGCAGACATGATAGTAAAAGAAGTAAATGCGAAAGCAAGGAAGCATATATTGTTGGGATGAGGTAAAAACCACTAGAATTGAGTGAGTGAATTAGTGTGACGTTAAGGAAATAGGTGTGTGAGTCCTAAGTTGTGCGCAATTTTAGAACATACACTAGCATAAAAAGCTATGTCACAAGAGAAGCATGCTCTTCACTCATTCTAGTGTGCTTGAGATGCTTCGAAAGAAACTTGTGAGTTAAGACAAGCAATAAAGAAACATAAAAGCATTCAAGCCAAAAAACATATGGATGCATGTGATTAAGAAACACAATGCTTTGAGATAAATGCACAACATCCATCAAGAAATCACCTAATCAAAGGAAAGGATTCAAATCACATGGTGGCCAAATCATGCAATTCAAAAAGATTTAACATTCATTGAAGGCAATTCTCATGTACTTGGTATCCATAGAAGTTAAGCATGAAAGATTCAAAACCAAGTAGTAAATTATGATCTCAACAAAGAATCCAACAATGACAAGTAACAAAAATGATGTTACACTAACATCCTATCAGTGATCAGTAGCAATAAACAGTAAACAAGATTAATAATCCAACACTTAGTATGAAAGATAGAAAATTAAACAAAATTTAAACTAAACAAACAACTAACTAACTAAAAGAAATGGTTATAGAGGGTGTTTGGTAGTGTTGGATGATAGGTGATGAGTGGAAAGAAAAGAGAAGAAGAAAGAAGAAGGAAAGAAATGGAAAGGAGAGAAGAAAAGAGGAGTGTTGAAACAAGGTGACCCACGTGTACGCGTGGAGTGACACGTGCGCGTGGGGTGGTGAAATGGAAGCGACGCGTACGCGTGTGTCACGTGTACGTGTGGTGGGTTATTCAGCGCGTCGACGCGTACGCATGGGGTGACGCGTGCGCGTCGACAGAGTTGTGCCTCGGGCATAAACTTGGCATGAAGTAGGAACAACTCTTTGGTTTTTGGCTGGGAGGTGAAAATTTAGAATCTACGCGTACGCGTGAGTGACGCATGTGCGTGGATGATCGAAAAGCTTGAGTTCATGCGTACGCATGGTGCACACGTACGCGTGGGTTGGTGCTCTATTTTTCAAAATTTATCCAAGTTCTTGCACCAAACCATGCATTCCAAACCTCCAAACAGCTACCAAAACACTCTTAAACCTTATTTAACATACCAAACTACCAAATAAACTCAACAAACCAATTAAAACATGAAATTAACTAATTACCAATATGTACAAAAGAGAAAATGAAAAGATTTTACCATGGTGGGGTGTCTCCCACCTAGCACTTTTATTTATTGTCCTTAAGTTGGAATTATGGGGAGCTCCTCATCAAGATGGCTTGTGCTTGATTCAATGCTTCAACATCCACCAATGCTTGGACTTCCAATAAGCTCCATTGTTCAAAAGTAATAGCCCCAAGCTTTGATGGAGTTCTTCACAAGCTATGAGCTCCCAAATTTGATTCTCCTTGTGCGATCCGGGATCCCACACTTTTTTTGACACCCATCTTCAAGTTGATCATCATTATTCCATCCGGGTGGTAAGTAAGATGAATTCTCAATGAAGTGCCTAACTCTCCTTCTAAACCCATCTAATTGAGCACTAGCCAAACTTTTGTACCTCATCTTTGAAGTATCAACCATAAGGAGCCTTGATTTGCAACGCCAACCACGAAACATCCTTCTCTTACGCTTCATCCCACAAAGTTCTCTAAGTTGACCATCCGTTTCAAGCAAACCATACTCAAGTGGGACAATAAAGCTAATAGAAATGACTTTCACCCACTCAAGTGTAGGAGAATTTGACAACCTAGGTAAAGAAGCTTCCAAGGATCTTGACAAACTGCATTCAACTCCCGTCCTTCTTTTTCTAAGGACCTCCACCTCCTCACAAGATTTTTCACTTTCAATCCTTTTCTCATTAGCTTTATCTAACTCTTTTCCCTTACTCAAACCATGATTGGGAGGATGAGAAAAATCTACCTCCACAACACTCTCAAGTTCACTGGGAGAAGGTTCTTCAAGTTTAAAGGATTCTTCGCCACTAGGATTTGAGGCTTGATCTTCATCGCCATGGGAACTCAATTCTTGCTCTATCCCATCCAATTTTTCATATGGAATATGCTTTGGAGGATGTGCACTTTCCTCCTCAACATCAACTTCAATCTTGTTGGAGGGGTTTCCCTCAACTCTAGGTTCCCACCGGAGTTTCCAATCTCTCCTTCATGCTATGCTCTTCATTTGATTCCCCACATGTGGCCAAGGAAGTGCTTCGAGTGTTCAAGCATTGGGAGGCTAATCGATGCACTACCTCTTCCAAGGTGGCCGTGAATCCTAGTACCTTTGCATCTCTTCTTGCCCTTGACGGAGAAGACTAAGGGTTTCATCTATTGGAGATTGGGGTGGGTAAGAAGGTTCATTATTTTGGAGGAAGGGTTCATAATAGGATGGTGGTTCTTCTTGGTAGGGGTGTGGCGGTTCAACACTCTCCAGTTTTTCCACTTGTTGTATAACACACTCCACGGTTGCTCCTCCAAAATCATCCTTGAACACGTTTTGCTTATGGCATGAATCCTATGAGTCTATCTTTTGACAGATGGTTGCTTGAAGCCGGTCTATTGATTCCTTGAGGCGATCTCTTGATTCTTGTTCCAAATTGCTAACATAAGTAAGATCATGTTACTCTTGGATCGATGGATATGAATATTCTTCCATGGAGGGTTGTGGTGGAAAGTAGAATTCATCTTGTGGGTGAAAATTTGCATATATTGGAGGTGGTTCATCTTGATAATAATATAGAGGGGGTGGTTCTTGAAGATGTTGATGTTGGAATGGTGGTGGTTCTATATGTGGTTCATATGGCTCGTATGGTTGTTGGTGTGGTGGGTAAGGATTAGGGTCATATGAAGGTGGTTGGTAAAAAGGGCTTGTGACTATAGTTGAGGGTTATGTTGAGGATGAGGTTCATAAGCATATGGTGGTGCTTGTTGGTAACTACAAGGGGGTCCACCATAGCTATTGGATTGATATGCATTAGGGATTGGATTATACCTATGAGAAACCAGAGGAGGTTGTTGCCATCAAGATTGTCCATAGGCTGGAGGCTCCTCCCAACCTTGATTGTTCCATCATTGATGCATATCCTCATTGAAGCTTTCATTTCCTACAACATAATTGTAACCACACTCATAGCCAAAATTATGAGAATTCATAGTAGATAAGCAAAAACAAAAAGCACAAAAATAAGGAGATAAAATCTAACTACTAAATCAAACAAGCAAACCAACAAAAGAGCAAACTATTCACAATACTAACATATGTACAATAACCAATAACAAGGCACACACTTGCAATTCCCCGGCAACGGCACCATTTTGATGAAGGGAAGATTGGTTGGTATAGAATTTCACAATTGAAATCTCGTTGCAAGAATAGTTTCTAAACCAACAAATAATCCTCTCATGCAAAAAATTTGATTGTCACAAGTAGCAAACCCCAATAAAAATAACCGAAGTATTCAAACCTCGGGCCATCTCTCAAAGGAATTGCAGGAAAGTGTTCTTGTTATTGGTTATGAGATGCATATTTTGGGGTTTTGGAATAAGAAACAAGAAAAGTAAATTGCAAGAAAGTAAAAGGAACTCAAATGTAAAAAGGTCTTGGGAAGGAATGATGGTCAAGGATCTTTATCCTTGTCACTAACCCCAACATGATAATTGCAAGGATTAATCCCATTAAGTCATCCTCTAACGAGTGGAGGAAAGTCAAATGAGCTACACCAATCCTAATCCATAAGTCCTAACCATCTCACTAATTACTTAAGGAAAGGCTAGAGTCAAAGGACACCAACTATCAACACTTGGACATTAGCAACTCAAGTTTACCTAAGTTACCATCCCAAGCCAAGAACACAAAAATCTACTCTAACATCCTTCCAAGCATTTAATCAAACACTTGGAAGGCATAAAAGGAAAGCAAAATAGGATTGTAAGAAAAGTAAATCTATAACTATCAATTGCAAGGAAATTAACAACAACAACTCAAATCAACAATAAAGGAACACAAAACATAAATTGCATTAAAAGGAAAATGGAAGAAATAAGAGTGCATCAACAACAAAGTAAATAATTACAAAAAGAAAAATACTAAACTAAGAGAGCAATGGTAGAGGAACAAGAAATTGAAAAGGAAAAGTAAATTAAAGCATGAATTAAACGTAGATTTAAGAATTCCTAAGCAACATCTAACCTAATTCTAGAGAGAAGAGAGAGCTTCTCTCTCTAGAAACTAACTAAAGCATGATGAAAACTAAACTCTGTGATCCCTCCCTTGATTCCTCTCATTTCTACTTGTAATAGGCTCAGAAAATGAGTTGGATCTGGGCGTGGGAAGCTCAGAAATCGCCCCTAGCATTTTCACTTTAATGAGGTCACGTGCGAGCAGTGATGCGTATGCGTCGTTTAGCGTTTTTGCTATCCACGCGTACATGATGTACGCGTACGCGTCGCCATGCGACTTCAAATTCATGCGTGCGCGTCGTTTCACGCGTGTGCGTCGATGAATGCATCCCAAATCCTTAATTTTCCATGATTTCTCCACTTTGCATGCTTTTCTCTTCATTCCTTTGATCCATTCCTAGCATTTTCAACCTGAATTCACTAACAATCACATCAAGGCATCTAGTGGAATCAAAGGTAAATCAAAATTAGCGAATTTAAGGCCTAAAAAGCATGTTTTCACACTTAAGCACAAATTAAGGAAAAATTATGAAACCATGCTATTTCATTGAATAAATGTGGGAAAAGTTGATAAAATCTACTTAATTAAGCATAAAATGTACCACGAAATAGTGGTGCATCAAATCTCCTTTAGATAGACTTGCTAGGATGGAACTCATCATTGAAGAACTCAAAAAAAGAAGAGAAGAAGATCAACTTGCTAGGATAGAACTCCTCCTTGAAGAAATGATAAAGACAAACGAAGAGGAGAAAATAGTAAAAAGAGAGCATGAAGAAAAATTGAGACAGACAGCACAATCCTATTATGAAGAACAATTCATTAAAGAGCTGAGGTCACATAGAGAGACCACTTCACTCTTTCCAGAAACTGAGGAGTTCATTCAATGGTCGAGAGCATTGACAGAAAAACAAGCTGTCACCTTCAGAAACATTGAAGCACATTTAAACTATATAGCAAAACACTTTGGAGTGGTGCTTAGCAAGGAGGATGAGGACTAAATGGTGAGTATAAGGGAGGAATCAAAAGAACAAGAAAAAGAGGCACCCATACCAAGTGAGATTCCTATGAAGAAGGAGGAGGTTGTGAGAGTATATAAACCTAAGGCTCCATACCCACAGAGGCTACTAGGGGTGACAAAGGAACATGATAACTCACTCCCAAAAGACTCAATGCAACATCATATAGAAGAAAGGGAGGAAGTCAATCAAGGGAGTCCACACTCCAATGAAACAGAGAGTTGCATAGAGGGTGAGTTCATTGAACCACCAATTAAAGAAGCTCTTGATGAAGAGGATGCTCCAACTATCCAATAATACCCAAGTCTTTAGATCAAAGATGTGAAGGCAATAGAAATAAGCACCAAAAGGAGGATTGTGACCGAAAAACAAAGGATCATATTCATGAAAAAGGGAAGGTCAAAAGATAATTCAACTCCTGATCCAACAAGCAAGTTCACTCAAGCCAATCACAAAAGAAAGCTTGCTGAAAAAAGGTACTCACAACAAGGGGCATGAACTGGCTCCTTTTCCCACTTGAGTTCATTCCTCTTGACAAACTGGAAGAAGAGGAAGAAATTCATGAACAAAATGTCAAGCTAATGACATTAAACGAGCGCTTGTTGGGAGGCAACCCAACCAAAGGTAATTTTCTTTTCCTAGCTGTTTCAATAAAAGAGTTAAGTAGATTTATCTGCATTGCAAGGAGCTAAGTTTGGTGTTGCAAACCAAAATAATTTAGTGGTGAATGTGTAATTCTAAGTTTGGTGTTCCACCAAAGATTTCATTAAGAACACATTGTAACCCTCTGCATGAATAGTCACTAGCTCCAACCAATCAGGGAACTACTTAACAGTTGCTCAATTTCTAGTTCATAGTTGTTTTCTTAATAAAAGCACATGAGGTTCTCTGCATGTATTCAATCTGCTGCATTAGGCAAGGAACTAAGTTTGGTGTTCACACACCAACTTAAGTTCAGAAATTCACAAGCATACATGCATGCTAACTATTTCTCAAGTGCTTGGGGAACAAACAACTTCCAATAACTTTGCAGGAATTCAATCAATCTCTTGGAAAAAATATGCACCATCATCCAAGGAGACAAAGAAGGATGCAAAAGCTATGGATGATGATGACAAGGAAGAAACAAGAAGACACCAAGAGGTTGTATTGTACTTAACTGTTTCGGGTTTGTAGTGCTTTAATTAGAAGTCTAATTGTACCCTGCTGATTAGTTTACCTGTGTCTACATTCTGTGTGCTTGCTTTCTGTGCTTGTCATTTAAGTATGCTAGTCTAAGTGCCTAGACCACTACATCCTTGCTTGAATTGTATGCTGTGTTCTTGAGCTCAATAAAAGAAATTATGAGAATTTATTGTGAAAAATAAGAGTGAAATCCGATGTTGCAGAATTAAGTCCTAGTGTTGTGGTGGTAATTGCTAGCTAAGTTGGTTTATCAATAAGGTACAAGGCTAATATATCTCTTGAATTATGATCTTGAAGTGCATTCTATGAGACTTAAATGAATTATTAAGATCCTAAAAAAAGAGAAAAAGAGAAGGAAAAAGAAAGAAGAGAGCAAACAAAGCTAGGCACCAATAGTTTGAACCTTAAGGCATGTGCCTGCGGTGTTTTTGTGCAAGGATCTTCTTGGATGAGTAAGTTCTTAGGAGTGCTTTATCACTTGACAACTTGGGTTAACTAACCCGAGATTACGAACTGAAAATCCACTATCAAGAGCAACCTTGTCACAAAATATTTAGCAACCCAAAGAGGTGCTAGACACCAAGGTCTAAGGAATGAATAATAAACCATGTGCTTGTGCTGTATATGTGTTGAGGAGAGACTTGGGTGATTAAGTCCTTAGGGGTATTTCAACACCTAGCATCTTGAACCAACTGATTCGGAAATTTTGGCTGAAAGCCTATCCTAAAAAGTTGTCTCAATATAGAACACTTAGCTACAGAAAGCAATAAGCTCTAAAGAAGGAAGAAAAACAAAAACAGAGAAGTTAAGGATCAAGAATAAAAGTCTCATAGAAGGCACTAGAGTGAGAATTCAAGAACATATAAGAGCCTAGAAACCATCATGAACATGAACCTAAATTGCCATGCATGAAACTCAATGAACCAAGGATTTGAATTCTCTGAATAAGGACTTGTATCTCTTGTATTTTCATTTCATCCTTCTCATCTTCTATCACTTGCTTGTGGACAAGCAAGATTTAAGTTTGGTGTTGTGATGCCAGGGCATCTTGGCTAGTTTCACAAGCCATTTTTATAGTTTGTTTTAGGGTAGTTTCATGCATTTCTTAGGCAATAAGTAAGTATTTGGATGAGAATTTTATGCATGCCTTGATTCATTCAAACATGGTTAAATTGATTCATTTTCATGAGATTTATGCTATATTTACTTGTGTCTTAAGAATGGTGAAAAATCTTGTGAATTTAGCAAAGCTTTGATGCATGTGTTTGGTTGATGATAGGTGAAAAGAAGCAGAGGAAGAGCAAGGAAAGGGAGCAAGGAAACGTTCTGCAATAATCTGGTGCCAACGGTGGAGGGAACGTTGGTATACCAATGCGTACGCATCACCCGCGCGTCGCAGCAAATTTTTCCAATTTCTAGAAAGCCAACTGTATTGAGAAACGTTGGAGGTAAACATTCCCTCCAATGTTGGCACTAGATTCTTGCAGAATGTTGCCTTGCCCCCTTTCCTTGCTCTTCCTCTTCTTCTTTTAACCTATCATCAACCAAACACATGCATCAAAGCTTTGCTAAATTCACAAGATTTTTCACCATTCTTAACACACAAGTAAATATATCATAAATCTCATGGAAATGCATCAATTTAACCATGTTTGAATGAATCAAGGCATGCAAGAAATTCTCATCCAAATACTTACTTATTACCTAAGAAATGCATGAAACTACCCTAAAACAAACTAAAAATGATTTGTGAAACTAGCCAAGATGCCCTGGCATCATAACTTTTTATGTTTGGTGTTGCAGAGTGAGCTCTGGGATCATATTATCATCAAAGGCACCAAAAAAAAGTGAATCATCTTCAAGGAAGATCAGTAGCCACCATAACTGAGGTGGTTAAGTTTCATTATCCCTTCCTTTATTTTATTTCCTATTTTCTATTCTAGCTTTTTTATGATCACTCTTAAAATTTCTTTGTTTTAGTATTTTATTTTTGAAATTTTTATGGTTAGAAGATGTCTCAAGCATTACACATTAAGCTTAAAAAAGAAATTTTTGAAAAAGAAGTAGTAAAATACATAAAGATCTTGAGTTATATTATGAGTTATCTTGACAACTTTGATGTGGGTGGCCTTATCTTTATTTTCTGGATGTATGAATTAACTGTGCATAATTGATATTGAAGTTAAGCATGTTGGCTCTTGAAAAATAGTGAATTTAGAGAAGTATTATTGATTCTCTGAAAAATAAAAAAGATTGATTCTTGAAGCAAAAGAAACAGCAAAAAAAAAAGAAGAAGAAAACGAAAACCAAGACAAGGGTCTAAGGCTTTGAGCATCAATGGTTAGGAGGGTCAAAATTGGCCTAAAAAGCTCAAATGAGTTGCTATCCCTAACTATATGCTTGTGGTGTGAAAGTGTCAAGAAAATCTTGAGACTGAGCATTTAAAGTCATGATTCAATTCAATAAAGAGTACGCTTAAGAACTCTGAGCACCACTGTCTGAGAATTTAAGCAAAGCTAAATTCGAATCCAAAGGGTTCTCCTAGTTAAGTGCTTGTGGCGTTTATGTATCCGGTGGTAATACTTGAAAACAAAATGCTTAGAGTCACTGCTAGGTTCAAAGGTGCAAAGCACCAAAAATAAGCTGTGTTCAAGAATCAAGAAAAACTAAAAGAAGAAAATCAATAATATCATTTGGATTCTAGTTCCAAAGGATGCCAATGTTCTAAGCATCAAAGAAAAGTGAGATGCCAAAGCTATTCAAAAGTAAAGAGCTAATAGCCCCATTCAGTAATTGAAACTGAGCTTCATTGACAATTCTAAAATCTTATGTATTTTTCTTTTCTTTAGTCTATTACTTGTTTTTGGTTGCTTTAAAACAAGCAACAATATAAGTTTGGTGTTGTGATAAGTGGATATCTTATTCACTTTTTCATTGCATTTTCTTAGCGTTTTATTTATATTTTATTAAGTTTTAGTATGTTTTAGTGCAAAATTCACCTTTTGGATGCTACTTTGAGTTTTTGTATTTTTCCTACGATTTTAGGGGATTTTTGGGCGAAATTGGCAAAATTGGCAAAGTCTTGGTTAGAGACAAAGAAAGGATAGTAGATGTTGTCAAATCCTGACCTCTGTGCATTCCAATGAGCATAACATGCGCTATAGAGGTCCAATTGACGCACTCTCAATGGTGTTGGAAAGCTAACTTCCAGAGCATTCCAACAATATATAATAGTCTTAATTTTCTTCCAGATTGGCTGCCCAAAACGGGCATTGAACGTCCACATATGGAGTTCAACGCCAAAGAGGGATCAACCTCCCAAGTTGAACGCCCAAAACTGGCGTTCAGCACTAGCCGAGGAGCAAAAGCCAGCGAATTTACCCACTTTTCAGCGTACAATGCCCAGATTCCAAGTTGAACGCCAGGCATCAGCCCAAACACGCACCAAGTGGGCCCTAAAGTGGATTTTTGCACACCTTAGCTTATCTTATCTTATCCTTGTAACTTTTAAATTTAAATTAACATCTTTTAGGTTTAATCTTAGATGTTTTTACTATAATTAATAGACTTCCTTCCTCTTGAGGATCATGCCTCCCAGGAGGGGAGAAGCATAGGCACATTACTTTACACATTCTTCTCTGTTTTCTTTGTAAAGTATGAGTAACTAAACCTCCTAGTTAAGGTTAGGAGCTCTGCTTATTCCTATGGATTAATAATATTACTTTTTCTATTTTAATATATGTTTGATTTCATTCTATGATATATTATCGTTCTTCATCTAAATGAATCTGGGGTGGAACAAAAGTATGGCCCCTTATTCTACAAGAGTTCTTACGAGTCCTGACCTGGATACTATTGAGCTAAATCTTGAGAATACATCACCTAAACCAATAATTCATCTGGGCTAATTGAGGATATGTGATATATAATCCGATTAGTTATGGATGATGAGGTTTCTGTGGCGGTAAGGGTAGAATATTGAGCATCATTCTCCGATCCGAAAGATCTGACCTTGTCTGTGAAACTTTAAGTAAGATCAATGGAGTGTGGATTGCGTGAGCTTCATCTTCGTTCATATTGAATGACCATTGACAACGGCGTTTGATATGGATTAGAGGATATTAACTTACTGAGAAGACAGGAGTTAATCACTTACAACTTTTCCATAGAATGAATCATTCATTGTTGAAATAGTTAGTAAGAAGTATTAATCCGGAAAGATAAATCATCTCTAAATCCTTAACTGATTTGTCATTATTGTTTTTACATTAATTCCTTAATGCTTTCTTTATTATTTTGTTTTATGTGCCTATAACAACAACCACTATCTTTCTATTCGCCTGACTAAGATCTGCAGGATAACCACTGCTTGCTCAATCCAACAATCCTCGTGGGATCGACCCTCACTCACTTGAGGTATTACTTGGACGACCCGGTGCACTTGCTGGTGAAGTTATGCGAGTTCAATTTTGTGCACCAGTCACCCAAGAAAAAAGGTATTACCCTAAGTCCAAAAAAGGTTGTTACACCTAGGAAGAAGATAAATAGCTCGAAACCCAAAAAAGTGTTACACCAAGGACTGCCAAAAATAGAGCCACAAAGAGGTATTCTGGTGTTAGGAGAAATCACATCCTTAGAGATGGTTTGGGTGGATGATGACCGGAATTCACTCCCCATATAAAATGAATCCATTTTTTGGCAAGCGCACCAAATATATCGTCAAGTAATAACCCACTAGGAGTGGGGTCGAATCCATAGAGATTGGTAGATTTGAGCAATTTTAATCAATGGGTGAATTAGTCAAGCTGAGCAATATAGATTGTGATTGCAGAATTCTAAATGAACAGAAATGTAAATAACTCCAAAGTAAAGAGAAGCAGTAAAGTGAAGAGAAGTAAATGGCAAGAATGTAAAGTGCTAAAATATGAATGACTGAATTATAAATGGGAATGGGGAATGACAGAATGTAAAGAAAGCTATAAAGAATATGGAAGATAAGAATAAGGGAAATTCATTGGGATTAGGAGATGTTGCTCTCTTTGGATTAAATCCAGCACATCTTATCTTTAATCATGCAACTCATTGACCTCTTGGCAATCATGATTGATTAAACCCCAATTCCTTGGTGATTCAATCTCTCAAATCTTGATAATCAGCCAATTCTTTGGTCTAATTGCTCATGAAGAAAGATATGCTTGGTCTCTGATTATACCACACTTCCTCAAAGATCCAAATAGTGGGTGGATTATATGTCACTATATCCGATCCCAAAACCTAGATCTATTCAATTGTGAGAAGGGATTTCAAGCATGATTTCATGTTTCTTTTTCCATGGTTCCCATGAAACCCATTTTGTATTCAACCTCTTTCCCAAGATGATTGAACACTAACATGAAGAACGAAATTCCTTCTAGCAAATCAAAGAGAAGATGAAGAGAAGAAGAAATTCACTATCATTAATCCATCAAGTACAACAGAGCTCCCTCTCCCAATGAGAGGGATTTTAGCTACTCATAGCTTAGAGAAAAGTACAAGAGATGGAAGAGATGAAGTGAAGTGTAAAAGTAAAACTAAAACTTGCCAATCTAAGAGCTAACTTCCCAACCCCTTTTTCAGTACTTCTAGGGGTTATTTATACTACTCCTCTCACTAGAATTAAGAAAATACAAAAGAGAAAAGAAAATTACAGCTGGAGGGAAAAGGAGAACTCAATAATTGTGGCACATAAGCTTGGCGTGTGGCTGGCGTTTGAGTGGCGTGCCACGCCTAGCCACTAAGTTTGGCTTGGCGTGCCACGCCCAACTCCTCAAGTGGCACGCCCCTTGCATTACCATTGCTGGTGTGCCACGCCTTCGAGCCCAAATGGCACGCCCAGGGTCTTCTCAACATTGGTTAGCCTAGCGTGCCACGCCCTCGAGCCCAAGTGGCACACCTAGGGTCTTCTCAACATTAGTTAGCCTGGCGTGCCACACCTTCGAGCCTAAGTGGCACGCCCAGGCTTTTTCTTCTTGATCCTTGATAAACCCCAATTTTGCGGTTTATCTTGTGCTTATTTTCGGGGATTTTATCACCTTTTCTCACATTTATTCAACAAAATATCATGGTTTTGCAATTCTCCCATGATTTGTGCTTAAATGTGAAACCATGCTTTTTAGGCCCTAAAATTGGTGATTTTAATTCACTTTAATTCCATTCGATACCTTGATATATTTTTTGAGTGATTTCAGGTCCATAAGGCAAGTATTGGATGGAAGAAGTGAGGAGAAAAGCATGCAAAGTGGAAGAACTCATAAAGAAGTGAAGGAACCATAAAGCTGTCAAGCCTGACCTCTTCCCACTCAATCAACCATAACTTGAGATACAGAGGTCCAAATAAGGCAGTTCCAGTTGCGTTGGAAAGCTAACATCCGGGGTTTCAAAATGATATAAAATTTTCTATATGTTACTTCACGTTCAGGGGCGCGCACGCGCCATGTACTTGTGCGCACCGATGCTGTCCGTGGCCCACTAAAGTGAAATCGCCCCCAGCGATTTTTGAAGCACTTTGGGACCAACCCAACTCATTTCTAAAGCTATTTCATGCAGAATTCAAGCTTGGGCAAGGGGGAGCAATTGTTTGTAGCATTAGCATCATGTAGGTTAGTTTCTAGAGAGAGAAGCTCCCTCTTCTCTCTAGAATTAGGATTAGAATTTCTTAGATCTAGGATTAATTCATGCTTTGATTTACTTTTCTTTTACAATTTCTTGTTCCTCTACTATTCCTCTCTCTAATTTTGTATTTCATTTTTGTAATTGCTTGCTTTGTTGTTGATGCACTCTTCCTTCTTCTATTTTCTTTTATTGCAATTTATGATTCATTTTCTTTTATCATTGATTTGCTTTATTGTTGTTTAATTCCTTGCAATTGAGTAGTGTAGATTTATATTCCTTGCAATTTTACTATGCTTTCCTTTTATGCCTTCCAAGTGTTTGATAAAATACTTGGTTGGATCTTAGAGTAGAATTTTGTACTCTTGGCTTGGGACAGTCACTTAGGAACTTTTGAGTCACTAATGTCCAAGTGATTGACGATTGGGAGCCATTAATGCTAGATGTCACCAATTGATTAGGTTTAGAACTAGGACTTATGGACTTGGATTGATATAGCTCACTTGACTTTCCTCTACTATTAGTTAGGGGTTAACTTAGTGGGATTGATCATTGCCAATTCTCATGTTGTGGTTAGTGATTAGGATAGAGATCATTGACCACCTAACCTTGCCAAGACCTTTTTGTTAGTTTATTTCCTTTGCCATTTATATTTCTTGTCCATCATCTCAAAAACCCCAAAACATACTTCATAACCAATAACAAGGCACTTTATTGCAATTCCTAGGGAGAACGACCCGAGGTTCCAATACTTCGGTTTATAAAAGTTAGCGGGTTGTTACTTGTGATAAAACCAAAATTTAATTTGATGTGAGGATGGACTATTGATTTGGACTATACTAACAACGGAAATATTTTATGGAATTCCGAACCGTATAAATCCTTGCTATCAAATTAATGGCGCCGTTGCTGGGGAGTTGCAATGGTGTTATATTATTGGCTATTGTGAATATTGTGAATATGTTTGCTTTTTGCTTATTTGTTAGTTTTTGTTAGTCTTAGAACCTTGCTTCTCATTTTTGTTAGTTTTTGTTTCTCTTTGCTACTATGAGTTCTCACTCTTTTGGCTATGAGTTTGGTTCAAATTATGTTGTAGGAAATGGGAGCTACAATGAGGATGTGCATCAAGGATGGAACAATCAAAGATGGGAGGAGCCTCAAGGGATTGATCACCCTTCTTGGCCACAACAACCTCCGGATTCTTATGGGTATAACTCTCATCCTATTGCATATCAATCTAATGGATGTGGTGACCCTTATTGTGATTGTCAACAACCACCACCATATGCCTATGAACCACCTCCTCAACATAATTTTGAACCACCTTACTCACAAGCCCCTTTTCACCAAACACCTCCATATGATCCTAACCCATATCCACCATACCAACCACCTTGTGAACCATATGAACCATATGAAGAACCACCCAAATTCCACCACCAATACCCTCAAGAACCACCACCTCCATATTATCACCAAGATAAATCACCTCCCATGCATGATAACTTTCAACCACAAAATGAATTTCCCTTTCCACCACAACCCTCTATAGAAGAATACCCATATCCATCAATCCAAGAGCCAATGGATCACCTCAAGGAAGCAATGGATCGACTTCAAGCAATAATCCATCAAAAGGAGCAAGAGGAAGCCCAAAATAATTATGAAGCTATCGAGGCTAACCTTGCCAAAATTCAAGCCAACTTGGACTCATGGGACTCATGCAACAAGCAAAGCATCTCCACGGATGAATGTGAGAAATCAACCGAAGAAAGGAGCATGAAGGAGATTTTAGAATCTCAACATGAGGACAAGGAGATGGGTATGTCTTGCAACAAGTGGAGGAGGAAGAGATTGTTGAAGAAGAAAAAGTGGTTGAAGAGCTAGGCGAAGTTGAGCAAGAGGTGGATTTCAAACTTGAGAGCACTTCCACACTAAGTGACATTGTTGATGATTTTGTGGAAGTTGTTGAACCTTCTTCCAATGAGTTTGAATTTGGTGTTGAGGAGGATAATGCGCAACCTCCTAAGCATATAATGAATAATGAAGAATTGGAAGAAGGAGAGCAAATAACAAATCTTCCTCTTGGAGATGAGCCCACACCAACACATGATCCTTTGGTATTTGAGGAATCTTCTCCTCTTGAAATTGAGGTGGATGTTGAGATAAGTTCCACATTACCTCCAAGTTATGATATGAAGAATGGAGAAGAGCTAGAAGAGGTTGGTGAGAAAGTAATTGGACATGAAGAGCCTTGTCAAGAGGTGAAGATGGAAGAAACTTGCCAAGAGGTGGAGGTATTCAAAGAAGAGCACAAGGGAATGGAACTTACAAGACCATTGGAGACGTCCCTTCCTAAGTCACCATCCAACACAACATTCAAGTGGGTAAAATTCTTATCTCTAATCTTTACTTTCCCACTTGAATATGGTTTGATTGAAAATGATGGGCAACTTAGAGGTCTTTGTGGGGTTAACAACAAAAGGAAATTGAGTAGTGGGTGGAAATGCTAATCAAGGTTCTTTATGGTTGGAAGCTTAAAGTCTAAGTGCAATAGTTGGTATAGTTCTCAACTAAAGGGTTCTAGGAGAATGTTTAGATGTTTACTTGAGAATTCGGATCACTTCTCACCCAATTGGAATTGTGATGATCAACTTGAAGATGGGTATGGAAACAAGATTTGGGATCCGGGTATATATGAGGATCAATTTTGGGAACCCTTAGCTTGTGAAGGACTCCATCAAGACTTGTTGCAACTCACTGGAAATTTTGGAGCACAATGGAAAACTAAGCATTGGTGGATATTCCAAGATAAATTCAAGCACAAGCCACCATAACAAGGAGCTTCCCAAATGTCCAACTTAAGGACTTAAACTAAAAGTGCTAGGTGGGAGACAGCCCACCATGGTAAACTCTTTCCATTCTCTTGTATATATAATCAATGAATGCATTGAGTTGCCATTGTTAGGTAGTTTTCTTCTTTTCATACTTTTGAATGTCTTGCTTTGATTGATTGCTTATTAGATTCATGCTTTGATTAGAATAGTTATTTTTGAATTGCATTTTTCTTGTAGTATAAGTTTTGTTTTCAGTATATCTGAAAATTTTTCAAAAACCAAAAAGATTTTTTGTTAAATTTGATTTTTGATTGTTTTAGAATGCTTGTAGATTAGGAGAGTACCCTATTTTTGAAAGAAAAAAAGAAAAGAGAAGGAATAACGGGCATCCGCGCGCGCGCCGGTGGTGCATATCGCACTCTGGTACAAAAACCAGAGAGTTGTGCCAAAGTTGTGCCTGCTATGTGTCCGAGACCCACGCGCAAGCGTGCATGATGCGTTCGCATCGGTCGCCATCTGCACATCCACGCGTATGCATCGCTTGTCCCGTCTGCCCACCCACGCGCACACGTGCGTGACGCGTACGCGTCGCCTTCTGCGCCCTGTTTCTCCCCTGTTTTCTTTCTTCCTTTCTTACTTTCTTTCCCTTCTTCTTTTCTTTTCAAAAATTCCACTTTTTATTTTTTTTATTTTCATTTTCTTTTATATGTTGCATTTGCATATTATCACCCATTGCATTTTAATTTTGTTTTTATAACTTGTTCTTGTTTTCTTTTCTAAGTTTCTTATTTTAATAATGGTGTTGGATTCTTATATTCAATTGTTGAGAATTTCTTGGTTAATCTTGGTGCTTTGTGACTTGTTTGGCATTAATTGTAATATTTGTTCTACACACAAGATTAGTGCTTTAGTTCTTCCTGACTCCTGATCCCTTGTTTTTGTACCTCATCATCATTGAGTTAGGATGGGACCAAATGCTCTCATGCTTATCACTAATCTTGTTTGTGTCATTTATTGATTAAGCTTGATGCAACATGCTCTTCATGACATGTACCCAGGCTTTGACTTTTTCCTTGCATCAAGTATTAATTGATATGCCCTTTGCCTATATTGTTTTTTTTCACTTACATGCGTAGCTAACATGTAGGGAGAACCTTACTCTTATTTGGCACTAGCCCCCGCCTATGTTTTATTGCTTTGATATCTTTATTGTAGGCTTAATTCTCTTTCTCTTTCTTTCCTTTTAGGTTGGCCACTAAGAAGGAAAGGGAGGGAAAAGCTTCTAAATGGGGCAACAAACAAGTTCATCCGCACAACCTTTTGAAGGAGCTCATCAATTGTAGCAACCCGTCCACCTTGTTCTTCTTTGCATGCACCGAGGACGGTGCAAATTCCTAAGTGTGAGGAGGTCGTCCGACCGACCTCCATGGGTAACAACTTCCCTTTTCAACACCAATTTTTCAATTTTTGTCTTTGTTAGATTAGTTGTTGCATTGCATGATAAATTACATGTTAGTTAGAATTTATACATATTTCACCATTTCTTTTTATGTTAGGACTACTTGGTTAGGGTGATGATTTCTTTTCCAAGAAAAATTATTTTTAGGGTTCCCTACCAATTTGAAAAAAAAAATTTTTTGTGACAAACTTGCTTGAAGAATGTATTTTGGAACATGGTTTTTGAGTTAAGAACACAAGCATGTGAGTTTTGAGCCCAATTGTGTGGTTACATCATATAACCACTTATTTTCCATTCGTGTGTGCATTGTTCTCTTTTTATGATTGTGATCTTTGATTTGTTTGATTCTTTATGTCCATTACTCCATGTATACATGCATTTATATGATTGAGGCTATCATTTTATTTAGCTCACTTACCCAAATAGCCTACCTCCCATCAACCATTATTAGCCAATTTTGAGCCTATTTAATCCCTTTTGTTCTTAATGCTAGCACATCACTACCCTTAAGTGAAAAACAATAAATGTTCTTAATTTGGATCTTTGATTAGCTTAGGCTAGTGAGAGTGTGTATCATTTGAGTATGGGAAACTTGGGACATTGGTTGAGAGAAAAATGTGTTTTTGTATTTTGTTGAAGATTTTTGGGAATTGGGTACATATTCATGCACTATATGTAAAACCATATGCATTGATACATTTGTATATACTTTAAAAAAATGATGATAAAGAAAAAAGAAAATATATATATATATATATATAAGAGAAAAAGAAATAAAAAGGGGACAAAAATGCCCCAAAGTAAAGTTCAATAAAAATCAACGCATATGTGTGGTGAATTAAAGAGAATGAATGAGTATGTGAAAAAGTGGGAATCATGGGTAGCTAGGTATTATATTAGAATTATATAGGTTGTTATATGTGTTTGGTGAGATCCTAGGTTAATCAAAGATTCAAATTCCAAGCTCACTTGACCATATGCATCCCTACCTTTACCCTAGCCCTATTACAACCTATGAATAAGTCCTCATGATGAATGTATGCATGCATTGAATAATTGTTGATTGTTAGAAGAAAAACAAATCTTGGAAAGCATGATTAGAGGAGAATTGAGTGAATCGACCCTATACTCTAGAGCGACTAGAGCGGATACACTTCCGGTGAGGGTTCGATACTCAATTCATTGTTCTCGGCTTTCATGAGCTTTCTTCTTGCAAGTCTATTTGAACTTCATTTTGATATTTGAATTGGTAGAGTTTGTGAGTCGTCATATGACCTTTGCCCTACTTGCTTATGTATGTGCTTGGAGATTGATTTACTTTTAACCAAGTAGGTAGAAGCATTTTGCATTTAGTTGCATGCATGTAGATAGGTTTATATAGTTTCTTTGCATTGAATAAATGTTCATACCCTTTTCTTGTCCTTCTTTATTCATAGCCTGAGGACATGCTTGGTTTAAGTGTGGGGAGATTTGATAAACCCCAATTTTTTGGTTTATCTTGTGCTTATTTTGGAGGATTTTATCACCTTTTCTCACATTTATTCAATAAAATAGCATGGTTTTGTAACTCTCCCTTGATTTGTGCTTAAATGTGAAAACATGCTTTTTAGGCCCTAAAATTGGTGATTTTAATTCACTTTAATTCCATTCGATGCCTTGATATGTTTGTTGATTGATTTCAGGTCTATAAGGCAAGTATTGGATGGAAAAAGTGAGGAGAAAAGCATGCAAAGTGGGAGAACTCATAAAGAAATGAAGGAACCGTAAAGCTGTCAAGCCTGACCTCTTCGCACCCAATCGACCATAACTTGAGCTACAAAGGTCCAAATGAGGCGGTTCCAGTTGCGTTGGAAAGCTAACATCTGGGGCTTCAAAATGATTAAAATTTGCCATATGTTACTGTGCGTTCAGGGGCGCGAACGCGCCATGTACGCGTGCGCGCCGATGCTGTCCGTGGCCCACTAAAGTGAAATCGCCCCCAGCAATTTCTGAATCACTTTGGGCCCAACCCAACTCATTTATAATGCTATTTCATGCAGAATTCAAGCTTGGGCAAGGGGGGAACAATTTTTTGTAGCATTAGCATCATGTAGGTTAGTTTCTAGAGAGAGAAGCTCCCTCTTCTCTCTAGAATTAGGATTAGAATTTCTTAGATCTAGGTTTAATTGATTCTTTGATTTACTTTTCCTTTACAATTTCTTGTTCCTCTACTCTTCCTCTCTCTAATTTTGTATTTCATTCTTGTAATTGCTTGCTTTGTTGTTGATGCACTCTTCCTTCTTCTATTTTCTTTTAATGCAATTTATGATTCATGTTCTTTTATCATTGATTTGCTTTATTGTTGTTTAATTCCTTGCGATTGAGTAGTGTAGATTTATATTCCTTAAAATTTTACTATGCTTTCTTTTTATGCCTTCTAAGTATTTGATAAAATGCTTGGTTGGATCTTAGAGTAGAATTTTGTGCTCTTGGCTTGGAAAGGTAACTTAGGAACTCTTGAGTCACTAATGTCCAAGTGATTGATCATTGGGAGCCATTAATGCTAGATCTCACCAATTGATTAGGTGTAGAACTAGGACTTATGGACTTGGATTGATATAACTCATTTGACTTTCCTCTACTATTAGTTAGGGGTTAACTTAGTGGGATTGATCCTTGCCAATTCTCATGTTGTGGTTAGTGATTAGGATAGAGATCCTTGACCATCTAACCTTGCCAAGACCTTTTTGTTAGTTTATTTCCTTTGCCATTTATATTTCTTTTCCATCATCTCAAAAACCCCAAAACATACTCCATAACCAATAACAAGGCACTTTATTATAATTTCTAGGGAGAACGCACCGAGGTTCTAATACTTCGGTTTATAAAATTTAGGAGTTTGTTACTTGTGACAAAACCAAAATTTAATTTGATGTGAGGATTGACTACTGGTTTGGACTATACTAACAACGGAAATATTTTGTGGAATCCCGAACCGGTATAAATCCTTGCTATCACTCCTCTTCTCTGGAAATTTGAACTGGTGTGGCACGCCCAGGGTCTGGCATGCCACGCCCATTGTGTGTGCTTCATCTTTGGTGCACAAATTATGAATCACACTTTTCACAACTCGTACCACTGACCAGCAAGTGCACTGGGTCGTCCAAGTAATACCTCACGTGAGTAAGGGTCGAATCCCACGGAGATTGTTAGTTTGAAGCAATCTATGGTTATCTTGTAAATCTTAGTCAGGAAGTCAATTATGTTTATCAGTTGAATTGCAAATAAACAAGAGAGCATGGATTAAAGGTTACTTGTTATGCAGTAATGGAGAATATGTTGGAGTTTTGGAGATGCTTTGTCTTCTGAATCTCTGCTTTCCTCTGTCTTCTTGTTCACGCACGCACGTCCTCCTATGGCAAGCTGTGTGTTGGTGGATCACCGTTGTCAATGGCTACCTTCCATCCTTCAAGTGAAAACTACGCTCACGCGCTCTGTCACAAACGGCTAATCACCGATTGGTTCTCGATCCGGTTGGAATAGAATCCCTTGATTCCTTTGCGTTTGTCACTAACGCCCAGCCTTCAGGAGTTTGAAGCTCGTCACAGTCATTCAGTCCTTGAATCCTACTCGGAATACCACAGACAAGGTTTAGACTTTCCGGATTCTCATGAATGCCGCCATCGATTCTAGCTTATACCACGAAGATTCTAATTAAGAGATCTAAGAGAAACTCATTCAATCGTATATAGAACGGAGGTGGTTGTCAGGCACACGTTCATGGTTTGAGGAAGGTGATGAGTGTCACAGATCATCACCTCCATCACAGTTAAGCGCGAATGAACATCTTAGATAGGAACAAGCGTGTTTGAATGAAAAACAGAAATACTTGCATTAATTCATCGAGACACAGCAGAGCTCCTCACCCCCAACAATGGAGTTTAGAGACTCATGCCGTCAAAGAGTACAAAGTTCAGATCTAAAATGTCATGAGATGCAAAATAAGTCTCTAAAAGTTGTTTAAATACTAAACTAGTAGCCTAGGTTTACAAAAAATGAGTAAACTATGATGGATGATGCAGAGATCCACTTCTGGGGCCCACTTGGTGTGTGCTGGGGCTGAGATTTAAGCAATTCACGTGCAGAGGCCATTTGTGGAGTTGAACGCCAGTTTTTGTGCCAGTTTGGGCGTTCAACTCCAGCTTTTGATCCTTTTCTGGCGCTAGACGCCAGAATTGGGCAGAGAACTGGCGTTGAACGCCAGTTTACGTCGTCTATCCTTGTTCAAAGTATAGACTATTATATATTGCTGGAAAGCCCTGGATGTCTACTTTCCAACGCAATTAGAAGCATGCCATTTGGAGTTCGGTAGCTCCAGAAAATCCACTTTGAGTGCAGGGAGGTCAGAATCCAACAGCATCAGCAGTCCTTTTTCAGCCTGAATCAGATTTTTGCTCAGCTCCCTCAATTTCAGCCAGAAAAATACCTGAAATTATAGAAAAATACACAACTCATAGTAAAGTCCAGAAATATGAATTTTTCCTAAAAACTAATGAAAATAGACTAAAAACTAACTAGAACATAATCAAAACTATATGAAATTAACCCCAAAAAGCGTATAAAATATCCGCTCATCAATCTTCCTCTCTGGAAAACATTACTGGCGTGCCACGCCCTAGTGCTGGCATGCCATGCCCACGTATTGTATGGATGGTTCCTTGTTCTAGTGGCTGGCATGACACGCCCAGCATTCAAGTGGCACGCCCATGGTCTTCTGGTCTTGGCGTCCCATGCCTTGAAGCTCAAGTGGTACGCCCTGACTTCTTCCTTTATGGTTGCTGAAATTGGCGTGCCATGCCTTCGACATCAAGTGGCACGCCCAAGTGGTTGGTTAAATCTCTTCAAGTATTGGCGTGCCATGCCTGAGACTCAAGTGGCACGCCCAAGTCAAGGATGATAGCTGGTGTGCCATGCCTTCGATACCTGGTGGCATGCCCAAGTGTTTGGACATTCACCTCCTCCTCTGGAAAATGTAACTGGTGTGCCACGCCTTGGTGTTCAAGTGGCAAGCCCATGTTGGTGTGACTACTTCAAGCCTGGCGTGCCACACCTAGAATCCCAAGTGGCACACCCAAGTGTTGCGTTAAAGTTGGCGTGCCACGTCTTCGATACCAAGTGGCACGCCCAAGTGTTTGTCCCCTTCTGGATTAGTGAACTGGCGTGACACGCCCACAAGTTCAAGTGGCACGCCAATTGTGTATGATGTGGTTGGCGTGCCACACCCAGCCTGGCGTGCCACGCCCCTTTTGTGGCCTTCAATCTTGCTCTCTGAAAAATGTAACTGGCGTGCCACGCCTGGCTCCTGGCATGCCACGCCCTTGTTAAACTTCAAGAACTTCTTTCTGGAATTACCAACTGGCGTGCCACACCCTAGTGTTTGTGTGCCATGCCCATACAAAAATCATGGCGTTTGTATCAAGTGGCACGCCCAGCTTCACACGCCCAGCTTTATTTGTTGTTTCCTTCCCTTTTTGTTGCTCTTTTCACCTAAAATTCAACACTAACCCATTTCAAAGAAATGAACCATAATATTTATCATTTGGTTCATGAAATTGCATTGATTCAACGAGATTATGCTCTTTTTATGGTCGTTTTAGATAGGAAAAAGAGGTAGATGATGCAAGTCATCACAATACCAAACTTAAGCTTTGCTTGTCCCCAAGCAAATCAATGTGAGGTATTCTTAAATGGATTGAGACTTGACCTTAAAAGAAATGCATTCATTAACAGAGATAGGGGCTAAGTGTTAACTTATGTATGAATCTTATTGTTCTCATGTCACAGTGAATTCCTAGACTCTTGAGGATTCTTTCAAGTGTTTGCCTTCGGATCCCTTTCTATAGATTGTCACCTTGAAGTAGCAAGAATTGTTCCTTTTCCTTTGATTGTTCTTTCTTTTCAATTGACCACGACTCTAAGTATTTTGTCTCAAGACGACCCTTTAGATTAGGCTTTCAATTAGTACTCCCAAACCAGTTAGTTTTAGGGTACTAGGTTTTGAGACACCCCTAAGAATTTACTTGCTTAGGTCTCTCTTCTTGACACATCTTCACCACAAGCATCTACTAGGGTCTTTGGCTCTTTTGAGCTATTTGTTTCTTTCTTTTATTCTAGTAGTTGATGCTAAGAGCCTTGGGTCTTTTGCTCACTACTTCTTGATTCTATGGATATTCAAGAGTCATCCTTAGCATCTACTTGTCATATCCTCTAAGTCCAATTGCTCATTATAACTTATTTCCTTTCAAATTCATTCAAGGTTCTATACTTAGTTCCTTACCTCTTGGTTCTGAATTATCTCACTTAGTCTTAGTCTCTTTACCCTTGTTTTTGCAACAACTCACCATTGACTCATATGAAAACAAACTACTTTTTATTGATGCTAATGAAACTTGAACAACATTGCATTTTCTTTCTTCAAATTGAAATATAAGCATAAAGGACTCATAAAAATACTTCAAAACATAAAAGACTAAACAACAACTAATGCAAACTAATAACAAAATACTAATAGAAATTCAGAATTTTAAAATTTTTAACCATGGGACTCAACAACCTTTTATCCTTGGAGCAGCTTCAATTCATTGGCCCCTTTCCCTTGTCTTTCTTCTTGGAGGAGGAGTCATCACCATCCTTCTTGGAGGATCCTTCTTGTGCTTTTGTATCCTTGGGCTTCCAAAATCCTAGCCTTCTCATGTAGGTCCTCTCATCCTCCTTGTGCTTGGCCAATATCTCTTCTTGCCTAGCACTCAGCTCCTCCATCCCTTGCATGAATGTTGGATATCCGGGGTTCAAGGCGGCCACAGCATTGCACAAGTGATTCAGCTTTTCTTGTGTATTGATGTCATACTGCCTCCTTGAAGTAGTTCTAACATCATAAAGATGCCTAAACTCAGCAACGCTCCTCTGCTGCCATTTATCCTACTCCATGATTTTGTTGAGGCTGCCTTGTATTTCCCCCCAGTTGAACTGGCCTTGTTGTTCCTTCGTATACTCCATGCTTCCTTGGAGTTGTTGCATGCTCTCATGCACTTGGTCCCATTGTTTTTGTTGTTCCTTGAGTTGGTTGACATCTTCTCTCAAGTGGTGTATATCTCCCTTTATTTGGTGGATGTCTCCTTGCATTTGCTCCCAGTTGAAACCTTCAGGGACTTGTGGATATGGTGGTGGAAGTGGTAGGTATTGTGGTTGAAACTCAGCTTCTTCTTGTTGTGGTGGACTTTGTGGATCTTGAGCATGAGCTCTATGCCCTCTTACCCTTTGTTGTGCTGGGTTGACGGCCACCACTTTGGCCATCTTCTTAGCAGTTATAGGCTTCTCTTGATTCACTAGAACTTCATCAATGATCTCTTCTACCCCAGCTTCATCACACAGCCTCTGGATGATACTTGGGAAGGCCAACCTTGTGCTATCCTTGGTGCTTTTCAGCACCCTATTGATGTTATTGACTATCATCTCCACAACGTTGACATTCTCTCCCCTCATTATGCTCCATATGAGCACTGCTCTCTCCAATGTTACCTCTGAAGTGTTGGATGTAGGGTTGAGGGATCTCCTCACAAAGTCCAGCCACCCTCTAGCTTGGGGTCTCAAATCTCTTCTCCTCAACTGGTTGGGCCTTCCATCTTTGTCATTGATCTATTGCACATTGATGACACATATCTCAGTAAGGATTTCTTCAAATCCTGGGTCTTGCTGCTTCACTCTCTTCGTAGCTCTGGGTGGAATAGTGTGCTTCATCATCAGTATTCTATCTATGTTGGAAGGGCTATAGTCAATAGCCTTCCCCCTCACATAGCTTAGGTAGCCATAGGGTTGCCAAAGTTATCGCATGACATTGGCATAAAACTCCCTAACTAAGCTCTCCTCCACCTGGGTTATACAAGAGTACCCACCCTATGTTATTGATCTCTCTATTAATCTCTATATGCTCATTCCTTCCAAGTTGGGAGTCCACCTCTGGAATGATTTGCCTCTCACTCACCCAACCATAGAATTGGTTTTAGTTGAATGCTGAGAAGAACTTGTATTCATTGAAGTTTGAGGATCCGGAGGTAGTTTCCATGGTCTTTCTCTTCTTTGATGAGGAGGCTCTTGGTGGTGCCATTGAAGTGAGAAAAGAGGGTTTGAAGGGTTGAAGGAAAGAATAAAGAAGGAGGCAAAGAAAGAGAGCAAAGCAAGGGTTTGCTCCAACACCAAACATAGAACTTGATTGTCCCAATCAAGAGAAGGAGAATAGTAAGGAAAAGAAAGAAAAGTAGGGGGAGTGCAGAGGTTGTTTCGGGTGTGAAGTTGAGTTTTGAAGTATGGAGAAAAGTGGAAAGGTGAGTTGCTTTTATAGTGCCGAGAAAGAGATTCTGGAAGGTGGGAAACAAAAGGAATTCAATGTTTTCCCACTTAGGAATGGCGCCTAGCGTGGGAAGAGGCGCCAAACCTTACCCTTTTAGCTTTCTTCAGATGTTTAGTTCCAGAGTGCAAGTACACTTTGACTCTTTGACCCAATGAGCTATCAACCATGTGGGCCCCACCTTTCCTGAAAATTCAATCCAAAAACCTCCATCAGTAATGAAAAAAATTGCTTCACATTCCCTTAATTAAAAATATAATTAAAATGCTATTGATGAGTGTCCTTTGGGATACCAAACTTAAATCCATTGCATCTGGTAAATTGGTTTCATCATTAGACTTTAATGTGTACATAATGGGTGGAGTAAATTTAATTCATCCACACTCTTCCACTTCCATCCCCTTTGTACACAATAAAGCAGCCTTTTATGCACCACCAATTTACTAAATGCTTTCAAACTGAAGCCATGTTAGGCTTGCTGTGTGAATTTCTGATGAGCGGATAATTTATACGCTTTTTGACATTGTTTTTAGTATGTTTTTAGTAGGATCTAGTTACTTTTAGGGATGTTTTCATTAGTTTTTATGTTAAATTCACATTTCTGGACTTTACTATGAGTTTGTGTGTTTTTCTATGATTTCAGGTATTTTCTGGCTGAAATTGAGGGACTTGAGCAGAAATCAGATTCAGAGGTTGAAGAAGGACTGCTGATGCTGTTGGATTCTGATCTCCCTGAACTCAAAGTGGATTTTCTGGAGCTACAGAACTCGAAATGGCGCGCTTTCAATTGCGTCGGAAAGTAGACATCCAGGGCTTTCCAGCAATATATAATAGTCCATACTTTAGCCAAGAATAGACGACGTAAACTGGCGTTCAACGCCAGCTTTCTGCCCAAATCTGGCGTCCAGCGCCAGAAAAGGAGCCAAAACCAGAGTTGAACGCCCAAACTGGCACAAAAGCTGGCATTCAACTCCAAGAAGGACCTCTACACGTGCAACACTCAAGCTCAGCCCAAGCACAAACCAAGTGGGCCCCGGAAGTGGATTTATGCATCAATTACTTACTCATGTTAACCCTAGTAGCTAGTTTATTATAAATAGGACATTTTACTAGTCTTTTTGACCATCCTGGATCTTTGGATTATCTTTTGATCTATTGATCACGTTTTGGGGGCTGGCCATCTCGGCCATGCCTGGACCTTTCACTTATGTATTTTTAACGGTAGAGTTTCTACACTCCATAGATTAAGGCGTGGAGCTCTGCTGTTCCTCAAAGATTAATGCAAAGTACTACTGTTTTCTATTCAATTCATCTTGTTTCGCTTCTAAGATATTCATTCGTACTTCAATCTGAATGTGATGAACGTGACAATCATCATCATTCCCTATGAACGCGTGCCTGACAACCACTTCCGTTCTACCTTCGACTGAATGAGTATCTCTTAGATCTCTTAACCAGAATCTTCGTGGCGTAAGCTAGAATGATGGCGGCATTCAAGAGAATCCGAAAAGTCTAAACCTTGTCTGTGGTATTCCGTGTAGGATTCAATGAATGAATGACTGTGACGAGCTCCAAACTCGCGATTGCGGGGCGTTAGTGACAGACGCAAAAGAATAGTAAATCCTATTCCAGCATGATCCAGAACCGACAGATGAATAGCCGTGCCGTGATAGGGTGCGTTGACCATTTTCACTGAGAGGATAAGATGAAGCCATTGACAAGGGTGATGCCTCCTGACGATTAGCCGTGCCATGACAGGGCATTGGATCATTTTCCCGAGAGATGACCGAAAGTAGCCATTGATAGTGGTGATGTATGACATAAAGCCAGCCACGGAAAGGAGTAAGACTGACTGGATGAAGATAGCAGGAAAGTAGAGGTTCAGAGGAACGAAAGCATCTCCATTTGCTTATCTGAAATTCCTACCAATGAATTACATAAGTATTTCTATCCTTATTTTATTATATTAAATTCGAAAACACCATTATCAATTTATATCTGCCTAACTGAGATTTGCAAGGTGACCATAGCTTGCTTCATACCAACAATCTCCGTGGGATTCGACCCTTACTCACGTAAGGTATTACTTGGATGACCCAGTGCACTTGCTGGTTAGTTACACGGAGTTGTGAACCATGGTCTTGGCATCATGTTTTTGGCGCCAGTTCCAGGGAAAGAAAGAACATTGAATTTTACATAATTAAAGTGTAATCACGATTCCGCGTACCAAGTTTTTGGCGCCGTTGCCGGGGATTGTTTGAGTTTTCGGCAAGCTTTTGGTCTGGTAACATCAGTGCCAAGTTTGATCCGGCAACAACACCAAGTTTTTGGCGCCGTTGCCGGGGATTGTTCGAGTATGGACAACTGACGGTTCATCTTGTTGCTCAGATTAGGTAATTTTCTTTTTGTTTTATTTTCAAAAATTTTTCAAAAATTTTCCTTTTGTTTTCGAAAAAAAAAATGTTTTCAAAATTATATTTTTATTCAGAATTTTTAAGAATGAATTCTAGTGTTTCATGATGATTTGTTGAATCCTGGCTGGCTGTAAGCCATGTCTAATCTTTTGGACTGGGGTTTCAACTTACCATCACAAAAGAAGAGATTCTCACACACTTAGTTGCTCTATACTTGAAAAGTATCCATATCTGCTGAAGCTTGGCTGGCCATTGGCCATGTCTAGTGTTTTGGACTGGAGCTTTCATTGAAAGCTTGGCTGGCTAGTGAGCCATGTCTAATTCCTGGACTGAAGCTTTAGACTAACATGGCAAGATTCCTGGAATTCATATTAAAAATTTTGGAATCCTTATTTTTCTTTCTTTCTAAATAATTTTCGAAAAATATAAAATAAAAATCCAAAAAAATTAGAAAATTATAAAAATCAAAAATATTTTTGTGTTCTTGTTTGAGTCTTGAGTCATATCATAAGTTTGGTGTCACTTGCATATGCATCTTGTATTTTTCGAAAATTCCATGCATTCATAATGTTCTTCATGATCTTCAAGTTGTTCTTGGTAAGTCTTCTTGTTTGATCTTGATGTTTTCATATTTTGTGTCTTTTCTTGTTTTACATGTGCATTTTTCGTTTCTTAGAGTCTAAACATGAAAGATTTCTAAGTTTGGTGTCTTACATGTTTTCTTTGCATCAAAAATTTTTCAAAAATATGTTCTTGATGTTCATCTTGACATTCAAAGTGTTCTTGGTGTTCATCTTGACATTCATATCATTCATGCATACATTCATTGTTTTGATTCAAAATTTTCATGCATTGAGTCTTTTTTTTGTTTTTCTCTCTCATCATAAAAATTCAAAAATCAAAAAAAAAATATCTTTCCCTTTTTCTCTCATCAAATTCGAAAATTTGGATTGACTTTTTCAAAAATTTTTAAAATCAAATTGTTTCTCATGAGTCAAATCAAATTTTCAATTTGAAAATCTTATCTTTTTCAAAATCTTTTTCAAAAATCAAATCTTTTTCAAAATTCTTAGTTATTTTCGAAAATTCCAAAAATATTTTTCAAAAAATCTTTTTCTTATTTTTATACCAAATTTTTCGAAAATAACATAATCAATTAATGTTTTGATTCAAAAATTTGAAGTTTGTTACTTGCTTGTTAAGAAAGATTCAAACTTTAAGTTCTAGAATCATATCTTGTGATTTCTTATGAATCAAGTCATTAATTGTGATTTTAAAAATCAAATCTTTTTCAAAACTAATTTCTAAAATATCTTCTTATCTTACCTTTTTCAAAAATCTAATTTCAAAATATCTTTTCTAACCTCCTAACTTCTTATCTTTTCAAAGTTTGTTCCAACTAACTAACTAACTTCTTGTTTATTTCTTAACTTTTTCAAAACTACCTAACTAACTCTCTCTCTCTAATTTTCGAAAATATCTTCCCTCTTTTTCAAAAATTTCTTTTTTATTAACTAATTATTTTTATTTTTATTTTTGATTTTAAAACTTTTTCGAAAAATACTAACTTTTTTCAAAAACCATTTTCGAAAATCACTAACCCTTTTTCAAAAATTATTTTCGAAAATTCTCCCTCTCCCATCTTATTCTATTTATTTATTCATCTATTAACATCTCATCTCACATCTCAACCCTCCTCACAGTTGTGTTTCTTCCATTATATTACATTCTTTGTCTCCCCCTCTTCTTCTACTCACACAGGGATCCCTATACTGTGGTATAAAGGATTCATATTATTATTATTATTATTTTTTCTGTGCCCTCTTCTTTGTCATATGAGCAGGAGCAAGGACAAAAATATTCTTGTTGAAGCAGATCCAGAACCTGAAAGGACTCTGAAGAGAAAATTAAGAGAAGCTAAATTACAACAATCCAGAGATAACCTTTCAGAAATTTTCGAACAGGAAGAGGAGATGGCAGCCGAAAATAATAATAATGTAAGGAAGATGCTTGGTGACTTTACTGCACCTAATTCTAATTTACATGGAAGAAGCATCTCCATTCCTGCAATTGGAGCAAACAACTTTGAGCTGAAACCTCAATTAGTTTCTCTGATGCAGCAGAACTGCAAGTTTCATGGACTTCCATCTGAAGATCCTTTTCAGTTCTTAACTGAATTCTTGCAGATATGTGATACTGTTAAGACTAATGGAGTAGATCCTGAAGTCTACAGGCTCATGCTTTTCCCTTTTGCTGTAAGAGACAGAGCTAGAATCTGGTTGGACTCTCAACCTAAAGATAGCCTGAACTCTTGGGATAAGCTGGTCACGACTTTCTTAGCTAAGTACTTTCCTCCTCAAAAGCTGAGCAAGCTTAGAGCTGATGTTCAAACCTTCAGACAGAAAGAAGGTGAATCCCTCTATGAAGCTTGGGAAAGATACAAACAGTTGACCAAAAAGTGTCCTTCTGACATGCTTTCAGAATGGACCATCTTGGATATATTCTATAATGGTTTATCTGAGCTATCAAAGATGTCACTGGACACTTCTGCAGGTGGATCCATTCACCTAAAGAAAATGCCTGCAGAAGCTCAAGAACTCATTGACATGGTTGCTAACAACCAGTTCATGTACACTTCTGAAAGGAATCCTGTGAGCAATGAGACTCCTATGAAGAAGGGAGTTCTTGAAGTTGATACTCTAAATGCCATATTGGCTCAGAATAAAATATTGAGTCAGCAAGTCAATATGATCTCTCAGAGTCTGCATGGAATGCAAGCTGCATCCAACAGTACTCAAGAGGCATCTTCTGAAGAAGAAGCTTATGATCCTGAAAACCCTGCAATAGCAGAGGTAAATTATTTAGGTGAACCTTATGGAAACACCTATAACTCATCATGGAGAAATCATCCAAATTTCTCATGGAAGGATCAAAAGCCTCAACAAGGCTTTAATAATGGTGGAAGAAACAGGTTTAACAATAATAAACCTTTTCCATCATCCACTCAGCAACAGACAGAGAACTCTGAACAAAATACTTCTAATTTGGCAAACTTAGTCTCTGATCTGTCTAAGGCCACTGTAAGTTTCATGAATGAAACAAGATCTTCCATTAGAAATCTGGAAGCACAAGTGGGCCAGCTGAGTAAAAGGATCACTGAAATCCCTCCTAGTACTCTCCCAAGCAATACAGAAGAGAATCCAAAAGGAGAGTGCAAGGCCATTGACATAAGCACCATGGCCGAACCTGTAAGGAGAGGAGAGGACGTGAATCCCAAGGAGGAAGACCTCCTGGGACGTCCAGTGATCAATAAGGAGCTTCCCTCTGAGGAACCAAAGGACTCTGAGGCTCATCTAGAGACCATGGAGATTCCATTAAACCTCCTTATGCCCTTCATGAGCTCTGATGAGTATCCCTCTTCTGAAGAGAATGAGGATGTTACAGAAGAGCAAACTGCCAAGTTTCTTGGTGCAATCATGAAGCTGAATGCTAAATTATTTGGCATTGATGCTTGGGAAGTTGAACCTCCCTTGTTCATCAATGAACTAAGTGATCTGGATCAACTGACATTGCCTCAGAAGAGACAGGATCCTAGAAAGTTCATAATACCTTGTACCATAGGCACCATGATCTTTAATGCTCTGTGTGACCTTGGTTTAGGAATAAACCTCATGCCCCTCTCTGTAATAGAGAAATTGGGAATCTATGGGGTGCAAGCTGCTAAAATCTCATTAGAGATGGCAGACAGTTCAAGAAAACAGGCTTATGGACAAGTAGAGGACGTGTTAGTAAAGGTTGAAGGCCTTTACATCCCTGCTGCTTTCATAGTCCTGGATACTGGAAAGGAAGAGGATGAATCCATTATCCTAGGAAGACCTTTCCTGGCCACAGCAAGAGCTGTGATTGATGTTGACAGAGGTGAAATAGTCCTTCAATGGAATGAAGACTCCCTTGTGTTTAAAACTCAAGGATCTCCCTCTGCAACCATGTAGAGGAAGCAGAAAAAGCTTCTCTCAAAGCAGAGTCAACCAGAGCCCCCACAGTCAAACTCTAAGTTTGGTGTTGGGAGGCCACAACCAAACTCTAAGTTTGGTGTTGAACTCCCATATCCAAACTCTAAGTTTGGTGTTGGAGAGTTTCAACAATGCTCTGAACATCTGTAAGGCTCCATGAAGAGCCCACTGTCAAGCTATTGACATTAAAGAAGCGCTTGTTGGGAGGCAACCCAATGTTTATCTAATTTTTATTTTCATTGTTTTTCATGTATTTATAGGTTCACGATCATGTGGAGTCACAAAATAAATAGAAAAATTGAAAACAGAATCAAAAACAGCAGAAGAAAAATCACACCCTGGAGGAGCATCTGTCTGGCGTTCAGCGCCAGAACAGAGCATGGTTCTGGCGCTGAACGCCCAAAATGGGCAGCTTCTGGGCGCTGAACGCCAGAACAGGCATGGTTCTGGCGTTCAACGCCAGAAATGGCACACAAATGGGCATTGAACGCCCAAAATGGCCACCAACCTGGCACTGAACACCCAGAGTTGTGTGCAAAGGCATTTTTACATGCCTAATGGGTGCAGGGATGTAAATCCTTGAACACCACAGGATCTGTGGACCCCACAGGATCCCCACCTACCTCCACTCACTTCTTCTCACCACTCTCTTTCACACAACCCTATAAACACTCTTCCCCAAAAACCCTTCACCAATCACCTCAATCTCTCTTCCCCATCACCTCTTCACCACTCACATCCATCCACTCTTCCCCATAAACCTACCTCATAAACTCCACCTACCTTCAAAATTCAAAACCAATTTCCCACCTAAACCCACCCACATGGCCGAAACCTTTCCCCCCCTCCCTTCCCTATATAAAGCCCTCCATTCTTCATCAAATTCACACAACACACCCCTCTACACCCTTCTTGGCCGAAACACTTCCCACTCTCCCTCTCCTCCATTTCTTCTTCTCTTCATCTATTCTTTCTTCTATTGCTCGAGGACGAGCAAAATTCTAAGTTTGGTGTGGTAAAAGCATAAGCTTTTTATTTTTCCATTACCATTGATGGCACCTAAGATCGGAGAATCCTCTAGAAAGGGGAAAGGGAAGATAAAAGCTTCCACATCCGAGTCATGGGAGATGGAAAGGTTCATCTCCAAAGCCCATCAAGACCACTTCTATGATGTTGTGGCCAAGAAGAAGGTGATCCCTGAGGTCCCTTTCAAACTCAAAAGAAATGAGTATCCGGAGATCCGACATGAAATTCAAAGAAGAGGTTGGGAAGTTCTAACAAATCCCATCCAACAAGTCGGCATCCTAATGGTTCAAGAGTTCTATGCTAATGCATGGATCACCAAGAACCATGATCAAAGTAAGAACCCGGATCCAAAGAACTATGTTACAATGGTTCGGGGGAAATACTTAGATTTTAGTCCGGAGAATGTGAGGTTGGCGTTTAACTTGCCCATGATGCAAGGAGATGAACGTCCCTACACTAGAAGGGTCAACTTTAATCAAAGGTTGGACCAAGTCCTTATGGACATATGTGTAGAAGGAGCTCAATGGAAGATTGACTCCAAAGGCAAGCCGGTTCAACTAAGAAGATTGGACCTCAAGCCTGTGGCTAGAGGATGGTTGGAGTTCATTCAGTGCTCAATCATTCCCACTAGCAACCGGTCTGAAGTTACTATAGACCGGGCCATCATGATCCATAGCATCGTGATTGGAGAAGAGGTGGAAGTTCATGAGATTATACCTCAAGAACTCTACAAGGTGGCTGACAAGTCCTCTACTATGGCAAGGTTAGCCTTTCCTCACCTCATCTGCCACCTATGCAATTCGGCTGGGATTGACATAGAGGAAGATATCCTCATTAAGGAGGACAAGCCCATCACTAAGAAGAAGATGGAGCAAGCAAGAGAGCCCATTCATGGAGCTCAAGAGGCGTATGAAGCTCATCACCATGAGATCCCAGAGATGCCTCAAATGCACTTTCCTCCATAAAACTATTGGGAACAAATCAACACCTCCCTAGGAGAATTAAGTTCCAATATGGGACAACTAAGGGTGGAACATCAAGAGCACTCCATCATGCTTCATCAAATAAGAGAAGATCAAAAAGCAATAAGGGAGGAGCAACAAAGGCAAGGAAGAGACATAGAAGAGCTCAAGGACATCATTGGTTCCTCAAGAAGGAAATGCCACCATTACTAAGGTGGATTCATTCCTTGTTCTTATTTCTTCTGTTTTTTCGTTTTCTATGTCATGTGCTTATCTGTGTTTGTGTCTTCATTACATGATCATCAGTAGTTAGTAACTTTGTCTTAAAGTTATGAATGTCCTATGAATCCATCACCTCTCTTAAATGAAAAATGTTTTAATTCAAAAGAACAAGAAGTACAAGAGTTTCGAATTTATCCTTGAACTTAGCTTAATTATATTGATGTGGTGACAATGCTTCTTGTTTTCTGAATGTATGCTTGAACAGTGCATATGTCTTTTGAAGTTGTTGTTTAAGAATGTTAAATATGTTGGCTCTTGAAAGAATGATGACTAGGAGACATGTTATTTGATAATCTGAAAAATCATAAAAATGATTCTTGAAGCAAGAAAAAGCAGCAAAGAACAAAACTTGCAGAAAAAAAAAATATAGGCGAAAAAAAAATAATAGAAAGAAAAGCAAGCAGAAAAAGCAAGCAGAAAAAGCCAAAAGCTCTTAAAACCAAGAGGCAAGAGCAAAAAGCCAATAACCCTTAAAACCAAAAGGCAAGGGCAATAAAAAGGATCCCAAGGCTTTGAGCATCAGTGGATAGGAGGGCCTAAAAGGAATAAAATCCTGGTCTAAGCGGCTAAACCAAGCTGTCCCTAACCATGTGCTTGTGGCGTGAAGGTGTCAAGTGAAAACTTGAGACTGAGCGGTTAAAGTCAAGGTCCAAAGCAAAAAAAAGAGTGTGCTTAAGAACCTTGGACACCTCTAATTGGGGACTTTAGCAAAGCTGAGTCACAATCTGAAAAGGTTCACCCAATTATGAGTCTGTGGCATTTATGTATCCGGTGGTAATACTGGAAAACAAAGTGCTTAGGGCCACGGCCAAGACTCATAAAGAAGCTGTGTTCAAGAATCATCATACTGAACTAGGAGAATCAATAACACTATCTGAACCCTGAGTTCCTATAGATGCCAATCATTCTGAACTTCAATGGATAAAGTGAGATGCCAAAACTATTCAAGAGGCAAAAAGCTATAAGTCCCGCTCATATGATTGAAGCTATGTTTCATTGATAGTTTGGAATTTATAGTATATTCTCTTCTTTTTATCCTATTTGATTTTCAGTTGCTTGGGGACAAGCAACAATTTAAGTTTGGTGTTGTGATGAGCGGATAATTTATACGCTTTTTGACATTGTTTTTAGTATGTTTTTAGTAGGATCTAGTTACTTTTAGGGATGTTTTCATTAGTTTTTATGTTAAATTCACATTTCTGGACTTTACTATGAGTTTGTGTGTTTTTCTATGATTTCAGGTATTTTCTGGCTGAAATTGAGGGACTTGAGCAGAAATCAGATTCAGATGTTGAAGAAGGACTGCAGATGCTGTTGGATTCTGACCTTCCTGCACTCAAACTGGCACAAAAGCTGGCGTTCAACTCCAAGAAGGACCTCTACACGTGCAACACTCAAGCTCAGCCCAAGCACACACCAAGTGGGCCCCGGAAGTGGATTTATGCATCAATTACTTACTCATGTAAACCCTAGTAGCTAGTTTATTATAAATAGGACATTTTACTAGTCTTTTTGACCATCCTGGATCTTTGGATTATCTTTTGATCTATTGATCACGTTTTGGGGGCTGGCCATCTCGGCCATGCCTGGACCTTTCACTTATGTATTTTTAACGGTAGAGTTTCTACACTCCATAGATTAAGGTGTGGAGCTCTGCTGTTCCTCAAAGATTAATGCAAAGTACTACTGTTTTCTATTCAATTCATCTTGTTTTGCTTCTAAGATATTCATTCGTACTTCAATCTGAATGTGATGAACGTGACAATCATCATCATTCCCTATGAACGCGTGCCTGACAACCACTTCCGTTCTACCTTCGACTGAATGAGTATCTCTTAGATCTCTTAACCAGAATCTTCGTGGCGTAAGCTAGAATGATGGCGGCATTCAAGAGAATCCAGAAAGTCTAAACCTTGTCTGTGGTATTCCGAGTAGGATTCAATGAATGAATGACTGTGACGAGCTCCAAACTCGCGATTGCGGGGTGTTAGTGACAGACGCAAAAGGATAGTAAATCCTATTCTAGCATGATCGAGAACCGACAGATGAATAGCCGTGCCGTGACAGGGTGCGTTGACCATTTTCACTGAGAGGATAAGATGAAGCCATTGACAAGGGTGATGCCTCCAGACGATTAGCCGTGCCGTGACAGGGCATTGGATCATTTTCCCGAGAGATGATCGAAAGTAGCCATTGACAGTGGTGATGTATCACATAAAGCCAGCCATGGAAAGGAGTAAGACTGACTGGATGAAGATAGAAGGAAAGCAGAGGTTCAGAGGAACGAAAGCATCTCCATTCGCTTATCTGAAATTCCTACCAATGAATTACATAAGTATTTCTATCCTTATTTTATTATATTAAATTCGAAAACACCATTATCAATTTATATCTGCCTAACTGAGATTTGTAAGGTGACCATAGCTTGCTTCATACCAACAATCTCCGTGGGATTCGACCCTTACTCACGTAAGGTATTACTTGGACGACCCAGTGCACTTGCTGGTTAGTTACACGGAGTTGTGAACCATGGTCTTGGCATCATGTTTTTGGCGCCAGTTCCAGGGAAAGAAAGAACAATGAATTTTACATAATTAAAGTGTAATCATGATTCCACGTACCAATTTCCTATGGTGGTGGCCACACCAAATTTAATTTTTGGGCTTACTTTCAAAGTTATTTCAACCAATTAGTTGTAAGCCTAAATTTAGTGGGTTAATGGCCACACCAAACTTAGCTGTTTAGCTAGTTTCTCAGCCCATTCAATCAACCTCAATTAGTGTATTATTCAACCTTGCACTTCCAATAAACTGAAAATAAACCAAGGAACTATCAACTAATTAACTAACCTAGAGGCTAAAATTTAAACTACCTAAGTTCACTACTTTTAGAAAACAGAAAAAAAATGAAAGGATATGAGTGTTGGGGTGCCTCCCAACTAGTGCTTCTTTAACGTTACTAGCTTGACGTTCCTTCCTCCTCAGTTGAGGTTATAGTTCACTCTCTGCTCATCCAATGAGTTCCCCAAGTAGTGCTTGAGCCTGTGGCCATTGATAGTGAAAGTTCTCTGTGTCTTTTCCTCCATAAGCTCTACATGACCATAGGGAGACACCTTGAGGATTGTGAAGGGTCCAGACCATCTTGACTTTAGCTTCCCTGGGAAGAACTTGAGCTTTGAATTGTACAGCAGCAATTTTTGACCTTCTACAAACTCTCTTCTTGCTAGATTTTGATCATACCATTTTTTTGTGTTTTTCTTGTAAATCTTGGCATTTTCATAAGCTTGATTCCTGAATTCTTCCAGCTCATTGGGTTGTAGTAATCTTTTTTCCCCAGCAGCTTGGTTATCAAAGTTCAACATTTTTAGAGCCCAAAATACTCTATGTTCAAGCTCTACTAGTAGATGAAAAGCTTTTTCAAACACCAATTGGTATGGAGACATGCCAATAGGTGTCTTGAAAGCTGTCCTATAGGCCAATAGCGCATCATCCAGCTTCTTGGACCAATCTTTTCTTGAGTTTCCAACAGTCTTCTCAAGGATTCTCTTGAGCTCTCTATTTGAAATTTCAACTTGACCATTGGTTTGTGGATGATATAGAGTTGCCACTTTGTGCTTGACACCATATTTAAGGAGGATTGTCTCAAGTTGCTTGTTGCAAAAGTGAGTCCCCCCATCACTTATAAGAGCTCTTGGAACCCCATATCTGGTGAATATATTCTTCCTCAAAAAATCAATCACCACTTTGTTGTCATTTGTTGATATAGCTATGGCCTCCACCCACTTTGACACATAATCCACAACCACCAATATATAGTTGTTTGAGTACGAGGATGGGAATGGTCCCATGAAATCAATCCCCCATACATCAAACAACTCCAACTCCATGATGAACCTCTGTGGCATCTCATTTTTCTTGGGTAGGTTTCCTGCTCTTTGACACTCATTGCATCTTGTCACCAATTCCTTTGCATCCTTGAATATTGTTGGCCAAAGGAACCCACACTGCAGCACCTTGGCTGCAGTTCTTTCTCCACTAAAATGTCCTCTATATGTAGATCCATGGCATTGCCAGAGAACTTCTTATCCTTCCTCATGGGAAATACACCTTCTTAAGATCCCATCAGCATACCTTTTGAACAAGTAAGGTTCATCCCAAATGTAGTGTTTAGAATCATTGAGTAGCTTTCTCCTTATGTACTTGTTGATGTTGGTTGGTAACTCTCCAATAGCCTTAAAATTGGCTATATCTGCAAACCAGGGAGCTTCTTGGACCATCATCAGCTGCTCATCACGGAAGCTCTCATTCACTGCAAGTTGGTGTGCTTCATCTTCTTCTTATGGGATCCTTGATAAGTGGTCAGCTGATAAACTCCAAATTCATGGTTTATCTTGTGCTTATTTTAGGGGATTTATTCACCTTTTCTAATATTTATTCAATGAAATAGCATGGTTTTTTAATTCTCCCTTGAATTGTGCTTAAGTGTAGAAACATGCTTTTTAGGTCCTTAAATTGGTGATTTTGATTCACTTAAATTCCATTCGATGCCTTGATATGTTTGTTGAGTGATTTCAGGTTCATAAGGCAAGTATTGGATGGAAGAGATGAGGAGAAAAGCATGCAAAGTGGAGAATGCATGAAGAAACAAAGATTGGGAATGCATTAATGGGCGCGCACGCGCAGAAGTGGTTTCACATAAAGACGCGCACGCATACATGACGCATCCGCGCGGATGAAGGAATAGCCAAATCGACGTGCAAGCGCACATGGCGTGCACGCGCCGATACTCTCACGTGGCCCACTTAAAGGCAAAACACTTGCGGCGATTTCTGAGCTGCCCAGGCCCAAATCCAACTTGTTTCTGAGTGTATTTTATGCAGAATTGAAGTCCAAGCAAAGGGGGAGAAATTAGTTGTAGGATTAGCATCATGTAGGTTAGTTTCTAGAGAGAGAAACTCCCTCTTTTCTCTAGAATTAGGTTAGGTTAATTCTTCTAGATCTAAGTTCAATTACATGTTTTCATCTTGTTTTTTTGATAATTTTTTGTTCCTACTACTTGATTCTCTTAGTTTTCATGTTAATTTCTCTTTTATGTTCATGGATGCTCTTGTTGGATTTGATTTACTTCTAACGCTATTTAATGTTCGATGTTCTTTCAGTGTTGATTTGAGTGGAGATCTTACTTTCTTTGCAAATTGTAGTTGGTAGATTTTACTATTTCTTGTTTATTTACCATGCTTTCCATTTGTACCCACCAAGTGTTTGACAGAATGCTTGGTTGGGCTTTAGAGTAGGATTTCAGCATTCTTGGCTTGAAAAGAGTAATTAGGCAATCTTGAGTCATGAATACCCAACTAATGTTGGTGATCTAGAGTTGTTAGTTAATTTGATTTCCTTTGACTCTAATCTTTTGCTAATTCTATTAGTGAGTTGATTAGTACATTTAGATTGAGATTAACTAGTCTTGTTTGACTTTCTCTCATGGAAGATAACTTATACCTTCTTCCAATCTTCGGGGATGACGTAATGAGATAAATTCTTGTTTATTATTATGATATGATTGATTAGTCTTGTTTGACATTCTCCCTACGTGAAGATGACATGATATCTTCTTCCATTTGTTGGAGTTAACTAGATAAGATGAATTAATCATTGTATGACTAGGATAGAAAGCCTATGATCTCAATTCTTGCCACGAATGTCTCTCTTTATTACTTGCTTTCTCTTATTTACTTGTCTTCTTTAATTGCTTACTTGATTTACTTTTCTTGCACATTTAATTTCTTGCCCTCTTATCAATCAAAACCTCTCCATACATCCTTCATAGCCAATAATTATACACTTCATTGCAATTCCTTGTGAGGCGACCCGGAGTCCAAATACACCGGTTAATTCTTATTTGGGGTTTGCTCTTTGTGACAACCAAAATTTTTGATTGGGAAGATTCTTTGTTGGTGTAGAACTATACTTGCAACGAGAATTCATTCATTTGAGGAAATTCTATACCAACACAAGAACTCGCTCAAATCATCAGCCACCTTGTTCTGTGCTCTACTTCTATCCTTAATTTCAATATTGAACTCTTAGAGTAGCAAGATCCACCTTATCAATCTAGACGTGGACTCTTTTTTGGTAAGCAAATATTTGAGAGCTGCATGGTCAGTAAACACAGTGACTTTAAAACCAATAAGATATGATCTAAACTTATCAAATGTAAAAACTATGGCAATAAGTTCCTTCTCTGTAGTGGTGTAGTTCCTTTGATTCTCATTAAGAACTTTGCTAGCATAATAAATAACATGTACCGGCTTATCCCTTTTCTGTCCTAAAACAGCACCAACAGCAAAGTCTGATGCATCACACATCAATTCAAAAGGTAAATCCCAGCTAGGTGGTGCTACAATAGGTGCAGAGGAAAGTCTGTTTTTAAGCTCATTAAAGGCTAGCATGCATTCTCTATCAAATATAAAAGGTACATTAGGGACAAACAAGTTACTTAGAGGTTTGGCAATCTTTGAAAAATCTCTAATAAACCTTCTATAAAACCCAGCATGTCCTATGAAACTTCTAATTGCTTTGACATTGCAAGGTGGGGGCAATTTTTTAATCACTTCTACCTTGGCCTTGTCCACCTCTATGCCTTTCTTAGAGATTTTGTGACCAAGAACCACCCCTTCTGTGACCATAAAGTGACACTTTTCTCAGTTCAAAACTAGGTTGGTTTCTTGGCATCTCTTTAGCACCAAGGCAAGTTGGTGCAAGCACTTAGAGTATGAATCACCAAATATAGAAAAGTCATCCATAAACACTTTAATAAATCTTTCAATCATGTCAGAAAATATGGAGAGCATTGATGACATGTCACCATGTCATGTTTTTCTATGCTTTTTCATTTGTTTTCAATAGGTTTTATGCACTTTCTTGATCCATAAGCAAGCCAATTGGGTAGATTTTCATGTTTCCTTTGATTTAATCAACCATGTATGAATTCATGCTATTTTATGAGGTTTTATGCTATAATTGTCACATATTATGAAAGAATGAATATCTCATGATTTTGAGCATAGCTTTGATGTGTTTGGTTGATTAATGATAGGTGAAGAAAGCTTGAAGAAAGGTTGAAGCAAGAAGGAATGGCTAGGAGTAAAGAGAGGACAATGGAATAAGTGAAAATGAACCAGGAAGCAAAAAGCTGGACCAAAAGTTAGCCTCAAACTTTTGCACAAACTTTTGGGTGAAAAGTTAGCCCCAACGTTAGCCCCTAACTTTTGGGCTAACGTTGGCACATGAAAGTTACTCCCTGGGCACCAAAAGTTTGCGCCAACGTTAGCCTCTAACTTTTGGGTTAACGTTGGCGCATGAACAACACACCCAGGGGAGCAAAAGTTTGCGCCAACGTTAGCCTCTAACTTTTTGGCTAACGTTGGCGCCACAAGGCATGCAAGGGGTATACTTCCAACAAGAATAACTTGAGCTACAGAGCTCCAAATGAGGTGATTCAAAAAGCATTGGAAAGTAGGAATCAAGAGCTTTCCAAGCATATATGGCACTGCATGGTGGACACTAAAATTGAGGGAGAAAACTGCCCCGCAATGTGCATAAACGAACATGGTGGCAACCTGCAGTGAGGCCAACTGACCTCTACACCTTCAACGGAGTATAACTCGAGCTGTAGAGCTCCAATTGATGTGATTCCAAAGGCATTGGAAAGTAGACATTCAGGGCTTTCCAACAATGTTTAATAGTATGGGGTGGACAATACGTTTGAGCCTCCAGAACTGGCGTTTTCGCCAACGTTTGAGGCAAACTTTACCTCAAACGCTGCACACCAAAGCCAGCGACCATGCCCTCTTCAAATGATCATAACTTGAGTTGTAGATGTCCAATTGAAGTGATTCCAAGTGGGTTAGAAAGCTGACATTCAGAGCTTTCCAACCATATATGATAGTCTATATTGGGCATAAAATTGGCAACATGACAAGAGGACAAAGTTGGCGCCATGAACATGCATAAGGGAGGCCAACGTTGGAGCAAAAGTTAGACCCCTAACTTTTGCACCAACGTGAGTATCAGCAAAATATGGGGGCTGATATGAAAAGTTGGACCAAAAGTTAGACCCTAACTTTTGCTCCAACTTTTACTCAAGCTTTCATGATTTTAAACCCGGTTCACTTCAGTTCCTCTCCAAACTCCAAGAGCAATCAACCAAGGCCTCTATCAACCCAATTCCATCAAGAGCAAGGGCCCATTATCATCACTCAAAGGCACAAGAGATAGATAAAATAGGAATTTCATTTAATTGTAATTTCATTTTCATTTCCATTTTGTAAAGCCTATATAAGGCATCATTTTCATATTTGTGGGGAGGCTGGCTCCACTAGGGAGCACGAGGATTTGAGAGCTCTCTTTAATTTTTTTTTCTTTGTTTTTGAGTCTTGGGTGGAGAATTGAAGGTGTTCTGTTTCATTCTCCCTCTGAGATTTCTCTCTGCTTTCTTTACTGCTTAATTGAATCGAATTTTCTGTTAATTGCTCTTCATCTACTTTCTCTGCAATTTACATTTCCTTTGCAATTGTTCTTGTTGGATCTAGGAAGGCATTGAGATCTAGACTTGGTTATCTAGTCTCTTGGGTCTTGAGATCTTAATTCCAATTTTACATTCTCTGTTTATTGCTTTTCATGTTTATTTACATTTCTGTTTTGGTTCCGAATCAATCAAATCCATCTTTTACTTCTCTGCCTGTTGAAATTTAACTTTTCCTTGTTTAATTTCTGCAAATCCAATTCCCAATTCCCTTTACATTAAATGCAATTTATATTTCTTGTCATTTAAGATTCTTGCAATTTACATTTCTTGTTCTTTAAGTTACTTGCCAATTTACATTCTGCAACTTTAAATTCATTGTCATTTACTTTCTGTTGGCTACAATTTCACACAATTCACTAAATGTCAGCTTGACTAAACTAATCACCCACTAAAATTGCTTGATCCATCAATCCCTGTGGGATCGACCTCACTCCCGTGAGTTTTTATTACTTGATGCGACCCGGTGCACTTGTCGGTTAGATTTGTATTTTGGGAGAAATTCATTTTTCCACCAAAATTACTCATCAAGCATGCACCTTTGGAATGTTGCAGGTGCACTGCACAATCCAAAGGTTATTCTCTATAAGCAAAGACACCATAAGGACAAGTAAAGGAGGTCTTCTCTTTGTCTTTGGGGTCTACAACTATTTGGTTGTAGCCAGAATATCCATCCAAGAAGCAATAATATTCATGTCCCGCAAGTCTTTCTAGCATCTGGTCTATGAAAAGTAAGGGGAAGTGGTCCTTTCTGGTGGCTTCATTAAGCTTCCTATAATCTATGCTGATGCATCAGCCAGTCACTGTTCTTGTTGGTATCAATTCATTCTTCTCATTTGGTACAACAGTGATCCCTCTCTTCTTAGGGACTACTTGCACTGGGCTTACCCAAGGGCTATCTGAAATTGGGTAGATCACCCCTGCTTGCCAAAACTTCAACACTTCTTTTTGGACTACTTCATTCATTGTTGGGTTTAGCCTTCTTTGTTGCTGTCTTGAGGGCTTGGCATTTTCCTCAAGTAGGATTTTATACATACACATTGAAGGACAAATCCCCTTTAGATCAGTAAGTGTCTGGTTGACGAAATTGTGATCTCCAGGCTCGAACAAATCCTGGTAATGGCTCCAAAGCTTGGTGCTCTGATCTTATTTCATAATTGTCACAACTTCGATACAACTAACCAGCAAGTGCACTGGGTCGTCCAAGTAATACCTTACGTGAGTAAGGGTCGAATCCCACGGAGATTGTTGGTATGAAGCAAGCTATGGTCACCTTGTAAATCTCAGTCAGGCAGATATAAAGTGATAATGGTGTTTTCGAATATTATATAGTAAAATAGGGATAGAGGTACTTATGTAATTCATTAGTGAGAATTTCAGATAAGGGAATGGAGATGCTTTTCGTTCCTCTGAACCTCTGCTTTCCTGCTATCTTCATCTAATCAGTCTTACTCCTTTCCATGGCTGGCTGTATGCAAGGGCATCACCGTTGTCAGTGGCTACATCCCCTCCTCTCAGTGAATAATATGCTCACGCACCCTGTCACGGCACGGCTATTCATCTGTCGGTTCTCGATCATGCTGGAATAGGATTCACCCTCCTTTTGCGTCTGTCACTAACGCCCAGCACTCGCGAGTTTGAAGCTCGTCACAGTCATTCAATCATTGAATCCTACTCGGAATACCACAGACAAGGTTTAGACTTTCTGGATTCTCTTGAATGCCACCATCATTCTAGCTTACGCCACGAAGATTCCGGTTAAGAGATCTAAGAGATATTCATTCTAGCTTATTTCATGTAGAACAGAAGTGTTTGTCAGGCACGCGTTCATAAGGGAGATGGTGATGAGCGTCACACATAATCATCACCTTCATCACGTTCTTGGGTGCGAATGGATATCTTAGAAGCGAAATAAGATGAATTGAATAGAAAACAGTAGTACTTGCATTAATCTTTGAAGAACAGCAGAGCTCCACACCTTAATCTATGGAGTGTAGAAACTCTACCGTTGAAAATACATAAGTGAAGGTCCAGGCATGGCCGAGATGGCCAGCCCCCTAAAACGTGATCAAAGGATCATAAGGTAATCCAAAGATGAACAATTACAATAGTAAGAGGTCCTATTTATAATAAACTAGTCACTAGGGTTTACAGAAGTAAGTAATTGATGCATAAGTCCACTTCCTGGGCCCACTTGGTGTGTGTTTGGGCTGAGCCTGAGTGTTGCACGTGCAGAGGCCATTTGTGGAGTTGAACGCCAGTTTCTGTGCCAGATTTGGGCAGAAGGCTGGCGTTGAACGCCAGTTTACGTCGTCTATTCGTGGCCAAAGTATGGACTATTATACATTGCTGGAAATCCCTAGATGTCTACTTTCCAACGCAATTGGAAGCGCGCCATTTCGAGTTCTGTAGCTCCAGAAAATCCACTTTGAGTGCAGGGAGGTCAGAATCCAACAGCATCAGCAGTCCTTTTTCAACCTCTGAATCTGATTTTTGCTCAAGTCCCTCAATTTCAGCCAGAAAATACCTGAAATCACAGAAAAACACACAAACTCATAGTAAAGTCCAGAAATGTGAATTTAACACAAAATCTATTAAAAACATCCCTGAAAGTAACTAGATCCTACTAAAAACATACTAAAAACAATGTCAAAAAGCGTATAAATTATCCGCTCATCACAACACCAAACTTAAATTGTTGCTTGTCCCAGAGCAACTGAAAATCAAAATAGGATAAAAAGAATAGAATATACTATAAATTCCAAACTATCAATGAAACATAGCTTCAATCATATGAGCGGGACTTATAGCTTTTTGCTTCTTGAATAGTTTTGGCATCTCACTTTATCCATTGAGGTTCAGAATTATTGGCATCTATAGGAACTCAGAGTTCAGATAGTGTCATTGATTCTCCTAGTTCAGTATGATGATTCTTGAACACAGCTTCTTTATGAGTCTTGGCCGTGGCCCTAAGCACTTTGTTTTCCAGTATTACCACCGGATACATAAATGCCACAGACACATAATTGGGTGAACCTTTTCAGATTGTGACTCAGCTTTGCTAAAGTCCCCAATTAGAGGTGTCCAGGGTTCTTAAGCACACTCTTTTTTTTTGCTTTGGACCTTGACTTTAACCGCTCAGTCTCAAGTTTTCACTTGACACCTACACGCCACAAGCACATGGTTAGGGACAGCTTGGTTTAGCCGCTTAGACCAGGATTTTATTCCTTTAGGCCCTCCTATCCACTGATGCTCAAAGCCTTGGGATCCTTTTTTTTTTTGCCCTTGCCTTTTGGTTTTAAGGGTTATTGGCTTTTCGCTCTTGCCTCTTGGTTTTAAGAGCTTTTGGCTTTTTCTGCTTGCTTTTTCTTTTTCTTTCTAATTTTTTTTTTTGCCTATTTTTTTTCTATTTTTTTTCTGCAAGCTTTGTTCTTTGCTGCTTTTTCTTGCTTCAAGAATCATTTTTATGATTTTTCAGATTATCAAATAACATGTCTCCTAGTCATCATTCTTTCAAGAGCCAACATATTTAACATTCTTAAACAACAACTTCAAAAGACATATGCACTGTTCAAGCATATATTCAGAAAACAAGAAGCATTATCACCACATCAATACAATTAAACTAAGTTCAAGGATAAATTCAAAACTCATGTACTTCTTGTTCTTTTGAATTAAAACAGTTTTTGTTTTAAGAGAGGTGATGGATTCATAGGACATTCATAACTTTAAGACAGAGTTACTAACTACTAATGATCATGTAATGAAGACACAAACATAGATAAGCACATAACATAGAAAATGAAAAACAGAGAAAGTAAGAACAAGGAATGATTCCACCTTAGTGATGTCCTTGAGCTCTTCTATGTCTCTTCCTTGCCTTGGCTGCTCCTCCTTCATTGCTTTTAGATCTTCTCTGATTTCATGAAGGATGATGGAGTGCTCTTGATGTTCCACCCTTAGTTGCTTCCAATAATTGTGTGGAAGAAAATGTATCCCCTGAGGTATCTCAGGGATCCCTTGATTTGCAGTCAAATGTTCTACCACTGAGCTATAGACCCTTGATGGAAGCTTTTGTCTTCCCTTTCCTCTTTCTAGAGGTTTCTCTGGCCTTAGGTGCCATCAATGGTTATGGAAAAAACAAAAGAGCTATGCTTTTACCACACCAAACTTAGAATGTTGCTCGCCCTCGAGCAAAAGAAGAAAGAATAGAAGAAGAAGAAGAGGATATGGAGGAGATGGATGGAGGTGTGTATTCGGCCATATGGGTGGGATTGGGTGGGAGAGAGATGTTGAATTTTGAAGGTAGTGGTTGTATGGATGTGAGTGGTAAATGGAAAAAAAAGAAGGGATGATCATGAATGGAAAGAGAGATGATGAGGTAGGTGGGGATCCTGTGGGTCCACAGATCCTGAGATGATCCTGTGGGGTCCACAGATCCTGAGGTGTCAAGGCATTTACATCCCTGCACCAATTTAGGCATGTAAAATGCCCTTGCACACAACTCTGGGCGTTCAGCGCCAGGTTGGTGCCCATTTTGGGCGTTCAACGCCCCTTTCCTGCCATTTCTGGCGTTGAACGCCAGAACCATGCTTGTTCTGGGCGTTCAGCGCCAGGATGCTCCCATTCCGGGCGTTCAGCGCCAGAACTATGCTCTGTTCTGGCGTTTGAACGCCAGACAGATGCTCCTCCAGGGTGTGATTTTTCTTCTGCTGTTTTTTATTCCATTTTCAATTTTTATATTTATTTTGTGACTCCACATGATCATGAACCTAAGAAAACATGAAAAACAATAAAAATAAGAATTAGATAAACATTGGGTTACCTCCCAACAAGCGCTTCTTTAATGTCAATAGCTTGACAGTGGGCTCTCATGGAGCCTCACAGATGTGCAGAGCTTTGTTGAGACTTTCCAACACCAAACTTAGAGTTTGGATATGGGAGTTCGACACCAAACTTAGAGTTTGGTTGTGGCCTCCCAACACCAAACTTAGAGTTTGACTGTGGGGGCTCTGGTTGACTCTGCTTGGAGAGAAGCTTTTTAAGCTTCTTCTCCATGGTTGCAGAGGGAGATCCTTGAGTTTTGAATACAAGGGAGTTCTCATTCCATTGAAGGACTATTTCACCTCTGTCAACATCAATCACAGCTCTTGCTGTGGCCAGGAAAGGTCTTCCTAGGATGATGGATTCATCCTCTTCCTTTCCAGTATCCAGGACTATGAAATCAGTAGGTATGTAAAGGCCCTCAACCTTTACTAATACATCTTCTACTTGTCCATAAGCCTGTCTTCTTGAGCTGTCTGCCATCTCTAATGAGATTTTAGCAGCTTGCACCCCATAGATTCCCAGTTTCTCCATTACAGAGAGGGGCATGAGGTTTATTCCTGAACCAAGGTCACACAGAGCCTTAAAGATCATGGTGCCTATGGTACAGGGTTTTATGAACTTTCCAGGATCCTGTCTCTTCTGAGGCAATGTCAGTTGATCCAGATCACTTAGTTCATTGACGAACAAGGGAGGTTCAACTTCCCAAGTATCAATGCCAAACAATTTGGCATTCAGCTTCATGATTGCACCAAGAAACTTGGCAGTTTGCTCTTCAGTGACATCCTCATTCTCTTCAGAAGAGGAATACTCATCAGAGCTCATGAAGGGTATAAGGAGGGTCAATGGAATCTCTATGGTCTCTAGATGGGCCCCAGAGTCCTTTGGTTCCTCAGAGGGAAGCTCCTTATTGACCACTGGACGTCCCAGGAGGTCTTCCTCCTTGGGATTCACGTCCTCTCCTCTCCTCACAGGTTCGGCCATGGCGCTTATGTCAATGGCCTTGCACTCTCCTTTTGGATTCTCTTCTGTATTGCTTGGGAGAGTACTAGGAGGGATTTCAGTGATCCTTTTACTCAGCTGGCCCACTTGTGCTTCCAGATTTCTAATAGAAGACCTTGTTTCATTCATGAAACTTACAGTGGCCTTAGATAGATCAGAGACTAGATTTGCTAAATTAGAAGCATTTTGTTCAGAGTTCTCTATCTGTTGCTGAGTTGATGATGGAAAAGGCTTGCTATTGCTAAACCTGTTTCTTCCACCATTATTAAAGCCTTGTTGAGGCTTTTGATCCTTCCATGAGAAATTTGGATGATTTCTCCATGTTGAGTTATAGGTGTTTCCATAAGGTTCACCTAAGTAATTTACCTCTGCTATTGCAGGGTTCTCAGGATCATAGGCTTCTTCTTCAGAAGATGCCTCTTGAGTACTGTTGGATGCAGCTTGCATTCCATGCAGACTCTGAGAAATCATATTGACTTGCTGAGTCAATATTTTGTTCTGAGCCAATATGGCATTCAGAGTATCAACCTCAATAACTCCCTTCTTCATAGGCGTCCCATTACTCACAGGATTCCTTTCAGAAGTGTACATGAACTGGTTATTAGCAACCATGTCAATGAGTTCTTGAGCTTCTGCAGGCGTTTTCTTTAGGTGAATGGATCCACCTGCAGAGGTATCCAATGACATCTTTGATAACTCAGATAAACCATCATAGAATATATCCAGGATGGTCCATTCTGAAAGCATGTCAAAAGGACACTTTTTGGTCAACTGTTTGTATCTTTCCCAAGCTTCATAGAGGGATTCACCTTCTTTCTGTCTGAAGGTTTGAACATCCGCTCTAAGCTTGCTCAGCTTTTGAGGAGGAAAGTACTTGGCTAAGAAAGCCGTGACCAGCTTATCCCAAGAGTTCAGGCTATCTTTGGGTTGAGAATCCAACCATAATCTAGCTCTGTCTCTTACAGCAAAAGGGAAAAGCATGAGCCTGTAGACTTCAGGATCTACTCCATTAGTCTTAACAGTATCACATATCTGCAAGAATTCAGTTAAGAACTGAAAAGGATCTTCAGATGGAAGTCCATGAAACTTGCAGTTCTGCTGCATCAGAGAAACTAACTGAGGTTTCAGCTCAAAGTTGTTTGCTCCAATGGCAGGAATGGAGATGCTTCTTCCATGTAAATTGGAATTAGGTGCAGTAAAGTCACCAAGCATCTTCCTTACATTATTATTATTTTCGGCTGCCATCTCCTCTGCTTGTTCAAAAATTTCTGAAAGGTTTTCTCTGGATTGTTGTAATTTAGCTTCTCTTAATTTTCTCTTCAGAGTCCTTTCAGGTTCTGGATCTGCTTCCCCAAGAATGTTCTTATCCTTGCTCCTGCTCATATGACATAGAAGAGGGCACAGAAAAATAATAATAATAATGGAGATCCTTTATACCACAGTATAGGGATTCCTGTGTGAGTAGAAGAAGAGGGGGAGATAAAGAATGTAATATAATGGAAGAAACACAACTGTGAGGATGGAAGAGAGGTGAAATGAGATGTTAGGATATGAATGAATAAATAGAATTAGATGGGGGAGGGATAATTTTCGAAAATTATTTTGAAAAAGAGTTAGTGATTTTCAAAAATGGTTTTTGAAAAATGTTAGTAATTTTCGAAAATTTTTGAAATCAAAAATAGAAAATAAAAATAATTAGTTAATTAAAAAGAAATTTTTGAAAAAGAGGGAAGATATTTTCGAAAATGAGAGAGAGAGTTAGTTAGGTGGTTTTGAACAAGTTAAGAAACAAACAAAAAGTTAGTTAGTTAGTTGAAACAAATTTTGAAAAGATAAGAAGTTAGGAGGTTAGAGAAGATATTTTGAAATCAAATTTTTGAAAAAGATAAGAAGATATTTTTGAAAAGATATGATTGAAATTAGTTTTTGAAAAAGATTTGATTTTTAAAATCACAATTAATGACTTGATTCACAAGAAATCACAAGATATGATTCTAGAACTTAAAGTTTGAATCTTTCTTAACAAGCAAGTAACAAACTTCAAATTTTTGAATCAAAACATTAATTGATTATGTTATTTTCGAAAATTTGGTATAAAAATAAGAAAAAGATTTTTGAAAACTATTTTTGGAATTTTCGAAAATAACTAAGAATTTTGAAAAAAGATTTGATTTTTGAAAAAGATTTTGAAAAAGATATGATTTTCAAATTGAAAATTTGATTTGACTCATAAGAAACAATTTGATTTTAAAAACATTTGAAAAAGTCAACTCAAATTTTCGAATTTGATGAGAGAAAAAGGGAAAGATATTTTTTTTTTTTTGATTTTTGAAATTTTTATGAAAACATGAAAATTATGCAATGCATGAAATTTTTAGATCAAAACAATGAATGCATGCAAGAATGATATGAATGTCAAGATGAACACCAAGAACACTTTGAATGTCAAGATGAACATCATAGACACAATTTTGAAAAAATTTTAGTGCAAAGAAAACATGCAAGACACCAAACTTAGAATTCTTTAATGCTTACGCACTAAGAAGTCAAGAATGCATATGATAAACATGAAAAGACACAAAACAAAAAATCATCAAGATCAAACAAGAAGACTTACCAAGAACAACTTGAAGATCATGAAGAACACTATGAATGCATGAATTTTTGAAAAAATGCAAGATGCACATGCAATTGACACCAAACTTATAACATGACTCAAGACTCAAACAAGAAACACAAAATATTTTTGATTTTTATGATTTTCTAATTTTTTTTGGATTTTTTTTTTCGAAAAATTTAATTGAAAAAGAAAAATAAGGATTCCAAAATTTTTAATATGAATTCCAGGAATCTTGCCATGTTAGTCTAAAGCTTCCGTCCAGGAATTAGACATGGCTCACTAGCCAGCCAAGCTTTCAATGAAAGCTCCGGTCCAAAACACTAGACATGGCCAATGGCTAGCCAAGCTTCAGCATTTAACACGAGAGTATATTGTTCTTTATAACAAATTGCAAGCCTCAGTCCAAATAAATTTAGACATGGCTTTACAGCCAGCCAGGCTTTACATGCTCCATGAAACACTAGAATTCATTCTTAAAAATCTTGAATAAAATTTTTGAAAACATTTTAAAAATTTTTTTTTTCGAAAACAGATGAGAAAATTTTAGAAATTATTTTTGAAAAATTTTTTGAAAAAAAACGAAAAGAAAATTACCTAATCTGAGCAACAAGATGAACTGTCAGTTGTCCAAACTCAAACAATCCCCGGCAACGGCGCCAAAAACTTGGTGTTGTTGCCGGGATTGGGATCTCAGACGAATCTTGGCGCCAAACAGGAACAATTAAATCCCCGGCAACGGCGCCAAAAACTTGGTGCACGAAATTGTGATGTCCAGGCTCAAACAATCCCCGGCAACGGCGCCAAAAACTTGGTTGACGAAATTGTGATCTCCAGGCTCGAACAAATCCTGGTAATGGCTCCAAAGCTTGGTGCTCTGATCTTATTTCATAATTGTCACAACTTCGATACAACTAACCAGCAAGTGCACTGGGTCGTCCAAGTAATACCTTACGTGAGTAAGGGTCGAATCCCACGGAGATTGTTGGTATGAAGCAAGCTATGGTCACCTTGTAAATCTCAGTCAGGCAGATATAAAGTGATAATGGTGTTTTCGAATATTATATAGTAAAATAGGGATAGAGGTACTTATGTAATTCATTAGTGAGAATTTCAGATAAGGGAATGGAGATGCTTTTCGTTCCTCTGAACCTCTGCTTTCCTGCTATCTTCATCCAATCAGTCTTACTCCTTTCCATGGCTGGCTGTATGCAAGGGCATCACCGTTGTCAGTGGCTACATCCCCTCCTCTCAGTGAATAATATGCTCACGCACCCTGTCACGGCACGGCTATTCATCTGTCGGTTCTCGATCATGCTGGAATAGGATTCACCCTCCTTTTGCGTCTGTCACTAACGCCCAGCACTCGCGAGTTTGAAGCTCGTCACAGTCATTCAATCATTGAATCCTACTCGGAATACCACAGACAAGGTTTAGACTTTCCGGATTCTCTTGAATGCCGCCATCATTCTAGCTTACGCCACGAAGATTCCGGTTAAGAGATCTAAGAGATATTCATTCTAGCTTATTTCATGTAGAACAGAAGTGTTTGTCAGGCACGCGTTCATAAGGGAGATGGTGATGAGCGTCACATATAATCATCACCTTCATCACGTTCTTGGGTGCGAATGGATATCTTAGAAGCGAAATAAGATGAATTGAATAGAAAACAGTAGTACTTGCATTAATCTTTGAAGAACAGCAGAGCTCCACACCTTAATCTATGGAGTGTAGAAACTCTACCGTTGAAAATACATAAGTGAAGGTCTAGGCATGGCCGAGATGGCCAGCCCCCTAAAACGTGATCAAAGGATCATAAGGTAATCCAAAGATGAACAATTACAATAGTAAGAGGTCCTATTTATAATAAACCAGTCACTAGGGTTTACAGAAGTAAGTAATTGATGCATAAGTCCACTTCCTGGGCCCACTTGGTGTGTGTTTGGGCTGAGCCTGAGTGTTGCACGTGCAGAGGCCATTTGTGGAGTTGAACGCCAGTTTCTGTGCCAGTTTGGGCGTTCAACTCTGGTTTTGGATCCTTTTCTGGCGCTGGACGCCAGATTTGGGCAGAAGGCTGGCGTTGAACGCCAGTTTACGTCGTCTATTCTTGGCCAAAGTATGGACTATTATACATTGCAGGAAAGCCTGGATGTCTACTTTCCAACGCAATTGGAAGCACGCCATTTCGAGTTCTGTAGCTCCAGAAAATCCACTTTGAGTGCAGGGAGGTCAGAATCCAACAGCATCAGCAGTCCTTTTTCAACCTCTGAATCTGATTTTTGCTCAAGTCCCTCAATTTCAGCCAGAAAATACCTGAAATCACAGAAAAACACACAAACTCATAGTAAAGTCCAGAAATGTGAATTTAACACAAAATCTATTAAAAACATCCCTGAAAGTAACTAGATCCTACTAAAAACATACTAAAAACAATGTCAAAAAGCGTATAAATTATCCGCTCATCATTGTCCATCCTATGGCATCCTTGTGTTGCTTCAGTACATGGATAAGTTCTTTTTCTTGTCCCTCATTCAAGCTGGAATAATGATGACTGGGTATGTGTTGTTGTCACCCAAGTAAGCATACTTCAAGCTTGGAGGTAGAGCTTTCAACTCTAGCTTTGGTACCTCCACTCTCTTGGTACTTGCCTGGTTCAACATGATTGAATCTTCTATGATTTCTTATGGAAATTCTCCACCTGATGCTTGTTACTCTAGTTCTATAACTTCTTCATATTGTTCTTCCAGAACTCCTTGAACTAGCTTCTCCACGGTGTCCACCATCATGTATTCACCAATGGATTCCTTTGGGTAACTCATTGCTTTGAAAACATTAAACACCATTCTCTCTTCATGCAGTCTCAAGACTAACTCTCCTTTTTGAACATCAATTATGGCTCCAGCAGTAGCTAGGAATGGCCTTCCTAGGATGATTGATGTGTTAGCCTCTTCCTCCATATCTAGCACAATAAAATCAGCTGGAAAGATCAACTCTACTACTTTTATCAGCAAATCTTCCACTACCCCATGAGGAAACTTGAATGTTCTATCAGCTAATTGAAGTGCCATTCTTGTTGGCTTGGCCTCTTCAATTCTCATTCTTTTCATCATGGCCAAGGACATGAGGTTGATGCTAGGTCCCAGATCATATAATGCTTCCTCAATGTTGATATCCCCTATGATGCAGGGAATTTAAAAGCCCAGGATCTTTCATCTTTTGGGGAAGCTTCTTTTGTATGATGGCACTACATTCCTCTATGAGCACTATGGTTTCCTTTTCTCCCCAGTTTCTTTTCCTTGTCATGAGCTCCTTTAAAATCTTGGCATAGAGTAGCATTTGCTCTAATGCCTCAGCCTTTGTGGATAGGGTGCTTTTGGCACATAAGGCTTTAGGACTTGCTTTGGTGGGGATGGTGTAGGGGTCTCTTCTTCCTTCTTGGTTTCAGATTCATTTGCAGCTTCTTCTTCTTGGTTGCTTTGACTTGGGAATGCTTCCTCCACAACCTTCCCACTTCTTAGTGTGATGACCTTGCATTTCCCTCTTGGGTTGGCCATGGTATCACTAGAGAATGTATGTGTAGGCATTGGTATCTGTTTAGACAAGCTCCCTAGTTGTGCTTCTAGTTTTGAAATTGCTACCCCTTAGTTCCTTATGTTGGATCTGAACTCCTCTTGGTTTGCATCTATCTTTTTGTTAGCTTGCATTTGTTTCTCTAAAATAGTGGCAACGGTCCCTGTTAGTTGTGCTATGGCAGCCTCTAATTTTGCAAAGTTACTGCTGATATCACATGGTTGCATGGTTGAGGACAATCTTGAGGGTGTTTGTTATATGGTTGTTGGGTAAAATGGTAGGGTCTGTTGTTGCTTGATTGATGGTTGGAGTTGTTGTTGTTGTATTGGTTGGAGTGGTATGGTTTGTGATCTTGGCTGTGGTTTTGTTGATTTCCCCACCCAAAATTTGGGTGGTTCTTCCAACCTGGGTTGTATGTCTTGGCATTGGGATCATATGGTGGTCTAGAGGGGTTATTCACATAGTTAGCTTGCTCCTATTCACATTCAATTTCTGGGGTATTTTCTTCTTATAGAGGTGCTTGAGCTTCGACAACTGAGACTTGGTTCTTCTCCATCTTCTTAGTTAGAGCTACCAGTTGTGCAGTGATCACTTTGTTTTGAGCTAATAAAGCGTCCATAGAATTGAGCTCCATCACTCTTCTTTTTTGAGTTCTATCAGAGGTATAGAAATACTCATTGTCAGCAACAGTTTCTATGACATCTATGGCCTCTTCAATTATCTTCTTCTTGTTGAGAGAACCTCCTGAGGAGTAGTCTACAGCTTTCTTTGCTTCATATGACAGCCCTTCATAAAAGATATGCAGTTGTACCCATTCATTGAACATGTCTGCAGGGCACTTCCTTGTCAAGTCTTTGAATCTCTCCCAGGCCTCCTAAAGTGTTTCACCATCTTGCTGTCTAAAGGTTTGCACCTCAGTTCTCAATCTATTGACTCTTTGTGGAGGAAAGAATCCTGCTAAGAATTTGTTCACAATATCATCCCAGGTTGTCAAGCTCTCCTTAGGAAATGCTTCCAACCACTTTGATGCCTTATCTCTGAGATAAAAGGGAAATAAAAGTAGTTTGTAGGTGTCAGGATGTACACCATTTGACTTTACAGTGTCACAAATCCTCAAGAATGTGGTTAGATGTTGGTTGGGGTCTTCTTGGGCACTCCCTCTAAATGAGAAATTATTCTGGATAAGTGTGATGAGTTGAGGCTTTAACTCAAAGTTGTTAGCACAAATTGTTGGTTTTAGGGTGCTACTACCACAATTTCCTGGATTTCGGTTGATGTAAGAGCCTAGAACTCTCCTTTCTTGCCTAACATGATTGCCAGCATCTTCCCTAACATGGTTAAGCACCTCTTCCTCCATAGCAACTCTCAGATCTTCCTCCACTACTTCCGCTCCAACTATTCCTTTGCCTCTTGCTTCCCTCCTTAATCTAAGGAAGGTCCTCTCAGCTTCACTATCAAAAGAGGATGAAGATTCTCCTCTTCTACCTGTCATACATTAAACAAATAGAAAGCAGAGGACAAGTGAAGGAATCACTCTTGTTAAGACTTATGGTCAGTTTAGTTGGTTCAATTAATCAAACAGTTAATGGAGTAGTAAGAAAAATGGAAATATAGACAATGAACAGCTGAATTAATCAAATGAAAAAGAAGAAAATAAGGAACTGAAATTAAAAGAATTAGCAGGGTAATTAAAATTGCTTAATCTAGCTATCCATCAATTTAATCATTGTCAAATTCAAACCAATCCCCGGCAACGGCGCCATAAAACTTGATGACCGGAATTCACTCCCCATATAAAATGAATCCGTTCTTTGGCAAGCGCACCAAATATATCTTCAAGTAATAACCCACTAGGAGTGGGGTAGAATCCACAAATATTGGTAGATTTGAGCAATTTTAATCAATGGGTGAATTAGTCAAGCTGAGCAATATAGATTATGATTGCAGAATTCTAAATGAACAGAAATGTAAATAACTCAAAAGTAAAGAGAAGCAGTAAAGTGCAAAAAAGTAAATGGCAAGAATGTAAAGTGCTAGAACATAAATGACTGAGTTATAAATGGGAATAGGGAATGACAGAATGTAAACAAAGCTATAAAGAATATGGAAGATAAGAATAAGGGAAATTCATTGGGATTAGGAGATGTTTCTCTCTTTGGATTAAATCCAGCTTATCTCATCTTCAATCATGCAACTCATTGACCTTTTGGCAATTATGATTGATTAAACCCCAATCCCTTGGTGATTCAATCTCTCAAATCTTGATAATTAGCCAATTCCTTGGTCTAATTTCTCATGAAGAGAGATATGTTTGGTCCTTGATTATACCACATATCCTCATAGATCCAAATAGTGGGTGGATTATAGGTCACTATATGCAATCCCAAAACCCAGATCTATTCAATTATGAGAAAGGATTTCAAGCATGATTTTGTGTTTCTGTTTCCAAGGTTCTCATGAAACCCATTTTATATTCAACCTCTTTCCCAAGATGATTAAACACTAACATGAAGAACGAAATTCCTTCTAGCAAATTAAAGAGAAGATGAAGAGAAGAAGAAATTCACTATCATTAATCTATCAAGTACAACAGAGCTCCCTCTCCCAATGAGAGGGAGTTTAGCTACTAATAGCTTAGAAAAAAGTACAAGTGAAGTGTAAAAGTAAAACTAAAACTTGCCAATCCAAGAGCTAACTTCCCAACCCCTTTTTCAGTACTTCTAGGGGTTATTTATACTACTCCTATCACTAGAATTAAGAAAATACAAAAGAGAAAAGAAAATTACAGTTGGAGGAAAAAAGGAGAACTCAATAATCGTGACACTTAAGCTTGGCGTGTGGCTGGCGTTTGAGTTGCGTGCCACGCCTAGCCACTAAGTTTAGCTTGGCGTGCCACGCCCAGCTCCTCAAGTGGCACACCCCTTGGATTACCCTCCCTGGCGTGCCACGCCTTCGAACCCAAGTGGAATGCCTAGGCTTTTTCTTCTTGCTCCTATTCTCTGGAAATTTGAACTGGCGTGGCCGCGTGCCACGCGTATTGTGTGTGCTTCATCTTCCTCTCTGGAAAACATTACTGGCGTGCCACTCCCTAGTGCTGGCGTGCCACTCCCTAGTGCTGGCGTGCCACGCCCATGTATTGTATGCATGGTTTCTTGTTCTAGTGGCTGGCGTGCCACACCCAGCATTGAAGTGGCACGCCCATGGTCTTCTGGTCTTGGCGCGCCACGCCTTGAAGCTCAAGTGGCACGCCCAATCTTCTTCTTCTTTGGTTGCTGAAATTGGCATCCACACCTTCGACAGAAAGTGGCACGCCCAAGTAGTTGGTTAAACCTCTTCAAGTATTGGCATGCGACGCCTGAGACTCAAGTGGCACGCTGATGAATCCATATTTGATGATGATTTTTGGTTAGAATTGAATGGATTTTCATCACATTAACTTTCACTTATTCCCTTGAATGGCATGATTTTGAACTTTCCTCCCAAATTGTGCTTGATTATGAAAATATGCTCTTTTGTGCCTAATTTGATCTATTTTTATTCCATCAGCCTTCCATTCGATGCCTTGATATTGTTTGTGAGTAATTCCAGGTGTATAAGGTGAGTATGGGTTGGAGAAAATGGAAGAAGAGCATGCAAAGTGGAGGAAACAAGAATAATCAAAGGAGATGAGCTCAGAGACGTGTGCGTGCGCACAGCTACCTGTGTGTACACACAGCTGCCCAAGAAAAGCGCGTGGATTGCTTCGAGCGTGTCGCGTGTCAATTCCAGCATCGCTAGTGTGCGTGCGCACGGCTGCTTGTGCGTACGCACAGGACGGGACTTTTCGCGTGGTGTGCGGACGCACCCATCTGTGTGTCCGCACATGTGTCTGCACATGACTTCATTAAAAAAGCATGTGCCTCACGATTTGGGGGCTTTGGAGGCCTATTTCTGAAGTTCTCTAGCTCATATTGGAGGTGGAAAGGAAGACACAAGATAGCATATCATTAGTATAGTTTTAGGAGTAGTGGTAGAAAGTTTTAGTTTAGTTTTTCTCTAAGTTTTTCATCATCTCTATTAGGGTTTATATTAGGGTTTATATTCAAGTGCCATTTCCAATTTTGATCTTGGAATTTTGCTACTTTCATTGTAAGTATTCTCTTGTTATTACTCTTTATAGATACATTGTCATTACTCTTTTCTTCTAATTCAAGTTATAATTCAATTTTGCTTCTCTCTTGCAATTTTAATTTCTTGTTGATGAATTTGATGTTTAATGGTTGTTTCATGCTTTCTTATGTTATTCTTATTGATTGAGATTGATTGTTGCTTTTACTTTCAAGCATTTTCTCATTTTCTCCATGTTTAAGCTTTTTGCCCACCAAGTGTTTGACAAAATGTCAAACATGGTTTTAGGCTAAATTTTTTGGTTCTTGGCTTGGGTAAAGTGAGAAATTGGTTTCCTAGAGTTGGGATGTCCAACATTTAGTCTCAATTCTTGGGTTGTTAATTGTTCTTGTTCCCACTAACGCTAATTTATTGCTAAAGTAATTAACAAGCAATTTAGGATTTGTGGGTCGAGAACACTTATGCTCATTTAACTTACCTTCCGATGTGAGGGTTGATCAAGTGAGACTAATCCATCATAATTGTCATAGTTGTGGTTCCAACAAGGAAAGGACCCTTAGCTCACTCCAAGCCAAGACTCTTTTTTATGCTTTTAAGCTTTCATATATTTCTATGTTAATCGCTTTCATACTTTACTTGTTTATATTACATAGTCGGTTCTTTAATTTCTTAATTAGTTCAATCATTACAATTTTGCATGTTCTTTTATTGCTTTATATGTTCATTTCTTCCTTCACAACCTCTTGATCACTACAACCGGAATTGCACACTCATTGTTCTAAAAGTGCTCCTAGGGAGACGACTCGGGAGTTAAATACTCTCGATTTTGAATTGGTTTTGCTTGTGACACATCTTGTGAATTACCAATTTTGATTGAGGTCCCATTTGTCGGGTTATGACTATACTTACAACACTAATCCCGATTTGGATAACCAAGGTCCTAATCCATATGCAATTTTGGCCCTCGTCAAAATTTTGGCGCTGTTGCCGGGGAGTTCACTTTAAGTGCGATGAGTGCTTCTATTTTGGTTGTTGTAAATATATGAATATTGTAAATACTCGATTTGGTTTGCTACTTGGCTCTAATTGTAGATACTGCTTCCCTCTTAGTTAATTTTAGTAGTCTTTGATTGTTAAGTTGGTTCTTGTTTACCTGTTTATTCTTGTTTTGCCTTTCATAATTGCATGGTTTTATTGCCTCCTTAGTTGAATGACACGGTCGCTTCCAGACCCGAGCTTGGCCACTTTTGATCCAGAAATCGAAAGAACTTTAACTCGTATAAGGCAAGCTCGGCGCCGGCTAGCTTTTGTGGATAGTGAAGCGGGCTCCCTTGAGGAGCAAGCCAATTTACTATTACCACCTATCCGTGACTATCATTCTCCAATCAACGAGGAGAGTCTATATTTATCTGTGGGGAGTACTGAATTCCCTTTGAGTGACTCAGGTGTCACCGTCATGGCGGACCCACCTCGAAGAATCACCTTGAAGGAGGCCGGAGCTCCTGATCTCGATTTGCAACCGCTTCAAATTTTATTTCTAGCCTTAGATCCAAATTTTGAGCTCAAGTCTGGCACGATAAACTTGCTCCCCAAATATAATGGACTACCTGGGGAAGATCCTCTAAAGCATTTGAAGGATTTCCAAGTTGTATGTGCAACTACGAGAAGACATGGGCCAATGAAGCCGCAGTGTTGGTCTTCGCTTTCCCTTTCTCTTTGGAGGGGAAAGCGAAGGAGTGGTTTTATACTCAAACAGGTGAAGTTAGATCCAATTGGGACTTGTTGCATAAAGAATTTTTGGAAAAGTTCTACCTTTCCCAGAAAACAGACAAGTTGCAAAGAGAAATCTCTTGCATTGTACAACGGGATGGGAAGACTTTGTATGAGTATTGGGAGAGATTTTAGAAGTTGCTGGAGGCTTGTCCTCACCATCGGATTGATGAGTTGGTTCTTATCAGTTATTTCTGTCAAGGAATGCACCACCAAGTCAAGCTTCTCTTAGATGCTGCGAGTGGAGGATCATTGACCAAAAACAAGACCGCTGCAGAAGCGTCGGAAGTTATATCCAATCTAGCAGACTCTACTCAGCACTCAAGGGCAAGGAGTCTACAACCGAAAGCTTTGAATGAAGTTTCTCCCTCCAGAGATGCTATTTTGACCAAGACTCTCGGAGAAATGACAATCTTGTTGCAACAAATCAACCAAGGACAACAAATTCCTCAAGCTTTGATAAGTGCTCCACCTCAACCTCCAAGCATCGAAGGACTACCAAGGGTATGTGGTGTTTGTGCTTGTAACACTCATTACACCGATGAGTGTCCTCAGCTCTAAGAGGACACTACATTGGCGGTAGCTAACTCTTATCCACAAAGACAAAATCACAACCAAGGATCCTATCAACAAGGAGGAAATCAAAACCAAAGGTGGAACCAAGCTCCTCAAGCTCAACCCAATCAAAATTCTTAAGTCTACTACCATCAACATCCCTAAGGTCAACCACAATACCAACAACCATACCAACAACCCCACAATCTCAACCTCAAGGAAAGTACCAACACCCACATAGTAGGCCTACCCTCCTAAAGTTAACCAAGCCCTTCCTTCCAATCAACCTCACATGAATGACACAATTCACACCTTCATGCAAGAACAACGAGAGTTCCATAAGAAACAAGAGGCATATATAGCTACAATAGCCGAAGCCCTTTCCCATTTAACTCTCCCTCCTCAAACCGGACAAAACACCCAACAAGCTTCAACCTCAAGTGGTTTACCCTCCCAACCTCAACCCAACCCTAAGGGTAGCATCAATGCCATTACCCTTAGAAGCGGAACTAAACTGGACAAGAATGTTGCTATACCTACAAAGTTGAGTTAGGAGACAAGCAATGAAGAGGCAGGAGATGAAATGGAGGTGACGAGGAATGAAGATGAGAGTGTTGATAAAAGCAAGGAGAACCACCCAAGGTCAAGGAGCCAAAGAGAAAGACCTTGCTTGAAGAGCCTTTGCCCATTCCATTCCCGACCTTAGCCAAGAAGGCCAAGAAAAAAGAAGAGCTTGACCCCACTATGGTGGAAGTTTTTAAGAAGGTTGAAGTCACCGTCCCCCTCTTCTAAGCCATTCAACAAGTGCCAAGATATGCCAAGTTCCTTAAAGATGTTTGCACTCACAAAGATAAGCTTGGTAACCTTAACACAAAGCCGGTAGATGATTCTATCTCTTCTTTACTTCCTGAAAAATGCAATGATCCCGGCCCATGTTTGGTCACTTGCTTGATTGATGGGATGAAATTTATGGACTGTATGTGTGATCTAGGGGCGTGCGTGAGAATTATGCCACTTCCCATTTATGAAAGATTGAATTTGTCATCCCTAAAGAGGTCCGAGGCGAGGTTTGTGCTAGCCGATAAGAGTATTATGTCAGTTGTTGGGATTGTCAAAAATGTCCTGGTTAATATTCAAGGATTGCTCTTTCCAGTTGATTTTCACATTTTGGAGACACCTCCAATTGACTCAAACAAGCCTTCATCTATACTCCTTGGAAGGCCATTCTTAAAGACGACCTGGTTCAAGCTAGATGCACATTCGGGAGTCTATTCTTTTGAGTCGGATGGCAAGTTAGTCAAGTTCACTTTGGAGGAGTCCAACAAGCCCGTTCTTGAAGCTTATTCTATTTTTGGGTGCGACATAATTGAAGAGCAAGTCATTGAGGATGGCAAGGAGCAAAAAGAAGAGGATGCTGCCAAGAAGTGAAACTCAAGGGATCACACTCAACCCGAAAATGCCAAGGAGTTGGAGATCTTTCTCCTTGGTGAAGTTTCCATGTGACCAATGAACCCATGCAAGTCTAACTTAGGACTCTAAACTAAAGTGCTCGGTGGGAAACACCCCACCATGGTGACATTATTCTAATCCTATCTCTTGTTTATAGTCTTTGAACTTATTTGCTTTCTTGTGATATAATGGTTAGATTAGGTTTAGTTTGATGATTTTGAATTGAATAAGTTAAATTACTTGTGAACCATGAAATTGTACTTGTTTGAATGATTTAGGACTGGTATGTTGATATGCTAAGGGTAGGAACCTTAGACTTGAAGAGAAAACAATTTTCTGAAACAGGGCATCTGTGCATTTGCACCAAGCTGTGGGTGCGCACAAATCTGTGTTTTTCGCCATCTGTGCGGACGCACCCGCCTGTGCATCCGCACACGCCTTGATATGCCCTCTGGTTGCAGCGCCAGCATAGCCTGTGCATGCGCACTGCCCAGTTTTCTTTGATTTGTGCGAGCGCACGGCTTCGTGCATACGCACGCGTTCCCCTTTGCGCTTCATCTGTGTGGCCGCACAGACGTGTGCGCCCGCAGACCCATTATAGACCCCTCTGGTAGGAGCGAGGGAACAGCTTGTGCGTGGGAACAACCTCCCCCATTTCTAACCCCTGTGCGGGTGCACGGACCTGTGTGCGCACGCACATACACTTTTGTCCCCAACTATAATTTACAAAAAAAAGCCTTTTCTGTGCTGTCGCACGTCTCTGTGCGTACGCACGTCTTTATGCAACCTCTCTGGTCGCAGCGATCGCACGTTGTGTGCGTTAGCAACCTTTCTTAGTTGCACCCTCTGTGTGTCTGCACAGGCCCTTGTGTGTCCACACACGACGCGTTCTGGGCATTAACAGGGCAACCTGCCCTGTTAGGAGGCAGCTCCTCTCTTTTCTTCTTTTCTTCATAGCTGCTCCCTCCCTCTTGTCTGCCCAGCTCTGCCTGTCCCTGCCACCGGCCACCGCCGCTGCCAGCCACCGCCGCCGCTAGCCCACCGCCGGTAACCCCTCCTTTCCTCTTTCTCCTACTTCTCTTCTCTTTCCTTTCTTTCTTTCTTTACCTTCTCTTTTCTTTATTCACCATTAATGAGTTCTCTCTTCCGGTGCTTTTTTTTTTGGTGAACCCAAACGCCATGATTTCGCAGTGGCTATAAGAAGTGCCATTGTTCCTCCCTTGTTCTTGTTGTTTTCAACCTCTATACCTCAGGTTCTTATTTTTCCTTTTTCTTTATGTTCCTATTTTTGTAATTGCTTCCATTTCTTTTATGTTGCTTAGATTAAATTTATTGCTTTTTTTGTTGTTTCTTTGATTTGCAAAGTGTTTTGTTTTGATTATCAGGTTGGTTATGATCAAATTTGAGCTTAATTGTGATGAACTTGCACATTGCATACCGAATGTTCGATAAAATACCTCCATGAATATTTTGTTTGATTCATATGACTTGGCCATCATATGTGTTCAATTCATCTCTTGTTAGGCATATTGTATGAATTGTGCAACTTCTATTATGACTTTTGATGGTAATGATGGACATGACCAATGCATTTCTTTGTTTGTCGATATGCAATTTTTGGTTTCAAATGCATTGTGTTGTATGAGATCATTTGTCATTGTTCATCTTGGAATTTTTTATTCGGTAATCACTAGACAATTGTTCAACTTTAGATGATCTCTTGATCAAACATCTTTAGGCCTTAAATTAAGAACATTGCATATGTGATTACCACTTCTTAAGGATGAGCAATTGACGCTTCACTTTGAGTGAATGGCTATTGTTGTTGTGCATTTTTTTGCTAATGAACTTCATTGCCAACAACCTCAATACCCAATGCATTCAGAGCATGTTGATGAATGAATTCGTGCAGGCTTGAAGTTGCCTTTATGTCCATGACTTAGCATTGCAATTTAAGCATTTAGTCGAGAAGTGTTAAACTTTAATTGATAAGGATGTGATTGCCCTGATATCCGGCCGGTGTGTGTATTCCAACTACGCGCATCATGGGAATATATACACCGCATTTTTTTTCTAAATCACACTATCTATATAAGATTCTTTTAATCTTGTTAGTGCTTCATCAATGATTTTACTTTATTTGTTGCCCTATGGTCTCAAAATTCTTTCGTCTGTATTTTCAAGATGAGAAAGAAGGGTAAGGCACCGGTTACTTCGCCGGTTGCGCAAACTACCTCCCGCTCTCTTGATTTTTAGCGGAATCGCCAAGGTGATAAACTAGATACCTTGGTTAACCGAAGAGCCGACTCTCAATACGAGGCTATTGAGAAGCGTACAATCCATTGGGAGCGGCTATTGACGGTTCCAAGTCAATACAAGGCGACTATTCACCAAAGGATCGCCTCGCTTCATTGGGAGTTTCTCGAACGAGAACTAATAAACCCTATTTTATGGTTTATCTTGTGCTAATTTAAGTGGTTTTTATCAATTCTTTGCTCACTTATTCGTATAATTTGCATGGTTTTATAAATCCTACCTAATCCTGTGATATAATTGAAAACATGTTTCCTAGGCCTTTAAACTGTCAATTTTAATTATCCTTTATTATCATTCGATGCTGTGATCTGTGTGTTGAGTATTTTCAGGCTTTATAAGGCAGGAATGGCTTAGAGGATGGAAAGGAAACATACAAAAGTGGAAGGAACATGCGAAAATGAAGTTTTGAGAAATTGGCAGCGACGTGCACACGTGGACAACGTGCACGCGTGCCTAGCGCAGAAGACAAGCGCCGCATACGCGTACGCGTGACAAGGAATAGTGCCAAACGACGCGCACGCATGACATGCACCACGTGCAGAAACTTGCAGAAAGCGCTGGGGGCAATTTCTGGGCTCCTTTTTGGCCCAATTCCAAGCCAGAGAACACAGAATAGAAGCTGCAGAATAGGGGATTCATCGAAGAAATTCTCATTATTCGCAATTTAGGTTTTCAATGTAGTTTCTAGAGAGAGAGGCTCTCTCCTCTCTCTTAGGTTTTAGGATTTTAGGATTAGCTTTTCTTAATTTCAGATTCTATCTTAGTTTAATTAGTTTCTCTTCTACTCTTGTTTATTCTAGCACTTCAGTTATCTATTTCTCTTGTTTATTTATTTATTTTCCAATTTTGTTTATGAACTTTTGATGTTAGATTCAATCTCCTTATTAATGCAATTTATGTTTTCCATATTTATGATTGTTCCTTTCTTCGTTGTTATTTTTTATGCTTTCAATTGATTGTTTGGATTTTAATATTCCTTGCTAGTTTTCTATATTTTTATGTTATGCCTTCCAAGTGTTTGATAAAATGCTTGGGAGGGTTTTAAATTAGCTTTTTATAATTCTTGGCTTTGGTTGAGTAGTTGGAGACTCTGGAGTTATCAAACTCCTTTGTTGATTAATAATTGTAAGTTGCTGGTTGATTTGGATCCCTCTAAAGCTAGTCTTTCCTTAAGAGTTGACTAAGACAGGAGGAGTCAAATTGATTGGTCCAGTTGACTTTCCTTCATAGTTAGATGTTAACTAAGTGGGAGCAACGAGCAATTCTCATCACAATTGATAAGGATAACTAGGATAGGACGTCCAGTTCTCATACCTTGCCAAGAGCTTTTCTAGTTATTGATTTACCTTCTTGTTATTTAACTTTTTTGTTCCTTATTTCAAAACCCAAAAAGATAAAATCCCATAACCAATTATAAGTACACCTCCCTGCAATTCCTTGAGAGACGACCCGAGGTTTAAATACTTCAATTTCTTTTTATTGGGTTTGCTTTAGTGACAACCAAATTTTTGTATGAAAGGATTATTGTTGGTTTAGAAACTATACTTGCAACGAGAATTTATTGTGAATTTCTTTACCAGCCAAAAATCCGTTCGTCAAAAATGGCACCGTTTCCGGGGAATTGCAAATGTGTGCCTTATTATTGGTTATTGTAAATATTTGATTTTTTGTTTCTTTATTAGTGTTTCTAGTTTTAGGAATTTATTTTCGTTAATTTTTATTAGTTTTTATTTTTACTTGCTACTATGAATTCTCACCCCTTTGGCTATAAGTTTAGTTCAAATTATGTTGCAGGGAATGGACGCTATAATGAGAACATGCATCAAGGTCGGAATAATCAAACATGGGAGGAGCCACAAGGATTTGATTAACCCTTTTGGCAACAACTTCCTCCAAGGTGCCATGGGCAGTGACCATTCTACGATGCATCCCAAGACAATAGTTTTGGTAGACCCTTTCGTGACAACCAACCTCCACCAAATTACTATGGTCAAGGGCAATTCCAGGGTGCATACCAAGACGATGGATATGGTGGACCCCCTTGTATTTACCAACAAGCCCCACCATATGCTTATGAACCACCTCCTCAACATAATTTTGAACCACCCTTCTCACAAGCCCCCTACTACCAAACACCCTCAAATGATCTTAACCCATATCCACCATATCAACCACCCTGTGAGCCATATGAACCATACATAGAACCACCCCAATTCCAACCCAATTACTCCCAAGAACCACCACCTCCATATACACCATGTCCATATCCATCAATCCAAGAGCCATATGATCCTAATTATGTTAGCCAAGCAGAACAAGAGTCAAAGGATCGTCTCAAAGAATCAATGGATCGGCTTCAAGCAACCATCCGTCAAAAGATAGAATCATGGGATTCATGTTACGAGCAAAACGTGCCCAAGAATGATTGTGGAGGAGCAACCGTGGAGTGTGTTGTGAAACAAGTGAAAAAGATGGAGAGTATTGAACCGCCACATCCTTATTATGATGAACCACCCTCCTATCATGAACCTTTCCTCCCAAACAATGAACCCCCATTTCCACCCCAAACTCCAATGGATGACACTATTGGAATTCTCCTTCAAGGACAAAAAGAGATGTAAAGAGAGGTACTAGAATTCATGGCTGACTTGACCGAGGTAGTAAACCGATTAGCTTTCCAACATTTGATCAATCAAGGAACTCCCATAGCTACATGTGAAAAATCTAATGAAGAGCATAGCATGAAGGATACACTAGAAACTCTAGTGGACAATGAGAAACGTTACTTTGTATTGGAACAAGTGGAGGAAGCCATAATAGTTGAAGAGGAAGAAGTGGTTGAAGACTTGGGAGATGCAGAACCTCCATGGGAAAGTCCAGTCATAGAGCCTCCTTCCAAGGTGTTTGATGTTGATGTTGAGGAGGGTGTACAACCTCCAAGGCATATCATGGTTGAAGACTTTGTAGAGATTGATCAAGAGATGGAGATTAAAGAAGAAGAAGCACAAGGGAGTGGAGCCTGCAAGATCATTAGAAACACCTCTCCCGAAGCCATTACCATCCAATACAATATTCAAGTTGGTAAAATTCTTATCCTTAACCTTTACTTTCCCATCTGAATATGGTTTACTAGAAACGGATGGTCAACTTAGAGCTCTTCGTGGCTTTAAGAGTAAGAGGGAAATGGTTAGTGGTAGGAGTTGGCAGGCAAGGTTCAATAAGGTTGCACGCTCCAAGTTGAAGTGCAAGGATTAGTGTAGAGCTCGATTGCATGGTTCTAGGAAGTTGTTTGGATGCTTCATTGAGAATTCAGATTGCTTGCCACCCGATTGGAACAATGATGATCAACAAGAAGATGGGTACAAAAGCAAGGTTTGGGACCCCGGAATTCATTCTAACAATCAACACTACTGGAACCTTGTCACTTGCTTTAACTTGCTCGAAGGCTTTATGTGCCTAGTTTGGGACCCCAGAGGCTATTGGAATTGCAAACATTGGTAGGGATTCTTGGATGAGTTCAAGCACAAGCCACCATGACAGGGAGCTCACCAAATGTCCAACTTAAGGACTTTAACTAAAAGTGCTAGCTAGGAGACAACCCACCATGGTATGATCATTCTTTTTCAATCTTAGTTTTATTTTACTTTGTTTTCTTCTTAGTTTTATCTTATCCTATTTTTATTAGTGCTCATTCATCATGTCTGCATCAGCATCTGCATTCTACATTCTGCAAAAAAAAAATCAACCCACACGTCTACGACGCTTATGCGTCGATGCACTTTTCTTCCATCCACGCCTAGGTGTGATCCACGCGAATGCGTGGATTTAAATTTTAATAAACCCCTAACGCGAAAACCCTAGCCCCCCTCGCGTGCCTTTTCTCCTCTCTTCTCCAATGTCCCCCTCTCATTTTTCTCTTCCCTCCATAACTACCACTCACTACCATCACCTCACACCGCAACCACCACCGGCGACCCCGACCGCCACTGACCGCCCCTCCCTCTTCCTCCCTTCCTCTTCCTCTTTTTCTTCTTCTTCTCTCCTTCTCCTTATTCCGCCTCCCACCGCCACCCCTGCCTTCACCAATCTCGCCACGGACTGCCACCGACACTGCTGTGCCGCCGCCATCTCCGGCCATCACTACCCCTTCCCACTTCCTTTTCCAATCCTACTTCTGCAACCCCAGGTTTCCCTGTTTCCACCCGTGCATTTCAATTTCATTCCTCTGTTCAATTAGGTTGGTTAGTTTAATTTGAATTCTGTTGCATTAGGATAGTTAGAGATGCATGTTCATAGTGGATTTTAGGTGGTTAGCTAGCTAGGATGTGGTTAGTGGATTTAAGTCTGATAAGTGCTCCATTCTTGCTGTTTGAATTATCTGATTTTCAAATTGCTTTGCTTGATGCTGCTTTATGGGTTTAAATTGCTATTCATTCTCTGTTAATGTTTCATTGACTTACTTTGGTACTAAATTGATTTATTGATGCTATTGGCTACTCTTTTGAATACACAATTTCTGATTTATGTTGTAGTAATGCCAATGTTAACATTCTGTAATCCTTTGCATGCTGCATATGTTTGATTTGGTGATGGATTAATTGCCTATCACTATCTTGTTGGCTCATTTGTTTAATTCTTATGAATTTACATTTGGTTTTGGTGTTTTTAATTGTTAATGAATTCATAGGACATCTGAATTGTTTAAATTGAGTTTTCACCATTTTGCTTTATGATGCCTGATTCGTTTGAATTCTTGTTCTTTATGCTGCCTGACACTTACAAAATTCATATGGCTTGTTGATTCTGCTGTTTGTTTCACCGGGAACATTCCTTTTACTGTCGAAATGCTGCCCAATTTTTTTGAAATCTGTTTTACTTAGCTTCCACTCATGAATTGACTTTAGTGCTTCTGAAATTGTGATTTATTTGGTTTAAACCAAATGAGATGCTAGGCTAGCATTCCCATTCCTTTTGGTTCCCTTTCTACTTGAAAGGCATTGTTGATGATTTTTATTCTTCTTACTGCTTCTTTCCTTACATGTTTTATCATCAATAATTTGCATTGTCTGCTTGAATGTGAGTTGCTTGTTCCTCAATCTTGTGAAATTCTTTTAGCTAGGAACTATAGTACCATGCCACTAATTTTAACTTACCTTTCTAACTCTTGACTTCATTGACTTCCTAACGTTTCTCTTAGGGTTACAGTAACTCTTTTCAACCCCTTTCAATGCATGTTTATTGTTGTTTCTTGACAAACGAGTATTCTAAATTTCATTAAATAGATTTTTGAATTGTGATTTTTGATTGATTTCTTTGAATCCTACCTTGCATTCAGTCCAAAATTCTATATCTTTATGACTCACTTCTTGCTTTAGCTTTCATTCCTCTTTTGCCTATCTACTGCTTGTTATGCTTGCCCACTAATTGTCTATTTATTTCTCCACTTTATTTGTTATTCTGTATCCTGGAATTTTTGTTTTTCAGCATGTCTGATCCAAAAGGAAAAGGAAAGGCTAAGGCCAGTTCCGGTAAGAGGAAAGGAGGATAGTCACCTGTCACTCTGTCAGATATTCTAGGGGATGAATCCTGGCGTGAGAAGAACTTCACTCCACAGGAAAAAGAAGATCAACTAGTTCCTGCAATTGACCCAATCAAGTTTGCGAATCGCTACTGTGAACTAAAATTTCCGGTCTTTGCGGAAAAGAGGCACCTCTATTTCGAAAAGACTCTCAGAATACCAACTGAATTACAGCAGTATACTGCAGAGCAGATCAAACAGAGAGGTTGGATCCTTCTGGACAGGAATCTGACAGAGGTTAATGCATCCTGGGTACGTGAATTCTACTATAACTATTACAAGATGACCCTTGATGTTGTGCGGCTCAGAGGCAAGCAAATCTTGGTCACAGAGGAAGCCATAGAAGACATCCTCCACTTCCAACCTAAATCAGATGAACCAGATGGTTATCAGAAAGATGAAGAGTCCATTAGATTTATGAGCTTTGATTGGGATGCTGTGAGGCGTACCATAGCCATTGATCCTGCTGTTCCATGTGCTATGGAAAAATCAAAGGTGAATCCCAAGGGTATCATGATTATATACCTCAATGATGAAGCTAGGCTATGGCAACAAATACTGAGTAACTATGTCATGCCTAGCACTCACGAGTCCGAGGTGCCGGCCACTATGATTATTCTCATTTGGTGCGTTATGAAAAGAAAGGAACTGTACCTCCCACGGTTCATCAGGAAGTACATGGCTCGAGTTCATGTCAGAGGTACCCTACCATTTCCGTACTTGGTCACCCAGATGGCCTGCCGAGCTGAGGTGCCTTGGGAGCTTGCGAATGAGAAGCCACCGGTTGTCGAATGCAAAAAGATTATTTTACACGGCAAGTGGTTTGGACCCTTCAGCCACAGACCACCTTCTCTTACTGCCTCTACTGATGCGGCCACATCCTCCGTAGCACCTTCAGTGCCTGCCACACCTCCCGCACCCACAGCACCATCATCTGCTTCCCAGCCCATCTACCTTCTTGTGCATCACCAGTTTGAGCACCTGGATCAGATGGAGTGCCGCAACCAGCAGCGTTATAAGTGGTCTGAGCTTCGCAACAAGTGACACTATGAGCATCTGAAGCTGATGATGCGGACAGGGCATGCTGACATCCCCTCCGAGCTTGATGATGAGGGAAAAATGATTCCACACAAACCTCACCGGCAAGTGTACCGGGTCACATCAAGTAGTAATAACTCACAAGAGTGAGATCGATCCCACAGGGATTGATGGATCAAGCAACTTTAGTGAGGTGATTAGTTTAGTCAAGCTAACATTGGTGAATTAAGTGAAATGTAACCAATAGAAAGAAAATTGCTAGGAATTTTAAAATGCAGAAAGTAAATTGCAGTGAAAGTAAAGAGCAGAATGTAAATTAGCTGAAGCTTAAATGACAAGGAAAGTAAAATTACATCAGATCTAGCTTGCAGGAAATAATTGACAGAACCCTAAAAAACAAGGAATATAAATTGCATCAAATGTAAAGGGGGCTGGGTGCTGGAAAATTAAATGAAAGCAGTGGATCGATCTCAGAACAATAGTAGAAAATTAAACTTGCAGGAAGAATAAATTAGATTGAATCAAGAACAGAAATGTAAAGTTGCAGAGAAATAAAAGTGCAGAATATTTAATTACATGAAAAGTAAATTCAGATCACAGCAAGCCTAAATGTAAAGTTGAAGAAAGTAAATTGTAAAAGAGAAGATTCAGAAACTGAAATTTCATAAACCAAATTGACAATTGCAGAAAATTAAAAGTGTACAAGAGAGCTTTCTATTCTATCCTACTCCTACTCCTATTGCTCTCTAGCAGAGCCAGCCTCCTTTATGAAATGAAATTGATGCCTTTATATAGGCTTTAGAAAATAAAAATAAAATTAAAATTGAAAACAAATTACAATTTAAATGAAATTCCTATTTTAACTATCTCTTGTGCCTTTGAGTGATGATAATGGGCTTTGCTTGCTTTGGATTTGAAGAATAGTGGATCCCGATGGCTTGGTTCAAGTGGCATGGGTCAGGGTTGCTTGGTTCCTCCCAGGGGAGCGCTCCGTTTGGAAAAGTGAACTCTACGTTCACTTTGCTAAGGGATGCCTTTGGTGCACCTTTGTTCCTCCAACGTTGCTTTAGTGAATGACACGTTCATTCTTTGAACGCTACCCTTCCTTGGTGATTGCTTCCCTTGGTTGAGTGCTGTCTAGCGCTCCCTTGGTTGAGTGCTACGTTGCCTTCTTTGAGCGTTGGCCTTTGTTGAGTGGCCTCCTTGGTAAAATTCACGAAAAAGTTAAGAACAGTGAGCACCACGTTCACTTGAAAGTGAATGCTAGCTTTGTTTGGCTATTGAGCGTGCTTTTTTTTTTGGCCTTAAAGATTCCCATCAGTTGTGCTTCATTTTCATGCCAAATATAGATTGCTATATATCGTTCGAAAGCTCTGAATGTCAGATTTCCAACACAACTAGAAGTGCATCAATTGGACATCTGCAGCTCAAGTTATGGTCCTTTGAAGAAGGCCTGGTCATGCTGTTTTGGAGGCCGAAAACGTTCACTTTAGTGAACGTGGCGTTCACTTAGTGAACGCTACATTGGAGGCCAAATTTAGCACCAGCTTCTGAGGCTGAAACTTAATGTTCACCCCATACTATTATATATCATTAGAAATCTCTGGATGTCTACTTTCTAATGCATTTGAGAGCGCATCATTTAAAGCTCTACAACTCAAGTTATCCTCCTTGGAAGGTGAAGAGGTCAGCTTGCCTTACTGCAGGTTAATACTATGTTCATCTTTGCACTTTCGGGGTAAGTTTTCTCCCCCAGATTTAGTGTCGACCATGCAATGCCATATATGCTTGGAAAGCTCTAGATTGCTACTTTCCAATGCCACTAGAATCACCTCATTTTGAGTTTTGTAACTCGAGTTATTCTTGTTGGAGTGTAAAGAGGTCAGGGTTGCAACTCCTCTTTGCTCCTCCTTGAGTCTGTGATTCTTCTTTTAATGCTTTTATTGCTCCTTCTCCTTCATCTTTTCACCTATCATCAACCAAATGAATACATCAAAGCCTTGGCATAATCAGCAAATCTTGCATCATTCATATTATCAACTAAATCTTGCAAGAAATCTAATGAAAATGCATAAAATTACCAATGTTTGATTGAATCAAGACAAGCATGAAATTCTCACTTAAATACTTACTTATTGCCTAAAAATGCAAGAAAACCAAGTGAAAACTAATGAAGTAGGCTTGTGAAAGTAGCGTAAGATGACTTGTCATCACAATACCAAACTTAAATCTTGCTTGTCCCCAAGCAAGCAGCAAAACAGAGAAGAGTATAAGTCTTTATTTACAAAACATTCAATATTGGTTAATGGGGTTTTCATGCACGATATCTTAGAGATTTTTATTCTATGGCTGAGACATCAACACTCCTTTGGATCCTTACCTGAATTACACAAAAAGTGAGACTTGTTATTACTTGGTCCTTAGTTTTTCTTGCTCTCTTTCTTTTGATTGAGATTTATTGCTTAACTGAGGCTTAATGTTATGTGATAAGGCAGCTTTTTAGAGTAAGCTTTCATCCAGCATTCCCGCCCCATTTGGTTCAAGATGCTAGGTGTTGAAACACCCCTATGGGCTTACTTGCTCAAGCCTCTCCTTAGCACACACACATCACAGGCATTTAGCTTTGTTTTGTCCTTTGGAAATTGATGCCCAGCACCTCTTTGGGTCACTAAATGCTTTGTCTCAAAGTAGCTCTTGATGGTGGACTTTCAGTTGGCAATCCCAGGTTAGTTAACCCAAGTTGCGGGGTGATGAAGCACCACTTAGAACCTAGTTATCCAAGCTTATCTTTGTACAAGAACATCACAGGCATTTATCCAAGCTTATCTCTTGTATTTTCTTTCTTTTATTTTGGACCTTTTTCATTTTTCAAGTCTAAAGAAATGTAACTCAAGTTTATATCACAAAGTCATGCCAACATTCAGCCTTATTTATAAATCAACTAATGAACTAGTGATGAGCGGATAATTTATACGCTTTTTGGCATTGTTTTTAGTATATTTTAGTTAGTTTTTATTATATTTTTATTAGTTTTTAAATAAAATTCACTTTTCTGGATTTTACTATGAGTTTGTGTATTTTTCTGTGATTTCAGGTATTTTTTGGCTGAAATTGAGGGACCTGAGCAAAAATCTAATTCAAAGGCTGAAAAAGGACTACAGATGCTGTTGGATTCTGACCTCCCTACACTCGAAGTGGATTTTCTGGAGCTACAGAAGCCCAATTGCGTTGGAAAGTAGACATCCTGAGCTTTCCAGCAATATATAATAGTCTATACTTTGCCCAAGATTTGATGGCCCAAACCGGCGTTCTAAGTCAGCTCAAGAATTCTGGCGTTTAACTCCAGAACTGGCACAAAAGCTGGAGTTAAACGCCCAAACTGGCACAAAAGCTGGTGTTTAACTCCAAGAAAAGTCTCTACACATGAAATCTTCAATGCTCAGCCCAAGCACACACCAAGTGGGCCCAGAAGAAGATTTCTGCATTAATTACTTATTTCTGTAAACCCTAGGCTACTAGTTCTCTATAAATAGGACCTTTTACTATTGTATTTTCATCTTGGTTCTTCTGGTTCCCTCTCTGGGGCTGAAGCCAATGACCTCCATTATCACTTTTGTATTTTCAATGGTGGAGTTTCTACACACCATAGATTAAGGTGTGGAGCTCTGCTGTTTTTCATGAATTAATACAAGTACTATTGTTTTTCTATTCAACTCAAGTCTATTTCTTCTCCAAGATATTCATTCGCACCCAAGAACATGATAAATGTGATGATTATGTGACACTCATCACCATTCTCACCTATGAACGCGTGACTGACAACCACTTCCGTTCTACATGCAAACAAGCTTGAATGTGTATCTCTTGGGTTTCTAATCTAAGATTGGAACCTTCGTGGTATAGGCTAGAATTATTGGCGGTCATTCTTGAGATCCGGAAAGTCTAAACCTTGTCTGTGGTATTCCGAGTAGGATCTGGGAAGGGATGACTGTGACGAGCTTCAAACTCGTGATTGTTGGGCGTGTGACAGACGCAAAAGGATCAATGGATCCTATTCCAACATGATCGAGAACCGACAGATGATTAGTCGTGCGGTGACAGTGCATTTGGAATGTTTTCACTGAGAGGATGGGAAGTAGCCATTGACAACGGTGATGCCCAACATAAAGCTTACCATGGAAAGGAGTATGAATGATTGGAAGAAGGCAATAGAAAAGCAAAGGTTCAGGAGGAACAAAGCATCTTCATACGCTTATCTGAAATTCCAACGAAAGAATTACATAAGTATCTCTATCTTTATTTTATGTTTTATTTAATTATCAATTCTCCATCACCATCTGAATCCGCCTGATTGAGATTTACAAGGTGACCATAGCTTGCTTCAAGCAGACAGTCTCCGTGGGATCGACCCTTACTCACGTAAGGTATTACTTGGACGACCCAGTACACTTGCTGGTTAGTTGTGCGGAATTATGACAAAGTGTGATTCACGTTTGAGAGCTCCAAGTCCTTTGGCGCCATTGTTGATGATCACAATTTCATGCACCAAGTTTTTGGCGCCGTTGCCGGGGATTGTTCGAGTTTGGACAACTGACGGTTCATCTTGTTGCTTAGATTAGGTATTTTTACTTTTTATTTTTTATTTTCAAAATTTTTTTTAAAAAAATACAAAAATTTTCTATTTTGTTCTTTAGAGTTTTTAAGAATGAATTCTAGAGTTTCATGATGATTTGGTGAAGTCTGGCTGGCTGTGAAACCATGTCTAATCTTATTGGACCGAGGTTTCAACTTATCATCACAAGAGCTTGTTGATTTCTATCAATTCTACTGTTGTTAGCAATGATCTGCTAAAGCTTGGCTGGCCATTGGCCATGTCTAGTGTTTTGGACTGGAGCTTTCATTGAAAGCTTGGCTAGCTAGTAAGCCATGTCTAATTCCTGGACCGGAGTCTTAGACTAGCATTGCAATGATTCCTGGAACTCTTATTAAAAATTTTGAACCCCTTTATTTTCTTCTCCACTCAATTTTCAAAAAATCACAAAAAAATTTATAAAATCATAAAAATTTAGAGTGGAAGTCCAAACCTTCAGACAGAAGGAAGGTGAATCCCTCTTTGAAGCTTGGGAAAGATACAAGCAATTGATCAGAAGGTGCCTTTCTGACATGCTTTCAGAATGGAGTATCATAGGAATCTTCTATGATGGTATGTCTGAACTGTCCAAGATGTCATTGGACAGCTCTGCTGGAGGATCTCTTCATCTGAAGAAGACGCCTGCAGAAGCTCAGGAACTCATTGAAATGGTTGTAAATAACCAATTCATGTACACTTCTGAAAGGAATCCAGTGAATAATGGGATAACTCAGAAGAAGGGAGTTCTTGAGATTGATACTCTGAATGCCATATTGGCTCAGAAGAAAATATTGACCCAACAAGTCAATATGATTTCTCAGAGTCTGTCTGGAATGCAAGCAGCAACAAGCAGTACTAAGGAAGCTTCCTCTGAAGAAGAAGCTTATGATTCTGAGAACCCAGCAATAGAAGAGGTGAATTACATGGGAGAACCCTATGGAAACACCTACAATCCTTCATGGAGAAATCATTCAAATCTCTCATGGAAGGAATAACATAGACCTCAATAAGGTTTCAACAACAATAATGGTGGAAGAAACAGGTTTAGCAATAGCAAGCCTTTTCCATCATCTTCTCAGTAACAGACAGAGAATTCTAAGCAAAGTCACTCTGACTTACCAACCATTGTCTCTGATCTAATCAAAACCACTAAAAGTTTCATGACTGAAACAAGGTCCTCCATTAGAAATTTGGAGGCACAAGTGGGTCAACTAAGTAAGAAAATTACTGAACTCCCTCCATGTACTCTCCCAAGCAATACAGAAGAGAATCCAAAGAGAGAGTGCAAGGCCATAAACACGTCTCACATGGCCGAACCTGGAGAGGAGGAAGAGGCAGTGATCTCCACTGAGGAAGACCTCAATGGATGTCCACTGGCCTCTATGGAGTTCCCTGAAGAGGAACCATGGGAATTTGAGGCTCACACAGAGACCATAGAAATTCCATTGAATTTACTTCTGCCATTCATGAGCTCTGATGAGTATTCTTCCTCTGAAGAGGATGAAGATGTTACTGAAGAGCAGGTTGCTAAGTACCTTGGAGCTATCATGAAGCTAAATGCCAAGTTGTTTGGTAATGAGACTTGGGAGGATGAACCTCCATCGCTCATCAAAGAACTTGATGACTTGACTAGGCAGAAATTACCTCTGAAGAGACAAGACCCTGGAAAAATCTTAATCCCTTGTACCATAGGCACTATGCCCTTTGAGAAGGCTCTGTGTGACCTGGGGTCAAGTATAAACCTTATACCTCTCTCTGTAATGGAGAAGCTAGGGATCATTGAGGTACAAGTTGCTAGAATCTCACTAGAGATGGCAGACAATTCAAAGAAACAGGCTTATGGACTTGTAGAGGATATCTTGGTAAAGGTTGAAGACCACTACAACCCTGCTGATTTTATAATACTAGAGACTGGAAAGTGCATGGATGAATCCATCATCCTTGGTAGACCCTTCCTATCCACAGCAAAAGCTATGATTGATGTTGACAGAGGACAATTGATCATTCAAGTAAATGAAGACTCCCTTGTGTTTAAAGCTCAAAGATATCCCTCTGTAACCATGGAGAGGAAGCATGAAGAGCTTCTCTCAATACAGAGTCAGACAGAGCCCCCACAGTCAAACTCTAAGTTTGGTGTTGGGAGGCCACAACCAAACTTTAAGTTTGGTGTTGAACCCCCACATTCAAACTCTAAGTTTGGTATTGGGAGGTTCTGACATTGCTCTGAACATCTGTGAGGCTCCATGAGAGCCCACTGTCAAGCTATTGACATTAAAGAAGCGCTTGTTGGGAGGCAACCCAATCTTTACTGTTCTATGTTAAATTTCTATTTTCTTTTGTTATTTCATGTTTTCTTAGGTTGATGATCATGTGAAGTCACAAAAACAATTGAAAAAGCAAAAACAGAAGGAAAAACAGTATTAAAAATAGAACACCCTGGAGGAGAAACTTACTGGCATTTAAACGCCAGAAAGGGTAGCAGAATAGGCGTTAAACACCCAGTCTAGCACCATTCTGGGCGTTTAATGCTAGAAATGGGCACCAGACTGGCGTTTAATGCCAGGAATGGGCAAGAAGCTGGCATTAAATGCCAGAAATGGGCAGCAGCCTGGCGTTTAACACCATAATTGGCAGAAAGGGGCATTTTTGCACGCCACTTGGTGCAGGGATGAGATATCCTTGACACCTCAGGATCTGTGGACCCCACAGGATCCCCACCTACCCACCCTCTCTCTCTCTTCTTCATCCATTCACTAATCACCTCAATACCTCTTTCCCCAAAACCCCTCACCTATCAAATCCCACCATTCTCTTCACCACTCACATCCATCCTTCATAAAACCCCACCTACCTCACCATTCAAATTCAAACCACTTTCCCACCCAAACCCACCCATACATGGCCGAACCATACCCCCCTCTCCACTCCTATATAAACCCATCTTCACTCCTTCATTTTCACACAACCTAAACACTACTTCTTCCCCTTGGCCGAAACACAAAGCCCCCTCCATCTCCTCTATTTCTTCTTCTTCTACTCTCTTCTTTCTTCTTTTGCTCGAGGATGAGCAAACCTTCTAAGTTTGGTGTGGTAAAAGCTAAAGTTTTTTGTTTTTCCATAACCATTTATGGTACCAAAGGCCGGAGAAACCTCTAGAAAGAGGAAAGGGAAAGCAAAAGCTTCCGCCTCCGAGTCATGGGAGATGGAGAGATTCCTCTCAAGGGTGCATTAAGACCACTTCAATGAAGTTGTGGCCAAGAAGAAGGTGATCCCCGAGGTCCCTTTTAAGCTCAAAAAGGGTGAATATCCGGAGATCCGACATGAGATCCGAAGAAGAGGTTGGGAAGTTCTCACTAACCCCATTCAACAAGTCGAAATCTTAATGGTTCAAGAGTTTTATACCAATGCATGGGTCACCAAGAACCATGATCAAAGTGTGAACCCGGACCCTAAGAATTGGCTTACAATGGTCCAAGGGAAATACTTGGATTTTAGTCCGGAAAATATAAGGTTGGCATTCAACTTGCCCATGATGAAAGGAGATGCACACCCCTACACTAGAAGGGTCAACTTTGATCAAAGGTTGGACCAAGTCCTCATAGACATCTGTGAAGAGGGCGCTCAATGGAAGAAAGATTCAAGAGGGAAGCTGGTTCAACTAAGAAGGCATGACCTCAAGCCCGTGGCTAGGGGATGGTTGGAGTTTATCCAACGCTCAATCATTCCCACTAGCAACCGGTCTGAAGTTACTATAGACCGAGCCATCATGATTCATAGCATCATGATTAGAGAGAAAGTAGAAGTTCAAGAGGTTATATCCCAGGAACTCTACAAAGTGGCAGACAAGTCCTCTACTGTGACAAGGTTAGCCTTCCCTCACCTCATTTGTCACCTCTCCAATTCAGTTGGAATTGACATAGAGGGAGACATTCTCATTGATGAGGACAAGCCCATCACTAAGAAAAGGATGGAGCAAATAAGAGAACCTCACCAAGAGCATGAGGAATTTCCTCATTATGAAATCCCTAAGATGCCTCAAGAGATGCATTTTCCTCCACAAAACTATTAGGAGCAAATCAACACCTCCCTAGGAGAATTAAGCTCCAACATGGGACAACTAAGGGTGGAGCACCAAGAGTATTCCATCCTTCTCCATGAAATTAGAGAATACCAAAGAACCATGAGAGAGGAGCAACAAAGGCAAGGAAGAGACATTGAGGAGCTCAAGCACTCCATAAGATCTTCAAGAGGAAGAACAAGCCGCCATCACTAAGGTGGACCCGTTCTTTAATCTCTTTGTTCTTTATTTTCTGTTTCTCGAAAATTATGCTTTATGTTTATTTATGTTTGTGTCTTTATTACATGATCACTAGTGTCTAAGTGTCTATACCTTAAAGCAATGAAAATGAATCCATCACCTTTCTTAAATGAAAAATGTTTTTAATTGAAAAAGAAAAAGAAGTGCATGAATTTCGAATTTTATAACAGTTTAGTTACTTTGATGTGGTGGCAATACTATTGTTTTTCTGAATGAATGCTTGAATAGTGCATATTTTTGAATTTGTTGTTTAAAGAATGTTAAAATTGTTGGCTCTTGAAAGAATAATGAAAAAGGAGAAATGTTGTTGATGATCTGAAAAATCATAAAAATGATTCTTAAAGCAAGAAAAAGCAGTGAATAGCAAAGCTTGCAGAAAAAAAAAGATTCAAAAAAAAAAGAGAGAGAAAGAAAAAGCACACAGAAAAAGCCAATAGCCCTTAAAACCAAAAGGCAAGGGTAAAATAAAAAAAGGGATCCAAGGCTTTGAGCATCAGTGGATAGGAGGGCCCACAGGAATAAAATCCTGGCCTAAGCGGCTAAACCAAGCTGTCCCGAACCATGTGCTTGTGGCGTGAAGGTGTCAAGTAAAAACTTGAGACCGAGCGGTTAAAGTCGTGGTCCAAAAGCAAAAAAATTGTGCTTAAGAGCTCTGGACACCTCTAATTGGGGACTCTAGCAAAGCTGAGTCACAATCTGAAAAGGTTCACCCAGTTTTGTGTCTGTGGCATTTATGTATCTGGTGGTAAAACTGGAAAACAAAATGCTTTGGATCACGGCCAAGACTCATAAAGTAGCTGTGTTTAAAAATCAACGTACTTAACTAGGAGAATTAATAACACTATCTGGATTCTGAGTTCCTATAGATGCCATTCATTCTTAACTTCAAAGGATAAAGTGAGATGCCAAAACTGTTCAGAAGCAAAAAGCTAAAAGCCCCGCTCATCTAATTAATACTGATTTTTATAGATGTTTTTGGAATTTATTGTATATTCTATTCTTTTCATCTTATATGATTTTTAGTTGCTTGGGGACAAGCAACAATTTAAGTTTGGTGTTGTGATGAGCGGATAATTTATACGCTTTTTGGCATTGTTTTTAGTATGTTTTTAGTATATTTTAGTTAGTTTTTATTATATTTTTATTATTTTTTAAATAAAATTCACTTTTCTGGACTTTACTATGAGTTTGTGTGTTTTTCTGTGATTTCAGGTATTTTCTGGCCGAAATTGATTGTCCTCAAGCAAGAAATAAATTTATGCTCCAAGGTTCTTTCAATTAAGATGGATTGAAGAATAACTTGTAAAGTCCAGTGAGTGAAGTGATCAAGTGATAGTGGGATAAATTCTAAATCATATGCTCATGCAAGGGCTTCAGTGCTTACTAGTCCTCACATATTGGGAGTCTTAGGTCTTAGGATTTTCATCCAAATGGTATCATGGAGATCTCTTTTATATGTAGTCACCTTGAAGCAGCTTATAGTTCCTTTGCTTTGGCCTTGACTCTAAGTGTCATGTCTCAAAGTGGCTCTTTAATTAAGTTTTCAATCAATACTCCTAAACCAGTTGGTTTTAAGGTATTAGGTGTTAAAGCACCCCTAAGGATTTACTTGCTCAAGCCTCTTTCTTTGACACAACTCAACCACAAGCATTTACTAGGCTAACAACTCTTTGAGTCATTGTTTCTTTTTTCTTTTCTGCCTAGTAATTGATGCTCAGAGCCTTGGGCCATGTTCTTTTTTTTTTTTTTTGCTTTTGTATTTTCTTTATTTTCTTTTGTTTTGTTTGCTGCTTCTTGGATCAATAGATTTTTTAGAATCTCCACAATACTTCTTTGAACTTCATGACCTGCCTATGAGCTCCCATGCAAGTTTTCACAAGCATGCAACCTCAATACATATTCATACAACTAGAACCACCACTTCTCCTAATCTTTTGCTTGCCTAAAAATTGTTTAATTCCTCAATCCTTCTTTTCAAAGAACTTTCATGTGATGCAATTCTTGAATCATTGAGTACAAACAAGTTTTGAAGAGAAAAATGTTGTGAATAATCAAGCATCTTGCTTATTGAATTATAGAAAAACTATGCTATGCAGACAGATAATCAGGGAAACTAAACCACTCTCAATCATAGCAGTGTTTGATGTAAGATAGTCACTTAACAGTACAACCTTTTGGAGTTCGCTTGCTTTCCTTCTTCTCATCATCATCATTGCTGGCCTTTTAGGTTCATCTTTTGTTTCTTTGGTTGATGATGCTTAATCCTTCCAAAAGCTTGTATGGACTTCTGCAATGATATTGAAAGTTGCTTGTTCCCCAAGCACTTGAAACAATGGTTAGTCTGGCTAATTTATTTATGGGCTTTTGAACTTACTTTGGTGTGAGAACACCAAACTTAGTACCTTGCCAATGGGTTTCATGCATCAAATTAACCATGTGTAATAACTTTTTTTTCTTTTCTTCTTCTTTTTCAAAAGCAATAAAACTGAAAACTAGGAAACAGCAGAATAGTTACTAGTTCATCCAACATGCTTGAAGCCAGCATTATGCAGAGAATGAGAATGTGTTTTATAATGGGATTTTGGTGAAACACCAAACTTAGAATCCTGCATTCTCCTTTAGATTGTTTTGGTGTGCAACACCAAACTTAGCTTCTTGCATTATAGATAGAACTAATTAACCTTTTTATTAAAAATAGTTATGAACAGAAAACTACCTCAGGTTGGGTTGCCTCCCAACAAGCGCTCTTTTATTGTCACTAGCTTGACATCCTTCACTCTGTGCTCATGGAAGTTGAGGCTTCTGTTGCCTTAGGTTTCCTCCTCTTGCTATGGGCCTCCTTCCCTCTGTTTCTCTTTCCATAGCCTTCTTACTTTCCTCCATGACTTCCTTCTCTTTCAACACAGCATCCTTTTCATGGCTCTTTGGATTCAGAGTCCCCTTCTTCTCACCCAATTCAGCAAGGTTTTGAACTAGTTGTTCCATCTGCCTTTCAAGTCTTCTGAGTGAAGCCTCCTGGTTCTTGCTTATCATCTCTTGATGTTTCTTTATTTCTTCCCGCTCCATTGCCATCATTTCTTGAATTTTTATGGACCTCTCCATCATCATTTCTAGAATATAAATTCTTTGAAAGGTTAGAAGTGGTTGTGGCTGTGTCAATTGTGGTGGTTGGTGAAGGTCATTTTGAGCGAATGGTGAGGTAGGACGGGGTTGGAAGTGTGTGTGATTGTTGTTGTGGGGGTGTGTTTTAAGTTGATTTTTGAAGCTGGGATTGTTGCAGTTGAAGTCCCTTGGTCTTTGGTTTTGGTTCTCAACCCCCCTCCCATTAGAATGAGTTCTCCAAGGTGGATTGTATACATTATTCTGAGGCCTGTGTTGGAGCATGCCAGAGTGATTGCTTGGAGATTGTAGTTGCTCATAACTCTGTTGCTCATGGTTAATGACCCCAAAACTGTGTTCAGCTTGATTACTCCCATATGAGCTTTGAGTCAGGTTGTATGTATGTATTACAGCATGTCTCAACTCAGTGATTTTCCTAGCCATCATGTCCAGTTGTTGTAGAGTATGCTGATGTATCTGCTTGTTTTGGCTTATTACTGCACGAGCACCTTCAATTTCTTTCTCTTGTGTGAATGGATTCACTTCTGCCTCTGGCTTAACAATTCTTTGTGATGGGTTCAATTTGACTAGGAGCCCATTCATCAGTTCTTCCCATCCGATAATACTTCCTTGTGGAAAAGCTTCAAACCATTGGGCAACATCATTCATGGCTATGGATAGTTGCTTCGAACTATGGGTTACATTATCATCCAAGGTGGGGATATTACTCTCATGATTGCTAGAATTTGTTGAGTTCCCCTCCATGATCTGCACAGTCACAAAAATTCAAGTGATGATTGAATATTTTCAAGCTCAGAATGTGATTCAGAAGGTTAGCTGGCACAAAGTATCAAACAGTTGATGGACTTGGGAGATTAGTGGCAGAAATTGCTTCTCTTGTGTAAGCAAGAGCATTGCATAGAGCCAGAAATTTCCCGGAAAACTTCACTTTGTTGCTAAAGCGAAGTTTCAGTCATCTCAGGCAAAAATTCAAACAGTTAGTGGGTTAGTCAAAATTAAAGAAAAAGTGCTTGATCTAGATTACCACCTCACTTAATCATTGTCAATCTAATCAATCCCCGGCAACGGCGCCAAAAACTTGATGAGTATTTGATGAGTATTTTGGTGAAAAATAAATTTCTCCCAAAACACACAAATCTAACCGGCAAGTGTACCGGGTCGTATCAAGTAATAAAAACTCACGGGAGTGAGGTCGATCCCACAGGGATTGAAGGATTGAGCAATTTTAGCTTAGTGGTTAATTTAGTCAAGCGAATCAAGATTTGGTTGAGTGTTTTGTGATTAGCAGAAATTAAATTGCATGGAAGTAAAGAGAACAGGAAATTAAAGTGCTGAATCTTAAAGAACAAGAAATTAAATAGCAGAAACTTAGAATGCAAGAAATGTAAATTGCGGAATCTTAAAGTGCAAGAAATGTAAACGGCTGGAATTGTAAAGGGAATTGGGAATTGGATTTGCAGAAATTAAACAAGGAGAAGTTAAATTTCAACAAGCAGAGAAGTAAAAGATGGATTGGGTTAGATTGGATCTTGAAGCAGTAAAGTAAATGAACATTAAAAGCAAGGAACAAAATGTAAATTAGGAATTCAGATCTCAGGGCCCAGAGACTAGAAAACCAAGTCTAGATCTCAATGCCTTCCTAGATCCAACAAGAAAAATTGCAAGGGAATTGTAAATTTCAAAGAAAGTGGATGAAGAGCAATTAACAGAAATTGAAATTCAATCAAGCAGTAAATAAAGCAGAGAGATCCAAGGTTGAGATTGAAACAGAATTTCTTCAATTCTCCAACCCAAAATCCAAGACAATTGTAATTGAAATTGAAAGCAATAAAACTGAGAGGAAGAGAAGTGAATTCTCCTTCCCCAAGACAAAGAAATTAAAGATCACTCAATATCCAAAGCTCTCCGAAAACTATTATGAAAATTCCAAAAGAAAGCTCCCCGAAGAACTTGAATTCTATCCTATTTATACACTTTCTTCAAATGATCTTCAAGCCTTGAGTTGGGCCTTTGCTCTTGGTGGAATTGGGTTGAAAGAGGCCTTGGTTGATTGCTCTTGAAGTTTGGAGAAGAACCAAAGTGAACCAATTGAACCGGGTTGGAGTTTTGCAAAAGTTGGCCCAAAAGTTTGAGCAAAAGTTAGGGGGCTAACTTTTGCCCAAACTTTTCATATCAGCAACTATATCCATCTGATACCAACGTTGGTGCCAAAGTTAGGGGTCTAACTTTGGCCCTAATGTTGGCCTTACCTTGTGCACTTGTGGCGCCAACGTTAGCCACCAAGTTAGGGGGCTAACGTTGGCGCAAACTTTTGCTCCTCCCCTTGTGATTTTCATGTGCCAACGTTAGCCACCTGATGGCTAACGTTGGCGCAAACTTTTGGTGCCCAGGGAGGTTTTCTTCATGCCAACGTTAGCCTCAAAGTTAGGGGGCTAACGTTGGCGCAAACATTTGGTGCCCAGGGAGGTTTTCTTCATGCCAACGTTAGCCTCAAAGTTAGGGGGCTAACGTTGGCGCAAACTTTTGGTGCCCAGGGAGGTTTTCTTCACGCCAACGTTAGCCTCAAAGTTAGCGGCTAACGTTGGCGCAAACTTTTGGTACCCAGGGAGTGATTTTCAAGTTCCAACGTTAGCCCAAAAGTTAGGGGCTAACGTTGGGGCTAACTTTTCAACCAAAAGTTTGTGCAAAAGTTTGATGCTAACTTTAGGTCCAGCTTTTTGCTTCCTGGTTCAATTTCACTTATTCCATTGTCTTCTTTTTACTCCTAGCTATTCCTTCTTGCTTCAACCTTTCTCCAAGCTTTCTTCACCTATCATTAATCAACCAAACACATCAAAGCTATGCTTAAAATCATGAGATATTCATTCTTTCATAATATGTAACAATTATAGTATAAAACCTCATGAAATAGCATGAATTCATACATGGTTGATTAAATCAAAGGAAACGTGAAAATCTACCTAATTGGCTTGCTTGTAGCTCAAGAAAGTGCATAATTCTAATGAAAACAAAAGAAAAAGACTAGTTAAAATAGGCTAAGATGACTTGTCATCACAACACCAAACTTAAAGCTTGCTCGTCCTCAAGCAAGAAATGAATTATGCTCATAGGTTCTTTTACTTAAGACGGATTGAAGAATAAATTGTAAGGTCCTGTGAGTGAAGTGATCAAGTGTCAGTGGGGTGAACTCTAAATCATATGCTCTTGCAAGGGCTTCAGTGCTCACTAGTCCTCACATATTGGGAGTCTTAGGTCTTAGGATTTTCATCCAAATGGTATCATGGAGATCTCTTTATATGTAGTCACCTTGAAGCAGCTTATAGTTTCTGTGCTTTGGCCTTGACTCTAAGTGTCATGTCTCAAAGCGGCTCTTTAGATAAGCTTTCAATCAATACTCCTAAACCAGTTGGTTTTAAGGTATTAGGTGTTAAAGCACCCCTAAGGATTTACTTGCTCAAGCCTCTTTCCTTGACACAGCTCAACCACAAGCCTTTACTAGGCTAACATCTCTTTGAGTTTTGTTTCTTCTTTCTTTTTCTGCCTAGTAATTGATGCTCAGAGCCTTGGGCCATGTTCTTTTTGTTTTTGTATTTTCTTTTCTTTCTTTTGTTCTGTTTGCTGCTTCTTGGATCAATAGATTTTTGAGAATCTCCACAATACTTCTTTGAACTTCATGTCCCGCCTATGAGCTCCCATGCAAGTTTTCACAAGCATGCAACCTCAATACATAATCATACAACTAGAACCACCACTTCTCCTAATCTTTTGCTTGCCTCAAAATTGTTTAATTCCTCAATCCTTCTTTTCAAAGAACTTTCATGTGATGCATTCTTGAAAATTGAGTACAAACAAGTTTTGAAGATAAGAATGTTGTGAATGATCAAACATCTTGCTTATTGAATTATAAAGAGAAACTATGCTATGCATGCAGGCAGGGGTATATATAAAAAAAAAACTATACTATGCAGACAGGCAGGGCAAATAAGGATACAATCCAACTTGCAATAGCAGCAATATTTGATGTAAACAATCTTTTAACAATACAACCTGTTGGAGTTCACTTGCTTTCCTTCTCATCATCATTGCTGGCCTTTATGCTCATCTTTTGTTTCTTTGGTTGATGATTCTTAATCCCTCCAAAGGCTTGTATGACATTCTGCAATGATATTGAAAGTTGCTTGTTCCCCAAGCACTTGGAAACAATGGTTAATCTGGCTGATTTATTTATGGGCTTTTGAACTTACTTTGGTGTGAGAACACCAAACTTAGTACCTTGCCAATGGGTTTCATGCATCAAATTAACCATGTGAAATAACTTTTTTTCTTTTCTTCTTCTTTTTCAAAAGCAATAAAACTAAAAACTAGGAAACAGCAGAATAGTTAACTAGTTCATCCAACATGCTTGAAGCCAGCATTATGCAGAGAATGAGAATGTGTTTTATAATGGGATTTTGGTGAAACACCAAACTTAGAATCCTGCATTCTCCTTTAGATTGTTTTGGTGTGCAACACCAAACTTAGCTTCTTGCATTATAGATAGAACTAATTAAACTTTTTATTAAAAATAGTTATGAACAGAAAACTACCTCAGGTTGGGTTGCCTCCCAACAAGCGCTCTTTTATTGTCACTAGCTTGACATCCTTCACTCTGTGCTCATGGAAGTTGAGGCTTCTGTTGCCTTAGGTTTCCTCCTCTTGCTATGGGCCTCCTTCCCTCTGTTTCTCTTTCCATAGCCTTCTTACTTTCCTCCATGACTTCCTTCTCTTTCAACACAGCATCCTTTTCATGGCTCTTTGGGTTCAGAATCCCCTTCTTCTCACCCAATTCAGCAAGGTTTTGAACCAGTTGTTCCATCTGCCTTTCAAGTCTTCTGAGTGAAGCCTCCTGGTTCTTGCTTATCATCTCTTGATGTTTCTTTATTTCTTCCCGCTCCATTGCCATCATTTCTTGAATTTTTATGGACCTCTCCATCAGCATTTCTAGAATATAGATTCTTTGAAAGGTTGGAAGTGGTTGTGGCTGTGTCAATTGTGGTGGTTGATGAAGGTCATTTTGAGCGAATGGTGAGGTAGGACGGGGTTGGAAGTGTGTGTGATTGTTGTTGTGGGGGTGTGTTTTAAGTTGGTTTTTGAAGCTGGGATTGTTGCAGTTGAAGTCCCTTGGTTTTTGGTTTTGGTTCTCAACCCCCCTCCCATTAGAATGAGTCCTCCAAGGTGGATTGTACACATCATTCTGAGGCCTGTGTTGGATCATGCTAGAGTGATTGCTTGGAGATTGTAGTTGCTCATAATTCTGTTACTCATGGTTAATGATCCCAAAACTGTGTTTAGCTTGATTACTCCCATATGAGCTTTGAGTCAGGTTGTATGTATGTATTACAGCATGTCTCAACTCCGTGATTTTCCTAGCCATCACGTCCAGTTGTTGTAGAGTCTGCTGATGTATCTGCTTGTTTTGGCTTATTACTTCATGAGCACCTTCAATTTCTTTCTTTTGTGTGAATGGATGCACTTCTGCCTCTGGCTTAACAATTCTTTGTGATGGGTTCAATTTGACTAGGAGCCCATTCATCAGTTCTTCCCATCCGATAATGCTTCCTTGTGGAAAAGCTTCAAACCATTGGGCAACATCATTCATGGCTATGGATAGTTGCTTCGAACTATGGGTTACATTATCATCCAAGGTGGGGATATTACTCTCATGATTGCTAGAATTTGTTGAGTTCCCCTCCATGATCTGCACAGTCACAAAAATTCAAGTGATGATTGAATATTTTCAAGCTCAGAATGTGATTTAGAAGGTTAGCTGGCATAAAGTATCAAACAGTTGATGGACTTGGGGGATTAGTGGCAGAAATTGCTTCTCTTGTGTAAGCAAGAGCATTGCACAGTGCCAGAAATTTCCCGGAAAACTTCACTTTGTTGCTAAAGCAAAGTTTCAGTTATCTCAGGCAAAAATTCAAACAGTTAGTGTGTCAGTCAAAAATTAAAGAAAAAGTGCTTGATCTAAATTGCCACTTCACTTAATCATTGTCAATCTAATCAATCCCCGGCAACGGCGCCAAAAACTTGATGAGTATTTTGGTGAAAAATTAATTTCTCCCAAAACACATAAATCTAACCGGCAAGTGTACCGGGTCGTATCAAGTAATAAAAACTCACGGGAATGAGGTCGATCCCACAGGGATTGAAGGATTGAGCAATTTTAGCTTAGTGGTTAATTTAGTCAAGCGAATCAAGATTTGGTTGAGTGTTTTGTGATTAGCAGAAATTAAATTGCCTGGAAGTAAAGAGAACAGGGAATTAAAGTGCTGAATCTTAAAGAACAAGAAAATAAATAGCAGTAACTTAGAATGCAAGAAATGTAAATTGCGGAATCTTAAAGTGCAAGAAATGTAAACGGCTGGAATTGTAAAGGGAATTGGGAATTGGATTTGCAAAAATTAAACAAGGAGAAGTTAAATTTCAACAAGCAGAGAAGTAAAAGATGGATTGGGTTAGATTGGATCTTGAAGCAGTAAAGTAAATGAACATTAAAAGCAAGGAACAAAATGTAAATTAGGAATTCAGATCTCAGGGCCCAGAGACTAGAAAACCAAGTCTAGATCTCAATGCCTTCCTAGATCCAACAAGAACAATTGTAAGGGAATTGTAAATTGCAAAGAAAGTGGATGAAGAGCAATTAACAGAAATTGAAATTCAATCAAGCAGTAAATAAAGCAGAGAGATCCAAGGTTGAGATTGAAACAGAATTTCTTCAATTCTCCAACCCAAAATCCAAGACAATTGTAATTGAAATTGAAAGCAATAAAACTGAGAGGAAGAGAAGTGAATTCTCCTTCCCCAAGACAAAGAAATTAAAGATCACTCAATATCCAAAGCTCTCCGAAAACTATTATGAAAATTCCAAAAGAAAGCTCCCCGAAGAACTTGAATTCTATGCTATTTATACACTTTCTTCAAATGATCTTCAAGCCTTGAGTTGGACCTTTGCTCTTGGTGGAATTGGGTTGAAAGAGGCCTTGGTTGATTGCTCTTGAAGTTTGGAGAAGAACCAAAGTGAACCAATTGAACCGGGTTGGAGTTTTGCAAAAGTTGGACCAAAAGTTTGAGCAAAAGTTAGGGGGCTAACTTTTGCCCAAACTTTTCATATCAGCAACTATATCCATCTGATACCAACGTTGGTGCCAAAGTTAGGGGTCTAACTTTGGCCCTAACGTTGGCCTTACCTTGTGCACTTGTGGCGCCAACGTTAGCCACCAAGTTAGGGGGCTAACGTTGGCGCAAACTTTTGCTCCTCCCCTTGTGATTTTCATGTGCCAACGTTAGCCACCAAGTTAGGGGGCTAACGTTGGCGCAAACTTTTGGTGCCCAGGGAGGTTTTTTTCATGCCAACGTTAGCCTCAAAGTTAGGGGGCTAACGTTGGCGCAAACCTTTGGTGCCCAGGGAGGTTTTCTTCATGCCAACGTTAGCCTCAAAGTTAGGGGGCTAACATTGGCGCAAACTTTTGGTGCCCAGGGAGGTTTTCTTCATGCCAACGTTAGCCTCAAAGTTAGCGGCTAACGTTGGCGCAAACTTTTGGTACCCAGGGAGTGATTTTCAAGTTCCAACGTTAGCCCAAAAGTTAGGGGCTAACGTTGGGGCTAACTTTTCAACCAAAAGTTTGTGCAAAAGTTTGATGCTAACTTTAGGTCCAGCTTTTTGCTTCCTGGTTCAATTTCACTTATTCCATTGTCTTCTTTTTACTCCTAGCTATTCCTTCTTGCTTCAACCTTTCTCCAAGCTTTCTTCACCTATCATTAATCAACCAAACACATCAAAGCTATGCTTAAAATCATGAGATATTCATTCTTTCATAATATGTAACAATTATAGTATAAAACCTCATGAAATAGCATGAATTCATACATGGTTGATTAAATCAAAGGAAACATGAAAATCTACCTAATTGGCTTGCTTGTAGCTCAAGAAAGTGCATAATTCTAATGAAAACAAAAGAAAAAGACTAGTTAAAATAGGCTAAGATGACTTGTCATCAGTATTTTGGTGGAAAAATGAATTTCTCCCAAAACACACAAATCTAACCGACAAGTGTATCGGGTCGCATCAAGTAATAAAAACTCACGGGAGTGAGGTCGATCCCACAGGGATTGAAGGATTGAGCAATTTTAGCTTAGTGGTTAATTTAGTCAAGCGAATCAAGATTTGGTTGAGTGTTTTGTGATTTGCAGAAATTAAATTGCATGGAATTAAAGGGAACAGGAAATGAATTGCTGAATCTTAAAGAACAAGAAAGTAAATGGCAGAAACTTAGAATGCAAGAAATGTAAATTGCGGAATCTTAAAGTGCAAGAAATGTAAATGACTTGAATTATAAAGGGGATTGGGACTTGGATTTGCAGAAATTAAACAAGGAAAAGTAAATTTGCATCAAGCAGAGAAGTAGAAGAGGGTTTGGGTTAAATCGGATTTTGAAGCAAAAAAGTAAATGAACATGAAAACAGTAAACAGAGAATTAGAAATTGAAAGTTCAGATCTCAGGACCCAGAGACTAGAAAACCGAGTCTAGATCTCAATGCCTTCCTAGATCCAACAAGAACAATTGCAAGGGAATTGTAAATTGCAAGGAAAGTAGAAGAAGAGCAATTAACAGAAATTAAATTCAATCAAGGAGTAAATAAAGCAGAAAGATCCAAGGATGAGATTGAAATAGAATTTCTTCAATTCTCCAACCCAAGATCCAAGACAATTGTAATTGAAATTGAAAGCAATAAAACTAAGAGGAAGAGAAGTGAATTCTCCTTCCCCAAGACTAAGGAATTAAAGATCACTCAATATCCAAAGCTCTCCGAAAAACTTTTATGAAAATTCCCAAAAGAAAGCTCTCCGAAAAACTTGAATTCTATTCTATTTATACACTTTCTTCAAATGATCTTCAAGCCTTGAGTTGGGCCTTTGCTCTTGGTGGAATTGGGTTGAAAGAGGCCTTGGTTGATTGCTCTTGGAGTTTGGAGAAGAACCAAAGTGAACCAAATGAACCGAGTTGGAGTTTTGCAAAAGTTGGACCAAAAGTTGGAGCAAAAGTTAGGGGCTAACTTTTGGTCCAACTTTTCATATCAGCCAACATAACTTGCTGCTATCCACGTTGGGGCAAAAGTTAGGGGTCTAACTTTTGCTCCAACGTTGGCCTTCCTTAGTGCACTTGTGGCGCCAACGTTAGCCCAAAAGTTAGGGGCTAACGTTGGCGCAAACTTTTGCTCCTCCCCTTGTAGTTTTCATGTGCCAACGTTAGCCTCAAAGTTAGGGGCTAACGTTGGCGCAAACTTTTGGTGCCTAGGGAGTGTTTTTCTCATGCCAACGTTAGCCTCAAAGTTAGGGGCTAACGTTGGCGCAAACTTTTGGTGCCCAGGGGTGATTTTCATGTGCCAACGTTAGCCTCAAAGTTAGGGGCTAACGTTGGCGCAAACTTTTGGTACCCAGGGAGTGATTTTCAAGTTCCAACGTTAGCCCAAAAGTTAGGGGCTAACGTTGGGGCTAACTTTTCACCCAAAAGTTTGTGCAAAAGTTTGAGGCTAACTTTAGGTCCAGCTTTTTGCTTCCTGGTTCAATTTCACTTATTCCATTGTCTTCTCTTTACTCCTAGCTATTCCTTCTTGCTTCAACCTTTCTCCAAGCTTTCTTCACCTATCATTAATCAACCAAACACATCAAAGCTATGCTTAAAATCATGAGATATTCATTCTTTCATAATATGTAACAATTATAGTATAAAACCTCATGAAATAGCATGAATTCGTACATGGTTGATTAAATCAAAGGAAACATGAAAATCTACCCAATTGGCTTGCTTGTAGCTCAAGAAAGTGCATAATTCTAATGAAAACAAAAGAAAAAGACTAGTTAAAATAGGCTAAGATGACTTGTCATCACCTATTGGCGCGCTCCCAATTGAGTTGGAAAGTAGACATCCTGAGCTTTTCAGCAATATATAATAGTTCATACTTTGCCCGAGATTTGATGGCCCAAACTAGCGTTCCAAGTCAGCTCAAGAATTCTGGCGTTTAACTCCAGAATTGGCACAAAAGCTGGAGTTAAACGCCCAAACTGGCACAAAAGCTGGCGTTTAACTCCAAGAAATGTCTCTACACATGAAAGCTTCAATGCTCAGCCCAAGCACACACCAAGTGGGCCCGGAAGAAGATTTCTGCATTAATTATTTATTTCTGTAAACCCTAGACTACTAGTTCTCTATAAATAGGACCTTTTACTTTTGTATTTTCATCTTGGTTCTTCTGGTTCCCTCTCTGGGGCCAAAGCCAATGACCTCCATTATCACTTTTGTATTTTTAACAGTGGAGTTTCTACACACCATAGATTAAGGTGTGGTGCTCTGCTGTTCTTTATGAATTAATACAAGTACTATTATTTTTCTATTCAACTCAAGTCTATTTCTTCTCCAAGATATTCATTCGCACCCAAGAACATGATGAATGTGATGATTATGTGACACTCATCACCATTCTCACCTATGAACGCGTGACTGACAACCACTTCCGTTCTACATGCAAACAAGCTTGAATGTGTATCTCTTGGGTTTCTAATCTAAGATTGGAACCTTCGTGGTATAGGCTAGAATTATTGGCGGTTATTCTTGAGATCCGGAAAGTCTAAACCTTGTCTGTGGTATTCCGAGTAGGATCTGGGAAGGGATGACTGTGACAAGCTTCAAACTCAGGATTGTTGGGCCTGTGACAGACGCAAAAGGATCAATGGATCCTATTCCAACATGATCGAGAACCGACAGATGATTAGCCGTGCGATGACAGCGCATTTGGAAGATTTTCACTGAGAGGACGGAAACTAGCCATTGACAACGGTGATGCCCAACATAAAGCTTGCCATGGAAAGGAGTATGAATGATTGGAAGAAGGCAATAGGAAAGCAGAGGTTCAGGAGGAACAAAGCATCTTCATACGCTTATCTGAAATTCCAACCAAAGAATTACATAAGTATCTCTATCTTTATTTTATGTTTTATTTAATTATCAATTCTCCATCACCATCTGAATCCGCCTGACTGAGATTTACATGGTGACCATAGCTTGCTTCAAGCCGACAGTCTCCGTGGGATCGACCCTTACTCACATAAGGTATTACTTGGACGACCCAGTGCACTTGCTGGTTAGTTGTGCGGAATTGTGACAAAGTGTGATTCACGTTTGAGAGCTCCAAGTCCTTTGGCGCCATTGTTGATGATCACAATTTCGTGTACCAACTAGCACATACCACCACATAACCTTATTTTATCTCATATCATACCAGACTTTTACTCTCTCTCTATTTCACAGTTATTTTTCTTTTATTCAAGCATGAGGAACAAAGCTTATAATTCAAGTAATATGAAAGTGAATCAAGCACTTAGACTAGCAAGCTATAACAGCATGAAAACAAACAAACTAACAAACAATAAATAAATCTAAGAAGACACTAATCAGTAGGGGACATTTGCACTTTCAATTAGCATGTTTAGGCTAAAGTCAATCAGAGAACAATACAACCTCTTGGAGTCCATTTGTTTCCTCTGTGTTATCATCATTGTTGGGTTCCATATCCTCCCTTTGTCCATGATGATGTATCTTTTCCTCCAAGAGATTGAATGACTTCCTACAAGAGATATTGAAAGTTGCTTGTTCTCCAAGCACTTGAGAAATAGTTAGCATGCATGTATGCTTGTGATTCTCTGATCCTAAGTTGGTGTGGAAACACCAAACTTAGTTCCTTGCCTACTTCTATGTGTAGCAGAATAAATACATGCATGAAACATCAACTACTTTTTATTAAGAAGATAAACTATGAACTAGAAAACAAACTGAAAACTAGAAACATGACAATTGTTAAGTGGTTTCTCTGATTGTTTGGAGCTGATATTAATCATGCTGAGGGTGCAATGTGTTCTTAATGAAATTTTTGGTGGAACACCAAACTTAGCATCCAACATTCACCCCTTAATTATTTTGGTGTGCAACACCAAACTTAGATCTTTGCAATACAGAGAAATCTACTTAACTCCTCTATTGAAATAACTAAGAAAGGAAAAACTACTGACCTGTAGCTGATGAATTTCTTTCTCTTTTTCCAGTTTGTTAAGAGGAATGACCTTAATGGTAAAGAGGAGCCAGTCAGTGCCCCCTTCCTTGGCATCGTCCAGCAGGCTTCCTTTGGTAAATGGCTTGATTGAGCTTGCTTGCTAGTAGTTCAGGGGTTGGATTGCTTGTGGTGGACCTCTTCCTTTTCCTCGATATGATCAATTATAGCTTGGTCACAATTCTCTCTTTGGTGTTGTTGGTTACCTTCACTTCTTTGATTTCAAGACATGGTTGCTGTGTGATTATTGGAGTTTTATCTTCAGCAAGAGCCTTTTAAATTATTGGTTCAATGAGTCCTTCTTCCATGCAACTTTCTGCCTCACTTGAGTATGGACTTCCTTGATTGTCCTCCTCACTTTCTTGTTCTTCCACTTCCTCTTTTACACTCAACATTTGATTTAATAGCACTTTAATAGAAGACGTTTGTTGTTCTTCCCATGATTTCTTCATCTCCTCTTCATACCTTTCAATCACAGATTCAATTGTTGAGAGTCTTTGGTTCAGGAAAGTTTGTGAGGGTTGTGAGTTTTCATGTTCCTTTGTCATCTCAAGTGGCTTCTGTGGATATGCAACTTCAGGTTCAAATACTTCCACCACCTCTTCCTTCTTCACTGAAAATTCACTTGACACAGAGACCTCTTCATCTTGCTCTTCTACTTCCTCCTTTACATCCACCAATTGGTCTTCACCTTTCTTGCTTAGCAGTTCTGAGTGTTTTCTTATTTTCTCCAAGTGGTCATCCATCTTATTGCAGAGGGTTTCTTGTTCTTTCCAAGAGTCTATAGATGTTTGTAGGTATTGTTCAAATGCTCACACAAGGGATGAAGGTTGAGAGAAATTTTGTGGGCATAGATGTGTTGTGGTGATGTTTTGAGGGGCATAGAATGAATTTTGTGAATTGTGGAATGAATTTTGTGGTTGGTATGGATTGTGGAGGAAACTTTGTGTTGAGGCATCATCAAGTGATGAAGGATTTTCATATGAGAAACTAGGAGGTGAGGTTGGACAATTTTGCATGAATGAATTCAAGGTTTGCTCAAGTGATGATGGCTCTTGATTAATGGAGTATGACATATTTAGTGCTCTCTGATTTTGATTCTCCTAATCACAACTTGAAGAATTGTGGAACTCATCACAGTATGGATCATCTTGTTGCCTTGGGGGACAATCTTGCATGAATTTATTGAAAGCACACTCCAGTGATGATGTTTCTTGATGAACAAACTATGGGTCATCAAGATCCCTTTGTTTTGCCCCTCTCAGTCACAATATGAGTGGTTGTTATAGCATTACGAGTCATCTTGTGGCTCTGGGGGGTGTTCATGCTCTTTCATTCCTTGGTGATACTCCTAGCCACCATTAGAATAATGACTTGAATCATTTTGTGGTGGTGGGAAATATCCCATATGATTCTCTTGCTCATCTTGTGGTTCTAAAGCATATCTCCATTGATTGGAGTGCTCAGAATTTGTATTTCCTTGGTGATACTCCCAGCCACTATTAGAATAGTCAATTGGTGATGGTGGGTAATATTCCATAAAATTTGTTTGATCACAAGATAAGTTGAACTCCATTTGAATTTTGTAAAACACAGCACTAATGAAAATTGAAATTCATATCTCAGAGAGAAATTTTTTAGTGAGGCAATAACTCAAACACCTTGGTGTCAGTTTAAAACAGGGAACAAAAACAAAGAAAATTCTTAATCTAGACCTCTCACCCACCCATTGTCGATCTATATCAATCCCCGGCAACGGTGCCAAAAACTTGAAGAGGGAAAAACGATTCCACACAAAAATCACTGGCAAGTGTACCGAGTCACATCAAGTAGTAATAACTCACAAGAGTGAGGTCGATCCCACAGGGATTGATGGATCAAGTAACAGAAAGGAAATTGCTAGGAATTTTAAAATGCAGAAAGTAAATTGCAATCAAAGTAAAGAGCAGAATGTAAATTAGCTTAAGCTTAAATGACAAGGAAAGTAAAATTGCATCAGATCTAGCTTGCAGAAAATAATTGACAGAACCTTAAAGAACAAGGAATGTAAATTGCATCAAATGTAAAGGGGGCTGGGAACTGGAAAATTAAATGAAAGCAGTGGATCGATCTCAGAACAATTGCAGAAAATTAAACTTACAGGAAGAATAAATCAGATTGAATCAAGAATAGAAATGTAAAGTTGTAGAGAAAAAAAAGTGCAGAAGATTTAATTGCATGAAAAGTAAATTCAGATCCCAGCAAGCTTAAATGTAAAGTTGAAGAAAGTAAATTGCAAAAGAGAAGATTCAGAAACTGAAATTTCATAAGCCAAACTGAAGATTCTAGTGCTCCCTTGGTTGAGTGCTACGTTGCCTTCTTTGAGTGCTGGCCTTTGTTGAGTGGCCTCCTTGGTAAAATTCACGAAAAAGGTAAGAACACTAAGCGCCACGTTCACTTAAAAGTGAACACTAGCTTTGTTTGGCTATTGAGCGTGTTTTTTTTTTGCATTAAAGATGCCCATCACTTGTGCTTTATTTTCATGCCAAATATAGATTGCTATATATCGTTGGAAAGCTCTGAATGTCAGCTTTCCAACGCAACTGGAAGCGCATCAGTTGGACATCTGTAGCTCAAGTTATTGTCCTTTGAAGAAGGCCTGGTCATGCTATTTTGGAGGCCGAAAATGTTCACTTTAGTGAACGTGGGGTTCACTTAGTGAAAGCTGCATTGGAGGCCAAAGTTAGCACCAGCTTCTGAGCACCAAACTTAATGTTCACCCCATACTATTATATATCGTTGGAAATCTCTGGATGTCTCCTTTCCAACGCATTTGAGAGCGCATCATTTAGAGCTCTACAGCTCAAGTTATCCACCTTGAAGGTGAAGAGGTCAGCTGGCCTTACTGCTGGTTGATACTATGTTCATCTTTGCACTTTCGGGGTAAGTTTTCTCCCTCAGATTTAGTGTCCACCATGCAGTACCATATATGCTTGGAAAGCTCTAGATTCCTACTTTCCAATGCCACTAGAATCACCTCATTTGGAGTTTTGTAGCTCGAGTTATTTTTGTTGGAGTGTAAAGAGGTCAGGGTTGTAACTCCTCTTTGCTCCTCCTTGAGTCTGTGATTCTTCTTTTAATGCTTTTATTGCTCCTTCTCCTTCATCTTTTCACCTATCATCAACCAAACAAATACATCAAAGCCTTGGCATAATCATCAAATCTTGCATCATTCATATTATCAACTAAATCTTGCAAGAAATCTAATGAAAATGCATAAAATTACCAATGTTTGATTGAATCAAGACAAGCATGAAATTCTCACTCAAACACTTATTTATTGCCTAAAAATGCATAAAAACCAAGTGAAAACTAATGAAATAGGCTTGTGAAACTAGCCTAAGATGACTTGTCATCACCTGACACACCATCAGAGCACTCTGGGGAGGAGGAGGAGGAGCAGGAGGAGAACCAGCAGCAGGCACATCACGAGGAGCCTCAGCTTGAGCAGCCTGCAGGACCTCAGGCACCTGCACAACCATCACAGACAGAGCCCATAGAGCCAGCAGCAGACCCTTCAGTAGGCGATGACCCTTCACACCCAGCTTCACTAGAGCATCGAGGACGATGCTGTGATATAAGTGTGGGGAGGTCGCTGTCTCCGGCAGATTTTATTTTGGTGAACCATTTTCAGACTTTTTATCGTATTTTGCTTTATTTTTGTATTTTGCTTTCTTTTATTTTATTTTCCTTTTAGTACTTGCACATTCTTATTTTATTGTACTTTCGTTTATTTTTACTTTGTTACATTTTGCACTTTGGGCTGTATATATCTTAGATATTTAGCTTAGATTGCACTTTTAGTTTATTAGTTGTGATATGAAAAAACATGGATTATTTAGTTAGTTTACCCTCTTTTTAGTTTTTCATAATCACAACAATCCATTTAGTATAATAATAATAATAATAATAATAATAATAATAATAATAATAATAATAATAATAATAATAATAATAATAATAATAATAATAATAAATGTTGGTCAATTGATGAAAGTCTCAAGGAATATATTTATTTTTAGGAAGGGCATTTAAAATTCACATTGATTTGAGTTAAAACTTTTCTGTAACTTGCAAGATATATATAATTGGAATTGGTTTTTGAGCTAAAGAACACACAACCTGTGAGTTTTTTTTAGCTTAATTGCATGGTTATACTATTTAACCATAATATATTATTCTTGTGTGTTTCTTCACTATGATTGCAGACTTTACTTTGTTCCATTCTATATGTCCATTGTTTAGTGTATTTACATGCATACACATGATTGAGGCCATCATTTGGTATTAGCTTTCCTATCCCCAAACAGCCTACCACTTCAATCAACCTTGTTTGCCACCTTGAGCCTTTTAATCCCTATTTATTCTGTATATTACCACATCACTAGCCTTAAGCGAAAAAACAAATTAATTACACCAAATTGAATCTTTGGTTAGCTTAAGTTAGAAAGTGTGTCAATTAAGTGTGGAGAACCTTGGAAACTTGGGTTGATAAAAAAGTGTTGAATTGGCAAGATCTCGGAAATTTGCGTGCATACTCATGTGAGACCCGAAAGACCATGTGCATTGATATGTTATGTTTATTTTTATTTCAAAAAAAAGTGGGAATTAAAGATCAATATAAGTAAATAAATAAATAAAGAGACAAAATTACCTCAATGTTAAGTTTAAATGAAAGATCAATGCATATGAGGTGAAATTAAAGAAAATTTGGTACATGAGTATGTGGTGCAAAAGTGAGAATTTTGGGTAGCTAGGCATGATTTTAGAGTTATGTAGAGTATGTGTATGTTAGGTGAGAGCTTAGGTTAATCAAAGATTCAATTTACAGCTCACTTGGCCATACATATATCCTCACCCTTACCTTAGCCCCATTACAACCTTGAAAAGACCTCATGATGTTTGCATTTGTACACTTAATATTTGTTGATAGGTTAGATGAAGAACAAAGTTTTAGAAAGCATGAATAGAGAAGAGTAGAGTGGTTTAACCCCAAACACTTGAGTGATTAGAGAGCACATACACTTGAGTGATTAGAGTTCCATATTTGATCATTGCTTGTCTTGCAAGTTTGTGAACTCTTTTGATTAACTCAACTCAATTGTGAATGTGATTTAATATGATTTAGTCCTTGATTGTGCATATATGATTTCTTGGAAAGTTGACTCAATTTGACCACATGTATGCTTATATATATATAGATAGATAGTAATTAGAATTGCATAATTCATGTAAGAAGCTTGCATCTAGATAGGTTGCATGGCATAAGTTTCCACCATTCTACTTTTACTCCTTTGGTTCTCTTGAGATTAGCATGAGGACATGCTAATGTTTAAGTGTGGGGAGATTGATAAACCACTATTTTATGGTTTATCTTGTGCTAATTTGAGTGGTTTTTATCAATTCTTTGCTCACTTATTCGTATAATTTGCATGGTTTTATAAATCCTTCCTAATCCTGTGATATAATTGAAAACATTTTTCCTAGGCCTTTAAACTGTCAATTTTAATTATCCTTTAAACATGTTTAATTATCCTTTATTACCATTCGTATGAAGTTTTGAGAAGTTGGCAGCGACGCGCACGCGTGGACGACGTGCACGCATGGACGACGTGCACGCGTGGACGACGCGCACGCGTGTCTAGCGCAGAAGACAAGCGACGCGTACGCGTGACTGACGCGTACGCGTGACTGACGCATACGCGTGACAAGGAATAGTGCCAAACGACGCGCACGCATGACCTACGCATACGCGTGACATGCGCCACATGCAGAAACTTGCAGAAAGCGCTGGGGGTGATTTCTGGGCTCCTTTTTGGCCCAATTCCAAGCCCGAGAACACATAATAGAAGCTGCAGAGTAGGGGATTCATCGAAGAACGTCTCATTATTCACAATTTAAGTTTTAGATGTAGTTTCTAGAGAGAGAGGCTCTCTCCTCTCTCTTAGGTTTTAGGATTTTAGGATTAGCTTTTCTTAATTTCAAATTCTATCTTAGTTTAATTAGTTTCTCTTCTACTCTTATTTATTCTAGCACTTCAGTTATCTATTTCTCTTGTTTATTTATTTATTTTCCAATTTAGTTTATGAACTTTTGATGTTAGATTCAATCTCCTTATTAATGGAATTTATGTTTTCCATATTTATGATTGTTCCTTTCTTCGTTGTTATTATTGATGCTTTCAATTGATTGTTTGGATTTTAATATTCCTTGCTAGTTTTCTATGTTTTTATGTTATGCCTTCCAAGTGTTTGATAAAATACTTGGGAGGGTTTTAAATTAGCTTTTTATGATTCTTGGCTTTGGTTGAGTAATTGGAGACTCTTGAGTTATCAAACTCCTTTGTTGATTAATAATTGTAAGTTGCTAGTTGATTTGGATCCCTCTAAAGCTAGTCTTTCCTTAGGAGTTTACTAGGACTTGAGGAGTCAAATTGATTGGTCCACTTGACTTTCCTTCAAAGTTAGAGGTTAACTAAGTGGGAGCAACGAGCAATTCTCATCACAATTGATAAGGATAACTAGGATAGGACGTCCAATTCGCATACCTTACCAAGAGCTTTTCTAGTTATTAATTTACCTTCTTGTTATTTAACTTTCTTCTTCTTTATCTCAAAACCCAAAAAGATAAAATCCCATAACCAATTATAAGTACACCTCCCTGCAATTTCTTGAGAGACAACCCGAGGTTTAAATACTTCAGTTTCTTTTTATTGGGTTTGCTTTAGTGACAACCAAATTTTTGTATGAAAGGATTATTGTTGGCTTAGAAACTATACTTGCAACGAGAATTCATTGTGAATTTCTTTACCAGCAAAAAATTCATTCGTCAAGAACCCATTGAAGTCAATGGGACTATGGTGCAGGAATTTTATGCAAACTACCAAGCTTGGGAAGAAAAGTCAGTCTTCCTCCGGGGAACAATGTTGGATACATCCAACCAAGCTCTAGAAGCTATTCTGAAGCTCGTATATGGCATCAGATTGTGGCGGACTACATCATCCCGAGCACCCACACTACCCATGTGAGATTTAGAACTGCTTTGCTACTGTGGGCTATTATGCAAGGGAAGTATATAGCCATCTTGCCTTTATTGTGCAAATCAATTTGGAAATTGGTTTAGAAGAAGAATATCAGTATTCCATTTCTATCGACGGTGATGCGCTTAGCAAACGCAGCGGGGGTAGAGAGGCAACCAATGGACATTGTATTCCGAGTTCCTAGAGGCAACAAGTTCATTCTGAGGGGAGATTTGGAGAAATCAACAACCATAACCCCCTCTAAGAGGAAGACACTCACAACTCGACCATCAAGTCTACCAACTTCATCAACTGTTTTACCCTTTCTCCGTCTTCTAACAGATCTATTCCGAGACATCTTGCACGATATCCACCATATGGAGCATTTGGAGCACAAATGTTTTGAGTGGATAGCGGCAAAGCTAGAAGGGAGAGACCCCGACCCGATTCCTACAGCTTCATCCGAGCTAGCTGGGGAGGAGCATGATGCAGTTGACCATCTCATATCTGAGCCTACCAGCTGAAGGTGGCCCCTCTTCATCCTCTCAGATCCTAAGCATGCACGGAGGACCATGCACAAATTAAGTGTGGGGGGAGGATCAATGACTTCAAGGGGGGTTGATGCACGGAAACTTGTCTCTCAACAATTTTCCTTCGGCAAGTATACCGAATTGTCGTCAAGTAAAAACTCACAATAGAGTGAGGTCGAATCCCACTGGAATTGATTGGTCAAGCAACTTTAATTAGAGGAATGTTCTAGTTGAACTAAGAAGAATTGGATTTGAGATTTGTAGAAAATTAAATGGCGGGAAAGTAAATAGCAGAAAACGTAAATGCTGGAAATAAAGAGCTGAATGTAAATAGTGGAAAGTAAATTGCAGAATCTTAAATTGGAATGGGAAAGATGCTCATAAAAGTAGTTTACAGAATTTAAAGAGAATGGGTAAGATCAGAAATGGGGAATTCATTGGGCTTAGGAGATGTTGCATTCTCCGGATCAAGTTCATTTTCATCTCTTCCTCAATCAATGCATTCATTGATCTCCTTGGCAATATTAAGTGATCGAATTCTAATTTCTTGGTAATTCAATCTCTCAAATCTTGATCAATAGCCAATTCCTTGGTCAATTACTCTTGAGAAGAGATGAAGTATGGTCACTGATTATGCCACATGTATTTCCAAATCAAAGTGTTGGTAGGATTATATGTCACTATATCCATCCAAACCCCAATTTGGTCCAACATGAGAAAGAATTTCTAGCATGATCTCTTCATTCCTCTTCCAAAGTTCCGAAGAGATCCAAGTATGAATAGCTTCTTTTCCAAGATAACTACCCAATTGATTGAAGATTGAAAGCTTTCTAGTAAAATCAAGAGAAAAGATAGAAGAAGAATAATGAAAACTAATATTGATCCATCAAATTACAACAGAGCTCCCTAACCCAATGAAAGGGGTTTAGTTGTTCATAGCTCTGGGAATGAAAAGCATAGATGGAGAGTACATTCTGAGAATTAAACTAAAAGTTGCAGAGAAAGTAAAATACAGAGAGTAGTTCTCCAATTTCCCAACCCTTTTTTGATTCAAAACTACCCCTATATATACTACTCTTCTGATCTTCTAGTTGGTTCTTCAAATCTTGGATATGGGCCTTTCGATCTTGAGTTTGAAGCAGTTATCCTCCTCAGTGGGCTTAGCTTTACTTGCAGAGAGAAAGTGTGAAGTAGGCAAGAACTTTTAGCTTAGGACGTTAGTGGCGTTAACGTTAAGTGAAAGTGTGGGTCCGAGAACGTTAGTGGCAGTCACCTTTTTCACTAACGTTCCTAACCCAAGGTTGATCCACATTAACTTCAACGTTAGTGGCACTAACGTGACCACTAACGTTGCCTCTTGATCCTTCGCACACGTCATTGGGACTTACCTTTTCCAATAACGTTGAGAATCCTCCCTTCCCTACGTTAGAGTTCACGTTAGTGTGGCTAACGTGACCTTTAACGTAGGCTTGCCAAATCTTCGAAAACGTTAGTGACACTTACCTTTGTCACTAACGTTTCAAAACGCCCCTACTTCCCATGTTAGAGTTCATGTTAACTAGGTTAACGTGGCTTCTAACGTGGTGGTGATAGCCATCTCCAACGTTAGTGACAAAGGTGAGTGTCACTAACGTTGGCTCATCATTCTTTCATCCACATTAGCTTCCACGTTAACTAAGTTAACGTGGGAGTTAACGTTGCTCATATTGGCTCATTCCAACATTAGTGACAAAGGTTAGTGTCACCAACGTTGGCGATTCTTGCTCCCTCCACGTTAGCTTCCACGTTAACTAAGTTAACGTGGCAACTAACGTGGCTCAAAGTGGCTTAGTCCAACGTTAGTGACAAAGGTGAGTGTCACTAATGTTGTCCATTCTTTTGCTTCCCCACATTAGAGTCCACGTTAACTGAGTTAACGTGGCCAATATGAGCTTGGTCCAACGTTAGTGACAAAGGTGAGTGTCACTAACGTTGGCTTCATTTCCTTCTTCCACGTTAGAGTTCACGTTAACTTAGTTAACGTGACTCTTAACGTGGGCTATGATGGCTTCGAGGACGTTGTTGGCGATTACTTTTCTCATTAACGTTGCAAGCTAGCTCCCATCCCACGTTAGTGGTTACGTTAGTTAGACTAACGTGGCTGCTAACGTGGTTCTTCCTTGCTTCCTTTGTCCTGAAATCAAGCAATAGAGTGCATCAAAGTTCTAATCCAAATCATGAGACATGCATCATCCAATTTGTCATACAATTCTTGCATAGTTCTCATGAAATCATGTAAAGTGCATAATGTTTGCTTGAATCAAGATGTAAGTGAAATTCTACCCAAGTGTCACTAACGTTGGCGATTCTTGCTCCCTCCACGTTAGCTTCCACGTTAACTAAGTTAACGTGGCAACTAACGTGGCTCAAAGTGGCTTAGTCCAACGTTAGTGACAAAGGTGAGTGTCACTAATGTTGTCCATTCTTTTGCTTCCCCACATTAGAGTCCACGTTAACTGAGTTAACGTGGCCAATATGAGCTTGGTCCAACGTTAGTGACAAAGGTGAGTGTCACTAACGTTGGCTTCATTTCCTAAGAAAATGTATGAAACTACCCTAAAACAGTAAAGAAAAGGTCAGTAAAACTGGCCAAAATGCCCTGGCATTGATGACAAGTCATCTTAGCCTAGTTTCACTAGCCCTTTTCTTTAGTTTTCAATTGAATTATGCACTTTCTTGATCCATAAGCAAGCTAATTGGGTAGATTTTCATGTTTCCTTTGATTTAATCAACCATGTATGAATTCATGCTATTTCATGAGGTTTTATACTATAATTGTCACATATTATGAAAGAATGAATATCTCATGATTTTAAGCATAGCTTTGATGTGTTTGGTTGATTAATGATAGGTGAAGAAAGCTTGGAGAAAGGTTGAAGCAAGAAGGAATAGCTAGGAGTAAAGAGAGGACAATGGAATAAGTGAAATTGAACCAGGAAGCAAAAAGCTGGACCTAAAGTTAGCCTCAAACTTTTGCACAAACTTTTGGGTGAAAAGTTAGCCCCAACGTTAGCCCCTAACTTTTGGGCTAACGTTGGAACTTGAAAATCACTCCTTGGGCACCAAAAGTTTGCGCCAACGTTAGCCCCTAACTTTTGGGCTAACGTTGGCACATGAAAATCACCCCTGGGCACCAAAGGTTTGCGCCAACGTTAGCCCCTAACTTGGTGGCTAACGTTGGCATAAGAAAAACCTCCCTGGCCACCAAAAGTTTGCGCCAACGTTAGCCCCTAACTTTTGGGCTAACGTTGGCACATGAAAAATACAAGGGGAGGAGCAAAAGTTTGCGCCAACGTTAGCCTCTAACTTTTGGGCTAACGTTGGCGCCATAAGTACACATTAGGAGGCCAACGTTGGAGCAAAAGTTAGACCCCTAACTTTTGTCCCAACGTGGATAGCAGCAAGTTATGGTGGCTGATATGAAAAGTTGGAGCAAAAGTTAGCCCCTAACTTTTGCTCAAACTTTTACTCCAACTTTTGCAAAACTCCAACCCGGTTCATTTGGTTCACTTTGGTTCTTCTCCAAACTCCAAGAGCAATCAACCAAGGCCTCTTTCAACCCAATTCCACCAAGAGCAAAGGCCCAACTCAAGGCTTGAAGATCATTTGAAGAAAGTGTATAAATAGGATAGAATTCAAGTTCTTCGGGGAGCTTTCCCTTTGAATTTTCATAATAGTTTTCGGAGAGCTTTGGATATTGAGTGATCTTTAATTTCTTAGTCTTGGGGAAGGAGAATTCACTTTTCTTCCTCTTAGTTTTATTGCTTTCAATTTCAATTACAATTGTCTTGGATCTTGGGTTGGAGAATTGAAGAAATTCTGTTTCAATCTCATCCTTGGATCTCTCTGCTTTATTTACTGCTTGATTGAATTTAATTTCTGTTAATTGCTCTTCATCTACTTTCCTTGCAATTTACAATTCCCTTGCAATTGTTCTTGTTGGATCTAGGAAGGCATTGAGATCTAGACTCGGTTTTCTAGTCTCTGGGTCCTGAGATCTGAACTTTCAATTTCTAATTCTCTGTTTACTGTTTTCATGTTCATTTACTTTTCTGCTTCAAGATCTGATTTAACCCAAACCCTCTTCTACTTCTCTGCTTGATGCAAATTTACTTTTCCTTGTTTAATTTCTGCAAATCCAAGTCCCAATCCCCTTTACAATTCAAGTCATTTACATTTCTTGCACTTTAAGATTCCGCAATTTACATTTCTTGCATTCTAAGTTTCTGCCATTCAATTTCTTGTTCTTTAAGATTCAGCAATTTATTTCCTGTTCTCTTTAATTCCATGCAATTTAATTTCTACAAATCATAAAACACTCAACCAAATCTTGATTCGCTTAACTAAATTAACCACTAAGCTAAAATTGCTCAATCCTTCAATCCCTGTGGGATCGACCTCACTCCCGTGAGTTTTTATTACTTGATGCGACCCGGTACACTTGCCGGTTAGATTTGTGTGTTTTGGGAGAAATTCATTTTTCCACCAAAATACTCATCAAGTTTTTGGCGCCGTTGCCGGGGATTGATTAGATTGACAATGATTAAGTGAGGTGGTGATCTTGATCTAGCATTTTTATTTCCTGTTTCTCTAATTTTCAACTAACCCACTAACTGTTTGAATTTTTGCTTAAGCTAACTAAAACTTCATTCTAGCAGTAGATTGAAGTGTCACTGGTTTGTGTGTTTCTTATGTTCTGCTTGTATGTCAGGTACAAGAAGACCCACACCCACCTTTCATGAACAAGACGAAAGAATCCTCCGAGGGCTAAGAAGAGAAGCAAGAGAAAAAAATGTTCCTGGAGAGGAAGAATCAGATGAAGAATATCATGAATTGGAGGAACACTCAACAAATCCAACAAATCTACCAGTGAGAATGGCCAACAATAATGGTCAACCCCAGAGGAGAGTCTTGGCTTCATATACACTTGCTAATCCAAGGCATTGTGGGAGTAGCATTCTTACCCCAAATGTCGATGCAAATAACTTTGAATTGAAGCCCCAACTCATCACCTTGGTGCAGAACAATTGTTCCTATGGAGGAGGCCCCTTGGAAGATCCAAACCAGCACCTATCCACCTTCCTGAGGATATGTAACACAGTGAAGACCAATGGTGTGCATCCTGACAGTTACAAATTGCTGCTATTTCCATTTTCCCTCAAAGACAAAGCCAATCAATGGTTGGAGTCATTTCCAAGAGATAGCATCAACAACTGGGATGATCTAGTAACCAAGTTTCTTGCCAAATTTTACCCACCTCAAAGAGTTATTAGATTGAAGACTGAAGTACAAACATTCACACAAATGGATGCTGAACCCTTGTATGAGGCATGGGAACGATACAAAGCTCTAATCAGGAAGTGCCCTCCTGAGATGTTTAATGAATGGGATAAACTCCAAAATTTCTATGAAGGACTGACAATGAAAGCTCAAGAGGCACTTGACTATTCAGCAGGAGGCTCAATGCAACTCATGAAGACAGCTGAAGAAGCTCAGAACCTCATTGACATGGTGGCTAACAACCAATATTTCTTTGGCCATCAGAGACAACACCAACCATCACTAAGGAAAGGAGTGTTAGAAATGGAAGGGGTTGACACCCTCCTAGCTCAAAACAAGATAATGCAGCAGCAGATTCAAGAACAATTTGAGCAGATGGCTAAAAAGATTGATAGTTTACAAGTTGCAGTAGTGAATACAAGCCAACCATCAACCACATGGGGACAAAATGAAGAAAACCAAGAAAATCAGCAACAGGAACAACCTCAATATGTGCATAACCAAGGCTCATGCCAAAATGAGGTTTATGGTGACACCTACAATCCATCCTGGAAGAACCATCCAAATCTCAGATGGGGAGATAACCACACCCACAGCCAGCAACCGTGGCAGAAAAACTCAAACCAAAACAACTCAAGAAACACAACTTACTCAAACCACGACCAGCAAAACGCTAATAATAATCAATACAAGAAATCACAAAATACATATCAACCACCCCACCACAATCCACAAACTCATCAAAATAGCATTTCCGCACCAACATCTAACCCCCAAAACTACCACACTACCCCTACAAATAACTTCCAGCAACCACATTCCACCCCCATCATACCACCAATAGACCATCATGAAAGTAGAATTTCAAGTCTTGAGGCAGCCATACAAGCAATTGCTCAGTCCACTCAAAGCTTGGTCAAAATGCAAGAGAGAAATGAAGCTACCATGAAGAGCCTTGAACGACAAGTGGGACAATTGGCCAAACAAGCTGAACGGCCAACCAATGTTATCCCAAGTGATACAATCTCCAATCCAAAGGACAAAGAAAAAGCTACAAAGTGGGAGGAGTGCAAAGCAATCATAGTGGGAAGTGAAAAGACTAGGGAGAAGGAAGCCATCAATCAAGAAGAACACAACAGAGAAGTTCCACAAGAAGAGACAGAAGAGAGAAGTGAAGAGGAGAGAAAGACCAAGAATGCAAAAAGCTCAAAGAAAGATGTGGACATCCTTGAAACACAGCTACAAGAGAAGAAGGAAGGGGTGAAGCCAGATGTCCCCAAACTTCCGTACCCTCAGAGGTTAAAAAAAGAAAACGAGGATAGGCAATACTCAAAATTCCTGGATATATTCAAGACTCTCAGCATCAATATTCCTTTCTTAGAAGCACTTGAACAGATGCCATTATATGCCAAATTTATGAAAGAAGTACTCACAAAGAAAAGATCCCTGAAGGAAGGACAGATTGTTGAGATGACAAAGGAATGTAGTGCTATCCTCCAAAGAGAGTTGCCAGAGAAGAAAGATGATCCTGGGAGTTTTTACATACCTTGCACCATAGGAAACATAACAATTGAGAAGTCATTTTGTGACCTCGGTGCAGGTATAAACTTGATGCCTTTGTCTCTAATGAGGAAACTTCAAATTTCTGAGCTGAAGTTTACACGAATAGTTCTCCAAATGGCTGACAAATCCATTAAGCAAGCACTGGGAGTTGTGGAGAATGTGTTGGTAAAAGTGGGAAAATTCTTTCTCCCAGCTGATTTTGTCATCCTCGATATGGATGAAGACCCTAACACTCCCATCATCCTGGGGAGGCCTTTCCTGGCTACGGGCAGAGCATTGATAGATGTTGAAAAAGGAGAATTGTTGTTAAGAGTGCATGATGAGCACCTAGCATTCCATGTTTTTAAAATCCTGCATGAGCCTACTCAAAAAGAAGATTGTATGAAGGATAAGGCCAAGGATCAAAGCTTGAAGGAGGCATTCAATGAGTTAACTCCAAGACTTCTACATCCATGCTTGAAAGAAGTAGAGATGGTGCAACAGACCAAAGAAATCAAGGAGGAACTAGATCCAAAACCCCCAGATGAGAACCTCAACATTCCAGATAAAGAACCACCAAGGCATGAATCATCTCTTAAGAAAGAAGAGAAGAAGAAGAGGCCAAAAGGGTGGAAAAACAAGAAAATCCCCACTGAAGGCTTTTCACCAGGGGATAAAGTAGTGTTAAACACACAACCAATGAAGATGTCTCCACAATTATTTGAATATTACACTGTGAACCGGGTCCTTTCACTTGAACACTTAGAGATCATCAAAGAGGAGACCGGAAGAAAGTTCACAGTAAGAGGAGAAAAGTTGAGGCACTATGATTTTCAACCTCCATGATCAAAGAACAAGATGTCAAGCTAGTGACATTAAAAGAGCGCTTGTTGGGAGGCAACCCAACCTGAGGTAGTTTTCTTTTCATAGCCTTTTCAATAAAAATGTTGAATAATTGGTATGCATTGCAAGGAGCTAAGTTTGGTGTTGCACACCAAAACAATTTAAGGGAGAATGAAGGATTCTAAGTTTGGTGTTCCACCAAAATCTCATTTAAAAGCATACTCTCACCTCCTGCATAATGCTAGCTCCAAGCAATCAGACAAATTATTCAACCATTTAATTGCTTTTAGTTCTGGTTCCATAACTTTTAGCAAGGCCAAAATTAGTCATAAGTAGACAACCTGTTGCATTAGAGACAGTGGCAAGGAATTAAGTTTTGTGTTCCCACACCAAATTAAATCCAAAAGCCACACTCAATTCATGCATACTAACCAGTCACCTAAGGGCTTGAGAAGCAAGCAACTTTTGAGAATTGTGCAGGGAACTAACCACCAATTGAAGGCATAATGCACCATGACTCAAAAGGGGATCAACAAAAAGAAGGACAAAAGAACTGCAAACCAATAGGTTGTATCTATACTTAACTTCAGCTGTTGAGAGATGCTATGATTTATATCTTGCTAAAGTGTTCATCTAGTACAAGTAGAATCAATTTTCTTAAAATAAGTAAGCTAGTCTAAGTGTGTGCTTGTGTGTTTACTTTCACTTAACAAAAATGCATGCTTTTTCCCCTGCAATTTCAATTCAATAAAAGAAATGTTTGAATGAGAAGTAAGATGGTCTCTGTTAGATAGAAGTAGAATAAAAGTAAGTGGTGGTATGTGTGTGATTGTATAATAGCTCACTTTTAGTGAATAAAGAGCCAGGATATCTCCTTCTAAGTATAGAGTGGCCTACTGTCTATGAATCTCAATCGAATAAAAATCCTTGGTTAGAAAGAAAAACAAAAAGAAAGAAAAAAAGAAGTGGCAGAACAAAAGAAAAACAAAAAGAAACAAAGCTGGACACCAATAGCTTGAACCTTAGAATATATGCCTGTGGTGTCTTTGTATTAGGATCTGCTTGGATTATTAAGCTCTTTGGAGTGCATCAACACTCGGTGACTTGGGTTAACTAACCCGGGATCATCAGCTGAAATTCCACTATCAAGAGCAACCTAACTACAAGGCATTTAGCAGCCCAAAGAGGTGCTGGGCATCAATGTTCTAAGAAGGAATGTGAGCCAAGTGTCTATAGTGAATAATGTGTCAAGTATAAAGAAAAGGAAATGAACTTGCAACACATGACACTCAAATAAAGCTTATAAACAAAGTAATAGCCAAGGATAAAGGAATAATGAGAGGTCATAGCAGTATGTTACTTGAAGCTTGAAGGAGACTTTCTAGGCCTAGGAGTCAATAAGAAGTGAGTATTTACATATCCACACAAAATCCCATGAACTATCAATAATACTCTGCTAGCATGAACATCCTCTTCCATTTCATTCTTTCTTCTCAATAAATCTTTTCTTGCTTGGAGACAAGCAAGCTTTAAGTTTGGTGTTGTGATGACAAGTCATCTTAGCCTAGTTTCACTAGCCCTTTTCTTTAGTTTTCAATTGAATTATGCACTTTCTTGAGCCATAAGCAAGCTAATTGGGTAGATTTTCATGTTTCCTTTGATTTAATCAACCATGTATGAATTCATGCTATTTCATGAGGTTTTATACTATAATTGTCACATATTATGAAAGAATGAATATCTCATGATTTTAAGCATAGCTTTGATGTGTTTGGTTGATTAATGATAGGTGAAGAAAGCTTGGAGAAAGGTTGAAGCAAGAAGGAATAGCTAGGAGTAAAGAGAGGACAATGGAATAAGTGAAATTGAACCAGGAAGCAAAAAGCTGGACCTAAAGTTAGCCTCAAACTTTTGCACAAACTTTTGGGTGAAAAGTTAGCCCCAACGTTAGCCCCTAACTTTTGGGCTAACGTTGGAACTTGAAAATCACTCCCTGGGCACCAAAAGTTTGCGCCAACGTTAGCCCCTAACTTTTGGGCTAACGTTGGCACATGAAAATCACCCCTGGGCACCAAAAGTTTGCGCCAACGTTAGCCCCTAACTTGGTGGCTAACGTTGGCATAAGAAAAACCTCCCTGGCCACCAAAAGTTTGCGCCAACGTTAGCCCCTAACTTTTGGGCTAACGTTGGCACATGAAAAATACAAGGGGAGGAGCAAAAGTTTGCGCCAACGTTAGCCTCTAACTGTTGGGCTAACGTTGGCGCCATAAGTACACATTAGGAGGCCAACGTTGGAGCAAAAGTTAGACCCCTAACTTTTGTCCCAACGTGGATAGCAGCAAGTTATGGTGGCTGATATGAAAAGTTGGAGCAAAAGTTAGCCCCTAACTTTTGCTCAAACTTTTACTCCAACTTTTGCAAAACTCCAACCCGGTTCATTTGGTTCACTTTGGTTCTTCTCCAAACTCCAAGAGCAATCAACCAAGGCCTCTTTCAACCCAATTCCACCAAGAGCAAAGGCCCAACTCAAGGCTTGAAGATCATTTGAAGAAAGTGTATAAATAGGATAGAATTCAAGTTCTTCGGGGAGCTTTCCCTTTGAATTTTCATAATAGTTTTCGGAGAGCTTTGGATATTGAGTGATCTTTAGTTTCTTAGTCTTGGGGAAGGAGAATTCACTTCTCTTCCTCTTATTTTTATTGCTTTCAATTTCAATTACAATTTTCTTGGATCTTGGGTTGGAGAATTGAAGAAATTTTGTTTCAATCTCATCCTTGGATCTCTCTACTTTATTTACTGCTTGATTGAATTTAATTTCTGTTAATTGCTCTTCATCTACTTTCCTTGCAATTTACAATTCCCTTGCAATTGTTCTTGTTGGATCTAGGAAGGCATTGAGATCTAGACTCGGTTTTCTAGTCTCTGGGTCCTGAGATCTGAACTTTCAATTTCTAATTCTCTATTTACTGTTTTCATGTTCATTTACTTTTCTGCTTCAAGATCCGATTTAACCCAAACCCTCTTCTACTTCTATGCTTGATGCAAATTTACTTTTCCTTGTTTAATTTCTGCAAATCCAAGTCCCAATCCCCTTTACAATTCAAGTCATTTACATTTCTTGCACTTTAAGATTCCGCAATTTACATTTCTTGCATTCTAAGTTTCTGCCATTCAATTTCTTGTTCTTTAAGATTCAGCAATTTATTTCCTGTTCTCTTTAATTCCATGCAATTTAATTTCTGCAAATCACAAAACACTCAACCAAATCTTGATTCACTTGACTAAATTAACCACTAAGCTAAAATTGCTCAATCCTTCAATCCCTGTGGGATCGACCTCACTCCCGTGAGTTTTTATTACTTGATGCGACCCGGTACACTTGCCAGTTAGATTTGTGTGTTTTGGGAGAAATTCATTTTTCCACCAAAATACTCATCAGGCATCACAACACCACACTTAAAGCTTGCTTGTCCCTAAGCAAGTACTGGAATAAGAGAATGATGAATGAAATGACAAGATGAATGAATCATTATTGTGGAAGTCATGTTCTTGGTTTTTTGGGGTTTCATGCATAGCAACTTAGGTTCATTCCTTTACTGGCTTTCAGACCTTTATCATGTCCTGGAATACTCACTTGATTGCACCCTATGAGACTTTTATTCATTGATCCTTTTGTTGTTTTCAGGGTTTGATTGTGCTCTTAGGCTAAGTGCTCTGTGAGGGGGCGACTCTTTATGATAAGCTTTCAGCCAGCACTCCCGAACCAGTTGGTTCAAGGTGCTAGGTGTTAAGACACCCCTAAGGACTTACTCCCTCAAGTCTCTTTCCCCCATACATACACACCATAGGCACATGGTTTGTTATTTTCTTTTCTTGAGACCTTGGTGTCCAGCACCTCTTTGGGTTACTAAGTGTTCTGTAGCAAAGGTTACTCTTGATAGTGGACTTTTAGCTGATAATCCCGGGTTAGTTAACCCAAGTTACCAAGTGATAAGGCACCCCTAAGAGCCTATTCATCCAAGTAAATCCCTTACACAGGAACACCACAGACACTTGCCTCAAGATTCAAACCCTTGGTGCCTAGCCTTATTTCTTACTCTTTTTTTCTTTTATTTTTTCAACTTTCATTTTCTCTTTCCCTTTTTCTTATTAGGATCTTGTTATTTAGCTAGTCTCATGGGGTGTGTTTCAAGCATATGATTCAGGACAGATAGTTGCCTTCCTACCTTATTGGTGAACCAACTTAGCTAATCTATTACCACACCACAAAATTAGGAACTTACTCCACAATATGAATTCTACTCTGGTCTTTTATAACAAGCATTCTCTTTTTATTTGGCTTAAAAAGGACAAGCATACAATAAGCAAGATGGAATTGAAAACAAGCAATTTGACTAGCAATCATAGACCTAAGCAAGGAGAATACTAAAAACAGAATTAAAAATTCTAAACTACCATGGAAGCATGTTCTATTTCATACATGATTTTCCTTATTTAAAACTTGAAAAAGATGGGACAATGAGGGAACTCCACCACCTTTTACTCATGGAGTTGCTCCTGCTCTCCTTCTTGTTTGTCCTCTTTGTGTTTTTCTTGAGTGCTTGCACTCCCACTTCCCTTGCTTTTCCCAATCAACTTCTTCCAGAAGCCAGCGTCTTCCATCTTCTTCTTCAGTGTTTCCTTCTGCTGTTTCACCTTCCTTTCCTCTTGTTCTGTTAGCTCTTTTTGGACTTCATCATACTTGGGGATTGCAGAGTTCAGATTATGCATATGACTAGACATATAGTATAACTTGGCTTGAGTGTTTATGTAGAACTCCTCCCTATGTAGTTGCCATCCTTCATTCAGTATGCTGAACTCATTGAATGCCTTCGCCTGAGCTAGCTGTCGTTGATTGAGTTCTTGAAGGCGCTTGTCTTGTCGCTCTTGTCTTTCAGTCACTTGATTTATGGCTTGAGTAAGTTGGGAATAGTGTTCCATTTGCTGTTTTTGCCATTCTCCTTATTGAT